>NC_052670.1:13731640-16131640 GCF_016802725.1 Solenopsis invicta | reverse complement strand
TTCAGATGTCCACCCTTTATGACTTGCCCACCTGGTTCATTAGTTTATAAGTTTATGCCCAGGGATGAAACAAGAAAATTTCCAAATTGCTGTCCACGACCTGTTTGTGTTAGCAATAATACTGTTTCAACATTGTATGATAAGAAATAATAGGATTGTGGAATTCGAGTAACTGGGTAATCTGATATTAGTTATAATATTTAATATTCATAATATTCTCATAAATAAATATTGTTTCCTGATTTCATCAAAATATTTATTTCATCACTTACCTATTGTTCGTAGAAATTATCATGCCGTTCTTGTGAATGAAATTAATTGTCATAGATGCTTGAAATTTTAATAAAAAAAATGCAATAACAAATTTATTGTCAAAAAGTTATTTAATTTTATAGTTGATTCTTATGTTTTGATTATCTCTGTTGATTATCTTTCAAAAATTTTTTATAATAATTCATAGACGATAATTATTGACAGTTTATAATTAAATCATATATAAATTTTTAATCCTATATAAGTATTATACGTTCTAGAATTTCTTAGACTTAACTCAACTGTCGGATAGCCATTTTTTAAATTAAAAATGTACGTTTGGGACTTTGAGGATTGTATGACATAAAAAAATCGAAGGAATTGAATAACAATTTAATATATAAAATATGATGTTAAAATTGAAATGTTCTCTTACATTGGACTAAAAAACAGTTGACAACACGGATTTCTAAACAGAAAAACTTGACAATTAAACCATGACAGTTCAAAACACACAGTACTACATGTCATATGTTTGATTGGGATAATGTGGAAATATTAGATTTTGAACTGAGATATCACCAAAGATTGATATCAAAAATACTGCACAAATCTTGCCAAAGATAGTGTTAATGCAAACAACGATACGAAATTTTTAAACAATATTAATTTTAATTTGCTGGATAAAAAGTAATAATTTCAGGACATAAAGACAATCTAGTTAAAAATAAACAGTATTATCTTGCTTTTACTTTTACCTATTGAAGTAGTGCGATTTATAATGTTGGGTTATTCATAATGTTGCTAACTACCAAAGACGATCGTGCGATAAACAAAAACAGTTGAACACAGATTATTTACCAATAGATTTATGTAAATATTTTTATCTTTTTCTAATTGTACAATAATTTTTAGAACAATCAATTAACACAGATATTTCAAATACAACTTACTTTGCGTAAAACAAAAACACAATAAAATTTAACAATAATGATAATTTGTAAAATTTAGACTTTGCATTATAAAAAAGTGAGATTTTGGAAGCTAAGCCACTATATCTATGGATTTTATATATAGATCAGTTGAACGACAGTGAAATAACTACATAATGTGCGCATCAGAAATTTAAACCTTCATTGTTCTCGTTTGGCAAATGAACATTATTGCTCTCGTATAAGCGGTTTATTTTCTTTACATGTTTATTTTTTTATATTCAAACTCTATCACAACAAAATGTATACATCATATATTTGATGATTTTCAAGAATTAAAACATTTCGTAAAAAAACGGTTGCATATTATCTTATTTTTATAACATATTCATTCTTATTTCATACGCTTCTTTCACATTTTTATATATTCTCTGATCATGATCATGGAAAACTGATTGCACTACGTAATTCTGCAGCTTAAAAACTATTAAAGAACATACAAATTTTACTTCCTGGAGACAAAAATTGACCACTTTTACATATCTTTTTCTTTCAATTTGGGTTTTTCCATATTTATGTCAATATAGCCAAATAAAAAATTTGTTTTGTTGCTTTTGCCAATCAAACGGGCAATAATTTTCTAAGTTTGCTTGTCGCATATGTTAAGTCTTTATGTAGTAAAAGTACAAGAATATTGCGTAATTAAAATATTATTGTCTTGTATATTACATATACTATATTATGCATTCCTTTTATTAAATATTTCAAAGTTTATATTTACAAATTAATATAAGTATTAGGCCAAAATAATAAGCAATATTCTTTTATAAATCTGGAGGTTTATTACAATTTAATAATGTTGGCAAATGTTTAAGCGCGGAACATGTTTCGATCTTATTTGATCTTCCTCAAATGAGTACAAGTGAGTACAACCGTTAACAATTGTTAGCTATTTTAAAATTTGACTGTTGTTAACAGTTTTAGCGCCTTACAATCAAATTATAACCCAGCAAACACAGTAAGTAATAGTTATATAACTTGTGTGTGTCATGTTATATAACGAATTTTTACATTCTAGCAATATTGTAGTTATGTAAAATTGAATTGTTGATATTACAACCCAATAACTTATAACAGTCATATAACTGCCGTTTATCAGGTTTATATAACAAACATTTTATTTTAATAATATAACTGTTATAAAACTGAATTATTAATACGACTCCTCCCTGCCGAAAATGTGCAATTAAAACCGATTAAAACGGAATCCTTTTTAATTGATTTTAATCTGTTTCAATCGGTTCAATCCACGAGCGGATTAAAAAGTAATCGGTTTTAATTATATACAAATCGTAATTGATTTTAATATCGTTTTCGTGAATTATTTAAGTGTAATGCATAATATAAAAATTTTTTAAAATTTTAATTCATTTGCATTAAGACTCCTAAATACTCTCAGCGAGTACGTTTCAAAATCCTGACATTAGTAGCGAGAAATGATATGCTGAAACGCTGAAAATTCTTGCGTGCTATTTTTTAAATAAAAAGCTATTTTGATAAAATAACATTGTACATCATTTTTACTAATTTATAGAATTGTTCGGAAACTATTTTTTTCTTGACGGTTGTCAAGAATTATTAATTGCCAAAAAAAACATAGCTTTCGGACAATTTTACAAATTTGTTAACGTGATTTATAGTGTTGTTATCAAAATATCTATTTAAAAATGGTACATAAGAATTGTTAGCGTCTCAACGTGTCACATTGCATTAAAATTTGATTTAATTATAATTTATGAAATTCTGTAATTTCGAATTAAAATGGATTTAACAAGTGAGTTCTGGCGCCACCACTAGGTGGCCACGCCGTGGGAGATTTTCTTGTGAGTCGGGTGCGGCCACATGCGTTATATCTAGGCGTCACGGCGGCCGACTCCCCAGCTCATACTTCAGTGAGACTTTTAGGAGCTGCTTATTGTAACCTCGAGACGAATATTTGCTCTCACTTTTTTCAAACATGATGTGTATGTGTGGAACGCTGTTCCACATAAAATTTTATATTTTTATGTGTAAATAACAATTTGTATTGTTATTTAATTTTGTACTTAAATAAAATGTTTAATTCAAATTTAATCTTTTTTTAATCCTTGTTAACGAAAAAGATACAAAAAATGTTTTTTATAAATTAAACATTTATTACATTTACATTAATGTATTCTGTTTTAATAAATCTATCTGGGTTTCGATTGGGTTTTTATTTTCAGTCGGTTTTAATACTATATTTTCGGTGCAGAAATCCCGATCGATTCGGATTACTTTTTTTTTTATCGGTTTTAATCGTACATTTTCGACAGGGCTGTATAACAAATATGATACAACTGTTATGTAACTGTTATTTTTCTTATGAGTGGGAAATTACAACTAACATGGACATTACATGTAACGCGCATGTTATATTGCGTGTTACTTTCGATTTTATTTTATTAACATTGCCATTATGTAACTGTGTTCGCTGGGAATTTTATTCTCAACATGATGTAAATTTACTATTTATTTTATACTTGTCGTTTGAAGAGGATCAAGTGAAATCGAAACATGTTCCGCGCTTAAATATTTGCGAACATTATTGAATTGTAATAAACCTCAAGATCTATTAAAGAATATTGTTCCTTATTTTAATATTCATATTAATTTGTTTTTGCATATTAATTAAACATAAACGAGTTTGCCTGTTTGTTATTATATTTACAATTATTATATTTCCGGTAGCTTAAATGTGCACAATTTGCGTGTTGATTAACAACAAATTTTATCAGATTTTGATAATAGAATCATAGCCATCATCTGTGTCCGCAAGTTCAAGATTTGACATAGCATGCTTTGTTTATTACTAACGACAGTTTATCGATATCATCAAATATTTTAGACTTTGTGTACAATTTGTTTTCAATTTGCCACAAAAAAATTGGTAGTATTTTCTATTCAAATCTGCTCTCTGAAAGTGTTGCATCTTACAGTTAGTTCTTATCTTCTTGCTATCTCCACGTGCAGTATCGCACATTTTTTTTTATGCCTTGTTCGTGTCAAAGCTGAAATATTTTCTTAAAGATTACGGTACTATGAAGGAAGGAGAAATGATATATAAATGTCACGATTTTTTTATTTATTATCGCCTCTTTTTCCTGACTCTCTAAGCATAAAAGTGAAATGAAGAATTACGTTTACGTGATCCTACTTTTGATGTGCGGGCTAGCTCATTTTACTACGCAAGTACGAGGTATGTTTTAAAATTTCACATTCGTTGATTCACCGATCAGGAGATTATCGCTCAAAAAAAAAGGTATCATCGGGATACTATACAAAGTTATACATACATATGTGTAGCACAGCTTAACGAATTCACACACTACACAATTTTGCCGTCGGTATTTTTTCGAAAACTCAATTGCTACTGAAAGAGAAACTATACATCAAATATGTCCATATATAAATATACAGGATGTAAATAAAATAACAAACTTCCCCTATTAAAACATTAAAAAAGTTCATGTGGATTTATACCCTGAAAATTTACTGTTACTGATTGTCAAATACAGCTCAAAATGTTTATTAATAAAGGTAAATAAAAAAGTAATATTTATTATTATTTAATATTATTTATTTTCAATTTTTAATTACGCCAAAAGTTTTCGAAGTATTTTTCAATTGATTCAATACAAGCATCATGCGACACGTCGAATCATGGACTGTTGTACTTTTTACATAAGTGTAGTTATAATTATGTGTGGAAAAATTTTTTCCAAAATATTGCCATAATAATAATAGCAGAATTATTTGCTGAATTAAACTTTTGTTTGTATGTTATTAAAATAATATCTTTACTTCTGATACTAAACAAAATTCCCATCATTTTGCCGAAATATTGTCACAATTATATTTTTTATTATAATTGTTGTTCCAAAATTGCTGTATTCCAAAATTTGTATTCAGTTTGCATGTTTTTTCTTTCATGCAATAATATATCACTTCGAATGAGGAGTCTTCTTGTAGACAACTTGCTTGGAACATTTTTTAACGAGTTGTTAGCAAAATGTGTGTGTGTCGACAAAATATTTAATGGCTGAATGTGAATTTTAGGTTACTGCCATTGGGGAGGCCAAATGTTAGAACTGGGTTCGCATACAATTTATCCATGCAGGCGTTTAGAGTGTAAAGAGAATGATATAATAAAAATTGTCGGGTAAGTAAAAAAAGTCATAATTTATCAAAGTCATAATTTATCATTATATACAAAATATCCCTGCACCGCTTTTTTATTTCACAAACTTATAACAGAGTTAGACCTAACAGAAATATTAATTATTATCTAACAAAAATAATATAAAGTTAAATAGTTTTAATTGAATTCTATTGTGATCACGTAGTAATCACTTGAAAAAATTATCTGTATTAAAGAATAAAGAGGCAAATATAATTTTTTCACAATAATATAAATATTTTGATATAATATAATAAAAGTTGTAGAGTTCTTTCTAATTGTAAGAATTACAACAATATGTATCAAAATTATTTTAAATATTATACAAGTTTTTTGAGTTTAATGTTTACTAGGCAATTACTAAACATTCATTTTTAACTGTACAATATGCAATTAACTCCCGATTCTTGCATAGAGATTGTAATACGTTGTCTAATCAATATGGAATGCGAGAGTTAAATATACAGATAACAACATTGAAGATATTTAATTTTGAGCGGGCGTGCATGCGTGTGTTGTGTTATGTGGTTATTCACAACATAAACTCTCTTTCAAATTCAAATTCCCTTTATATAATTTTTCTTTTTTGCGATTAGAGAAAGTATACAATTTTTTGTGCACAACGTATTTGTTAGTAAGCCCATGAAGATTACAGATTTAAACAAACTTGCATATGAATAATACTTATAGGGGTGTAAACTAAATAAGATCTGTCAAAAATGTCAAAATACTTTAAATTAATAAATTTAGATAAATTTAATAGAACAGATTATTAACAAAAAGTTGAAAAGAAAACAGTAAACAGCGAATAGTAAGAGAACGAGTAAAATGTTAAATTATTATATAAATAAGAAGCGTTTAATCATATTTTTACGAGTTTATAATAAATATTTTGTTCGCTTCAATTTCACCTTGTTTTTTTAGAATTTTGTTTTGAAAATCCTACAACTATATCGCAAGAAAATATTTTATAATTCAAAGTTTCACGTTTTACATTTGTAAATTTCTCTTTTCTTTCTCTCTTGATTAATATATTCTAAATAATTTACATCAGTCTTACGTCATGAGTCATTAACAATTACAAAATTTTACCACGATTTTAATGTAAGTTTTCTATCAAATCTTTTTTTCGTAGTGTAATTTTAGTTTGTTTCTTTTCAGATGTCCAAGATTAACTTGCCCCCCTGATTCAACATTGTATGTTACGCCCAGGGACGACAAAAAAGAATTTCCAGACTGCTGTCAAAAACCTCTTTGTGTTCGCCGTAGTTCTCCCATATTTCCTGAAGACAAAAAATAATATAGTATTTAAGTGTAACAGGACGATTTCTATGTGAAATTACTTTTATAAAATAAATATTATGTATTCCGGTTTTATCAAAATACTTGTTTTTTCACTGACCATCATTTATCAAGACTAAATAAAAAATCATGCCGCTTTTAATGAATAAAATTAATTCATACAGCACAGAAAGATTGTAGAAACATTGCCGAAATATCTCTATGCTATATTGCAATATTTCAATATTGTTGATTGATTGTGCAAGGTAGTTGCAACGATATCGTAATTGAATGTTACAATGTCATAACAAGATGAAAATGTCCGCCTTTAGCAAGATTGCATTGCAATGTTGGAGCCATGTTGCAGTGTAATGTGTTTACAACAAAATGAATAAAAATATTTTCTATTATGAAATATAATTTTAAGTACGTTTTGTGGAATAAATAAAAACGTATGTAATTAATTTATATTTACAGTCTGTTAAATAAGAGCGTGGTCAGCTTATTCACAACTGGTAAAAGTATCGCTCTCAATTTTTTGCAGGTACGATATATTTTGCACAATTTTGCACCCAGACAGTACACAATATTTATGATAAAGCAAAGAACTTAGTATGAAAGGACACTACACCAAACTCATCACAATTTTACAAAAAATTAAGATATTTTTAGGGAAGATTTCAAAATCTTTCAGCCTTAACAGTCTAAAAAACATCTCCATAGATGTTAAACGATAGAATGAATCCAGTGGCAAATCTATAAATCGCTTTCTCCGTGACAAGATCATAAGTAAACTCGCAAGGTACCGACATGGCAATCATTTGTATGTACATAAGAGCAATTATATCAGCAAGAGGCAGTATCGAGGTATTTTACAGTAAAGTAAAACCTAAAATCGGCGGTCATCTTTACTCCTTCGAATTTAATTTACTAAACAAGGCATTTTCTAAAGCAAGAGTATTCGAAGCAGAACTTCAAGTGAGAATATTACGAATGCAACGTTAGAAATCATCTAAAAAACCGCTTCAACAAAAACGCGGTTTTAATTCAAGAAAAAAAAAGCATGCAATTATTACAGATAAAATTATCGAGATATAGACATAAGGAAAAGAAATGTAGAAAGAAAACATTCCACCAGCAAAAAGGTCAACAAGATTTTCAAGAACGTCAACCTCTCAGCAGACTACCGGATCGAGCATTGCATCATTTACGTGCAATCTATTAGGATCCAGACCAGTACGACGAGAGATCGAAGATTAAGAAGTCGGAGGGAACGTACGTTCAGAGCACCCAGAATTAATGATATCAAGGTTTTTTTAATAGATATGGGCTCAGACATATTCTTAATTCACGAAATGTTTTCACTAAATCTGAATCAATAGATAATCACTAATTATCAGTGAATAATTCTAATTATCAGTCTCAAGTATGACACTGGTAATTAGTGAATAAACTGAATTGAACTAAAAAATCTATAAGTGTATTTATTAATATGTATAATGATCAATAAGAACTTTTTAATAATTATCAGTAACTTTTTATTAATTCTTAGATTAAAATAATTACTGCATTTTATCAGAAACAAGTATACCACTGGTAATCAGTGATTATCCAGGGATTCAAATTTAGATAGTTTCAAAATTATAAATTATTAAAAATAAATTCAATAATTGTCTAGTGTATTCAATAAAACAACGTATTCAATAAAAACTAAATATGGAGTAATAGTAGAAATATTCGAGAAAAAGCAAACATTTCATGTATTAGACGGTCATTCACCGGTACAACATAAAAAAATATTAGGTATCGATTAAATTATCGATTTTCTTATAACCAAAAATTTTGTATTTTTAAATAAGGGATTAATTCTAGACGGAAAAGAATTCAAAAAAACTTACCTTGATGATATAAATAAATGAAAGGACGTATTAGTTATATGATATTTAAGAATAACACTACAGCAGTTACAAAGACAAATATGATTTAAATAAACCAATATATTACTGACGTACTTATATTCTAAAATCAAAGACGTTAAAGATTTTCGCGAAGCATAAGCAGTCTATTCTATATTAAAAGAAACTTTAAATAAGACGCGTTTAGAATATTAAAAGAGAAAACTTGTCTTTTGCTTACCTCGGGACATTCCGATAAAATTTGAAATATTATATTAGAATTCTACGATATTTTTACTTTACCAGCGAATTCTCTGCCTGTCATTAATCTAACTCAACATGAAATTAAAACATCTGACAAAAATCTCGTAAATATTAAATACTACCGTTATATATTCTCTGAATATATGGTCGGCATATACGCCGTAGCTACCGAAAACTTAATTTATTAAGTGTTATTTATCATGTTTAAGAGGATGTTAAACTACCGCGAATTATCAACATTTACAGCTTATAAAGACCTTCGTTATAATTAGCGTTACAGAATCACAAAAACTTTTTATAGACTTGAAATACGCATAAAAAGAAGAGGTGCTGAGGTAAATTTTACAAACAAATCAAACAAAAAGTTAATAAATCATTAAAAATTCACTCGTACAGCCGTCACCTGAGGTTAATTAATTTTTTATCTTAATACAGAAGTTGTGTAGCTCGTACAAAATGACAGTAGAGATTTATATTATTTAAATTTTGTATTCTATATGAAATCTTGTATTCTGTATAAAGCGGTATTATACAATTAAAAAATAGAAATGTTATGTTAAATAATAACTTCTATTGTTACCATAATAAAATTTAAAAATGAATATCTTCAATATAAATGATGATTATTCTGTTTTTCTTGTTATTTAAGGAGTAACAATAATAAAATTAGCTGTGTGTGCATGTGTGCGTGTATGTTGACTTACATCACACATATGTGCACACAGGGTGATTAGTTGAATCTAATCGCAGTAAAAGATATTGAAAAAGCAATGGATAATGACTTACAGAACTACCTTTGCAAAACTGACTAAATTATGGAATAACCAAAATCAATCCTCACAAGTGGCCGACAAAATTAAGGAAATATGTGTATGTTTGAAAACTCTTGTTATCACACGGTAAAAAAAATCTATGTTTGTATATTTATTTCTATACATTTATTAGATGTAGAAATATAGTTTTCTTCCTAAAACATTGTTATTTGGACTAAAATATAAAGATTTATGTAGAATAAATATTAATCTGCCGAAATGCTTAATAAAATTTATTTCATTATTATCCACTGTATTTTGGGTATGATATTCTAGAAGCGCAGAATTAATTTTCTTTGTTAAAGTATTACATGTGTGCTTTTTTGTGGTAAGTAAATTAATTTTTATGATAATATTTTAAAAGAAATAATAAACATTTGTATAATAATTTTGTGTCTATATAAATGACATTCTATTACTGATTTTATTAATTTATAATTTCATAATTAATTAAAGATTAATTTATATTTTTAACATATACAGCATATATTTTAACATAGATATATAGCATTTACTAAAGTGTAAAAAGTATTGAAAAATTTATTTGTAAATTTAGGTCATCAATTTTTTTGTGAAATAATTACAATTTTTGTAAATTGTTTTCTATCCTGATAGATGGAATTCTATCTTTGATTCTATATCTCAATTAGTATCATTTTTCAAAATTAATTCAGATAAAGTAAAACAGTGTTTCGATTTCTGCAACTTACAGAGGTTAACGAATAATAAAATTAAATTTTTGGAAGATTATTGTCAGGTAAATAAGATATACTGTATTATAATAAAATATTATTTATGACTATTTTTTTAATTTATTTGTTTGATTTAGATAATGGAACCATTAGCTTGTGCGTTAGATATCTTACAAAACGATTCAGGGATGTACACGGGATACTTATTACCAGTATTAAACACGTTATAATATATAGAACAACGTTTAATCGATAACGGACTTACAAATTGTCATTCTTTAGTTAGATCTGTTCTATCAGGTTTAGATAAAAGATAATTTGTCAATCTAATTATTAGTGCAATGTATTTATTAATTTTAAATAATAAAATAGTATTTATTTGTGAATTGTAAGAAATATTGCTTATTATTTTTAATTTAATTATAGATTCTCTGAAATATTCGAAAGAAGAGATTTATTCATTGCAAGTTGTTTACATCCTAAATTCAAATTGAATTGGTTAACCGGACAGAGAAAGAAATTTGCTGAAAGTTGTTTAGAAAATTTATTCGGAATCCAGTCAAGAGCCGATTCTCCAAGTAACGACATGATTGACAATGAGGATAATTTTTTCGAATTTGAACGGCTACCGAATGAATCAACTGAAGAAGAGTTACAACAATTTTTGAGGTCAAATAATTTTAATATTGAAAATATAAATAATTATTTCAAAGTTAAATCACTATGCATAAACTATAACACCGCACTCCCAAGTAGTGCAAGTGTAGAAAGTCTATTTAGCGTAGGAGACAGTGTATTAACACCGCAAAGAGGTCATCTTAATGATGATGATTTTATAGAATATCAACTTTTTTCAAAAATTAACAGATTTTTTGGTAAAGTTTAATGCAAAAATTTATTCAAATCTAAGTTTTTGTTAGGTTCTATTATTATTAACAATAACTGTACAATGATTTGATATTTTCTAAATCGTCAAATGTTTTCAAAGATATTATCATATATGTCAAATGATATTCAAAATCATTTAGGAATTAAAACTTAGGTATAAGTGTTTTCGAAATTTTGGTATTTTCTCTTAATGCATTATGTAATTGTAATAAGTCTAATTATATTTTTAAAGTCACCCGTATAAGCGTAGTCAAATTTTTGCCCATATTCCGCGTGTGAATTATGTATCTTAGTTTCTTCGTCCGACTTTGGGGAAAGACAATATTCTTGCATTTTTATTAGAAGCATTTTTATCTATTAACCAAAAAAATTTTAATATGTTAAAATATAATGTTTTCCTGCTAACCTAATGCTACTTTTTTATCATGAGTTATTCATTTATCGGTAATATAAATAATGCAATTTTATTTACTCACCTGTGGCAAAGTATATATTGTGCTGATTATTTTACTTAAAAGTAGCAAAGTCAAAAATAACATCGTATTGGATACAAACGTGTAAGATAAATACATATGTATAATAAAAGGATGACTTAAAATTATACGTGTATTTAGTAAAATTGTGTACACATACTTTGAACCTTATTCCTTTAGAAGATAAAAAAATTCTATTTATATTTATCTAAAAAATTTATATGTATTTTATTAATGCGAAAAAGTAACAAAAAAGTAACGATTGGTTCATTTTTGAGTAACGGTAACAGTAACGAGTTACTTTTATAAAGTAACTTTGCTAATTCTGGTGATTATTAGGGGAAAGTAGGTAAATTGCACGCATCTAAGGGAAATTTATCGCAGCAAAGTGATTTTTGAAGTTGAAATCGATACGAGTACAGAAATAGAAACTTTAAACATTTTTCTATCATTATGTATTGTCATATTGAACAATTTTTTATTTGGTAATGCTATATTCAGCAAAAAGGGGCAAGTCGATAAACAAAAAAATGTCTCGCGACTTGGATAAATTGTACGCGCGGTTGGATAAATGTACGCGGAGAAAAAATGAGATTATAGTCCATTCTTTTAACTGAACAAACTGAACTACACTGTACTAATGGCACTATAGTTGGTCTCACGCCTTTCAAGGTGGATGCGTAAAATTGTCCACTGCGGACTTGATTTGATAAAAAAACAATTATTCAAAGACTATTTAATTAAATTTAATAAATAATAGCTCAAAAACGCATGAAATAATGTATTTTTGTTAGATATAACAAGATTAAATGAATAAAATAAAAATACCGTTTTATTACCTTATTTTCTGAACGCCGAAATCGCAACAAAAATCATAATTTTATTTTTTTTTATTTTTTCAATTAATTATGTTTTTAAATGATCTATAGTTATATATTAAAAAAACTACCTTCAACCTACAAAAATTACTGTGATACAATCTCTATTCATTGGGAAGATGTCAAACCAAGAAGCGTGCAATTATCCAGTGGGTACAATAAACCTACTTTCCCCTATTTGGCTTTTTTACTAGCATGAAAAAGAAATATTAACAAAACATAATCGGTCTATTTACTGCATGAATGTTCCACCAAATAAGTTGGTAGTTCTAAAAAGAACTGTTTAAATGAAACCAAACAACTCAATAGTCTGTTCAGTATCCTTCTCATGCAACCACTTGCTGCAATCTCTTTTCTACAGAATCGCTTAAATTTTTAAGATATTGAGGCTTACGCTTCAAATTTTCTCACGAGTTTCTTGCATGAGCAACCAGATGTTTTTTAGTTCTCTCATGTCCAGAAACATACGAATTTGCAATTATTTCCAAAACATTTTTTATTAAATTGAGATCCAGGGATTTGGCTGGCCAATCAACTTTAATTTTTGGATGTTGAGCGAATCATTCTTTGGTAAAACTCTAGAAAAGGGGAGCAGTCTCTGATCTTGACTTTGATGTCTATGTTATCAAAGAGAGGATACTGAACAACTTTTCTTTATAGATTAATCGGCGCTCTTGTACAGTTTTCGAGATATATTTGGTAAAAGAAAAAAGCAGTTTTTTTTAATTATTTTAGAAAATATTTATTTTACAAAAAAATGTGTCAAATAAAAAAATAAGCTCGTAATAAGCTTTATAAAAAAGTCATATACATATTTTAACTATTTTCTAATTAGCTTCATTTTTTGTTTGACATATTTTTTTTGTAAAATGAATATTTTTTGAAATAATAAAAAAAAACTGTTTTTTTTTTACCAAGTATATCTCGAAAACTGTACGAGAGCGCCGATTTTAATTTATATGAAAAAGTTGTTTAGTATCCTTGCCTCTATACATACATCAAGGTCAAGGTCAGAGGCTGCTCTCCTTTTCTAGAGTTTTATCCATTCTCTTACTATACAGGGTGATTATTAATAAATGTCCCCACTTTTTACCATAGGAGTACGTATTTGTAATTTCTAATATAATAATATGTTAGAAATACGTATCCGTGGGTAAATCATGCACTTATGGTAAAAAGTGGGGACATTCATTAATAATCACCCTGTATGTGGGCAATATAGACAGCACTATTGTCTTGAACTAACAGAAATGCATATTTTCTGCATATTTTCTTTAGTGTATATTCTGCAAACGCTGAGAAGCAACACGTTCTCTATTCACGTATTTTAAAGCACCCATATGCGGCGACAGTTCAATTAATTCTCCCGAACAATGAGCACTTATCCATCTCCACATAGTACAAGTGATGCGCCCACTTCTTCCGTAAGGAACTACATACCTTGAGTCGAGGCGATAATTTTCCGGTCTCCACACTTGTAAATGACGATCATCCGCCGAACAAAATACTTTTTCATTAGTCCAGATATGTTTTGTCCCAATTTTCAAGTATAGTCGTGTTTAATTTATGCAGCACAAAAGTTACACGGTCATCGCGATGTTTTCTCGTTAGAGGAATTTTACACGCGGCACGATACCAATGCACGTTCGCTTTGTGTAAACGCCTTCGCGCTATCCAATTAAATATCTGTAAATCAATTTGATTTACAGAATGCGATACTGGAAGAAAAGGATTAGAATCTATCTGATTGATTAAGGCTACATTTTCTTCAGCAATCGTTAATTGCGGTCTACTCATTGTGTTTCCGTCATACCTTCTTCTCCTTTCTCTTGATATCGCTTGATCTATTTTTCACGGTTCGCTCACCGCACGAAATACGACGTGCGATTTTTTGTACGCTGTTTCCATCTTCCCACATTCCAATTATGCGGTCACGTTGAAATATGCTTGCCAAGGTTGCACGAGAACGCTAGACGAGAATACTAGACGAGAAGTCAAAATATATGAATAGATCAGCAATTATATTTTGTTTAAATTCTTTTCTTATGCTAGTAAGAGAGTCAAAACTATTATTCATGTTTATTATATATGTTTTATTTGAATAAGCGTACGCGGAGCGTCATCGACTCACCGTCGGTAAATCAATCTGTAAATCGATAAGTCTCTTTGTTTTACCCGCATGATTTACTGCACTGCACTGTACTTTGTATTGCTAAACATTTTATAGAAAAATTTTTAAATTGTCATTATTGTAGCCAGTGAACATATTTTACCTTTTGTAATAAAGACATTAAATTTTTTCATAAATTTAAAAATTTAGTTTGAGGGCCAAAGACCCTCGAGGAATCAATAAACGTATGTACTCTTTACTTACTTTTAGAAAATTATCCTTATCTATTTCTTGCCCTAAGAGAAAGACAGCAAGGGAAAAAAATGTTAATTGTAGAATAACGATAACAGTACAAATACTATGATTTCAAATTATTTAAAGTATTTTGCACTAACATACAATTTTAAATAAGAAGGCCTATTCGGTCATAGCTAGATCTTAGTGCTTTATATATACGTGTGATTTTATATACTTTCTCAGACTCGACCAAACTGCGCACCGTTACTTTCGGTTATATAACACAGTTATGATTGAATAAGAGTTAGTAATATCACTTTTATTAAATTAAAATTAATTTAATAATACTTGATGCTTACTAGCATCTTTTTTCAGGGGAGGGGGAGGGTTAATATAGATGCTAGTAAGCATCAAGTATTATTAAATTAATTTTAATTTAATAAAAGTGATATTACTAACTCTTATTCGATCATAACTGTGTTATATGACCAAAAGTAACGGCGCGCAGTTTGGTTGAGTCTGAGAAAATATATAAAATCACACGTATATATAAAGCACTAAGATCTAGCTATGACCGAATAAGCCTTCTTATTTGAAATTGTATGTTACATGTATCGGTCGAATATCTCTCTATTTTGCACTAATTTTATATAGACAAGAAATACAGACAATTTATATTACACAAATTATACAATATGTAACAAAACAAGGAAAAATAAAATTACTTTGAAATATTGTTTTATACAAAAACAATTCCCATTTATCTAATATATCGATAGTCCACTGGTCTACTATGATTTGCACACAGGTAAAGAATATGAAGCGCGTTCTGTTAGTTATAACCAGTTATAACTATAAGAATTGTATGTGAGAAGTGTAGATAAGCTTATGTCAACAGCAATTTTCAATGTAATATTTATTCTTATAATTATAACAGAACTATGGTTTTACAATCATTTTATATGCATATGGGCAAAGAATAATATTATATACTGTTGTGATATCCTGATCTTTCCGTATGTTATTTACTGCGCACGTATATATTACTACAATCTCATATCATCGATAGATCTTTTCAAAAACAGAATATAAAAAATGCTCTGTAGGGGAAGTGGGGCAAGAAAGGGTAGGGAGGTAAAACGGTGTATTGCCTGTATCGCGCGATTCAAATGCAGAAATCACAATTGAGCATACGTGTTAGATGCGACTCCTTGATCATTAAAAGTTACCTACGAGTCAGCAAAATAGACAGCTGCGTTATTGAGATATATTATAATTTATACTTTTCTGCGATTTTCTTACACTACAAGAAGATATAACAGAAAGAAAACAGGTAGAGGCAAAAAAAAGAAAAGAAAAGAGCAAGAAAAATATGAAATAAAATTATATAAGAGCCAAAGAAACGTATGAGATAAAAATTAAGCTGAAAACGTATAGGTATTCTAGCTTGTCCGCGAGAATACCCATCTTATCCCACCCGGGCAAGATGGGGAGCAATGCCTCTAGCTTGTAGTTTTTATTAAATAAAATTTATAATACTTTGAAATTTTATTTTAATGATAAATATATTGAAAGACAAATGTCCAAAGAGTATTATAAAAATAAAGATGACTCGTTAATTATGAAAATCTAGCTTTTATTCATTTTCAAAGCTTAACTACCCTGTCTTACTCCCACCTTCCCCTATTAGCAAATTATCGGATCACACTTATTTTTTATTTAAATCGTCAGAACTCTGCTGTATATGTAGATATCAAACTCTTTCTTCACTTATATTCAAGCAATGCACGAACAGACACAACACAGAACAAGTGAAAAACGTGTGCACATTAGATTATTCGAGAAAACAGTGAGCATCGCGGAACAAATTCCTATCGCGACGCGCTGATTGCTGCTCGCACCATAAATCTGAGCTAGTTTAACTAATTGTCTCATCAACTTAGTCGATAAAGCTATTGCAACTAAGAAGTTGTCTAGTGCAACCAATTATTTAATACCTTTGAAAGTTAGTTCGTTAGCCTAGTCAAACTCATATACTGGCATTGCGATTTGCTATCTTAATAGTGTAAATGATTATTACAGCAAACTTTTATGCAGCTAATAAAAAAGATTGGCCATTGCGGCAAATCTTTTTTTTTCAGTGTATTAAACAATTTTTTTATTGTAGTGTTAATTTTGTTAAAGATTACGTTTCAATGGCCGTTGTCAATTAAAATATTTAAACAAAATTCTATATTTTTTTGTGATATTATGGATTTGATAATAAAACTGCCCAATCCACCATGCTGTAAATAGTTCTTCTTTTTTGACATATCGGATGGTGTGAATAATAAGACAAATATTTTCCTGAAAAGATGTCTTTATGAAACCAATCAATATTTATAGTATTTTCCATGACTTTGATTGAAGTGTCTAAAAAATTGAGGCTGCGTTTCTTTTCAAGCTTGATTGTGAATTGCAACTGATTGTGGTATTCGTTAACGTTAAATTCATTTAAAATATTTTCTATTGCTTCAGCGGGTACCGCAATATCGTCTACATAATGTACGTAAAACAATAAATTAATTTTTATGTCACTCAAAACTTTAAACTCTATGTCCTGCATCACTATATCCACTATCACCGGTGATAGCGGTGAGCCCATGAGAACCCTATAAATTTGTTTATAAATATTATTGTTAAAAGTAAAATATATTAACGTTAAAACAAATTGTACTGCTGCAATAAACTCGTCTCTCGGAATATTGGTATCTTTTAAGTTGAGTTCTCAAAAGTTGAGCTTTTGTTCGTTAACAATTTACAGAGTTCGAAACTATTATCGACGTGATCCAATACCTGTGGAATACTGTCCGATATTATATGTTTTGTAATAAAGCTATTAGTGGATAAAGGAGCTGTTCCTACTGAAAACATAATAATTCTTAATGAAGTGTTAAGTTATAGCACATGAAATGCATAACACTGCACAAGCATAACATAAAACCAATAGACCAATAAGAATCTTGTGTAAATCAATATGGCGACTTTATGCTATGATGTTCATTGACTCATCGGTCTTATGTTACGTTTATGTTTTGTTATGCATTTCATGTGCTATAAGCTTTAGGCTTATATATCTTAGGTAGCCCATAAGTCTTTGATAACGAACAATCGCTCCCCCAGAAAGAGTAAAATTTCTGTTTGAAAATGTATTTATTAGAATGCCATTTTTAACAAGCAGATCGTTTACGGTTTTTTTTTAATATAAGTGACGGGTCTCTTTATAACAGGTAACTAAATAATTTTAAAATACTTAACAAAAATTACACGAAGAGAATTTTTTATTAAAATTTATTTTTAAAAATATGATAGTTGTGGGACGTGGGACAACTATAGATTTTGTTAAATTTTATAATTTTAGTTAAATTTCATAAAATTTTAAATAAATTTTTTACGCTCGTATTGTATACATATTAAATAGATTTAAGGCCAATAAACGAGCAATAGCGGTTGTCGTATATAAAATATTTATTCCGTTATGACTTCATAACGGAATAAATATTTTATATACGACAACCGCTATTGCTCGTTTATTGGCCTTAAATCTATTTAATATTCATAAAATTTTACTAAAATTCTAATAAAATTATTCGAAATTGACGATGTATCTCAACTAGCACGATTTTGAAGGTAAGAAAAAAAAATTCTCTGTGTATAGAAAGTGTTAAAAAATAAATAGAACAAATTTATTTTCTTTTATAATGCGCCTCTATCAAGAAAGCAAAAAATTTTACAATACAAATAATCCTAATAAGACCGGAAATTGTAATAACAAATTGATAATGAATACGGTATTGCCGGTCGAAAGCAGTTCTTAGTAATATTCAATAATATTTTTAAGTGAATTCTATAAACATTTACAAGATTGCCTCTAAACTGCGCACCACGTATTTGCCGGATTTAAAACACAGCTCTAAAGAAGAACCCTAATGTAATATCACAAAGTTAAATTTTGCTAATTAATTTAATAATTTATTTGATGTTTGTACAGAAGATAAATGACATATATTAGATACGATAGTGGCGAACTGCGTACGTGTTGCGTATTACGCGAATATGTAGCAATATAGCTCGTATCGGTTGTTATCATGGTGGTCTAGTGAACTTTAACCTATACTGGAATGATAACTGCCATGGTCAAGACTGAAGGATTCGTAATCCTCAGTCACGTTTCTTCAGGTTTATCAAATTGAAAATTAGCGATAATAATTGCGAATACCTCGCTGCATTTTAACGTTTTATTTATCTGTACGAAAAGCAATGTGTAAATGACCAATATGTACGTATTGCGACGAAAACAATTTTAGACGCGATGTATGTAAAATATGATATTTTTATTAGGGCTAGAATGAAAACCGAACACCCGCCATAGCGGATGTTCGGTTTTCATTTGACCGACCGTAGTATCTTTGATAATTTTTTTAAACGAAAGATAGTACATGTATATACTAGTCGGGAGCATTGAGGTTACGATAAATTTTAGAAGGCGCAATACTTTTCTTTCGATAAATTTTAGAACGCGCAACAAAATTCAAAATGCGAATGCCTCCCCGTTCCGAGTTGCGCATGAAACGCATGGAACGCATTAGTGCTGCGCAGCACTTTGAAATCGTTTCGTTTTAACAATGCGCTTCATGCGCTTTAGTTATTCGATTGTCTATGCGGTCTGCGCGCTAATAAATTTGAAAATAGGTGCCGTATAAAACGTCAATTCTGAAATTTTAATAATTATAATCTTTTCAATATTTTTTGAACAAAAATGATGAAAGCGATAGTTCCGCATCGAGCGATAGTGAAAATGATCAAAATATTGAAGACATATCTCTAAGAGATATGCAGATATTAGTTTTTATATTAATGTTAAGTAAGTCACGCGAAGAAAAATTCGAAAAAATTACAAATTAGATACGCCGATCGCATTATTCCAAATTACACAAAAGAAATATTGTTCGTGTAATTGCTCTTCCATCGCAAAGATACACATACAAAAACGCAATAAACGAGTACAAATGTTCCATTAGCTGTCAAGCAAAAATAACGTCGTCGTCAATTGCCGTTCCAAATTACGCATGAAGCGCATTAATTGCATAAATGCATCAGACGCATCAACTGCTTTGAGTCGAAATTGATGCAGTCAATGGGGGGGATGCTACAAATTCAGGACAGTTAATACAATCTGGGGAATCCTTAGCGCTTTCAGTGTGCTTTCAATGCGCGCGCATTGGTTAAATCGGAACGACTTTCTATGCATTCTATGCGTAAAGGCGGAAGCACACACTTTTGCATAGCTGCATAACCATGTGCATAAGAAAATTGATTGGTCCATTAGCACATGCATAAGGAAATGGACCAATCAATTTCTTTATGCATATGGTTATGCAGCTATGCAAAAGTGTGTGCTAGAGCCTTAACTCGGAATGCAACCTCTGTCATGCGCTCATGCGCATAAATGACTACGATGTTAAATTTGCATATATAATAGGTGCGTCCCAAAATTCACTGCCAGTACTGCAAATCTATAGTTTACGTAACGTAAACTATATATTTTCAATAGTAATCAATAGCCAATATGTAACAAATTTAAACAAACACATTTCATGCATTTCTTATTTATTCATTATATTATAGGGGCAATCAAATGAAAACGAGACAGATGGAAAAATGCTCGTTATACAGTCTGCGTCGTTTTCATTTAATTGCCCCTTATAAATTTTGCGCGCGGCACATGACGCTCGTTTAAATTTGTTACATATTATATATAAAAAATTAACAGCATCATAGTCATTTATGCGCATGAGCGCGTGACAGGGATTCGCATCTTGAATTTCGTCGCGCATTCTGAAATTTATCAAAAAAAGAAGTGTCGCAACCTCAGTGTTTCCGCGTTACGGAATTGTTATTAGCGTTTGTATGTAATAATCATAATCGGTAACGTTTGCCGAATGTTTTAGTGCGCTCCTCCATTTCTTATTTCTCTCGTCGTCCGGAGCAAAGAGAAAAAAAGAAAACGTCGGAGAAATTATACTTGGCTAAACGTCAATCATTGCGGTAACACGCGCGGTGCTCGTGTCTCTCTTTTTTTTCTCCCCATAAATTCGTACTGCGTCAAAAATATTATGTTATTTCTTTCTTTTTTTTTCTTGTGATATCCTATGACTTTTAAAGCTGTGTCACGCTGATAAATACGAGATAAGTGGTAATAGGAAAGTTTTTTGAACGTCAAACGGAGACCCACATGATAGAAGCCAAGTAAATTACGACATATGCGAAGGAGCGTGTTCGCAGAAACTGGACTAAAAAGGACACGCAGTCATAAATATCTGATCAATAAATAATTTATTTTCGTTCTTTATCTCGAATGTCGTCACGATCATTCGGTCTGCATGTCTATCGCGTGTCTATCTAATAGCAGTAGATTATAATGTGCCAATCCATAAAAAATTAAATAAATCAAGTCTCATTAAAAATAAATTAAGAAAAGAATGAAATCAAAATTTTATACCAAAAAATAGGATATTTCTGGCACCTGCTTTCAAAAAGAAGAAAAAGATAAGTGCGACGTAATATAGTTTTGTACTCGACCAGACGAGCACACAAAACACTCGCGAAGGGAAGAATGAACGCACGACACGAAATGATTAGACACTCTTTTACAAAAAAGAACACTGACTTTAATCTAATAACTCTGTACAATAAAACCGCATCAGAATTATTCAAAATATCGTGACAGCTCCGCATCCCGAAACAGAACAAAAACCGGTCGAGCTTCTTTTATCAAATGAATCGATCTTTCTTCGGCCAGCTTCTCAAGCTCAGCCAAAATGCAGGCATAACAATAGAATCAGCAGTAGAAAAAAAACGCAATTATTCTAAAGTAAAATGTACAAGAGAAAGATTTTAAATAGAGTAAATTTTCAATAAACGGAAATGGATTCAAAATATTTAAAATAAATAGAAATGTATTTAAAAAATGATGAATTTTGATTTGGCAATGACCATACGAATCCATATCATTTTTCCAATTAAAGTTTAAGACTTCCTTGAATCTGTTTTAATTCATGAAGTGAGATTGAAATTACAAGATTTATATATTTTTTTTCATCCATTTTGGCAACTTTTGGCAAGTCTAATTTACTTGAATGTGATGTGATATAGAAATTTTGTTTGCGGATTTGTTTTCAATGACGAAAAATCTATAAGAATTGTATGGTTTGTAGTGTAAAAAGTTTTAGGTTATTATCCAATTCTAGTGAAAAATGATAATGCAATTGATAATAATTTGACATTAATTTAATGCCAAAATCATCAAAATATTATTTTGACATCGATTCAATAAATCATTTCTCACTGGGATATATCTAGACCAAATATTCTCTATACGAAATAAATTCAAAGGAATCAACTATGAATACCGGTTTTAGAAAATTATTTGCATAAGATAAACATTTCTCAAATGTTCAAATCTAAATATACTTTGTACGTTGAACAACGTACGTTTTTAAAACTTTTATATTTAGTCTATGGACGTTTGGACCAAATTGAAACCAAATCTGGTCGCTCAATGGATGTCATGTGTTGTCTGAGATAGGTAATAAGTCGAATAAAATTAGGTTTTAATTGTAATATATACTTATAAATAATATTACATATAACGATAACAAATATTTTGACCTACATCAGATCATCTTCAGCGTACGTAATGTAATATGTGTATATATATATAAAATTTATTCGCAAATATTAGTTATTGAGGTAGAATATTTAAATAAACTGTTTACCTCTGCTTTAGCCATTTCCAAATTGCGTACATTTCCAATGCACATACTTTTCCGGTTTTAATTTTTAATATTTATTTTGCTTAGGTTGGAAATTGTTAAAGCGGATATATATATACACACACATAATACAAGCTAAATAACAATAAATGTATATGCATAAACGATCAACCGATTAAAAATTAAATTTGTTCGCAAACATTAATTATCAAAGTAGAATATTTAAACAAACTGTCCATCTCCGCTTTAACCATTTCCAACCTAAGCAAAATAAATATTAAAAATTGAAACCGGAAAAGTATGTGCATTGGAAATGTACGCAGTTTGGAAATTGCTAAAGCAGAGGTGAACAGTTTGTTTAAATATTCTACCTCAATAACTAATATTTGCGAATAAATTTAATTTTTAACTGACCGTTTAATTGACTGTTTATATAGAGGAGAAGAGGATATAATGGCTGTTATGGCAATAATATGGCTACCCTATTATCTCCGTTATTATGTGATATATTTTTTAACAATTGCTTATGGAGTTATTCGTTTAGTAGCCCACTGTGTTTTAGTGATGCTAATATGCCAGTACATAAATAACTGACAATTGTTATAAGGCATTTTTACTTTTAAGTACTTCTAAACTTTTTCAAGGTCCACTTTTAACCTTTAATTACACATATTTCTTCATTATTTTTATACTTGAGTGTATTATCACACAAATGTACATACTTTCGAGTGTTTTTTTGTTATTTAGCTTTTTATTCTATTATACACATTTCTCGAGTTATACAAAATTAAAACAATAACATGAAATTTTATTAATATGGTTTTTTAAGCAAAATTTTTGTATCGAAATATTTCTTCGATAAATTCGATTGTCATTTTAGAAAGCGGTATCTAGAAACATTAGAGACATCATTTTATGCTTGTTGTTTAATGTTAAACTGGGATAAAATAATATTTCTGATAAAATTTCCAATGATATTTCTAAAGTTTCTGAACGCAGGAAAATTCCAAACAATGGAAAATTAAAAATATATAATATAATAACAAAATACTGTGTTTCTTTTAAATTGAACTAATTTTTATTAATTTATTTTTATAAATAGCCATAATACAACACTTTTTTCTTTCCACCGATTATGCAGTGCATTAGATTTTCATAAATCACATCCTATATAATAAATATTTTATTACTTTGAGTTTAGAATCTATCAAACAACAACATAAAGTTGTCAATAGATCAAATAAAAGCAAAAACAAATAAAGGTGTCAATAAATGTAAATATAATTGTTACTTGATATATACAATAATCATTAGACGTTTTGGGCTTACTTGTCCCTTTTTAACATAAAAACTTAAAAAATTTACATGATCAGATATAAAACGCGAACGCAGACGCAATTGCGTAAGTTGAATACGCGAACGCAAATTCAATGGAAACGCCGATGTAGAAACAATATATGACATCTTCAGAATTATATTTTCTCTCATAATTTGGAGATGTAATGAATCATTTAGATGAAAACAACAGCTTTGTAGTGACAATTATATATAGCGATATCGTAAAAGGCGTGTATAAATTATTTAATATTCTCTCCATGGTCAATATTTTCAGACTCTCTGAGCACACAATTGTCCCCGAGGAGAGATGTAACGGAATGGAGACAGGTCGACAACTGTGTGCTCAGTGAAT
Source organism: Solenopsis invicta (assembly GCF_016802725.1). Taxonomy (NCBI): domain Eukaryota; kingdom Metazoa; phylum Arthropoda; class Insecta; order Hymenoptera; family Formicidae; genus Solenopsis; species Solenopsis invicta. Next base: position 16,107,164 of record NC_052670.1, on the reverse strand, counting down.
CTTAAAATATTGACCATGGATAGGATATTAAATAATTTATACACCTTTCACAATAACGCTATATATAATTGTCACTACGAAGCTGTCGTTTCCATCTAAATGATTCATTACATCTCCAAATCATGAAAGAGAATGTAATTCTGAAGATGTCATATATTGTTTCTACATCGGCGTTCCTATTGAATTTGCGTTCGCGTATTTAATTTACTCTACTGTGCCTGCGTTCGTGTTTTATAACATGTAAATTTTTTTAAGTTTTTATGTTGACAAAGGGCAAGTAAGCCTAAAACGTCCAGTGATTATTGTATATACCATGTAACAATTATATTTTTCTTTATTGACACCTTTATTTGTTTTTGTTTTTATTTGACCTATTGACTTTATATTGTTTTTATATAAATAGAGCGTGAATTAATTTGTCGACTGTCAAACAACACTTTGACGAATATAATCGTTCAAATTTTAATAAAAAATATTAATTATAAACAAAATTATTCAATAAAATGAGAATGGGTGCCATATTACCCTCTTTTTCTCTAAATGATTATTGTTATTTTTTATAACTAAAGATAATGCTATAGCATTATCTTTATATATATTGCTTTACACTGAAGGTGACCCGTAAGTTGAAATATATGTTATCATTAGAGATTTGTTCGCGTCGCATGCTCCAAGAGCACTTGGATCACTTGGATCACTTTTATCACATTTAGTGATCCAAGTGCTCTTGGAGCATGCGACGCGAACAAATCTTATATATAGAATTGTTTACAATAAAACATTAAAAAACTTATTCAGCTCGTAGTTCATATTTAGTATTATTTTTAAATATTTGAGCCTTAATTATTGTTCAATATTTACTTTTCTTTTATTTTAACAGATAATTGTCCAGTGCACCTTGATGTAACATCTGAATTTCTAACATCTTTAAATCTGCTGGTTGAAATAAATTGTTCAGGCAAGCTGTTTAGTTTACTAATCCTTCTTACTAAATATTGTATGTGAGTCTACTTTATTTGATAAATTTTTAAAGATAAATAATATCAGTTGTCATTGTATCAGAAACAAAAATGTTGTCTGTCGAGCAATGTTAAAAATAATAATAAATAATAATTTATAAATTGGAAATAGGAAATGAAAATTTTTATAGTGGCAAACATAAAGTTTGATATAAAACAAGTTTGATGGCAGTCAATTGTAACGCAAAATCGACGGTTACAAAAATATTTTTTCCGTTAACGGACAAACACGTTCGCGACCCCATATCCACGCTTTGTTTGTAAGTGGCGTCTTTACATAGTCCCCAGAATGCCACGTGCGTTCAGATTCTTTATTCTATCAAAGTCACCCCATTGTAGCTCCGCTTACGCCCAGTCTACTTTATCTTCATCCGCCGGGTGAGAAGTCTGAACGCATCTCAGTAGCGGTTTTTAACTACTGTTATTACAACAGTTAGAGATCGGCGTAAAAAATTTACATTACACGACTGTCTCCAACTTGGCCTTACGAAAAAAAGCTACTGCCAGCTGTGTGGTTATTACGGATAGCTGTATAATTATTACAGGCTACTGTGTTATACTCACTGTCGATACTACTGCTTGTACAGTAGCTACTTTGTGCTGGATTAAACACCGAGGTAATGTGTGAATTTCAGATGAAAAGTGGAACGGTATTTTAATAAATAACGATACCAATGCATCCCCATTTGCAAGAAACGCAGCTAGATCCATGTTCGAAGAAGACGATCTAAAACGGAGCTCTATAACAAGAAAATCTTCAAATAAGGCAACAAAAAAGGAAACGAGAAAGATGTTAAATTCGACGAAGAGATTGTAACCATTCAAAGTTAGTATCTCTCTTTTATGTTTGTAAAGATTGATTTACTGTGAAGCTATCAAATATGTTTTTTTACCGTTACGTCCGGTGCGTAAAAACACACACGCAAATTGCGCCGTCCTCCACTTTAGCGGTTGCGCCAGCGACATTGATAGTGCCAGCGTTTTTTTTTCCAACAGAATTTTATTACTTTATTTCTCTTCTTCTTTTGCCGCGAAAATTAAAAGTTAGAATATTTGCCATTATCGATTTATAATAGTGCCGTTACTATTTTCTCTTTTTTTTATCCTTATATACATTCTCTGTTCCTTCATACGCGCAAGGTATGACGCATAAATATCTCGAAATATATAAAATTATCAAACGCGCTCGCATTAATATTTCAAGATTATTGTGTCGCGTTAAATAGAAGTAGTAATATTTTGTGTTACTATAAATAGCGCGATACAAATATTCACGCGCACGTACGCGTGGAATGCTGGTGTCTGTTCGCAAAAAGCTCGAGCGCTGGTGTTTATTCATAAAAACTGTTATACCTAAAACAGCGATTAGAGATAAAACTGCGCAGCATAGACATCAACCGAGTAAAGAATAAGTATAAGCATACTCCAAATTAACTCGTGTCAACGATCGTTCAACGACCGTCACGGTGGTGGTAGTGGTGGTGGTAGTGGAGGTGACGGCGGAAGGTTATCATGGTGGGGACGCACGTGTCGTCCCTTTCGTCATCTTTACATAAGCCGCTTTCCTTTTAAAAGACACAAATCGACACAAGTTAGCACACTCGAACTCAGAGAGTCGTCATAGTTAGTGGAACACTCAGACTCTCCTCGTGAGTAGAGTCGAAAAGTATCGATAGAGTTTGTATCAAACGGAAAGCGACGTGTGTCGCTTTGTGTCAAAAGTGTCGACTGTATCCTCTAAAAAGAAAGCAGCCATAATACATCTGAATAAATTCGAGCCTTCGTCTCGTGTACTTTACGAATATAACATAGTGATTACACGGAGCAATTTAGTCGATTTGCGACTATTCATCGGCGCGTGTAGATCAATAAAAAAGGAACGACGACGTTGAGTGACAGTTCATCTTGCACCGTGTTCCGTAAGTATGCACATATATGTATGTATATAATGTGCACATATAATTTTTTTTTTTTTTAGATTTATTTATCTTCATATTTATTTTTACATTTTTGTATATGTATTGACCATACAATATCAGCGATATACAATTGAGATATTTTACCATAGATTTAATGTTATTCGTCGTAGCAAAAATTCGTTAAAAATTTATCGTATCAACAAACTTGCATAAATTATTATGTAAATGAGGCATTTCAATCAAATGGAATTTGAATATTCTTTCATATAATATTATGACATTTTTGCATTTAATTGTAAGATATTTAATTCTTAATTATATATTCCTAAATCGCTCAGAACAGATAACATAAGTAACGCAAAAAAAAATTTTCTGAAAAACAAGTTGAAATATTTTGAATCATTAAACCATTAGATCAATAATATAATGAAAATATTATTTTTTAATGCGATTTTAGCGTATATTTATTTGTATATGTTCTATGTATCTTTAACAATGTAAAAATTATTGTTAAAAAATATATATTTATTTAAAAGATTATAAAATAATGACGAAGGAGCAAATATGACATTTAAGAAATTATTGACTTCTATTTTAGCATATTCGTACAATTAGTCAGAGAAGTAATGAGTTGAGTAACGCTATTACGTCATCCCTACTTTTTTTATAATAGCGATTTGGTGAGGACGTTATGCAACTTCTTATAAGGTCAGGGTTGGATTAATCATTTTTGACAAGCCACTTATTATGAAAAGAAGTTACGCAACGAGTTTACTAACGATTTATTTCTTTCATTAAGTAATAGTAAAAAGTTATTTGTCAAAATTTTGATTGTCCTAATCCAGACGTTGACATTAGCGTTATGAAAAATTAAACGTCTTTATTAATTTATTCGTTATTATAAATAAAAGTAAAGGGCAACTTGTTATTTATAATGCATTATTTCCCATCTTCCATGTCTTTAGTATATGTCTATTTAGAATATAAATTAAGTTATAGTGTTCGTAAAAAAGCAAGTTTTTTTTAGAAGCCTTCGTCATTATTTTATATCTTTTACCCAAATTAATACCTTTTTTAACAATTTTTATTTTACATATTCTTGAAAATACATATAATAAACTTGAAATCAATCCATCATGTTGTCTTTATAAAAAAAGTAGAAATAGTTTTAGTTTATTTGAAAGAGGAAATATTAGTTTAAGATCTATTTTTAATGCCAAAATATCTATGAATTAAAATTTGTGTAATATCAGGTAAAATGACTTGTTTTTGAAGTGCATTCTCGATTATAAGTAAGGAAAAGTTAATTTTGACAGAACTAGAAGAGGAAATATGTGGATTGAAAGACGTGAATACTCAAATATTAGAGAAGAAGAGGGTAATATGACACCCATTTTTATTTTATTGAATAACTTTGTTTATAATTAACATTTTCTATTGAAACTTGAACGATTACATTTATCAAAGTGTTGTTTGACAGGCTTAAAGTAATAAAATATTATTTAGGACGTGTCTTTATTTATAAAGTCTAATGCATTGCATAATCGGTGGCTGAAGAAAAAAAGTAGCTGTAATATGGCTATCCATAAAAATAATTTTAGAAAATTAGTTTAGTTTAAAATAAACACAATACTTTGTTACAAAATTACATATTATTAATTTTCCGTTGTTTAGAATTTTTTTGATTTAGAATTTTCCTGTGTTCAGAAACTTTAGAAATACTGTTAGAAATTTCATTAAAAATATTATTTTATTCCTGTTGAACATTAAACAACAAGAACAAAATAATGTCTCTATTGTTTCTAAACACCGCCTTTTAAAATGACAATCGATTTATCGAAGAAATATTTCAATATAAAAATTTCGCTTAAGAAACCATATTAACAAAATTCCACGTTATTGTTTTAACTTTGTATAACGCGAAATGTGTACAGCTGAATAAAAAGTTAAATAACAAAAAACACTTGAGTGTATGTACATGTAATAATACACTCGACTTTAGAATAACGAGAAAGTATATATAATTAAAAGTTAAAAGTGTACTTTGAAAAAGTTTAGAAGTGCTTAAAAGTAAAAATGCCTTATAATAATTGCCAGTTATTATGTATTGACATATTAGCATCACTAAAAAACGACGGGCTATTAAACGAATAACTCCATAAGCAATTGTTAGAATACGTTACCTAATAATGGAGATAATAGGGGTAGCCATATTTTCGACAGTAGCCATAATACCCTTTACTCTTCTAAAAATTAATTGTAAGTATCGGAAACTATTAGAATGATTATATGTACAATTGGAAACATATTTTTTGTTTTGTAAAGCTTCATAAATTGAAAATTCTTAAACCATTTAAAATGCATATCGGTATTTGAATCCGAATCCATTTGACTCGGAGATATTTTTTTCCGTACAACTAATAATTATTTAGTATTATCTACTAAAGCAAGAGATGCCTTTATCATGTAAAATTTACGATAATTTGTTATTTAGTCCTTAATAATAATTTTACCTAATCAGAAAATACTTACGACCCGAGCATTTTTTGTTTTTTATTTATGTCTTGTAAATTACTGATTGACTTGTATTTTTTAGTTTTTCTTTGAATAATATTTATGAGGCACATGAGACTCAAGAACGTGATTTGTATTCAACAATTTAAATAAAAAATGAGCCATACGGTCACAGTAAAATATTGGTATTGAAATAATATTTTGTATAATTTTACAATTTTCAATTCTTTCGAACTACGCGCTGAAATAAATTAGAAAAGTACGATTATCTTCAATTACTTATTTTCGTAACACGCAACGAGCTTACTCCGGTGTATTTATTATTCTTCATCGCTATTAAAACAAAAAAAGACATCTAAAAATTTCGTGATTTATTTAATTTGCATTTTAATACAAATTAAATTAATTACAAATTTGTTAGATCTCTTTTTCCTTTTTGTCATATACGAATATATCATTTTGATTGCAATGTTGATTGTTTTCTATGTCTTCATTAAACAACATTAAATAGCGTGGTAAACCGGTAATGCGAAATTCATTTTTCAGGATTCTTGCACCGAGAATGGTACCTGCAGCAAAGTTTCCATCTGCGGAAACTTCGCGCGCTCGTCGCCGACGCATTCAAAATGGTACGAAATGTGGGAGATATGCTTCGGAGCAGATGCCCCGAGCCAGGACACTTTCATGGCTCAGCGAAAATTATTCGTGGAAAGTCGGTATGTCCCCGGATGATTACCAAAGAATCGTCGTGCAATGTAGAAGAGGTAAAAAAAATGCATTTGATTACGAGATGTTATATTTTATTTCAAGCGATTATTATTTTAAATGGTTATTTTAAAGTTTCATCGAATTCTTGCGATTCAGAGTACGTATAATATTATGAAATTGATTGGAATAAATTCCGACCAGAATTGTTCAGTCATTCCCTAAATTTCTATTGTGTCTTCTAGGGGAAACAGAATAATTCCGAACGAAATCTGTTTCGAAAAGTTCCCTGGTACATGCCCTGGTCGTAACGCTTATCATAATTTTTGCGATAACATATAATACTGTTGTGCTCGTTTTTCGGCCGAGTTTGAGAAGCTTGCCGAAGGAAGATCGATCGATCGGACAAGAGAGGCGCGGGGCCGATTTTTGTTATCTTGTTCGAGACGCGGAGCTAACAGCTGACATTTAAATGATTCCGCTGATTATTTCGTTGCATTCAGCTTTTGAATTAAAGCTAGTTTCTTTTATAAAAAAGTGTTAAATTATTTTGTGTCGAGTGTTAAATCATTTTGTGTCGCGGGTCCGATCTTTCTTTTGCAAGTGACCTGTGTGCTTGCCTCTTCAAGTACCACGTCAATACATTTTCAATTCGAATCATAAACGCGATCGATTCTCGTTATAGAAGTCTTTCGTGTTACGTCGCACGTGATGAAAATTTTCGTAAGTTCTCTTGAAATTGGAAAAAAAAACTGAAAGATAAATATTAAATGCACGTTTAAAAAGGAGGGTGCATTTTAACATATAAATCTGTGTATCACTTTATAATTTTTTTAAAGTAAATTACTTTTTGCACATTTTGAATCATGTTAAATTTTGGAATACGTTTAAATGTTAAAAAAAAAGATTATAGTTCTCCGTTGTTAAAAACGGACGGGTAAGAAATAAAAAAAACTGTTTGAAAATTATGTTTAATTTGTTACCTAGAGTACCTTTGTGGCTTTGATTTCAAATAAACGAATTAAAAGAGAATAAATAATTATGAGAAATGTAAAATTGTGACGTCAAATATCAAGTAATAAAAAAAACTTTGTTTTTTAAGTTTGATGACACTTTTGTGAATTGCACCGTTATGATAAGTTTTATAGTTGTTAGGTTTAAACCTTACGTCATAACACATTTTCTAGCTTCAGTCCATCAGTCAATACACTGACATGTGCAAAATTTCTTGAAACTTTTTATTCTTACATGGAAACTGTCACGAATGTCCGGCGCCAATTTGATTCTTCTTGAAATATGTTGCTAAATACGAAAATTTAAAAGACCCCTAATAATCAAAGTTTTTTCAAATTTTATTATATATGATTGAATTTGAAAAAAAAACTTTTAATTTGGCCGAAAAACAATTTTTTTTACATTTAAAAAAAGCTTTGATTGCTGTAGATATTTTGTTGAAAACAAAAAAAATTTTTTTACAACATTAAAGTACTCTTAAAACTGTATAACTTTTGTTAAAAAAATTTTTTTTTATCTTTTTTACTTTCAACGATATTGGTCTCGAAAAAAAATACCATTTTTCTTCAAAGGAGTGTTTCACCTTAAACATGAAATTCCGCCCATATAAAAAATTACTCTGGTCTCTTAAATTTTTGTGTTTAACAACATATTTTAAAGAGAATCAAATTGGCGACGGACACCCGTGACAGTTTCCTTATTTGTATAAAAAACCATATTACCCAAACTTTTTTTTAGTTATCTGATAACATTGAAATCTTTAAAGTTTATTTACTGTAAAATTGTTTCTTTCCTTCTTTTTACGTTCCTTTTTCTTAGAGAATACAATTTCTATCAAACGTTTTTATTCTTTTTCAACCTCTTCAGGACTATAATTGATATAATCTGTTGGTTTTAAAAACTCATAATTAAAAAAAAAAATAAAAAACTGTTTTGTTAATAAAATTGTTTTTACTTTTATGTAAACACCTTTTTCTTGGGAAATGTTCTATTTTTTTAATAATTATTTTCAATCTCTTCAAATATGAACAGAGTATAATTTAATTCGGTGGTTTTAAAAGCTCGTAATTAAAAAAAACAGAATAAAAAAAATTTTTTTTATGAAATTGTTTTTTTTTATGTAACTTTTTCTTGGAAAATACTAGACTGTTTTTTACCTTTTTTTAATCTCTTGAGAAATAAACGAGCTATGATTTATTCTGTTGATTGTAAAAACTCATAATTAAAAAAAAAAAAATAATAATAAAAAGTCTGATTTAGATATTAATACAAAGATGTGAGAAAGAGGAATATAAGTTAGACAGATTTGCACTATGATCTTGCACTTGCATCCTGCCCCTTTCGACGTAAAGCAAAGCTTACTACAAACATTTTTCGCCCACGATTCCTCATAATCCTCATATCCAAATGATAAATCCCTCGATAAATACTAGCTTGAGAGATTTACCACTTCACGTTATTTCCGACGCGTTTCTAATTTTTCTCGATTGTTCCTACAGATCTATTGAGCATTATCATGCACCGCAACCGTGACCTTCAAAGTCATTTGAGTAATGTTTTGAGGGTGGAAACGCAAAGAATCCGTTTTGAGACGATTAATCCGGAAAATCAGCAGCAAGAGTCACAAGTGTCGTCACATTCGGAAGACTCGTCCTGCACAGAGAAGAAAGCCATCTCGACATCGCCCCTACGAATTATCGCCCCCCAACCTTATCGTGATGACGATAAGTTCGCAATAAGAGCTACCCTGGCGAAAATTCATGGCTGGATGGATCAAAGAAATGTAAATAAAGACACGGGAGTCTGTGCTGGTTGAAAAACAAGAAAAATAGTTTATCAATAAATGGCTTATTAATAAATGGTTTATTATTAAGATTGACATCCCTGATGAGGTACAATATCTTTTACAACCCGGCGATAGATTTGAACTACTTTTCACTAATAAACACAAAGAAAGAACTATTATAAAATTTATAAAACATCTAGAGAAGACTGTACGTACGTATATTATAGCGAAAATTTTAAGAATAAGATAAAAAACAAAGCGATAAATAGTATCAGTAAATTATCTTGCGTAGATGAAAAATTAAAAGACAATGAGGCAACGGTCATAAAAAGATTAAACTACACAAAAAGATTCGTGAGAAAGCATTCGGACATCCTCTTCACGCGGGCAAACGAAGGCAATTGTCGTGTTAAAATAAACAGCATTACATATATAGGAGAAGAGATGCTCTCTGACTAATCTATATACGACATTATTGACAAAGATCCGTCTAGAAGAATTACGAACAAATTGCTTAACAAAACACTTTGTTAATCAGATGGACGAAAAAAGAGTACATAGAAAAAGATATATATATATATATATATATATATATATAAGACTTAGTGACAGATTTTTGCCATTTTTGCCTTACGGGTAACCGAAAGAGCATAAACAAAATCATTTTCCAAGAATTATCATTTCTAGTATTAATAGCTCCCTATGTTTTGTTGTATACGGAAGGTCACTCCGTACACTGATTACGTTTAGGTAAAAATGTTTATTATCTTCAGATGGATTACAAAGAGTTCTCGGCCTCGTTACACGAGTGTGTTAATTATTATATGTATATAATAAAAAAAAAAAGATCGAATCTTGGTCTCTATTGACGAATATGAGTGTCGTACGAGAGTCAACTTGATTCACTCGTTTGGTTCGCAAAATATTATCTCCCGAAAAGATTTCGTCTGACCTGATCTCGACAAGCTAGCGCTATATATAAGAAAATCTAAAGCTGTGAAAAATTAATCAGCTTTTGAATACAAGTGGTTACAAAACGTTGGTGCGTCAGTGGTTACAAGCGTTATAAAACGGTTCTTACTTTAAAAAATGACCTTCGTACATTATTCTACATAACGTCTTCACAATTACATGTTAAATTTAATTACATTAAATAAAAAACATCATTCGTTAAGAAGTGAAATATTATTTATCTTTAAAATATAAATCATAATATAAAAGAAAATTCAACGAACAGCTAATTAATTGAAATATTCAAATTATTTGGTTACGTCGCATCAACGTGCAAAAGACGTACCATATTTTCTGCGACTTTGTGACCAAAACAGCACGTTTCTGTTTCGTCTGATGCAAGCAAGGTGTGCATAATAGGTTAAGTCTGTTATTGCCTTAGAACATATACTTGTTTTAAGGTTATTGCTTCAATTCACTGTCGTCCCAATCTCTACCTCCACTTGTCGCTTTTGAAACATTGTTTATTGGTTTTTTTTAAAACAAAAACTTCAACATTTTACAATTATATGAATTCCGGATCTCTCAAACTACAACTTCTGAGTGTGCAGATCTTGAAGAGACTTACTGGATTCATAAATAAGTTTTCATGACTAAAAAAATTTGTTCGCAAAAAATGACCATAAGTACAAATATATGTCCAATTGCCGACAGTACATATCCGAATTGATTGTTTGGTTCCTTTGGTAAAAGCTCGAAAAACACAACACCTTTAAAATTCTACCACACTGAGAGCATAATCGTTGAGATCAAAATCACCAGCACGGAATTTCATGAACCATCGTTAGCACTGATGTTCTTGTACAATATTGTCACCGTAAACCTTACGCAATTTTTCATAAGCTTGACGCACGTTCTTTCCTTTACGGAAATAAAACAGTGATATATGGCAAAAATGCATAGTTTGGTCTTCCATCTTTAACTTGTTATAAAATTTCCAAAATTTAACCAAATCGCTCAATTTTTTTTTTTTAGAATAAAACTAGAACTATTAATTGTTAAAAGACATAACAATACCATGGATGCAAATGACTCTAATACTTTCAAAACTAACCTAGTAACCTCTGTGCAAAAATGCGTCACCGAGTTTACCGACAACCCAATATATAAATTTTGCAAAATAAAAATTAAATATTGTATTGTAATCTAGGAGTTTTTGTTACAGACTATCGAAACATATAAAATAGAAGGCACCTCTCCTTACAATTTTGTCAAACAAAGTTTGTGCCGATTAATTACTAATGAACTTGCAGAACAATATAGTTGGTTGGGTGTTAAACTCAAAAGAAAATTTTGTAATTTTTGAATTACGAAAATGTTATTAGGTAAATGTATTTATAAAAATATATTACATTTTAATATGATATTTTTTTAGTAATAAGTATATGTACTAGGTATATAAATATGAGACCGGAATTTGGTCATATATGGTTCTAATTGTCAATATAGTGACTATCAAACCGCGTCATTGGCGCCTTTTACTTATGTTTACATTTGTCAAAAACTTTTAACTCATAACAATACAAGTTTCATACAACAACATATTTTTTCATAGCGTTGAATATGTCGAATTTTGTGCTTGAAAACTATGATTTGCAGTCAACATTGATTTTCTGTTACCATTTGAAAAAAAAACTGCTGCAGAATCGCATCAAATGCATGTGGAAGCTTACGGTGAGCATGCGCTTGGTAAATGCTTTGAGTAGTTTAAAAAATTTAAACGTGGCAATTTTGACGTGAAGAACGAAAAACGTGGAAAACCACTGAAAAAGAGTGTTATTTATTATGAGCTACTAAAACCTGGCAAAACCGTTAATACTGAATACTACCGACAACAAATGATAGATTTGAACCAAGCATTGAGTGAAAAACAACCTGAATATCAAAAGAGGCAAGGCAAAGTGATTTTGCTTCATGATAATGTACTAGCACATACAGCAAAACTGGTCAAGGAAACGATTGAGGCGTTTAGTTGGCAAATACTTTCGCATGCGGCTTACTCACCAGACTTGGGGGCTCCATCCGATTACTACTTATTTGCATCAATGGGACACCCACTCGTTGAGCAGTGCTTCACTTCTTACGAAAAGGTACAAAAATAGCTCAATGAGTGATTTGCCTCAAAAGAGCAATAGTTTTTTGGTGTGGCCAGAGAGATGGGAAATTGCCAGAGAGATGGGAAAAATATGTAGCTAACAATGGATAATACTTTCAATAAAATATTTTTTGCCATTTTCATACAATAAATGTGTATTTTCTATAAAAAAATTCTGGTTTCATATTTATACACCTGGTATATTTGTATAAATTTATATATGTATAAAAATTCTTTTGTTACAGCTTCAGGTGCTGCATATTCTAATTCGACAGCAAAATAGAACTAGAGAAGGCAATACAGAAATGATTAAAAAGGGTTAAAGAACAATATGACGGTAAAAAAAAACTTGAAGCATATGAAAATCTCCGATAGTTGTAAACATTGTAACATTTTTTACAATTTTTAGAACCGTAGCAAATCTGCTGGAGTTAATACAAGGGGAATCAAAATTCTTGCAGAAGTGATAGCAGACAACGTACAATTGCAGTAAAACTAATTCAACTTTATAGATATTAACATAAATTGTGATTTCTAAACATCACTTATAGTTTAAATCCAGAATTACAAGGTATAAAGAAGACTGATTTGCACTTTTATTTTTATTACTTGTAAAATTTATACACACACGCACGCACGCACGCACGCACACACACACACACACACACACGTGCGCGCGCGTGAGTGTGTAGGGTAAGGTTGCCGAAATCGTACCACTTTTGAAATAAAGATTTATAACTAAATTATAATATATGTATTTTTAAGTTTTAAAAAGTGTCCCACAAGTGCAATGGTTGAATTTTTAGGCAATGTAGTGCGATTCAATAGTCGGTGTAACAACCTTTCCCTATGTATGTCTTTATAATTTTTTACAACTAGTTAGTTACAACGCACAGAAAAATATTAAATTTGTTAAAAAATTGCAAAGATTTTATTTTGATGTTTTATAAATAGCTTAGTAAAGATAAAAAGGTTAAAAAGTTGTATGAACGTTGTTTATTTTGTAAAAGATTGCAATGCATATATCTTAATGTTGTGTTTGTTTTTATTTTTTATTTCGCGTATGTATAATTAAATAACAAAATATAATTTATAAAGTTGAACCATGTGCAAACTCAATTAAGTGAAATAATGTCCATTATTACATTAAAAATTTGTGTGTACAGTTATATTATATATATATATATATAAAGATTTTGTTTCTAAAATATATAACATTAAAAATTGGTATTTTTATAATTTTTTTTGTTATTTTAAAACTGTAGTTTAATAAGACATTTATTGACCAGAGTTACATTAAAATTATTTTAATGTAGATTTTTGAGCTTTAAATTTTTTTATTAAATATTGATCTAATAATTTTTCAAATTTCTAGTCTACAAACTTATTTTACATAAAATATTTTTTAATTTTAAAATTAAAGAATTTTTTTTTACGAAAAAAAATTGTTATAATTTACCTATAATTTAATCCGAAAAACAAAAGTTGATTAAAAAATTATAGTTTAATTATCGATTTGCCCCATATAAAAGTTTTAGACATTGTGTGTATGAAATAAATAGCTAGAGCGGGGTGTGAATTAAATGAAAGAACAATACGGCGCTCGCAGAATGATCCTAAAAGCTTTAGTACAAGAACTATAAGTATTTGAAAATTGTTTATACAGTTTTCACGTGCATTGGTGCGAAGAGCAGAAATTGTGTTTATGATAGTTCAGAGATTTTGCATTAGAGGTACTAAAGTCAAAAGAACAATGACAGATAAGAGCGTTTGACAAAAAACGCTAGCCTATTCCCCTTACTATTCACCTTACATGCGACCTTCAGTCCATCAAAGAAAAATCCGCAACAATCTGCAGTACCGACGTCGTGTGAGTTCCACCGTCAGTCCAGCATCACCTTGCGTCATCGTTGGATTTAGCGCCGGGGTGCTCTTCTCGACGCGGTTTATGGCGAAACTTTCGTCCGACGGAGGAATCCTTGCACGTACCATACACACGTATACGAATCACTTACGGGAGATGCGCGAAATAATGTCGTAATTATACGGATAAGACTATGCTCGTCGGAGGAAAGTCGCAAATTGGAAGGGTGGAAAGTGAGTTTGCGCGAAATGAAACTAACGGCATTTGAAGCAAGGAGCGTAATCCGATAAGAATAATTTTGATTTTATTTAAAAGAGACCCTTTAATAGTGTCAATTTAATCGTGCGACAATATTTTATAATAATCACATTTTATTGCTCCAGAAGCCATATGTTTTTTCAGATAAACGAGATACTTAATGTATAATAGTTACCGCGATAATCCTTTCTAATTTAATCAAATGCGTTACATGAAAAGTCATATTGCGCATGCTAATATTAGGGAAAATTAATATTCCGTCATTATTATACACTTCGATTCAGGATAAATTTCTACGTATCTCTGCTCGATTAACAGCAATGAAAAATTAAAATCAAACAAAGTGGCCAGCGCCGGAAGTTTATTTTACATTGTTATAAACATTTCGCGAAGTGGTACGATCCACGATCCGTCTTTTCATTCCGCTGAACAATTGGTTGGCTGTCGCAATTGGGTAACGGACCCGTCGTGATCGCGTGCGTGGCCATCTTGTGTCAGCGTGAATCTGTCTTCACGCATTAGGTGCGCGAGAAATGTCACGACGCGTCTCTTCAGATCGTGAAAGTGCTCTGAGAAGAGGAAAGAGTGCCACGTGGACCCCGGAGGGAGAAAAAGACGGGGACCTCCGTCGACACGCATAAGCGTCGACACATTCACGCATACGTATAAAAGGCCGGTGTCGCGACGCTCTCGCCGTCATTCCGGCGCGCGCGAACACCGAAGTCACGGTACCCGGAATCGGACGTCGGCGTCGTTGTCATTATCTTTGTCACTGTCGTCGGTTATTCACGGAGGCAGTTAACAATTGCACATCTTCGCAGACGCGTGAAAACGGAGGACCACTCGTCCGTGAATGAGAGTTTTATCCCTCGGCAAGACGAAGAAAGACTACTTCCAGAGCTTTTAACAAGTCCAAAAGGATATTCAGGTGTCCCACTCATCTTTTACCTGCAAAGTCGCGCCGGAGGAATCTGACAGCAACAGGTGAGCAATTCGTCTCCTGAGATACAGCCTTTCTCTGCACGCACTGTCCTTTTCTATGCGCCCTTTTCTTCTTGCTTTAAGTACGTCCATAATCGTATTTGTTTATGCGGTAAAAAATTTAAGGTTTTCTATGTATGTACCTTCAATTTAATCTTGTAACGCAATCAATTTTGAGTCTTACTTATCAAGTATCTTACTACTTATTTAGCGTATCGCATTTGACGATCTCAAACTAAAGATGAAAAAACTTTGCTTCATGTAGTAATACGTTATGAATTTGATCCAGCGTATAGATTAAATGGTGCGTAGCGTGGACGCAAAAAGAGTTTATTAAATGCCACTGAGTTATTAAAGAAATACAATATTTTATGAAAGTTTTTAGTTGCATACAACCGACTTCAGATAGTAATTGACATATCTGGTGTATCTTAAATTACTTTTCTTAATTTTCTGTTTTATATATATATATATACATGTAATATTGTGATATAAAAGGTTTCCGTCGCGACTCGTCTTCTGATCCACTATTTATCTATAACATCTCTTTTTAATTCTTTTCACAAGCCGATTTTATATTTTAATTATTTTTAACTATTTTTGTATAAACTTGAATATTATTTATATAAAAAACACATTTTTAAAACACACATTTTAAAGAAAGAATAAAACTATTAAAGAAATTATTTATTTGATAATAAATACACGTTTTTAATGAATATCTAAAAAGAAAACACTTTTAAAGATTACCTCTCTAATAACTAGTATTAAATGTTATTATATTTTAATAAGATTAATTTTTTTTTCCTTTTAATTTGTTACTTGTAAGCATTACTTTCAAGGTAGTAGCAACAGGTGAGAAGAACAAAACCGTTTCTCGAGATTTCCACATCTTTATTCTTTTTTCGTTAATTACGCTAATATGTTTCAAAGGGCATATAATGTTTTTAATTACATTTTTATTACGTATTTTTACTTGAAAATTTTGCAATTAACGCAAGTACATTAAAAAGTATTAATATTTCTAGAGTTATATCACAAGATGTTAAGGGAAAACTACGAACGTGTAAAGTAAAGAAATACGAAAGATGTACGAAAATATCAAGTTTCAATGCTGAGTGAAACAAATGATAGTGTTTGGAATGGCAATAAGACTGGTTTGCTATATTGATGTATGTTTTCTTTATTTTCGACTCGAGCCTGCAATAGTCGCAGCGTAACCGAGTACATAGCTCGGAGATACACACACACGCACGCGTAGCTACGCCAGCGGGAGAGACTCAAGGCGCAGTCGCCATCTGCGCTACTATGCCTAATAGTAGGGCCGTACACACTCATTTCTGAAGTGGCATTAATATAAATGACGCAATTATTGCCCTAATGTAAATGGCTCGGATATTAAATAGATAACGAACGAATATTAATACGAAAGTGTTATATGTGCGTTAACACACCGCCCATCAAGATTAGGCTACTAATCTTTATGTAATATCGTTTATTGGCAGTTTACAAAGTTTACTGATTGCACGTTTAAACACGCCATTGTTCGTACGCACCGTTACTACTCTGACTAGGGCTGCGTTCCGATATACACTGCAAGTACTGAAAATCTATAGTTCATGTTACGTATACTATAGATTTTCAGTACTGGCAGTGAATTTCGGAACGCAGCCTAGGTTGTCCTTTCCAGCGTGTAAGTCCATAACACGACCAGTTTTCCATTTTAATGGTGGAAGATTATCTTCCTTTAGCAGTACTAGATCGTTGATTTGCAGGTTCTTTTGCGTTGCTCTCCATTTAACTCTGCTTTGCAAGTTGGCGATGTGCTCCGCCGCCCACCGTTTCCAGAAATCTTGAGTGGTGTGTTGGATCATTTCCCATCTGTCGAGACGGTTTATCTTAACATCGGATAAGTCTCTTTCTGGAAGGCTGACTAGTGGTCCTCCCACCAAGAAGTGCCCTGGTGTCAAAGCTTGCAAATCCAAGACATCCGAAGATAATGGCGATAGAGGTCGTGAGTTGAGACACGCCTCAATTTGTACTAAAACTGTAGACAACTCTTCAAAAGTGAACAAGGTGTTACCCATCACTCGTTTAAGATGATATTTGCAGGATTTAACTCCTATGGGAGGCCTCCCAGAGGCCTCCCATATGGGGCGAGTAAGGAGGAATAAAACTCCATTCTATTCCCCTTTCTTGCAAGTTGTCGCCGACCGCTCCGTCGATAGAAGATCGAACGAATGCGTATAGTTCCTCCAGCTTTCGCTTCGCTCCTACGAAATTTGTAGCATTGTCACTGCAGATCTTCCTTGGAAGTCCTCGTCGTCCTACGAATCTGCGTAGTGTTGCCATGAAGGCTGCCGTGGTTAGCTCACTCGTTGCCTCTAGGTGGATTGCTCTAGGTGGATTGCTCTAGTAGCAAAGCATATGAACAATGCTATATATGATTTGAATGTCTTCCGGCCACGTCCTTTGTTGACGAGTGTAATGATTGGTCCGACAAAATCGACTCCAGTAATATCGAATGGCTTAGATGGTTTACTCTGTCGCTGGATAGCGAACCCATTGCTTGTGTGAGTCCCCTTTGATTATTTTTAAAGCACTAGACGCAAGAACGGCATACTTGTCTCACTATGTTCCTCGCGTTTAATGGCCAATAACTCTGTCGTATAACTGACAGCAATAGTTGCTGACTAGCGTGCAGTAGGGCACGATGCTCTCTTTCAATTAGCAAACGCGTGATTTTGCATTGACCTGACAATAAGATTGGATGCTTTCTCTCGAAAGTCCATGGAGTTTCTTGTAAACGACCGCCCACCCTGAGGACACCATCTTTGTCAAGGAAGGCTTGCAATTGGCTCAGTTGACTTGATTGGCGCAGTTCGCCCTTAACTCGTAAATCCTTTATGTCATCTGGAAAATAAATGAGTTGCGAATATTTGATTAACTCCATATGCGCGGTTGCTATTTCTGACAGAGTTAACCTGGTTAGGATTCTGTTCTCCCCCTTTTTGCGGCAGTTGGAGACAAATCGAATACAATAAGCGAGTGATCGTTCTATTTTTGTTAACGTGGAGCAGCGTTCGATTAGCTTGGCTATTGCTTCGCCATATGAAGATGCCTGTTGTGCATTTACATTGCAGCATCGTACTTCTCCTTTGCTCTCGAATTCAACACTGGCAAGATCTTCTTCGTTGAGCTCCCAATTGGACTCTTCATGGTTTGTAGATTGACGTATACTCAATAGCCACTCAGGGCCATTCCACCACAAGCTGCTGTCCTTTAGTTGAGCAGGAGTGGCACCTCTTGAGATTAAATCGGCAGGGTTTTCGGAACCTTTGACGTGATTCCATTGACTTGCTGGCAGGATTTTCAGTATTTCCGCCACACGATTGTATACAAATGGCTTCCAGCGCGATGTATCACCACGCAACCAGTGCAGTACGACCATGGAGTCTGACCATGCATATATACCATCAATGTTGACTCGAATTGCCTTTTTCACGTTATCAAGTAGTTTTGCTAAGAGTAACGCGGTACATAGCTCTAATCTTGGTACGGTTTGTTTCTTTAAAGGGGCTACCCTAGCCTTTGAACAGAGTAATCGACTCGATATCTTGTCCTGACAATTGTTCACTGATTGCACATAGATGCACGCGCCGTATGCGCTTTCGGACGCGTCGCAGAATCCTTGTATGAATAATTGACTTGTTCCCAACGAATTGACAATTAATCTTGGTACGCATAATGTGTATACGTCCTTTAAACTTTCTTGGAAGTTTACCCATTTATCTAGGAACGATTCTGGGAGTGGATCATCCCAATCTACTTTGATCTCCCATAAACCTTGCATTAGAATCTTGGTCGTCGTTAAAACTGGTCCAATCAAACCTAGAGGATCATACAATTTACTAATTGCTGATAGTATCTTGCGTTTCGTAAATGCTTGCGCCACGATTTGCGCCTTGAAATGAAACTCGTCTGTATCCGAATTTCATTCGATTCCTAGTGTCCTAATGACGTCATTCGCATCAATGTTCAAAGTCGAATTAGATTCTCTTAAATGTATTGGCACATTTTCCAGAGCTTCTTCAGAATTCGAGCACCACTTGTGCGCTGTGAATCCGCCTTCTAATAGTAAGCTAGTCAATTGTTCATACAAGATTTGCGCTTCTTCAACGGTGTTCGTACCGGAGATTATATCATCGACGTATGTATCGTACAATAAAGCATTTGCCGCTAATGGATATCGTTCCGCGCTGTCTGTAGCTAATTGTCTCAAACATTTAATCGCTAAATATGAGGCACATGCTTGCCCGTAAGTGACGGTATTTAAACGATACTCTTGTATGGGCTCCTCAGTTGAGAATCGCCATAAAATACGTTGTGCGTCACGATCCGAAATGTGAACCAGTATTTGCCGGAACATTTTTTGCAAATCGGCTGTCAAAGCAATTTCAGAGAATCGAAATCTCAACACTATATCGATTAGATTATCTTGTAATACCGGCCCAACAAGAAGAGCATCATTCAAAGACACACCTCTGTTGTTCTCTGCCGAAGCATCGAATACAACTCGCAACTTTGTGCTACTACTAGACTCCTTTAGCACACCATGGTGAGGTAAATACACCACTCTCTGGGGTTCATTATGTGAATCAATTACAATCGACATATGTCCTAGTTTAACATAATCATGCATAAAATTGATATAACGATCGCGAAATACCTTGTTGCCTTTAAGCTTTCGTTCCAGATAATTTAATCTTTTAAGTGCTATTTCTTTGTTATTGCCAATAGGTAGGGTTTCATCTCGAAATGGTAGCCTTACAATAAATCTACCGTTAGTATCGCGTATAGTAGTTTGTTCGAAATATCGCTCGCATTTTTTCTCATCGTTTGATAATAATCGTGTCGTTCCCTTGTCATAATTCTCCAATTCCCAGAATTTTTCTAGATTTTCGTTTAAATCGTCGTGAGATTTCAATGAACAGGTTAACGCGTGCACCGTGTTCTGTTTGATACTTGAAACTACCGAAGCAGCCGATATTGGTCCCGCGATTATCCATCCAAATTTAGTATTCCTTAGAGTTAATTGATTTTTTCCAAGCTCTATTTTGCCGTCTTCCATCAAATCGTAAAAGAATTCTCCGCCGATTAACATGTCTATCGGACCAATCTTGTGAAACTCGGAATCAGCTAATTTTAGATTGTTTGGCAATGTTAACTTGTTACGATCTAGTTTCATGGATGGCAAATCCTTCGTAACCTTGGGAACAATAAAACACTCTGTGTTAATCTCGAAATTGGAGCATCTAGACTTGATGTGAACATCGCAAATATAATGTATTTTGTTCTCTACTTCGTTTAATCCCGTAACTATTTCTGAGACATAGTTTCGCTTCAAACCTAGCTTATTATGTGCTGCTTGAGAAATAAAATTGACCTCGCTCGCACTATTAAGAAGAACGCGAATCGGAACGCTTCGACCGTTACGTTGAGTAGCTTCTACTATTGCCGTAGCCATAAGTATTTGACGTCTCCTAGTATTGCTTGACGCATGATGAACCGCTACATTACTAACCGATTCATCGGACTTGACTTTATCTTGAACTCTCTGTTTTACAGAAGTCTTGTTATCTGACGATTGGTGTATCAACGTGTTATGCTTCTGCGCGCATTCTTTACAGGGACCCATTCTACAGAATTTTACATAATGGTCGCTTCTCAAGCAGTTGACACATAATTTTAAACGCCTAACCTCTTTGGACCGATCGCTTATTGGCAACGCTAGAAATTTCTCACAGTAGTAAATGAGGTGATCATCCCCACAGAAATTGCATTTGCCTGTACTGACAGAGGTTGTCAAAGAAGTAGATTTTGTACCCTTCGACGAATACGATTTGGAATCTGCCCTGTAAGATTTCTTACCACGCTGCTCGCTTTTTTGACGAATTTGTCGTTATTGCTTGTTGTTGATCTTGATTCGATGCGTTCCAACGTTTGGCATCGTCTTCTCAAAAAATCCATCATGTCGATTAATTTTGCGTTATCATTGGATTCCACTTCCTCCTCCCACGCTCGGAGAGTACGCATATCGAACCTCGTTTCCATCATATGCATGACAAGATCATCCCATGTATCAGTAGCTAAACCTAGTACCTTTAAAATTCTTAAATGCCTGGAACAATAATCAATCAAATCTCGAAGAGCCTTTGCGGACTCTTTAACTACCGTCGGCATTGTAAAAAGACATTGAATATGTTTTTTCTTCAACGATCTGGGATCGTCGTAGCGTTGTTGCAACAATTCCCATGCGGCTATGTAATTTTCTCCCGTTAGCTCTATTGACTCGATAACCTTCGCGGCGTCACCCGAAATAGACGAGGATAGATACTGAAATTTTTCGATATTAGATAGATGCGGTTTGTCGTGTATAATCGAGCGGAAGCTATCCGCGAAGCATTTCCATTCCTCGATCTTCCAGTCGAAACGCGGAAGTTTTATAGTCGGTAACTTTACTCTCGTGTTTACATTCGCGGATCCTGTTGCGTTGGCCACGCGATCTAAGATCTCTGTTTGTCTTGCGATGATGGCCGCCAGCGCCTCGCTTTCCTTAGCGGGCGTAATGGCTGCCGCGGCATCACCGTTTGTCCCGAGCGTCACGTGTTGCATCAGCTCGGTTTGCCGTTGCAATATTCGAGTGATCGCGTCCATATTTCGCGACTCGACGCCTTCCGATGGCTTAATAAAACGTTTTAATATGTCTTTTACCTCGTAATATCTTTGCTCGAAGATTTCCTCTTCCGCTGCATCGTCGTCCGTGAGCTCGCTATCACCTTCCAGCAATTTCCTTTGTGTATCCTCAAATTTTCGTTGTATCTCCTCTAGCCTTTCGAGCCTCGTGGTCGCTTGTTCCTTGTCGAACGCATCGTCCTCGCTCGTCGCTTGCAAGACTTGTCCTCTCAATCTCGTCAATTTAGCTTTTACGTAACCTCGTGTCTTGCGTAGATTCTCAACTGACATCGCGAACCGCTAACCTCGTTGCTGGTACTTGCACTGCTTGTGAATAATCTTCCACTGTCGCGGTTCTCTTATCCGCTATTAATACCGGCTTGTTTCATCCGGCTCGAAGGATCAAATGTTTGGAATGGCAATAAGACTGGTTTGCTATATTGATGTATGTTTTCTTTATTTTCGACTCGAGCCTGCAATAGTCGCACCGTAACCGAGTACATAGCTCGGAGACACACACACACACGCACGCGTAGCTACGCCAGCGGGAGAGACTCAGGGCGCAGTCGCCATCCGCGCTACTATGCCCAATAGTAGGGCCGTACACACTCATTTCTGAAGTGGCATTAATATAAATGACGCAATTATTGCCCTAATGTAAATGGCTCGGATATTAAATAGATAACGAACGAATATTAATACGAAAGTGTTATATGTGCGTTAACAGATAGGAATAAGAAATTAAAAGTGGCAAGATAGCTTGATGGTTACTGCGTTGTATTTTTCTATCTTATATTTTATTTTTTATAAGCCATGTAATATTCTGGTGCAATTTATTGTTTCCGTTTACTACTGTCAATATACGAGGTGTGTTCAAAAAGTATCGCGAATTTTGTGTTTTTTCAAAAATTATTTATTTATTCATGAATATCTATTTTGTCCCCTTCAAAGTAATCCCCATGAGATATTATACACTTGTGCCAACGGTTTTTCCAATCTTCGAAGCACTTCAAAAAATCATTTTTTTTTATCTTGTTCAGCTCCTCCTTCGATGCCGTCTTTATCTCGTCAAGCGTAGCGTAACGTCGTCCTTTCATGGGCCTCTTCAGTTTAGGGAACAAGAAAAAGTCACAGGGGGCCAGATCTGGGGAATACGGTGGCTGCGGCATCATTAGTGTGTTGTTTTTGGCCAAAAAGTCGCGCACAAGCAACGATGTGTGAGCAGCGTTATCGTGGTGCAAAAGCCAATTTTTGTTCTTCCACAAATCCGGGCGTTTCTGGCGGATTGCTTCGCGCAAATTGCGCATAACTTGCAGGTAATATTCCTTATTGACCATTCTACCCTGTGGCAAGAACTCATGATGCACCATGCCCCTGCAATCGAAGAAAACTGTCAGCAAAACTTTCACATTCGACCGAACTTGGCGCGCTTTTTTCGGTCTTGGTTCGTGCGGCAGCTTCCATTGAGATGATTGAGCTTTGGTTTCCACGTCATAACCATAAACCCACGATTCGTCACCAGTTATAACCCTCTGGAGCAAATTTGGGTCGTCGCGGACAGAGTCCAACATCTCATTAGCAATGTTCATGCGATGCTGTTTTTGGTCGCAATTGAGCAATTTTGGTACGAATTTCGCGGCGACCCGTCTCATGCCCAAATCATTGATAAAAATCGAATGGCACGAGCCAATCGATATGTTTAGGTCCTCAGCAACTTCTCTAACGGTGATTCGACGATTGGCCAATACCATTTTCTCCACTTCATTAATTTTTTCGTCTGTTGTTGAAGTGCTCGGGCGTCCGGCACGCTCTTCGTCGTTCACATCTTCTCGGCCTTCTGAGAACATTTTGTACCACCGATAAACGTTGCTTCGGTCCAAGGTAGCTTCTCCGTATGCCACAGTCAACATTCGGAATGCATCCGCGCACTTAATTTCGTTTTTCACACAAAATTTGATACAGGTTCTTTGATCCATTTTTTTGAATAGGTAAAAATCGAAGACGATCCAAAACACGTGCAAGCAAAGCAGCTGTCAACAATTAAGTGAATATTCAAAATGGCCGAGCTTGTCGGCATAAGTGAGAGACATGAGTACCAACATAACGCCACAAAAAGATCGAAATTCGAATATACGTAACCCGCGAAAATTCAAAATTCGCGATACTTTTTGAACACACCTCGTACTAAAGAAAAAATATAGCATGCGTTAAATTGAAAAGCAATAGTACAATTAAAATATCAAACAATAGTCATTGTTTAAATTTCATAAAGGTTTTTGTTATTATTTTCTCTTCAATCTATAAAAATTGTTAAATTATTAAGGATTTGTGCGTGTCATATCTTAAAACATTACCAAAAATGAAAAAAAATTCATAAATTGTTTTATTATTATGTGTGAGTATCTGTATAAAAGTACTCATGGAAACAGTACTCTTATTATTATAATTTAAATGTTATTTAATTTCATGTTTATTTTTTTTCTTATGTAAAATCTTTCTTATGTAAAATCACATTTTAGTATTTACTCGCGAATTTCATGAGAAAATAGGATTACAAATTTAATCAATTTTTTTTTATGTACTAATAAAATTCTTAAAAAATAATTATTTAAAAGGTCATTTGAAATTATTTATTCATTTAAAAGTAATTTATCTAAAATTGCAGCAAAATGTGACCATTTACGACATAAGCTGAATTTTTTTTTATTTTGTTTTTGTAGCTGATTTCAAGACCAAAATTTGGTTATTTACGGCCAAAATTTTTACGTTAATAATTAGAATAAAAAAAATTAAAAAAATATACTTAAGAAATTAATAGTTGTTAAATTTTGATAACTTTTAACTGACATTCTCAGATAGCACATAGATGTTCGAACATCTATCGAACGCCCGTCTGTGGACATTGCGACGTCCAATGGATGTCCAATTAGAGTCCGATAAACGTCATTAAAAGTATGTTTGCAAATCCGGTGGATGTCTATAGAACGTCAATGCTGGACGTCCACTGAACATCCAAAAGCACATAAAATGGACGTAATTTTTAATACCCTTCCGAACAAAAATTTATTTATAAAAATTTATTTTGATATTGTATAAAAATCATTTTCTTAAATGTTAAATAAAATAAAAATGTTATTTAAAGTAAAACGAAAATTTTTCTCAAGAACTTTTTTCTGAAATTTTTAAGCGGCCACCCATCCAAATCATAACTTCGCCAAATGTTGCTTGACCTTTACGACTGCAGCAACCTGATGCCTGGTGATGATCTGTGAACTTTGTGTTAACACATGTGGAGCAAATCAATATATGTTATTGAAAAGATGAAACACATTATATAATTAAAGTATATTATTTATATAAGCATATATAAAATTATATTTTTTTACGATTACGACTTGGATGAGAGACC
The DNA here is from genome assembly GCF_016802725.1 of Solenopsis invicta. Classification (NCBI taxonomy): domain Eukaryota; kingdom Metazoa; phylum Arthropoda; class Insecta; order Hymenoptera; family Formicidae; genus Solenopsis; species Solenopsis invicta. Next base: position 16,081,854 of record NC_052670.1, on the reverse strand, counting down.
GCTTGGAAATTTCTGGAAAAAATTCTTAAGAAAGATTTTCGATCTTTTTTTTTACTTAAAAAAATATGGTTATTTTATTTAATATTAAAAAACCGGTATTTTACAATATTAAAATAAATATTTATAAATAAATATTTTTTTCGTAAAAAAAATATTAAGTCAGCCACGTTGCAAGTAGACATAGAAAATTTTTTAAATAAGATGGACATTTTTAAAATGTCCAAATGTAAACATACTTTGTATTTGCGACAAAAGACGCATGAAAAATTATACCAGCGCGGTAATAGTGCGCTTCCCGATTGACATTCAAATACGAATATCCTATGGACGTCCAAAAATTGGTCATTAATAGACGTCCATAATCGGACGTACTTTTCCTTATAAATTAATTGGAGCTCTCGTATAGTTTTTGAGATATACTTAAGGAAAGAAGAAACGAATTTTTTAATTATTTCAGAAAATATTTATTTTACGAAAAAAATGTGTTAAACAAAAATGAAGCCCGTAATAAGCTTTACAAAAAAAGGTCACATATATATATTTTACCTAGCTTCAATACTTTAGTCGTTATAATAGAAAAACTGTTTTGAAATAAGTTTTTTATAAATTTAGTTTTGCGTGAAAAGTAGATGCTTGGGCGGGGAAAAAGAGTCGTCCTCCCCCGCATTCCTTTCTCGTATTTTTTCTAACATAACCCAACCCGTCTCAGTCGGTCCACTAATGACGGTGGCTGCGGAAGGGGGTGGGCCATAATTTCAAATCTAATATTGCAACGTGGTCAATTGGATATCCTTGGCCAAATTACAACTAAAATAGGGTTGGGTTAGGTTAGAAAAAATACATGGAGGGGGAGCAGGGGAAAGGCGGAGCTCCTTCCCCGCTCACGCGTTTTCTGTACTACTTTTCTCTATTTATCAACCAAATAGAGAAAATTATGTAGTACAGAGGAGTTTATATAAATAAAAGGAGTTTATATAAATACTTCTTTTATACTTAAATAGTTTTTTACATTATAGGTTACATTTTATTAATATGTACATTAGTGGATATGTACAATATCGATCGCTTGTGGAATTTCTTGCGTGACAAAAATGTTATACGTAGTGAAATAATATGTTTAAGATGTCAACATTCACTAAAATTAAGTAATGTTGCTGAGAATCATATATTTCACTGCAGAAATATACATTATAAAATAAAAAATTGCAAACATCAAAGAATTGGTGGCCCACCTCTTCTAGTACTTACCACGTCATTAGTGGACCGACTGAGACGGGGTGAGTTAGGTTAGAAAAAATACGGAGAGCGGATGCGGGGGATGGGCTCCCCCGCATCCGTAAAATAAATATTTTTTTAAAATAATTTTTAAAAAATTATTTTTTTTAGAATATTTTTTTTAATAAGAAGTAAGGATTACTTAAAACCTTTTGTATGTCACTCAGTACCTTCCCATTGATAATATATGTCAAGGTCAAAATCAGAGGCTGCTCCCCTAATGTGCACTTTTTCCGAAATGTTAATTAGGGTAATAGTTACGTATATATAAGCTTAAATGTTTTTTAGGTCGCTGAGTACAAATTTGATGTCAAAAATGTAATTTCTTACGTGCAAGTGCAATATAAAATAATTTGGCGAAATTTTACTAAAATTACAGTAAACTTTTCTAAGAGCCACGTCGTCCCACAACTACTATGATTTTAAAAAAGTCTGAAAGTTCTAAAAAAAAATTTTCTCCATACATGTATCAAGAATAGACTCAAAAAGTGTAGTATAAGTAATAAAAATTGTATCTCTTTATTTTCTCTCTGTTTCCTCATAATATTGTTATGACCGGGAAGGTCAACTCGCTCACAAGCTCATTTGCGCACTTTAAATAGTTCTCCAATGAGGACAGGTACGTGGATTCTACGTTCTATCCACATGCATTATGTAAAATTCGTGAATAGAACTTCATCGACTTGATAGCCACATGAATTCTACGTGGACACTTCCATGTAGATTTTAATACATTTTATCCATGTACATATAATTACTGATAAAATTTGACGGAGTTTAAGATAGGTGACAGCAATGTGGATTTCATGAGAATAAATTCACATCGACTTATCCTGTACAATTCACGTAGAATTATTGGTTCAATTTAAAGGAGATAAAAATAGAAGATAGCAACATAGAATTTACATGACTAATGTCTTCATTTTGATTTTGAAGTCCAAGATTTTTTTCTTAAACACAGTACTGTTAAGAAACATAAATATTATCAATAAACAAAATAAATCTATAAATTAAGAAACCTCGATTTACAATGAGCAGACAATATTTTTTAAAAGTTTTTTAACTGTTTTTCTAATAAAAATTTTTTTATATTTAATTTGATTATTATATTATATTGACATATATTTTTTGGTTACATTTTTATTTAAACAAATAACAGAAAAGTTATTCCAGATATTATTCTGCATTTATGATAATCAGTAAAAAAACTCTAATTTTATATATACTTATGTAAATAATATAGTTTAATTATACATGATTCATATTTTTTTGATAATCTATATTCACCTAATCTATCAGTTATATACACATATTAGCATAAAGTTCACAGGTTATCACGAGGAATTCAATTTGCAGCGATCTTGGAAGTCAACCAGCGTCGAGCGTTCGCAACTTGGATGGGTGACTGCTCGGGAATTTCCGAGAGAATATTCCCAAATTTTTTTTTGTGAAAAATATTTTTTAAAATATTACAAAAATATTGTTTTGCTTATTGGAATTATGTTGTGTATTTACACCTATATTTCAAAGAAATTTATAGAAGAATTCGAAACATCGATTAGATTTTGACTTGGATTCTAGTACCGTTTTTGAGTGGACCATGCACTCGATTGGATATGTAGATTCCACTTGGATGATCCACGTGAAAAGATCGTGGATTCCATATACCTCTTCTCATCGAGACTCGCGCCCAAGAAATAAAACAGCTGCTTTAGTTTAGTATTAGCTTTTAATCTCAAAAAGTAAAACGAGACAGGGTAAGGACATGAACATATTCACACGTCAACACACGACGATCACCGATTGTCATCGATTTTCCCAGCCGTTCACGCGCCGGAACGTCAACACCGGGCTTAACAATATGTATTTTCAATAAATGAGAAAATAATTAATGTCTGAAAACAGGTATCCATGCACCGTTTATCATCATTTATCGCTTCGCTCATATACTAATAATCATCGTGGTAAAATTGCTGAATTTTTATACCGCAAGTAAATGTGATCTTTCGCTGACCCTAAGTAAACATGAAAACGTCAGTGATTAAAATCAACGGTCACACCCCGAGAGACATTTGAGACACGTGTGAATGCAAATCGATAGAACCGGAGAACCCAAGTAGCAAGATGTCGTCATTATGACGACGATTTATGGTCAGTTTTTGTCATTTACGTTAATGGACTAAATAATGACGTAAAATAAACGTGACATTTATCACGAAATATTATCGTCATAAATATGTCGTTATTTAATCGTCATTTTCAAGCCATCTTTAATGAATATTAACTATATAAATATTATTAATTAATATTTTTTTAATTAAATAGTACTTGTAGATAAACAAGTATGTTATATTAATGTATTAGACCTTTTTGTTGTTTTTTTCAATATTGCATGACTTTATTCAACAAAAAAAGCATCTTCCTAACAATATAATATATCGTCAAATGACGTTTCAATGACATTTTATTTTGGTAAATTTTTATGTAATAAAGAAAGTAATTACACATATTATATTTGTTATTACGCTGTGATAAATAAAGAATTTATCTTTTAAATTTATGGTTAAATCCAGACAGCACACAATATTTATGATAAATATTAATAAATATTTATCATAAATATTTTTCATAAATGTTACAAAAATATTTGATACATATTTTATGTACATAAAGAAAAAAATTATAAAAATTTTTATACAAAATATTATTAAAATATTTATTAAATATTTTCTAAAATATTTATGCTAAATAAAAAATAAATCTTTATGAAAATGTTTTATTAAATATTTCCGTAAATATTTATGATAAAAAAAAAAATAAATATTTGTAATAATATTTTATAAACATTTTTTATAAATATTTTATTTATTTAAATTTACAAGCTATACGCGGCACTGCCGCTGGGTGGACACGGAAGTTCCCAGTAAATTAACACATAACTGTTACATAACTGAAGGAGCACATGAAAAGAACAATGTAATATATCACTGTTATGTGGATGAGATGTAAATATTATATAAATTTGAGAGCACTCTGAAAGAACAAAATTATATTTCTTTGTTACATAACTGAGAGAGCACATGAAAAAAACAATGTTATATATCACTGTTATGTGGATGAGACGTAAATATTATATAAATTTGAGAGCACTCTAAAAGAACAAAATTATATTTCTTTGTTACGTATATAACTCATAACATAATGTAAAAATGTAATCTTGTAAAATATATGCAAACAATAAAAAAATTTTTTGCTTAATTTTTTGCTAAAAGATATGCTTAAGTTAACAGAATTAAAAATCTTTGGTGACTCTCTATATAAGTTTAATTATATTATAATTATGCAGCTATGTGTTGAGTGTTTTTTGATAAATAATGTTGGTACTGAAAATCTGTAAATCATATATAGATTTTTAGTACACAGAGAAAAATGTATGTAGTATTTGTGACTAATTGCATAGTTAGAAAATTGTGGTTAAAAACCTAATTTTTATAGTTAATGTTAGTACAAACAACTTTATATGTATAGTTGTGTCAATTGTGAAAATATTTTACTTAAATTATGATAATCACAACTATTAATACAGTAAAATATCAAGATATGTATGAAAATTTAAATAACTATTTTCATATTGTTAACGCAACTACAATCATAGTGAATATAATTATTTTCTTAACCATGCAATTATAGTCACAAATATCACATACTTTTTTCTCTGCGTGTGATAGTACACAAAACCGTCACTATGGCTGCTATGGCGTTCTATTTCTTGTAAGAAAGGAATCACATAAATGGTATAAAAGGCAAATGGTATAAACGGCAAAGTTTTATGAGATTTTTCACTAATGAGAATATTGGTGTTGTTATAGTAAAATAATTTTTCTGATAAGTCCCCTTGAAAATGAAATCAAGTGGAAGATGTTTTGATTTACTAATGATTAAAACTAACATTTTTAAACTTCCAATATTGCAACCGTATAAACATAAAATTGAATTATAGTAATTTCAACTATTCTCTTTGGCACGGTTATATATTATAAATATAACATATAAAGTGTTCTGCTACATATCTGAAATAGATCAAAGACGTAATTTTGTTGCTGATATTTAATAGTACATGTAACGTACATATACAGAGTGTCCAAAAAGTTCGGCAACGGTCAAATATCTCGAAAAGTAAGCATTTTAGGAAAAAATATTTCAGACAAAAGTTGTAGGGTTTCAAAAGACCTATTTACTGATCTTATCAGTTTGACCTTGGATGGCGTCGCCAAGGTCATAACGAAATCACATTAACTTTTTTAAATGGAACACCCTATTTTTGATTCTAGAATCTAATAGCTGGTGTCAAGACCTTTCCAAAACCCTACAAGAAAGTTTATTTTCGTTGAGTATTTCTCGAGTTACAAGACTTGAAAGTTACAGTATCGCTGGCATTGGCATTACCCAAGATGTACCACGTGGAGGTTGCCCAGTCGGATTTACACCTCTTTTGTGTGTGTGTGTGTGTGTGTGTGTGCGTGCGCGCGCGTGTGTGTGTGCGTGTGCGTGTGTGTACGTGTGTGCATGCGTACGTGCGTGAGTGTGAACAGAAATAGGGACCCTACGGTTCGTCACTTCCGTAGTATTTAGAGACTCCAAACCCTCTCTGTATTAATGTTTGTTTAATTTAGAAGATGTTCAAATTGACGGCCATGAACGGTTTGACAATGTGCCAAACGTTCATAAAAATTACCCCGAACATTTTGCAAGTTTTCCGGGGTTATTGATGCTACAGTATCTAAAATGCGATTTCTTAATTCATTTAAATTCGTAGGTTTTGTTGCAAACACCAAATTTTTTAAATGACCCCAGAAAAAATAATCCAATGGATTCAAATCAGGAGATCTAGGTGGCCATTCAATTGCACCTCTCCTGCCAATCCATTTTCTTGGAAAAGTATCATTTAGGAATCGACGGACGTTTATGCCAAAGTGAGGTGGTGCACCGTCCTGTTGGAACCAAACGCTATTAAAAGCGACACCAACTACATTTTGAATAGCAGGCAGTATCTGATTTTGTAAGAGATGCAAATAACGCTCCGCATTGATGTTCTCATTCAAGAAAAATGGTCCTATAATTGTATTTCCGAGTATTCCCGCCCATACATTTAACTTTTGAGGATACTGAGTATGAGAATCTCTCATCCAGTGTGGATTTTCGTCACTCCAATATCTGCAATTGTGTCGATTGACAGATCCATGCAATTCGAATGTCGCTTCATCGGAAAATACAATCCAGTTAAAAAAGTTATTGTCTCCATCAAATCGCCTCATCATTTCTTCGCAAAATTCCATCCTCTTATTATAATCATTTTCTGACAGTTCTTGAACTAAACGTATTTTAAAAGGATGATAATTGTATTTTTTTAAAGTTGACTGAACCGTACTTTTACTAATATCACATTGCTGACTTGTTTTTCGGATTGACGTATGAGGATTTTCTACAAATGATTGTAGAACTTCGATGTTCTTATCATCATTGCTTGCAGTTTTCGGTCTTCCTGCTCGAGGCCGGTCTTTAACTGAACCTGTTTGTTCAAATCGAGCTACAGTTCGCTGAACAGTAGACTTTGTAATTGGCAAACGATTAGGAAATGTATTGTTAAATAAAGCAGCCACTGCTTCATAAGATCTAACATTGTCTCCGTATCCTCGCATTGTGAGTAATGTTATTCTTTCTCTCTCAGATAAATGCATTTTTAATTTTATGTTATGTTATGTTTAATGTTCTGCTCAATGTATTGCAGTGCTTGCAATGATCTCCACATTCGGGTCGATTCCTGAGGCGACGCCCACTGCTTCCCCCACTACCGCTCGCCGCTCGAAGGTCGAGCTTGCGAATACGCGGCTCGCGCTCTACCGAGCGGTATTCGCAAGCTCGACCTTCGAGCGGCGAGCGGTAGTGGGGGAAGCAGTGGGCGTCGCCTCAGGAATCGACCCGAATCGACACAATTGCAGATATTGGAGTGACGAAAATCCACACTGGATGAGAGATTCTCATACTCAGTATCCTCAAAAGTTAAATGTATGGGCGGGAATACTCGGAAATACAATTATAGGACCATTTTTCTTGAATGAGAACATCAATGCGGAGCGTTATTTGCATCTCTTACAAAATCAGATACTGCCTGCTATTCAAAATGTAGTTGGTGTCGCTTTTAATAGCGTTCGATTCCAACAGGACGGTGCACCACCTCACTTTGGCATAAACGTCCGTCAATTCCTAAATGATACTTTTCCAAGAAAATGGATTGGCAGGAGAGGTGCAATTGAATGGCCACCTAGATCTCCTGATTTGAATCCATTGGATTATTTTTTCTGGGGTCATTTAAAAAATTTGGTGTTTGCAACAAAACCTACGAATTTAAATGAATTAAGAAATCGCATTTTAGATACTGTAGCATCAATAACCCCGGAAAACTTGCAAAATGTTCGGCGTAATTTTTATGAACGTTTGGCACATTGTCAAACTGTTCATGGCCCTCAATTTGAACATCTTCTAAATTAAATAAACATTAATACAGAGAGGGTTTGGAGTCTCTAAATACTACGGAAGTGACGAACCGTAGGGTCCCTATTTCTGTTCACACTCACGCACGTACGCATGCACACACGTACACACACGCACACGCACACACACACGCGCGCGCACACACACACACACACACACACACACACACAAAAAAGAGGTGTAAATCCGACTGGGCAACCTCCACGTGGTACATCTTGGGTAATGCCAATGCCAGCGATACTGTAACCTTCAAGTCTTGTAACTCAAAAAATACTCAACGAAAATAAACTTTCTTGTAGGGTTTTGGAAAGGTCTTGACACCAGCTATAAGATTCTAGAATCAAAAATAGGATGTTCCATTTAAAAAAGTTAATGTGATTTCGTTATGACCTTGGCGACGTCATCCAAGGTCAAACTGATAAGATCAGTAAATAGGTCTTTTGAAACCCTACAACTTTTGTCTGAAATATTTTTTCCTAAAATGCTTACTTTTCGAGATATTTGACCGTTGCCGAACTTTTTGGACACTCTGTATATATACATATATATATATATATATATATATATGTGCGTGTGCGCGCGTGTGTGTGTGGGTGTGTGTATACGTCAAATTACATGCTAATTTAAATACGTATTTAATACGTAATAATTTCATATATATTTGATATGCAAAGAATTCTTAATTACTTTTAACGATTGTTGCTTGAATAATTCCCAAGTAGCACATATACGTTTCAAAAACGTTTTATAAACGTTTTTCCGAAACGTTTTACTACCGATTTTTAAAAACGTTTCTCATGCGTTAAAATGTCCACTCAGAAAAAAGTTAACTGAAACGTTTCTTTTCCGATAAAATAACGTTTAAGAAACCATTATAAAAATGTGTTTTTTACGGATAAAAAAATTTTAAAATTTCTACTCTTTTAGAATTTCTAAGTAATTGTCAAAAACAATTTTCTTAATGTTAAATAAAATAGAAGTTATTTAAAGTAAAAAAAATTAGAAAATTTTTCTCAAGAATTTTTTTGGAATTTTCAAGCGGTCACCCTCATTCAAGTCGTAACCTCGCCGAACGTTGCTTGACCTGTAAGATTGCTGCGAATTGATGCCTGATGATTGATCTGTGAACACTTTGTGTTAACACATGTATATCGAGTCAATACATGTTATTGAAAAAATAATACATATAATTAAACCATATTATTTATATAAACACATATAAAATTATACTCTTTTACGATTACAACTTGAATGAGTGACCTCTCGAAAATTTCCGGAAAAAATTCTTGAGAAAAATTCTCGATTTTTTTTTACTTTAAAAAACATTTCTATTCTATTTAATGTTAAGAAAACTGTTACAGTATTACTTTTTTACAGTATTCACAGAAGAAACGTAAAAAATACGTTTCTTAAACTATGGTTTCAAAAACGTTTCTGTTTAAACGTTTTTTAATGGTTTTTTACGGTTATAAAACTATGGATACGTTTTAAAAACGTATTTGAAACCCTTATATGCTACGTGGGTTGGTTGTGTCTTAATTCTGAGACGTTTATTTTTTCTCCAGCAATACCTGCTTTAGAGTAAACATTAGCAATACATCTTTTATATTATATTATCCAGTATTCCATTAACATTTATGTAATTTACCGTAATTACCTGTTAACTCCTGAATTGTTTCACCGGTACCGCCATATTCGACAGGCAAGCCATCAGTTGGAATCTCTTCAAAACAGTTCTGGTGGGAGTAGACGTAAAATCTGTTTTTTAACTTTTGTGTCATGAAAGATCTGAGAATCCTCACAACAATATAAAAGATTGTTGGTACGTTGAAAAGAACAATCTTCTGATATCTTAGCGGGTAACATTTTTGCCATGTATCGACCAAATTTTTTAACGTAGACGGTGTCAATTGAAAAATATGGCCTGTAGTTGCATTGGATACACCTACGTACCATGTATAACCATATACAGATCCTGCGACATTATATTTCATCGCCGCATCTAACGCCATTGCACAGATCTAAAAACATCAAAAATAATGGACATATACATTAAAAATACATTATCATGACAGCATCCGCTACAAATCATTCAAGCGATACATTATTTTAACAATACCTTAGCTAGATTTGATATTTTGTGTATTCTCGGGTCATGCCGAGCTGCGCGCACAAGGTAAATCGTTCTTCCTTGATTATCCGGTTTTCGCAAGGGCAAAAATATTCTAAGTGCAAACGAAACATTTCTAAATTTTCAAAAGAAATATACTTTCTCGTTTTACACCAATACAATGTGACAATTTAGTACCAGCTAAATTAAAAAAAAAAAAAATTGTAATGAAAAAGTCTAACAATAAGTTTGAGAACTAAAATCATTAATCGAACAGATTATAACGAGAGAACTAAAAGTAATTCGTGCAGAAACATTAAATTTTCTTAGACATTTAATTTGATGTATAAAACATGTAAACGTTGTTAAAAAAAACTAGTTTTGTATTATATTAAATGATAAAATTAATAAGTATTTGCGATCCTTCTGTGTCTTATAGATCTCTGGAAACTTGATTGTAACACTGTATGTACCTCTAATTGTCTCTAAGAAATATTAAACACGTTTTATTACTAAAATATAATAGATATACTAAAAGAAAGTTAAAAAAAATTATTTCTAATAATGATTATTACCCCAGATTAAGTATCTCTTGCAGTTCCGGTTGAAACGGATCCTTACTGCTATACCATTCCGGTACATTGGACCGATGCTTATAATAGTTTCGGATTCTGTATTTAGTTTTTTCGAGATCAAATTTGTCGACTCTCAAAAATTGTAAAATGAGAAAATTATCTGAGTAAAAATTAAAGATTTCCTTCAAATATAAAGTTATAATTCTACTTGAAACAGTGCTAAGATCAATAAATGATTTTTCATATAATATTAAATACAGTTATAATTACAATTAAAGAGTGCGTATATTACTCTTGAGAAAGAAGAATTTTGAAATTTTTGATACATTATACACTATATCGAATTACATCTCTTTTGTGTTATGTATGTACATGCAAAAGAGTGAAAAGAGATATAAATCCGTGCAATCTCTACGTAATTCACTATGAGTAATGCTAATTCCGGTGGTAAATTTTGAATTTCATAATTTGGAAAGTTCTTATGGAAAAAAGTAACAAATGTTTTGGAAACGTTTCAATGTCAGCTACACTAGCGGTCATTAATGTCTTTCCAGTGCAGTCCTTTTCCTTTATCTTTTCGTATAATGTATGTACGTAACGTACATATAAATGCAAGCGGATATCGATGTACACGGGCAAGGCAAGAATGTGAAATAAGAAGTAGGATTTAAAAATCTTCTATTTAAAAAATTTAAGGCGACCTCCAATCAGTAGACAATGCTTTTTAAATGTTTTTTAAATATTTATTCTTCATTATAACGTTTTTTAAATATTTAAAAATATTTTAATATTTTAATATTTAAAAAACGTTATAATGAAAAATAAATATTTAAAAAACATTGTCTACTGATTGGGTAAAGGTCACCTTAAATTTTTTAAATAGAAGATTTTTAAATCCTACTTCTTATTTCACATTTTTGCCTTGCCCGTGTATATCGATATGCGCTTGCGTTTATCTCGTAGAATATGCATTTTGGGACACGCTATATAGTAAACGTAAAGATAATATTCGTTACGTAAACGTTGTTGAATTTAATCGTTGGTCTTCTAATTGTAAATGAGATAATAGATTGTATTCTTTTTTCATTTTTTTTGAATCGTAATCTTACATAACCGTATTCAAACTTTGTTTTATCTTTATTAATAATTCATGTACCACAATAAACATATTTATATTTTAAATATATAAAACGATTTCTTCTCTTTTTCTCAATAAAATAAACAGGTAAAAAAATAAATAAGAAACTTTTAAAAAATAGTAAAATGTAATAATACGATAAAGTTTCTTGATAATTCCACTATACATCACATCTCTTCCGATACTACATCTTAAAATAATTTTACTTTTTTTATGTATTGATTAAAGTGCAATATCTATTTTATTTCTTTAAATCTATTTTTTTCTTTCATCATCTATTCTTTTTTTTTTTTTTTTCAAACATGTATTATTCCTCAACTCATTCAACAAGCTGAATATCAGAAGTAACGTTATTCGACGCTGATAAGTTGTATACTTTTTGAACACACCTCGTACAACTGATAAAATAAGTAAAAATGAAGAGGGTATTATAGCTACTGTCGACAATATGGCTACCCCTATTATTTCCGTTATTAGGCGATGTATTCTAACAATTGCTTATGGAGTTATTCGTTTAGTCCGCCGTTTGTTAGTAATGCTAATATGCCAATATACGAGGTGTGTTCAAAAAGTATCGCGAATTTTGAATTTTCGCGGGTTACGTATATTCGAATTTCGATCTTTTTGTGGCGTTATGTTGGTACTCATGTCTCTCACTTATGCCGACAAGCTCGGCCATTTTGAATGTTCACTTAATTGTTGACAGCTGCTTTGCTTGCACGTGTTTTGGATCGTCTTCGATTTTTACCTATTCAAAAAAATGGATCAAAGAACCTGTATCAAATTTTGTGTGAAAAACGAAATTAAGTGCGCGGATGCATTCCGAATGTTGACTGTGGCATACGAAGAAGCTACCTTGGACCGAAGCAACGTTTATCGGTGGTACAAAATGTTCTCAGAAGGCCGAGAAGATGTGAACGACGAAGAGCGTGCCGGACGCCCGAGCACTTCAACAACAGACGAAAAAATTAATGAAGTGGAGAAAATGGTATTGGCCAATCGTCGAATCACCGTTAGAGAAGTTGCTGAGGACCTAAACATGTCGATTGGCTCGTGCCATTCGATTTTTATCAATGATTTGGGCATGAGACGGGTCGCCGCGAAATTCGTACCAAAATTGCTCAATTGCGACCAAAAACAGCATCGCATGAACATTGCTAATGAGATGTTGGACTCTGTCCGCGACGACCCAAATTTGCTCCAGAGGGTCATAACTGGTGACGAATCGTGGGTTTATGGTTATGACGTGGAAACCAAAGCTCAATCATCTCAATGGAAGCTGCCGCACGAACCAAGACCGAAAAAAGCGCGCCAAGTTCGGTCGAATGTGAAAGTTTTGCTGACAGTTTTCTTCGATTGCAGGGGCGTGGTGCATCATGAGTTCTTGCCACAGGGTAGAACGGTCAATAAGGAATATTACCTGCAAGTTATGCGCAATTTGCGCGAAGCAATCCGCCAGAAACGCCCGGATTTGTGGAAGAACAAAAATTGGCTTTTGCACCACGATAACGCCCCTGCTCACACATCGTTGCTTGTGCGCGACTTTTTGGCCAAAAACAACACACTAATGATGCCGCAGCCACCGTATTCCCCAGATCTGGCCCCCTGTGACTTTTTCTTGTTCCCTAAACTGAAGAGGCCCATGAAAGGACGACGTTACGCTACGCTTGACGAGATAAAGACGGCATCGAAGGAGGAGCTGAACAAGATAAAAAAAAATGATTTTTTGAAGTGCTTCGAAGATTGGAAAAACCGTTGGCACAAGTGTATAATATCTCATGGGGATTACTTTGAAGGGGACAAAATAGATATTCATGAATAAATAAATAATTTTTGAAAAAACACAAAATTCGCGATACTTTTTGAACACACCTCGTATAATGACTAATAATTGTTATAAGGCATTTTTACTTTTGAGCACTTCCAAACTTTTTCAAGGTACACTTTTAATATTCAATTACATAAAGTTCCTCATTATTCTTAAGCTTAAGTGTATTATCACACGAAGGTACATATACTCGAGTGTTTTTTTTTGTTATTTAACTTTTTATTTGGCCGTATGCATTTCAAGTTATACAAAATTAACACAATAACATGGAATTTTGTTAAAATGATTTTTTAAGCGAAATTTGTATATTGAAATCCTTTTTTGATAAATCGATTGTCATTCTAAAGAGCGGTGTTTAGAAACATTAAAGAAGTTATTTTATGCTTATTGTTTAATGTTAAACAGGGATAAAATAATATTTTTAATGAAAGTTTTAAAGCTTCTGAACGCAGGAAAATTCTAAATCAGGAAAATTCTAAACAATAGAAAATTAAAAATATATGCATTAGATTTTGCACTGCATAATCGGTGGAAGAAAATAATTGATTGTAATATGGTTATCTATAAAAATAATTTTAAAAAGTTAATTTAGTTTAAAAAAACACAGTATCTTGTTATAAAATTATATATTTTTAATTTTCTATTGTTTAGAATCTTTCTGATTTAGAATTTTCCTGCGTTCAGAAACTTTAGAAATACCATTAAAAATTTCATTAAAAATATCATTTTATACCTGCTTAACATTAAACAACAAGCATAAAATAATATCTTTAATGTTTCTAAACATCGCTCTTTAGAATGATGATCAATTTATCAAAGAAATATTTTGATATAAAAATTTCGCTTAAAAAACCATACTAATAAAATTCCATGTTTTAACTTTGTATAACTTAAAATGTATACAGCCAAATAAAAAGTTAAATAACAAAAAAACCTTCGAGTGTATGTACCTTCGAGTGATAATACACTCAAGTTTAAAAATAATGAGAAAGTGTATGTAATTAAAAGTTAAAAGTGTATCTTAAAAAAGTTCAGAAATGCTCAAAAGTAAAAATGATTTATAATAATTGTCAGTCATTATATATTAGCATATTAGCATCACTAAAAAACAGCGGGCTACTAAACAAATAATTCCATAAGCAATTATTAGAATACGTCACCTAATAACGGAAATAATAGGGGTAGCCATATTGAAGATAGTAACCATAATACACTCTTCTCCTCTAATACTCCCCTGCACACACAGCTATATAATAGCAATGTTGATGCAATAAACTTAAAGGTAACACGCAATATAGCGTGTTACATGTAACGTCCATGTTAGTTATAATTTCCCACACATTGAACATCATGGTTACATTATATCAACGTAACAAGCGACTGAAGGAAAGCATTGCTGTTATGTAACAGCAAAATTGCAATTATATACCAATAACCTAGTTCGTCACTTTGTTACATTGATGCAATGTAACTATTATGTAAAGCTTTAGTGTTGTTATATTGCTGCAATGATGCTATTTTATCAATCTCACTTAACCTAATTTGCTTTCGCACATTTTAATCCCAGAAAAGTTTTTGAATTAATTCTAAGCAAAGCAAACTAAACAATTCGTTTGCTTTTACAGAGAATTAATCCAAAGATTTTTCTGGGATAAGAATATGCAAGACATATTTTTAGGAAATTATGTTTTAACAGAAAGAAAAAAAATTATAAATTTTTTATAATTTATTGGTTCATTAATTTTCCATGGAAGCACGTAATAATAAATGACTGCAAAAGTGAGTTGTTTCTAGATAGAAAGACTAGTTTTATGATGCTTTTCATTAAGAATCTCTAATGAGGAGATAAAGCCATAAAGATTATAATATTTTCACAAATATATATTTGTAAAAGTATATGGGGCATTCTACGAGAAAGGGGTCCATCTAAACTAAACTGTTTGGGATTTTTTAAATGATAATGAAAACATGTTAGTGGATGTACTGTATAAGGTTAATGATAAAAAAAGTAAGCATTAAATGCTTTGTATTAAAGATATTGAAGGCTATCGTTTAAATTAAAAAAGAATTTTTTTCTTTTTGTAACATTTTTAGCTAAAATTATTATAAAAAAATTTTTAGAGACATGACTTTTTAGGATTTTTCCCGTACTTTCAGATAAAAATATTATTTTTAGTGACAATAATTTAATAATATAAAAAAAAATAGTTTTTTAGTTTTAAATAAAAACTGAACAATTTTATTTATTTCTAAAAATCTGAAAAAATTCTCAAAAATACTTCAATATATGTAGAATATCGCACCATAAAACAAATTTTGGGATCGCAATGGGATCCTCTCAAAAAATAAATATTTTTTCCAATACAAAATTATAATTTCAGCCAAAAGCTAGATAATATAAATTTTTATTGGCCAATTATTTAGTACCACGTAAATAATATTTCCAGAGTTGGCAAGTGACGCGTTACTTGTAATGTCATTACCGTTACAATTGCTTTTTTTTGATAACGAATGAGTAACGGCGTTACGTTTCATAATTAGTAACAATAACGGTAACGAGTTACATTTTGTCAGTAATTGTAACGATTTGAATAGTTACTTTTATCGTTACTTTGTATAAATGGAGTGTATTAATTTGTTATGTGATAGCAATCCAACAATAGCAAACGATTTTTATAATCAAACAATTTTAATATTGAGATGCTAAATAATGATTCAAAAGTTAAATTACTTTTTATTAAATACAATACTGCACTCCCAAGTAGTGCAAGTGTAGAAAGACTATTTAGCGTGAGAAATACTGTATTAAGAAAGAGGTCACTTTAATGAGAATTCTATAGAACATCAACTTCTTTTAAAAATAATTAACAGATCTTTTTGGTGAAGTTCGAGGCAAAAATGCAATCAAAGCTGAACTATCTGTTACATTCGATACAAATATGTGTGACATTAGTACATAAAATAAAGAGACGTTGATTTAAAATTATACGTGTATTTAGTATAATTGTATATATATACATATGTATATATATATATATTTATATATTAGGAGTTATATAATTGTATATATATACATATGTATATATATATATATTTATATATTAGGAGTATAAGTAAGTTTCCGCCGTTTCACAAAAAATGGCGCCATTAGTATGTTATGGTTGAAATTGTCTGTTGTAAAACGTTATATCGTAAGGTTGTACATCTGGCAACAACATAACATTAAAATATTAGCAATTTTGTATCAGCATCATATATCTTTTTTTGTGCGAAAATGTCGAGTTTTGAGCCAAATAAGCGTCATTTGAGGGAGCTTTTGATTTACTTCTTTAATTTAAAGAAATCTGCAGCCGAGGCGCATCGATTGCTTGTAGAAGCATATGGTGAGGCTGCCTTAAGTGAGAGAAGTTGCCGTGAGTGGTTTCACAAGTTTAAGAACGGTGAATTTGATGTCGAAGACAAAGAACGTAGCGGAAGGCCGAAAGTGTACGAAGACGCGGAATTGGAAACATTATTAGATGAAGATTCGTGCCAAACGCAAGAAGCACTTGCACTTACATTAGGAGTGACTCAACCAGCAATTTCACATCGCTTAAAATCATTGGGAATGATTCAAAAACAAAGAAACTGGGTTCCATATGAACTGAAGCCGAGAAACGTTGAACGCCGATTTTTCACATGTGAAATGCTGCTTGCCAGGCATAAACAAAAGGGTTTTTTGCATCGTATAGTCACTGGTGATGAAAAATGAATCCATTACGATAACCCAAAGAAGAAGAAATTATGGGGACCACCTGGCCATGCTTCAACATCGACAGCCAAGCCGAACATTCATGGAAAAAAGCTCATGTTGTGTATTTGGTGGGATCAGCTTGGTGTCGTGTATTATGAGTTGCTCAAACCGAATGAAACCATTACTGGGGCTCTCTACCGAACACAATTGATGAGATTGAGCCAAGTACTCAAGGAAAAACATGCCCACTACTACTCCAGACACGACAAAGTTATTCTTCTGCATGATAATGCTCCACATGTTGCGGCGCCGGTCAAAACCTACCTGGAAACACTCAATTGGGAAGTTTTACCCCACCCACCGTATTCACCAGACATTGCTCCTTCTGATTACTACCTGTTTCGATTGATGGCGCATGGCCTGTCTGAGCAACACTTCACATCATATGAAGATACAAAAAATTGGGTCGATTTGTGGATAGCTTCAAAAGATGAAGCATTCTTTCGACGCGGTATCCGTATGCTGCCAGAAAGATAGGAAAAAATAGTGGCTAGCGATGGACAATACTTCGAATAAAACATTAGGTACCGTTCTTTCACAATAAATGCCCAATTTTTGATAAAAAACGGCGGAAACTTATTTATACTCCTAATAAAGGCTCTAATTACTTACTTTTGTTGCATATATCTATAATAATTGCTTACAAAAAGCCAGTGTTACAAACTATCCCAGCAAACACGGAATATAAATGTAATATAACATAGGAGCAACATGTAATATAACAGATGTTTTCCTCTAATTATATTATAATTATGAAACCTTC
Source organism: Solenopsis invicta (assembly GCF_016802725.1). NCBI lineage: Eukaryota > Metazoa > Arthropoda > Insecta > Hymenoptera > Formicidae > Solenopsis > Solenopsis invicta. The sequence continues at coordinate 16,063,820 of NC_052670.1, read as the reverse complement.
CTTTAAATATACAATATAACTTAGTTATAAAACTGTTATAAAACTTCGTTATTTACATGTAATACTACCGAATAATAACATAACTGCAATGTTGCGTATTACCTAACAACTATTACATTGACAGTATGATGATGTTATATAATTTGAATTACGCGGGATTCCAATCTAATAGCATTGCACGCTTCCGTTCTTTCCGTTGGTTCTCATCATAGGAGAAGGACGCCTTTGCAACTCCTGAAGATAATCCAAGGTAATCTTGTCACGTTTTTAATCAAACTGTAATTTATTGAACGTAATGTAAAGGTACGAAAAGTTTTTCTATGTTTATTAATTTATATAATACTTATATGAAATATGAAAAATAGATTAAGATCAAATTTGCATAATTAGAGGTTAGAATCAAAAGTTGCATATAAAATCAGAGATTGACACAATTGTTTTAAAAGTAAAATATATTTTTCCCTTGATGCTCCACGTTAAATTGTTTTAAGTGTGATAATTGCAAAAAATTACTAATACTTTGTAATATTAAAATTTATTAATTCTTTTGTTAATTTTATTTTAATGTAATATATTTTATTGCATTTGTTCTTCTTCATGTAACATTTAACTAAATTAATTTTAAACATAACATTGTTTTTACTCAACAGATTTGTCCTATCTTATTTTTCCATCGGTCCAATAAATCTCTCTTATATTGGTGATGGCTGCAAATCAGTTTTTACATCGGTTTGATATCAATCTCTGGACTTATACTGTCTGTTGATCGACCGATTTCATCTCTTCGATCAACTGCAATAACATTTGTTATTTAAATGTTAAAATGTTTGACATGATAATTAACGTCTTAAAAAATGTTATGTAGTTGATAACAACTAAATTCTAACGCATTTTTATTCCTTTATACACATATATTTATAGATGTATATACCAAAGCATTATTAATAATATCGATAAAAGTGTACTATTTGAAATGAAATACCTTTAAATGGCTGCACTTTTGATACACTTTGTTCGTATGAAGCATTAGTTAATAAAATCTGTATACAAGAGCAGATATCAAAATTATATATCAGAAATTTTGGTGTATGTGTATAAAGAATTATATTATGTTATTGTGACACATTAATTTGTAATTCTTAAGTTTCGATTTAAATTTTATTTTTGCTCATAACTGCAAGATTTGCTATGATCTCAGTAGATAAAATATGCATTATACCTACAGCGAAAATAATTATTAACAAATTGTATTTTTGTTCTTTAAGACACTTTTGTTTTAATATAATTTCAGTAGAAAAAATATGCAGTATGTATGCAGTAAATATAATTACTTACACATTACATTTTCCCACGTGTTTCTTTTTATTATATCAATATATATTTTGTTAAAACTTTAATAAACATAGAAATTTAATATATGTTAAAAAATCTTTTCTCGCAAGTGTTTTCCTAAAATTTCAACTTTAACATATTATTTCTAATACTAAATGTACATAATGATGCACATGTTATTTATATGACATATACTTTCATAATTTGAATTTTGAATGGTATTGACAGATGCCGTAAAATAAGTCTTATATATAATTTATCATATGAATTGTTCCATTTATGTGACAGAATAGATAAAAATTATATGTATACATATTTTTAACATTCAAATGTGTAAAGCAAAATAATTATTTCATTTTTTGCTTTAAAATATATATATAAACAAGAATGTTAATCTATTACATCAATGATGCAAAAAATATATAATATTGTTTTATTAAAGTATATATTCTATTAAAATATATATTCTATACATTAAAGATACGAAATACTGTTTGCCAACTAAAATTAATTTTACTATAAAAATATTATAAAAAAGTATATATTTTTATCTGAGATAAAATGCTAAAAATGCCTTTTTTAATAAAAATGAATTTGTAATATCAATTATTTGTAATAAGTTTCTTCGAACGTTTCCTATTTATTATAGAATAAAAATACACGTGTTGCAGATCCTGATTGTTTCCTACAGATAAGGTCTTTTGCACATACTAATTCTAGAGAAGGTCTTTGAATTATTTCAAAGCAAAAGCAGATTTTTGCTTTTGTTTAAATTAATTCAAAAAAATTCTCTAGAATTAGTATGTGGAAAAACAAATAAGTTCATTCAATAACAGTAAAAATTACAGTAACATAACAGTAATATATAACAGCAATATAGCAGCCATAGTTAAAGTTGCACATGTTATTTATTGCAGCAACGTAATACTGCAACAAATATTTGTTTAATTATATTAATGTTATATTATTGTTACGTAACATTTTAAGTACGTTATATTATAATTATATAACATTTTATGTTATATAACTGTAATATTTTGTGAGTGGAAAATTACAACTAACGTGAATGTTACATGTAATGGTCTTGTTATATTACTTGTTATATTCCGTTTTATAACGACAATTTAACATTTATATATCCGTGTTTGCTGGGATGTAATAAGCACTCATAGAATTCTGACAGTTCTGACAACGTTATTACGAATTCAACGTATATGATAAAGTTACGATACATTTCTATTTTCTAAAAATAATTAAAAACCTCTCTATACGCACGGTACGTGCACCCGTCCGCGCGTTCGTGCGCTATGGAAGTGACTCCCTCCGATTTCGACGTTGTAACATGTTGTATAGATTAAAATAAGGGAAACGTATTTTTTTACACGTGCCCTAAAACACTTTTAAGGGTGAAACACCCCTTTGAAGAAAATCGGGTTTTTTTTTTCGAAGCGTGTATCGTCAAAATTATAAGAGATAGAGAAAAATGTTCTCAATGAAAGTTGAATGCATATTTTTCTCGCATAAGGTAGCAAAAACATTTCGAGGACAGTCTGTGTCTAACGGGCGGATTCCGATAGCACAAGGAACCGATAGCACACCACCACTCACAGCGGTCGATGACTAGAGTTTTTTCGTTGGTTGGGTTAGATAAGTCAAGATGATTGGTTGGTGGGCTATTGCAACGTGCGCTATCGGATCTTGTAGGTGTCTAACATGAAAACGCAGACATCGAGAAAAACATTAACGTAACTCTTGAATTTATACATGTCAATACTGCCGAGACGTAAACATTCTATTTCAAGATAAGAAATGACCCAAAGTGCACGCGATAAGAAAATTGACTTTAATAATTTTTCTACATTTGTTTGACAAATTGAATTCAATATACTACGGTGTTCAAAAAGTAAGGTAAATTTTGTTACAAAATGAAAAATCTTTATTTATTCATCCAAATCAATTTCATCCCCTTCGAAGTATTCCCCCTCCGATACAATGCACTTATGCCAACGTTTTTTCCATTCCTCGAAGCATGCCAAAAAGTCGTTTCCCGGTATAGCCTTCAAAGCGCGCAGCGATTCACGTTGAATCTCTTCAATAGACGCCTTTCGCACGATATTCACTCGATTGGTCGGTTGTTTCCGGATCATAAGCATAGATCCAAGTCTCATCTCCCGTAATAATGCGTTCGTAGACGTCCTGATAGTCAGAAATCATCTCTTCACAAACTTTAACGCGACGCTCTTTTTCGAGGAAATTGAGTGTTTTTGGCACCAAACAAGATTTGACTTTTCTAAGGCCCAAATGATCCTTCAAAATTATTTGAACTGATCCAATTGAAATGCCAACCATATTGACAAGGTCTCTAATTATTAATCGATGATTTTCGAGCACCAATTCCTTGATTTTCTTTACGTGTTGCTCATCAGTTGACATTGATGGTCGTCCGGAGCGTTCCAAGTCATCAGCACGTTCTCTGCCTTTTTTGAAGTCTTTGTACTACTTATAAACATTTTTCTGCGACATAGTCGATTCATTGAAGGCCCTCTGCAACATTCTGCACATTTCCGCAGCCGAAATTTCATTCCGCAAACAAAATTTAATGGCACTTCTTTGCTCAGCAAAATCAGACATTGTAAAAATCGCCAAAATCACTTTTAGAAAACACAAGCGTAACTATATGACTAATGATGACATTCACATGAAATTTGGCACAGATGTCACTAACACTAGTAGCAACATAAAAATAAAACAGTTTGCTCAAATCGATTAGCGCGGGAAGTTTAAATTAAAAATTAAAATTAAAATACTTGAGAAATAATATTTTTAATTATATTTTAGAGCATTACAATTTACAATTTTTAACAAAATTGTCAGTAACTTTTTGATATAATAATATAAATTTTCAAAAATTTCCGTAATCTAATATTTTTATAAGATTTTGAAAGTGCATATTTTGATATTCCAGAAACGTCTTTGAAACATTGTAAAGATGTGTTAGAAATTTTTTATTTTAATTAAAGAAGCGTTCTGTGTACAGGAATCTAAGTTAATAATATTTAAATTATAATATATTATTAAATTAATAATAAAGAAGAGAAGATCGTGAGTTAGTGCGAATGAGTTATGAATTTTTGTTTTACTTAACAATTCCGGATAAATTCGCGTTGAATTCTAAAAACAAAACAATTGTTAAAATTACTTTGTTACAGTGTATTTAGACATTACAAAAGGCATAGGTTATTCGTTTTTATGACGTTTTTATAAAAGCTAAATATCAGCAGATAAGTTATTTTCTAAAGATAAATTATCAATAATTAAATTATTTAAGTTAATTGTTTTGACAAAGACTGCACGTTTATTTTATGGAGATTATTCATATTGTCAATTAGGAAGTGCTGGGAAGTTGAACATTTTATAGGACTTGAAACAAGGTGAGGAGTGGGCGGAATAGATATTTGATTAGTGGAAGATTTGTGTTTTATCTTGTGTCAAAAATTCGGCTTGTATAATGGATAATTCATTGACGGCGTAACACCACCTCGGACGTAACATTATCAAACTGTGTAATCTCTAATTGCACGAAAAGACGTAAAGACAAAAAATCTATATTTTGAATGCCATGTGATAGTAAACGTCGCAAGGAATGGATATCATTAATTTCAAGCGCGTATTCGGGTTTAAAGATACTTACAAATTTCTCTGTGAAAACCATTTTAAAAAAGATGATATTTTAATAGAAAAAATTATTAAGAATTCTGCATGATGAAGTAATAATATTTTAATACTTTATATTATTAACGATTTTCAGAAAAAATATCGATTGTATTGATGCATGCGAAAAAGAACTGTTAATGATATAATATAATATCAAATTTTAACTTGACATTTCCTTGTGAAAACCATAAATTAGATATTTTGAGTTATTGCATTCATTATTATATTACTATACGTATATATGCGTCAATACGCGCAGCAAACTAATAACGATTTAATAAAAAAGAGTCGTGAAAAAAAGAAACAAGCTTGTGTATACTATACTTGATAATTTGAATAAAAATATTTTTCATTAAATTTAAAAGTTTAATTATTTTAAATAATTGCTTTGTTTACATTTGTTTGGGCATTTATTTTTGCATTTATCTCTTTTGTTGCTCTGTTTTGCCAAAACGCTCTTTTTAAATTTGGGACTGATACAAAACTGTCATCTAGTGTTGAACTATGAAACAAAGACAGGAAAATCACAGTGATTTGAGCAAGTCGATACACCTTAAATTCTTAAGGGGATGCTAAAGTCGTTCCTTTTCTACCGACCGAACGTTAATTTTCGGGCATGCCGTTCTTCTAATTACATTTACAGATTTAAAAATCCTTTCCCACAATTAAAGTATAGACAGTAACGTACAATGGACGCTATATAAGGATAATGAAAATGAAAAAAATTGGAAAATTATTTTCAATTTAGCATCACCTTAAACCGTATCTTTTCCGAAGCGATCGCGCACGCGCGTTTATCATTGTCGATTCACAGCGTCGGTAAGTCTAACATATACAATATACATGCCAGACGGTGGCGTCGGTAAGTTAATCTACAGGGTGTTGCGTTGTCATACATGTCGGTAACTGATTGTTTATTCGTAGGGGAAAGTAGGTAAATTGCACGCACCTAAGGGAAATTTATCGCAGTGAAGTGATTTTTAAAGTTGAAATCGATACGAGTATAGAAATAGAAACTTTAAACATTTTTTTATCATTATGTATTGTCATATTGAACAATTTTTTATTTGGTAATGCTATATTCAGCAAAAAGAAGCAAGTGGTTAAACGAAAAAATTTCTCGGGCCTTGGGTAATTGTACGTGCGGTTGGATAAATGGACGCGGAGGAAAAATGAGGTTATAGCCCATTCTTTTAACTACACTACACTGCACTACACTGTACTAGTGGCACTATAGTTGATCTCACGTGGTCTCACGCCTTTCAAGATGGATGCGTAAAATTGTCGACGGCGAACTTGATTTGATAAAAAAACAATTACTTGATGACTATTTAATTAAATTTAATAAACAATAGCTCAAAGAACGCAGGAAAAAACGTACTTTTGTTAGGTATAACAAAATTAAATGACTAAAGTAAAAATACGGACTTATTGCCTTATTTTCTGAACGCCAAAATCGCAAGAAAAATCATGATTTTACTTTTACTTATTTTTTCAATTAACTACGTTTTTAAATGATATAACGTATGGTTATATATTTAAAAAATGCCTTCAGCCTACAAATATCGTCGTGATATAATTTCTATTCATCGGGAAGGTGCCAAACCACGAAGCGTACAATTACCCAGTGCGTACAATAACCCTACTTTCCCCTACAGACGCGTATGATGGTACACAACTGCTTACGTTTCGGCATGTCGGCATTATCTTACCGACATGCCCAAGCATACGCAGTTGTGTCCAGTGCGGTGCAATGATTCGAAGAGGTTGTTAGATGTGACTTACCGACGGCACAGTCTGACATATAGAGGAAAGTAGATAAATTGCACGCACCTAAGGGAAATTTATCGCAGTGGAGTGATTTTTGAAGTTGAAATTGATATGAGTACAAAAATAAAAACTTTAAACATTTTTTTATCATTATGTATTGTCATATTAAACAATTTTTTATTTGGTAATGCTATATTCAGCAAAAAGAGGCAAGTGGATAAACAAAAAAATTTCTCGGGCCTTGGGTAATTGTACGTGCGGTTGGATAAATGGACGCGGAGGAAAAATGAGGTTATAGCCCATTCTTTTAACTATACTACACTGCACTACACTGTACTAGTGGCACTATAGTTGATCTCACGTGGTCTCACACCTTTCAAGATGGATGCGTAAAATTGTCCACTGCAGACTTGATTTCATAAAAAAACAATTACTCAATGACTATTTAATAAAATTTAATAAACAATAGCTTAAAAAATGCACAAAAAAACGTACTTTTGTTAGGTATAACAAGATTAAATAAATAAATTAAAAATACGGACTTATTGCCTTATTTTCTGAACGCCGAAATCGGAATAAAAATCATGATTTTACTTTTTCTTATTTTTTTCAATTAACAACGTTTTTAAATGATATAACGTAGGGTTATATATTAAAAAAATACCTTCAGTCTACAAATATCGTCGTGATATAATCTTTATTCATCGGGAAGATGCCAAACCACGAAGCGTACAATTACCTAATGCGTACAATAACCCTATTTTCCCTTACGATATGTAGGGGAAAGTAGGTAAATTGCACGCACCTAAGGGAAATTTATCGCAGTGAAGTGATTTTTAAAGTTGAAATCGATACGAGTACAGAAATAGAAACTTTAAACATTTTTTTATCATTATGTATTGTCATATTGAAAAATTTTTTATTTGATAATGCTATATTCAGCAAAAAGAAACAAGTGGTTAAACGAAAAAATTTCTCGGGCCTTGGGTAATTGTACGTGCGGTTGGATAAATAGACGCGGAGGAAAAATGAGGTTATAGCCCATTCTTTTAACTATACTACACTGCACTACACTGTACTAGTGGCACTATAGTTGATCTCACGTGGTCTCACGTCTTTCAAGATGGATGCGTAAAATTGTCAACAGCGGACTTGATTTGATAAAAAAACAATTACTTGATTATTATTTAATTAAATTTAATAAACAATAGCTCAAAGAACGCAGAAAAAAACGAACTTTTGTTAGATATAACAAAATTAAATGAATAAAGTAAAAATACGGACTTATTGCCTTATTTTCTGAACGCCAAAATCGCAAGAAAAATCATGATTTTACTTTTTCTTATTTTTTCAATTAACTACGTTTTTAAATGATATAACGTATGGTTATATATTTAAAAAATGCCTTCAGCCTACAAATATTGTCGTGATATAATTTCTATTCATCGGGAAGGTGCCAAACCACGTAGCGTACAATTACCCTGTGCGTACAATAACCCTACTTTCCCCTATATACGAGCCTGTGGCATCGGTAAGTCAGCCATCTACTATGACCCTTCGAATCATTGCATCGCACTGTACATTGCTCATCATCGATTCGACGGGTTATAAGTAAATGGTTGAAATTGGAACGGTTCGTTGACGATGTATCCTTCTTCAGCCCTTGTTGATTTTCTTTGTTTCTTTTTTGTCATCTCGGCTTTTTGTCCTCTTATTTGACTTTGTCAGTAAGGGAGCAAAATACAAGGCTGTTTCCAACGGATTTTGTTCCTTCAATTAGCTGACTCCTTTCTCCGCCAATTCTATGTCACATGCAATTTTTAATGCCGACTTCCTGGCATTTCTGGTAAGATTGGTTGTCTTTAAGAGTCTTAACTGGATCCGTTGATTCCTCAGGCCATATACAAATTTTTTTGCTGGATTAATATTATCACCTCGTTAAAAAACGATATGTTTGAAAAATGTTTTATTGAAAACAAATAAATAAATTGTATAAAAATTATTCTGTTATGAATTTATTACTAGCAATAAAAAATATAAAAAATTTGCTACTTATAATCACTGTAATGTATGGAAATATAAAATGTATGGAAAGTATAGCTTTCGAACAGTTTCGAAATAATTAAATTTTATTGATTTCAAGTCTAATTATACGAAGGGCGATCCAAAAGTAAAGTTACAAAGTCTGCAGTGAACAAGAAACGTTTTATTTAGAAAAATCAAATAGCCACTTTAAAGTATCATCCCTAGGATTATTTTTCGATACAGTTTTCATGGCGGTTTAGGCACTTGTTGCTTCGTGAGATGAGGTTGAAAATTCCCTTCTCGTAAAATTTCTGTCTTTGCGCGTGTGGCACACGATGACCGCTGACCAATACTGCGAGACCTTGAAACAATTGCGCGAAGCAATCAGAAGGAAATGGTCAGGACTTCTCGTATAAACTGTTACCAATTTTTTTGTACATAATTTTTTTAAATAAAATTTTTATTTTTGACTGTCAAATTGCTCATTTTTACTCAATACAAAAAAGTACATTAAAATCTTTTAAAATTCTATCTAAAAATCAACAAAAATAGCATATCCAATTTGGAACGTGGGGTGGTCTGATTTTGAACTAATGCAATTGTTCCAAATTTGAGCGCAATGTTTCTATATTTGATGTTTCTATATTTTCCATTATAGTTCAATACGAGTGAAAGATACATCGAAATGATCCGAAGCAAAAATAAAAAGAATTAAATTATCTTTCCAAAGGTACCTTCAGTTTTACGCTCGAACTTTATTTGCGCCCTATAGAAGGCAATAACTGCAAATAGGTCCGATTTACCTCACTCTTCCCTATATACTGGATTAACTTATTAAAGGTTTTTAGAGTAATTATGAATCTACAATCAAAATTTTAATATTTAAAATGGCGAATCAAATATAGATGTCCAAAATATTACTCAAATTCAACAAAATTTAATATTTTTATGTTTCATATTGAAGTTTGAAAGTTTAATTACAGATGCACAATTGGTAAACCCAAAAACTCTTAGAGTATAAATTTATTCAAATGTAAGAAAATTTTATATTTTGGTTCGTAATATTGGATTTGCTATTTTAAAATTAAGTAACAATTTTTTTCTATAAATAGCCCTTTATTGACCTTCAAAATATGTCCAGAAAAGGCTTGTTATCTTACTTTTTGAGGAAGATATATGCCATTTTACATACATTTTATTCATTTTTGACGAAGTATGCAGATTTTCTGTCTACATTTGTTAATTTTTAATTTGTATCATAATATATTATTCATGATTTCTCATTTTGAAGATCTTCTAATGGTCATAAATATAATTGCTGGAGAAAGGACAAAACCAATAAAGAACGATGCATTATGATACAGCAAGCACAAAACGCCAGAATTATCACAATAATCACTTATTCCATTATGTCCTGCTGCAGCATTTTTGTTGTAATTTTACCTTGTTTTGGAAAGTCTATAAGATATATTACAAATATCATGGATCCAGTTAAAGTCTTTCCTTTTCAAGCTCATTATGTCTATGACAAAAATCAAAGTCCGTATTTCGAGATCACATTCGCTGCACAGACTTTCATTATCTTGATGTGTGTTGCGTCCTACAGCGGTGTGAATAACTTGCTCGGATTATTAATATTTTATTTGTGTGGGCAGCTGGAAATTCTTAAAGAAAGACTAATTAACATAAAACTGTTTAAGAATTATAACGAAGGCATAGCCGTCATCGTGAAGGAGCACATACGGCTAAACAAGTTTTGTAATCATTTAATATTCTCAAATTAAAAATAATTGAAACTAATGTTCTGCAATTCACATTTTTTAAATTATTTGTATTAGTATATAATTTTTTTTTTTCATGGAAAAATAGATATTATAAGTCAATGGCTAGACTGTAATTATACGATCAAAGTTGTAAATATAAATATAAATTATTTTAAAAAATTGTGTAATAACATACACTCTTTGTTATTTAATGAATTTTTTCGAAGGTTTTTTCATATTATCGAAAGTACATATACTTTACTGTTGCTGGGAGTACTTGTCTACTTTGGCGTAATATTTTGTTTGTATGGATTCGTAATTATAGTAGTAAGTTTCAATATAATTTTTTAAATTTTTTAAGTAAAATTGAAATAAACAATAAAATTTGTAATAAGATAGTTCATCCGCGATAATACTGTATTAAAGAATTAATATTTAACAAAGCAAGAAAAAGTTAATTTCATACTAGTATTTATACACAAAAAAAAGATATAACAGGAAATATTTAGTTGTAAGCATTGTAGTCATATATCATCCTAGTTATTTTTGTATTATGTGTATGACCTAGTTTACACCGAACACTTGACACGCATACCAACTACTAACTTTCTATTAAATTGTCTTAATTTTGACGATGCGTGTAAATGTATACATGATATCTATATTTAATTAATTATCTTGATTCATGTTGTACCAGATTAATATACTATTCATTAAATTTATTACCGAAATTAAAATAATTCAATGGAATGGTTACTAGATATTACGCATATCAAGTATTCGGTGTAAACAAGGCTTATGTGTATGGTTGATATGACTTATTTAGTTTGATGTGTCAACTGCATCAATATAGTTACATGTGATCCAATTGTGATAACCATAACTGACCGTACAAATCACACACAAATTAACACACGAATTTTGTGAGAAAAAAATATCCGCATCTGAAGCCTATTGAAAACTGAAACACAAGTGATAGGTAAAGGCAAAATTAGAGGATTGAAAATTAGCGCGCATGTAATAGCTCCACTGTATTGTTAATCTTTTTATTTTTGTTGATTGAGCAGAATAAGTTGTAAAGGATATAAAACATGAATTACAAAGATTATTGTTATACATAATGTTTTTAATATTAATGTCAACTTTGCCATTGGATTTTCTATCCAGCAAATAGCAAAATATTTAAAATGAATAAAAATGGATTCAAAAAATCAAGAATTTGGATTCGACTACACAAATCCATTTCTATCTAATTAAAGTTTAAGAATTTTTTGAATCTATTTTAATTCATAAAGTGAGATTAAAATTACTGGATTTCTATTTTTTCCTATCTAGGAAAGTTATGTGAGCCATATAATCCATTTTAATCCATGAAACGGGATTAAAATAAAGTTATTTTTTCTTTTTTAATTTAAAAGAAATTTTCGCGAATTATTTAATATATTTTATTCCATGACATAGGATTTAAACTTAACTGCCGTTTTTTAATCCAAAATATATTCAAATGAATTAAAATGGATTACAAGTTTCTAATCTATTTTTGTTTACCGAGTACCTCTAATTTTACCTTCAAATGGATTAGCGAAATCTTAGACCTGTCACATGTGAATTAGTTTAAGCAGACCTAGACGCGAATTTTTTTTTTCACGAAATACATGTATTAACTTTGTACGTTGGTTCCCACGTAAGCGTGATGATGAATTAATCAGCTACCACGCAACCATGAGGTATCTTGATCTTAGCGATACATGGCTTCGCAATAACAAGACGGAAATCCTTTGCCAGAACACTTGAACAGTAGACGTGTGCTACGAAATCTTTTCTGATCGTAACACGGCACCACAACACTCGGTGCTCGTCGACAGCCCTATCAGCAAACAATATCTTTTAAATGTTTTTCAAATATTTAAAGAACGTTATAATGAAGAATAAATATTTAAATATATTTAAAAAAACATTGTAGGTGTTATTGCGATATGCTATCTTCGAATCTGGTAACCGCCCCCCCCCCCGTAACCAGACCCTTATTTTCAGATTTAGCTTTAAACCATGATGGAAGGATAACATGGTGTGTGCAGTTCGCGCGTGTCTCTCTCTAAAAATTAGCCCTCTTCGTCTATCGGTGGGCTATAGTTAATAAGACAGGCAACTGTGAAAAACAAAATTATTTAGCGTCAGCCTGTTGGTATGCTGAGTCATCTATCCTTGTTTCATGCACTTATTCAAGTATCTGCTTCTCTTTCTATCGGGAACAGTTATGCACGTGAAGTGTTACACTAATTTTTGACCGAAGATTCGGTTCATTCGGTTAGTTTCCTCCATTTCCTTTTCATCGTAAGAACACGTGTGAAAGAAATAGGAAACAGCGTAAGAGTGTGCAAGAAATTGACAAGCTTTTAATATGTTGTAATACAGATAAAAATGTGGGACACGTATTTTTATATGTATAACAACGGGCCCATATAATTGTCAAGAGGATAAAACACACTCTTGAAATAAATTGATTTTTTAATTTCTGAATTAAAAAATCTTAATATTTAAGTAATACCATCGAAATGGTAAAAAATATAAAAAAAAGTTTTAAATAAAAGTTTTATATATTTCTATGTATTTTATAACACTTTGTTTAGATTTTTTTTAATGTTATTTTTCTCGAAATTTTCCTTCTCTTCTAAATTTCTGAAAAATTTAAAATTTACTTTATATCAAAACTTATAGCATATTTAACAACAAATTCAAACATGTATGGTGAAGTTATAGTTCGAAGACACATTTTTCAGAAATAAACTAAAAATATCTATATTGCTATACACGCGCCCCATCCATATCTGCTTTATGGCGTCTATTGTTAATATATATTTATTTTTTTAATAACTACAAAATTTTTCGTATTATTATATTTTTATATGTTTTTTAGGTTTAATTTTATTGTTTTTTATTTTTTATTTATTTATTTATTTACTTATTTAATTTTTACCTATTTACTTTTTATTGCTAAAAATCTATACAATAATGAGGACGCTCAGAATTTAACTGAACAAAAATAACTGTATTTGCTTGTCTTATTATTAAGTTTTTCCAATTTAATATTTAATTTTGATATAACAACAAACTTGTTCAATTGTAAAATATTAAAAAATATCACTTACATGCAAATCACACCTTCCTTCTGACGTATGTAAATCGAGCCATGAAAATATACATACAAGGATAGAAAGAGAAACTAACATGTGTGAAACAAAGAAGGTAGATCCAGCATACCAACAGGCTGACACTAAATAATTTTACTTTTCACAGTTGCCTGTCTTATTAACTATAGCCCTTGCAGAGCAAAAGTGGGCGTGGTTTAGCCGAACTGCACACACCATGCTATCCCTTCCACCATGCTTTAAACGGACTAAAGACCGGGAGTGTGTACAGTGTAGGAGAGTAGTGCCTACGAGCATGGCGCCTTTTTCAAATTAATTTTTGTGAACTTTAAAAAATCTGTCGAAAATAGCGCAACGGAATGCTACTACATATCCATTCGGACGAGACAGCATAATTGAAATCGAACTTCACGGTAAATTTATTTAATTACTCAATTTTAGTTGACTCTGACAACACATTAATTCCAATAATAACATATTGCGTTAGCCATTGTTATATTAAGATTGTCTCATATTAAGATAATGTTTTACATTTAATTAGGTTTAATTATATTAAATAATGTTTTATTTATTGTATCTATTTTACGTGTTGCAGTTAATAAAGACATCTGCTGGTTATATTTCAGTTCTATTAGTAATGCAAAATTAAAATACTCAATTTCTATATTTATATCTACTTAGAAAGACGTAGGAATAATATCAATTAATCAATTATTTCAAATATATATGTAACGTAATATTAAATCTGTATAAAATTAAAATATTTTACTATTACAAAAAATGTTTTTCTTTATCAAGTCTCAGTACAAAGAACAATCTTTTCAAAACAGCAATTATAATTGGGGTATTGAATTTGTTTCGTGTTTTAATATTTTTATCAACACAATCTACTTTAAATAGTTGAATTGATTTTTTTATTCAATTAAGATTTTTCCGATTTGTAACATGACATTGTTTAATTTTTTAAATACTTTTTCTCTCGCGGAGAAAATGGTTGAACTCCAATTTTTTGCATTCAACATTCCGTACGTTGCGTCTGCGATATCAATTAAGATGACGGTGCGAATGCGACAAAGAAATTTCGCTAACGTATAAACGATTGAGTGTCGATCGATATGACTTGTTAGTCCGATGATTAATTGTTCGTATAACATCGTCGATTGATGTCATGTGTAATGCATTTCCGGTCGTTTAATTCTCAGTCTTTTATTTTCTTTTATCATTACTGTTTAAAAAAATTTTTTTCAAGTATCAATGGCGTGATATAAAGTGTGAATAAAAGTGAATAAAAAAACTCTTATTGTTTTACAAATTTAATTGGATTTTGCTATATAAGAAATTCTATCTAATTGCTCATACGAAAATGTTTCGTATGCGTAATGCGAGTAATTGCTAAAGGATGTTCTTTCTGTATTGCCTCGCCAAGACAGTGATGTAACGGAAATTCCACGTTACATATGCAACAAATTCAGTTCTTAAGATCAAGATTGATTGTAAAGCGGTGTTGAGTAGATCGATGTACAGGCTCATTGCGTTTGCTCGCCGCATATATTTTTTGATGAGTTTCTCTTGATCCTCCTTTGGTAATCCGTCGGTTATCCATCCTTCTAGTCGGTCTGATATGTCCTTGTGTAATTTAGGTTTAACTGCCTTAGAGATCTTTGGATTGTCTCCCAGCAATTTCAAAATTTCTTCGGTTACACAATTTTCGTCGGGTGGCATATTCTCGACGTTTTCCCGATCTAAGATCTCCTCATGTTCTTAAAACAAAAAACCAAGGCAAGATATTTTTTCAAATATGATTTTTATAGAGAATTCGACATTAATTTAACCTCACTTGCCTCTTGTGCAAGTTTATTCTTCCAGCCTGTCTTACCTCGAGTGTAAGCTCACTGGTCTTTAGGTTAAGATACATTATTTGTCTTATGTGCAAAATAATTTTTCCAGTTTGTCTTACCTCTAGTGTAAGCTCACTGGACTTTAGATTGAGATACATTAATCTGCCTTATGTGCGAAATTATACTTTCAGTCTGTCTTACCTCTCGTGTAAGCTCACTGGTGTTGAAGTTATCCTACTTTATTGATCTAATTACTTACCGAGATCTAATTGCGGGTCAATCTGTTTTTCGGAAGATTCTAACCTCCAATTCTACTTCCTGACGATTGCTCAATATCTTTTGATATTTTCGGATTTTTTTCTCCAATCTTTCCGTTGAATCCTTATCACTTGACTTTCTATGTCTCTTTGGCATTTTGTATCCTGAAATAACGCTAAACTATGTAAATATAATTAACTTTTACTGGAACGAAGTGACCCCTCGCGCACAAAGAAAAGCAATGACGAGACGGGGGCGCTCCCAGAGTGAGCGGGCTTTTTAAAAATCTGAACGTTGTGACTCCTAGCACCTTGAAGAGGTACTACATGTGGTAATCTTGAGAACCAGGCCTGAAATATAACTGATAGATCAGGTCAATATACGTTACCGAAAAAATGAAATATGTATAATTAAAGCACAATATTTATATAAACAAATATAAAATTATAGTTTTTTTTACTAATTTTGCAAATGCAGAATAGCATCTGGAATAACTTTTCTGTTATTTGTTTAAATAAGATGCAATTAAAAAATATATATCAATATAATACAATAATTAAATTAAATATAAAAAATTATTATTAAAAAAACAATTAAAAAATATTGGTAGACAAAGGCGGCGGAACTCACCGTTCGACACGGGTAAGCGCCCGTGAGTTGCGTCGCCTTTGTCTAGCATGTGTATACGGCCCGTGATTCGCTAACTTTATCCTCTTATTATTCAAAAAGTAAGCGTTGGATAAAATTTTCGTACAGGAAAAGTCGTCTCAGAATTTATTCAAGAACACATCTTTACAGGGACACATGGGTCGTTCTGAATCACTCTGTATGGACGGTTCTACTCTTAGGGAACGTAGAGATTCAGCGGAAAATTTAGTAACGTCGCCCGATCTTAGTTTACTAAAGGATGAATAATTATGGATGAGTTAAATTAATATATTATTATACGCGAATATTCTGCTTTGGCTCTTTATTGCCACTACTTTATTAAAAAATTATGATATTGCAATGTTTCCGGAATATTACTGGCATATGCCATGCGATGTTGCAGGCATATTGTTAATTTATGTTTCTGCAATGTCTCCGTAATATTGCATTGCAGTCTGCAACATTGCAACGTTGCTGGAATTTTCTGTGCTGTACGGGTATACTCAGAAAAAAAAATAGTTGCTACAACTGTAAAAATGTGAACAAATAGCATTTCAACTATCTTTTATGGATTATAAAAGTTATAATACCAGAATTAATGTAAGTATAGAAATATTGTTAAATTTGTTAAATGATATGATTAGTACAACTATATATACAGGATGTCTGATAATTAATAATAAAACTCTTGCCTACAAATAGAATGGACCAAAGTGAGTCAAAAAGTTCTATATCACTTTGTGATTTTCGCAAAATGAGTTATAAATTAATAAAAAGCTGAATTAGTCCAGCCCTCCGTCAAATCCAAATGCGCGGTCAAGGTTGTTAGGAAAGTTGTTTATTAGCGGCAATGGCTACACAAAAATGGCGCGTAACTTTGGGCCCATGCTCTGAAACGTGAATGTTTATCATTTTCGTATTAAAACGTAATCTTTTAGCAACATAGAAAAATACTTTTATGCGAGAGTTTTATCATTAATTATCAGATCTCTGTATATAATTAAAATAGATGTACCGAATTACGCCACTGATCCGAATGACGCCACCATAATTTGTTTTGTGTCCATACTAAAACACAGCTAATTAAAAGTATTTAAACATTATCGGAAAGCAGTCGTCATAGTGTATCAAATGACTCCATTGAAGTTAGTAAACGTATATATAATGTGATTTTGTGTAAAAAACGGTTCCCAAAAACCCATGTCAAGAATCTATCACTTTTAACTATCCATGACTAAATTTATTCTTAAATTGTTATTACAATGTAACCTGTAAAATGATAAAATAAAATAATTCTGAATTGTAATACAAAATGTTAGTTTTGCATGAGTAATAGTTAAACAATGATAAAACAATAAAGAATATATCATATAAAAATATAGTTTTTGTAAAATATAATAAGGGTTTCCAGCACACAGATAGGGTGGCGTCATTTGATACACATTAGTGGCGTAACTCGGAACAACTGGCGTAATTCAGGACATTTGCAGTTCATATTTAATTTTTTCACGAGGACAGAAATGCCTAGCCATCTGAATTTGCACGAGTATCAAGGCAAATTCAAGACGCGCATTTCTTTAAATGATTATTCGAAAAATGGTAACGGTATATTTTAAATAAATAAATATTTTAGATGTTTTATTTTTTTATAGTAAATACTTTTTAAATATTGTGTGCTGCCTGGGATATTATGTTTATAACTTATAAGATGAATATTATTTGAATGATTATTACGTTTACGTAAATATCATTTATTTAATGTTTGATTTAATTATGTTAATATATGTCTGTTATTTTATAATAATTTGGTTACTCTATGTTAAATTATTAAAAATAAATATTCTAAAAAGATTTATACTTATATAATAATTATATTCCAAGCAGGAAAGAAATATTTAAAAAATGTTTTAAAAATTATTTAAAAAACGTTTTTAAACAAGTTTTCAAAAACGTTAAAAATAATGGGTATAATCCCCTTTTTTTCATTAAAAAAAACTTTTATTTTAACTTAAAAAAAATGTTTGTTAAATGTTATAAAAACATTTTTTAAATATTTAAAGAAAAAATTTATTAAACGGTAAAAAAACGTTTTTTAAGGTTTACGGAAAATGGTTTTTAAAATTTTAAAATAATCAGGAGAAATAATTTTTTTAATGTTTTTAAAATCATGTAAATAACGTTTTTAAAAACGTTTCCAAAAACGTTAAAAATAATGGGTATAGTCCCCTTTTTTCGATTAAAAAAAATTTTTTTTAATGTCATACAAACCTTTTCACAAACATCATATTTAAAAAGAATGAGAGCGAGTTTTCGTCTCAAGCAGCTCATATATATATGTGCTCACTGAAGTATAAACTCGACCACCTAGCGGTGGCACCAGCACTCACTTGTTAAATCCATTTCATTCCGAAAGAAACGTTTTTTTTAAAATTTACCGAAAATGTTTTTTAAATGTTTCCTTTTTCATTAAAATTTATTTCCTCAACCCGGGAAAATATATTTATTCAACATTTATTTAATATTTTTTTTCATTAAAAATTTACTTAAAATAATAATTTCTTAAAAACGTTTTTTAAATGTTAATTTTATATTATTTAAGTATTTCATATTATTTATTTTTCATAAATTATTTAATTAAAAAAATAATTTAAATAAACATTTTTTAAATATTTATTTAACATTTTGTAAATATTTATTTACATAAATATAAAGATTAGGTCAGAGAAACGAGTTAAATGATTTGGATGCCAATTAAAAACATATATTATATTAATACACAAATAACAATTGATAAGAGAACGTTTCGGCTATACTTAGCCTTCATCAGCCGTAATAAATAGTTTGAATAAATAAATTACAAGTTTTTCCAACGAAAGATAAAAGAAAAACGAAGGAAACAGTTACAAACGCTCATTTCGCAGATTTATATTCGTTACGTCGCAGCTCACAAGTGCTGTTGTACATGGAAGGTCGATGACAACTCCAGATAAAGCTTTCCATAATGTACAAAATTCACCAGTTCCGTCACTTCATTAATTGGCGATGTAAGGACATCGAGATCCGAGATTTGTCAAATAATTACATGATGAAACGCTGTAACGGACACAAAATTCATATGTAATACCCAATGATAATAATTGACGAAAATTATTGTGATGTACATTTTGAACGAATATAAACGGTTAACGATTTTGCTGCCGTGACAGACCAGACACAAGAGAAATATTTATTTGTCGTTAATTATTAATTTAAAAAAATAACTATAGAAGACATTTTTTTAACGTTTATTTATCATTATATAAATATTTATTTGCTATTAATTATTCAATTAAAAAACTGATTTCACTAAACATTTATATAACATATACTCAATATTTTTTTAAGATCTATTTAATATTTTTTAAGTATTTATTTTTCATGAAAGACTATGCATGTGACAAAATTATCTCAGTAAACGTTTTTTTTAATGTTTATTTAATGTTAATTTTTTTACTTAATATTCATTTATAAAATTGTATTTACTTAATGTTTATTTAATATTTAAACTATTCATTTGTCAATATATTATTCATTTTTAAATTTAAAAAAGAACACACACACACACACACACTTAATTCATTCAACATTTATTAAATATCTTTTTTATATTTATTTATTTAAAAGCTAGTTTAAAAATTATTTATTTTTCATTTATTTAATATTAAATAACGAAATATTTAATGTTCATAATATCATTAAATATTAAATGACCGCAAATAAATAATTTACAAATAAGCTTTTAAATAAATAAATGTAAAAAATATTTAATAAATGTTAAATGAATGTTACCTAAGAGTTTTTTAAATGGATTTTAAAATAAATAATAATTAAAAAATAAATAGTTTAAATGTTAAATAAACATTAAATAAACATATATTTTTAGAAAAAAATAAATAAAATTAACATAAGATAAATATTAAATACGCATTTAAAAAATGTTTACTGAAATGACTTTTTCACATAAAAACGGTAATTGATATTGTCCCTCGGAAAATTTTGCAAATTAAGAAGTCACTATCTTTCTATACATACTTACAGGTCATGATCAACGTAACGACCAATAATTCTAGTCGTTACATTAATCATGAACTGCGAGTATGTGGAAAGATGGTAACTTCTCAGTTTGGAAAATTTTCTGAGGAACAGAATCAATTACCGTGGGTGTACTTCATAAAAAATAAACATTAAAAAAATATTAAAGAAATATTAAGAAATATAAAGAAATATTAAATATGAATATTTACTAAAATCATTTTCTCAAGTGAATAATTAAAAGCAAATTTACATAATGTTAAATAAACGTTAAAAAAATGTTTTCTAAAGTTACTTTTTAATGAATAATTAACAACAAATAAATATTTACAAAACATTAAATAAACGTTAAAAAATGTTAAATAAAATTATTTTCTGAAATAAATAATTCATAAAAAATAAAAACTTGAAAAATATTTCTCCTATCTTTCTCTGTCTGAAAAAGTGCATGTTATTGTAAATCGATAATTGTATCTTTCAAAGTTTATTGTTGACGCTTTTCCGTAATGCTGATTTTGGTTCTCCCGCGCTACATACTGATCGTGAGCTACTGTCATCGCAGAGATCGCATTTTGACGTTATGTATATCGAGGGTTAATAGTAAATTTATAATTTGAAACTTATATAATATCGAAAGTTGTGTAACGCGCGCTTGTTTTGTTAGAACATATAAAGAAACAAAGTATTGAAAAAATATTAAATAAATTATTACGTTATGCAAACGTTTACTGAAATTATTTTGTATAACAAAAAATTAATGGGGAATAAATGTTTGCATAATGTTAAATAACAATTTAAAAAATGTTAACTGAATTTATTTCGTTAAATAAATAATTAATAAAAACTAAATATTAACCAAATGTTAAATAAACGTTTAAAAAATGTTAACTGAAATCATTTTCTCTAATCTACAATTAATGACAAATAAATGTTTACATAATATTAAATAAACATTTAAAAAATATTTTGTAAAATCGTTATCTCAAATGAATTATTAATGACAAATAAATATTTATAAAACGTTAAATAAACGTTTAAAAAATGTTAACTGAAATTATTTTCTGAAATGACTAATTCATAAAAAATAAATGTTTACATAATATTAAATAAATGTTTTAAAAATGTTTTTGAGATAACATTTTTTAAAATAATTTTTCAATGAAAAAAAAAAGTTAAATAAATGTTAAATAAATATTGTTTCCCGAAATGAGTTGAGAAAATAAATATTAACAAAAAATAAACATTTAAAAAACATTTTTTAAATATTTCTTTCCTGTTTTGGATAATATAATTCTGTAATAGTTCTTTTACAGTATTAAATGGATTAGTGATTGATTATTTATTTTAAGCATTGAAAATACATTTGTTCATACTCAAAATAAATAATTAATTATTGTTCAATTTAATTGAACCAGTAATTTACAAGGATGTCTTTAGATTCTTTCCTGCCGTATAATTCTCCCCTTCATACAGTTAGAGAAAAATTAAAAAAATAATTTTTTGCATTATTTTTTTATAAAAAATAATTTAACAAAATGTGAAAAAATAGCGGAGCGTTTCGTGATTTAATTGCGATTTCAGTAAAAAAAATAATGCTACATTATTTATAATTTATTTATTTATTATTAAGTTTAATTTGAGTTCAGTTTAAATTTAATTTTAACTTTATTTTTAGTTTAAGTTTAGTTTAAGTTCAGATTAATTTAAATAAACGTGTTTGGACGCTTCGTCGGTATTGGGCACACTCAATGATGTATGGATGCTGAAAAATAGGGACCCTATAATTATTATTATAGAGTCTCTACTCAAGAAGAGCTTTGTTCGCCCCGACCAAAGATGCACAAAAAACTACCTCCGTGAAGTTGGCACCCGACTTTTACGAAATCAGATTTTAAAGTGTGTTTCTTGTATAATTTTGTCTATAGATTATTGTAGTAAACATTATTTTGTTTGTAGTTAAAAAATAAATATGTTATCGGTTTAAAAAAAAAATAAGAAATTATTTAATAGCCACAGCTCAAATGGCATTAGATTTCAATCTGAAATCGTTTGTAGTTGTTTGTAGTTTTTTGTTTATAGTTTAAAAATAAGAACGTTATCAATTTTTAAAAAACAGTAGGGAATTATTTTATAACTACAGCACAAATGGCATCCCACATCTACATAAAATTGTTTGTAGTTGTTTGTAGTATCAAATTTTTGTTTGTAATAAAAAATATGTTTGTAATTGACTATTAAATAACAGCTGGGTATTAAATTACAATAAAAAAAAATTACATCATATCGTCATTAAAAATCGTTTGTAGTTGTTTGTAGTGAAAGAGTTTTTGTTTGTAGTTAATTGTAGTTCAAGAATTTTTGTTTGCAGTTGAAAAATAAGTATGTTATCGGTTTTTAAAAAACAGTAAGAAATTATTTAATAGCTACAGCTCAAATGGTATCAAATTTCAATCTGAAATTGTTTGTAGTTGTTTGTAGTTTAAGAATTTTTGTTTATAGTTTAAAAATAAGTATGTTTTCGATTTTTTTAAACCAGTTATAAATTATTATATAACAATAACTCAAATGGTATTATACTTTTATATAAAATTGTTTGTAGAAATTGTTTGCAATTCAAGAATTTTTTTGTAGGTTAAAAGTAAGGATGCTTAAAAACAGAAATTGTGATGACATTTGTGCTGCAGTTAAAAATTAATCCTTAAATGTTTTCTAAAAATCAATAATATACTTACTTTTAAATTATAAAAATAATTTTTAAACTACAAACAACTACAAACAATATTAGATTGAAGTCTGATGCCATTTAAGCTGTAGCTATTAAATAATTCTTTATTGCTTTTTAAAAACCGATAACATATTTATTTTTCAACTGCAAACAAAAATTCTTGAACTACAATCAACTACCCACACAACACATGGACGTCCCCGGACGTCCAATACATGACCACAAAAGTCCTTGTAATGTCCTAGTATCTCGTACGTCCATAGGACGTTCCAAAGACGTCCGAAGGACATCCTGGTTTATCATAGCTGCAGTATGACGTTTGTAGGACATCCGCAGGACATATTTGGGATGATTCGTAATATTTAACATATGTATACATACATAATAAATATGCATTCGAAAATTGCGTTGTTCTTTATATTAAATAAGACATTTTGAAGATATTCTAAGGACGTCCTTTAAATGTCTTGCAGATATTGGTGGTACGTTCCGAAAAGGTCCGCTATATACATATATGTCAACGAAGTTGAGTATTTTTATTATTATCATCATTATCATTATTATTATAACACAAGAATTTTATAAGTTATAAAATTATAAAGATAATTTTTCGTGTTAAAAAATATTTAACGAAAGATATATTTAACCATATATAAACATAAACTACAAATTTTGATAATATGAGAAGCTTTAATATACAGTATATAGCTTTTTAATAAAATATATTATTCGTTAATATTTAATATTTCAATATATATAATATTTAAATTATATGTATAATACTATAACGATTAATTTAATATGCTATTTAATGGCTATTTTATTTGTGAGGAAAATCCTACTCAAAATATAAATAAATAATATTATATCAATATTATATCATAAACGTATATTATATCAAGTAAAATTTTTCTCAGAAAAAACGTTTTGGAACGTAAACTTAAAATATAAAGAAAGTAATTATACATCTAGCAGGTATAATAAAAGGTACTATATATATATTTGATTTACAGAATCACATCTGTTTACATGATTCTGTGAATCAAATACATGTATACATTAAAATTCGATTTAATTATAATTTATGAAATCCTGTAATTTCGGATTGAAATGAATTTAACAAGTGAGTGCTGGCACCACCGCTAGGCGGCCACGCCGCGAGAGATCTTCTCGTGAGTCGAATGCGGCCACGGGCGTTATATCTAGGCGCCACCGCGGCCGACTCCCCAACTCATGACTTCAGTAAGACTTTTAGGAGCTGTTTGTTGTAACCTCGAGACGAATACTCGCTCTCAGTTTTTTCAAATGTGACGTGTGTGTGTGAAACGCTGTTCCACATAAATTTTTATAATTATTTACATGTAAATAACAATTTGTATTGTTTGTTACTTAATCTTGTACGAAAATTAAATATTTAATTCAAATTTAATCTTTTTTTAGTCTTTTTCAACGAAAAGAATACAAGAAATATTTTTTTGTAAATTAAACATTTATAACGTTTTATATTAATGTATTCTGTTTTAACAAAAATCTATCTGGGTTCCGATTTTATAATATTTTCAATCTGTCTTTACACCATATTTTCGGTGCAAAAATCTCGATTGATTCGAATTACTTTTTTTTTAATCGGATTTAATCTCACATTTTCGGCAGGGTTAATACTACTTTTACTAATAAATATCATTTTTTACTAAATAAAGTCCTAATCGCGCAATATAAAATAATGTCCAAACAACGTCTATAAAAGTCCTTTTTATGTCCTACTGAGACGTCCTAACGACGTCCATTTGACGTCAGAAGGTACATTGTACGTCCGAAGGACGTTTCCTAGACGTCTACGAGACACAATTAGTATGTCATCTGGACGTCAAGACATGTCCGACCGCGACGTCCATTGGACGTCTAAAGGACGTCCTTGTGTTGCGTGGGTATGGTCGCTCGATGTAACCACGCTGGAGAATAAAACAGTGTTATTCTTAAATAATCCGATTGTGAACCTCCGTGTGCTCTCCGGTCCCCTCTTCCGGCTTCCTGACAATCCACTCGGGCCGGTATTCATAGTCGATTTTTATTTCAAGATCGTCTTAAGTAACGTCTTAAGATGCTAATACGGCTCTCTGATTGGTTGATGGCATCTTAAGATGATACTTAAAATGATTTTAAATATAAGAATCGACTATAAATACCGGCCTCGGACTTGCAAGCCAGTCCCTTACAGCCTTTACACTATTAACCTCTCAATACACATAATCAAAATACGAGATCTCCGCGATGATGGCCGCTCACGAAGTTAGCGCAGCGAGAGAACCAATCGGCATCGCGAAAAATCGACTACAATAACTTCGATATATTCTTCTCTAAAGTAGACAAAAACTTACAACTATACTTAAATTTTATTTTTAATAAAACCTTTGACTTTGTCATTCACCAGTATTAATGTTTGACTTTATTATTAAAGAATTAGTATCAAACGTTTTTAATGTTAATGATGCATTTATAGTAAAACGAGCGCCAGAGAGCGCAAGTAAAAATAAATTTTAATAAAATACGGTTATTTTATTGCATCATTTTTCATTTTTTTTTTCTTGTTTACTTAGGGTAGGTGTGCCGCGAATTGATTACTCTCGAGACAGACGCATATGTTAAATATAAGTTGTCTGCTGAATCAGTAAGGAATGTGACCATCTTATGCAAGGGCATTATAATGCATGCGCGTTATGTATTAAAATATTTTGTTATGCAAAATCAGAATGGAAAGCATTAATAATTCGAACTAGTCTTCCTCATATTAATCATCTCTTTGACACAACAGCACTACGTACATAGAAAGATATCAATTCTACTGCGAAAAAAAGCGATTACTCAATTTATTAATTTAAAGATTTTCTTTAACAAAGAATATTTTCTTGATAACAGTTTAATAATATGCTTTACAAATTTAAAAAAGTTTATTATCATGAACTAATAAAAGAAATTTATATTCTTTTGAACAACATTATAAAATTTTATTTAAAAAATCAGAATAGTGAACAAATCAAACTTTTGTTTTAATTTAATATTCTTATTTGAAGTATTAAATAATCAAGATTCAGAATACATTTAATAAATTTAATACTCATGATAAATGTGAAAAATATTTTTGATATTTTGAATAAGTAATATTTACTTAATTCAAGTAATTTACAGTATGTATTTTTCTGTGTGAGTATTTTTTTCTTATATGTTTTTAATCGCTACATTTGCAATGACATAAATTACAAAATATTAGTAACGCAAAATTACCATATTTTTCAATATAAAATAGACGCTTCTGAAATTGCTATGATTACTAGCTTTCTTTTCGCTGTTTCGCAATATCAGCATCACCATTTGCTTTATCTATAATGACTCATTCTCTATCATTTATTACATTCTGTTAACCCAACGAAGAAACAACAAGAAAATGAGAGAAATGCTTTGTGGTTATTAGCAAAAGTTTGTGTGATTTTATTCAATTAATCTGAAACAAGCGATATTTCTGCTTGTAAGTTTCTTTGAATGAATCAACTGTGTCTGCACCTAGCAATAAGTATAAATAGTGGGACAACGTGCGTTCGATCGACGTTCATCGTCAGTAGGAGAGAAAGTGATTTCTGTGAAGTTGACCACCTTTTTCTGAAGAAAGTGAAGAAGTGTCTGTATGATATAATCGTGCAGTTGCTCTGACCGGGTATTTTCCATTCACAATTAGTGACACAAAAGTTTTATTTAAATATTAAGAAAAATAAAACGATACTTGTGTCGTTTTACTACCTACTACTTCTAAATGACTTCTCCAAGAATATTTAACTTTGTATGTTTTCTTTTATTAAAAAAAAAATTAGTAAACAAAAGAATATATCTCTCTTAGTTTAACCGACCAAATAACATCGATTCAAACGTAATTCCGAAGGGGAATGACCTCGAAGAGGTTTCTTTTTTCTTCTATTAGAAAAAATTTATATTAATTAATGTCAGATATCACGGCAAGAAAGAGAGATGTGAAATATATAAGTGTGATAAGAAATGCAAAGAATATCGTTATTATTAGACATTTCTAATGATTAGCTTGTCTGCTTGGCATATGAATCTCAAGTTGCTGCAAATCTATGTCCCATGTGTCGCAAAAAGTGCAAAATAATTTTGAGAAAATATGCACAAGTAAAAGTTTAAAGTAAGAAATAGAAATCATTTAACGAGATTTGCAATGCAGAAATTTTTATATAATGAAGATCAATAAAATTCTACTAAAAAAATCATAAATATAAATAACTTCATTTTCATGTCTATAACTCTCATAAAGAAAAAAATCTTGTTTTTTTATAGAGCTTATTTTATGTGAACAAATCTATGAAAAAGTTTGACAAAAAAAGATATAAATATTAATGAATGAGATAAAAAAAAAAAATTAAAAAAGTTTCACGAAAAAAAGAGAAATAAAAGGTTGGAGTAAAAAATAAACCTTTTGTAGCGTTTAATGATTACGTGACAAATACCCATACCTAATAAAATAATAGTTTCTTGGGTTAAACTCCAAAACATTCTTTCCAAGAAAAATTTTACTTGAAATATATAGTACACGTAACGTAGACTGTATTATATCGGGTCAAATTTTCCTCGAGGATATTTTGGAATGTAGTTTTAAAAAGGATGTCATAAATTCTACACTCTATATCCCGCCCCCCCCTTCTCTCTCTAGCTCTCAACCACTTTCAGATATCTTCAAGTTTTCTTTCACGATTTCCCAAAAGACGTCGTCAGCATTCCACAAAGTTCGTTTGGGACCGCCTACGTGTTCGGACGCTTTTTGTTTCATTATAGGCATATTTTTATGCCTGTCGATTGCATTACAATCGGCTGGCAGAACAATCGTTGTTCTTAGCATTGAAAGCAAGATTAAATTTTGTTGTATGATCAAATCGTTATCGCCCCGACTAATTACAGGGGACAAGTGCCAAATTAAAAAAAGTAAGCAAGTCAGCATTCTACAAGCAAATTAGGAAACTGCAGAAACTGTTTGGAGCATAAGAAGAAGGGGGGCGGGGGGCAGAGCACTTTATCACAATTAGGTCATTATCGCGTTGGAGCTTGAATATACAAGACGCATAGTGTAGCATAACATAAAAGTTGGTTAATGCCGACGTCGAGGAAGTTCTTCGGTCACTATAGCATCCTCTTAAACTATCTATTTCAATTTTCGCATATATAATATATATATATATATATATATATATATATATATATATATATATATATATATATATATATATATATACACAGAGTGTCCCAGACCAATGTATAAAAATTATCATGATGAGGTAGAAAGGATCGAGATAAATGAAAAAGTATAATATCATTTTGCGATATTTACAATAATTTTTGAGTAATAAAATATTAAGGTCAGCCGAATAAGAGCGCGCGGAGAGACAAGCGGTCGCTCGTCTGACCGCCCACTACGGCCCGATTGTAGGCGTTGGTAAGTGGCGCGCGGCAAGGGAAAAGATAGCTTGGCACCGTACCGCGTCGAGACGGTCTTACGGCTCAGGTGACCAACCGTTTGCCTCTCCGCGCGCTCTTATTCGGCTGACTTTAATATTTTATTACACAAAAATTATTGCAAATATTGCAAACTGTTATTAGACTTTTTGATTTATCTCGATCCCTTCTACTTCATCGTAGTAATTTTTATACATTGGTCTGGGACACCCTGTATATATATGTATGTAAAATATATATGTGTTTATTGCATTGTTTGGCGAGAAAATTTTTATTTTTCCGCGCCATCCGTACTAATAATAGCCTAATTAGAACCCGGCAACATTCTCCGATCAATTAATGAATCCTACATCAGTATCATAAATCGATATCGCTCGATTTCAAATCTCATACGGCTTGGCTACATCACGGTACCGCCTCCTCGACGCGTAACACCCGCGAGCGTCCATCGACGCGAGACAAACATCGTGCGCGCCGACCCCTCGGCTCGCGACCCTCTCTAATACCGCCAAGCTCCGCGCTTTGGAATTCTATTCATCTTTCCACTTTAATATAAAATATTAGGCACGGCAAATTTATAATTATCGAAACGTGATCCACTCATGAACGCTTTCTACTGCTGCGCCATGCAACTCGGATCGAAACAACTTTAAAATCGCGGCCAATAAAAATGATAAACAATTTTGAATCAATTAATCTCTTACGAACGATAATAAAACCTTAACTTTTTATACGTAAAACTACTGCATGTGCTTGGCGCTATCGCCTCGCACACTCTTAATTATAATATAATTTCTATTAAATTCTATTAATTTTCTGAGCACTGGATTTCGCGTCGGGGCTTGGTACGCGGTGCCCCCGCGAGTCGCGATCCCCGGAGAAGTCTACAAGCGCTCGCGTGAACTATAGGCGCAAGCCGCGCGGTCGCGGAGCGGGGCGGACTTCTAAGGGCCACACGTTACGAAAAACTATCGCTCCGAATTTTACGCGAACCTGAGGAATCGTCCCGCGACACCTCTTGCCCATATCCTTACCTCTATAAGGAGCGAAATCGGAGCTCGAAATTCAGATCAGTCTTGTTGGTCGAGCGAGAATCGCTGCCATCGGCGACCGCCAACGTGCAGACCTCCAGGTACGATCTCAGCGACGGGTGGGTCTTACTCCTGACGAAGACGTTGGTCTTCGGGGTGGCTCCGGTCGAATCGCCTCTTTCCCTCTCTCCCCTTCCCATCAGAGATCCTGAGGGTTGAACCACATCTAGCATTAGCTAGAGTGTGGCCTCACTCGTTTCTCTGCCTCCCTCCCTTTCATCCGAGCGTTGGAGAAGACTCGCGAAAGCGACTTTCCGACGTCTCCCCTCTCTCCCTCTCCTACGGCGTCGAAGAAGACTCGCTAACGCGACTCTTCGACACCGTCCTTCTTCCTTTCCTGTTCCGTCGAGAAAGACTCGCTAGCGCGACTCCTTGACGCATTTACCGTCTCCTCTTTTCCCGAATAATATCCACCTCCAAGGGGGCGTTCTAACGGGTGTTCACTCCGACCCAGCGGATTCGTCTCTCACAACGTATACTCGTATTTTCGATTAGTTTCTTATTAGTAATAATTTGTCTTACTAAAATTCGTGGATCATTCATACTGACCTCTCTCTCTATCAATCGCTATTGCGTTGAAATCGTTCTTCAGAAGACGGGTAAGTCATCGGCTCATTTATACATTCACGTGGCAATCCTTCTCACTGATTCAATGCATCTCTTCAAGAAGCCATGGGCCGAAAAGGGACCGCGGCACCGACCCCGCGGAGACTGCTGATCATTACCGAAGGCGAAAAAATCAATTTAAGGTTGACTCGGGATCGACACGGGAATTTTTATTGTACCCGCGGTTAGGCCGTACAGTTATTATCTTTTCTGTAGTTTCCTTATGCTATCAGAAATATATGCTATCAATTCAACTATCGTGCACACTCTGTCATTCATTTAACCCCACGCCAAGCTCAATCACGCACGTCCAAACTCCTTCGACTTTAGTAAAATATTATTAAACCTTTCCAAATTCACTGCGTATTCATTACACAATTACACACACACACACACACACACACACACACACACACACATATATATATATATATATATATATATATATATATATATATCTCCTCCCAAAATCTCTCCTCGTACCTGCATAAACGAATTGTCGTGTATCGGGGCGTGTTACCGCACGACTCCGAGCCACGACTGGTGACAGCTGCTTGAGCTGCCTATATCTCAGAAGCAAAATCCAACCAAAACTAACTAACGAGCAAGATCCACGTCCCGGATCGCAACCTCGCGAATCCGCGGACGTAACAGCATAAACTAGGATTACTGCAATATTAATAAGTTAACTACTTTTTTCTTACGCATACAATTGAATTGATTTTGTTAAAATCCTTTTTTTTAAAACAGTGCCTTTTTCATAATTTACAATCTTTTCAATTTATCCTAGTTTGCGATAAACAGACATTATGTATGTTACATATATGTAAAAGTAGAATGTCTTCTATGGTTGCAGTTAGATCTTTGTGCTTGTATTATTTGTGTGATTTTATACTTTCTTCAAATTCAATAAACTGTGTGCCGAATTGTTTTTTCAGTCATAACACAGCCCTACATTGAACAAGATTTTACTAATATCACATATTATTAAAATTGAAATTAATATTAACTCTCCTCTTCCCCCTCAAAAAACTGCAAAGAATTTATTGCAAAAAATATCACCTCAGCCAGGGTTCAACGCAGGGCTCTGTTATACTGAAAAAACAATTCGGCGAACAGTTTATTGAATTTCAGGAAAGTGTATAAAATCACACAAATAAAACAAGCACAAAGATTTAGCTGCGACTAGAATTCTTATTCAAGTTGTATTGAAAATTAATTTATTGTGTATTGCTTATTGATTTATTGCTAATTTATTTTATTGCTAATTGAATTTATTGCTTTATTTATATTTTGATATATTTAATCTCTAATGTATGATTAATTAAGTAAATATACATAATACATTTTGTATTTTACTTTTATGCAAAATAAAATATGACAATTTTATCACTACCAGTGTTTTCTTCATAATGTTTTCTTTTTTCCATAATTATTATTAATATTAACTATTATCGACAGATATCTAAATATTGCCAACAGATATTGCTTAGTAGCAAGTAGTTCCATTTTACTTGAGGTGTTACAGCGAGGACGCCACTAACGCTGGCTTCATCGAAATATACGGGAGATTGGAAGTCCTGGTGCATCGTCTCCGTTTAGCATTTAGTACTTCTATACTAATACTACATAATTGTAAAGTTTCATCAAAATTGGTGACCCGGGTTATGTATATTGCCCTTGTGAGACGTATACAAGCATCATCAAATGCAAATGTGACTGTTACAATATTGCATACGCGGACAATTTACACGCGTTGTCTATTGCGTCGTCTATTAATTGTACCATGCAAATTCAAATGTGCAAGTAAGCTATACTGATTATATAAAACTACAGTGTAAAAATATTAGTGTTATTTCCGCTGAACAGATTCGTTATAAAAAAAGAGTAATTGTAACGATAACGACAAACCGCGTTACGTTCCAATCCTGCAAATTACAATGCAAAAAACAACAATAGTATATAAAGTAATTCTAAGACGTAGATAAAAGAAGCATCATTAAAGCAATCGCAATTTCATTGCCAAAATTTATGACATTAAAAATTTATGCAGACTCACCCGTCCGGGGTGACACTCTTTTGGACACAGCACGATTGGACACCAATCAATCATCTTGACTTATCTAACCAAACCAACGGAAAAATCTAGGTATCGGCCGCTGTGAGTGGTGGTGTCCAATCGTGCAGTGTCCAATCGTGCAGTGTCCAATCGTGCGCACCCCCCCGTCCGTCTAGAACCAAACGGGACACTATTAGCGATTCCAAGGTGTGCGTAGTAAAACAATTGTTCTCAAAGACTTTGTGGATTCGTCTAAAATGGCCGTCTCTAAGAGTCAAGCTGTAGGCCATCGTGGGAAGTATTTCTATTAACAATTATACCTAACTTAACATACAAGATCCGACGTCTCGCAAGGACCGCTGAGATGTTACTGATGCCATGTAGATGTGAGTGTGAGAACATGTGGGACGGTTGTTTCCCACATAGCTAAGAGGCCAAAGAGCCAGAAGCTACCCTTTGAATAGCTATATATTTACTGACGTTGCTCTGCCGTAGTTTGATTGGTCAACTCGGTTCGCGCGGACAATAACAAATTTGTTGGCCCAGGTTATGGGAGAGAGAGAAAGGACGCAGAAGACCTGGGGGCGATGCACACATCGTAGATCGCATTCATTGTGCTGTGCGATTGGTACAGTTTCATTTTGTTGATGCGCACTTAGAAAGGAACGATTTACCACGCGTTTGATGCGATTCAAATATGACTGCTACCTTAGATGACAAGAAAATAATAGTTTTATTTTTAATAAATTAAATTGGTAATTATTACTTATTATGAGTATTAAAAGTACTGTTGATTAGTACTTTTAATGTTTAAAATAAGTAATAATTACTAGCTAATTCAATATTGCCAGTATTACATTTTTCTAAGGAAAGATATTATTTATAATATATTTAACTATAAAAAACAGTATCTATGAATTACATATATGTACATATGTACATACATATTAATAAGTATACCTATTACATATTAATAGGTATAAAAGTTTAATTTTACGCATCTACTCGTATTTTAAATATTTAGATAATTGGTATTGATACATAAATTTATTACAAAACAAAAGTCATAATTAATGTTATTATTTTTATCAGTTTTTTGCATCATCTGTGAGATACTATTGCAAATGTGTTTTATTTTTTAATGGTTTTTCCGGAAGACCAATTCCATTGAATACAAAACCAAACAAAAACTACAATGAATAAAACCAAATATAATATCATCAAAAGAAGTGAAATCAAAAATATAGCAAGTATATTTACCGATGGGGTAGAAGTATTATGACCACGTTGCAATTGACCACCAACCATTTACAGTGTTAAACAGTGGAAAAACTGCGTAGGCACCAGCCGCTCAAATAACTGTGATCAATCGCAAACGGATCACTCCCATACCGATGAGCAGCAAATTATGTGACAAATAAAATCAAAGATGAGCAAAATCTCTAGCAACAGTGTACTTGGCGCGCCCGTTTTTTTTATATAACTAACACCCTTAAAGTTACCCTTTATACATACACGCGCGCGCGCGCGCGCACACATACACGCATCAATTTAAAATATAACCTACACTTTAATCATTATTTACAAGATTTTTTAAATAATGATTATATCAATTTTCAATAGTGGCATTGGTTGGAATATAGTCTTAATAATGACATTAATATGTAACAAAATTAATCCAAATTCCGATAAAAATGATGTTATAAAATACAGTATGCTAAAAAATAAAGAATTAGAAAAATTGTTAGGTAAGATTTATTTATCACATCAAAGATTAAAATCTGACGAAAGAAACATGGGTAATAAAATATTATTCTACGTTCCATTTTAAAAAAACTTTAATGGAGAATTTTAACATGAGCAATTGTTAGAAAAATATTTAAAGTGGAGTATTACAAAGTTGTGAGAGCAGATCATGAAAAGAGGAATCCGCAGATGAAAGGAAAAACGCGAGGAGTCTCGAGATACTCGTGTCTCTCTGCCTTGCGTATATTATTCCGAGACTACCGTTCGGCAATGGTTCCGCGGAGATAAATCCTACGGAATACATCTAATCCGGTTAATCCAACACGAAACGATTTCCGAAGCGAGGAAGCAAACAAAAAACTCTCTCGCGCTCACCGGCGCGGCGCGTTAAGGTGCGATTTCACGTAGATATAACAACCAGATATTTACCCCCATTCTACCAAAATTATGGAGATTTATGGGGAATTATGGGAAATTATGGGAAATTTTGATAGAGTAGGGGTAAATATCTGGATATTATAGCTACGTGAAATTGCACCTTTAACGTCGAAGGAGGAAGGGAGGAGGGGAAAGAAACAAAAGCGGAAAAGGGGAAAAAAGATCGTTTGGAGAAGAGATAGAAAAAGAGATGATGGGAGAGAGGGGGAGGGAGGGAAGAAGAGAAAAGAGAGGCTTCCCTCGATGGCAAGGCGGGGCGGACGGGGGACCAGGAGAGAGAAGTTAAATGCTCGGGCGCCTATGCGGTCCGATTACCCCGGGATTATATTCCAAGTATTGCCATTACTCAAGAAGTGTCCTAGGAAGGCAATTTTCGAAATATTTAAAATACTACGGCCGCGAAGCCGGCCCTTATTATGAAATAGTCCTCCGCCGAGCAGCGAAAGGGTGGTTACGTAATACGCACCGGGCTAAACCGGTAGAGTTTTTATTTTGGGATAATTATTTTGGGATGCAATGTTGAAGAAAACAGGTATAAGATTCGAGTTGCTCAGAGACATTGATGCTGTTATGTTCATTGAAAAAGGTATTCGTGGCGGCTTAAGTCAATGTTCTGGCAGATATGCAAAAGCCAATAATAAAAACATGCAGTCTTACGATCCATCAAAACCATCGTCTTATTTAATGCATTTTGATATAAACAATTTACGACTACGGCAGTGTTGCGCTTAGATAACTTAAAATTATCTAGATAAAAATAAGATAAATTACATTTAAAGTTATCTTAGATAAGATAAAGATGATTTAAATTTAATTTATCTAGATAAAAGATAAATTTATACATTGTTTTATCTGGAAAATTTTAAGATAATTTAACTGTTAAAAAAGGACATAGAATACAGAAAAATTTTTATAAAACTTCTATTTTTATAAATTTTTATAAAACTTTTAATTATACTATTATTACGTATATTATAACGTATGTGTACTGTAAAATTAAAAATTTGTGCAATTTATTTATTATTTAAATAAATTGCACAAATTTTTAATTTTACAATACACGTACGTTATAATATACGTAATAATAGTATAATAATAATTATTTAATTATGTAATAATAAAATATTACTTAAATGTAATTATAAAAATATTAAAAAAAAAATTTCAATAACTTTTGTAGAATTATAAGACATTAAATAATTAGACTGTTTTATGACTCATGATCTTATAACTTTTGTATTACGCACGGTCCTGAGACGATGTGTCGCGCTCCTTATGTTAGTTACGCCGTCCGGCAGCATCGTTACTAAAGCGCGAGCGGTTGGAGGGAAGCAATAGGCGTGCGTCGAAAATCCGGCCGAAAGTTGCAAGTAGCTGACAGCACTGCTTTACATATAATAGGTTTGTTCGAGTTGCTTGAAATCCCCAAAAATGTTTGCACTCGAGATGAGATAAATATATATTCGATCGTAAGAAAGAGAGAGACGACAAAGAAATTAATTCAAAAAGGGCAGCAACACGAACAGGCCTAATGAATGATGAAAAAGGGTGTATTCAGTGCTATTCCGCGCAATCTCCCCCACCATCTCTTTCGGTAGCAAGTCGGTTTAAAAAGTCTCCTCTACAGTGTAGACATTTCAGATCGACTTAGTATCTTATCGAAAGAGGTTGTCATTCGTACAGACCACGTAAAAGCGATATCACGGCGATATTCCAAAAAATTATACACGCACTGCATTATTAGAACATTATCCAAACAATAAATATGTAAGATTTTATTTATATTATAACAAATTAATTTATGATATACAATTTTTAAAGTGTAGAAATTAATTTTTAAAGTTATCATCACTTAAATTGATTCTTTCATTTTCTAAATATATCATTTAATTTCAGATTCATGATAATATTTTTGACATTAATTGGAATTTTCATCGGTGTAATCTTTATATTTATTTTAAATATGTGACATTCAACTTCTGGCGTAAGAGAGGTGTCTTTTCCATCGAAAAACTTGTTGTGCCAACTGGAAATATAACAGCAGTCATTACTGGAAAAGTACAAGTAGGTGAGTACCTTTAATATCTACCCATACAGCACAAAGAGATTGCAGGAACATTGCAGAATGATTTTATTGAAACATTGTAATATTGCATTTTGATTGCGAAACATTGCTGCAACATTGCTGGAAGATTGCAGCAACATATTAAGATGTCCGCTTTTTGAAATATTGCATTGAAACATCCCATTTTTTCAAAATATTCACATAAATATTATTACATCACATAATTCCAATAAACAAAACAATATTTGTGTAACATTTTAAAAAACATTTTTTGCAAAAAAAATCTCGGGAATATTTTTTTGGAAATTTCCAAGCAGTCACCCATCCAAGTTGCGATTCCGCTGAACGTTGCTTGACCTCCGTGATCGCTGCGAATTGATTTCTCATGACCTGTGAACTTGATACTGATATGTGTATATAATTGAAGATCAAACGAACTTACCTGTAAGTGAAGTTCAATCGAAATTATATGAAGGGCCTCGTTCGAAAAGATTACCACATGTAGTACCTCTTCAAGATGCTAGGAGTCACAACGTTCAGATTTTTAAAAAGCCCGCTTACTCTAGGAGCGCCCCCGTCTCGTCATTTTCTTTTAGAGTAAGCGAAGCCGGACCAGAAAGAAAAGATCACCTGCTTCATATCGGGTGGAGAAAACAGAACAGTAAATTAATTTTTCTAACAATATTTAAACGATTTGCTTAAATTAGGGTGGGTATGTAATCTTTTCGAACGAGGCCCTTCATATAATTTCGATCGAACTTCACTTACAGGTAAGTTCGTTTGATCTTCAATTATATTTCAGGCCTCGTTCTCAAGATTACCACATGTAGTTATTTAGAGTTCAGGTGGTCTTTCTTCTCTTTCTGGTCAAATCATGTTCACTCCACTTGTATTTATAAAGTATCTTTTAAAATATTTATTTTTGTAATATAGACAGAAATGCATTAAAATTAATACTGAATATATTCTGAATATAATCCTTTACAATCTAATGAAACATCATTAAAAACTATTTTACCACAGCTCTTGCAAAAGAAAAATTTTTCGATATCGGTCGATTATAAAATTTAGCGAACACTGTTGAACCTTCTGACCAACCTGCAGCTTTCCTGATAGTCTCAAGGTCAAGTCCATTTATAAAAGCTGCTGATGACGATGCATGTCTCGTCGAATGAGATGTAAAAACACTAATATCAATACCACATTTTTGTAAAACTTTCTTTATCCATCTACTAATTGTTTGAGATGTTACTTTTTTATGTGGCTTATTTATTGAAATAAATAAGTGTTTAGTATTTTCTCTTAATTTTGTCGTTACTCTCAAATATTGAATCACAGTGTTCGCAATACAAAGTTCTGGTTTTTCTTTAAAAAAAGGCAAATACAACAGTGGTCTAGTTTTTCCTGGTCTATCCGTTTTTGTACGCTCTATAATTCTTATTTCTAAACCTTCTTTGGTTTCTTTAATATTATTCACCTCAATTGCCGCTAAAGTCTGTGCTCTGCTCGCAGTTCCTAACGCTAACAATATGATTGTCTTTTCTGTTAACTCTTGTAGATTAAGTTTACTTAAGGAAAACCATGTCTTAACTTTATTTAATACTATATTCGTATCCCACGTGGATGCATAACGTGCATTTGTTGGCCTTAGATTTGCTACACCTTTTAAAAAACGACCAATAATCGGATCTTCTCCGATCTTATTAACTGAGATTAGTGAGATTGCACATCGATGTGAGTTTAGAGATCCATAGGAAGCCCCTTCCTTGTATAGAATTGTTAAGAATTCTAATAGATCATTAGTCATGATCACAAGGGGATCTTTTTTCTTCTTTATGCAAAAATTCCACC
Source organism: Solenopsis invicta (assembly GCF_016802725.1). Classification (NCBI taxonomy): domain Eukaryota; kingdom Metazoa; phylum Arthropoda; class Insecta; order Hymenoptera; family Formicidae; genus Solenopsis; species Solenopsis invicta. The sequence continues at coordinate 16,025,157 of NC_052670.1, read as the reverse complement.
ACTTTTTTAATGATGAATTATATTGTTTAAGCGTATTTTCCGATAGTGATGCGATTAATATTTCTATGCAATTTATAGGTAGGTTTTTCCTTAAATAAGCTTCCCTGAGACAATGCCTGATAGTAGTGTAAGGTTCTGCGCCATCGGATGTATCATTGACCTGCAAGGTGATAATAGTAATCGTCGTGATGGTTTGAATATAAGAGGTTCTTTTTCTAGCATTTTCCTAAACATTGGATACCATGCTTGAGCTTTCCAATTTGGTACTATAAGAATTCCTCTCGCTTTATCCTGAATTATTTTATTTAATGTTCGCAAAATCATGGAAAATGGAGGAAAAGCATAAAAGTAAAGTTCGGACCAAGAAATTGAAAAGGCATCAATTGCCCAGGCATCTGGTTCTGTAATCCAAGAACAAAATTTTTGACACTTTGTATTAAAACTCGTCGCAAATAAATCTATTTCTGGAACTCCAAATGTATTTGTACTCTCATTAAAAGCATAATCAGCTAGTTCCCATTCAGTATCTACATTTCTTAGACGAGATAATCTATCCGCTACCGAATTTTGTTTTGATGGTATGTGTTCCGCGTGTAACCAAATGTTATTTTTCTCTGCCCAATGCCATATCTGCATCGCTATTGTATTAAATCTTTGGTACTTAATGCCTCCCATTTTATTGATGTAGGCGATAGCTGTGGTGTTGTCTACCCTCAATAAAATATGACAGTTTTTAATTTTTGCTTCAAAAGATTGTAATGCTAACCAGATTGCCTTTAGTTCTAATAAGTTAGTTCTAATAAGTTAGTTCTATTAAGTTATGTGTTCTCGTTTTTCCTTTTTCGTCCAAAATCCATGAATTTCCTTATTTTCTAATACTGCTCCCCAACCTGAAGTTGATGCATCTGTAAAAATTACTTTATTTATCGATGTGTTTTTGAAATTGGCAAACGCTTTGGGAAGATTTCTTTCCCACCAGAGTAAATCGGTTTTTATTCCTACTGAAATTAGCATTTTTCCTTCGTAATTTACACCATTAAAAATCAAGGCTAACTCTTTTTCTCTTTCAAGCGTCTTAATGTGAACCCAACCATATTGTACTCCACGGCACGCTGCCACTAGATTTCCTATTAGCTGTGCAAAGTCTCTTATTTTACACTCTGATCTGTTAATCATGTTACTTATTAAATCGAGAATTTTTTGTTTCTTTTCCTTGGAAAGCGATATTATATACTTGTGTGAATCAATATCAAAACCTAAAAACCTACATTGTTTTGACGGAATTAATCTACATTTTTCCTTATTTAAAATAAAGCCTAATGACTCTAGTAAAATCCTCGTTACTTTTATATTCATGTAACATTCTTTATAATCTTTTCCTATTAATAACATATCATCTAAATAGTCTACTGACAATAAACCTTGCGCTCTCAAATAGCCCATGACAGGTTTCATGATTTTTGTGAATACATAAGGGCTAGTACATAATCCGAAAGGGAGTACCGTAAATTCGTATATATTATCTTGGAATTTGAAACGCAAGTATTTCCTACAAGATTTATCTATTGATATAAGGTAATACGCATCCTGTAAATCTAATGATGCCATAAAATTATCCTGTAGAATTAATCTCGAAGCTGTTCTTAAGTCCTGCATTTTAAAATGTTCTGTTTGTATAAATTTATTTAATCCTTTTAAATTCAGAATAAACCGGTATTCCCCATTCGGTTTGGAAATTAAAAAATAAGGTGATAAATATTGACCTGTTTCTTCTTTGCCTCGTACAATAACTTTTTTGTTCAATAATTTATCTATTGCTTGAGCTAATAGTATTTCTCCCTTATTAGATCTAGATGGTTCTTTATACTCAAAAGACTTACGTACTGGTTTACAAAATCGTATTTTGTACCCTTTGATACATTGTAACACGAATTTATCGTTTGTTAGCTTTTTCCAATTTTCGAAATATTTACTTAAACGACCAGCTATGACTTACTAAGTTGTTTTCTTGTCGTTCACCGTTGCTGACTTGGTGCTCGAATTCTGAGAGCGATTTTGATATTGAGTCTTCTTCTTGAAAAATCGACGTTTCGATTGGTTCTGTTGTTGATATGGCTGAGTACTGTTCCAGGTCCTCCCTGGATGGCCTTTCCAGTTTTTTGGAAAAAAAGTATTCTGCTTCTTAGGTGGTTGTTCTTTAAGTGTCTTAGCCATTTTTTCCATAACGCCTACTTGTTTGATTTTTTCACTCAATTCTTTTCCGAAAAGAAACTCTTCCGCCTTAGTCTTTTCCAGAGCTGCTTTTAACTTAGGTTTTAAGCCCGGTAAAATAAATGCTCTCCTACAAACTGTCTGTTTGTTAAAAAGATCAGCTAAGAATCTAATCGTATCAGAAAGTCTTTCTATAATTAAGAGTTCGTCTAAACCTTCCTCGTCTGCTGACAGTATTAGAGATAACGCAGAGCCTACGCTCGCAATCGCCGAGCCAATATTATTTTGGTTTTCTAGGAAGTGTTTATCTCTTTTTATTGCCGCTTCTTGCATCGCTGGTTCAACCTCTGGATTCAATTTCGGAGCCTCAAGAAAATCTGGGCGAGAATATTTTTGTTGTGATGCCCAAAGAGTGTTATTTGAAGTTTGGAGCAGGAGTGAGTGTCGAAAAAATATCAAGAGTGATCATCGGCTCATCTCCCCACGCGTCATTGTTAGCCGAATTTCCCCGAAACGAGACGAAGGAAAGAATAGTAGAATCACTGTGATCGATGCCCAGCGTAAGTTATTACGTCGATTATGTACCGAACAATGCTAAAATACTTAATATTATAAATATAGAAAATAGAGAAATATTATTTGAAATATTTTTATTGAAAAAAATATCCTTGCCTTCCGATCCTGACAAACAATAATTTTAATATTCCTTCGTTTATAACTTCTTTAGATAATACTGTGTAATTATTCGAATAAATATTAACGAAGATCTTTTTGAAGGAGGCATATTTCTTTTACATATATTGTGCTTTCTACGCGGCGTGCTAATTTATTAAATTGCTTTTATTTTGATTATGTCAGCAATGAAATTAATTAAGCATCTATCTGATTAATACGGTACTAGACGTTGTGATACCGTTCTCAACTTCTTTCGTCGTCAGTGAATGTATCCACGATTAGTGACATAACATCGTCGTCGTTGTCATCATTGGCCAACGTCTATTTTCGCACACAGAAAAAAAATAATATCAATAGACAAAAAGCATTATGCGAATAACGTGCAATTCATAGGTAATAAGAATCTTGTGAAGTACAACTTAATGCTACTTTCTTCTTACGTTTTTTATGATAATTTAGTGAATAGTGCATAATGTGAGAGACTCATCCTATATAACTCTATGATTGTATTAATTAATATTAATTCTTAAATTTATCCAATTTCTTCGAGCGAATAATACATAATTGTAATCTATTTAAATATATATTTTATTATTTTGGCACACTTATCTGTACATACATAATACTTTTCATGTATTTTAATCTAAAAGTAAGTCTTTGTTTTTTTTTTGCACTTGTGCACTTTTTCTTAATAGACTTAATAAGTAGCCACATATCATTAGAGAGATTTGATTCTTATTCTCATTTTTTAAAAGTATGTATATGAAAATCGAATTGCAGATCGCGAGTTGATCATTGCTTGTTGATAATCTAATGATTTTATATGTTTGTTTTATCAAATATTTTCTGCAAAATCTTTAAATTATTATTAAATTAAAGTAATTTAAAATAAAACAAATTAAATTTTTAAATTTAATTAATATAATATATGCTCATTTCATAAATGAGTGTTTGAGTTAATGATTAACGTGTCAAATTAGTATATATTTCGAAAGAACTAATGGAACTGATAAATATAATAAAAAATCGGATAAATGTATCAAAAAATATAAAAATGTGTAGAAATAAATGTTATTGCTATAATAATATTTATTTATATTTTTATATTTTTATTATGCAAGTATTGATTGTATATTGGATGTTTAATTGCCGGTGTGTGCGTATAGCATAAATTTACAATAAGCATGAATTTTCATATGGCATTTAAGTTAAATTAATATTTAAAGATGATAACACACACACACACACACACACACACACAAAGTAATTAAATTTACATTTTACATGACATCTAGAAATTATGAATTATATTTCTTCTCAATCTTTTTGCAATGAGAACATGAATTATTACATCAACATCGCAATTATAATTTTGCATTGCGAAATTGTATGTTGAAAATTGAATTTAATATCTTTCCATCGATATATTTCGTGTTACGTGCTCGTCATTCACATTCTGCTCCATTCTTCCTTTATTACTTTATTTCTCATCTTATGCAAATCTATTAATTTTTTAATCTTTTATTACCTTGAAGTGTTGAGGATCGTAAGGTGCGAGCATAATCAAAATTAGTATTCTCTTCAAGGATCTCACATCAGACACCTTACCTTGATGTATTCTAGGCCTCGTTCCTACTCGTCTTATAGTCATATCTCAAAATACAATTCCGACCGCATTTTCCGTCTCCTCCTCCTAACTTATGATCCTCTGAATACGTAATGATAATTTAATAGATTGTTGAAAGGAATTGCCAAGCTTTCTACAAATATTAAAAGGATATGTTGACTTAGATTTTATTAGCAAAAGCATACGTTTTTTTTTACAAGAGAGTAAATGCAGAGATACGTTCTTATAGATCTTTATAAAACATCTTATCAAGAGGCGCGGTCCTAGTCCAAGCGAAGTTAGCGAACCACCTCTCTTTACGCGAATCGATAATTTTCATATACACAAGATCTGATGATCTCAGTAAATTTCAGTAACGGCTGAACCGATCACGTTCTAAATAGTCTCAAACAGTAACTTTAGGAAAATTACATAATAAAAGTGTTCTTATTTCTTCTGTCAGTGCCCTACAAGCGAAGATATCGCGATGCAAAGTCTAGATCTCGAAATTTTTAAATATTAACAGTCTGTTTAATACATTATTTTCATCTCCTAAAAATACGTTAATTAAACAAAAAATAAAAGAAAAAATAATTTGAATATAATTTGATGTTTTACACATGCTAATCGTTTATGAACGAAATTATTCATCATCTGAAATTTAAAAAATCAAAGAATATTTCACGATATATTTGACTACTGAATATAGATTGCTGAATATTATAATATTAAATTCTGTGGTACTATCAATTTAATTAATAGAATTATAATTTAATTTGTTGTTTGAATAAAAATAAATATTATATGTTCCGAAATGGTTCACGCTCGCTGTGTACTTGCAATTCTACAGTTTCTTTAGACTGATTAATTGTCCTCGATAATTTAATAGTGTTCGTGGGCAATTGACAATAGTAATTGCATTTTACATCTATCGATCGGGAGCGGTCTTTTGAAAAAACAAATACGCAGATTATTTCCGCCATTAAAAATTTTTAGAGATAAGAGTAACGTCTTGAAACAAGCATTTTATGAATAAAATTACAAAAATAAAATTATTACCACGACAAATAACTTTTTATCAAAATTATATATAAATAACGGTGTCAAGTTTAATTAACCTTGCAATGAATATAATCTTATCAATTGAAACTTTGAAATTTTGAGAGTGGGGTTATCTTAATTGGTCACTGTTATCAATGTTTTCATTATGATTATTATCGAAATATATAATCTGCATTTATGTAATATACGATATCGAAAAAATTGCAAAAATTAATTTATTAAAGAATTTATTGCTTAGAATTAATTGAGAAAATAAAATACAATCTCTGTTTTAAAACTTTTATTCCACTGTAATATTTTCTATTAAATCATTTATTGTTATATTAGATTCTACATTACGGCAAACTTTTATCGCATTCGTTCAGCAATCATTACAATTATTACTACAATGCTATTATTATTTAAGTTTTATTCCTTTAATTTACATTATGTTCTTTACAGGAATGAACCGTGACAAGATTTTGAAACGATTTTAAATAAATAATTCTGATTAATCATATTATAATGCTTTTATTTTCTTTCGTTTTCCTAAATATGCACAGTTTAAAGATTACAGCTTTTGTTTGCATAAGACCGAAGAATATCACAGTTTTTCAACAGATCGGAATCAAATGGCATATCAAAAACTACTGATTAGGAATTTGAACTAATCCAGGTTGAACATGTGAAATTTATACGGAAGAGATCTTTGTATTTAGTATATCAGGAACTGATAATTCTATTTATATCTTATAATAATACCTAATAATAGTAGTATAATACATGCACTTATCTTAATGATAATAAATATAATTCTATTAAAAGACGATTTGGAGGTGTTTATCTCTTGTATTACTTAATATGAACTTACGGACATAAATATAAAAATCACTATGAATAATATTGGCCTTAATCTTTGCAGTTTCTTATATTTATAATCGCTGCTGATATGCACTTCTTCCGTATCTCGCAATCGATATTTGAGTCTCGTTTTAGTACAAAGTTCAAATTCTATCAAATATCTATACTATCAACCAAATGACATGACTGATTCAAAACTCTTTCTTACTTCTTCTTTCTTTTTATCGTTAATTCATCCTTATGCTTTATCTAATCCAACTTCACAATAATTATGTGTGTACACATTTTAAATAAGCATTTTAATAACAATATAATAATAATGTTAAACAAAATTGCTGTAAGCAGTTATTAGTACAGACGTTTCGATACTCAATTTTGGATCATTTTCAGTGTAAATATAATAAAATTAATTTATTACGGAAGTACTGCTTTGATCTTGTCTATTCCATTCCGCGTGCGATTCTTTATCATTCAGCAGTGATGAAGATGATTTATTATTGAAAGAAGATTCACGGAAAATTCCAAAAATTGCACATTTTTTAAAAATAGTGTATAATCTTACGTATAAAGATGTTAGTACATATGTATATTATCAACATTGTTGCCGTCTGTTTTATTGGTCGGTAAAACTGATTTAGTTGCGATAGAGGGGGTAACTAATTAATCGATAATGCGTTTCATTTTTTAAAAGTCTTTTAGCAATGATTTTTATATCTGTTTTCCTTTTTGTGCAGTAATATCGGTCAGCTCACCTCGTGGATATTTGTGTTTGCCAAAATCTTATAAAATAGGGCACTTATATGTATATAGTGGAGCTTCCCATATCCGAAATAATAGCGAGACAAAATTGTTCGGATAAAGGAATTTTTGGATAATAGAATAAATACATTTTTATATTAAATTTCATTTATTCAATCAAAAACTTAAATTTTTGGACTTTAAGGACAAAAAGGACTTTATATATTCAAAAAAACTTGAATTCTTTACGTAAAGAAATCAAAATTAATTTCACAATAGGGTATAACATTCAAATAGTTAATAGTAAAACATTCGGATATTAAGTGTTCGGAGAATGGAACTTAGGCTGTGGAAGGCTCTACTGTATTTACTAATTTTTTTAATCTCGCTGAGTATTTTCGAGACATAGAGAGCACCGTATCATTTCGATGATCTTTCCGATTATCTCTACGTGCGTACTTGCGTGAATAAGCTTGTATTTGTATGTTTACATTACTCTATATATGGTCATGTATAGACTTCTGATTGACAATTGGTTCTAACACTAATCTTCGAAACAAGTATATGTGACTCGCACCGGGTATATCAAGTTTGATGCCGAAAAATCAGTCGCATTTAAGCAGACACACGAAACACTAGCTGCTTCGCGTAAAAATAAAGACGTCGATTGTTAATAAGTCAAAAGAAGTTACTTTGTGGGGCTGCTATCCCTAGCAGTATCAGTGTTCAAATAGAACTGTAAGTTTTTATCATTGCCATTTTTGTCATTTTAATTTGTTGACTTTTGGGTCATATTAGGATTTACTTGTATTCTTTATTTTATAATTTGGAAAAATTTTTTTAAGGTTTGTAAATCATTTATTATAATTAACAAAATAAAACACATTTTTCATATATTTTATTCATAAATACATTAATAACATATAAATACAAACTTTTATTGATTTTTAATGTGGTGTAACATCTAAAATAACATTTTTGTAACTTTTGTTATATCATTTAAAAAAGAAAAATATCAGAAAGAGTCAATAAAATACAATAATTAAATTATATTTTAAATAAGTTTTTTAAATCGTATTAAATAAATATTTAATGAAAATAAATATTAAAAAAGCATATAAAATAATTGTGTGCAAAATGTGTTTTGAATCAAATTTACAAACCAAAGAACGCGTATGTAAATTATCTACCATCGTGTTTGGCAAACAATTATTACTTATTGTAAGAAACAGTGGAAATGATACTGCATACATAAACAATTAAACGAGTACTACTTAAAAGTTGATTTTTAAATAAATTGTCAATCTGCACGTGTTTAATATTTATAACAAATTTATATACTATGTAACACGAGAAACATTAAAAATAAAATCATAGAAAGGTCGAAAATGTCGAAGGTAGATATGTTCTGACTGATAATAATTTTTATAATTGTATTAGCTTGGTAAAGCGAATGGTAAAGTGAATATTTCTATATGGTAAAAATTGTAGCGTTTTTTCTAACGAGTACAATGATGTATGATATATCTAATTTATTTATAAATCATATATAAGTTATGTCGGTTTAAAGTTTCGCGGGCGAATAGTATTATTTCAGTTTTGCCCCTGCGATGTGACTAACTTCCGACACGCGCTTTGGCGATTGACAAAACAAAAAACTCTAACAAATTTTTAATAAAATTATGAAAATTATTATCTATCAGGATATATCAAGCTTTTACATATTATTTTGTTATAATTATTTAAAAATGTTTTTCGTATTTTATAGTATGTAAATTTGTTATAAATTTATATATAAATATTTATCGCTATATAGGTATATAATATATACAGGTATGGCAAGTAACGAGTTACGGTAAGTAACGCCGTTACTCGTTACTCGTTACATTTTATAATTTGGTAATAATGTTACAATTTTCCATAACAGTAATAGTAAGGCCAAGGTTGGAATAATCACTTTTAACAATTAACTTGTTATCATTATGCATTACTTATTAAAAAATATTAACTTAAAATTTTGCTCGTTACAAATCAAAGTAACGCGTTACTTTTTGCGTTACTTTTCCTCGTTAACGTAACGAGTCAACTAACTAGTTACTTTTTTCAATGAATATTGCATAATGACAACAAGTGGTTTGTTAAAGAATTGTTTTCCAACTTTACCGTTATTATTATTATAGAGGAGAAGGGGGTACTATTTTTAGCGATCTGGATCAAACTTTAATGGATTTGGCCAGATTTCCGGGTTCCGATGTAGGAACAGTATTGTTATTGCTACAGTCACTCCTTTTGGAATGACATTATTTCCTAAAATAAAAGAGATAAACTATTATGAATTGCATTGACTTTAATACATTGATTAATCAATCAAATATTTGAATTTTTTAATATTGTTTTTAATGTCAAAAAAATTCAGTACAAAAAAATCATTATGTTTGGCTTTAAACATTTGTTAATGTTTACCGTTACATTACAAATTGCTAAGAAAAAAAATCATAAAAATAATATATATGTTACCAAACTGTTTATTCTTTACACGTAAAATGTATAAGTATCTCCTCTGCAGATCGCAAAAAAGAACTGAGGCACTGTACTTGATTGTGTCCATTGTTTTTACGCTCTTTACCTTTCATTTTCTGAGAACAGCAGTTAATATAATTTTTTGTTCTATTAATGCGAACTTCTGGCCTATGCAGCTTCTTGGTCCACTGCTGAATGGAATAAAAGCACATTTTTGCCTGTTGTAAGAATTTTCCAGAAGGAAGCGATCTGGATCGAACTTTAACGGATTCGGCCAGATTTCCGGATTCCGATGTAGGAACAGTATTGTTATTGCTACAGTCACTCCTTTTGGAATGACATTATTTCCTAAAATAAAAGAGATAAACTATTATGAATTGCATTGACTTTAATACATTGATTAATCAATCAAATATTTGAATTTTTTAATATTGTTTTTAATGTCAAAAAAATTCAGTACAAAAAAATCATTATGTTTGGCTTTAAACATTTGTTAATGTTTACCGTTACATTACAAATTGCTAAGAAAAAAAATCATAAAAATAATATATATGTTACCAAACTGTTTATTCTTTACACGTAAAATGTATAAGTATCTCCTCTGCAGATCGCAAAAAAGAACTGAGGCACTGTACTTGATTGTGTCCATTGTTTTTACGCTCTTTACCTTTCATTTTCTGAGAACAGCAGTTAATATAATTTTTTGTTCTATTAATGCGAACTTCTGGCCTATGCAGCTTCTTGGTCCACTGCTGAATGAAATAAAAGCACATTTTTGCCTGTTGTAAGAATTTTCCAGAAGGAAGCGATCTGGATCGAACTTTAACGGATTCGGCCAGATTTCCGGATTCCGATGTAGGAACAGTATTGTTATTGCTACAGTCACTCCTTTTGGAATGACATTATTTCCTAAAATAAAAGAGATAAACTATTATGAATTGCATTGACTTTAATACATTGATTAATCAATCAAATATTTGAATTTTTTAATATTGTTTTTAATGTCAAAAAAATTCAGTACAAAAAAATCATTATGTTTGGCTTTAAACATTTGTTAATGTTTACCGTTACATTACAAATTGCTAAGAAAAAAAATCATAAAAATAATATATATGTTACCAAACTGTTTATTCTTTACACGTAAAATGTATAAGTATCTCCTCTGCAGATCGCAAAAAAGAACTGAGGCACTGTACTTGATTGTGTCCATTGTTTTTACGCTCTTTACCTTTCATTTTCTGAGAACAGCAGTTAATATAATTTTTTGTTCTATTAATGCGAACTTCTGGCCTATGCAGCTTCTTGGTCCACTGCTGAATGAAATAAAAGCACATTTTTGCCTGTTGTAAGAATTTTCCAGAAGGAAGCGATCTGGATCGAACTTTAACGGATTCGGCCAGATTTCCGGATTCCGATGTAGGAACAGTATTGTTATTGCTACAGTCACTCCTTTTGGAATGACATTATTTCCTAAAATAAAAGAGATAAACTATTATGAATTGCATTGACTTTAATACATTGATTAATCAATCAAATATTTGAATTTTTTAATATTGTTTTTAATGTCAAAAAAATTCAGTACAAAAAAATCATTATGTTTGGCTTTAAACATTTGTTAATGTTTACCGTTACATTACAAATTGCTAGGAAAAAAAATCATAAAAATAATATATATGTTACCAAACTGTTTATTCTTTACACGTAAAATGTATAAGTATCTCCTCTGCAGATCGCAAAAAAGAACTGAGGCACTGTACTTGATTGTGTCCATTGTTTTTACGCTCTTTACCTTTCATTTTCTGAGAACAGCAGTTAATATAATTTTTTGTTCTATTAATGCGAACTTCTGGCCTATGCAGCTTCTTGGTCCACTGCTGAATGGAATAAAAGCACATTTTTGCCTGTTGTAAGAATTTTCCAGAAGGAAGCGATCTGGATCGAACTTTAACGGATTCGGCCAGATTTCCGGATTCCGATGTAGGAACAGTATTGTTATTGCTACAGTCACTCCTTTTGGAATGACATTATTTCCTAAAATAAAAGAGATAAACTATTATGAATTGCATTGATTTTAATACATTGATTAATCAATGTATTAAAGTCAATGCAATTCATAATAGTTTATCTCTTTTATTTTAGGAAATAATATCATTCCACAAGGTATTACTGTAGCAATAACAATTATGTTTTTACATCGGAACCCGGAAATCTGGCCAAATCCATTAAAGTTTGATCCAGATCGCTTCCTTCTGGAAAATTTTCGCAACAGGCAAAAATATGCTTTTATTCCATTCAGCAGTGGACAAAGAAGCTGCATAGGCCAGAAGTTCGCATTAATAGAACAAAAAATTATATTAACTGCTGTTCTCAGAAAATGAAAGGTAAAGAGCGTAAAAACAATGGACACAATCAAGTACAGTGCCTCAGTTCTTTTTTGCGATCTGCAGAGGAGATACTTATACATTTTACGTGTAAAGAATAAACAGTTTGGTAACATATATATTATTTTTATGATTTTTTTTCTTAGCAATTTGTAATGTAACGGTAAACATTAACAAATGTTTAAAGCCAAACATAATGATTTTTTTGTACTGAATTTTTTTGACATTAAAAACAATATTAAAAAATTCAAATATTTCATTTACATCCAATAGTAGACAAATTATATTAATTATTTAATGCTTTTTAACCTTTAAACGTATCATTGGATCTGGAAAACTTTGTGCAAAATTTTAATCGCTTATGCTATGTGAAGGGAGAATGATCGAGATAGAAGATTCGGATTAGGAGAAGAGGAGAAAATTAGACGTCCTCCTCTACATTGATCGCCACATTGACTTGACTGGCTCAAAGCTCAACTAGAATTCAAACGGCAAGGAGGGAAAGTTTTTTGTCATCATATTCTCCATGTTAGACCGAGTGGGATCAACTTTTTTTTATAGGTAAAAAATAATGTAAAACTAATTTTCTTTTAAGTTTTACTATAAATTCTTAATCTTTGCATCTTTGGCTTAAGTTTTACATAATAAAATAATACATTAACATAGTTTCTTATTGCATAACTAAAGAGTCAACAAAAGAAATTGTCCTATGTCAAATTTTCTCAAGTTTAGATAGGTGTCTAAGCGAAGTGTGGCTGGTGCAAGGTGACATCTGTCCTCATGGCACGCGATCCACGAACAGAAGAGGCTACTGCAAGGTGATCCTGCAATGGCCTCGGGAAGAGTAACCCTTCCTGTGAGTTGACGTTTCGCCTGCTCTCTCTCTCTCTGTTATATGTTAAAGTGTCAACTGTTACCTTTAAAATAGATTTTTTTTAACGCCGTACGTTTTTCTTTTGCCAAATTAATTTTTGACCCTTTAACCTGACTTTTCTTACAAATTTGACGTGATGGAACAATTTGCTTGCCGGATTCGTGTTCATCAGCGCGCAAAAATACATCGAAAATGATAAAGTTTATTCAAACAACAGTAAAGAAGTCTAAAAACGGAGGCCTGTGTAATTATATAAATTTGATTTTTTGAAGTTTCGGAGTTTCAAATGTTGATGCTTTCACCAGCCTTAAATCTAGAAACCGGTTCTAGAAGAAAATGTTGACCTTTCGAGAGGGAGTGCACTTTCTCTTTTCTTCTATTGTCTCTTCTGTTTCTGTATCATTATATTTTTCTGGTTGCTAAGTACTGTATCCAGCTTTTGCAGACAAAACTTTTTTTTGTTTCTTCAGAGAAATATTTAAAGTTTAGTTTAGACATCTCTTCATATATCTATTTAAATATGATCTATTTTATATGGTTTATTTAAATAACAATTTTAGTCTCAAAGTTTTAAATATATTGTATGAAATTTGTCTCCAAAATATATTAAAATCTTATTATTAAATTTTTATAAGTTTAAATTAAAAAAAAAAAATTTTTTTAAATCGTTGATATTTTATGCTTGTATACATAACTAAATGTTTACATTTGTTGTGTAATATTTACTTAAATAATAATATAATTAGCTGAGGTAACATTATATAAGATAATAAACTTTAATCCTTAATTATTTTGCTAAGAGCAAGTAATTTTTGTAACGTAAAAAAATCTTTCTAATTGACTTTTGAGAGAAATGTTTTGATTAAATTTTAATTAAAAATAATTCTTTGAGTACATTCTATATGATTTTTTATTAATTTATTTTTTATTATATTTAAATTGATTTTAAATATTTTAACGTCTGCTACTATATAAACTTATTGTTAGTCTAGGACAGTTCCAATGTCCGTCCTCAAGTTTGATAGTCTGAATTTATATTGTTATTAGTTATCACAATTTGTTGTACTGTTGTACTATTAATTCATTCAAGATATCTCATGTATTTTTCATTAATGTAAGTAATCATTTAATAATTATTCCTTTCTTGATAATTTAATAAATTGTTAATTATATATTAGCTTTATGATATTAAATATTGTATTATAATTAGAAATTATTTTATTCTTAAAATAATGCACAAAAATACTTGTCATTTTTGCTCACTTTTTCTATTATAAATTACAAAATAATCATTATTGTCTGAAATGAATCACTATCAAAAACAATTTCCTGAGCTGACATAAAATTTATAAATATAATATGTAGAAGATTATGATGAAATTATGTTTATTATAATATGATAAAAACGACCAAAGTAATCTTTCAATCGTTAAAGTATTAGGTGCGCAAATTAATTTGGTGCATTTTTTGCGAAGCAATCGTCTTTAATTGAAACTTTTAATTGAAATGCGAAAAGAGTGCTCCGTCTCAAATGCTACTTGTCGATCGCCGTGTTCACAGTTGTTTCATGAGGTCATAATGCCTTCTTCGTCAAGGCATATTGAGTTTTGAGTACTTAGAGATACACACGTACGAACTACAAAGTGGTGAAAAAATATTTAGTTTTAAAACAGAGTTATGATATAAAATGTAAAATACGGAATTAATTTGCACACCTAATAGTAACAAAGTAACATTTTTTATCAAATTTTTAAAGTAATTAAGACTATGAAACAAAATTATCTTTATTGTTTTCACGTTCATCTTTGAGTAAGCGAACATCCTAGATAGACAAAAAGATGTATCCTATGATCTATCCTCTTTCAAGAGCAATTCTAGTACTCATTGATTGAAGTCTTGAACATGTTTTAATCATTGGATGCTGAAACTGTTCTTAAAATAAGATCCGCATCGATTGACGGCTAAGATTAAACTTTGATCAATGGATGCTGGAACTGTTATTGAAAAAAATGACAGCAACTTGATAGCAACAACTTAGCAAGTACTAAATTAGATGTTGAAATGTTGCTATTTATTTGTTATTAATAGAATTGGAAATTACTCGAGTGCAACCTTACGGACAAAATGCTGTCTCACCTTGTCCCGAGTTTATCAAACTTGGTTGCTGCAACATTGTTGGCAACATGACAACAAACTCACTGCATTTGGCTACCTGAGTTAATGGGTGCTGGGACAAACTTTATTCTTTCGAGAATAGAGTCCGCGTTGATCGATGCTCTTTATCGAGCTTCGATCAATGGGTGCTGGGACTGTTCTCGAAAAAAATGACAGCAACTTGATAGCAACAACTTAGCAAGTACTAAATTAGATGTTGAAATGTTGCTATTTATTTGTTATTAATAGAATTGGAAATTACTCGAGTGCAACCTTACGGACAAAATGCTGTCTCACCTTGTCCCGAGTTTATCAAACTTGGTTGCTGCAACATTGTTGGCAACATGACAACAAACTCACTGCATTTGGCTACCTGAGTTAATGGGTGCTGGGACAAACTTTATTCTTTCGAGAATAGAGTCCGCGTTGATCGATGCTCTTTATCGAGCTTCGATCAATGGGTGCTGGGACTGTTCTCGAAAAAAATGACAGCAACTTGATAGCAACAACTTAGCAAGTACTAAATTAGATGTTGAAATGTTGCTATTTATTTGTTATTAATAGAATTGGAAATTACTCGAGTGCAACCTTACGGACAAAATGCTGTCTCACCTTGTCCCGAGTTTATCAAACTTGGTTGCTGCAACATTGTTGGCAACATGACAACAAACTCACTGCATTTGGCTACCTGAGTTAATGGGTGCTGGGACAAACTTTATTCTTTCGAGAATAGAGTCCGCGTTGATCGATGCTCTTTATCGAGCTTCGATCAATGGGTGCTGGGACTGTTCTCGAAAAAAATGACAGCAACTTGATAGCAACAACTTAGCAAGTACTAAATTAGATGTTGAAATGTTGCTATTTATTTGTTATTAATAGAATTGGAAATTACTCGAGTGCAACCTTACGGACAAAATGCTGTCTCACCTTGTCCCGAGTTTATCAAACTTGGTTGCTGCAACATTGTTGGCAACATGACAACAAACTCACTGCATTTGGCTACCTGAGTTAATGGGTGCTGGGACAAACTTTATTCTTTCGAGAATAGAGTCCGCGTTGATCGATGCTCTTTATCGAGCTTCGATCAATGGGTGCTGGGACTGTTCTCGAAAAAAATGACAGCAACTTGATAGCAACAACTTAGCAAGTACTAAATTAGATGTTGAAATGTTGCTATTTATTTGTTATTAATAGAATTGGAAATTACTCGAGTGCAACCTTACGGACAAAATGCTGTCTCACCTTGTCACGAGTTTATCAAACTTGGTTGCTGCAACATTGTTGGCAACATGACAACAAACTCACTGCATTTGGCTACCTGAGTTAATGGGTGCTGGGACAAACTTTATTCTTTCGAGAATGGAGTCCGCGTTGATCGATGCTCTTTATCGAGCTTCGATCAATGGGTACTGGGATTGTTCTCGAAAAAAATGACAGCAACTTGATAGCAACAACTTAACAAGTACTAAATTCAATGTTGAAATGTTGCTATTTATTTGCCATTAATAGAATTGGAAATCACTCGAGTGCAACCTTACAGACAAAATGCTGTCTCACCTTGTCCCGAGTTTATCGAACTTGGTTGCTGCAACATTGTTGGCAACATGACAACAAACTCACTGCATTTGAATATCTGGGTCAATGGGTGCTGGGACTGTTTTCTTTCGAGAACAGAGTCCGCGTTGATTGACGCTTTTAATCAAGCTTTAATTAATGGGTGCTGGGACTGTTCTTGAAAGAAGATAGAGTCCGCATTGGTCCACGACTAAGATTAAATTTTAATTAGTGAGTGCTGGAATTCTTCTTTCGACAACGGAATCTACGTTGTTTGACGCTCTTATCGAGCTTCAATTAATATGTGCTGGAGGATGCTTTTGTCTATGTGGGATGCTAGGTTATCCAAAAATGAATTCGAGAACAAAAAAGTAATTTTGTTTTTGCTTAATTAGTTTTAATTATTTTAAAAGTTACTTAAATATGTTACTATATATTTTAGTAAAATATTACTTTTGTCGCCTGTTCTATCAAAAAAGTAATCACTATTTAATTTTTTTCATCCAATTATTGGATAACAGCACTGGAAATAAATATTATTTGTATTTTTTATATTAATGTTTAAAAGTATTATAATACATTATAAATATTATAAATACATCTAAAAATATTATGTTACAATTTGGAATTAAATTAAAATAGGTTTTTATAATTTGCGAATTATACAAAACGTCAAATGAAAAAAAATGTATTCTCAAGAAAATATTTAGCATTAGAAGAAGAATTAGAAGTAAAGAGTATTAAAAGTAAAATGAGACGTTTCTATAAGAAAAGTAAGTGCAATATTTAATGTTCCTAAAGCTACATGATTTGAAAAATATAAAAACAGTATTTTAGTAAAAACGACTAAAAAAAAAGTTTTTTAGAAAAAACGAAGTTGAAGAAATTTTGTAATATTATATTATAATACGAATGTTGAATATTTTATTCACATATAAATGAAAATGAGTTTACTAATTTTATCATTGTTTATATATTTTTTTATATATTTTTAATATCAGCAAACTGATTGTCACATTGTGGACAGACATAAGGACAAGTTATGCGGATATTGAGACGCTGACGCAGGTGTTACAGACTATTCGGATATTGATACTCGTATATATGTAAACATGTACAAAAATATTTACGAATATTTAATAAATTACAAATTGATAACCACTTTTTTCTTTATTTCTTTTATTTTTTACCTGATTGATCAAGGCAATCCTGTCATTAAACAATTGCTGTGTAATGTTTGCGTCAAGTTTTGCGTTAATTCCATTTTCTGATCTTATTATAATAACTTCTTTTGCGGTTCATTGAAGAAGACTCGAATTAGACAAACTTATTGAGACAAAATGAAAATAAATTGTATATTTATTATCAATAAACGTACCATAAAAACACCAACAAATATACCGTAAAAACATAATTAATGCTAACTATGACACGCGTGCTTATTTCCTCGATATTACTGACTCAGAAGACGTTAAACAGGAACGATTGTTAGGAGATCTGTTCACATTATTTTGATTACAGGTACTATCACATCTTCAACTATGTATATATAAATCATGCATTATAATTTAATCTAGTAGGACAGAATAATTTAACTAAATCTTAAATAGAGATTAAATATGTGTACTCTAACAAACAAGTAATTTATCAGCTTAAACTTAATTAATTTTTGAAAAGGAAACAAATAGTTATGAAGAGAACTCTGCCATGCATACGTACATACATGATTACTGCGTTTGATTTTTATAATATAGTAGAGATATATTTTTGGACCGATAATGTAACAACGCCTTCTTAATAAGAAAGCGTTCTTTGGTCGTAGCTGGATTTTAGTGCCTATATTTATTCATGTGATTTTACATAGGGTAAGGTTGACGATATCGCACCGGCTCCTAAATCGCACCACCTTGCGTATAAATTCAACTACAGCACTTGTACACTCTTTGCAGGATTATTTGATAACGACATAACATTATCATTATTCTCTATTCATCTCAACACGTTAAGAACAATAGAAATTTTGTAATTAATATTTGAAAAAAAATGGTAACTTTGTTGCTATTTTTCAACACATTTCGTAGCTTGATTGCAAAAAAGGTAAAACAAATAATCAAAATTTTGATAATTTGTAATAATCACAATATTATTAAAATTAGATTAGCAAAGTTCAAATAACTTTGTACTCATATTTGTAAATTAAATAAATAAATATTTGTAATTTAAATAAATAAAGTTTGACAAAATGCTTTAGTCTCTTAAATCGCACATTGTCTTGGTTTCCTAAATCGCAGCATTGCTTTGATCGTGGTTATATACATAAAATCAAATATAATAATCATACAAGCATACATTGTAACAATATTGCCATAATGTAACAATGTTATTACAATATTACTGAGAAATTATCGAAATGATGACATTGACTGAAATTATATTTAGTTTACAATATTTATCTCCAACATAAATAAAATTATGCTTATCTAACGCATTTTTACTCGAGAAGGAGGAATCTAGCAGAAAAAGTGTCATTTTACTCCAGGGAGAGTAATATTAACCTGTGGTGCGATTTAGGAGACTAGTTGCACTATTTGAAGGCTAAATTGCACTATTTGAAGGCTTCTTAAAAATCGTCATTTAAAAATTTATGGCAATACATACAATTCTGAAAAAAATAAATATAAAAGAAGGAATGTTGTACTTCATTATAACGTAAGAAAATTAAATATTGTTGTGCCCGTTCGGCCGAGCTTGAGAAGCTGGCCGAAAGAAGATCTATCGATCGGACAAAAGAAACGCGGCCGGCTTTTGTTCTGTTCTGGACACGTAGCTGTCAAGCGACATTTGGATAATTCCGCTTCCAGTAAATTGTATAAAATTACTTAATTAAAGTCAGTGTTCTTTTGTACAAAAGAGAGTGTAGTTATTTCGTGCTGTGGGCTCGCGCGAGTGTTTTTGTGTGCTCGTCTCGTCGAGCATAACAATATATTCCTCATAACTTCTTAGTTATAAGCTTTTATGTCAAAAATGGAACGATTTCGGTAACCTTACCCTACTTCTTCGAATTCAACTAGAATGTGCGCCGAATTGTTTTTCCAATCGTAACACAGCATGCCGAATAAGAATAAGACACACATCTTATCTATACATTTACCATCATTTACATTATAATTTAAACTATATTTTACGTATTATCAGATAACAGACGCAGATCATGAATCTGCGGAAGATAATTGGCGATTGGCTATGCTTTATTAGAATAAGCAACAGTGATATGTTGGGATACCAACAATCAGACAGTGAACGACACTAAAAAAATGGAAATAAAGAGCTGGTTGAAGTTTGGAATGTTCCTAGAGCAATTTTTTAAAAATTATTTTTCATGATTCTACTTTGTCAAACAATGACTCTTAAGTGCTATAAACTAGAAAACAAAACGCATCGTACGAATACGAACGTCGGAAAGCACTCTTACGCTCAAAAAACCACACTTCGAAGCGCTCTCGAAAAAATTCTCCCGACTCTAAAATCGATTTGTACCATTTGCCCCTCAGCTAAAAGGCGTTACTAACTGGTACAACTTGATTTTATAGTCAGGAGAATATTTAGAGTGCTTTAAAGGGTGGTTTTTCGATTATAAGGGTGCTTTCCGACGTACGTATTTGGTTCAAGTATTTTTTATCCGTTAGCTGGTAATTAGTAATGCTTCGTAGCGGAGAGGCAAATGGTACAAATTGATTTTAGAGTTGGGAAAATTTTCAAAGTGTTTCGAAGGGCGGGTTTTTGATCATAAGGGTGCCTTCCGCACGTATTCGGTCCGAGTATTTTTTATCCTTTAGCTGCTAGTTAGTAACGCCTCTTAACTAAGGGATACAATGGTACAAATCAATTTCACAGTCGGAAAAATTTTTAGAGTGCTTTGAAGGGAGGTTTTTTGAGCGTAAGGGTGCTTTCCGACGTTCGTATTCGCGTTTTGTTTTCTAGTTTATAGCACTTAACAGTCATTGTTTGACAAGGTAGAATCATGAAAAATAATTTTTAAGAAATCACTCTAGGAACGTTCCAAACTTCAACTAGCTGAATTTTATTAGTATGGTTTTTTAACCGAATATTTTATATTGAAGTATTTCTTTGATAGATCGATTATCACTCTAAGGGGCGATGTTTAGAACATTAAAAACATTATTTTATACCTGTTGTTTAATGTTAAACAGGGATAAAATGATATTTTTAATGAAATTTTTAATGGTATTTCTAAAGTTTCTGAACGCGGAACAATTCTAAATCAGAAAAATTCTAAACAATGGAAAATTAAAAATATATAATTTTATAACAAGATACTGTGTTTTTTTAAACTAAACTAATTTATTAAAATTATTTTTTATAAACAGCCATATTACAACCAATTTTTTTCTTCCACCGATTATGCAGTGCAAAATCTAATGCATATATTTTTAATTTTCTATTGTTTAGAATTTTCCTGATTTAGAATTTTCCTGCGTTCAGAAGCTTTAGAACTTTCATTAAAAATATTATTTTATCCCTGTTTAATATTAAACAACAAGCATAAAATGTCTCTAATGTTTCTAAACATCGCTCTTTAGAATGACAATCGATTTATCGAAAAAGTATTTTGATATAAAAATTTCGCTTAAAAAATCATTTTAACAAAATTCCATGTTATTGTTTTAACTTTGTATAACTTGAAATGCATACGGCCCAATAAAAAGTTAAATAACAAAAAAAACACTCGAGTGTAAGTACCTTCGTGTGATAATACACTTAAGTTTAAGAATAATGAGGAACTCTATGTAATTGAATGTTAAAAGTGTACCTTGAAAAAGTCTGGAAGTGCTCAAAAGTAAAAATGCCTTATAACAATTATTAGTCATTATATATTGGCATATTAGCATCAATAAAAAACGGCGGGCTAAACAAATAACTCCATAAGCAATTATTAGAATACATCGCCTATTAACGGAAATAATAGGGATAGCCATATTGTCGACAGTAGCCATAATACCCTCTTTTTTTTACTTATTTTATTAGTTGTTATTATTATATTTATCTGTAGTTAGACATAAAATTTTAAATAGATATTGCAGCAGGAAACATTAATAACAGAAAAATAGAATAGACAGCGCATAGTTACATCTCTGTGGTCACAATTGACACACAAAATCTCTCTCTCTCTCTCTCTCTCTCGATTTTCTTTGTACACATTATGGCCTTCCATTAATAAAAACTGTATGGGTTATATTTACTCTTCGTTATTCCCCTTCCCTTTTCATTAAGTTGTTTGCTACTGATAAAAACACTGCAAAGTTCCGTTTCGTTTTACATAACATATTTGAGCGCGATTATTAAGAGCGTTGATCAAATTCGGCAGAGTAAAGTAAGCGAGAGTGCAAGTTTATATAAAAATTTCAAAATTTTTGTAAGTTTGTTCGTGAAAACAAGGTTTTATATTCACTATAACTTACATTCATTATCGTCGCTATGACGAATAAGTGTGAGATCACGCATTACGCTTGGCAAGAACTAACTAGCGAGGACAAAAAATATGCAGCAATACATTTGAACGAGACCAACGAGACTAGAAAGAATGCCATCGCAGAGATTAAACGATGGATTAAAGAAAATGACAACTTGACCGCACAAATTAGTAAGAATGATAGTGGTCACATAATGAACGCGTTAAAATATAATCACTTAATGAAATTCAAATACATTTCATTAATTTTGGAACAATAAAACGAAATACAACTTATCAGCGCCGAATAACGTTACTTCTGATATTCAGCTTGTTGAATGAGTTGAGGAATAATACATGTTTGAAAAAAAAACAAAAGAATAGATGATAAAAGAAAAAAATAAATTTAAAAAAATAGAATAGATATTGCACTTTAATCAATACATAAAAAAAGTAAAATTATATTAAGATATAGTATCGGAAGAGATGTGATATATAGTGGAATTATCAAGAAACTTTATCGGATTATTACATTTTACTATTTTTTAAAAGTTCCTTATTTATTTTTTTACTTGTTTATTTTATTGAGAAAAAGATAAGAAATCGTTTTATATATTCAAAATATAAATATGTTTATTGTGGTACATGAATTATTAATAAAGATAAAACAAAGTTTGAATACTATTATGTAAGATTACGACACAAAACATGAAAGAAAAATACAATCCATTATCTCATTTACAATTAGGAGGCCAACGATTAAATTCAACAATGTGTACGTAACGAACATTATCTTTGTGTTTACTATATAGCTTGTCCTAAAACGCATATTCTACGAGATAAACGCAAGCGCACATCGATATATACGGGCAAGACAAGAATGTGAAATAAGAAGTAGGATTTAAAAATCTTCTATTTAAAAAATTCAAGGTGACCTCTACCCAATCAGTAGACAATGTTTTTTAAATATTTATTTTTCATTATAACGTTTTTTAAATATTAAAATATTAAAATATTTTTAAACATTTAAAAAACGTTATGATGAAGAATAAATATTTAAAAAACATTTAAAAAGCATTGTCTATTGATTGGATAGAGGTCGCCTTAAACTTTTTAAATAGGTTTTTAAATCCTATTTCTTATTTCACATTCTTGCATTGCCCGTGTACATTGATATGCGCTTGCGTTTATATATTCTTTATGTACGTTACGTACATACATTATATAAAAAGATAGAGGAAAAGAACTGCACGGGAAAGACATTAATGACCGCTAGTGTAGCTGACATTGAAACGTTACCAAAACATTTGTTACTCTTTTCTATAAGAACTTTTCGAAATGTTAAATTCGAAATTTACCGCCGGAATTAGCATTACTCATAGTGAATTACGTAAAGATTGCACGGTCGGATTTATATTTCTTTTCACTTTTTCGCATGTACATATATAACAGAAAAGAGATGTAATTCGATATAGTGTATAATGTATCAAAAATTTCAAAATTCTTTTTTCTCAAGAGTAATATACGCACTCTTTAATTATAATTATAACTGTGTTTAATATTATATGAAAAATCTTTTATTGGACTTAGCACTGTTTCAAGTAGAATTATAACTTTATATTTAAAGGAAATTTTTAATTTTTACGTAGATAATTTTCTCATTTTACAATTTTTGAGAGTCAACAAATTTGATCTCGAAAAAACTAAAAACAGAATCCAAAACTATTATAAGCATCGGTCCAATTTACCGGAATGGTATAGCAGTAAGGATCCGTTTCAACCGGAACTGTAAGAGCTATTTAATCTGAGGTAATAATCATTATTAGAAATAATTTTTTTTAACTTTCTTTTAGCATGACTATTATATTTTAGTAATATAACGTGTTTGATATTTCATAGAGACAATTTGAGGTACATACAGTGTTACAATCAAGTTTCCAGAGATCTATGAGACACAGAAGGATAGCAAATATTTATTAATTTTATCATTTAATATAATACCCACTAGTTTTTTTTAACAACGTTTACATGTTTTATACATCGAATTAAATGTCTAAGAAAATTTAATGTTTCTGCACAAATTACATTTAGTTCTCTCGTCATAATCTGTTCGATTAATGATTTTAGTTCTCAAACTTATTGTTAGTCTTTTCCATTACAATTTTTTTTTTTTTTTAAATTAGCCGGTATTAAATTGTCACATTGTATTGGTGTAAAACGAGAAAGTATATTTCTTTTAAAAATTCAGAAATGTTTCGTTTGCACTTAGAATATTTTTGCCCTTGCGAAAACCGGATAATCAAGGAAGAACGGTTTACCTTGTGCGCGCAGCTCGGCATGACCCGAGAATACACAAAATATCAAACCTAGCTAAGGTATTGTTAAAATAATGTATTTTTAATGTATATGTCCATTATTTATTGGATGTTTTTAGATCTGTGAAATGGCGTTAGATGCGGCGATGAAATATAATGTCGCAGGATCTGTATATGGTTATACATGGTACGTAGATGTATTCAATGTAACTGCAGGCTATATTTTTCAATTGACACCGTCTACGTTAAAAAATTTGGACGATACATGGCAAAAATGTTACCTGCTAAATATCAGAAGATTGTTCTTTTCAACGTACCAACAATCTTTGATATTGTTGTGAGGATTCTCAGATCTTTCATGACACAGAAGTTAAAAAACAGATTTTACGTCTGCTCCCACGAGAACTGTTTCGAAGAGATTCCAACTGATGGTTTGCCTGTCGAACATGGCGGTACCGGTGAAACAATTCAGAAGTTAACAGATAATTACGGTAAATTAAATAAATGTTAATGCAATACTGGATAATATAATATAAAAGATGTATTGCTAATGTTTTCTCTAAAGTATGTATTGCTGGAGAAAAAAATAAACGTCTCACAATTAAGACACAATCAACCCACGTAGCACATAATGGTTTTAGTATTTATCAATTACTCGTCCTGTTTTCCACTTCAAAGGGGGAAGATTATCATCTTGTAATAATAAGAGATGATAATCTTCCCCCTTTGAATTGGAAAACAAGACGAGTAATTGATATACGTGCGGGTAAAGACGGTTTAATACGAATTGTTACTGTTCGTACAGCTACTGGCACCACCAAGAGATCCATTGCCAAGCTTTGTAAATAGCCCGTAAACGATATGTCAGATGAAAAAGATTAGCCGTCTAATCTTGGTGGGCGGTGTGTTAGGACGTGATTATTTGTCATTTGTTGCATTTACTACTGCTGGTTGGTTTGCATTTTTAGTTGGAGATACATAGGTATGTTGAGATACATTGTCATGTTGATCATGTCTCTTCCGAGTACTATTAGAAATAAAATTAGATGTAGCATCTGTATTATTTTTTTTCTGCGTATTGGCATTTATACTCGTGTTACTCAAATTTTCTGCTTGCATAGCATTAAGCGTATTAGGCCGTCGTAGTTTCAAATCACTAACTTTAGTAGTTTTATTAATTGCATTCGACATTGTTGTCTTTGTTTGGTCTACTTCTTGATTAACTTGCAATGATGACTTGCAATCATTATTCGTTTCTTCCACTAATTCTGGAACACGTTCACACAGCATCTGGTGTTGTGGCCAATCTTTCATTTGCTACAATAATATGTTGTGCACTTTGCACAATGTTTTGTTGTCCTTGTAGAGCAAACAGCGCAGTCTTGTGCTATAAGCTTAGACTTGTTTTTCGGATATTCATATAATTCATCACTGCGTTGTTCACATATCTTTGAAATATAATTTTCAATATTAGGATCTGGTTCTGGAAATGAATATAGTGTGTAGCCACGTTCAAGAGAAACGTGTCTTCTTCCATCTGGTGTAACAGTTGTTACACCTCTTGTCCGTAATTGATTCGTGTTCGTATAAGAATCATCAATCTCATATGACTGACACACTGCAGATGATCCAGAATTTGCACTTCTATGTGCCTTAACATTTTGATTTTTTTTACATTCAACCTGCAGCTCTTCAAAAAGTATTGAAAAATCAGATTTATAATTTAATGGAAACAAAGTTACGCTGTAAATGTTCTTTCGCAAGAATTCAATAAATTGTAAGATGCCCTCAATTTTATATTCAGAACATGCTTTTTGTCCCATTAAATTATAGATAAGAGGTGTAATAACTGTTACACCAGATGGAAGAAGACACGTTTCTCTTGGACGTGGCTACACACTATATTCATTTCCAGGACAAGATCCTAATATTGAAAATTATATTTCAAAGATATGTGAACAACGCAATGATGAATTATATGAATATCCCAAAAACAAGTCTAAGCATACAGCACAAAACTGCGCTGTTTGCTCTACAAGGACAACAAAACATTGTGCAAAGTGCACAACATATTATTGTAGCAAACCTTGTCAAATGAAAGATTGGCCACAACACCAGATGCTGTGTGAACGAGTTCCAGAATTAGTGGAAGAAACGAATAATGATTGCAAGTCATCATTGCAAGTTAATCAAGAAGTAGACCAAACAAAGACATCAATGTCGAATGCAATTAATAAAACTACTAAAGTTAGTGATTTGAAACTACAACGGCCTAATACGCTTAATGCTATGCAAGCAGAAAATTTGAGTAATACGAGTATAAATGCCAATACGCAGAAAAAAAATACAGATGCTACAACTAATTTTATTTCTAATAGTACTCGGAAGAGACATGATCAACATGACAATGTATCTCAACATACCTATGTATCTCCAACTAAAAATGCAATCCAACCAGCAGTAGTAAATGCAACAAATGACAAATAATCACGTCCTAACACACCGCCCACCAAGATTAGACGGCTAATCTTTTTCATCTGACATATCGTTTACGGGCTATTTACAAAGCTTGGCAATGGATCTCTTGGTGGTGCCAGTAGCTGTACGAACAGTAACAATTCGTATTAAACCGTCTTTACCCGCATGTGTATCAATTACTCGTCCTGTTTTCCACTTCAAAGGGGGAAGATTATCATCTTGTAATAATAGGAGATGATAATCTTCCCCCTTTGAAGTGGAAAACAAGACGAGTAATTGATATACATACGGGTAAAGACGGTTTAATACGAATTGTTACTGTTCGTACAGCTACTAACACCACCAAGAGATCCATTGCCAAGCTTTGTAAATTGCCCGTAAACGATATGTCAGATGAAAAAGATTAGCCGTCTAATCTTGGTGGGCGGGGTGTTAGGACGTGATTATTTGTCATTCTCATTCATTTGCTTATTTGTTTGAATGGCGCGCGTATTATATGCCAGAGCTCATGGGAGACATTCAGTGCGCAACAGCGGCCTAGTAACCGGGGAAGGACGTGTGTGCGCGCCACCGTCTAGTTATGTAGTAATTTCTGTATCTAACGAACATCAAGAGCACTCACAGACTTAATAAAGACACACACTGATTCAAGAATTTGCAATCCCATTTGGCCTTAACACTACACTAATCGAATTTTGCATATAATAAACACGTAAATTGAATTATATAAATGCAGTATATAAGGTGAAATTTCTAACTAAATTTTAAATTAGTTTTATGTTAGTTTTCTTGTTGTTAGTTATTGAGCTGGCGAGACATGAAGGTATGAAATGTGTGAGTAATAATTTTTTCTAAATAAAGTCTCCTTGTTTGTAAAATGCTGAAGAGAACAAATATTCTAGTCGAATCATGTAGACCATTAAATAAATATTCAACTTACATATATATTAATTACATTTATTATTCTGTAAATAAAAAATTAATGTCTTACAACACCGTAATTGTTGTTATTTCAGTGTGATGTCATTTTATTTTGAAGTAATCAAGAGAAATATATAATTGCAAAAAAATTAAATGTTAAAGGTGAAAATCAGAAGATATGAAGAATTTTCGAAGTAAAGTTAGTACCCAAGCAGAACAGGGAGTCACGACGTCAAAATGATGTCAAAGTGACTGCAAAATGATCATTAAAAGTCTCTTTTCGATCAATTACGATTCACTTTGGTGTCATTTTAACATAATTGTGAATCACTTTGATGTCATTTTGACTTGTTGTTCTGCTTGAGTAAATTATGTACAGCCATTGACAAAATTATTAGGCACCCTATTTATTTAACAATTTTTTCAATTTATAAAAAAATACATAACATTATCTTTATAAATGTTATCATTTTTTTATTAAGTAATCACATAAACTAATATTTGCTTGGTCGACCATTATTTTTTATGACTTATTTTTTAGCTTACGCACATTCAGTTATAAGAAATTTAGAAAAAACAAGGGTGCCTAATAATTTTGTCAATGGCTGTAAGCATATATCTTTAGAACAGTCGTACAAAATGCTGTCGCTTTGCGAGCTTTAATTTAGTATACTTGCAAATTTATTATTGAATTATACAAGATAAAACCGTGTATAAAATGTGGTAAGCTTCATCCATTTAATGTTCCAATAAGTTCTTTTATTATTTACATGAATAACATTAATTAAATTATTTGTACTTTTTATTATTATTGTTTTTATTTTGTTATCTATTATAAATTTCCTCCTTCAATATATGTGCGACATTTGTAAAGAAAGTATCCCCATCGCTATTCTGCGACCTTTCTTCGATCAAGCAAATTCTTCATTCGATTAGCTTAGTACCAGTGGTTGATCGAGGGAAAGAGCTTATCATCTATAGTGCTACAGAATTTGATCAAACTGTGGAAAATGATACACTAAAGGCACCCCCGCCATCTCCTTCGCCTGTCATAAATATCATGATGTCTTATTTTCTTGTGGGTGACGAGATATTTCCTTTACATCATAATTTGATACGCCCATACTCTAGACAAAATTCATTTAACTGAGACACAACGTACGTATTTTTAACTACAGACATTCCCGAGCTCGGCGATTAATAGAAAATGCTTCCGGAATTTTATCAACAAGATAGAAGAAATAAAATATCACATTTATCTCATCCGGAAAGTATCATTGTCAATACTAGTGTTTATGTTTCAGATGGCGTATCCTTTGGACTTAACTAGCTCAACTACTAGAATTTGTTAAAAATATATACATATGCGACAGTAGCTTACATAACTTTATAATGAAAACGGAACAACATCAACAAGGATTTGAAAAATATTGTACCCCTGAATATGTTGATTAAAAGAATGACAATAGAGTTATAATTCCAGGAGAATAGAGAAGAGATATTGCAGCATCTAATATCTAGAATTTGTTCAGAGTAAGTTTGAACCGTGCAGCTGTTGGAGCTGTTAATTAAAAAATATACTTGCTGATTATCTAGCTAACCACAAAGAGGCTCAAGTTCCTTGCCAAAGAATGATTGTTTTTCGTGGCATAATAATAATATTCCTTAAACATGTTCATATTTAAGCGTAATATAATGTGGTTTCGTGTGAATTTACGCGCAGTTATAATAAGTATAATTACACATGTGGCTTTATTATACACATGTATAATAAATTTTAACTTACAGACATAATTTTTTATTGCACATCTTACAATTATAATAATAAACATATTTAATTACATTTATAACAAGCATATATATTTATCTGTAATCATTGTATCATAATAAACCATAACTTAAAATAATTATTTATTACACATTTTGTGATTTCAGAATTTATTAAGTTACACGTATAACAAACATGTGTATTTATTTCTGCGCTATATACAGGGTGTTTCAGACCACCCGTACACCCCTTTTCTCTTCGCAGGATTAGGACCAATCAAAAATATGTTCAGACCAAAGTTGTAGGGTTTCAAAAGATCTATTCAATGATCTTATCAGTTTGACCTTGGATGGCGTCGCCAAGGTCAGATCGAAATCACATTAAGTTTTTTAAATGGAACACCCTATTTTTGATTCCAGAATCTAATAGCTGGTGTCAAGACCTTTCCAAAACACTATAAGAAAGTTTATTTTCGTTGACTACTTTCCGAGTTGTGCGGCTTGAAAGTTACACTACCGCCAACACCATGTAAATAACAATATAAAATCACGCGTTACGCAGAAAGCCGTGCAGCCGACACAAAGAAAGTAAACACGCGAGCCGGGCCAACAAAAACAGATCATGAAAAATCGTGAAAGTTAGCTGTCGCGACCGTAGATAGTCACATACATATGTATGTCATAATATTATGTAATTACATTATTACTTTAACGGTAGCACACGAGCAATAACGAGCGCGGCTTTCTGCGTAACGATGTCTCACTCGTGATTTTATACATATTGTTATTTGCATAGGATGTAGTAGAGATGTATTCACCACAACGCTATTGTGACTCAACTCAACACGAGTGACAATAACTCTCTCAAACTTGTCACCTACGTCTTCAATAACCGTCATATCAGTATCAATCGCGCAACAAAAATCCGACCCTCTTTATTAGTCTAGGTTTATTTAGCCATGTCCTATTCCAATGAAGAAGCATATGATATGCTGCTAATTTTAGGTGAGTGTCGAGGTACATTCATTGCAGCGGAAAGATTGTGGCGGGAACGTTATCCTGATCGGACTTCTCACTCGCGAAATGTTTTTTCACGTTTGGCTAAACGAATCAAAATTAAAGGTGTCGTTCAGCCTCAACATAACAAAGGTACACAAATTCGTCGTCCGATTATGGATGAAAGAACAGTGGAAATTCTTGCATCGACAGAATTGAACCCATATGATTCTTTAAGACGACGAGAACAAGATTCTGGTGTTAGTAAAATCAGTGTTTGGCGCATTCTAAAAAATAACAAATTTCACCCTTACAGAATGTCTGTTCATCAAGCGTTGAATTATAACGATATTAGACAGAGACTTGTATTTTGCAACTTTATAAGACAGCAACCACTTGATTTCCACTTGAAAATTTTATTTTCTGACGAATGTACACTTAAAAGTGATGGATCTGTTAATACTTGGAACTCTCGTTATTGGGCACAAAATAATCCTCACTGGTTGAGAGAAGTAGATCATCAAACCATTTGGAAAGTCAATGTTTGGTGTGGAATTATTGGAAGTCAAATCATAGGTCCTGTTTTCTTTGACGAAAATCTAAACGGTGATAGATATTCCGCCTTGATAATGACAGATCTTCCTGTCTTACTAGAAAATATTCCTCTGCAATTGCGCCTGAACATGTGGTTCCAACAAGATGCATGTCCGTCTCATACATCGAGAGTTGCTCGTGCGGCATTAAATACTATGTTCCCCGACAAGTGGATAGGCAAATACGGTCCAATCATTTATCCACCCCGATCACCAGATCTCACCGTCCTTGATTATTATTTCTGGGGAAGGATAAAAAACTTGGTCTATCATGAACGTCCGACTACGAGGGATAATATGATTCGTAGAATAAGTGAAGCAATTCGATCCTTACGTGCCGAGGAAATTCTTCGAGCAACCAATGATTTTCAAAATAGAGTTAATGCTTGCATCGCAGAGAATGGTGCTCACTTTGAACATTTAGTCGCTTAACAAAACATACACTCATTCATTCCCGAACGTGAGAGGCAAGGGGACTCACGTGAATCAAGCACCCCAAACGTGAGAGGCAAGGGGACTCACGTGAATCAAGCACCACAAACGTGAGAGACAAGGGGACTCACGTGAATCAAGCACCCCAATGGGATGAAATTCTCGTCACGTCCACGTCGTTCATTCTGGATAATGCTAAACACGGGAAAATGCATACAGTCAATCTGGACATGATTGATCATCAAACATAATCAATCCAGTTAATAAACAAAAGCAGAGTACATAAAACTTTGACTCCCCTTTTCCTCCCCCATACACATACGCATGCACGTATGCACACACCCACACACAAGATTAAATCCGACTAAGTAACCACCACATGGTACATCTTGAGTAATGCTGATGTTGGCGGTAGTGTAACTTTCAAGCCGCACAACTCGGAAAGTAGTCAACGAAAATAAACATTCTTATAGTGTTTTGGAAAGGTCTTGACACCAGCTATTAGATTCTGGAATCAAAAATAGGGTGTTCCATTTAAAAAACTTAATGTGATTTCGATCTGACCTTGGCGACGCCATTCAAGGTCAAACTGATAAGATCATTGAATAGATCTTTTGAAACCCTACAACTTTGGTCTGAACATATTTTTGATTGGTCCTAATCCTGCGAAGAGAAAAGGGGTGTACGGGTGGTCTGAAACACCCTGTATATTAGATCTTAAAAAGAAAATAAATTTTTTGTCAACGGTTGTGAATAAAATAAATATAATTTATAAATATATTTATTTGTACTAAAGTTTTGAATGTATTATTTTATTATATTAATCATTTAAAAGTATCATTTAAAACATCATTTAAAAGAAAAAAAAATATATTTCTCCGAGATACTTATAATGTTAAATAACATAATTAAAATTAAATAAACAAAACATAAAATAAACAAAAGCACAAATAGTAAACGTAAAGAAAATCTGTGTTAGATCACTTGATAACATTTGATTGTATTTAAT
This sequence comes from Solenopsis invicta, assembly GCF_016802725.1. Lineage (NCBI taxonomy): Eukaryota > Metazoa > Arthropoda > Insecta > Hymenoptera > Formicidae > Solenopsis > Solenopsis invicta. Next base: position 15,992,561 of record NC_052670.1, on the reverse strand, counting down.
GTAACAATTAAACAATCTATTTGTATTTTCATTTTATTATATCTACGAATACTATTTTTTGTTTGTGTTCTGTGGATTAATATTTTGTTCGATTAAGCCGGTTCTTTTTACTTCTCCTTGTGTAGTTTTAATGTTTGAATTTTTAAATGCTACAATTTTAATTGGTTCGTTTATTAAGTTTGTTGTTTTATCCCCTTCGTTTTATCAATTATGTCAGTTCTTTTAGGTTTCGTCGTAATTTTTACATTTTTATTTTTGAATATCAAAGTTTCGATAGAGTTTACTTTCTAAATGGAGTTTATCGTTCGTGTCTCGTTTTTGGTTTTTATTTTCTTGTTAATTGTGTTAGTTTTATTTGGTTGCTTTAAAACATGTTTTACCTTTGAGTTTTGAAATAGTAGTATTTCCTTTATTATTTTGTTATTATCATTTAAAAAATTTGTATCAACCGGTTCTTTTAGTCTGTTTTGGCTTATTAATGTTCCTTGTGCTCTCGAACATCATAGATTTAATTGGATTTTTTAATTGAATTAAGTCTATCTTGTTTTATTATAATATTTCTTTTTAGTATTTCGACCTTTGTTATGCCGGTTCTTTTATTCTTAGTCTTACTATTTTTAATATTTAAGTTTTCTATTATTCGGAACAGTATGTGCTACATGGGAAGCGACGACAAAGAAGCGTGAAATACAATAAAATAAGCAATAAAAATATTGAAAACAAACCCGAATGTAGAAGTAGTGCTAAAGAAAATACCGAAAACCATGGTGATGGAAGAAAGGTGAGGCAAGTAACTAGATGCGCAGTAGACCATATGTTTCGACCAAACAAAATTGGAGCCAAATGCTGGATTTCACTATGACTACAGCCTTAATTAGATACCCACTAACAATAATATTTGGACCTAAATTTCCTTGGCTCACAGCACATCGAGCCGTCAACGATGCGCGTTAACTCACCTTTCTTTTTATACCATGCCGAAAACGACAATAAAAACAAAAGAAACCGGCATGTATTGCCGCAAATTAAAAAGACATTGACGTATTTGATCGTACTTAAGGCAATAAATTGTCAAAGCATTAAAACGAACAATCATTTGCTAACAGTGTTTAAAAACTCTAAGAATCAGTCATTGGATTCTAAAATGTACAATGAAATACTAGTTTATGCACTTTATACTGTTTACCTAGCACTAAGAACTTAAAGATTATGTTTTTAATTATATTTTAACGTAACGTAATATGTTCGGAATAAATTTGGAGACAAAGTGTTTTTTGTTTCTCGTACCCTATCTTGTCTCCAAATTTATTCCGAACATATTACGTTACGTTAAAAAATTATTAAAAACATAATCTTCAAGTTCTTAGTGTTAGGTAAACAGTATAAAGTGCATAAACTAGTATTTCATTGTACATTTTAGAATCCAATGATTGATTCTTAGAGTTTTTAAACACTGTTAGCAAATGATTGTTCGTTTTAATGCTTTGATAATTTATTGTCCTAAGTCGTCAGAAAATTATAAATATGCTAAAAATCCTCTGTAGGTTCGGTTGTCTGGATAATTTGATTATTCTCATCCTTCGTAAGCCAGTCGCGATTATCCTCGATAAATTTTTTCCAAAATTCTACAAAAATAAATTCTACAAAAATAAATATTTGATATACAAGGTGTGATTAGATGACTTTTCGAATTTCGCGCGCTCTGTACACTCTAATTTAAAAAATTTTTTTTTTTATGTTGGTACACTTGTCACGATCATATGTTCACAGTTTTGACCATGATGTAAAAAACAAGGTGAAACAACGCGCATCGTCGGCGGCTCGATGCGCGGTAAGAAGCGTGGCTCGATGTGATGAGCCAATGAAATTTGGGTCCAAATATATCCGCGCAATTTAAATACGAAACAATCATATATAGTCACACATACTTAAAATGTAGATGCTATTAAAAAAAATAAATATAAAAATGTAAAAATACTTGAAATTTATTATCTTTAACAAAAATCACTGTTGCAATAAACACTGTTGTTATAAACATGAAATACAACAATTTAGCCATACACATAAGCTCATTCTTATAACTTTCCAAATTTCTTCTAACTCAAGTTTACAAAATTTGAAATAACAATTATCACAATTTTTATTAATGTACAAAGTCTCAACCTTACCTTCACATTCTTCTTTTTTTAAGTAGCTTTGAATTTCTTCGATTCACCGATTATCTCCGATTCACGTATAAATGCAAGTATAAATACGTCCCAGTACCGGAGCCGTAGCCATATTGAATCTCAAAATTTGGACCCAGTTCTGATTGGTCTAGAGTATGGTCTACTGCGCATCTGGTTACTTGTTTCACCTTTCTTCTTACATCATGGTTTTGACTATATAGCATGTGTTGTTTTTATGTGAGAGGCATAAAGGTTAGACTCGTGTTTGCGTGCTCGGCGATTTTTTGCTGTTGAAAATAATGGAGCAGAGAGTTTGTATTAATTTTTGTGTAAAAAATGGTATTAAGTGTTCAAAAACTCTTGAAATGTTGACAGTGGCGTACGGTGAGTCAACTTTGAGCAAAAAAAATGTTTATAAATGGTATAAGTTATTCCAAGAGGGCCGAGAAAATGTTAACGATGAACGCTCGCTCTGGACGCCCCAGCACGTCAAAAACCGAAGAAAATGTTCAGGAAGTGAAAGAAATTGTGTTGAAAAATCGTCGAATCACGATTAGAGAAATAGCTAATGATCTTAACATATCGTTTGGCTCATGCCAATCAATTTTAACGGATGTTTTGGGTATGACACGTGTGTCAGCGAAATCCGTTCCAAAACTGCTTAATTTTGATCAGAAGCAGCGTCGCATGAACATCGCCCAAGACATGTTGAACAACGTCAATGATGATCCTGCTCAAAAGGGTTATAACTGGTGACAAAACATGGGTATATGGTTATGACGTCGAAACTAAAGCCCAATCATCCCAGTGGAAGAGCCCAGGAGAGCCAAGACCGAAAAAGGCACGCCAAGTTCGTTCGAATGTGAAGGTTTTGCTCACAATTTTCTTTGATTACCATGGCGTTGTGCATCAAGAATTCTTACCACAAGGTCGTACGGTAAACAAGAAGTATTACCTTGAGGTTATGCGGCGTTTGCGTGAATCAATAAAAAAAACCGTCCGGAAGTGTGGAAAGAAAATTCATGGATTCTGCACCATGATAATGCACCTGCGCACACGTCGTTACTATAGTGTGTACTTTTTTGGCCAAAAACAATACTATCATGCCTCAGCCATCGTATTCACCAGACTTGGCCCCCTGCGACTTTTTCCTCTTCCCAAAATTGAAAAGGCCTATGAAAGGACGAAGATTTGCGACGATTGAGGAGATTAAGGCTGCATCGCTGGAGGAGCTCAAGGCAATACTCAAAAGTGCATTTCAGAAATGTTTTAACGACTGGAAAAAGTGCTGGCACAAATGCATTGTATCAGAGGGGGATTATTTTGAAGGGGATAACATAATTTTGGATGAATAAATGAATATTTTTTTATAAAAATGAAAAGTCATCTTACTTTTTGATCACACCTCGTATATATATATATATATATATGTGTGTGTGTGTGTGTGTGTGTGTGTGTGTGTGTGTGTGTGTGTGTGTGTGTGTGTGTGCGCGCGCGTGTGTACGTCAAATTACATGCTAATTTAAATACGTATTTAATACGTAATAATTTCATATATATTTGATATTCAAAGAATTCTTAACTACTTTTAACGATTGTTGCTTGAATAATTCCCAAGTAGCACATATACGTTTCAAAAACGTATTATAAACGTTTTTCCTAAACGTTTTACTACCGATTTTTAAAAACGTTTCTCATGCGTTAAAATGTCCACTCAGAAATACGTTAACTGAAACGTTTCTTTTCCGATAAAATAACGTTTAAGAAACCATTATAGAAATGTGTTTTTTACGGATAAAAAAATTTCTACTCTATTAGAATTTCTAATTAATTGTCAAAAACAATTTTCTTAATGTTAAATAAAATAGAAGTTATTTAAAGTAAAAACAATTCGGGAATATTTCTGAAGAATTTTTTTGGAATTTTCTAGCGGTCACCCTCATTCAAGTCGTAACCTCGCCGAACGTTGCTTGACCTGTAAGACTGCTGCGAATTGATGCCTGATGGTTGATTTGTGAACACTTCGTGTTAACACATGTATATCGAGTCAATATATGTTATTGAAAAAATAAAACATATAATTAAAGCATATTATTTATATAAACACATATAAAATTATACTCTTTTACGATTACGACTTGAATGAGTGACCGCTCGAAAATTTCCGGAAAAAATTCTTGAGAAAAATTCTCGATTTTTTTTACTTTAAAAACAATTTCTATTTTATATAATGTTAAGAAAACTGTTACAGTATTACTTTTTTACAGTATTCACAGAAGAAACGTAAAAAATACGTTTCTTAAAATATGGTTTTAAAAACGTTTCTGTTTAAACGTTTTTTAATGGTTTTTTACGGTTATGAAACTATGGATACGTTTTAAAAACGTATTTGAAACCATTATGTGCTACGTGGGTTGGTTGTGTCTTAATTGTGAGACGTTTATTTTTTTCTCCAGCAATACCTGCTTTAGAGAAAACATTAGCAATACATCTTTTATATTATATTATCCAGTATTGCATTAACATTTATTTAATTTACCGTAATTACCTGTTAACTCCTGAATTGTTTCACCGGTACCGCCATATTCGACAGGCAAGCCATCAGTTGGAATCTCTTCAAAACAGTTCTCGTGGGAGCAGACGTAAAATCTGTTTTTCAACTTCTGTGTCATGAAAGATCTGAGAATCCTCACAACAATATCAAAGATCATTGGTACGTTGAAAAGAACAATCTTCTGATATCTTAGCGGGTAGCATTTTTGCCATGTATCGACCAAATTTTTTAACGTAGACGGTGTCAATTGAAAAATATGGCGTGCAGTTACATTGGATACATCTACGTACCATGTATAACCATATACAGATCCTGCGACATTATATTTCATCGCCGCATCTAAGGCCATTGCACAGATCTAAAAACATCCAAATATAATGGACATATACATTAAAAATACATTATCATGACAGCATCCGCTACAAATCATTCAAGCGATACATTATTTTAACATTACCTTAGCTAGGTTTGATATTTTGTGTATTCTCGGGTCATGCCGAGCTGCGCGCACAAGGTAAACCGTTCTTCCTTGACTATCCGGCTTTCGCAAGGGCAAAAATATTCTAAGTGCAAACGAAACATTTCTGAATTTTTAAAAGAAATATACTTTCTCGTTTTACACCAATACAATGTGACAATTTAATACCAGCTAATTTTTTTTCCAAAAAAAATTGTAATGAAAATGAGTAACAATAAGTTTAAGAACTAAAATCATTAATCGAACAGATTATAACGAGAGAACTAAAAGTAATTTGTGCAGAAACATTAAATTTTCTTAGACATTTAATTCGATGTATAAAACATGTAAACGTTGTTAAAAAAAACTAGTGGGTATTATATTAAGTGATAAAGTTAATAAGTATTTGCGATCCTTCTGTGTCTTATAGATCTCTGGAAACTTGATTGTAACACTGTATGTACCTCTAATTGTCTCTAAGAAATATTAAAAACATTTTATTACTAAAATATAATAGAAATATTAAAAGAAAGTTAAAAAAAATTATTTCTAATAATGATTATTACCCCAGATTAAGTATCTCTTGCAGTTCCGGTTGAAACGGATCCTTACTGCTATACCATTCCGGTACATTGGACCGATGCTTATAATAGTTTCGGATTCTGTATTTAGTTTTTTCGAGATCAAATTTGTCGACTCTCAAAAATTGTAAAATGAGAAAGTTATCTGCGTAAAAATTAAAGATTTCCTTCAAATATAAAGTTATAATTCTATTTGAAACAGTGCTAAGACCAATAAAAGATTTTTCATATAATATTATATACACTATACAGGTATAATTATAATTAAAGAGTGCGTATATTACTCTTGAGAAAGAAGAATTTTGAAATTTTTGATACATTATACACTACATCGAATTACATCTCTTTTGTGTTATGTATGTACATGCAAAAGAGTGAAAAGAGATATAAATCCGTGCAGTCTCTACGTAATTCACTATGAGTAATGCTAATTCCGGTGGTAAATTTTGAATTTCATAATTCGGAAAGTTCTTATGGAAAAAAGTAACAAATGTTTTGGAAACGTTTCAATGCCAGCTACACTAGCGGTCATTAATGTCTTTCCCGTGCAGTCCTTTTCCTCTATCTTTTCATATAATGTATGTACGTAACGTACATATAAATGCAAGCGGATATTGATGTACACGGGCAAGGCAAGTATGTGAAATAAGAAGTAGGATTTAAAAATCGTTTATTTAAAAAATTTAAGGCGACCTCTACCCAATCAGTAGACAATGCTTTTTAAATGTTTTTTAAATATTTATTCTTCATTATAACGTTTTTTAAATATTTAAAAATATTTTAATATTTTAATAGTTAAAAAAACATTGTCTACTGATTGGGTAGAGGTCACCTTAAATTTTTTAAATAGAAGATTTTTAAATCCTACTTCTTATTTCACATTTTTGCCTTGCCCGTGTATATCGATATGTGCTTGCGTTTATCTCGTAATATATGCATTTTGAGACACGCTATATAGTAAACGTAATATTCGTTACGTAAAAGATAATATTCGTTACGTAAACATTGTTGCATTTTAGCCTTCTATTTGTAAATAAGATAATGGATTGTATTTTTTTTTCATGTTTTGTGTCGTAATCTTACAAAATAGTATTCAAACTTTGTTTTATCTTTAATAATAATTCATGTTACACAATAAACATATTTATATTTTAAATATATAAAACGATTTTTTCTCTTTTTTTCAATAAAATGAACAGGTAAAAAAGTAAATAAGAAACTTTTAAAAAATAGTAAAATGTAATAATACGATAAAGTTTCTCGTTAAATCCACTATACATCACATCTCTTCCGATACTATATCTTAATATAATTTTACTTTTTTTATGTATTGATGAAAGTGCAATATCTATTTTATTTCTTTAAATCTATTTTTTTCTTTCATCATCTATTCTTTTGTTTTTTTTTCAAACATGTATTATTCCTCAACTCATTCAACGAGCTGAATATCAGAAGTAACATTATTCGACGCTGATATGTTGTATTTCGTTTTATTGTTCCAAAATTAATGAGGTGCATTTGAATTTCATTAATTGATCATATTTTAACATAACGCCTTTATTATGTGACCACTATCATTCTTACCAATTTGTGCGGGCAAGTTGTCATTTTCTTTAATCCATCGTTTAATCTCTTTGATGGCATTCTTTCTAGTCTCGTCGGTCTCGTTCAAATGTATTGCTGCATATTTTTTATCCTCGCTAGTTAATTCTTGCCAAGCGTAATGCGTGATGTCACACTTGTTTGGTGATGATAATGAATGTATTATAGTTGATAGATCTTTTCGCAGATAGCGAAATAATTGAAAAACAAAGACAGATCTATGTGATGGACAAAGAGCGATAACCTGGTCTCTCTCAAAAAATAATCTGCAGTACCGACGTCGAGGAAGTTTTTCTGTTACTCTAGCATCCTCTTAAGAAGATGCTATAGTGACCGAAGAACTTCCTCGACGTCGGCATTGCAGATTATTTTTCGAGGGAGACCAGGCTGTCGCTCTTTGTCCAACGCATAAATCTGTCTTTATTTTTTGATTATTTCGCCATCTGCGAAAAGACTTATCAACTACAGTCACTACTCTGCTTGCCATTGTTTACGTGCGCTAAGCGAAATTTGTACACGTACAGCTGTTTACATGTTAAACTTTTTTGTTGGGCTTTTGACTGGAATGACACACAGTGTTGTTCGTTAGAGTTTTCTAAAGTGCGGCCTGGTCTCATTTCATACATATGAGCTACAGAACGTTAGTAAATGACAAAAGTTAACCTCGGTTAACAGATCCACGAGCCGAAAATAAATAAATTTTTAACTTTTTGTTCGATTTTCTCGTAAAATTTACCAGCCCGCACTTTGTCTTGGTGCGTACTTTTATTCTGTAAAAGGATGTTATGATCTGTAAAGCCAATTCGAAAATTAATGAACACTGTAATGTGTCGGTAATTCCCGTCACTATAGCATCCTCTTAAAAGGATGCTAAACCTGGACTTTTTTGACGTCGATACGGCAGATTCGCACGCGGAGTGAAATGTAAGGAGAAACGCTAACAACAAGTTAACACTCTTCGTCCAACGCATACATCTGTCTTTGTTTTTTGATTGAAGCGCTATCTGCAAAAAAACTTATCAACTAGGAGAAAGTAAGTAAATTGCACCTAAGGGAAATTTATCGCAGTGAAGTAATTTTTGAAGTTGAAATTGATACGAGTACAGAAATAGAAACTTTAAACATTTTTTTATCATTCTGTATTGTCATATTGAACAATTTTTCATTTGGTAATGCTATATTCAGCAAAAAGAGGCAAGTGAATAAATAAAAAAATGTCTCGCGCCTTGGATAATTGTACACGCGGTTGGATAAATGTACGCGGAGGAAAAATAAGATTATAGTCCAATCTTTTAGCTGCACTACACTGCATTATATTGTACTAGTGGCACTATAGTTGGTCTCACATGGTCTCACGCTTTTCAAGATGAATGCGTAAAATTGTCCATGGCGGTCTTGATTTGATAAGAAAACAATTACTTGATGACTATTTAATTAAATTTAATAAACAATAGCTCAAAGAACGTAGGAAAAACGTACTTTTGTTAGATATAACAAGATTAAATAAATAAAGTAAAAATAAGGACTTATTGCCTTATTTTCTGAACGTTCAAATCGCAACAAAAATCATGATTTTACTTTTCTTATTTTTTCAATTAACTACGTTTTTAAATGATATAACGTATGGTTATATATTAAAAAAATACCTTCAGCCTACAAATATTGTCGTGATATAATCTTTATTTATCGGGAAGATGCCAAACCACGAAGTGTACAATTACCCAGTGCGTACAATAACCCTACTTTCCCCTACTGCACACAATCTGCTTGCCATCGTTTATGTGCACTAAACGATATTTATACACGTACTGCTGTTTAGGGACCAAACCTTTGGACAGATTTTTTATTGGAATGGCACACAGACAGTGTTGTTTGTTAGAGTTTTTTGCACGGTGGAACGGTCTCATTTCATACATACGAGCTACAGAACGCCAATTGTACGTCAACAGTAATTGACAAAAGTTAACCTTGATTAAAAGATTCATAAAGCAAAAATAAATAAATTTTTAACTTTTTTTTTTATTTTCTAGTAAAACCTCTTGTATCTTCCTTTTATATTGTGTGCTTTCATTCTACAAAAAAATTTTGTGATCTGCTGAGCCAATTCAAAGAATAAATAAACTGTAATGTGTGGGTAATTTTTGTTGGTTTAATTCTTTTAAATCCATCAACTTCAGAAAATTGTAAAAGTTGAAAAACAGTACTAGTAGAACAACTTAAATTTAACCTTCAATATATTTTGCTTATAGTTAATGTGCACATTACTAAGATTATTCGCTAATTTCAAGTTTATATTATTTTGAAAGTAATAAAGGTTTACGATATGTTGCCAATAATTCCAGAAGATGATTTTAAAATCTTTCCTAACAGCACATGATATCTTGCGTATCATCCCATTTTGATACGTCTCACTCGAAGCGCACGGAGACTATGGTTAGAACATCGCTTGTATTATGGTATTATCCCGTTTCTTTTGTGCGCGTTTATCCTTAGACCATACTGAAATGATACGAACACCTTTCTTTTGCGCACATCTGGAAGCCTGTTCTAGAATCTGTACGCAACTATACGTATACGCATGTTACAAAAATGGTGGAAAAGCGTATACGCTTCTCATGTCGTATTCTTGAGTACTGTTTTGTAATATTCACAATTGGGAACGTATACTCTTTCTGTTGTACTGATTTACATTTGATAACGTCGGGAAAATATATGATTTTTTCAACAATTATGATTTAGAGATACGACGTGTATGAAAAGATAATACATCATATATTAATAACGAGAAAAAAGAAGGAACTTAAAGAAAAAAAATGTATGTATATATAAAAATATAAAAAGTTACTTATAAACATTCTAACTCAACTCTCAATTATACTGACCAAATTTGACCAAATTACCATATATCCGTGGATAATTATCTTATTTCTAATTTTGATAAAAGTTTTAAAAATAAAATAAATTTTAAAATGTTGGTATTTTTTTATCTGGTGTAATAATTAAAAATTCTGAAATTAAAAGATAATTATTTAATATAAGTAGTTATTATAAAAATGTTTCTTATTAACTATAATTTTATAATATAATTTATTATAATTATACTTTAAATAAATACACAATACTTCATTATAGAACTTTATAATACTTTATAATTAAGATAAATTAATATATTATATTTTTTAAATTGAATTAAGTTAAAATTTGTAACTCATAAAATTAATTTTATTAAATATAAGTCAAATTAAAAATTAATTTTAAAAAGAATTTTTTATTTATATTAACTCTTAAATATGCTTGCGAGAAACGTACTCTACCACACACAATTATGTAAATATTTCTCTTTAAAATATAATTGTAATCTAAGATTGTTGTAAAAAAAAATCCTAAAGTTAATGTCGAAAATTAGAAGAAATTCTTTATTTTTGTTACTTAGTCTTTTAACAAACTTTATTTTCTGTTATAATTGTAATAAATAATTATTTTTTAGCTTAAGAATATTATACATTTAATTAAAAAGTATTAACTTTTTAAAATTTATCGTATTTTTAAAACTTATCAAAATTTAGAGTAGAAAACTATTCCCATACAACACAAAAGTTTGCAGCAATATTGCTGCAACGTTGCAACATTGCATATTGCAGTGCAATATTGTAGAAACATAGTTAAAATATAGCTAAGCAACATAACTTGATAATGTTGCAGCAATATTTAAAAAAATTGTAAAAAAACCAAAAATATTAAAAATTGTGAAAAACTGTTGTAAAAGAGATACCAAAAAGATTCCTATCAGTTTGATATTATTAAATAATGTATCTTGTAATTCAGTATCATATTATTCTGATATGTTTTTGTTTCTTTACTATGTTTTTATTTATTTTTTGATATATATATATATATATATATATATATATATATATATATATATATATATATATATATGTGTGTGTAAGGTAAATGTCCCAATTAGTGACGTAGTAACGTCATTGTTATAATAAATTAATAAATTAATAATGTACATGTTAAAGAAAGTATACAAAATTGCTTTTGTTAGGAATTGATTTTGAATATTTGGGATTCTAATTGTGTTGTCTTTTTTTATTTATAGGCAGATTTTAATTTGTTTATAATATTTTTTGAAAAGTAACTGAAGTACCATTTAGTGACATGTCAGTTTAGTTTTGTCTCAATTTGTAACATATGTACGTCTCTATACAGGGTGTCCCGTAATACTTCATAAATATTTCAGGGAGCAAAAGAGGATAAAATTTTGAACTAAAAGTTCCTTTGCCAATTTCAGCTCAGATCATTATTTACCGACTTATTAACGGTTAAAGTTGATCAATCAGATTGCGCTCAGCCGAAGCGCCCAGAACCGTAGCGTGCCGTAGGGCTCCTCGCGCTTACTTTAAACATTTTTCCGATTAAAATATTATTCTAATTCTTCATATTAATAATTAAATAAATAAATTAATAAATAGGTAGATGAATAATCAAATAAATAGATAAATGAATAAAAATAAATTGCAATTGGAAATTTATCTAATTTTTGAATATTTTTGATTCTTATTTATTATTTATTTATTTATTTGTTTGTTTAATTCAATTATTTAATCTATTTGTTTATTCAGTTACTTAATTTCCATGGCTAACCTCGTAGCGAAAAATTAACTACAAGATGTTTGTCATGAGTATAAAAGAAGATTATTGGAAAAAAACTTTATCAATGTATACAAAGAACCTACCTTTGTCAAATTATCAAATGAAAAAATTCAAAAATTTTGTGGTTTCTTGAATGCTGTTAATTTATGGACTACCTACTTTATTCAAATATAATGAATTAACAATCAATATGCGTCAACAAGGAGACGTATCATATCGTGAATTAGTCTCGAGAATTCGTATTATTGACAAAATCTGATTGCAACATTCTTGAAAAAAGAAAATTATCTTTTAAATGTGAGTCTTTCGAAGCGAAATTATACGAAATATGTGATTTTATTGAAAGTTTGCCTTCTGATACCGTTTGTTTATTACCTACTTGTCACATGTGTGACGTTCTTAATACTGCGATGTTAAGTCGTATTGTTTTAAAAGAAATATTATTAATTGCTGAAGATGAGATTGACTGTATTCCATGTATAAAAAAAAAGTTAAAAAGATATTGTTAAATAATGATGACAATAGTAGAACAACTGGCCTTTTCAAATAAATTTCAATTAAAATTGGAGAGAAAGTAATGATTGATGCCAGTTTGGGCCTTGTAAATGGCACAATTGTTACAGTTATTTCAGTTGTACAGGATACGTCGACTAATTATATTGAAAAAGTCAAACTTTTTTTACCGTCTGGTTCAGAATATTTAATTCAAAGAGTGAATATCACTTTTTAAGTCATGGATGGAGCATATGTTTTTAGAAGTCAATTTCTATTATTTTTGAGTTATGGTATCACTATTCATAAAAGTCAAGGTTTAAATTTACAAAATGCCATTATGGACATAGGCAATTCAGTATTTAGTTGCGGTCAGACTTATGTTGCTTTATCTCGAGTAACGTCTTTAGATGGATTGCATTTGATTAATTATGAGCCTTCGTCTGTAGTAGCCAGTGAAGAAACGATTATCAAATATAATCGTTTAAAAAAGTTATATAAACCAGAAATTTAAATTATTAATGTATCAAAAGAAAGTTACCGTAAAGTTAAAAATGTGCCATGGACATTAAGGAAAACAATTATTTTCGTTCAACAGTCAGTTCAAGAAGTTCAACAGAGTTTTGGAAATTGGGTTATACATGGTTTTCAAAATACTGACAAAATTTCATGCTATGCGAATGCTGTATTCCAATGTATATTCAATTTAAATAGTATTAAAAACAATTGTTTAATTTTGATAATTTGGATGTTTTAAGTACATTAACGCATCGATATAAAAGCGGAATGCGCAATTTGAATACCTGTGCGATACGAAAAGATTTAGGAGAGTATTTTTCAACTGATACAAAACGCATTTGATTTTCTTAACGCTCTTTGTACAAAATATGATTGTATAAAAAAATTGGTAGAGCATCAAGTTATTTCTACCAGTCGATGTAAAAGATGTAGTTACATAAATGTTAATACTCATAATAATGTTATCTTTTCAATTCCTATTAGCAAAGTGAAGAAAAAAATATTAACCTTAATAAATATTACCTAAAAAACCTAAAACCTAATAAATATTACCTAAAACCTAAAAAAAATATTAATCTTGATTTACTGAATATTTCATTTTTACGTTTATTTAATTCTGAGAAATCGTGTGAACGTTGTGAAGAAAATGTGTCAATTAAAGATGAAATAACACGAACCAAAGAGATACTTATTATCCGTTTAATTTTATTATTATTACAAAACGGTGTATTAGAGAAGGTATCACAAAAATTAAATTTAACTGCTGTTCCGACAAATAAAGTATTAATATTTGGTCAAGAGTATAAAGTTATGAATGCTGTATTTCATCACGTTTCATGTATCCAAAACAGTCACTTTACAAGTATGTAGAAAACGATCATCTAGTAAATGGTTTGAAAGTGATGATATGCAAGTTAGGAAAAAGCAATAGCTTAGGAGTGCTAAAGATATTTATATATTATTTTTAGAAAAAGTTGGTAGGTAGTAAATATACTAAATATAAAGATATATTAAAACATCAACTTCAATAGTAAAATAGAAGGTACATCTTGTAATGTTGTCAGCAATCAAAGACTATCTTTATTCACGGTACATATCATTCATTCATCATCTTTATCAATGTACAAAAATATTTGAAATTAATATAAAATTACCTTTTCAAAAAAAGGTAAATAAAGGCGCCTGTTTTTGTGCGCGCACGCCTAAAAGTCTTTATTTTTTTAATTAAAATGTATGTATTAATATTTTCTACAAAATCTTTTATTCAAACCTAAGTGGTATTTACTTAAAATAAATATCTTGAAATTGTGTAATCTAATAAAAATAATATGCGTTTGTTCAAAAAAATATATGAAATCTTTAAAGTGCGCCTGTTATAAAGAGAATATACTTTTTCTACAAAACTCAAGTGGCAGTATTTGTATTTTCAAAAAATTTTTAATGCACAAAAACATGGCGCTGCTAGATAGGAAAAGTAATGAGAAAAATTGAATAATTTCTATACAAAACCTAATTGTTACTATCTTTAGCAGCGCCATGTTTTTGTGCATTAAAACAGTAAGAATTATTAAAAGGACTTAGTTATCTATTAAATATTCATGTCTAGAGTTTCGTGTATACTTAACTTTTTCCTCGCGTCATTAATAGTCTCTATTATTATTACTATCACCACCAACATTACACCATCATCATCATCATTATTATTTTCGCTCTTTCTCAAATACTTTTTAGGATTATGGATAGATATTGGTTTTCCACAAATGACCTCTGAAAGCAGTATTCACATCGAATTCATTAATAGCAGTAAATTCTATTATTTAAGTAACAATTGTAACTATTTTCAGAAAATAAATACGAGATTTGTATAACAGTAGACAAAACAGGCGCGCGTTACGCGCGCGCTACAAAGCTTTTAATATTAAATAATTTCCTATAAATTACACAAACTTAATATTACATTATTAAACCTTGATACACATAACTATCAAAACGCGATCTCCGCGATAACAGCAGCTCACAAAGTGAACACAGCGGAAGAACCAATCAGTATTATAAAAAAGCGTCGATTTAACATGCACTTTTTCAGATGGAAAAAGCATAATTGCTGTTTTCTAAAACGGAATAATAAATTGGATAATAGTAACAAATAAAATAATTAGCAATTCTGGTAATAAGTTTTATTAATAAAATAATATATTAAATGTATAATAGATAGCACAGAACGTTCTATGGATGTCTATGAACGTTCTATGAACATTCGAATATCTATGGAACATTCATAGATATCCATAGAATGTTCTGTGTTATCTAAGAATAATTATATGTTAAAACAATAGTTTTAAAAGTTTTTTTTTAATTTAATTTAAAATTCAATGTATCAGTAATTGTTTAATTTATATTTAAATTTGAAAGGCTGTAAGCATACAAATGTTCCTCTTCAAATCACATAAAAATGAATCCTTAAAGAAATGTAAACATGCTTTAACTCAAGAATATTTTATGCTTAAAATAACGCCAAGAATAATTTAATCTCCAACAAAAAGAATAAATTAAATTATTTTTAAAACAAAGTGAAAAAATATTCTTAGTTGTAAACAAATTTTATTTTATTTAAAGAATAGAGTTTTGCGCCCGTTTAACACTAAATATCCTTGCATTAGGATTATTCCGAGGATTATTCTTTCTTTGCTCTTTGCCAATTTATGCCGGTGTCTGTACAGGCGGGCGGATCTGCTGTAGCGCATTTATTATTCATTTTACTTATGTTACCTTTGTGGATAGCAGATCCGTCTGTGTGTACAGGCAATTGGCATTTCTCTGTCGCTGTGACAAAGTGTTAATTAGAATATAGATTAGGTAAGACAAGCTAAACATTTCACTTTCATTGAAGTTTGAATTACATTTAGAGGTATGCCCTATGGATATAATATTTCACTTACAAAACTATCCTAACTTACTTCATTTATTTCCGTCATTTGATTGATCTGGGATCCACCGAGCTCTCATATACACTATTGCCTACGAATGCGGAACAAGTGAGCTTCGAATATGAGTCGAGCGCACTTTCGATTTTATGTAATTTTTAATCTATATAACTATAAGAATAAATAGCTTTCAAATAATGTGATCGAGCTTGTTGCAAGAACAATATGATATTAGAAACAAGAATACGATTTAAAAAATAAAATATACTTTGCACAAATTTGTTTATTACTGATGCTAACGAACAGTTGTAATTGAGGAGAGCATTAGATGTTTGAATGAAAACAAATCGAATTCAAGTATTTATTTATTTATTTATAGTTTTTATTTATATTTTACGAAACGTAAATGATAAAAAATTTAAATAAAATTGGTTTTTTTTGTTTTATTTGATTGTTTCTTTGTTGCAATAACAATGAGAAAGAACAAACATCACAATTGTTTTCCATGATACATTACACATAATCTGAATTAAATGTTTTTTAATACAACTTATATAGAGGTTTACTTTTAAACAAGTTTATTATGCATTTTTCTGGGCGCGTACGATCGTGATCGCGTGCTTCAGCAATGAATGGACCTGCTCGCTGCGCTTACGCTCGATGCGTAGTAGGATTAAACGATTAATCAATGTATTTATTAAAAATTCTGGTGTTCACGGTCGCGCCTATTTTTGAATGCAAATAAACATATAGGAAATATGCATCGTGAAATGTTAACGTTCCAAGCTATTTCGGGATGGTCTCAAAAATAAATTGTCGACACTGAGAAATTTTTCTAGAAATAGCTTGGCTATGCATATTTCGATAATATTCTACAAATATTTCAATAAATATAAAATATTTAGAATATTACGGGAAATGTTTTTTTAGATATTTTCAAAAAATATTATATAAATATTTTAGAAAAATATTGAAAATATTTTATGATTATTCTAAAAATATATGTTATGTATTAATAAAGGCGGGTTAGCGATAATCAATTAGAAAAGAAATAGTCTCACATATATTACATTTATTTTTATTCATTAATTAGACTGCTCCAAATGGGATAAAAATCCAGTTGGAATACAAATGTCTACTAATATTCAAAAATTACTTAAAAATATAACATTTTTTTATTCTAAAATATTTGTTTCAAGCTTTACTTTCTCAAAATGTATATTTTCCAAAACATTTAATTATTTGTAAACTTGGTATGTATCACATGATATCATATGTAAGGGAGAGGGAAGTAAGATGACGACCTTATCGATTTTTGCTAATTTTTGTGGTAATATAAAAATAACAAACTATTTTTTTTAGATTCATTAAAATCTTCTTTATTATTAGTAAAAATTAGAAGTTGTTAAGTAAATTAGAATTTTTTTAATTTAAATTATTTTAGTACATGTTAATTTCGTCATCTTGCCCGCATTTGTGGGTAAGATGACTTTTAATACCAAATAAGGTGAAAAACAGTCAAATAAAGGTAATAATGTACTTTTATGAATAAAAAAGATTTATTACAATATAATAATTTTATACTATTTTAATATTACAACATAGTTAAAAAAAACGTGAATAAATATTTATATAATCTGTGAAAATAAAATTATTAAAATTGTGACATTGCGATACATATTGCGATTAAAATTGCGTTATATACAATCAGAATGCTCTTAAGACCGAAAAGACCAATGCACAAATGCATTATCTTGCCTATGCACAACATTCATCATCTTATCCCATAGTCACCATGTTTATTTGTTTATGAAATATAAAATACTGCAATATGAAAATTGAGAAATATAAATACATTATTGTATGCGTTTTCAGTTATACAATATTGTGATTTTATAGAAAGAATAAAAAATATTTATTATAATTATGTTATTCTTTATGAACGAACACTAAAAAGTTACGGATAGATGCTTTCAAATCACATTTTTTATTATATTATCTATTCTCATAGACAGATTGAAATCAAACTATCATAGATTATTTGTTACTATTTAAAGTCTCTAATGAATTAAGCACCGGTTTGTTATTTGTTATTAACTTGAAAAAATTAACAATTCGTCACTCCCCTCCCCCCTCTTCCTTATAGTGGTTACATGTTTATATTAAAATTATAACACTTTTTTAACTATTCTATTACGGTTTTGGATGAACGTTTGTATTAATAGGTGACAAGGTATTTCAACTATCAAATACAATAGGTACGCGCAAAAATAACTGATCACAACGTATCCTATATATAGAACAACCTGAACACAAAGAACAAATAAAATTAATATATTGTTTATTAATATTAAAATTTTTAATATTCGTATACTTACCATCGGCAGAAATTCATAATGATGTGATGTTTCACGGTATGAACTAATCGATTGTATAATTATAGGATGTAGAAGGTAAACGCAATAGGTCAGTCTACTTAAAGGAATCGAGCCTTTGAATGACAGTATTCTATTAACAATGCCTGTAACAAAACAAGCATACGATAATAAAAAGATAGATTTTTTAATTATAACAGAATTTAAAATATAATATAATACAGTACGTCTCTGAGACACCCTGTATGTATATACATATATGTATATACATATATGTATATTGTATGTTTATGTTTATGTGTGTGTGTGTGTGTGTGCGCGCGCGTGTGCGTGTGCACGTGTGTGCGTGCGTGCGTGTGCGTGTGTGTGTGTGTGTGTATTTGTATATTGTACATTAGACATAATAGGCATATACTGTCTTAATAAGATAAATTTACATATTAATAAATACTAACCTCTATGTTGAATAGTACAGGCTATTATAATCCATGCTATGCCAATAGCCCACAGTGTTTTATGTAGAGCAATATAAATTGCAATAAGTGAAATGGACACATAGCGCTTATAAATCCAAGATAATAAGAAAATATTAAAAGCGCTGGCAAGACCAAAGCCGCACCAACATAGAATTATGATTTTCTATAAAACACATTTCAAACTATTAAAACATATATTTATTATAACGTTTCACTAATTTAACATTTGTAGGATCAGATTTTGTCGGCCAATTATTAGTGCTGTCAGATAACAATTCCGATGTAAAAGTTTGATAAACACGAGTCCATACAAATTTTGGGACAAATTTTACAATAAAGCACAAAAGTGATCATAAAACGATTGATATTTTTGAATTCTATACTCTTTAATTATCTTAAATCAATTATTTTTCAAAATTTCAGTACTTTTTAAATAATACTTTACAAGAATTTTTTTAAATAAATGTTTGCACGATGGCTGAAAATGCATTCTCGCGTCTATTAAATGAATGTTATGACAGAGAACTGTCAAACTGCTATTATATGTGTGGTGTTTCATAAAGACTTTACATTATAAATTACACGCAAATTTGCTTAATTATATTCATTTATTAAATTAAAAGTGTCTTATTTGGAACATTTGGTCCAATTTAGCTTACTCTCCCCTATTAATAAATTTACACAAAACTAATAAGAAATTATAATAGTTTATATATTTCATAATTATTTCAATATCTATTTCTTTTTTAATATACAAAGATAATACTTAACCTTCTTCCAATACAACTTATAATTTAATTTTATTAAAATATAACTTGTAACTGCACCAATAAAATATGAATTCATTCTCGTCCATGGTGTAATGTATAAAACACTTACGAGTTTAAACAACTCATGAAATCTGTAACAATAAGAAATTTTGGTAAATATAATTTCTTAATAAACAAGTTTATACATGAATATGTGTATATATATGTATATATATGTATACATGTATATATATATATATATATATATATATATATATATATACATGTATATATATATATATATACAGTAAAGTCTCCTTAATTTTGACAGATGGTGCGATAAGAGCAGAATGCCAAAGTTATAGAATATCTTCACCACTTTGCTCGCACAAATACACGGTGATTGGTAGACTCGTACTGTGGTGAGGGTATTCTGTTAAGGAAGGAGTGATATTAGTGTTTGTGAAAGTATGTGTGAAAGAATGTAAAGATTAGAAGGGCCAAATTTAAGGAGACTCTACTGTATATATGTATGTATGTATGTATGTATATGTGCATCTGTATATATGTATGTATACAAAGAAAGAGAAAGAGAGAGAGACACAAAGTGAAAGAGAAGAATAGGTAGTATTATAGCTATATATTTACATTTAGTATAATAGCTTCGTTAATAAATAATTAATTTGAAGACGTAACGATTATATTCTTCAAAGTGTTTTTTAATAGATTTTAGATTCAAAATTTATGACATATTTGTTATACTGAATGTTAGTTATAAAAATACAGTGATGTTACTCCATTATGGGTCGAAGAGAAACAAGAATGCTAACAAAGACCACTATAAAAATAAATTAAAAGTTTTAATTTAACAAATAACAATAATAATGGAATCATATTAAAGCTAATGAAAGTACACTGATATTGTTCGCAAATTTGAGTTAATCCTTTCCAGCACAGTGTAGCTCTGGGAACTACACCTACTATTCAAGCTTGCTGATTACGAATCCAATGTTAAAAATTTAAAATGGTGGATCCAATATAGCGAACAAAATTATCAAAATTGACCGAATTCGCTTGAAACTTGTTATTTATATGTTTTCGAGGTCGCTGATTATTAAACAGATATCAAAAATACAAAAATTGAACTGCCAGATATAATATGGCGAATTAATATAGAAAACTGTGTTATAAAAACACATCTTTAAATACTGTAACAAAATAATTTTAATGATTAAATTGCTTTTAGAATTTAACGCGCATTACACAAAATATTATGTTATTCCAACACCCTAAATATATTTTTGACGCCCGCCGTTTTTCTTCTACCTTAAAATGTTTCAAAAAGCTCGAAAGTAAAAATATTTTGTAACAAAAGTCGACTATTGCATTAAATATTGATATATTATTGTCTCTACATAACGCTGCCAGTTAAACAAATAATTTTTAAAGTAATTACTAGAATTTGTTTAATTCACTAAATATACTTAACTATCGGTAGGTCTCATATCAGGCAAACGCTTAAATCATATCTAATTTTTGTAATTGCATAGATCTAATATAGAAGATACATTTATAACTTTCTAACTTATCACTTACAATCTTTTAGATAATCTAGATTATATTTGTACGGTTATTCTTTGTTGAATAAAATTTTTATTAAAGACTTTGAAAATGTTAACGTACAGTATATCTGAGTGCGGCGTGCGACGATTATGAGAGCAAATACGTACAATCGACGCGACACCCGCCGTTGCCTATTCTTACTAATTTTCTATCAACAAACCGATTGTTTTGTTTTTACAAGACTATGTTGATGCAACGTGGACTGTATTTATTATTTTTATTTTTTTAATTAATTAATTTTTTCTTTCAACAATTAACTCAATGTAATCTAAGAAAACTATAATCATACTAATATAGCGATATACGTACAGACGTGACGCAGCATTCGTACGAAAGTATTTATGTTCGTTTGTCGCACGAGAATAATGGAAGGCTAATAATGGAGGTAATACAAGTGATCACAATACATACACAAGCCATAATACTACCTTTTTATGTATATATGAGTGTGTAAAATAACTTACGTGGGAACATATTCATAAATATATGAAATATAGCCAGTAAAAATAATCGAGCCTATTAAAAGCGCGCCTGATATTATAACAGCGGCATAGAAATACCTAAAATTCACAATACATATTTATTTTAATATATATGAAAGCCGCAATACACTAGGGGAGACTAGGACGACTACTGATTTGATTTACATAAGGTTTAAGGTTTAGAGAAAAATGTGTTACCTTGGAAACATGGAAACTTATGTTATAAAAGAAATATTTTGCGATAACTTTTTTTTTGTTTTTTCCATTATAAGTACTAGAGTCAGTTAAGTGACTCTAATAATTACATAAATAGAACACAATGCCAACTTTGCCTCTTGAGCCCCAGTCTCCCCTACAATCTATAGTTGGTTACTTACATAGTTGATAAAATTAATACCATTAAAACGATTACGTGACTTTGCATCTCGACAGCTAGATACCAGCTCCAACTCATGCACTGTGATAAAAGATTTTAGAATAAAAGTTTTCTGTTTAATCGTATTTTTATTTTATTATTTTAATTTAAGACAATTTTAATTAAACGTGTACGTACCAATGTATCGAAATCAAAGAAATTATTTATGAATAGAAGATTTCTCCACCAGTATTTTGCACAAATTTCGTGCGATTTCTCATTCGTATAAATTTGTGATGTCTTATCAAGCCAATCGGAATTTACTTGCATTATTCCTAATACCATTATATAAACTGGTGTCAACCTTAACAAAATTTTAATTATTAATAAGAAAAAAGAGCAATTCTTTACTCAATTATTAAAATTGAAAAATTGATATTTAAACTTTATACATCACAAACATATATGTTTATTCCACTTATTAAATCAGTAATTTTATTATGATTATTGTTTTCTTATTGTTTGCAAATAACAGAAAAACATACCGAAAAAATCTTTTTACTATATTGATCAAAAGTTCGTTTAATTTTTCTCTATATAGAATTTGCTTATTCAAAATTTTGTTTGCTTTATCTCTCAAACACCCATGAGTCACCAAAAATCCACTTGCAAAAAAAAATATGTCTACTGATGTAACTCCAATCAATGGATCAACTAGAAAACCATAATTTTCCATATTTCTCCAGAACCATACTGTATTGTCTGCAAACGAAAATCAATTTTTATTATATGCAAAAAAGTAACACAAGAGTATATTAGTATGAAAAATTATTCATTATGTAGAAAAAGTCAAAATGTACTCGCCGAAAGAATCTACAGCAAAATATATACTGTGTAATAAAATTATAATACACATATTTAGAACTTTTAAGCCATTAATAACTGGTATTGTGCCAGCACTTAATTTTGTATTAAACATTTCTCTCGTATTTGTATAAGAGGAGAAATGTATTAATACTTTTTTAATTAGTTTTATTTCCACTTCTCTGGATACGTTTTTCATACCTAAATTATAATTCAAAACTTTTAATACTAACGTAAAAGTAAAAATGTAAGAATAAAAATAATATTAAGCAAGAGAAATTCATATAAGCGTGTGAATAAGCCGTGCACAGAATAAGGGAAAGTGGGTTAAATCGAATTTATTCGCAGTTTTGCTCTCTATAAGGCATAAATAAAGTCCAATCGTAAAACCGAAGGTGCCGTTCGAGAGATTTAATTCCCTTCATTTTTGTTTCAGACCATTTTGACGTATCTCTTACTTGTGTTGAACTATAATGGAAAATGTAAAAACGCTTTTTCCAGTCCGATTTGAAACCAGTGCAGTGGTTTCAAATCAAACCAACCGTGGTCCAAATTGGATAAACCTATTTTTGTTGACTTTTAAATAGAATTTTAAAAGATTTTAATGTATTTTTTTAATATTGAGTAAAAACAAGCAATTTAATAGTCAAAAGTAAAAATTTTATTTAAAAAAGGAAATTTATATAATTAAACGTTTTCCGGTCATGTTATGATATCATTATTATATAATTAAAGTTGAAATAAATAAAATTCAATTATTCTGAGTCTGATAATATTGTACTATTACATTATACGAACTTATGATATTATACTATTAAAATTTAACGTTTATAAGACCACATTTGGTCGACTGATCACCAGTGCTGCGATCAAGTTGCAGTTCTGAATTAAAAGTCCAATTTGGACACGAGTCCTTTCGAACTTCGGAACAAATTTTACAATAAACCATCAAAAGTGATCACAAAACGCTTGATATTTTTAAATTCTACACTTTTTAATTATCTTTAATTACTTTTCCAATTTTAGTAATTATTAAATAATAATTTAGAAAATTTTTTTTTAAATTTTTACACGATGCAAGAAAATATATATTCGCATCTATTAATGAATGTTATGACAGACATTATGATAATATCACGATACTCCGTCTCCTCCCGATGTGTTAAACAAATTATAGAATAATAAAAGACTTAAAAATATGTTCATATATAAAATACATTGTAAAAATTACTGATAAATATTATCACTAGTATAAAATTGATATAAATATTGTAATAAAAATATGTTTAAATTAACATCATCTTTGTAACAAAAATATATTTAATTATTTTCTTAAAATTAACACAACCATTGCAACCAATATGTTTAAATATTCCCCTTAAATTAACGCAACTATTGTAACAAACTGCGGCGAACCGGATTATAATAAATTTCCTGAATGTCAATTCTTTCTATGTTGTATAATAATCATTCAATTATGTACATTAATGATGAAATATACGTTTATATTGATGTTTACAGGAAGCCATATTGTTAAATTTCATTTTTTTAAATTTACCCCATCTTGTCTCGTCCCCTAAATATTACTCGTAGATCGCGCTTGGTAGAATTTCCGAGTTAAAGCCACCCCCCAAAAAAAACATTTTGCTTATAAGTGAGGAATTCCTCTTAACATTTCCTCTAAGAAAGAAAGTCTTATGTGAAGCATATTCCTCTATAAAACGTAATCATTTATGAAAAAGTGAACATATGAATTATGATCAAAAGTAAATTTCTTTATAGGAAATTCTACTATAGTAACTGGAATAACCTCTTGAAATAAGAGTATATGCAAGATATTCGCGGCATGCTTATTTGTTAGAGACCCTGTAGTAAACAGAGATGCGCCAATAGTCACGTGATCGTAATATTTCTTTGATTAGCTGAAGTTTTTCGCACGTAATTTAAACTCGCGTAGCCATAGTGCGACTACTCTCAACATTGACTTTTGTGAAAAAAATTAGTGAGTGATCCTTTTTAATGTTTTTTGAATATTTGTATAAAACACTTAAAATACTCCTATTGAACTTTCATCAGCAAGGACACTTCAAACAAAAATTAAGAATATTTCATTCAATTCAGGAATACAAATTTAAAAAAATGATCAATATAAAGCTGTCATCATGATCATTACTAGAATTTAAAATGAAAAAGAAACTGTTTATTCAGTACTGAAGTTGCAGAAATCCTGAAAATATTTTTATCTATATCTTAAAAATAGAATCAACTGTGTGTTTAATATTGTTAACAAAATTTTATATTACGATTTTCGGACAAATAAATAAAATTTTAATTTAACTTTAAATTTTAATATATAAATAATAAAGTATAGAAATAATATGTAATAAAAAAATATGTATTTATTTCTTTTTTACATTTCTATATTAGTGTTAAATTTATGGTTAGGTAACTCTGAACTCTTCATGCGAAAACGCGTCGAATGAGCCTAATTTCAGTAAAATCAAAAGTAATGGGGGTATTCTTAATATTTGCCATTTATATAGTTTATATTAAAAATATCTAAAGCTAAATATCAAAGAACTAGTGAGAGTGTTCGAGCGGTACTCAAGACGCAAGTTCCTTCGTATTTAAATCACCTTTACTTTAAATGTAACTTTTTATTAGAGATATCACAAGTGAACGATTAGCTCAGTGTTAGCGTATTAGATTACTGTTTTAAAATCTTAGGTTTGAATTCCACCGGCGCCGATGCATTTTTCAAAAATTGTAAAATAATGCGTAATTGTAATTAGTGAAATAGGAATCTTACATACGAAACAGTACATGCAAAACTTTCATACAGATTAAGCTATAAAAATAATAAGATGTGTTAAAAAACTAAGAAAAAAAAATTTTTTTTTTATTGCACGTTATTTGCTAAAAGAGGAAATTTTTTTCTAGTATTAAGAGGATGCTATAGTGACCGAAGAACTTCCTCGACGTCGGCATTGCAGATTATTTTTCGAGGGAGACCAGGCTGTCGCTCTTTGTCCAACGCATAAATCTGTCTTTATTTTTTGATTATTTCGCCATCTGCGAAAAGACTTATCAACTACAGTCACTACTCTGCTTGCCATTGTTTACGTGCGCTAAGCGAAATTTGTACACGTACAGCTGTTTACATGTTAAACTTTTTTGTTGGGCTTTTGACTGGAATGACACACAGTCAGTGTTGTTCGTTAGAGTTTTCTAAAGTGCGGCCTGGTCTCATTTCATACATATGAGCTACAGAACGTTAGTAAATGACAAAAGTTAACCTCGGTTGACAGATCCACGAGCCGAAAATAAATAAATTTTTAACTTTTTGTTCGATTTTCTCGTAAAATTTACTAGCCCGCACTTTGTCTTGGTGCGTACTTTTATTCTGTAAAAGGATTTTATGATCTGTAAAGCCAATTCGAAAATTAATGAACACTGTAATGTGTCGGTAATTCCCGTCACTATAGCATCCTCTTAAGAGGATTTGTCTTAAGTCTAGCCTCTCACGTTTATTTGATATTCCTCTTTTATTCCTATTCCTTCTATTTTAAAGTATCTTCTTAAGGCCGTATATAAGAGACAAACCCTTTAGAATCAAAACAGTACCATTAAAAAGTAAAATATTTTTTTTCTAGAGATTAGACTCTCTAAATCAAATTTAAACCGACGATTGCACGACTCCTTGAAATAGGTGTTAAAGCGTCTCATTACACGCATTTATTCCAGATTCACGAAAGTGCATTCGACTTTGTAACTCACGTCACCCTTTGGTGCGGCCACGAGAAAAGCTTTTGTTGCGTCCTGGCCTGCCTTACCCAACTCCCGGGGTTTTTTTTCAATAAATACTTCTTTCCTAAGACTGGACGTACAGAATTAATTTAAGTTAAAAATATTCTTTTTGGAACACGGCCCGATTTAGCCCACTCTCCCTTATAAAAAATGTTATTCTGCTACTTAGTATTTATTTAAAATAATAGATCAGTTAAAACAAAGTGATAAATTATTCAATAAATAGTTAAATAAGAAATTAATAGTTTGATAAAGGATTAAAAATTTAATACGAGAAAGTAAACCTAATTTTCTGAAGATGAAATAAATATTGTGTTTAAGATTGGACGATCATTTTCTTCTGTTTTTTTCTAACCTACCTATTGGCGCAAACAATGGAGGCACTTGGACAAATCCAACAAGTCGCTAATAAAATTCGGACATCTTCACGCCCAGCTGTATATGCGCTGTATCGGCTTGTATTTGAAGAGGAGGGAAATCGCGCTAGCCGCAAACGACTGCGTGAATTTCGTGGCTTCGATTTTAATGACGCATCTCAAGAATTCAAAACAAAATACAAATATTCTGCTGTCTTTACAATCGGCGACCTGACGTCAATGTGTAATATTCTTGGATTAGATTACACAGGTACCAAAGAAGATCTAAGACAGAAAATAATACGAGCGCTTATGGATATCCAATCATTGGCACCACACGAAGATGACGACGTCGATTCAGGAGAAGAATCTGAGGAGTCAGAGAGAGCAGAAGAGTTGCCGCATAGACTACAAACGAAAATGAGAGCAAGCAGTGACATAGATGCTTCCTCTCATTCGAACAACGATTCGTATCAAATTCCACGGAAACACAGGAGACAAGACAGAACAAAAATTACGTTCAATTTTAAAGATATAGAAGACACCATTCGTCCATTTGACGGGAGCGATGATTGCCCAATCGAAAAGTGGATCGCAAATTTTGAGGAGCTGGCAGCATTATTCAAGTGGGATGCCATACAAAAATTGGTGTTTGTACGTAAGTCTCTTAAAGGCGTTGCTAAAACATTTGTACGTGGGTTGAGCATTACGCAATCCTGGAAACAATTAAAGGAAGCCCTTAAGGAGGAATTCAGTTTGAAAGTGAGCAGCGCTGATATTCACCGAAAGCTTGCTAAAAGAAAAATAAAAAAAGACGAAAATCTGCAAGAATATTACCTATCTATGAGAGAGATAGCGTCGAAAGGTAATATCGACGTCGAGTCGGTCATTCAATACATTATTGATGGCGTTCCGGATAACAGCAACAAGGTCGTGTTGTATGGCGCCAGGAATTATAACGAGTTCAAAGCGCGCCTTCGTACTTACGAGAGGATGCAAGATCGAGGAACCGCCAGCAGCAAAGGGTATCTTAAGAAGGAAACCATGGGTAAACCAACGAAAGACGATGCCAAATCAGAGAAAGACGATGCTAAGAGGACAGCGAAGGACAGATGCTACAATTGCGGCGAGGGTGGACACCGATCGACCACATGTCAATTTAAAGACCGAGGTAAAAAATGTTTCGGTTGTAATGATTTTGGCCACGAAACAAAAAACTGTCCATCTAAAAATTCTAAGAAATCGCAGGTAACAACTAACGTACTTGTACAATCTGTCGATACGAGTCGAATGTTTAAAGAAATTGTAATCGGAGATAACTGTTTGCGTGCTTTAATAGATACAGGTAGCCATCTCTCCTTGATGCGCGAAAACATGTTTACGACAATTAATATATCAAAGCTGTGTAAATCGCATGTACTGTTGACAGATATTGCTCAAGGCCAAGTTAAGACGCTGGGATATTTCCAGACGACGATCATTATAGACAATGTTGATTTTTCTATAACATTTTATGTGGTTCCTTCAGGGGCCTTAACTGTCGATATAATTTTAGGAACAGATTTTATTAATCAAACTGAGATCACTATCAACCAAGATGGCATTAAAATTACGAAACCTAACGCTTTAGTTCTTCTTTCACAGATTGAATTACAACAGAACAATGACGAACTAATTCATACAGATTTGAATATTGATAACGAATCGAGAAAGACGGTAGAATGCATGATGTCGGCGTACAAACCGAATAAGATTAAGACGACAGATATCGAATTAAAAATAACGTTAAAAGAAGAAACACCCATTTATCAGTCTCCACGACGATTGCCGCCGAAAGAGAGAGAAAGCGTTGAAAAACAAGTGAACGATTGGTTGCATGAAGGAATTATAGAACCGTGTTCGTCTGAATATGCAAGCCCTGTAGTAGTTGTTAAAAAGAAGAACGGTTCTCTTCGACTCTGTGTCGATTATAGAAAATTAAATCGAATAATGGTTAGAGACAAATACCCACTTCCGGTGATGGATGAACAAATCGATTTATTAACAGAAGCTAATATATTTAGTACAATTGATCTAGAAAATGCATTTTTACATGTTAACGTAGAAGCATCCAGTAGAAAATATACAGCTTTTGTAACTCATCAGGATCATTAACAATTCCGAAAAGTGTCTTTTGGATTATGTAATTCTCCACCTGTTTTCGAACGATTTATTAATCATATTTTTAGACCTCTAGTTAACGAAAAAATCTTGTTGATTTATCTGGACGACTTGATTGTAATTCCGAACGATGTGGACGAAGGTATTAGACGCTTGCAAAGAGTACTCCAAGTCGCGAGTGATTACGGTTTAAATATTAATAAAAGGAAATGTCAATTACTATAATCAAAAATAGAATATCTAGGATACATTATAGAAGCCGGTGAGATCCGCCCATCTCCTAACAAGATACAAGCTGTCTTAAATTTTCCGAAGCCACGTTCGTTAAAAGATGTACAGAGTTTTCTTGGACTGTCTGGCTATTTTAGAAAATTTATTGAATTTTATGCCATGAAAGCTAGATCTCTAAGTGATATGTTAAAAAAAGGGAACGCATTTCAATTCGCTTTTAAAGAGAAAGAATCATTTGAAAAATTAAAAGCAGATTTAAGTACAGATCCTGTTTTAAAAATTTTTAAACCGAAGTTTGAAACAGAACTGCACACTGACGCATGCAAGGACGGTCTTGGAGCAATCTTATTGCAAAGAGATCATGCCAGTAAAAAATACACCCGGTGTATTATTTGAGTTATAAAACAACTGAGGTAGAGTCCAGATATACGAGCTACGAATTAGAGATTCTCGCAGTAGTAAGAGCCTTAGAAAAATTCCGACATTACCTGTTAGGCATTAAATTTAAGCTTGTTACTGATTGTGCCTCATTTAAACAAACCATGAATAAAGCTAAATTGTCTGCTAAGATAGCAAGTTGGATTTTATTAATTGAAGAATTTGACACTATCGTAGAGCATAGAGTAAATTCAAGAATGAAGCATGTCGATGCGCTCAGTCGTTATCCGGTGATGGCAATTAGTAGTGAGGATAATGTTACAATTCGAATAGCCAGTGCACAAAAGAATGATTCAGAGCTACAGGCCATTATGGAAGTACTGAAAGTTAAATCTTATGATGACTACTTTATACGTAATGACATATTATATAAATTCAAAGACGGTCTTGAATTGCTGGTTGTACCACAAGACATGCAAAATGAAGTCATCCAAATGGCTCACAGCAAAGAACATTTTGCAGTTAAACGTACAAAAGAAGGCGTTAAACAAGAATTTTATATTCCAATGTTAACGAAAAAGATCGAAAATGTAATCGCTACTAACTGTGTTCCTTGTATTTTAAGCAACAAAAAAGCGGGCAAACAAGAGGGATTTCTTAATCCATTAGATAAAGGAGATTTTCCGTTACAAATTTATCATCTTGATCATTTGGGACCGCTAGATTCAACTAACAAAAATTACAAACATTCTTGCCGTAATTGATAGCTTCACCAAGTTTATCTGGTTGTATCCCACAAAGTCTACGACGTCTAAGGAAGTGATTTCGAAGCTACAATTGCAAAGTCAAACCTTTGGAAATCCCACTTGTTTTATTACTGATAGAGGCACTGCGTTCTTTTCCTTAGAATTTCAGGAATATTGTAAAAACGAGGAAATCAAACACTCAATGATTACCACCGGTTTGCCTCGGGCAAATAGACAAATTGAGCGAATTAATAGGACGATTATTCCTGTATTAACTAAACTTGCATTAAACGATCCTATGAAGTGGTATAAATTCGTACGTAAAATTCAACAAACTTTAAATGCTACATTCCAAAGAAGTATTGGCATGGCTCCTTTCGAATTGCTACTAGGCGTAAAAATGAAACAGAAAGATAATCTAGCAATTAAAGATATACTCGATAAAGAATTTCAGTTGTAGTTCGAACAGAGTCATGATCAATTACGTGAGCGAGCAAGAAGTCAAATTGTAAAAGTACAAGAACAAAACCGTAAGACATATAATGTAAGAAGACGCAAACCAATCAAATATAAAATAAATGACCTAGTCGCAATTAAAAGAGTCCAATTGGGGCCTGGCAAAAAACTTTGTGCTAAATATCTTGGTCCTTACAGAATTATAAGCGTAAAGTCAAACAACACTTATGATGTCAAACGCGAATTGCCTGGTGAAGTTCCGATTAAAACTAGTACTTGCGCGGAATATATGAAACCCTGGTCCACAGTATTATAGTCATCTGGGCCAGATGACATTTCAGGACGGCCGAGTGTAGGAGGGTTTAAGCCATATTCGTGTTATTTGTAATACGTGCACATGGAAGAGCGTTGCGCTCTGGGGCGAGCTGCGAGCGGAGACTTGTTAGCGAGTTCGACAAGTGAGAGGCGAGTTTGAATGACAGCGGATCAGCGTGTGTTAAAATATATCGTTACTCATGTAAATCGAAATACGCTTGCTATTCAACCTCACACTTCCTACACTAATATATATAACTAGCGCAAAAATAATGTGTTTTATTTTACACTTACGGATTGCTGACCCATGTTAAACTGGATGTAAACAAATTCAATATTACCGACAGTTTTCCTTGTTTATAAATATCTAACATATTATGTTGAGAAATAAACATCGTGAGAAATATCGTACAGGACATATAGTATATTAATTGTGATACATATAGTATAGTGAATGTGCGTTATTTATTGTACTTTATATGTACAATACATTTGCAATTTCTATAAACAACGATTTGTACAGTTGTCAAAGCGCTTATATTCAAATTAAAAAACGTGATTTTTTAAATTAAAATATTTTAATTTAGATAAAAATTTTTAGGTTCTGCATCGTATAATGGATATTAATAAGATATAATTAAGACAATAAGATATCAATGTGTTATGTCAAACACAACGCAACTTATTTATCTGATGTTTACTGAGGAACTAATTTTAAAATTTTAATTCATGTTTCTAATATAATATCTAATATTCTTCCATTGTACACAGGGCCTTAAATTTGAAATGTAATATAAAAAAATTATTATAATGTTAATTTGTAGTAAAATAGGTATTTTTTGTTTTTAATAAAGTGATTAATTAAAAATTATTGACGGGAGAGAGAGAGAGAGAGAAAGAGAGAGAGAGAAATTATGAATTATGCGCCTTTTATTCTATTCTGTGTTATCAGGAGGCGCGGTCGCGTCTCGCGGTATTTTTTTTTTCTTACTTATTTTCATTATTCTTACTTATTTTCATTATCATCATCATCATCATCATAGCTCATCTCATTTTCATCATCAGCGATCAGCGAGAGAGACCAGCCTCTTTTACGCGAATCAGCGAGTTCAAGCATAACGAGATTATCAGATCTCAGTAACGGCTGAACCGATCAAGTTCTGAGTAGTCTCAATCGATAGCTTGGGGAAAATTGCATAATAAAAGTGTTTTTATTTTTTCTCTCCGTGCCCTACGAGCGGAGATATCGTGACGCAAAGTCCAAATCTCGACCATTTACATTTAAGATACGTCATCATTATTATTATCATCGCCAAGCAAATCTTGTCCAGTACATTTTTTCGACACGAGTAACGAGTGGCGCTCGTTACTACACTATCAGCCCGCATGCAACCATGTGATGCATCACGTGGCCGCGAGTGCTGCGACAATGATTGCCGTGATATCATGGGTTTCCTAACCTGTAACCTGAACTGAATCGGCAATATATCTTGGTTCGCGGGGCAGACGACACTTTCTTTTTGCCGATCGTGGCTAAGAGAATCTTTTCCCGTATACGTTTTCGACACGGAGTGGTGCTCGTTATAGTCGTTTTATGTGATTATGGGTGCGTTCCGTTTCATGCATAACATAACATGCGATTCACGCATAACATAACATATATGCGATGCATCATTTATCCTTGTTGTTTTTCAACTAACTAACGTTAAACGAGGATATATAATCAGTACAAAATTACCTTTTCAAAAAAAGGTAAAAAAATGGCGATATTTATGTGTGCGCGCGCACTTTATTTTTAATTTTTTCCAAAAACACAAGTAGTACTACTTCTGTATTTTAACAGAGAAATTTTTCTATGCTAACCCATGTGGTACTCTCTTTAATTCTATACAAAACCTAAGTGATTCTATTTCTGCATTTTCATTGAAAAACCTTCCTATTCCTAACCCAAATAGTATTTACTCAAGTGGTACTATTTTTGTATTTTATAAATCTAACGTCAAGCAAACGTTTCGACATTTAATAACGGTCTTCCTCAGTACAGATTTACAAGTCTATAAAACAACAAAATAATCGCACGAATTAAGATATGAACTTATCAAAATAAACAACTAAAGATCAAAAATAAAAACAAGTTACCAAACAAATAAAGATTGTGCAAAACCGTGATATACATCTTCTTTCAACGTCTTAACATAATAAACGACCTCACAGATCGTGTGCAAAGACAAGAGCTTCGTAAAAACAACATGAATTGATTGCTAACAAATAAATAAATGAGAAAGTAATATTGAAATGATGACTTTTAAACTTGTAGTAGACAATACAAATTAAATAGTTAAAAGAAATAAACGGATAATAAATAAAATTAAAAGTAAATATGAAATAGAAAAAAGCTCATAACAAGTCATAAGATATAAAATTGTAAAAAAAATTATAAAAAATTATGCAAAATCCAAAAAAGAAAAAGGAAATAATTGAGACAAAAAATTATAGACAAAATTATATACCTCAAGCACCAAAATTCGTGTCACAGCATTGTGAGACAAAATGTTACATCTTGAGAAGAATTGATACAAATAATAAGGACCGAAACGAGATAGCCTCGGTGGCCCGAACGAAAGGAATAGAAAGAGAAGGAATGACAAACCTAAGAAGGGGGAATACGATCGAGGATAGAAAGATACGCATCTGAGAGGAGTTCGGTATCGCTTTGTTTATTTAGTTCATGCAATTGATTTTTGATGTGTAACATCTCGGACATAAATCTTTTAACATAAGATAGCTTTGTCTAAAATTTCCACGTTCTCCCAATCAAATTCGTGGTTTTCTCCAATGCGATGTAACGAGATAACCGAAGGAGAACTGGCCTTTTTAATATCTGCTTTATGTTCGCTGACTCTTGTTTTTAATTGGCGTTTTGTCTATCCCACGTAAGAAAAATCGCAGTCCTTACAATTAATTTTATAGACCATTACGAGAAAGACGCTCTATATGGTCTTTGCCAGTAGTTATAAATTTATTCAATTTAGCAGGGATCGTGAACGCAACACTGCAGTCAAACTTATATGAGAAAGACAAAAATTTCTCTGATACCAACTCAATGTAAAGGATCATAAAGAATTTTCATACACGTTTATCCTCAACGTAGGTGTCATTTTTATAAAAAAAGTGTTTGAGTTTGAAATTTATCATGGAGAAGATAAAATTTAAAGGATAATTATTTTCCAATAAAATATTAGTTATGAAGTTCTTACGATGAAATTGAGAACGTGATAATAAAAGTAATTTTTCAACCATAACAAAAATAACACCTTTTTTATTACACAGGGAATGGTGTGAGAAAAAATTTAAGTATCTTCCCGAGAATGTTGATTTACGGTATTGATCAAAAATAATCTTGTTATTCACCTTTACAAGCATAACATCAAAAAAACAAATTTTCCCCTACGTCTCTCTCTCTCTCTTTCTCTCTCCATAGTAAATTGTAAATGATCGTACATGGAATTAAACATGTCAAGGATGCCCGATAATGAATTAGCCGAGGCTGCTAATATGTCTTCTACATTTCTGCAGTAAAAAGGTAGGTAAAAAGAGAGGAGTTTTAATGCTTTACACATCAAATCCTGCATGACCAAATCCGCTAAAATAGGAGATAACGGTGATTCCATCGGCAGACCAAAGATCTGTTTGTAGCAAATTATTGAATTTAAAAAACGTAGAATCTATTATTAAATTCATTTGAGAAATTCATTGATCGTAATAGTAGTGTTTTTTTGAAATCAAATCCCATCTAGTCGTCACGCTTTCCATCGCTAAGTCTTTCGGAACAGTAAAAAGAGACACGACGTCCATTGACACTAAGACGTAATCTGATTTCAAGGGAAGGCCATTAAGTTTATTAACCAAATGAACCGAAGGAAACTATTTTTAACGAAACTATCTGCTCCTTGTATACTGTTATAAATTATATTATGTAAGAAATAAGCCAGAGAGTGTTAAAAACTATTTATAGAAGAAATTATAATTCTTAAAGAATTATTAGGTTTATGAATCTTTGGCAAACCGTAGGCTCTTGGCAAGAGAGTGCCGCCGAGAGAGAGAGAGAGAGAGAGAGAGAGAGAGAGAGAGAGAGAGAGCCGTCCGTTGTTAATATGCTCCTATATATATATGTTATTCAATAAAACCTTTTTCTTTCCAACCTTTTTCTTTATTTACATAAAGATCCCATAATAGCAATATGCATGATGAGAATATAGTATTTAGAAACAGCATTCATAATATTAAATTGGATCCCTGTTTTATTCATTACTGAATAAATCATCAAATACATTTTTCGTAATTACAGGTGACCTCCGAACCCTCGCCCCCCTCCAACCCCTCTTTCCTAGCCACCAGAAAGAGAGGAAGGGGAGAGGGGGAGGGAAGGGAGAAAGAGAGGGATAGAGAGAGCAGGCAAAACCCCAACTCACAGAAATATGAGTACTCTTCCCGAGGCCATTGCAGGATCACTTTGTAGTGGCCTCCTCTGCTCGTGGATCGCGTGCCATGAGGACGGTTGTCACCTCGCACCCGCCTCCGCGACCCACACTTCGCTTAGACACCTATCTAAACTTGAGAAAAGTTGAAATAAGACATTTTCTTTTGTTGACTTTTTAGTTATTCAATAAGAAATACTATGTTAATGTATTATTTTATTATGTAAAACTTAAGCCAAAGATGCAAATATTAAGAATTTATAGTAAAACTTAAAAGAAAATTAGTTTTGCATTATTTTTTTATCTATAAAGGAAAAGTTGATCCCACTCGGTCTAACATGGAGGATATGATGACAAAAAACTTTCCCTCCTTGTCGTTTAAATTCTAGTTGAGCTTTAAGCCAGTCAAGTCAATGTGGCGATCAATGTAGAGGAGGACGTCTAATTTTCTCCTTTTCTCCTAATCCGAATCTTCTATCTCGATCATTCTTTCTTCACACAGCATAAGCGATCAAAATTTTGCACAAAGTTTTCCAGACCCAATGATGCGTTTAAAAAGCATTAAATAATTAATATAATTTGTCTACTATTGGATGTAAATAAAATGTTTGAATTTTTTAATATTATTTTTAATGTTAAAAAAATTCAGTACAAAATATTATGTTTAACTTTAAACATTTATTAATGTTACATTATAAATCAATAAGAAAAAAAATTATAACAATAACATGTACAAACTTTATTTTTTAGGCGTAAAATGTATAAGTACCTTCTCTTCAGGTCGCAAAAGAACTGAGGCACTGTACTTTATTGTGTCTATTGTTTTTACACTTTTTACCCTCCATTTTCTGAGAATAGCAGTCAATATTATTTTTTGTTCTATTGCTGCAAATTGCTGGCCTATGCAGCTTCTTTGTCCACTGCTGAATGGAATAAAAGCACATTTTGGCCTGTTGTAAGAATTTTCCGGAAGGAAGCGATCTGGATCGAACTTTAACGGATTCGGCCAGATTTCCGGATTCCGATGTAGGAACATTATTGTTATTGCTACAGTCATTCCTTTTGGAATGACATTATTTCCTAAAATAAAAGAGATCAACTATTATGAATTGCATTAATTTTAATACATTGATTACATAGGCATACAAAAAAGTGTCATATCCGAGAGATTACACCTATGTATCTCTATGTATTTTAACGTCCAGAAACCGAATATGACCTTGGAATTGCTCCATCAGATCAAGATTTTTTTTACATTCAAAAAATTGTCAAATATTCCTTAACCCGTAATGGTCACATGGGATCCAAAGACCCCCCGCGTCCTTCTTCTAACTTTAAAGATAGACAGACCATTCAAAATCGAACAACCTTCTATGAAACTAATTTTTATCTGAAAGTATACTCTCTTGAGAATATACTCCTAAATTTTTGTTGAATTATCTAAAAAATTAAAAATTTTATGAATATTTTTGTAAAAAAGTCAAATTTTGCAGTTTCTTCTATTTGAATTTTTTTCACTATGTTAAATTCTAATTAAAGAAAAATTATTAGATGATAAAGAATAGACCTCAAGGTATGTTCAGTAAAATTTTTGCGAGAAAATATCAAAAAGCTGGCACATGACGACTGATTTTGTGCAGGGCGGTCCAATGGACCCCATGTGACCATTATGTTATTATTTGGAAGTGTGACCGGGTTAAAATTACATTATTCAGCCAGGTAAAAAAATTCCTGCTCTGATGTTGCAATTCTGACGTTATATTTGGTTTCATATATGGCTGTGCATAGCTACACACAAAAAATGTGTCATGTCCAAAAGATTAAACCTATGTATTTCTATGCATTTTGAGGCTCTGAAACCAAATATGACCTCAAAATTGCTTCATTAAATCAAGATTTTTTTTACACTTAAAAATTGCTAAACGTTCGTTAAAATTACACATTATTCGACCCGGTAAAAAAAATCTTGACCTGATGGAACAATTCTGAAGTCGAATTTGGTTTCAAGACGTCAAAATACATAGGGATACATAAATGTAGTGTCTCGGACATGACACTTATTTTTTTGTGTGCCTGTAATGTTATCTTAGTCGATATAAATATTTTTGTGATCTGAAAATTGAGCTTTTGTGTGAGATTATAATGTTAACTATCTTTAGTATAATTAAAGTTTAATTATTTGTCTAGAAACTTATTTATCTTTAGAGAAATTGCTTTTGTTTAGTTCTTCATAAAGAATAAAAACATTATTCATTAAGTTCTTTAAGTTTTTAAGCATTAAATCTAAAAAAAAGAACCATTATTTAACTGCTTTACAAATGAATTTACAAAACGAATTCCATAAAATTTTTTTCTAATTGTGAAATGAAATTATGTCTTACCTAATTTTACATCTTCTACTAGTTTTCTCGTAATTACCGGGACGCTTGGTAGTATTCGGTGTGATTCTTTTATAACTCTATTTAGATATTCTAATTGTGATAATTGCTCTTGGCTAGCTGGTGTCACTGAATCTCCGAAAACTGTTTCCAGTTCTTTGTGAACTTCTTCCTGATGCTCAAGGTTATTGCCCAAGAGAAACAGTGTCCAAATTAGAGCAAGGGCATTTGTGTCGTGTCCCTATTATCATTTTCATATTATTTTACACGTACTTGTATAAATACATTATCGAGTCTTATTCTAATAAGAAAAAAGTTTATATAAAATAATTGACAAATTTAATTTTAATTCTGAACATCTCACCGCAAACATAAACGTGTCAACTTGCGCTTTCAACTCATCATCGGTCAAGGGAGAGTCGTTTTTCGCATTCTCATCTAATAATACATCTAGGAACGCTTTCCTTTTCTGCTTACCTAATACAACAAATTTTATTAAGTAAGAATAAGAAAGAAGGAACATGTAAAATGTATGTTGTATAATTATAATTTACAACAGTACCTATGTTAAATTCATCGTCATCATTTTCAAATTTGGTATAGCTGTTTTGAGATTGCCTTTCTGCTTGTTTCCTATATATCACCTAGAATTTATCACGTTTATTATACTAGAAAAAAACAGACGCGTGCTACAAAGCTTCTAATATTACATAATTTCATACAAATTACAAACTGAATATTACACTATTAACTCTTAATACACATAGTCAAAATACGCGATCCCCACGATGACAGCCTTTCATGAAAGAGCTAAATGAGAACTAATTATTAAAAAAATGATGAAGTGTGTAAATATTTTAAACAAAACAATGTAAAAAATTTAATAAAACTTTGACGCTGCAATATTTTATATTTCTTTTTTCTTTACCTGTTTCGTAAATTCATGCAATGTCTTAAGTATTGATTTATACTGCTTTCCTTTAGGTGATAAATAGAACAACCAGTTAATCCAATACCACGGTTGAAAAAATCGTGTCATTGTTAATTCGGATATTCTGAAAGTATCAAGGTACGATTTAATTTACTAAGCTGTATATGTAATTTTTATATCGTTATGTCCCTAGCCGAGTCGTCCCTGCGAGGCGAGTTTGAGCTGCGGTGTGAATAAGGCCGCGAAGCGTTCTCCCGGACAACGGGCTTGTTTATTAAAACAAGTTGTCAGCTGATTTTGTGTGCAGCCGTTTTGTCTGATGGACGTATTGGTCTCATGGCTATTTAAGAAGTTAAGTTCATTTCGGGAGTGTAAGTGTGAGTGAACGAGAACTTCGGCTTGTAACAATATATATATTAGGGTCAATCAATATATAAGTCGCAAAACTGAATAGAGACAATAATAATCAAAGTAACTTTCTGATATTTATTTCACTTTTCAACATATTCACCCTGTACATTCAGACACTTATCCCATCTTTTTACAAGTCCTTGAATGCCGGCGGCAAAGAACATTTTTGGTTGCTCTATTGCGGCCAACGTGTAACCTCTTGGATTACGGCATCATCAATTTCAAAATGACGGCCACCCAAATACTTTTTTAGGGGCCCAAACAGATGAAAATCACTAAGGATTTTTATATGTTTGGGCCCCTAAAATAGCATTTAGGTGGCCGTCATTTTGAAACTAATCCAAGATGCCGTAATCCAAGAGGCTGCGACAGCAACCAAAAGACTTCTTTGCCACCAGCTTTCAAGGACTTGTAAAGAGAAAAGATAAGTGTCTGAATGTACAGGGTAAATACATCAAAAAGTAAATATCAGGACGATGTAAATATCAAGTTGACGATAGTGATTTGTATAAAGTGATGCGTTAGTATTTTTCAATCAAGAGAATGATTGCAGTGTATGTGACAAATGATGTGATTTAAGAAGAAAAGAGGAAAATCTTGAGTTAATGGATATTCTGTCTTTGTGAAGATAAGGCTGATTGCTGTGCAGGATGATGAAGTAAGTATAAACGTTCAAATTTCATCGAACTCGTCTCTCTCTTTTCCTCTTTCACTCTGCATTTTTATTTTTCAATCACGTATTTTAAATACGCTATTTTTGACTTAGAAGAAATATTTTTTTACTTGTACAAAATTATTAAAAGGAAGACGACAAATAATTAAATATCGTTTTTAATTCTAGCATTATTTTAGTGTCAGTGCATGATTGTTAAACAAATAAGAAAAAAATGAGAATGAGAATGGGATAGAGGTTTTGAAAGAGCAGGAGTGAGAGGGGGGAGGGAGAGATGAAAAATAGTGTTCGAGCTGTCAGCTGATCATTACGATCACCTCACGTAATCGCCCATATCGAACGGTGAATTGTACCGGCCCTGTCTCACCGCTATACGCGCCCGGTTATTGGATAACTATTTCTTTTTATAATTTAAAATCTGTTATCAAAAACATGATCTGTCATTTGTTATCGTGAACTGTATTAATCTTAATTATAAATGTATAATTTTTAAAATTCTTATTATTTATATTTAATTATATGTAAATATAAAATGAAATAAATAGCGCGCGCGTAGCGCGCGCTTGTGTTGTTTTAGTTATAAAATAAAACGTATAAACCAATGTGCGGCCGCGCTATCGCGCCTAGTTTGTAGGCAAGAACACGCGGCTGGACAGATGACGCGTCGTCGTTTGAATTTGCACGACGCGATGATCTGAATTCGTCGCAGCGCGTGTACACCCATGGAATTTGATTCTGTCCATGGGGAAATTTTTTAAACTGAGAAGTCACCACTTTCTACGTACTCGCAGTTTATGTAACGAGTAGAGCTTATTGGTCGTTACTTTAATCATAAACTATAAGTATGTAGAAAGATAGCGACTTCTTAGTTTGGAAAATTTCCCCATGGATAGAATCAAATTCCATGGATGTACAGTCGTAAGCTAAAAGGTTGCAACACATTTTCTTCGATGATTTTTGGAATGTAGACTTGCTCATCAAACGGCGAACGTAATTGGTTCTTACCTGTGGATCCAACCAATTACGTTTGCCGATTGATGGCAATGAAGAAAATATGTTGCAACCTTTTAGCTTACGACTGTACATCGTTTGCAAAAATCAATTATGTTATTTATCAAATGTATAAGAAGACGCTTTAGCTAAAATTACACATTTGTTTTTGCAGTGTATGTACACGCGGTACGGCGAATTTAGACCGTTACGCCATGCAAATTCAAATAACGACGCGTCATCTGTCCCGTCGCACGTTCTTACCTACGAACTAGGCGCGATGGCGCGGCGTCACCACACATTGGCTCATACGTTTTATTTTATAATTCTATAATTATAGCAAATATTGCAAAATGGTATATAAGACTTTATTGTCCCTTTTCATCTCCTTTATGTTGTCAAAGCAGTAAGTTCTCTAGTTTCCAGACACCCTGTGTGTATGTATATACAGGGTGTCCCAGACCAATGTATAAAGATTACTACGATGAGGT
Source organism: Solenopsis invicta (assembly GCF_016802725.1). Classification (NCBI taxonomy): domain Eukaryota; kingdom Metazoa; phylum Arthropoda; class Insecta; order Hymenoptera; family Formicidae; genus Solenopsis; species Solenopsis invicta. Next base: position 15,950,880 of record NC_052670.1, on the reverse strand, counting down.
AGAAGAGATCGAGATAAATCAAAAAGTCTAATAGCAGTTTGCGGTATTTGCAATAATTGTCGTGTAATAAAATATTAAAGTCAGCCAAATAAGAGCGCGCGAAAAGGCAAACGGTTGGTCGCCTGAGCCGTAAGACCGCCCGGTTCGACGCGGTGCGGTGCCAAGCTACCCATTTCCTCGCCGCGCGCCACTTACCGTCGCCTACAATCGGGCCACAGTGGGCGGTCCTACGGCTCTGACGAGTGACCGCTTGTCTCTCCGCGCGCTCTTATTCGGCTCACCTTAATGTTTTATTACACAAAAATTATTGCAAATATCGCAAAATGGTATTAGACTTTTTCATTTATCTCGATCCCTTCTACCTCATCGTGATAATCTTTATACATTGGTCTAGGACACCTTGTGTGTGGATGTGTGTGTGTGTGTGTGTGTGTGTGTGTGTGTGTGTGTGTGTGTGTGTGTGTGTGGTGTGTACACAAGTATACAGGGTGTCAGGTAACTACCGCCCGTGGTTTCGTGGATTGATAGATCAAGTAAAACTGAGCAGAAAAGTCCTTTACCATTTATTAATATTTGCCATAGTTAACGAAAAAAAAATTAATAAAGTCTGCGAATAAGCGCGTATCACCGCGCGCAAGGCGCCCGCCGGTCGCCAAAACGTACGCAGCCGCGAGCTGCAAAGCAGTAGCTGCTTTTTCCTCCTCATCGCGCCGCGCCAACAGCCGCGGTTGCCTACGGTTTGGCGACCGGCGGACGGTCCTTGCGCGCGGTCATACGCGCTTATTCGCAGAATTTATTAATTTTTTTTTCGTTAACTATGGCAAATATTAATAAATGGTACAGGACTTTTCTGCTCAGTTTTACTTGATCTATCAACCCACGAAACAACGGGCGGTAGTTACCTGACACCCTGTATATATGTATATACAAGGTGTCAGAAAATTAAAACTTATTCTCTCGTGGCTTGATAGAGAAAATCATATTGAGAGAAAAAGTCCTTTATCATTTTTCATTATTCGCAATACTTATCAAAATAAAAATTAGTAAAGTCGTCAAATGAGCGCGTATTTTCCCTACCCACCGCACGTGGAGACCGCCCGTCCGTCGCCAAACCATCGGCAGCCGCGGCAGGCGGCACGGTGAGGCGAGTAAGACTAGAGACCCTCTAATAAGAGTCTGGCCATCACAAGTATTTCGATATACTTCGATTTGAGGAGTTCTGATTGGTCCGCCATTTTTTCTCTAATGACGTGAATATCATATGATATCATCTAGTTTCAGTCTGTATCGTATGCATCAGCTTTTTTTGTCCGTATGTACATACAATGCGTATGTAGAATAATTAAAAGGAAAGCAATAAGAACAAAATTCTTGCAAATTGAATTCTCTCGAAGATTTTTATATTGAGATTATTAGGTAAGTATCTTTAATTTTATACTATCATAAAATATAATCAGCATACATCATTCAGCATAAAATAATATAACCTTACTTTTAAGATATAGATTAAATTTACTATGTAATCAAATCTTCATTAATTATAAATTCAATATGCATTACATTTAATAGTTTATTAATAATAAATGATATTTTAAGAGATAAACTGTACAAAGAATACAATTAAAAAGAGCAGACCATCGACTAGGTGTCGAGTCAAGACAGAAAATTAAATACATTTGTATATTATACGCTTGCGCTGAAGCTACCCCCTTTTAGATTAGAGAAAAAATGGCGGACCAATCAAAACGCTCTAAAATCGGATCTTTGTTGGCCAGACTCTTATTAGAGGGTCTCGAAGTAAGACAGCTATCGCTGCTTCTCCCTTCTCACCGCGCCGCCTGCCGGCTGCCTATGGTTTGGCGACGGACGGGCGGTTTCCGGGTGCGGTGGGTGGGGAAAATACGCAATTATTTGACGAACTTTACTAATTTTTATTTCGGCAACTATTGCGAATAATGATAAATGGTAAAAGACTTTTCTTCTCAGTTTGACTTGCTCTATCAACCCACAAAACCATAAATTTTTCTGATACCCTGTATATATACAATATAATATATAATTTAAACTTATTTTTTCATAATATTAAGCGGTAAAATGATAGTTATTTTATTAATTAAATATAAAATTAAATATAAAAGTATAGAATTAATAGAACTAACTGATGTACTGCTGTTGTATATTCGGTTACTATATTTGGTTCTTGAGCACGTAAATCCACACCCATTGCCGTTTCTGCAACATAATTGATACTTTTGATATCTTTGTTATATATTTTATAACGCTAGGTTTAAACTAAATTTTTATTATTGTTAAATATAACAATATTGCAACATCCTTTTTTGAATAAAATAAAAAATCTTGCAAAATAAGAATTTGATCGTGAGAATACATTTTCTATTGACATTTATTACTGAATCACAATATTTTATCATAAAACTCATAATATTATTATATGTTACCACTTTGATAATATAAGATTATTTGCTATTCTAAAAAGGTAATTTACGCTAACAAAATTAATACCTCAGAATTTAAATATATATTAAATAAATTTTCTACGCTCCTATTGTATACATATTTAATAAATTTAAGGCCAATAAATGAGCATTACCGGTTGTCACTTATATAATATTTATTCCGTTACAAAGTCAGTGGGACGTTTCGGACTTACTTGTCTTTCTTCAGCCGTGTACGAGTTATTTACATGATTTCAGATTGAGACAAATTAGATTCCTCCGTATTGAGTGTATGTCCGGATGTTGCAATCTGTCCGACATTTTTACCATGTTGACATGATGTAGATGTTCCGTAACGCTAATTCATTGGTGAGACGACGTTTCGTAAATACGTGTCTCTGTGTGCAAATTTTAGTGTCAACAGGTGCCATAATTTGGACAGATCAACATAGTGCGGCAGTTTGAGGATAAATAATAATACTATGGGGGAAGCAACGAACGAAGAACGGAGCGATCTGAGTTTCAGATTTAACATCGAGCAAAACGGACACGCTCCGTTCTTCGTTTGTTGCTTCCCCCATAGTATTATTATTGTTGATCTACCCAAATTATGACACCTGTTGACACTAAAATTCGCATAGAGACACGCATTTACAAAACGTCATCTCACCAATGAATTAGCGTTACGGAACATCCACATCATGTCAACATGGTAAAAATGACGGACAGATTGTAACATCCGGACATACACTCAATACGGAGAAATCTAATTTGTCTCGATCCGAAATCATGTAAATAACTCGTACACGGCTGAAGAAGAACAAGTAAGTCCGAAACGTCCCACTGACTTTGTAACGGAATAAATATTTTATAAGTGACAATCGTTATTGCTCGTTTATCGGCCTTAAATTTATTAAATTAAATATTTATGTTCATTTCTTTTTTTTTCACCGAAGTATGGCCATTCTCTTAATTTCAACTTGTTTCATATATCTTATTCACTTTTTTTAAAATAATTAATAACATAATTGTGGTATACATATATAACGTGATGCATTAACAAGTGTTTTTTTTTTGTGAAAAATATTGTAATCTTATATTATATATTGTAAATTGAAAAAAAATGATATATTACCGCAGATAATATCAAGAGTACAATTGAACATGAAGGGGCAAATATCAATAGCTTCTCCTGGATTTTCCTCTATTTTCCTTTCGAGACGCGTTATTAAGATTTCAGCTTTTTCACTTTGTATAATAGCATATTGATTTAACATCTGCTTATAAAATAATGACCCGATGAGTTTTCTGTCGTGGGACCATTGTTCACCTAAAATATTATTAAAATGTGATATATTAATATTATAAAAACATTGCAAAGATAAAAAAGTGCAACAAAATTAAAAATACAAATAAGAAAAGAATAAAAAGCCAACAAAACAAGCAAAAAGAGATATACAGGGTGTTTCTTAAAAAGCGCCCACTAATTATATAGCGTTATTCCTTGCTAATGCTTAATAAAGCAGTAATTAGTAAGTAAAGCTAATCCAACCAGCGCCGATTTTTAAAAAGACATACGTCTGTGAACCGCGCGCCTGGAAGCGCTCACCCGGCTCGCCGCTCCCTAGTTGCCTGTGCAACTTCGCACTGCTGATACCGTACATACAATAATCTTATGCGTCGTAACGATGCAAAAAATATTATTTTACAATGAAAATTATATTTACAGAAAATTTCGACAAGAGATAGAACTCTCATTCGCAGAAAAGAACAGAAATTTCTACAGAAAATGTAGAAATATTAAAGAAATCATATAACAAACAATACAAACTTTCTCATTATTAACATATAAAGATTTGGAAAAGCAAAAAAATAAATTCTGTATTATGTTAAAATGTTCCTTAAATAATCTATGTTTTCAGAAATCTTTGCATTAGCACTTAAATCTTAGAAACGCACCATTTAATGAATACTTTTATGCGTAGTTTTGTCCAGTCAGTCTAAAATAATAAAATTTTTTTTAAGAATTTGTTATAATAATTTTGTATCCAAATAAGCTTGAAATAGAAGAATGTAAAATGTTCAAAAATAGAGAAAGATTTCTTTCTTTATGAAAACATTTATTCTTATTCTTAATATTGAATTTTATGGTGAATTGTTTTATTTTTTAATAACGTAAATGAAACTTTCTCTAATGTGAAGCTCTTATTGAAATAATTATCTAAAGTGAGTTACTATCCTTATTGATGAATTCTAATTGTATCTTATAACATAATTTAATATTTAAACATAATTTTATACTTAACATAATTTTATACTTTCTCACATTAAAGAAAGTATCTTTTATGTTATTAAAAAATAAAATTATTCACCATAAAATTCTGTTGTAAAATATAAGAATAAGAGATAAATATTTTCATAAAAAAAAAAAAAAATCTTTCTTTATTTTTTAACATTTTACATTCTTCTATTTTATGCTTTGGATTATTATTATTAAAATTATTATAACAAATTCTTTTTTATCTAAAATGTATTTTTCTATTAGGAATTATACTATAGTTTTAAAGGCTTGGGAAAAAATCCGTTTTATTTTTTCAATATTACCGGAAATTTTTTCAGTTTTTTCTCTGGAGTAAAAAAATTTATAAGAAAAATTCAAAAAGTGTTATACTATGGCGATACCTCATCATTATCAAAGTTACCTGTTTTATGATATAATTTCTTAACTTTAACTCGCCACACTTCCCGTGTGGAAATTCTGTCTAGGCTGTAAACTGGTCCAGGTTAGCTTTCCTTACTTTGTTTGAGGCCCAAGTTAAGTTATCTATCTTGGCCCAACTTTGGATTGTCACGTTTTTTTTTTTTTCAGGGCTTGTATTAATTTTCAAACTTGGGTCAATACAAAAATTTAAGTCTGAGCTCGTTTTTCTTTTAGTTTTAAAAACAAAAAAGAGATTTTTAAATTTTTATTAACGGATCTTACTATCTTTATAGCTTATATCTGTATTACTATCTTATTACTGTTTCGCATATAAAATTTTATTTCATTAATTACAATTGCGTATTATTTTACAATTTTTAAAAACGCGTTGCCTGGATTTGAACCCAAGATCTGTGGAACCATAATCTAACACGCTGACACTGAGCTAATCGTACATTTGTAATATCGTTAATAAAAAGTTAAATTTGAACTAAAGCTGATTTGAACAGGAAAAAACTTGCGTGTTGAGTATTGCGCAAACATTAGCCCTTTGATTGTTTAGCTTTAGATATTTTAAAAATGAATTATATAAACTATATAAATAATTAAAATCCGTTCTTGCCCATGCCCAAACCAGTAAAGATAGTCAAAAAGTAACAATTGAAAATAGTGTTAGAGTATAAAAAAACATTATTAACGTAAAAAACACGTTGCAAAAACTTATTTTGCAACTAATTGTTATAAACAAATTATTAAAGATTGACTGTAGAGAAAAACTGATTGCGCCAATCAATTTTATTGGAAAAATTACTAAAAAAAACAAATATGATGCTTCTTAATTGTTATAGTTGTTATAATTGTTATAAACAAATGAATTGCAAAATTGATTTTTGCCACGTGCTTTTTATATCAATAATGTTTTTCTACATTCCGGACTTATTTCAAATTGTTATTTTTTAACCATCTTTGTTGATCTGATCGTGAGTTTTAATGCGATAAAACAAAAAGTAATTTTTTTCTATAAAAAAATAATTTTTTTAGATTTACAAAACGATTTAGTTAAATTTTGCTTATTTTTACAAGAAAGAAATTTTTATTTAAACAAATTTTTTAAGTATAATTATTTTAGAATAAAATCCAAACTGAGTATTTTACGGACTACAACTGGGCAAGCCTACGAGTAAATATGACTGTCTTGGTAAAAGAATCTAAACCAAACTGGGGCTTATACGGGCTGTAACTGGGCAAACCTAAGTACGACTGCCTTGGGAGAAAAATCTAAACCAAACTGGGTCCTATACGGGTTGTAACTAGGCAAGCCTAAGTTATACTATCTTAACTGGGTTCTAAATGGCCTTGAGTTTGGCAAACTTTATTTTGGATTTCTCAGTAATGCCCATACGGGGCCAGTACTAACTTATGGAACGTCCGGATAAATTTCCACAAGGGTTATGTTCAAGTCCATAGTTTGCCATATACTTCTATTCGTGAGACAACTCGATTTTTTGTCTTGTCACTTTCAGTCTAATTAATATTTTAAAACTTGTATTGCAAAAATTAAAAAATACATAAATTAAATTTTTATAAAATAATAGCAGGTCTAGAAGATGATTTGAAATAATTAAATTTATAACAATTGTTGTAGCCTACGTTTCCCTTATTTTAATCTATACAACATGTTAAAGGGGAACGTCGAAATCGGAGGGAGTCACTTCCGTAGCGCACGAACGCGCGGACGGGTGCGCGTACCGTGCGTATAGAGAGGTTTCTAATTATTTTTAGAAAATGGGAATGTTGTATCGTAACTTTATCATATACCGTTGAATTCGTAATAAAATAAGCTTTATTTTGCTTATAAAAAAAATAAAAATTTTGAAAAAAATAAGTAAGTGGTGGGGGAAAGTAATAAAAAAATTTTAAAAAAAATTTTTTTTTCTTTTGTTATAAATTACTCTTTGAGCCATTCAACTTTCATTCAAAACATTTTTTTCTATCTCTTATAATTTCGACGGTATACACTTCGAAAGAAAAAAACCGATTTTCTTCAAAGGGGTGTTTCAACCTCTTAAAGTGCGTATGGGCACGTATAAAAAAATACGTGTCTCTTATTTTTATCTGTACTACAACATATTAAAAGCTCGTTTTAACCTGAGGCGGACACTTCCCTGCGTTTCCTTGTAAGTTAAAAACTTTGAAAAATTATGTGTCAAGAATAAATAATTAAAGTTAAAAGTTAAAATTAATTAAGTTAAAAGTTATTAACTTTTTAACTAATTACCCAAACCTGACTCTGTGCTATATGACGTATTATATTTTTAGTAAGTAGTAGAATTTTACAAAGATAAAATTCATGAAAAATTTTTCCTCTATGAAATGTCTTCTTATTATTTAATGTAAGCAATTGTAAAAGTGTTACGAGCCGAGCCGTCCCTGCGAGGCGAGTTCGAGCTGCGGTGTTAATAAGGCCGTAAAGCGTATTCCTTGACAACGGCCTTGTTTATTAAAAAAAAGGAGCTGTCTGTGATTTTGGAGTTTGGTGTGTGATGATATGGTCGTGTTTGGTAGTTAACAATAAAAGTGATTTTGTGTTTGATAAAGAAGTCTAGTTCTTTTCCGGAGTGAGAACGCGAGTGAACAAGTACCCCTTTTGCTCGTAACATTTTGGGGGTTCGTCCGGGATCTGACCGGACGGACAGAGAGAAACGACATACAATGCCTCTTACAAATACCCCACGCCGAAGGATCTGCACACGTTCCTCAGGAGACGCCGGGCATGCAATGTTAACAACGGAAATTGAGCGGACTCCTGAAAGTGTTGAAAATGAAACGTCGAGCGCGGAGACGCTTCTTCGGACGGCGATGGAGGAGCTTAAACAGATGCGCGAAGAGCGCGCGCTACAGATACGGCAGCAGGAGGATCTTGTGACGCTTCTGCGACAACGAGAAATGGAACTCCGGCATCTTCAGAAAAACCAGCTAAGTCTTTCTTGTAATAGTGTCGCTAATAAAACCAGAGATGCACGCGATCAGAACATTTTGCCTCTTGAGAGAGAAACTGTTATCACGGGAGAGGAGGAAACCTCTCGAATTTTGTTAAACAACGAGTCGGGTCTTAAATTAAAACCAGATACTTTTGACGGAAGTACTCCGTTACGTGAATTCTTTTCGCAGTTTAACTTAATTGCTCGGGCGAGTCGTTGGAATGAGGAGACGAAAATTGCCGTGCTCGTTTCGTGTTCAAGAGAAAAAACTCGCGCGGTATTAGAAAATGTTCAAGATTTGTATAATTTTAAATTCGCGGAATTAAAATCGAAATTAGAATTGCGATTTGGGGAAATTCATTCTCTACAAAGTTACTGTGAATTTACGAATAGGAAACAAAAGTTTGGGGAAAATTTTGCTGCTTTTGGGGCAGAAATTAAGAGATTGTCTCAATTTGCGTATCCCGAATGTCCACATTCCGTTCGGGACAAAATTGCTTGTGCACAATTTGTTTCTGCGATATCGGAAGGTTTCATAAGGAGAACTCTTCAGTTAGAGGGAATATCATCCTTAAAAGTAGCGATCGAAAGAGCCAAGACAGTAAAATCTATTCAGGAAAGTTACTTTGAACAGAAAAAGAGAAGTAATTTTAATTTTTATGAAAGAAAAGAGAATTATTTCAGTTTAAGGAAAGGAGAGAGTGATGTTGAAAAGAAGAGAAACAGGGTAAAGATGGAAATAAAAGTAAATTCATAAAACAAAATGGAAATGGAAAAAGATACAAAAATAAAAATCGAATGGAATGTTGGCTTTGCGGGAAAGAGGGACATTTACGTTTTGAATGTGCCGGGAAATTGGGAAACGGGGTATAGTCGAACTTGACGGAGTGAGTTTGACTAAGGGAAGAAAAGCCCCGAGGGTTATGGGAAAGAGAATTAAACATTCCTATAGATTAAACAGAATTAAATGTAATTTAAATGAGTTTTGCTATTCTGGAGAAATAATAAATATTGTGTCTTTAAAATAGATACGGGCTCTGATGTGTCAATTTTAAATCGTAGTTTTTTCGATTTTAATGAACAGAAAGTCGAGATTTTTGATTGTGGTTTGAAATATCCTACGGGGGAGAAAATTTTAATTAAATACAAGACAGTTGTGAAAGTTCAACTTGGAGATTATTCTGTAGAGATTCCAATGTTAATTGCTGACATTAGTGATGATTGTATTTTAGGAGTAGATTTTCTTAAAATCGTGAATTTAAAAATGTATTTGATTCCGCTTTTGGAACTCAATTTTTATCTAGTGAAAAAAATATTTTAAGATGTTCTCGTATGGAAAGATTTTCCAGGGAAGTTCCTGATATTTTGAAAGAGCTTTTTATTAAGGATTCAGAAAATTTGGAGGAAAGCCAGAAAGAAATTTTTGCGAAATTTTTGATTGAATTTCAGGATGTATTTGCTGCTGAAATTGTTGCAGGGAATTGTGATATTGTTGAACATGCCATTAATGTAAAAGATTCTTCCCCAATAAAACAGACACCTCGACGGATTCCAATTCATTTGCGAGAAGAGGTAAAAAAAATTATTCAGGATATGAAGGAACATGGAGTTATTAGAGAATCTCGAAGTCCCTGGGTTTCTCCAGCGGTCTTGGTAAAAAAGAAAGATGAAACTATCAGATTTTGTGTGGATTATAGGAAATTAAATGATGTTACTAAAAAAGATTCTTTTCCGTTACCGAGGACATCTTCGATCAATTAACAGGTAACGATTGGTTTTCCTCTTTAGACTTAAAAAGCGGCTATTGGCAAATAAAAATTTCTTCAAAAGATAAAGAAAAGACTGCCTTTTCTATCGGTAATGGTCTTTGGGAATTTAATGTGATGCCTTTTGGATTATGTAACGACTTCTGAAAGATTAATGGAGAAGATTTTGCAAAATTTATTATCAAAGATTTGTTTAGTTTACCTCGATGATGTTATTGTATTTGGCAAAAATTTTGAAGAAATGTTGGAAAACATGAGAAAGGTGTTTCTTCGAATTCGCTCCGCGAACTTAAAGATTAATCCTAAAAGAATGTGTTTTTTTTTGGAAGAAAAATTAAATACTTAGGTCACATTGTATCAGTTGAGGGCGTTACAACGGATCCAGAAAAGATTGCAACTGTAAGAGATTGGCCAATTCCGCATAATAAAAAGCATATTCGTAGTTTTCTAGGATTTTGCTCATATTATCATAGATTTGTTAAAGAATTTTCGTCTATAGCTAAACCGTTATGCTTTAACTGAAAATCAAGTAAAATTCTTTTGGGATGAGGAATGTCAGAGAGCTTTTGATAAGCTGAAACTTGCATTAACATCGTCTGCCATTCTTTCTTTTCCAAAGGGAGACGGGGAATTTGTTTTAGATACTGACGCTTCAAATGTAGGAATCGGCGCAGTCTTGTCACAAAAGCAAGGTGAAGAAGAAAAAGTCATTGCTTATTTTAGTCGAGTATTTTCCAAAGCTGAAAGGAATTATTGTACAACGCGTCGAGAATTGTTAGCTATTGTTGATTCTATAAAAAACTTTTCGTTATTATCTTTACGGATGGAAATTTACGGTCCGAACGGACCATATTTCTCTAAAATGGTTAATGTCCTTTAAAGATTTAGAAGGACAGCTAGCCCGTTGGATGGAAAGGCTTCAGCAATATGAATTTGAAGTGATCCATCGGAAAGGTCAATATCATAAAAACACTGACGGTCTTTCTCGACGACTGTGTGAAGATTATGGGTGTCAATATTATGCTAAGGTGGAAATGAGAAATAGCTTATTAGAGAAAGGGATTGTAAGACGTCTTATTTTGGAAGGAGAAAACTTAGAAGAGTGGCAAAAAGATCAAAAAGAAGATCCTAGCATTTCTTTCATCTATCAAAACAAAGTCTCAGGAGAACGACCCTCGTGGACAGAGGTTGCTTCTAAAGATGCTTCTTGTAAAATCTATTGGTCATATTGGGATGCACTTGTTTTGAGAAATGGTATTCTTTATAAGAAATGGGAGTCTCCAAATTTGAAATCAAAAGTTTTGCAACTAGTTGTTCCGCGTACGCATATTAGACGAATTTTAGAAGAAGCGCACGATTCTTCTACTGGAGGTCACTTTGGAGTTAATAAAACTCTGGAGAAAATTCGTAAAAGATTTTTCTGGGCTACGTGTAAACAAGATGTTGAAGAATGGTGTAGAACTTGTAGAATTTGTGTTTCTAAAAAGGGTCCTTCCAGAAAAGGAAAATCTCCCTTACAAATTTATAATGTAGGAGCTCCATTCGAGAGAATACAAATGGATATACTTGGGCCTCTTCCTCCAACTTCTTCTGGAAATAAGTATTTACTCGTTATCGTTGATTGTTTTTCCAAGCGGGTAGAAGCCTTTCCACTTAAGAATATTAGGACTAATACGATAGCAGAGATTTTATTCAAAGAAGTTATTTCTAGACATGGAGTTCCTTTAGAAATTCATACCGATCAAGGAAGGAATTTTGAATCTAAAGTGTTTTTGGAATTAATGCGTATACTTGGAATTAGGAAGACAAGGACGACTCCCTTACATCCTCAGTCTGATGGACAGGTAGAACGCCAACATCAGACTATAATTAGTTATTTATCAAAATTTATTTTCGAGAATCAACAGGATTGGGATCATTGGGTTCCAATGTTTCTTCTATTGTACAGATCTTCAAAACATGAAATCATTGGTGTAACTCCTGCTGAGTTATATTTTGCCCGAGATTTAAGACTTCCTTTAGATTTGTTGCGAGGAAGTCCTCCAGAATTTGAAAAAAATTCTGATGAAGATTATGTTAGAGGGTTAAGAAAAAAATTGAAATCGATACATAATGACGTTAGGGAACGAATGGATTTAAGGTCTACTCGAGTGAAAAACAGGTATGATCGAGGGGTTAAGCAAATTCTTTTTCAGGAAGGGCAAAAGGTTTGGTTGTTTAATCCTCGAAGAGTTAAAGGGAAAGCTCCTAAGTTACAAAGAAATTGGGAGGGTCCTTATAAGATAATGAGGAAACTTAGCGAAGTGGTATTCTGTATCCAGAAATCATTGAGACATAGGAAAAAAGTGGTTCATGCGGATAGGTTAGCACCGTATTTGGAAAGGCAATTGGAGTAAGAATAGAGAATCAGAGCCCGCAAAATTTATTTGTTGTTGATTTGGAAGTGACACAGACAACTTGAAGTCCCCATGACAGGAGATTATCATAAGATTCAGCATTTTAGAAGACAACACTCGGTAACCCATAACTGAGATCCGGGGTTGAACAAATGGGTTTGTTTTACAAATGGATCTCAGAAGTGGACGACGCTCGGTAACCTGTGGCAGGAGCCCAGGATAGAGCAGGAAATCGTCATTTTGGTTTGAATCGTGGATGTTGAGTTACCCAAAGTAAAAAACTGGGGTAGGAAAAAACATCTAGACATTTTCTTTTTCTCCTAAAAAAGTGTGAGTTTTGGAATAATGCGAGCGACGCTCGGTAACCCGTGTCAGTGACCCGGGGTAGAGCAGCAAGTCGTCGTGTTTTTCTAGAAATCTTCACCTTGGGAGATGAGTTCATAGGATGTCTGACTAAAGCTTTTTCTTTTCAGAGTTATGTTATTTACAAAAGAATACTTGTCGGATTTTGTTTTTCATTTCAGTTCTAAGGCTCCTTTGAGATGATGTACATCGTATAGAGAGTCACTGAAATATTTCTTGTTCTTAAGAAGACCGTCTCGCCCCGGTGTTTTTGATCCAAGGTTTTCCCGCGGGCCTTAGGGCAAATGCCGAGACGGGGACTTGGGGAGCCTTTATGGCGATGAGTCCTTGGAAAATTTAGTCTTCTCCTCCCCCTTGTCCGAAAAACGAAGAGACAAGCGCACAAGTTAGAAATTGAAGAGCTTTTGGAAATCCTTGGCGTTAGTTGTCGGGACGACAACCTTGAAGAAGGGGGATAGTGTTACGAGCTGAGCCGTCCCTGCGAGGCGAGTTCGAGCTGCGGTGTGAATAAGGCCGTGAAGCGTTCTCCTTGACAACGGCCTTGTTTATTTAAAAAAAGGAGCTGTCTGTGATTTTGGAGTTTGGTGTGTGATGATATGGTCGTGTTTGGTGGTTAACAATAAAAGTGATTTTGTGTTTGATAAAGAAGTCTAGTTCTTTTCCGAGTGAGAGCGCGAGTGAACAAGTACGAGAACCCTTTTGCTCGTAACAGTATCATACCTTCTCAATTCCCAAATATATTACTAATTAATTTTTATTCATAGGCTCATAAAGATTTTAACAATATTCTGTCAAGAACTAGACAAGTAATTGAACAGACGTTTGCTCTTCTCAAAGGACGTTTTAAAAGATTGAAACATTTGCATATGGATCTTATCGAAGAAATTCCTGTACAATTTTAGCATGCTATATGCTACATAATTTATGTTTACAAGAGTTTCATGAGAATAAAGATCTTGAGGAATATATTACTCTAATAGCACAAGATGGGATGATCCTGAATTTGTCCTGAATGTCGGGACAATAACTGAGACGGACTTAGGATATTATACTAGGATAAAAATTTCAGGACTTCCCGAGAAATGTTAAATAAACTAAAGAAATTCTATATACAGCCTACATTATACCCACTGGACGTAATTTTAAGTCGTCCACACAGCACATTGTATTCAAAGGACGTCTCTGGGACGTCTAAGTCCTAAGCCGAGCCTAAGAACGTCCGTAGGTCGTCTAAATCCTAAGTCGATCCTAAGGACGTCCTTTGATTGTCTCTCTGTGGCATATGACACAAACTAGGAAAGCTAAGGGAAAATAGAAAAATTCACGGTTATAATACTTTTCCACATTCCTACATTATCAAATAACTAACTCCTTTAATGTTAAAACTTTTATTTAATAAAGATTTGAATTTGAGCAAAGAAATTTGAGATTAAGAATTTCGCTTTAAACAAAAAAAAAAAACCAAGACTTCCTACGGAAGATTAATCCAGAATATATATAATATCTAAGTATGTATATAAAGAATTTGGGAAAGTTTTTGTTATAAATCACACTTAAACATATAAAATTATTCTAATAAAAAAAAAAACGTTTGTATTGTATTAGAAAATTAAGTATATATAGGATTTGTTTTTTATTGCTGCATTGAACTGCACTAGCTTTTTTTTTGCTTTCATCAAATTTCAAACGTACATTTAAATATTATTTTTAACGCAGAATGTGCACTACTTCAGCAATAAAAAGCAGGCTTATAATACATATGACAGCTACTCTGAATCATAAAGATCAACTTAAAATTATACATTGTTTTTAAATAATTAATCACATATTTAATTCCTTATGAATAAAAATAAAATAGAAAAATTTCTTTGACATATAATAATTAAATATTAATTTCACAATTTCAAACATATAAAGATTTAGAGCCGCTGTTCATATATCATCAAAAATTGGCTGCGTTTAGCGAAAAATACAGCTTTGCAATTGTTGTGTGCAAAATTCTTTAATATAAATAATTATACATTCAGATACGAAAAAGTAATGGCAAATATTAATTGTATCAAAGAATTTTACAACGGTATCAATAGACAAAATAGATCTATGAATGAAGAAACCTCAATCTACATCCCAATAAGCAGACAATATTTTTTTAATGTTTTTTAAATGTTTTTTTTTAATAAAATTTTTTTCATATTTAATTTAATTATTGTGTTATAACATATTTTCTAATTGCATTTTTAAACAAATAATAACAAATAAGTTATTCCAGATGCTAATCCGCATTTGTAAATATCAGTAAAAAAACTATAATTTTATATGTGTTTATATAAATAATATGGTTTAATTATACATAGTTCATCTTTTCAATAATATAAATTTACATAATCTATCAGTTATATACGCATATTAGCATAAAGTGTTCACAGATCATCACCAGAGATCCAGTTCGCAGCGATCACGGAGGTCAAGCAACGTTCACCGAAGTCGCGACTTGGATGGGTGACCGTTTGGAAATTTTCGAGAAAAAATTCCCGATTTTTTTTGCGAAAAATGTTTTTTAAAATGTTATTAAAATATTGTTTTGCTCATTGGAATTATGTAGTGTAATAATATAATATATTTATGCGGAAATTCCTTAAATATCCTAAAATGGTTCTGCGTATGTACGAGTATATTCCGAGGATTGCGAATGGACGTCCTTAGGACTCCCGATGGGACATTCACAGGATGTCCATAGGCAAGAATGAGGCACTCATTTGGCAGTCCACGGGACGTCCACAGGATGTTTCGGGACTATAACAGGTAGTCCCCAGGATCCCGCTTGTCCCGACAGGTCGTCCTTAGGACGTCCCGTAGATGTCCCTGTGCTATTAGGGTAGAGATGGAGAAGAAAATAGCAACGCTTTTTATGAACAGGAACAAAATGTATTTGACAAAGAAATAATTGATAATAATGATAACGTTGCACCTGGCCAAAGAAAGCGTAATTATTTAAAGGATAGATTAATTTAAAGAATCTTATGAGTACATCCAACCAAGTTTACTTTAATATTAAATGTAAAATAACAAGTAAAATTAGTTTTGAACAAAAAAATGTTTAAGAATCAATCTTTTATTTGAAAAAATACATTGTATATCATTTTTTAATAATAAAGTAACAGCAGATAAAATAAAAGAAATACCTAAATACTAAACGTTATTTATAAATTAATATGCATTTAGCATTAACGTAATATATAAATAATATGTATCCATATTAACTTTTCTAATTAAATTTAATAAAACAGTTCATGAAAAAACTTAAAATACTTAATGAAATATGCTATAGGGGAAACCGGGGCAAATCGTTAGACGGGGTAATTCGATAATTGGAAATATCTCTTTATGGGTACATATTAAAAATTTACTTTAAATACTGTAAACACGTCCTAATGTAACGATGTTGCTAACAAAGATTTGTTGGTACCAGCGTCATATTGAAGTCATAGTAGTGAAAAATGTGTTTTGCGACAGTCGAAGTAATTTCTGATAGTCGGCATTTCTTCGAAATTTAAATAAGATAATAAGGTTTTTTTGAAAACTTTGAATGTATCGTGTCCAGTTAAACGTATTTGAAACATTTCGGGTTTACTTTTTGCTGTGTGATGTCTATTTTTGTCGATCATACGCAATAATGCGCACAGTTGATGTTGGGGCTATTCGTAATACCGAGCACCGGGGCGATTCGTTAATACTGATTGCAACGCCTAACCTAAGTTGGGTAACTCTAACCCTTCGGCTGTGTTACGAACGTCTGCGCTACGCAGAGTTAAACATTGAGGTAAAGTTCTTCATTGATTTAGTTCAAACTTGATAATATTGTGTCTTTTAGTACATAGAACATGAATATGAATATAAAATCGTTGCTCTTAAGCAGGTAAAAAGTTATAAAGTGTTAAAGATTGACACTTGTGAGGTTAGGAAATCTGTCACACCGATGGCATAAAAGAACATGCAAACGTGTATGTTTGCATTTGTTTTTTGTATACCTACATCCTTTTTTAAATAAAAGAAAGTCTTAACAACAGCTTTTTTACAGACTTTCAACTTAAAATACAAATTTCGGAATATTCCCGGACTAGTTACGAATTACCCCGGGCTTGGGGCTATTCTTAATTCTTGACATTGGTCGACATTTTTATACGTACTTTAAAGCAAGTACATTTGCATGTTCTATTTATATCGGCATTGTGAAGGGGAAGGTTCAACCTTTCAAACCGGCTCATGTTTTTTCTTTTTTTAAATTAATATAGGACTCAGGATACACAAAAGAAAAAAAGGTCTAACAATTTGCCCCGGTCTCCCCTAGATAAAATAAAATATTGTCACACACTCATATCATGGAGTTCTTATCACAATGAGATAAACGCTTTATTAAATGCCGTAAGTAATATCGCCTCACAATTAGTTAAGTTCTCTTTATCAATAATATTGAATTGCTTTAATTATAGTTGTACAGTACAATATAGAAACCGCGTAACGTTTTTTAAGGGCACTTTAACAGAAGAAAAAAGAAGAATCTTGACAAAAAGCTTCTTAATCTTATTTTGCATAAATAAAAAATAAAAATTGATAGCTAATTGCTCAGCCAGGCGTCAATTCGCGGACGACGTTTGTACGGGTCGCGAGTCGCAGATGAATTGTCGATAATCGATCAACGGTCTACATTGTAGGATGTTCATGTTCTCACGATGCGCACACGCTCTCTATGTTTGTCGCTGCCGTGTCGTTGTATGTATCACTTCCCTTTTCACCTCGGTTCCACGTGCATTGTAAAGAGAGTCGTCGTCAAATATATACCAGAATAAAGTTTCGCTTTCTTACGCAAACAATCCACGATTCATTTACAACGGTTATGGGCCCAGGGCGTTCAAGAGCGTAAGAAAAACGAGACGTCTTTGGAGCCAGAAGACTGAAAATAAGAATGAGAAATCCGAGAGAGGATCGTGCGAGAAGAATCGACAATGGCGAGTGCTACGAACAGTAAAGCCGAAGCCCTGGTCGAGAAGCTGACCGACAGAAATTACCGGACATGGAAAATTGAGATGAAGTGGTTTTTAAAGGGCAAGGGACTGTTTGATTACGCACTCGGAAAGATCGAGACAGATGGAGCCGTCACTCCAGCCGAGAAGAAGGTACATCAAACGAACGATGATAAGGCGATGGCGGCCATAGGCCTGAGCCTCGAGATAGATCAACAAGTGCACATAGAGGATTGTCAGAATGCGGCCGAAGCGTGGCGGACACTCGAACAGATTCACGAGCCCAAGTCGAGAGTGAGAATTATGCAACTGAAAAAGGCATTTTACCACCTGCAAATGAAGAGCGAAGAGAATATGTCCTCGTACGTCGCGAGAGCGAAGATCGCAGCCGCTAACCTCAGAGACGCAGGCGCAGAAGTGAGAGACGAAGACTTGGCATACGCGCTATTAGCTGGACTCCCAGATAGCTACGAAAACCTGAACATGGCATTAGCAAGCTTGCCGGATGACAAATTTATGTCGGCGGAGGTGAAAAGAGTTCTACTAGCAGAATATGATAGACGGCTATCTAGACTCGACGACAAAGCAGAACCGCCGAAGGAAGCATTAGCCACAAACAAGAGGGCCAATGATAAGAGGACCAAAATAACAGGTAACAAGAAAAATAAATCTCTTACTTGTTTTAATTGCAGGAAAATCAGTCATCTCGCGAGAGACTGCCGATTAAGGAAGAATAAAAGCTACAAAATATTTGGCGGGAAGACCAAGAAAGACTACGACGCGTTTCTAGTGTCCTTGAACAACGTTGACATCGAGGACAGCGGGAGCACGCATCATGTATGTAAGCGGCGAGATTGGTTCTCAAACTTTCGAGAGATGGATTCCGAGGTAATCAACACAGCAGCGGATCCAAATAAACAGATCGGAGCAACGCTGCGAGCTAAAGGTATGGGCAATATCTTTCTGAAAACATCCGTCGCAAATAGAGAGAAAAGGGAAAGAAATTTTAGTAAGAGACGGGAAAGTAAAAATTAGAAATGTTCGTACCAAACAAATAATATGCGAAGCTCAAAGACAAAATGATTTATATGTACTAAAAGTAGAAATAGATCGGGATATTCCGGAAGATTTGCTAATAGAAGCCAACGCGGTAAAAATTGACAATGATGACTTATGGCATCGAAGATTTTGCCATGTTAGTAACACTACGCTAAAGAAACTAGGGAACCGCGTCGTCGGGCTGGAAGAGGCCAAAATGAACAAGTATACATGCGAAGAATGCTGTATTGGAAAAACCACAAAGGTCGCGTGCAAAAAATTAAAGTCGAGACAAACAAGAGACGTATGCGAGCTAATCCACTCAGATTTATGCGGTCCTATGCCTGTGAAATCGATAAGTGGGAGCAAATACTTCATAACTTTTACGGACGACTTTTCACGCAACGTCACGGTAATGTGCATAAAATCTAAAGAAGAAGTCAAAACTTGCGTACAAAATTATATTACTAGAATAGAACGCGAGAAAGACAAGAAAGTAAAGAGATTTCGAACAGACAATGGTCTGGAATATTGTAATAAAGAGTTGTCGACATTTTTCAGATCTATAGGCATCCATCATGAAAAATCGAACGTAGAGACGCCACAGATGAATGGAGTCGCCGAAAGGATCAACCAGACATTATTGGACTTGACGAGATCAATGCTTAAGTCAGCATGCCGCAAAAATTCCGGGCCGAAGCGATAAATACTGCGGCATACATCAGAAACAGAGTATGCCATCCAACGATTAACGACTAAATACCGTTCACAGTGTGGAGCGAAAGAGTACCGAGCGTACGCCACTTGAAAGTTTATTGTTGCTTAGCTTACGCCCGACTGCCCGATCAAGGGCGAAAGAAATTCGATGATAGAGCAGTCGAATGCATACTGGTCGGTTATGCTGCACAGACAAAAGGTTATCGATTGTGGTGCCTACGGAAGGGAGACGTGATCATAACGAAGCATGTCAAATTCGCAAAAGACAAGATCGGATACGAATGGATCTACGGAAGAGTGAAGCAAACCTTCCAGTACGACGAAATTTGGCCTAAGGACGATCACATCTCAATCATGGAAAAGACAGAATCGCCGCAAAAAACAGGATCACCGGACAGCCGCAGTAAAAACTCGCTCAAAGGGCCAAAAGAATCAGGAGAGGAAACTGACAGCGCTCCCGAAGAACAAGAGATAGTGAGGGCGCAAGGCTCTGAGAGAACTCCTAGGGATAGACCAAAGAAGACAACCCATACGGGAGAAAAGAAAAGCCCTAACCAAGCGAAATACAACGATTATTCGAAGACGAATGCTCGAGTGTGCAAAGCGACATAGAGGCAAACTTGATAGAAATCAATGAACCACAAGATATCCATGAGGCGTTAGCATCCCCGCAAGCGAAACGATGGAAGCGCGCCATGAAAGAGGAACTAGACAATTTAACACAGAGAAAAATTTGGAAGGACGTTGAATTACCGGAAGGCCAAAAATGCGTCGGAAGCAAGTGGGTCTTCAAGTTGAAGATAAATGCTGACGGCGGTATCACGAGGTACAAAGCCAGATTGGTGGCGCAAGGCTTTGCTCAAAGGAGGGAAACTGACTACAACGAGACATACTCCCTCGTAGCGAACTTTTCAGTGATCAGACTACTGCTGGCATTATCAGCTGAACATCAATGCGGTATACGAGACATGTCGACGTTTATTTACATAAAAACGCTTATTTGGAAAATTACAAGAGGACATATACGTGAAGTTGCCAACCTCACCCGACGCTGAGAAAGGGGTACAGTTAAGTTGCTGCGCCCGATTTACGGACTAAAACAATCCGGAAGAAATTGGAACGAGGAGCTAAACGAATCTTTTATAGAGATGGGGTTCGAGAGACTCAAGTCGTCAAGCTGTACGTATATAAAGGGACATTCACTAGTGGCAATCATATACGTAGACGACATTTTTATATTCTCGAACGAGCCAAACTCGATCACGGAAACAATCGAAACTATTGGAAAGAAATACGAGATCAAAGATCTCGGCGAAATGCAGCACGTATTGAGAGTGAAGCTAGATTGGAAAGAAGCAAATTCAGTGCAACTTACTCAACGTGCCTACATCGAATCAATTTTGAAGAAACACAATATGCAAGATTGCAAGGGGGCTGCAACACCCTTAGATCCTGGAATAAAAATTAGCAAGAGGGATAGCCCGGAGAAATACGAGGAGAAGAAGGAAATGTCAAATGTACCATATAAGGAACTAATAGGTTCACTAATGTACCTCAATGTACAAGGCCGGACATAGCCTTCGCAACTTCAAAGTTATCGCAATTCAACTCGAATCCAGGAAAACTGCATTGGCATCAAGCAAAACACGTTTTGCGATATCTGAGCAAAACCAGAGACTTTGGAATAACCTACAAGGCCGAAGACAAGCAAAAAATACAAGTGTACTGTGACGCAGATTGGGCCGGAGACGAGGGCGACAGACACTCTTACTCCGGGACCGTAGTGGTGATGGGCGGAAACCTTGTCAATTGGCCGTCGACAAAGCAAACTTGCCTGTCGGCCTCAAAGATGGAAGCAGAATACGTGGCAATGTCAATTGGAGTCAAGGAGATAATGTGGCTAAATATGTTCTTGTTCGAACTCAAGCTTTGTAATTATTTTTCAGGTTTTGAGATGTTTTGTGACAACAGGGCAGCCATAGACTTCTCCAAAAACAAGGTAGAAAAGAGTCGGACGAAACACATAGACATCTCCTATCACATCGTCAGGGAGAAGATTGAGGACAGGTTGTTGGAATTGCAATACGTACCATCCAACGAGAACCCTGCGGACGTAATGACCAAGGGGTTGAAACGGATCGTTCATTTCCATTGTCTAAGGAAGGTAGGCCTGGACCTCGCAAAGTGGGGGATTGATAGCTAATTGCTCAGCCAGGCGTTGATTCGCGGACGACGTTTGTACGGGTCGCAAGTCGCAGATGAATTGTCGATAATTGATCAACGATCTACATTGTAGGATGTTCATGTTCTCGCGATGCGCACGCGGTCTCTATGTTCGTCGCTGCCGTGTCGTTGTATGTATCACTTCCCTTTTTACCTCGGTTGCACGTGCATTGTAAAGAGAGCCGTCGCCAGATATACTAGAATAAAGTTTCGCTTTCTTACGCAAACGATCCACGATTCATTTACAAAAATTATTCAATTAAGAATAGTTTGAAAAGGTTCGATAAAAATATTTGACAAAATTAATCCAAGTTTCGGTAAAAATGATGCTACAAAATACAGTATGCTAAAAATTAAAGAATGAGAAAAATTATTAGATAAGTTTAACATAAAGATAAGGTTGTTAAATGTATAGAATAGCTTAGTTAAAATTTTTACAATATTTATTATTACATTTAATACTAATCATCAAATGTAATTTTAAAATCTCGTAATTTACTATAGCATTACAAAAAATAATGAAAAAGTACTTGATATTATATAAATAATAATTATTATAAAAAATTATAACATTATTACTAAATCGTTATAAAAAATAATTTTAACGGTATCAGTTATAAAAAAAAAAACAAGCGCGTAAAGTATGCTGCTGCTAGAGATTGCTCATCTTTGATTTTAACTGTCACATAATTTGCTACTCATCGGTCCCGTTTGACCACATTACGATTGACTATTAAAAGTGACTGGTGCTTAAAGTTTTTCCACTGTTTAACACTGTAAGTGGCTGATGGTCAATTGCAACGTGGTAAAAATACTCCCACCCTATCGGTAATAAATATACTTGAAATATTTTTGATTTTACTTCTTTTTGATAGTATTATATTTGGTTTTATTCATTGCGGTTTTGGTTTGATTTGGTTTGATTTGATTTGGTTTTATATAATAACAAAAATATGGCGCCTGGCGCTTTTTTTTACATTTTTAATGTTTTTTAGGCAGATTCTTACTTTTAAATAAGCAAAATTTAACTAAATTATTTGATAAATTTAAAACAATTATTTTTTTATAGACAAAAAATTACTTTTTATTTTAACCCACGACTAGATCAGCAAAAATAGCTAAAAAGTAACAATTGGAAATGAGACCGTAAAAAAACATTATTGACATAAAAAGCACGTTGCAAAAATCAATTTTGCTACTAATTTTTTTATAACAGTTGTAACAATTAAGAAAGCATATACAGGGTTTTCCAAAAATACGCAGAAAATCTTCGGGGGCACACTCCTCGCGTCAAAACAAGAAAAAAGTTTCCATGACCATGTGTCTGCAAATGCGTTATTTTTGAGATACAGGACGTCGAAAGTAAAATGCACAAAATGTGATATTTATTTATTATTAATTAGTAAAAAAAATTTAATTATTTCACAAATGTTCAAAGTGACCTCCTCCCAACGTCGATATCCTGCGACAAAGAATTGTAGATAGTTGTCAGAAGATTAAGGATACTTCAAAAATTTTCAAACAAATTAGGCAATCTATAATTCGGAGATTTCACAGATGTATCGAGAGGACAGGTGGCCATTTTAAACATTTACTGTGTAATAATTCTTTTTACTAAATTTTTTCTACTAATTAATAATAAATATCATATCACATTTTGTGGATTTCACCTGCGACGCCCTGTATCTCAGAAATAGTGCATTTACGGACACATGGTCATGGGATTTTTTCTTGTTTTGACACGAGAAGTGAGCCCCCGAGAATTTTCCGCGTATTTTTGGAACACCCTGTATGTTTCTTTAGTAATTTTTCCCGTAGAATAGATTGGCACAATCAGATTTCCTCTACAATTAATTTTTAATAATTTCTTTATAACATTTATTTGCAAAATTAAATTTGCAACATGCTTTTTACATCAATAATGTTTTTTTCATGTTTCGGTACCATTTTCAATTATTTTTTGACTATCTTTACTAGTTTGGCTATGGGCAGGAACAGGTTTAATTAATTATATAGTTTATATAGTTTATTTTAAAAATATTTAAGACTAAATAATCAAGGAGTGAAAGTGTTCGCACGGTATTCAAATATAACTTTTTATTAACGATATCACAAGTATACGATTACTTCAGTGTTAGCGTATTAAGTTATTGTTCCAAAATCTTAAGTTTGAATCCTGCCAATGCGTTTCAAAAATTGTAAAATAATGCGTAATTGTAATTAGTAAAATAGAATCATATGGAAAATAATAAATACAGATTAAGCTATAAGAATAATAAAATTTATTTAAAAACTAAAAAAAAAAAAGTTTTTAACTAAAGTTTTAATCATAGCCTATTTCTGATTATATAAGCAACATATTGCCGCAATTTTTGCAACATCAAAAACCTTTTGTATGTTATATGTCACAAACATATATAAGATTAATCACACTCTGATCGATTCTAATTAAATAAGTAACATATTG
Source organism: Solenopsis invicta (assembly GCF_016802725.1). Lineage (NCBI taxonomy): Eukaryota > Metazoa > Arthropoda > Insecta > Hymenoptera > Formicidae > Solenopsis > Solenopsis invicta. The sequence continues at coordinate 15,926,751 of NC_052670.1, read as the reverse complement.
CCATAATTTTTGCAGCATTAAATCTTTTTTATATGTTGATTACATTTATATTATACAAGGACGCATTTTAACGTATTTATGGAAAATTTTCAATCTTTAAATTTCATCAATACGCGGACAATATACTAACATTTATCTATCTGGGTGAGATTAAAGAAGATAAGAGGATCTTATCTTAAGAGGATTTTAAAGTTTTTGGCTTCGTGTGACTTTGTAACGAACCATCGAACAGAACACACGTGTCGCTTGCGGCTGCTTAAGTGATGACTATTGAAAATACTTATGGCAGATAAAAGAATATTCTACGAGATCCAGACGGGAACACAAACACAATTGCCTGGAGATCGTTATAAAAAAGCGTAAAAATTTAAGAGGATTGAGGGATACCCACAGAGATCCGAATGAGAAGGTAAGCCTCCTTTATTTTTGCATTAATAATTATTGATATTTAAATGTATATAAAAATTAATGGTAATGCTATAGGATATAAGCCAAATTCTTGGGTATATCTCTTGGCATATATCTTTTGGTTTACATTCTCCGATTTAGGAATGTTAGGATAGATATATTATTATCCATGCATTTTTCAAAGGTTCTCAACTATAATTAATAGGAACATCTTTATAATATTCTTATCTACAGAGTAGAAGTTAGATAGATACAGTTATATAGAATAATCATATGAATATTGATAGTATGAATTAAATTAATCAATTGATTGGTGGAAACAAAACATACTCGTATTATATGTATAAATTTGTAATTGTTAACGACATTTAATCTAAAATGTTTATAACCATAAATAAAAGTTATTGAATGATCGCATTTCCTAGTTACACGAAGATCATAAATAAATAAATAATTAATTAGTTCAAAAATTTAATATTAAATAGAGAGATATACCAAATAACAATTTATGCGAGCTTATATTGTCCTCGATGTAATGGCTGGGAGCATGCGTGCGAGCGCAATAAATTACATCCCAGATAACACACAATTTTTCTATGTATGTCTATAAACGTTTTATGAACATTTATATGAATATCCATAATACATTCATAGATATCCATAGAATGTTCTGTGTTATCTGGGATTATGCAACTGGGATTATGTAATGAGTATCACACCATGCTTATCGTGTTATCATTACGTTACTCGCACGACGTGATAAGAGAATGCATGTATATTATTTAATATTTTTATTGTTTATAATAAATAACAATTACAAAAAATACTTTTTTTATAACTGTAATATAGAAAATAGCATTTTCAGCTATGTAATTTCAGATTTAAAAAAAAAATGCGTTGTTTAGTCATTTACTGCGTATGATAATTAGAACCCGAGTTATCTTATTTTAAAATAACACAGAATTGAAATTCGTTAAAATTAAATAACTTATAATTTGGTAAAAAAATGTTATTTGCAATTGCGTCAATAACACGCCACGACGCCGCTCGTAAACAATCGTGAAGTGTTGCTACGCAGTCTTTAATATTGATTACGCGTCTAAATCTATACCATAGAACTACTATAAGATCTATGCTCTATAGATAGATGCTGACAAACTTTTGACAGTTCTGATAGTTCTTTGATAATTATCAAATACTTCTAAAGATATCTTAATGCTTTCAAAAGAATTCTGATGACATAAACAATTTGTTTATTTTTATAATATTGTTATCTCTCAAAAAAACCTAATTTTGTAGTACATAAATTAGATGTTGATAGACTTTTGACAGTTTTGATAGTTTTGTGATAATTATCAAGTAGTTCTAAAAGTATCTTAATGCTTTCGAAAGAATTCTGATGACATAAACAATTTGTTTATTTTTAAAAGATATTTGTAGATTTAGAGTTAATAACATGAACACAAGAATCAATTACTATAATTAATAAGTTTTGTAAAAATTTACTTGCAATCATCAAAGATTATTAGCATGAAAACCTATAAAATTTCTATTTAATGTTATTTCACTGTTCTCATATTTTTACATGTTATGTATATATTCATTGAGAGAAAAGAAGAGGAAGACAGGAAAAAGGGAAGGAGGGAGGAAAAAGAAAAAGTCTGTATTATTCCGGTTAATATAGCATGCAAGGAAAAAGTTCGCCCCTAGTCTCGTGGGTTGATAGAACAAGACAAACTGAACAAAAGTCCTCCAACATTTTTCAAAATTCGCGATAGTTACTGATAAGGAGAGTTCTCAAGATGTATATCACCGATTTTAATAAAATTTTATGGTATGTAGTATTCACTCACACCTTTATAGTAGTAAAGCCGTTCGTTGCAAAACTTAAGCATTCCCGAGAAAATGATGATTAAATATTTCCAATATCTACTAGGGTAAGTCAAAATTATCCGCACTTTTACTAGAACACGTCTTTAAGTTAGTCACACTCCATTCCGGGCAGGCAGGCTTTAAATTGGCACTACTGGGGTCCCATAATTAAAGCTGGACCTTGATCGCGTCAGATTATTTACCGCTACAAGCGTGTAAATATGACCGCTCCGCTAAAAGTTTGCACCAAGGAGGAAGGAGAGCTGTAATATGATTTTTTTGGTCGAAAGGAGTAAAAAGTGCTGAAATTTGGAGGCTTTTAACACAATATGTCTGTTTTAAGAGTATCAAGTTTTGACCTTGCTGAATCTTTTCGTCGGTGATGGAAGTTGACGGGCGTCCTGCTCCCTCTTCGTATGTCACACTTATGCGTCCACTTTTAAACTTATTGATCCATTCATATACACTTCTACGTTGTAAAGCACTGTTCCCGCATTGTACTGAAAGCCTCCGATAAATTTCAGCACTTTTCATTTTTTCCAACCAAAGAAATCGTATTACAGCTCTCTGTTTCTCCTTCTAGCGGAGCGACCATATTTACACGCTCGTAGCGGTAAACAAACTAACGCAATCAATGTCCAGCTTTGATTATGGGACCCTAGTGCTAACTTGAAGCCTGCTTGCCCGGAACGCAGTGTAACAAATTTAAAAACGTGTTCTAGCAAAAGTGCGAATAATTTTTAACTTATCCTTGTATTAGTAGAGGAGAAGAGGGTATTATGGCTACTGTCGACAATATGGCTACCCTTATTATTTTCGGTATTAAGTGACGTATTCTAACAATTGCTTATGGAGTTATTCGTTTAATAACTCGCCGTTTTCTAATGCTAATATGCCAATACATAATGACTGACAATTGTTATAAGGCATTTTTACTTTTGAGCATTTTTTAAACTTTTCCAAGGTACACTTTTAACCTTTAATTACATATATTTCCTTATTATTCTTAAACTTGAGTGTATTATCACACAAAAGTACATACACTCGAGTGTTTTTTGTTTTTTAACTTTTTATTCGGCCGTATACATTTTGAGTTATACAAAGTTAAAACAATAACATGAAATTTTATTAATATGGTTTTTGAAGCGCAATTTTTATATCAAAATATTTCTTCGATAAATCGATTGTCATTCTAAAAAGCGATGTTTAAAAATATTAAAAACATTATTTTATGTTTGTTGTTTAATGTTAAACAGAGATAAAATGATATTTTATAAAACCTTATTTGTAGAGCTTATTACAAACTTCATTTTTTATTTAACACATTTTTTTGTAAAATAAATATTTTCTGAAATAATTAAAAAAAACTATTTTTTCTTTCTCTGATAATATTTTTTTAATAAGACGTGAGCATTACTAAAAACTTTTTGTATGTCACTCAGTACCTTCCTATTGATAACATATGTCAAGGTCAAGGTAGTCAGAGACTGCTCCCTTTTTGTAAAGTTTTACCCAAATTTTTTTTAATTATTTTTATGGATAGCTATATTACAATCACTTTTTTTCTTCCACCGATTATGCAGTGTACTAGATGTTTATAAATCACGTCATAAATAATAAATATTTTATTACTTTGAGTCTAGAATCTGTCAAACTCTGACGAATGTAATCGTTCAAGGTTCAATAAAAAAAATATTAATTATAAACAAAGTTATTCAATAAAATGAAAATGGGAAAAAATTACTCTTTTTACCTCTATTGTTACAGAAGAACGATTGTTGATTAAGCGACGTAGAGTAGGGCGCTAGGACGTTGTCTAGTACGCTCGAAGTCCCAGGTTTGAACTCTGCGACTGACGTTTTTCTTAATCTTATATTTTTTTAATTGTTATATATAATTCTTAAACTCTTTTCAATTATTTAATATAAAATGTTATTTAAAAGTAGGAATACAAACATGTTCTTTATTATTAATTTAATTAAAATTTTTCATGTAAAATTATATTTGTAATATATTTTTTAAGTAGCTAATCGTAAGGATGCTATTAAAATACATTCTTTAGTTCACAATTAATTAAGCGCACCAATCTTCTGTGATATATTAAAATATGCATGGTTTGCATCTCAAATAACAAATGAAAGAAGTCTTTTTGAAAACATAAACAAAGTTTGTTTTCCAAATTTTCTTAATGATTAAGAGTCTCTTAATCAAATAAAATGTAAGGACTGTGCATATGAAATGTCAATGATTTTATGTGCATGGTGCAATGAACCATTGTGTTTTAATTGTTTTTAGTATTGTCCAATAAATATTGCACTAAAAGCTGTAAACTAATTGTAAAACAGTTATTGTAAATTTTTATTGTAAATATATTTATTGTTTTTATTTTTTAAATCTTTAATTCTAGTGTATTAAATTTTAAGCAAGAAGTTTTGTAAACAAACGAGCGTCATAAGGTCTAGACCAAAAAAAGACAATAACAAAACCGTTTTACTTGGAGACCGTTATAGGTATAATGATTTATTGAATATTCATTTTGACGTTCTTAAAATAGTTATTGTAAATTTTTATTGCAAATATACTTTTTTGTGTTCATAAAAATTTTAATTTAATTAATACTAAAGAGCACTTTTATATTCATTGATTTTTTTAAATAACATTTTATATTAAATAATTAGGGGTTTAAAAATTATATATAACAAAAAAATATAAGATTTAAGAAAAAACAGTCAGCCGTTCGAACCTGTGACCCCGAGCGTACTAGTTGTTGTCCTAGCGCTCTATTCTACGTCGCTTGATCGACAATCGTTTTTCTCTAACGGTACTAATAGATACTGGAAACATTTAATCGTCATTTTTTCGAGAATGCCTAAGTTTCGCAAAAACGGCTTTAGTACTGTAAAGGTGTGAGTAAATACTACACACATAAAATTTTATTAAAATCGGTGATATACATCTCGAGAACTCTCCTTGTGAGATAAAAATTAGTAAAGTGAAAATCGGCAAATGAGCACGAACTTTCCCTACCCACCGCACGCAGGGATCACCTGTCGGTCGCCAAGCCGTGGCAGCTGGCGTGGTGAGAAAGGAGAAGCAGCAATGGCTGTCTTACTTGCCATGATTTTATTATATATTTACCTGTGGATATGATAAGGCCTTTTCCTAGCCAGGCTTCCAATAATTTATAATGGAAACCTTTTGTAATATTCTTGCTGTCAAGAATAACCTGGTAAAAGTTTAAGAGAAAATATTAAATAATATATTTATTTTTGTTTAAATATGCATATATAAGCAACTTGTAAAAACTAATTAATTATAAAAGTACTACATGAAGAATCTGTTTTGTAACTGCTTTCATTTAACAAGCCGCGGTTACATGAATTATAGGTTTTTAACTCTTTAATTATTTAAGTAGATCAGGGTATCGATTGTCTAACTAAAATATGGTGAAAATGTGAAAAGTGAACAGTTTACGTGATTTTGTACTTTTCACCATGTGAAAATGTGAGCCATCTCACGTGAGTTTATTCGACAAGAAATGTCTTGCCGATATGTGAGATAGAAAAGAGAAAGGTAGCTGCTATATGCACATGAGAGAGACAAATATGCCAAACTCGCTACATAAAATATTATACGCATCGATTGAAAATAATGGTAGAAATCGTAATCGCTGTGTTATTTGACGAAAAAAATGAAGAGGAAGAACAGATATTAATGCCCGTTTTCTCCAATGTGGTTCAACTCAGAGTTCATGTGAACTTCGTTCAATTTTGAACGCAGTTTAATCTTTGGTCAACTCGTTTTGCTTTCCTTCAATTTTACCTTCGTTCCGATCAACTGAACGTACACTTCGTGCGTGTTAACTCAAATTAAATTTGTGTCAAGTAATGTGATTGGTGCACAGCTAATGATTGTGACGGAAAGAGAGAAAGGTTGGGCAAGGTTGGGTAACTGGCATTGAAACCGCGGCGGCATAGGTAACAAACTCCGGAAAAAATCTGGACAGCAATAAGTTTTGAGGTAATTAAGTAAAAAAGTTGAAAAATATTTAAATAATCTTTAATATTGTGAAATATTAAAGATAAAAATTAAAGATATTAAAAATAAATATTAAAGATATTTTAAATTTTATTTCGTCTAAATCCTCGAAATAATTCATACGTAATTTAAATCTTTTGGGTCTCCTATTTACATATCTTATTATATTTTCATCATCAAATGATGATAAAATATTGTAAGAGTACATGTTATATGTTACAAAGCGATTTATTAAATGTAATATCTAATATCGAGATATCGCGTGAAGCATTTATTTTAGTTCTTTTGTTCTTCTTAGATATAAAAAAGTTGTCCTGCATGTCAGATCTATTTTCCATCGTTGTTAATAAATAAACGAGATATTAAAGGATAGACGGTTTATTCTTTGTAATTCTAACATCTTGGTAGCAGAGCGTGGTTTACGAAGAAAAATAATAAAGTGAAACCGACATCCGGAGGAAAAAGCAGGATTAAAAAACGTATTAGACGTAATACAAAAATGGCAGAGAAAACAGCAATGCCCACCATTCCGTTGCTGACTGGAGATAATTATTTTAATTGGCGCGTAAAAATGGAATCAGTATTACAATTAAAGCGATTGGTGAATGTACTCACGTTAGACCGGCCTACGGGAGATGATAAGAAAAAAGAAAAAGAAGAATGGGACGAGAAGAATGCGGACGTCATAGCTTGCATCAGATTGTCGCTAAGTGATAGCCAAATTTTACAATTTGCGAGTGAGAAGAATGCGAAGAGATTATGGAAAGCAATCCATGATACGAGGTGTGTTCAAAAAGTATCGCGAATTTTGAATTTTCGCGGGTTACGTATATTCGAATTTCTTTGACTGTGGCATACGGAGAAGCTACCTTGGACCGAAGCAACGTTTATCGGTGGTACAAAATGTTCTCAGAAGGCCGAGAAGATGTGAACGACGAAGAGCGTGCCGGACGCCCGAGCACTTCAACAACAGACGAAAAAATTAATGAAGTGGAGAAAATGGTATTGGCCAATCGTCGAATCACCGTTAGAGAAGTTGCTGAGGACCTAAACATATCGATTGGCTCGTGCCATTCGATTTTTATCAATGATTTGGGCATGAGACGGGTCGCCGCGAAATTCGTACCAAAATTGCTCAATTGCGACCAAAAACAGCATCGCATGAACATTGCTAATGAGATGTTGGACTCTGTCCGCGACGACCCAAATTTGCTCCAGAGGGTCATAACTGGTGACGAATCGTGGGTTTATGGTTATGACGTGGAAACCAAAGCTCAATCATCTCAATGGAAGCTGCCGCACGAACCAAGACCGAAAAAAGCGCGCCAAGTTCGGTCGAATGTGAAAGTTTTGCTGACAGTTTTCTTCGATTGCAGGGGCGTGGTGCATCATGAGTTCTTGCCACAGGGTAGAACGGTCAATAAAGAATATTACCTGCAAGTTATGCGCAATTTGCGCGAAGCAATCCGCCAGAAACGCCCGGATTTGTGGAAGAACAAAAATTGGCTTTTGCACCACGATAACGCCCCTGCTCACACATCGTTGCTTGTGCGCGACTTTTTGGCCAAAAACAACACACTAATGATGCCGCAGCCACCGTATTCCCCAGATCTGGCCCCCTGTGACTTTTTCTTGTTCCCTAAACTGAAGAGGCCCATGAAAGGACGACGTTACGCTACGCTTGACGAGATAAAGACGGCATCGAAGGAGAAGCTGAACAAGATAAAAAAAAAATGATTTTTTGAAGTGCTTCGAAGATTGGAAAAACCGTTGGCACAAGTGTATAATATCTCATGGGGATTACTTTGAAGGGGACAAAATAGATATTCATGAATAAATAAATAATTTTTGAAAAAACACAAAATTCGCGATACTTTTTGAACACACCTCGTACATATGCGGGGCCTGCAGAGGATAGAGCAATCGACGCAGGAGAGGAGTTAAAGAACATCAAGATGCTCGACAATGAAACGGTTAACGAATACATCAGCCGTGCTCGGGGTCTGGGTGTAAAATGTGTATCCGCAGGATTAAATGTATCAGAAAGACAACTGGTGTACAACGTCGTTAGAGGACTTCATAAAAAATACGATCAAATCCGTGAGATATTAAAAACACAGCGTGACAAGAAGCTGGATGAAATCCTTGAGATTCTTAGAGAAAAGGAGAGAGAAACGCTGAAGAAAGGTAACAACAGTGGTCTGGAGACGGCGTACGCAACCAAGAATCCATTCAAGAAGAATTACAAGAGGAAGTGCTTCATATGCGGGAAGACGAATCATCTGGCAAAAGACTGTTATCATCGCAAGAACCGAACGGAGAAGGAGACATCTGAACGATATTTTAAGGATAAAAAAGACAGTGGCAAGGGTAACCAAAGGAGAAATGTAAACCTTGCATCTGAAGACAGGTTAGATTATGCTACTTTTCAAGTTTTTGATAGTGGTAATTGTTTAAGAAATCAGAATAAATGGATAATTGATAGCGGATGCACATCACATATGACTTTTGAAAGAAAATATTTTTTAGATTTTAAATCTATTAAAGGTAAAGTTTATTTAGCTGGTAAAGATAACGTATTAGAATCTAGTGGGATTGGATCACTTCGAGTTAAAATACAAAATGAAAAGGGTAAAATTATTTATGTTACGGTTTATGATGTCATATATGTTCCTAAATTACGTTCAAATTTACTATCAGTTATGAAATTAATGGAACGTGGTCTTAAAGTAAATTTTGCTGAATATGAGGTAAAAATATGCAAAGAAAACGGTCAAATAATTGCGACTGGGGAAAGGATTGATAATCATTTTGTGACGCATATGATTCCTATAATAGAAAACAATTGTAATAATGTATATAATAATGAAGTTGGGGATACAGATGATGAATTTAGTAGAGATCTTACACATGTATGGCATCGTAGACTAGGTCATGTAAATGATAAATACAAACAGAGACTTACGAGAGAGAAACTTGCGTATGGAATTAATAATGACATAAAGGATGCTAATTGTAAAGCGTGTAAAACATGTAAAATAACGAGAAAAACACATAAAAGTGTTATGCATGATCAAAGTAAGAGAATATTAGATTTGCTACATTTAGATATTTGTGGTCCTATGCCTGTTGAATCTGTGGGAGGTTCGCGTTATATATTACTTATAATAGATGATTACAGCGATATGTATTTTACTTATTTTCTTAAAAATAAGACTGAGACTTTATCTTTATTCCAAATATTCTATAAAAAATGCAAGAATGTATTAGACAAAAACATTAAATGTATACGTACAGACAATGGTACTGAATTTTGTAATAATCAGTTTCGTGAGTTTACAGGCAAAAAGGGTATTGAGCATCAAAAAACTGTTCCTTATAATCCGGAGAGTAACGGAAAAGTAGAGAGAGGGAACAGAGTAATTTTAGAACGAGCTCGTACTTTATTGTATGAAAGCGGATTACCATTGTCATTTTGGGCGGAAGCTGTTGCTTATGTTACTCATGCGGTTAATTTAACTCCGAGGAAGAATAAAAGTAAAACGCCATATGAAATTTGGAATGGTAAAGTACCAAATATTAGTTATTTAAGAACTTTTGGTTGTATCGCGTATTATCATGTTCCTAAAAACTTACGTAATAAATTACAACCAAGCGGAAAGAAAGCGATAATGCTAGGATATTCACGAGAGCGCGTAGGATACCGTTTATTTGACATTGAGAGTAAAATAATTATAGAGGAACGCAATGTTAACTTTGATGAAATTCAAAAGGGAAGTTATTATTTAAAAGAATTTAACAGAAACAAAGAATATGAGTATTGGAATATAGAAGATATTGTTAATATTTTAGACGATAATAAATCGGATAATAGCAATAATAATAATTCAGATAGAGAGGTAGAATTTGATAATCAAAGAGAAAATAGTGAAATAGAGTCGATAAATGATTCAGATGATAACGATATTCAAGATAATGTAGAAAGCATAGATGATCAAAATGAAGAAGAAAATAGAGTTCAGAATAGGGAAATAGTTAGGAGAGGAAGACCAAAAGGTCTTACGGCAGGAGAGAGCTTAAGACGAAAAGAAGAATATTTAGCAGAAAGAGAAACTCGTCTAAGAGAGGAAGGGGTAAGACGCTCCGCTAGGCTAAAAAATGTTCATCATGCTCAGTTAGTGGAAAATATTCCTGTACCGCGTAATTTTAATGAAGCTCATAGTAGCAAAAATTGGGAAAATTGGAAAGATGCAATGGAAAATGAGTTAGCATCATTAAATAAACATGATGTATGGGAGACTTGTAAATGTCCAAAGGGTGTTAAAATTGTAAAAAGTAAATGGGTATTTTCCATTAAAAGAGATGGAATTAATAAAGTAAAATATAAGGCTAGATTAGTTGCAGCTGGATATAATCAAGTAAAAAATCAGGATTATGATGAGTCGTATTCACCAGTTGTAAGCATTGAAGCATGGAGAACAATTATAGCAATAGCAGTTAAGAAAAATTTAAATATAAGATTTTTTGATGTTAAAACTGCATATTTACATGGTAGAATAAAAGAAACTGTTTATTTAAAACCTCCTCCAGGTTTTGAAGAAAGATTTGAAGATGGTAAAGTATGTAAACTTAAAAGAAGTTTATATGGTTTACCTCAATCTGGAAGGAATTGGTATTACAAATTAAAGGAAGAACTTTTTAAAAATGGACTTAAACCTTTAGCGTCAGAGAGTTGTATTTTTATAAATAATAATGAAACATGCTTCTTTGTATTCACTTCGTATGTTGATGATTTTACTACGATAGATGATGATAGTCATATATGTGAGAAAATTTTCAATTCATTGCGGAAAGAATTTGAGATTATTGAAACTACTCAATCGAAGACATTTTTAGGAATGAAAATAGAATGTGATAATACAGGTGTTTATTTGAGTCAAACAGAGTATATTGAAAAACTTCTGAATAAATATGGAATGATTGAATGTAAACCAGTTAATACTCCAATTGTAACAGGCGGAGATAAGATACAGGTAGATGAGAGTGAAAAATATGACATTAGTAAATATCAAGAATTGATTGGAGAACTTTTATACTTGGCGAATAGAACAAGGCCTGATATCGCATTTGTAACATCTTATCTTTCTCAGTATAATCATTGTCCACAAAAGAGTCATTATATATTAGGCAAAAGAGTGTTACGATATTTAAGCGGTACTAAATATAAGCGACTTCATTATGATCGTAAGGATGGAATGTTAAGAGCATATTCTGACGCCAGCTGGGGAAATGCAGAAAATGGGAAATCTTTTTCAGGGGGAGTCATATTTATTGGTAATTCTCTCATTTCTTGGAAATGTAGAAAACAGAGAACAGTAGGAAATTCTACTTGTGAAGTTGAATTATTTGCGGTTTCAGAAATAGTCAAAGATGTTATGTGGCTACAGAATGTGCTCAATGAATTAAAGTGCTCTGAATATATTAGTAAACCAACTAATATATTTTGTGATAATCAAGCTACAATTCAATGGTTAAAGAATGCAAAATCATCTACTAAAACGCGTCATGTAAATTTGAAATTTTATTTTGTACGAGACGAAGTTGAAAATAATATTGTGAATGTTCTATATGTTAACACAAATGACATGATTGCTGATTGCTTCACTAAAAGTGTAACAAAAGATAAACTCGAATGGTGTTGTAACGAAATGCATTTAATTTAAAATATTATTTATAAGTGCAATCGATTTGTAGGGGGAGAATGTAAGAGTACATGTTATATGTTACAAAGCGATTTATTAAATGTAATATCTAATATCGAGATATCGCGTGAAGCATTTATTTTAGTTCTTTTGTTCTTCTTAGATATAAAAAAGTTGTCCTGCATGTCAGATCTATTTTCCATCGTTGTTAATAAATAAACGAGATATTAAAGGATAGACGGTTTATTCTTTGTAATTCTAACAAATATTATATGTCATAATGACTTCAAAACTAAGAATAAATATAGATGACAATATGCATAACTTCAAACAATCTCAAATGTTGGCGTTTTGCGTTGTCTTCTGCTTAAACGCCGATCAAACCAATTAACCGGCCAAAAATAGGCGTTCAAAGTGAACGCCGTTTAACTCATTTGAATCTTCAGTAAAAACTTAGTGGAACGCAAAATGTCGTTGATCGGAGTTTAAGCTGGGTTCAAAACCACGTTGGAGGAAACGGGCATAAGAGTTACAAGAAGAAGGTTGAGGGATCAATCTAATCCGTTTGCATTACTAGGAACTTAATTTCGTTTGTTATATAGGTGAAGTTATATAATATTGTAAAGCCTTTTTTGGTAATTGTATAACTGTTTTATTGTTGAGCGCACGTATTGTACAATTCGCAGGATGTTCAGCTTCTTGTGTTCTCCTTAAGCGCGAGCGAATTAACTGTGCTCTTCCGCCAGAGCGCGCATTTGTCTAACTCTAGCTAAAGTCACTAGATTAATAAAGTACCGCAATTCATAAGACTCAATCTGTTTGTTTTCTGTTCCTGAACTCCCTGAATTAGTGTGCACTTAAAGTGAAATAGATATATATTTGAAAGTTAGTGAAAACAAGAAGGAACGTTCCAGTGCAGTCTAGTGCAGGAATAGAAAACAAGCCTAATGTATAAGGATTTAGAGCCAAAATGGCGTCGGAAAGTGTAAAGAGTGCACACTTTCATAATGTATGTATCTACACATTAAGTGCAATTATTTACCGTGAGACACCGTGAGATGCGTTAGATCTGTTGTGTTATTGTTGTACTCTGAGAAATCAACCGTTTAAAAACATGCCTAATTTCGAATAAATTAAAACCCTCTATTAAAGTGTTTTTAAATAATTGTCGTACAGACTTTGTGCCATCATGCCACAATATTGTTGTTAAACTTATCAAAACATTTATTATAGGACGCATCCATTTTACCTTCAAAAAAATATATTAATATTAACATATAGAATACGCATATATAATATTAACGCATATTGAACACATATAGTAGTAAAAGATTTGCAATAAAGTCATATGTGAATAAGAACCATTGTAAACAAAATTAATTTATATAGTTTATGATTTTCTTTCTTATTTAAATACATTTATACACATATGCACGTTTTAAACGTGCCGCATGTTGGAGCCAAAATGGCGGAATGATTGCGGTACTTTATAAATCTAGTGACTTTAACTCAAGCGACCAATCGGGCGGTTCGGTAGTCGCTGGTACGCGTTACGTGGTTACGCAGCGCCATTAGCGGGATGGCGGGAAATACGCTCGGTCGGTACGTGCTAGCTACTTTCTTACAATATTAATGGAAAAGGTTATGTCATAACTGTACCCCGTTAAAAAATGAATAAATTGCAGATAATCTAGAGAATGGATTTCTGTTCAAGCCTGAGTACTAATTTTATTATTTCTAACTCACTGAGTTACAGTACCACGTGAAAAAATAGTACAGTCTCGGACAAAATTATATTCCCCATATTAGTAAACTAGTGATGTCGTATTTTCACTTCATAGTTACACAATCGGGTGAATATTTTCACGTGAGATGAAAATGTGAGAAGTGAACCATCTCACCAAAGTTAGACAATCGATGCCCAGATTTCTATCAGTGTTATAATGAATGGATTTTAATATTTACCTTCACATATTCTGGATGAAAAATATTTATATAAGCTTGGCCAATTAGCCAATGCTTATATATTCCTTGGTGTTTGGCTTCTTCAAACTGTTTCATCAAAATTTTCGTCATTTCTAGAAATTAAATATATTAATTTTTATATTATTTTAATTAGAGAAAAAAGTAGTATTATGGCTACTACCCGATGAGAACTGGTACGTGGAATCCACGATCTTTTCACGTGGATCATCCAAGTGGAATCTACATAACCAATCGAGTGGATGGTCCACTCAAAAACAGTACTAGAATCCACGTTGAACTCTAATCGATGTTTTGAATTCTTCTATAAATTTTTTTGAAATATCCGTGTAAATATTATATTAAGACACCACATAATTCCTATAAACAAAATAATATTTTTGTAACATTTACAAAAATATTTTTCACAAAAAAAATTGGGAATTCTCTGGCGGAAATTCCCAAGCGGTCACCCCTCCAAGTTGTGACCGCGCTCAACGCTGCTTGACTTCCAAGATCGCTGCAAACTGGATCCCTCATGATGACTAGTGAACATTTTATGATGATATGTATACATAACTGATAGATTAAGTAAATATATTTTAATAAAAAGATGAACCATGTACAATTAAACCATATTATTTATATAAATATATATAAAATTATAGTTTTTTTACCGATTTTCACAAATGCAAAATAATATCTGGAATAACTTTTTTGTTATTTGTTTAAATAAGAATGCAACCAGAAAATATATGTTAATATAATACAATAATTAAATTTAATATAAAAAAATTTTTATTAAAAAACGGTTAAAAAATTTTTAAAAAAGTATTGTCTGCTCATTGAAATGTAGATCGAGGTTTTTTCATTCATAGATTTATTTTGTCTATCAATAATATTTATGTTTCTCAACAGTACTGTGTTCAAGAAAGAAATCTTGAACTTCAAAACCAAAATTAAGAAATTACTCACGTGAATTCTATGTTCATATCTCTTATTTTTATCTCCTTTAAATTGAACTAATAATTCTACGTGAATTATACAGGATAAGTCGATGTGAATTTATTCTCATGAAATCCACATTGCTGTCACCTATTTTAATCTCCGTTAAATTTCATTAATAATTTTATGTGGATGAAATGTATTAAAATCTATGTGGAAGTGTTCACGTGGAATACATGTGGATATCAATTCGATGAAGTTATATCCATGAATTTTACATAATACACGTGGATAGAACGTGGAATCCACGTACCTGTTCTCATCGGATATAAGCGTTACAGCTGTCCCTATTATCTTCGTTATTAGTTGACAAATTTTAACGATTGCATATGGAATTATATGTTTAGTAACCCAATATTTCTACTGTTTAGCATTTTGTTTTGTTAACTTTTTTAACATTTAATTACATATACTTCTGCATTACGTTATTATACATGTATGTATACACAATTGCTTTTTTTTTTGTTATCTAACTTATTAATAGACTATATACATTTCAAGTTATGAAAAATTATTTAATAATATTTTATTAAAATATTGGTTTAAGCAAGATTTTCATATCAAAATATTTCTTCGATTATCATTCTATAAGGTAACGTTCAAAAATACTAAATATATTTTATTTTTATTGTTTATATTAAATACATATTAAAATGATATATCTAATAAACCAAATGTTTCTAAACTCAAAAAATTCTAAATTAATGAAATTCTATAAACAATAAAAATTTAAAAATATATAATTTTGTAATAAAATACTGTGCGTTCATTAAACAAAACTATTTTTTAAATTTATTTTTGGAATGGCCATATTACCAATCTATTCTGTTTTTCACTCATTATGCCATGTTGTTACATTTTTATAAATTAGGTCTTAAGTAATAAATTTCATAACTTTGAGTCTAGAAGTTATTAAATAACAGTTTATCGAAAACAATTTTTATTTTGAGCCGTGTACAAACATACGAATGACACTTGTACAAAAGAATAATATAGTATTAAAAAGAATAATAATAAATTTTAAGTATCAAGTACTTTACCATAGTTTGACCGATTTAAAAGCTCAAACATCGCTCCGAACGGATATCTTCCAACTTGCGGAATATTTTTAAGTTTTTCATGGATCTGGTAGTGTCTATGCACTACCGACACAATTAGCAAAAATGCCACAAAGTAAAGTGTACATAATCCCAACGAGACGAAATCCATTTTCGTAATCTGTAAACACATAAAATAATTAGGTGAAATTCTGAAAAGTTAAACCCTCTGATTTTGCTGTGGATTGATATACTACTGCATTTTGGTGCACTATGAATACAAATAACATAAATGATATAATTTTTTAAAAAATTTAACTTTTATATAATACAATTTTTATTAAATTTATTAAAATAATATAAAAAAACAATAAGTTTTTAGATTTTCTTAGTTTTGATTTTCAAAATGATCTCATCGGCGAATTTCATATTTATAATTAGCACATCAAAATAGAATAGTATTTCAATCAATAGCAAATTCAGTTCATCATTTTGGAATTTTATCCAACTGATTTAAATTATTAAATAAATTAAATATAATACATTAAATTAGATTTTAAAAATGGAACGGTAATAGATATTATACCATAAAAATTGCACTCTTTTGCCGTTATTACATCTCCAGCATTGATTAAAAATAAAATAATACATGTAAGTATCACAAAGATACTTTCTATTATGATAAATTGATAGCGCGTGTCTACGTATATCTATATGTATATTCAGGGACAGCAAGTCGTTACTTCTTTGTTACTTTATTGTTACCTTTATCTTTTTATTATAATGATTAGATAATGACGTTAAAATTTTTTATTAGAGAAGAAGAAGGTATTATGGCTACTGTCGACAATATGGCTACATCTATTATCTCCGTTATTAGGTGACGCATTCTTTGCGGAGTTATTCATTTAGTAGCCCACCGTTTTTTAGTGATGCTAATATGTCAGTACATTAATTATTACTGACAATTGTTATAAGGCATTTTTATACAAAGAAAGCACGTTTTTGCAACATTGCGGAACAATTGGTAACATGGCCGTAAATGGGCAATCTTTGGAGTGGGGGATATTGCCATCCGTGGACGACAAAATGGGCAAAATCAACAATATTCTCGTACAATTCTGCATGCGCACTTTTGTCACGTGACACCACACGTTTTGTGTCACATGCGCTGAGCGTAGGGTCAAAATGCATGAGCAAAGATAGTACACTGATCTCTCATAATCTATAACTGGGACAGGCAGTAACAGGAAAATGCCACACGCTAGTTTTCCCTCGAATGCCGCAAAAAATGTACTTCCTTTGCATAAAATACCGTATGCAACATGGGGCCGAGGGCGTTTTCGACTTCGGATGCTGTTTTCAGCCGAAAACGGCAAAGATTGGTTGCATAATATATTATTACTTTTGAGCACTTCTAAACTTTTTCAAGGTACACATTTAACTTTTAATTACACGTACACGCACCGGCAGAAATGGTGTCCCTCCGCGCTGACGCGCGGCTGCCGCACACACGCATAGCCGCGTACGTACATGTTTTGTGGCAGCGTACATGTAGTGTGGGTCCAGCCAGTTAAGGCCACTCTTGCCTTAACTGGCCGGACACACGGCACACTTGCCTTAACTGGCCGGACACACGCCACACTTGCCTTAACTGGCCGAACCCACACGCCACTATTGCCTTAACTGGCTGGACCCACACTACAGTACACTGTAGCTTTCCATCCTCACAACTCGGAAAGTACTCAACGAAAATAAACTTTCTTGTAGTGTTTTGGAAAGGTCTCGAGATAAGCTACAAGAATATGTAATAAAAAGTTAGGTGTTCTATTTAAAAAAGTTAATGTAATTTCGATCTGACCTTGGCGACGCCATCCAAGGTCAAACTGATAAGATCATTAAATAGATCTTTTTAAACCCTACAACTTTTGTCTGAAACATTTTCTTGTAAAATGCAAGGGAACGGAAATATTGGGGGGGTCCGATACTTTTTGACTACCCTGTATATGAACAAGTATAGAAGTTCAAACTAGTGTAGGTATAATACATATAAGCCGATGTCGTGTAAGAGACCGTCAATTATTTTTAATTCCGAAACTAGACATAAAAATGTTCTAAAAATTGAGATTTTTCATTAAGGATGCAAGTACAACAATATATAAAAAATTCAAGCAAATCAACCAAACACTTTTTTTTTCATACAAATTGTGCGGGGTCCTTTAACAATAAATTAAAACTAAAGTTTTGTGAAGCCCGGTTTCTCTCTATATTTTGTTAGTTCTGTCATGGTTAGAATCCTCCTCCATTGGAATTGTAGAGACATTAAAAGTAAATACAGTGATTTTCTTTTATCTATTGTTAAATTATAACATTTCATGCCTCTAAGAAACCTGGCTTCATTATAATGATAGGTTTTCCTTTAACAACTTCACTACATTCAGACATGAAAAACATGAATTACACTAAAGCGAAGGGGTTATTATTGTTCGTAATAATTTTTTGGATCCTATTTTACACGACTTGGAGCCTTTTTAGGAGCATAATTGAATTAGAAATTGTTGGTACATCAATCTTTTGTAAAAGCTTTTTAAATAATAGGATTTCTATTGTTTCTTTATATAAATCTCTAGGCAAATTTATATCTAGAAAAGATTGAAATGACTTGTTAAACTTTTTGGAAAATAACGGTATTCCTGAGGAGACCGGTATCGGTGGGAATTTTATACTTTATTTTATAATTTCAACTCTCATATTAAATTACTGAATCCTATTATCATGGATATATTTCATTGAAGAATTGCTTTGATTAAAATAATTATCTGTTGTTAAGATTCACATGGTGTCCGGCCCACAAAGATATAACGGGCAATAAGATAGACGACGCGGTGGCAAAAGAGAGGTCCAGAGATGGAACTCCCATTATTAATAAGATCGCCTTTAGGGAGGGCATAGGACGTGTGCTTAATGATTATCTACCGATGGATGGTTACTGCTTTGACTCTATGGAGAAGGGAATGAGTGAATATTATTCCAGTCATTTTAAAGATTTGGATCTTAGAAGTTTTAAAAAATCTAAACTAAACAGAGGTTTACTCGGAATCGTTGTCAGAATAATTATAATTATAATTACGGTTTTGGCCTTTACTAAAAATATCAAACATAGGTTGAGATTGGTGAAATCCCGGACAAGTATAGTTTCTAAGATAATGATAAAAGAATTAATGAAACTGGGTCTCCAACCTCTATCAGTGGAATACTTGTTTAATAACCTAGATTTTAAAGTCATGAATATTATTAAAATATTCACAAATACATAAGGTAAAGTCGGTATATACGCCGTAGCTATCAAAAATGTAATTTATTAAGTATTATTTACTATGTTTAAAAAAAATAAATTATGCCAATAAAAACTTCATACTATTTACTATTATAAAAAAAATTGTAAATATTTCTTTTCTTATACTTGAAAAAAAACTTATAGAAACCCTTGCATTTTTGTCATTTAAAAAAGTGGCGGGATTTACGACTACTCATGTGTAAGATACACGGCACATCAATTATTTACAAATAATATTTACAAATATAATATAAAATAACATAATGACTTACAAAATGTGTTTACAAAGTTTATTAGGGAATAAAAATAGTAAATATGTTTACAGAGTAATAATAATGCAATATTGAAGAAATTAATATGCACAGACATCAACAAAGTACAGATATGTACGCATTCTGTTCGTAATTAAATGGAACAAGATATCAAACTAAATAAAGAATACAAGAACTATGCACTTGTATCTTGCTTGTATTTCATCCTTTACTATCGCTCTACATTTACGTATCATGAAATAATCATTATGCTTTTTATATTTTCTACAGTAATCATTTTACGTAGATGGTAATACACTATCGCACTTCTACATGAAAAAATTAATTCAATTCACGATATTTTCATTAATATTAATAATAAAGAACTGTAATTACAATACAATACTAATATAGCATAAAGGCACATAACAAAGTGGTTGTAAACAAATTATCTTTATTTCTTCTATTTTTTCTGACTGCTGTGGCGTACATTCCTTCGCGGCGTAAATACCGACTTTACCCTATACGAAAGAATTTGACATTACGTTTTAATGCATTACAACAGTAGCACTTTAATATTTAATAAGTGTCTTATGACGAAATAATACTTAAACTTTAGAAATATTGCCAAAATGGATTCCCCGGGAAATTTCATTGGTCTCAGGTATTGGGGAGGAGAGGAGTCATCTCGGGGCATTATCCACTGCATGAAGCAGAAATTCCTGGCCAGAATTTACTACCTAACCCGAATAGAAAATTGGTACTTAGTCCCAACAAGGACTGTCCAAGGAAAAATCCATAGCCCTAAAGAAGAAGAAGATGATGAGAAGGCGCGGTGTGTGGAGAACTACGAGGTGTGTTCAAAAAGTATCGCGAATTTTTTGTTTTTTCAAAAATTATTTATTTATTCATGAATATCTATTTTGTCCCCTTCAAAGTAATCCCCATGAGATATTATACACTTGTGCCAACGGTTTTTCCAATCTTCGAAGCACTTCAAAAAATCATTTTTTTTTATCTTGTTCAGCTCCTCCTTCGATGCCGTCTTTATCTCGTCAAGCGTAGCGTAACGTCGTCCTTTCATGGGCCTCTTCAGTTTAGGGAACAAGAAAAAGTCACAGGGGGCCAGATCTGGGGAATACGGTGGCTGCGGCATCATTAGTGTGTTGTTTTTGGCCAAAAAGTCGCGCACAAGCAACGATGTGTGAGCAGGGGCGTTATCGTGGTGCAAAAGCCAATTTTTGTTCTTCCACAAATCCGGGCGTTTCTGGCGGATTGCTTCGCGCAAATTGCGCATAACTTGCAGGTAATATTCCTTATTGACCGTTCTACCCTGTGGCAAGAACTCATGATGCACCACGCCCCTGCAATCGAAGAAAACTGTCAGCAAAACTTTCACATTCGACCGAACTTGGCGCGCTTTTTTCGGTCTTGGTTCGTGCGGCAGCTTCCATTGAGATGATTGAGCTTTGGTTTCCACGTCATAACCATAAACCCACGATTCGTCACCAGTTATGACCCTCTGGAGCAAATTTGGGTCGTCGCGGACAGAGTCCAACATCTCATTAGCAATGTTCATGCGATGCTGTTTTTGGTCGCAATTGAGCAATTTTGGTACGAATTTCGCGGCGACCCGTCTCATGCCCAAATCATTGATAAAAATCGAATGGCACGAGCCAATCGATATGTTTAGGTCCTCAGCAACTTCTCTAACGGTGATTCGACGATTGGCCAATACCATTTTCTCCACTTCATTAATTTTTTCGTCTGTTGTTGAAGTGCTCGGGCGTCCGGCACGCTCTTCGTCGTTCACATCTTCTTGGCCTTCTGAGAACATTTTGTACCACCGATAAACGTTGCTTCGGTCCAAGGTAGCTTCTCCGTATGCCACAGTCAACATTCGGAATGCATCCGCGCACTTAATTTCGTTTTTCACACAAAATTTGATACAGGTTCTTTGATCCATTTTTTTGAATAGGTAAAAATCGAAGACGATCCAAAACACGTGCAAGCAAAGCAGCTGTCAACAATTAAGTGAACATTCAAAATGGCCGAGCTTGTCGGCATAAGTGAGAGACATGAGTACCAACATAACGCCACAAAAAGATCGAAATTCGAATATACGTAACTCGCGAAAATTCAAAATTCGCGATATTTTTTGAACACACCTCGTATAGTACTTCTCTTCAAGGCTTTGGGGCGAGCGGTTCGCATAGTTAGCTAAGGTGCTTGTAAGACTTTAATAAGAATTTAAGCAGAATGGTTGACTTATAATTTTAAGACAAGTTCTACGACTTAAGTCTTTGTCTTTAGTAACGCACAATAACTGTCTTAAGTCTTAAACTAAAAAGAAATTTTGTTTGTAACTTAAGACTTGAGACACAAGACAGTTATTGTGCGTTACTAAAGACAAAGATTTAAGTCGTCAAACTTAGTCTTAAAGTTATAAGTCAACCATTCTGCTTAGGCTCTAAACCATATTTAATCTTATAAGTCCTCTCTTCCTAATCACTTCAAGTAATAACCGATCTCAACAAGTGCATTAGATTTTAAATCACGTAGAAGAGAAAAAACTATTACAAGTACTGTCGACAATATGGCTGCCCCTATTATTTCCATTATTAGGTAACGTATTTTAACAATTGCTTATGGAGTTATTCGTTTAGTAGACCGCCGTTTTTTTAGTGACGCTAATATGCCAATACATAATGACCGACAATTGTTAGAAGGCATTTTTACATTTGAGCACTTCTACAGTTTTCCAAGGTACACTTTTAACCTTTAATTACATACATTTCCTCATTATTCTTAAACTATTATCATACAAAGGTACATACACTCGAGTGTTTTTTTGTTGTTATCTAACATTTTATTCAGCCGTTTACATGTCGAGTTATACAAAATTAAAACAATAACATGGAATTTTGTTAATACAGTTAATATAATTTTAAGCAAAATATTTATATCAAAATATTTCTTCGATAAATCGATTGTTCTAAAAGGTGGTGTTTAAAAACATTAGAGACATTATTTTATGCTTGTTGTTTAATGTTAAAGAAGGATAAAATGATATTTTTAATAATATTTCTAATAGTATTTCTAAAGTTTCTAAACACAGAAAAATTCTAAATCAAAATTTTAAACAATGGAAAATTAAAAATATATAATTTTGTAACAAGGTACTGTGTTTCTTTTAAATTAAACTATATAATTTTTAAAAATTATTTTTATGAATAGCCATATTACAACCACCTTTTTCTTCCACCAATTATGTAGTGCATTAGATTTTTATAAATCACGTCCTAAATAATAAATAGAGGGAAAGAGAGTAATATGGCACCCATTTTTATTTTATTAAATCATTTTGTTTATAATTAACATTTTCTATTGAAACTTAAACGATTACATTCGTCAAAGTGTTGTTTGAAAGATTCTAGGCTCAAAGTAATGAGATATTTGTTATTTAGGACGTGATTTATAAAAATCTAATGCTCTGCATAATCGTTGGCAGAAAAAAAGTGGTTGTAATATGGTTATCTGTAAGGATAATTTAAAAAAGTTAGTTTAGTTTAGAAGAAACACAGTATCTTGTTGCAAAATTATGTATTTTTAATTTTTCATTGTTTAGAATTTTCCTAATATAGAATTTTCTTGTGTTTAGTAACTTTAACAATACCATTAGAAATTTAGTTAGAAATATCATTTTATCCCTGTTTAACATTAAACAACAAGCATAAAATAATGTTTTTAATGTTTCTAAACACCGCTCTCTAGAATGACGATCGATTCATCGAAGAAATATTTTAATATAAAAATTTCGCTTAAAAGGCCATATTAATGAAATTCCATGTTATTGTTTTAACTTTGTATAACTCAATATGTGTATAGCTGAATAAAAAGGTAAATAATAAAAAAAAAACACTTAAGTGTATGTACATTCGTATGATAATACACTCAACCCACACAGCACGGAATGTCATTAGAATATTGCAGAAATATTTCAAATGTTTTTTACAGAATATCTTATTTGAAATACTTCTGCAAACTTGCAAAAATATTACAAATAGAATATTTTATTTGAAATATTCTACAGACGTTCAATTTAAAATATTGCATTCGCAATATTCTCTCAATATTCTGGAGATATTTCGTTTTCAATTTTTCCGAACGTTTCATACAAAATAATCTAGCGACATTCTATTTGAAATGTTTCAGAATGTTGCGAATTAAATATTTTAAAGACATTCTATTTTAAATATTACTTTCGCAATATTCTCTTAATATTCTGTAGACCTTTCGTTTCAAATCTTTCCAAACGTTTCATATGAAATAGTCTAGCAACATTCTATTTAAGATATTTACTTCTAACGTGTGCGCATGTGCGCCGCCATGATAATTTGATTTTTGCAACGAGCGATAACAACGCGGCGCCTGCCAGCACATGTCTCATCTTGCACAGATAGCTCATGGTCACAGTATAAGAAAGAAGTTCTTTCTTATACTGTGTTGTACCCGTGTGAAGCTGGCACCCCAAAGTAAAAAAAAACATATTTTTTTTAGAGTGCCGGCTTCTTTTCTAATAGTTCTAGAGTGCTTGATAATTTTTAGAAATAGTTCCAGCGATTAAACCTCAAAAAAACAAGTTTTAAAAATGGGGTGCCAACTTCACGTTGGCACCCCATTTTCAAAAAAATTAGATTTTTTTTAGAGTTCCCAGTAGTTTTTGAATAGTTCTATAGTTCCCTATACTTTTTTTCAATAGTTCCGTTTTATTTTCAAAATTATGGAACTTTGAAAATTCATAACTCGGCCTCTACAAAGTACGTAAAACTTTTGTAATTTTTACTTTACAGAAAAAAGTTATTTAACTTTTTTTGAGCAATCAGGGAGTGCTATTCAGCACACCGAAGAAAAAAACCGGAACTCCGAATTTTTTATTTTTTGGTACTTTGAAATTTTTCGTGACGGACCCTACTGAGTACGTAAAACTTTTGTAATTTTCATTTGACAGGAAAAAGTTATTTAACTTTTTTTGAGCACTCAGGGAGTGCTATTCGGCACACCGAAGAAAAAAACCGGAACTCCGAATTTTTTATTTTTTGGTACTTTGAAATTTTTCGTGGCGGATCTTACTAATTGTAAGTATAAAACTTTTGTAATTTTCACTTGACAGGAAAAACGTTATTTAACGTTTTAAAAACACTCAGGCAGGGCTAAATAGAACTAAAAAAATAATTTGTACGTATTTGCATTTCTGATATGAATACATATTGATAAATTTACTGGATTGTATAGCAATAATCAAACTATATTATAGTCACATTAACAATATGTCAAACTAATAAACACTAAATTTTTCTTTCCACGTAAACAAAATGTACATAATTCTTTCATCAATTACATCTATTGTTTATTACTGTCCGCGTATAATCATACTATGTACTAAGTTTGTTTATGCTAAATATTTCAAATAGAAAATTTCTATTTATTGTAATTACTCTAAAAAGTCAACTTGCAACAATGACTTTTAAATATAACTAGCTATAACTTTAGGATTTCAAAGATCACAATTTTCAGAATAAAATAATATTTTCAGAATAAAATTTTATACTGGTTGTGATATGACATAAATATATAGATTAATATATTAGGTACTTTTTAATTTTTTTGGTTTTTTTTTGAAAGATCTGCTTAACACTTAATGAGTGCTCCAGAAACGTTAAATCACTTTTTCGGTTAGGTGAAAATTATAACAGTTTTACGTACTATTTGCATGTTTTTATGTGGAGTAGCCTCCTCATAGATCTGCACGTTTTAATGTATAGTACACCTAAGGATCTTTATGTTCAATGTATATAATGAAGTAAAAACATAATATAAACTATGATGACTAGTTATCACAGTTTATGGCGAACAAATAAATAAAATATAAATCGATATATTCTTTGAATAAATATGTCATTTTATTTTTCCGTGCATTTATCCAGTAAAAAACACAATTTGTTAAATAAAAAATTGATTCAATAAAAAAATTTATTTTAAATGAAGAAGTAATAACGTTAAAGTATATGTGATAACTTAACATTACACTGAGATAGAATTTTATTATTATTTGGTACTAAAAATTTTAACTTAGATATTAAATTATTTTTTTAGTTCTATTTAGCCCTGTCTGAGTGTTTTTAAAACGTTAAATAACGTTTTTCCTGTCAAGTGAAAATTACAAAAGTTTTATACTTACAATTAGTAAGATCCGCCACGAAAAATTTCAAAGTACCAAAAAATAAAAAATTCGGAGTTCCGGTTTTTTTCTTCGGTGTGCCGAATAGCACTCCCTGAGTGCTCAAAAAAAGTTAAATAACTTTTTTCTGTCAAATGAAAATTACAAAAGTTTTACGTACTCAGTAGGGTCCGTCACGAAAAATTTCAAAGTACCAAAAAATAAAAAATTCGGAGTTCCGGTTTTTTTCTTCGGTGTGCCGAATAGCACTCCCTGAGTGCTCAAAAAAAGTTAAATAACTTTTTTCTGTCAAATGAAAATTACAAAAGTTTTACGTACTCAGTAGGGTCCGTCACGAAAAATTTCAAAGTACCAAAAAATAAAAAATTCGGAGTTCCGGTTTTTTTCTTCGGTGTGCCGAATAGCACTCCCTGAGTGCTCAAAAAAAGTTAAATAACTTTTTCCTGTCAAATGAAAATTACAAAAGTTTTACGTACTCAGTAGGGTCCGTCACGAAAAATTTCAAAGTACCAAAAAATAAAAAATTCGGAGTTCCGGTTTTTTTCTTCGGTGTGCTGAATAGCACTCCCTGATTGCTCAAAAAAAGTTAAATAACTTTTTTCTGTAAAGTAAAAATTACAAAAGTTTTACGTACTTTGTAGGGGCCGAGTTATGAATTTTCAAAGTTCCATAATTTTGAAAATAAAACGGAACTATTGAAAAAAAGTATAGGGAACTATAGAACTATTCAAAAACTACTGGGAACTCTAAAAAAATTCTAATTTTTTTGAAAATGGGGTGCCAACGTGAAGTTGGCACCCCATTTTTAAAACTTGTTTTTTTGAGGTTTAATCGCTGGAACTATTTCTAAAAATTATCAAGCACTCTAGAACTATTAGAAAAGAAGCCGGCACTCTAAAAAAAATATGTTTTTTTTTACTTGGGGTGCCAGCTTCACACGGGTCTGTGTTGTGGTATTCCGGTCCTCGTCTCTCTGTGTCTTACATGTGCAAACGTGTTAATTCCTTGAGGCAAATTAAATTGTAACGAGCTTGTGGAAAATATCTTATATAATAGATTGTGGAAAAAACGAGTGAGAATAAAAGAAATGTGAGTATAAAGAAACTTATTTTTATCTATAATATTTGCATGTCTATTTGCACGTGTGCCTTGTAAGCTTTACGTACACGATGCTAGAAATCCGAGATCTCGGTTCTAGTTCTCGAATAGAAATATTTGTACTTTGATGACTCTAAATAGCGTTATAAAGTTATTAGTCTAAAATGTGAGGTTATAGTTATTAAGCTTTATACCTTTTTATCAGATCGAAAACTCGGACTGATATCATCAGGATATCATCATGACTTTATTTATCATATAAAAGTCATCGATAAGAAATGATGCAAAAATGATTTAAAAATGAAAAAGAAATTTACAGTATATTATAGACAAAAACATTCTTTATAGTTTCCAAAATACTTACATTGTTTTAATATATTGTTAAAGTAATATATAAACATATATATATAAATTTATTTACATACAAAATATAAATAAATATAAAGCAACATATATAAAACACACACGTATATCTGTGTGTGTGTGTGTGTGTGTGTGTGTGTGTGTGTGCGTGTGTGTGTGTGTGTGTGTATGTTTCAGAGATGGGCAATTTTTCGAATAAAGAATAATGAATAATGAATAATAAAGTTTTATTCGCAAATAACGAATAATTTTTTATTCAAATAAAAAGTTATTCGTCCATATCGAATAAAAATATTTTCGAATAAAATTTTATTTATGAATAATGAATAATTTTTTGTTCGAATAAAAATTTATTCGTCCATTTCGAATAAAAATATTTTTGAATAAAATTTTATTTATGAATACCGAATAATTTTTTATTTGAATAAAATTTTATTCGTATATCTCAAATAAAAATATTTTTGAATAAAATTTTATTTATGAATAACGAATAATTTTTTATTTGAATAAAATTTTATTTATGAATAACCAATTTTTTATTCGAATAAATTTTTATTTTTTTATCGCGAATAAAATTTTATTAATAAATAACAAATAATTTTTTATTCAAATAAAATTTTATTTATGATAACAAATTTTTTATTCGAATAAAAATGTATTTGTCTATATCGAATAAAATATTTTTGAATAAAAATTTATTTATTATTTGTAAATAAAATCTTATTTTGGGTTAGCAATTTAAATTATTATTTTACAATTTAAGGTTAAATAATTTTTAATTTAATAATAAAGCATTTTTATTTAAATAATATTTAATATATTATTTGAATAAAACACTTTATTAGCTACAGAATTTTTGTGCATAATGTAAAAAAATATTTTAATATTTTTATTATATAAACATACATACAGTGAGTGATAAAAGTTCCGGAATAATCAATTATACTGAAAGTATTAGTTCATTGGAAGACTATTTCGAACAAAAATGAGTTTTTAAAAATCTAGTAATTATAATATTTATTTGAATTTTGGTATTTATTTGAAAAACTTGGTCAATATAAAAATCTTAAATAAAAACCCCTATTTATTATATATTTTTAGAGCTAAAATTAAGACGTGTTCAAGACTATAATAAAGTATTTTTCTAGTTAAAAATCTTGAAAGTTACAATATCAGCGACATTAACATTACTCAAACGTTGCGTTATCAAGAAATTGTACGGATTTACATCGCGTATTTGCCTATATGTGTGTCTGCGTATACTGTATAATGGTAATTGCGCACGCATATGTGTGTGAAGTAATTAAATAAAATTTACTTATTTCATATTTAATTAAATTTATTAATAATATATATTTTAAATACATGTCTTTATTATGTATTGATAAATTATACATGTAATGCATAATAACGTAAATGCTTCTACATCATATCTTTAGAACAATTACTTTTGAGAACAACTCTTTTTTCAAACATTGTATCTGATAATTTATTACTTTTTGGAGCATTGGTCATAGTTGCACAAGAAAATAACCTTTCGACGGGGGCTAATAAAGGAAGAGGTGTATTATAACGTAAAAAGACCTGTTTTATTGTAGGATACGTTTGTAACATTGATGTTTCACGGTGATCATCATTAAGATATTTGATAACTTCTATTTCAGCATGAGAGAAAGATTGTTTTGTAATTCCATTAGATGTTACTGACGATAAGTCACCAAAATCAAAAAAGTCATCATTATGATAAAATTGTTTTGTTTGTGTAGATTCAGAAATAACACATTCCGTTGCAACTTTTTGTTTGAAAAGAATTTCTATTGATAATTGATGATGAGAATCAATGCAACTAAACCATCGATTTTTAAATCTTGGATATGATAATGCAGCGATTGCTGCATTTTCTGCTGCAACTGAAGAAAAATTAAGAAAATCCAGAAATCTTTTTTCAACACTTTGTAAAAGAGAATGTGACAATGTAGTGCAATATTTCCAGTTTTTTGTTTGCAAACTTTGCAGTTTTCGACGCAAAGCTAATAAGCTTGGAAGAACGATTCCATAATACATGTCTTTTTCTCCTTGTAATATATTCAAAGCTTCAGCCAATGGTGATACACATGATATATATTCTTTAAGATACAAGAAATCGTTTTCCTTAAATCCATTTTTAATATTTATATTTGTGCATAGTGTGGAAAGTTTATCACGAACATTATAAATCTGTTGCAAAGAGTCATATAAAGAATTCCATCTAGTCTGTCCAGGTCGATTTAATGTACAACCCAATATATCCTGCATTATTTCTGCAGATTTTGGACGTCCTGCCAGTTTCCATAATGCTGTGCATTTTGTTAATACTTGATAATGCAATGTGGATAACGATTTGCATTTATTAATTGCCGATATCATATCGGTTGTAGCACATAGATTGAGTGTATGTGCGCAGCATCTGAGATGCTGTGGCAAAAAGATGTTATGATGCGTTGACTCATCTTCGCGTAGATCTATGTATATGTAATATAAAAAAATAATAGAATTAAACATTATTATTTACGTAATTAACATTATAAATAATTAGAGCTTATAATAATAATAAAATAATTATAAATATAATAATTAACAATAATGAGAATGAAAAGGTATTACTGTGAAGTTATACTCAGACATCTAATATGTTTAAAACTAATAAGATAATTTTGACAAAGATTCATACATAACCAACAGTAATAATACGTACAGATATATATTATAAAATATTATATACAGGTATCTCTTTATGATTATGTTCCAAGACTTACAGTATAATTTGAATAGTAATATAATGTTAAATGAGCTAAACTGTTACCACCGTTACATATGGTTTAAAAACTGATATTGTTTATACTGACATTTTTTATATAAATATTATTTATAGAAAATAAATTTATCGCTAAAAATGATAAATTTTTATTTAAAAAATTACAAAACACAGAATAACAGAAAACTGATTTTCCTTAAGAATTTAATTTTATATTTTGTATTATATAAAATTAAAATTAGATTAAACACAAATACTTTAGTGTCAGTAATAATAATTAAAAAAACAAAATTATCGTGACTGAGCATGTGGATCATAAGTCGTCGTAAAAGATACTTAAACATATTATATAATATAATTAGGTATATATAAAATACAATCCATTCTTACTAATTGGAATGTGTACAAATTCTTCTTCGTCATCATGATTATCTTCATGATCATCGTCATCTGTTGATTCATCTTTATAACTTTCGATATCACAACTAAAATAATTGAGTTTTACTCCAAACAGACGGAAAGCTTTAACAAAGTTATTAGCATTGTCACTTATAGTTGCAACTATCTTTTCGGAGTTTAAACCAAATTCCATATGAATTTCATGTTGAAGGTGAGCTATTTTATCGAAACTATGTGTGCCTTGAAATCTTCGACACGCTAAAGCCGCAGATCTTCGTTCCAATGAATTATTATCAATCCAATGAGCAGTTACACCAAAGAAGCTTCTTTTTCGCGATGACCACACATCAGCCGTTGTACAAACATATGTTGTATTTTCGTTTAGAAACTTTTTTATACTATTTATATGTGTTTCATATAGTTCTTCTATTCTTCTCCCAAGAGTTCTTCGACTCATCATTTGAAGTGAGTTACCATGATCGCATAATCCTAAATTTTCAAAAATTCTTACGAAATATGGATCTTCTACAGCTTTTAACGGAACCATAGAATGGCTGATATATTTTGTAATATCATCTTCAAATTGTTTCTGTAAACACTGTGAACGTTTTCTGTGATATACTTTTTTTGGAAGAATGACATCACTATAAAATTTAATTCGTTTATTTTTGCAGTACTGTTCACACTCTTCCATTACTGCGTTATCATGTTTCCTTTTCAAATGAGATTTGAAATTAGATGATGATCTCATCGATTCTTTAATATGTACTTCTTTTGGAAAACATTTAGTACAAGAAGCTATTACAAAATTTTTATTAGTTTCAATAATTTTAAAAAATGTGCCATCCAAAATTGTTAATGTTGAATGTTCGATTTCTTCAGACATCTTTTTAATCTTTTACAATACACTGTAAAAGAAGTATGTAAAATTACGTAAATAATATATGTAAAAATTACACAATTTATTTGCAAATGTATAACATTTTTTAGTATTTTTTACCTATGCAAAAATATTTTTATACTAGACGAAAAATACAATAGCAATATGTTTTCTCTTACTTTTAATATAAATGCAAAGATTTATAAAATATTATTAAATATCAATAATGTATAATACAGGAATGCCTAGTTACTAGTTAAAAAATTAAAAGTAAAGTTAAAAAATTAATAATTTTTTACTTTAATTAACTTATTAGTTAATTATTTTAAATGATTGAATTTTTAATTTTAATTAGTTATTTTTAAACGCAAACTTCAATTTATTAACGTTTTTCCTAAGTTGAAAATTTATTTACATAAAAAAATATAAAAAAATACATTCCCACATAAAAAAAATAATAATTTCCTTGTTACTTTATATAAACTTAATTTACACTAAAATATTAAATTTGTTTGATAACTCATATTATAATTGTTTTGAGTAATCTTATTTAAATACTTACGAATTTTTAATTTAATATGAATAACGTTTTCGAAAATTAACTTTTAATTTAACTTAATTTAATCTTAACATCCCTTTTAACTAGTTAGATTTTTGTTTATGTAACTTTTAACATAACTAAATTAATTGTACAAACTATTAACTTTAACATAATTCAGTTAAAAAAATATATTAACTTACCAATTTCTGATATAATATAATGATAATATTACTTCTATATACGCTTGATAATATAATATAATTTAAAAAATATAGTACGTAATTCAGTTGACAAATTATTATGTACGTACAATATACTCATTTTTATAAATTTAACTTTAAATGTAAATATACTTTTGCAAATAGCTTAATTAATATAAGAAAATAATAATTTCATCGTAAGTAGTAACTTTTATATTTACGTGTGTAAAGAGTGTGTACCTTTAATAGTAGATTCCAAAATTATATGTATAACTTTTCTACAGAATACTTTTTACACTACTTGACATTTTATACTAACGCCAAGTATCCAAAGCGATCACGAAGTACGAACGGCAGTACGTAGGTGCGATGCTTACAGTGTACATTCAACAACTGAGTATTCTTTAAAATGAGGTTGCGTGTTTGTCTTTGTTTTGATATGACGACTTCTAAAAGGTCATTTAGGTCTTTTCTAGAAGTTTTGTAAAAGAAGTAATAACACCGCGTCTAACAATGGAAAAATCCATAATATACTACATTTTTTGGCACATCTTATTATTAGTTTTTTCTTTTCTTCCTTTTTTTGCTCCACTTTTTTTTCCTCCCCCACCCACTCTCTCCACTCTTTCCCCACCCCTCTTCATCTCCACCCACTCTTCTCCACCCCTCCCCACCCTCCCTTCTCCACTTATTTCACCACCATCCCCTCCCCCTTTCCCCTCTCCATCCTTACCGAATCCTCCTTTCCCAACCCTCTTTTCCTTTCCCTTTTCCCTCTCCTCCCACCACTTGAAAAAGGCCCAATTTTAATTAATCCTAGCAATATTATAAAATTCATTTCATTAATAAAAAAATTAAAACTCAAATAAAATAAAATAACAAATAAAATAAAGTAAAAGAAAATAAAATCGATATATATATATATATATATAGATATATATGTATATGTATATGTATATGTATATGTATATGTATATGTATATGTATATTTATATGTATATGTATATGTATATGTATATGTATATGTATATTTATATGTATATGTATATGTATATGTATATGTATATGTATGTATGTATGTATGTACGTACGTACGTACGTATGTATGTATATATATATACAGGGTGTCAGGTAACGATCGCCCGTGGTTTCGTGGATTGATAGATCAAGTAAAACTGAGCAGAAAAGTCCTTTACCACTTTTTAATATTTGCCATAGTTAACGAAATAAAAATTAATAAAGTCTGCGAATAAGCGCGTATCACCGCGCGCAAGGACCGCCCGCTGGTCGCCGAGACGTAGGCAGCCGCGGCTGTAGGCGCGGCGCTGTTCGGTGAGGAGGGAAAAACAGCTACTGCTTTTCCTTCCTCACCGCACAGCGCCGCGCCTACAGCCGCGGCTGCCTACGTCTCGGCGACCGGCGGGCGGTCCTTGCACGCGGTGATACGCGCTTATTCGCAGACTTTATTAATTTTTATTTCGTTAACTATGGCAAATATTAAAAAATGGTAAAGGACTTTTCTGCTCAGTTTTACTTGATTTATCAATCCACGAAACCACGGGCGATCGTTACCTGACACCCTGTATATATATATATATATATATATATATATATATATATATATATATATATATATATATATATCAATACGTATGTTCTGTGACTAATATGTGTGTGTGTGCGCGTGCTTGCGTGCGTGCGTGCGTGCGTGCGTGCGTGTGTACGTGCGTATTGTGTATATATATATATATATATATATATATATATATATATATATATCGATACGTATGTTTCTGTGACTAATAGCAACTATATATAGCATAACGATAACTGCAGAGCAACTTTTCTGAAGTCATCGATTTCAAAGTGCATTCTGTTTCATGCGTAATATGTAAAATGTAATATTTATTGTGCATTAAAATTAAACATTTCTATACTTTTACATCAACGATTTTAGAAAAATTTCTTGAATCATTATTGATGTGTGAAACTTCTAATGCCCAAAGAAATACGGTATATGTGTACAATAATTTTTTTATTTTACTCTGTTCTATTTATCTTATTTGCTTATTTTATTTGCTATTTAATTTTATTATTTAACTTATATTTTTACTTATTTTACTACTTTATTTATTTATTTTTGAGATTTTATTTTATTTTATTAATTATTTTATTATGTCTTTAGTAACTAACCATAAATGTATCTCCAAATTAAAAATGAAAATAAACGTAACTTTAGTAGCGTTTTTTTGAAATTTATTTGCACTTTTTAAGCCGTATAAAGCAGATAAAAATGAGGTGAGAAT
Organism: Solenopsis invicta; assembly: GCF_016802725.1. NCBI lineage: Eukaryota > Metazoa > Arthropoda > Insecta > Hymenoptera > Formicidae > Solenopsis > Solenopsis invicta. The sequence goes on along the minus strand of NC_052670.1, from coordinate 15,892,317 downwards.
ATGGAGCTATTATCAAAGTTTTATTTTCTTTTAATCTTTTATTGGATATAATAGTAACAATGAAAAAAGAAATTAACATGCAGATAATGATAAAAGAAAGAATAATGCGAATAAAGCTATTACAAATAAAAATAATGCAAATAAAGAATAACGCCAATAATAAATAATGCGAATAATGAATAACGCAAATAATGAATAATACATAATGCGAATAATAAATAACATCCATAATACAAATAACGATTAACGCGAATAATGAATAGTAGGCAATAATATGAATAACGAATAATGCGAATAATGAATAATGCAAATAACGAATAACGCAAATAACAAATAATAGTTAATAATATGAATAATGAATAATGCGAATAAGAAATAATTTCTATAATACAAATAACGAATAACGCGAATAACGAATAATAGCCAATAATACAAATAATGAATAATGCGAATAATGAATAATGCAAATAACAAATAATGCAAATAACAAATAAAATTTTATTTAAATAATCATCTAAATAAAAAATTATTCGAAAAATAACGAATAATGCCCAACTCTGGTATGTTTATACATGTTGCTGTTTATATGTATTGTGCTTTATACGAAAATTTTTTTACCGGATACGTTATTATACTTACAAGATTTATTTGTAACATTCTATAATATTTTATACATTACGATAGCTGCGTATACTGAATATTTTTGCAATTTACTTTTCATATATATACTGAATATTTAATACAAACATTTATACATATACTTACTATACACTTATAGACATCTATAATATAAACATAAATGCTTTAGCATTATATTAATTTTATTATAATTAATAATCACAGATAAGAAATGCTTTGCATGGTTATTTGGTTACAGTTAAATTTGAGATTTAAGAGATCATATATTTTAGAAAATGAAATGTAATTTTATTGATATGAATTTCAGGTCAAATATTTACTAAGTTTGGGTGGAAAAAATGACCAAGAACGAGTCACTTCAATGATGAAAAAGACTTTTGAAAATCAGTTAGCCATCAATTATAGCTGGCTTGGATTTAAAAAGAAGAAGCCATTCGAAAAACTTGAAATGGCCAAATGTATTTTGAGTAAGTGTTCAATTTATTTGTATGCAGTGATTAATCTGTTTCAACTTTTGTCACAATTTACTTATTCTTCGTATTCGGAAAAAATATACAAATATTAATTTTGATAATTATAAAAAGTTCAATTTTCGGTGTTTAGACATTATAACGACGACAAAAATAATAGCACAGCAAAAGACGTAATCATTTGGATTGCAAAATGGCTCGCTGGTGCTAAGCAAAGATATAACAGAGAAGTGTAAGTATATTTGATCAGTCATTATTATATACGTATCATAATTTCATTACGTAACTTTAATCTATTAATTACATTTTGTATATTTTTTTGTAGATCCAAATAGATCCAAGATGATATGGATCAAGAAAACATATAATACATACATATACAAACAATGCGTTATACATATGTGTGTGTGTGGGTGTGTGTGTGTGTGTGTGTGTGTGTGTGTTTGTGTGTGTGTGTGTGTGTGAGTGAGTGTGTGAGTGTGTGTGTATATATATATATATATATATATATAATAAATAATATATGCTTATATTTTAAAAAACACGTGTCTTTCAATTATTTTGAATGTTAATAATAATATACAAGGGTAATAATAATAATAATAATAATATACGTGGGTAATAATAATATATTCAAGAATTAATTATTAATTTTCCAATTTATTAAATATTAAAATTAACCAAATGTTATTTGCCTCTAAAACGTTTTATGTTATGTATTTATTTATAATAAGAAATTTTAAAAATAATCTTTAAACAAAAAATATTTTAACTATTTGAAGATATAGAGTTATAATAACATGAGCACAAGAATCAATTACTATAATTAATAAGTTTTGTAAAAATTCACTTGCAATTATCAAAGATTATTAGCATAAAAACCTATAAAATTTATATTCAATTAAATTTTACTATTTTCGTATTTCCAGAATATTACAATGTCTCCAGAATATTGCTAGGTGCGGACATAAGACATTCTGCTAACATCGTCAGAAAATCTCTGACATAATCACCAAAATTTTTTTCAAATATAATGTTCTAGCGACATTTTGATGACAGTCTGTGCATATATTTCCAGAATATTTCAGAATGACTCCAGAATATTACCTAGTGCGTACATGAGACATTCTGCTAACGTCTAATGATTTTATTTTTAATGTTTCTCGTGTTACATAGTATATAAATTTGTTATAAATATTAAATACGTGCAAATTGACAATTTATTTAAAAGTCAACTTTCAAGTAGTACTCGTTTAATTGTTCATGTATGCAGTATCATTTCCACTGTTTCTTACAATAAGAAATAATTGTTTGCCAAACACGATGTTAGATAAATTACATACGCGTTCTTTCGTTTATAAATTTGATTTAAAACACATTTTGCACACAATTATTTTATATGCTTCTTTAATATTTATTTTCATTAAATATTTATTTAATACGATCAAAAGCTTATTTAAAATATAATTTAATTATTGTATTTTATTGACTCTGTCTGATACTTTTCTTTTTTAAATGATATAAATAACAAAAATGTTATTTTAGATGTTACTCCACATTGAAAATCAATAAAAGTTTATATTTATATGTTATTAATGCAATATATTTATGAATAAAATATATGAAAAATGTGTTTTATTTTGTTGATTATAATAAATGTTTTACAAACCTTTAAAAAATTTTTTCTAAATTATAAAATAAACAATACAAATAAATCTTAATATGACCCAAAAATGTCAACAAATTAAAATGACAAAAATGGCAATGATAAGAACTTACAGTTTTATTTGAACACTGATACTGCTAAGGATAGCAGCCCAACAAAATAACTTCTCTTTGCTTATTAACAATCGACGTCTTTATTTTTACGCGATACAGCTAGTGTTTCGTGTGTCTGCTAAACTACGACTAATTTTTCGGCATCAAACTTGATAAACCCGATGTGAGTCACATATACTTGTTTCAAAGATTAGTGTTGGAACCAATTGTCAATCAGAAGTCTATACATGACCACATATGAAGTAATGTAATCATACAAATAAAAGCTTATTTACGTAAGTACGTACGTAGAGATAATCGAAAAGATCATCAAAACGATTCGGTGCTCTCTATGTCTCGAAAATACTCAGCGAGATTAAAAAAATGAGTAAATACAGTAGAGCCTCCCACAGCCTAAGTTCCATTCTCCGAACACTTAATATCCGAATGTTTTACTATTAACTATTTGAATGTAATACCCTATTGTGAAATTAATTTTGATTTTTTTACATAAAGAATTCAAGTTTTTTTGAATATATAAAGTCCTTTTTGTTAAAAATTTAAGTTTCTGATTGAATAAATGAAATTTAATATAAAAATGTATTTATTCTATTATTTAAAAATTCCTTTATCCGAACAATTTTGTCTCCCTATTATTTCGGATATGAGAAGCTCCACTGTATACATATAAGTGCCCTATTTTATAAAATTTTGGCAAACACAAATATCCACGAGGTGAGCTGACCGATATTACTGCACAAAAGGGACAATAGATATAAAAATCGTTGCTAAAAGACTTTTAAAAAATGAAACGCATTATCGATTAATTAGTTACGCGATCTATCGCAACTAAATCAGTTTTACCGACCAATAAAACAGACTGCAACAATGTTGATAATATACATATGTACTAACATCTTTATACGTAAGATTATACACTATTTTTAAAAAATTTGCGATTTTTGGAATTTTCCGTGAATCGTCTTTCAATAATAAATCATCTTCATCACTGCTGAATGATAAAGAATCGCACGCGGAATGGAATAGACAAGATCAAAGCAGTACTTCCGTAATAAATTAATTTTATTATATTTACACTGAAAATGATCCAAAATTGAGTATCGAAACGTCTGTACTAATAACTGCTTACAGCAATTTCGTTTAACATTATTATTATATTTTTATTAAAATGCTCATTTAAAATGTGTACAAACATGATTATTATGAAGTTGGATTAGATAAAGCATAAGGATGAATGAACGATAAAAGGAAAAAAGGAGTAAGAAAGAGTTTTGAATCAGTCATGTCATTTGGTTGATAATATAGATATTTGATAGAATTTGAACTTTGTACTAAAACGAGACTCAAATATCGATTGTGAGATACGGAAGAAGTGCATATCAGCAGCGATTATAGATATAAGAAACTACAAAGATTAAGGCCAATATTATTCATAGTGATTTTTATATTTATGTCCGTAAGTTCATATTAAGTAATACAAGAGATAAACACCTCCAAATCGTCTTTTAATAGAATTATATTTATTATCATTAAGAGAAGTGCATGTATTATACTACCATTATTAGATATTATTATAAGATATAAATAAAATTATCAGTTCCTGATATACTAAATACAAAGATCTCTTCCGTATAAATTTCACATGTTCAACTTGGATTAGTTCAAATAGCTAATCAGTAGTTTTTGATATGCCATTTAATTCCGATCTGTTTAAAAACTGTGATATTCTTCGGTCTTATGCAAACAAAAGCTGTAATCTTTGAACTTTGCATATTTAGGAAAACGAAAAAAAATAAAAGCATTATATTATGATTAATCAGAATTATTTATTTACGCGTTTCAAAATCTTGTCACAGTTTATTCCTGTGAAGAACATATTGTAAATTAAAGGAATAAAACTTAAATAATAATAGCATTGTAGTAATAATTGTAATGATTGCTGAACGAATGCGATAAAAGTTTGCCGTAATGTAAAATCTAATGTAACAATAAATGATTTAATAGAAAATATTACAGTGGAATAAAAGTTTTAAAACAGAGATTGTATTTTATTTTCTCAATTAATTCTAAGCAATAAATTCTTTAATAAATTAATTCTTAAAATTTTTTCGATATTGTATATTACATAAATGCAGATTATATATTTCGATAATAATCATAATGAAAACATTGATAACACTGACCAATTAAGATAACACCACTCTCAAAATTTCAAGGTTTCAATTGATAAGATTATATTCATTGCAAGATTAATTAAACTTGGCACCGTTATTTATATATAATTTCCATAAAAAGTTATTTGTCGTGGTAATAATTTTATTTTTGTAATCTTATTCATAAGAAGCTTGTTTCAAGACGTTACTCTTATCTCTAAAAATTTTTAATGGCGGAAATAATCTGCGTATTTGTTTTTTCAAAAGACCGCTCCCGATCGATAGATGTAAAATGCAATTACTATTGTCAATTGCCCACGAACTCTATTAAATTATCGAGGACAATTAATCAGTCTAAAGAAACTGTAGAATTGCAAGTACACAGCGAGCGTGAACCATTTCGGAACATATAATATTTATTTTTATTCAAACAACAAATTAAATTATAATTCTATTAATTAAATTGATAGTACCACAGAATTTAATATTATAATATTCAGCAATCTATATTCAGCAGTCAAATATATCGTGAAATATTCTTTGATTTTTTAAATTTCAGATGATGAATAATTTCATTCATAAACGATTAGCATGTGTAAAACATCAAATTATATTCAAATTATTTTTCCTTTTATTTTTTTTAATTAACGTATTTTTAGGAGATGAAAATAATGTATTAAACAAAGTGTTAATATTTAAAAATTTCAAGACCTAGACTTTGCATCGCGATATCTTCGCTTGTAGGGCACTAACAAAAGAAATAAAAACACTTTTATTATGTAATTTTCCTCAAGTTACCGTTTGAGACTAGTTAGAACGTGATCGGTTCAGCCGTTACTGAGATTTACTGATATCATCAGATCTCACATAAAAATTATCGATTCGCGTAAAGAGAGGTGGTTCGCTAACTTCGCTTGGACTTGGACCGCGCCTCTTGATAAGATGTTTTATAAAGATCTATAAGAACGTATCTCTGCATTTACTCTCTTGTAAAAAAAAACGTATGCTTCTGCTAATAAAATCTAAGTCAACATATCCTTTTAATATTTGTAGAAAGCTTGGCAATTCCTTTCAACAATCTATTAAATTATCATTACGTATTCAGAGGATCATAAGTTAGGACGAGGAGACGGAAAATGCGGTCGGAATTGCATTTTGAGATGTGACTATAAGACGAGTAGGAACGAGGCCTAGAATACATCAAGGTAAGGTGTCTGATATGAGATCCTTGAAGAGAATATTAATTTTGATTATGCTCGCACCTTACGATCCTCAACACTTCAAGGTAATAAAAGATTAAAAAATTAATAGATTTGCATAAGTAGCAGAATGTGAATGACGAGCACGTAACACGAAATATATCGATGGAAAGATATTAAATTCAATTTTCAACATACAATTTCGCAATGCAAAATTATAATTGCGATGTTGATGTAATAATTCATGTTCTTATTGCAAAAAGATTGAGAAGAAATATAATTCATAATTTCTAGATGTCATGTAAAATGTAAATTTAATTACTTTGTGTGTGTGTGTGTGTGTTATCATCTTTAAATATTAATTTAACTTAAATGCCATATGAAAATTCATGCTTATTGTAAATTTATGCTATACGCACACACCGGCAATTAAACATCCAATATACAATCAATACTTGCATAATAGAAATATAAAAATATAAATAAATATTATTATAGCAATAACATTTATTTCTACACATTTTTATATTTTTTGATACATTTATCCGATTTTTTATTATATTTATCAGTTCCATTAGTTCTTTCGAAATATACACTAATTTGACACGTTAATCATTAACTCAAACACTTATCTATGAAATGAGCATATATTATATTAATTAAATTTAAAAATTTAATTTGTTTTATTTTAAATTACTTTAATTTAATAATAATTTAAAGATTTTGCAGAAAATATTTGATAAAACAAACATATAAAATCATTAGATTTTCAACAAGCAATGATCAACTCGCGATCTGCAATTCGATTTTGATATACATACTTTTAAAAAATGAGAATAAGAATCAAATCTCTCTAATGATATGTGGCTACTTATTAAGTCTATTAAGAAAAAGTGCACAAGTGCAAAAAAAAACAAAGACTTACTTTTAGATTAAAACACATGAAAAGTATTATGTATGTACAGATAAGTGTGTCAAAATAATAAAATATATATTTAAATAAATTACAATTATGTATTATTCGCTCGAAGAAATTGGATAAATTTGAGAATTAATATTAATACAATCATAGAATTATATAAGATGAGTCTCTCACATTATGCACTATTCAGTAAATTATCATAAAAAGCGCAAGAAGAAAACAGCATTAAGATGTAGTTCACGAGATTCTTATTACCTATGAATCGCACGTTGTTCGCATAATGCTTTTTGTCTATTGATATTATTTTTTTTCTGTGTGCGAAAATAGACGTTGGCCAACGATAACGACGACGACGATGTTATGTCACTAATCGTGGATACATTCACTGACGACGAAAGAAGTTGAAAACGGTATCACAACGTCTAGTACCGTATTAATCAGATAGATGCTTAATTAATTTCATTGCTGACATGATCAAAATAAAAGCAATTTAATAAATTAGCACGCCGCGTAGAAAGCACAATATATGTAAAAGAAACATGCCTTTTTCAAAAAGATCTTTGTTAATATTTATTCGAATAAATACACAGTGTTATCTAAAGAAGTTATAAACGAAGAAATATTGAAATTATTATTTGTCATGATCGGAAGGCAAGGATATTTTTTCAATAAAAATATTTCAAATAATATTTCTCTATTCTCTATATTTATAATACTAAGCATTTTAGCATTGTTTGGTACATAACCGACGTAATAACTTACGCTGAAAAGACAGGAAATCAATGCTGTAAAACTAACTCTTACGTGCCATTTCATCATTTTAAAGATAAAGTCTCTTCACAAAAAAATCAACACCCTTAAAAGTTTCCCCTCTTGATCTGCACACTTCGTCAAAAATTAAAAAAATGTAGGTAAAAGTGAAAATGGCATATATCTTCTTCAAAAAGTAAAATAACAAGCCTTTTCTGGACATATTTTGAAGGTCAATATAAAGGGCTATTTATAAAAAAAAATTGTTACTTAATTTTAAAATAGAAAATCCAATATTATAGACCAAAATATAAAATTTTCTTACATTTGAATAAATTTATACTCTAAGAGTTTTTGGGATTATCAATTGTGCATCTGTAATTAAACTTTCAAACTTCAATATGAAACATAAAAATATTAAATTTTGTTGAATTTGAGTAATATTTTGGACATCTATATTTGATTCGCCATTTTAAATATTAAAATTTTGATTATAGATTTATAATTACCCTAAAAACCTTTAATAAGTTAATCCAGTATATAAGGAAGAGTGAGGTAAGTCGGACCTATTTTCAGTTATTGCTTTCTATAGGGCGCAAATAAAGTTCGAGCGTAAAACTGAAGGTACCATTGGAAAGATAATTTAATTCTCTTTATTTTTGCTTCGGACCATTTTGATGTATCTCTCACTCGTATTGAACGGATATAATGGAAAATATAGAAACATCAAATATAGAAACATTGCGCTCAAAATGGAACCATTGCATTAGTTCAAAATCAGATCATCCCACGTTCCAAATTGGATACTCTATTTTTGTTGACTTTTAGATAGAATTTTAAAAGATTTTAATGTATTTTTTTGTATTGAGTAAAAATGAGCAATTTGACAGTCAAAAATAAAAATTTTATTAAAAATAATTATGTACAAAAAAAAATTGGTAACAGTTTATACGAAAAGTCCTGACCATTTCCTTCTGATTGCTTCGCGCAATTGTTTCAAGGTCTCGCAGTAATGGTCAGCGGTCATCGTGTGCCGAACGCGCAAAGACAGAAATTTTACGAGAAGGATTTTCAACCTCATCTCACGAAGCAATAAGTGCCTAAACCGCCATGAAAACTGTATCGAAAAATAATCCTAGGGATGATACTTTAAAGTGGCTATTTGGTTTTTTTAAATAAAACGTTTCCTGTTCACTGCAGACTTTGTAACCTTACTTTTGGATCGCCCTTCGTATAATTAAAGTTGAAATCAATAAAATTTAATTATTTCGAAACTGCTGATTCATAATATTTTATTAATTTAACAATTCTAGGATTAACTCTCGTCGGCCGATTACCAATGCTACAATCAGATTATACTTCTGAATATGATGTAGAGGTCCGATTTGGACACGAGTCTTATCGAATTTTAGAATAAGTTTTACAATAAATCGCAAAAACGCAAATCACAAAACGCTTGATATTTTTGAATTCAACACTCCTTAAATATTTTAAATCAATTACCTTTCAAAATTTTTACACTTTTTAACAATTTTTCACAAGAATTTTTTATTTTTATATTATGGCTGAAAATAAACGTCTATTCTATTGAATGTTCTATTTGGAACACAGTTCGATATACTCTGCTCTTTCCTACATATGTATATTATACATGAAGATTTTTAATGAAGTTTTCTCTCTCACTTTTAATAATTATCTTTAACATTAAAAATTTTTAAATCGAGAACATGTTCGACCAATAATGTGCCAACACAATATAGATAAAGTGTCTTTTAATAATTATAGCTAGATCTTAGCGCTGATTTTATATATCTTTGTGTAATTTTATATACCTTTTCAAATTTACTAAACTGCGCGCCGAATAAATTTTTGGTCATAACACAACTCTAAGTTAATAAGAACTTGATTACAGCCTCAGTAGACGAGTTAGCTAATTGTAAGACACCCGTATTAGAGATCGGAAGGTCCCAGATTTGAACCCTAAGGTTGAGGTGCTATTTTTCTCAATAATGCTTTACAGTTTTTTTAGGGGGAAAAGTGTTTTCTCATTTGGATGCGAGTTATTAAATTAATTTTAAATTTAATAACGTGATATTATCAATTCTTATTCACCTTAGAGCAGTGTTATGACTGAAAATTTATTCGGCGCGCAGTTTAGTGAATTTAAAAAGATATATAAAATTACACGAATAAATATCTGCACTAAGATCTAGCTATGACCGTTAAAAGGTACTTCGTTTATGTTAGATTAAAAATTTCGTCTGCACATAACGTTTCTTCAAGACCATTATTATAATTATAAAAATAGATATATGTTATGTAAATAAATTATCATGGTAATTCAAAATTTGAACTTAACAAACAAAAGGTTTGGAATGCGTTTGGAATGCAATGGAATTTTATATGTATATCATTTAAGTTTTTATACGTCCTACCTGTTTTCTTCTACCACCACATGTCGATGAGTTTTATTACCCATACGGAAATGAACTATTGGAAAGCCAATAATCACTATTGGCTTACAATAGTGATTATTCATTCTCTAATAGTGATTATATACCATCCAATAATTGGATTATTCACAGTAAGCATTCCCTAATAGTTTTTAAATGAGTGATTATTGATTACATATTGAGATTATTTGCAATAATCATTCCCCAATAGTTCTTTCATGGAATGATTATTGATTTCATAATCAGGTTATTTGCAATAATCATTGCTCAATAGTTTTTAACTGTAGTGATTATTAATTCCAAATCAGATTGTTTGCAATAATCATTCCCCAATAGTTCTCTTATAAAATGATTATTGATTCCATTAATCAAATTATTTTCAATAATGACTACAGCACACTACTTTTAATAGTTATATAAATGATTATTAGTCGACTATCCACAGTAAAGGATAGTACTGAATGTTGCGTCTGTATCCATAGTGTCTCGCTTATCATATCGCGTTCATGCGCATGCGTCTTTTAATTTATGTCTCAAGGACTCTATAAGGGCTCCTTTCTTGACTTTATATACTCTGAGTTCTTTGGTGATTTCGGCGAGACCGGAACCCGCGAGTAGTAGCCGTACGTTTTTTGGACGACGGAGCGCTCCGCTAGTGCGCGTGTAATATTATACTAATTCTTAATAAAGCATTTATATTTGTAACGAGTTCAAGTATCCATTCACAAACAAAATTGGTCCTTCGAGCCGGATTCACAGAGCACATCTGTGAATGAATTAGACATATCGAAACAAGAATCAACGGAAAACGAGGTTCGTGTGCAACGCACGAGGACAACATGGCCGATCTCGACAAATTGAGGAAGCAAAGGGGCTATGTCAAGGGCAAGCTAACGAGACTAGAAAACGCTCTAGCACAAGTGCAGAACCAAGCGGCTACGCTCGACAAGGAGGACGCAGAGGTTCGACTAGAGCGACTCGATCAAGTGATTAACGAGTTTCAAGAGGTTCAACGGCAGATCATCGAGGAAATCGGCGAGCCAACACAAGCGGACGTCGAGGCAGAGGCGGAATTCGAGGAAAGAAGCCTAGCCGTACAAGCAACATTACGACGCATTATCAATGGCGCTAGGAATGCAAACGCAAGTACAACGGAACACGACACCGTGCTCACGCAATTATTACAACGGCAGATGACGATGATGGAGAGATACGAGACAGGTGGCGCTTCACGATCACCAACGACACAAGGGTCGGAAGACGACGGTCATCTAGGGAATTTGCTACGAGCGCAAACCGAGATACTACAGCGTCTCTCAGATGGCGCGACAGATGGCGTTGTCAGAGGCAGTCGAGTCAAGTTACCAACGATCAAACTACCATCGTTCGATGGAAAGATCGAAGAATGGACAAAATTCTATGACGCGTTCATAAAGACAATACATAGCAACCAAATATTGCCTAACATTCAGAAATTCATCTATTTGCGATCGTGCGTCTCAGGTGCGGCCGCAAGGGCAATCGAAGATATCGAGCTGTCCGATGACAATTATACGGTGGCCTGGGAACAACTAAAGAAGCGATTCGAGGATTCAGGCGTTATTAAACGAAGGCATGTTCAATGTTTGTTCGAAATGCCGCTAGTCGAGAAAGAGTCAGCCAGTGCCATTATGCATTTAGTGGACCACGTTAACAAACACACAAGAGTTCTAAAGAGGTTAGGTGCGCCGACCGATTCATGGGGCGATCTACTATTGCACATGGTCGAAAGCAAGTTAGATCGAGTAACTCTACGAGCATGGGAAGAAAGGGCTAGTATTCACAACGTCACGTCACACGATGACGAGGTCGTCAACGGTGAATCCAATTTCAATGCGTTAATAGACTTTCTTATTCAACGATGTCATGCATTAGAGCGCATCGAGAGCAGCAAGGTTAAGGAGATTTCCAGCGGTGACAAGGGAAATTTCAAGAAACAAGCGCAATTCAAGGGCCCTGCGAAGAGTTATCAACCTAAGAGCAACGTGACAGACAAGGTTACATCGCTGGCTAGTTCGATAACAGCAGGGGCATGTTTTCTATGTCAAGAGGCACATCTATTGTACAATTGCGACAAGTTTCTCACCATGACTCCGGAGGAACGTGAACGAGAAGCTCGACGTCTCAGGTTATGCATCAATTGCCTGAGAAACGATCACTTTACAAGAAGCTGCAAGCACGGATCTTGTCGAGAGTGTTCGGGCAGGCATAATACCCTGTTACATAGATCTACGACAGCAAAGCAGCAGAATACTATTGAGGCGGCTGATACTTCCAATGCTGACAACAGCGCTAAGACAGCTTGTCACTCTATGGGCGCAACGAGGAAAAACGTATTCATGGCTACAGCAATAGTCGACGCATCAAATTCGGAAGGGTATCGTATACCGGTTCGCGTGTTATTGGACAGTGGTAGCGAAGCGAATTTCATAACGCACAATATATGTAATCGATTAAATTTAAAACGAAACGCAACGTCAGAAATCGTGTCGGGTATAAATGATGCTACATGTCAAGTACGTCAAGTCACTAATGTTACTATAAAATCGAAACATTCCAATTTTCAAGTCAACGCGCAATGTTTTATTGTTCCAAAAATATCTAGCGCTTTACCTTCTAAGGAAATAGACAAAAACGCATTGAATATTCCGTGTAATTTAAGATTGGCTGATTCAGAATTCAGTAAGCGTCATTCCATAGATTTGCTCATTGGAGCAGAATTTTTCTTTGACTTACTAGAAAACGGGAAAATCGAGTTATGCCAAAGCAAGCTTTTCTTACAAAATACAAAGCTAGGTTGGGTGATAGCAGGTTCCATGCCCAGTAACGAGCGCAAGGATACTAATAACGTGCAAATGATAAATATTTTTCATTGTTCCTTAGCCGAAGATGAGAACTTAGATAAAACTATTAAACAGTTTTGGGAAATAGAAAACTATGCTAACTGTACTAAATCTAAATGGTCTAACGAAGAAGCGAGATGCGAGCAAATATATAAGGACACTACTACGCGAGATGATCACGGTCGGTTCGTGGTAAGCTTACCATTTAAATCCGAGGATACAACAATTGGAGAAACTAGAAATACAGCACTCAAACGTTTAAATCAGATCGAGCGACGGTTCAAAAACGATAAATTATATTACAAGCGATATTTACAATTTATGCGTGAATATTACGAGTTACAGCATATGTCTCTAGTCGAATCTTTCAACGTCAATGACAACAAGCGTGTTGTTTATTTGCCTCACCATGGCGTGGTGAAGGAAACGAGTTCTACAACAAAATTGCGTGTAGTATTTAATGCTTCCAGTAAAGGTAGCACTGGTCGTTCGCTTAACGATATCTTAATGACTGGTCCGATTTTGCAAGATAATTTAATACCGATATTATTACGTTTTAGGTTTTATAATATAGCTGTTACAGGAGATTTGGAAAAAATGTACAGGCAAGTCTCAGTGCGAGATTGTGATAGAGATTATCAGAGGATCTTGTGGCGTTTTTCCATGGACGAGCCAATCAAGGAGTACAGACTAAATACTGTTACCTATGGTCAGGCTAGCGCCTCATATTTGGCTATCAGAAGCGTGCGCCAATTAGCTGAGGAATATGAAGGCTCTTTTCCTTTAGCTGCTAAATGCGTGTTAAATGACATGTATGTTGACGATATTATCGGCGGAGCTCAAACTATAGACGAAGCCAAGGAATTGCAAAGGCAATTAATCGAGTTAATGAGTAAGGGCTGTTTCAAGGTCCACAAGTGGCACTCCAATGTTACGGGAGCAGTGCACAATCTAAGCAAGAACGAGAATCAAGCAACGGTAGATTTGAAACTCAACGACGTCGTCAGGACTCTAGGTTTGGTTTGGGAACCAAGTACTGATGTTTTCTTATTTACAATCAGTTTTAACAAACAAGTTCGCTCTAAAAGAGAATTACTTTCTGAGATCAGTAAATTATTTGATCCACTAGGATTGTTAGGTCCCGTTATAACTCTAGCGAAGTTATTAATGCAAGAGACCTGGAAGATAGAAATCAATTGGGACTCCGAGCTACCAGCTAGCACACTTAGCAAATGGGAGAAGCTTCAAAGCGAATTATCAAATTCACCTAGTCTTCGGATTCCACGCAGGATTTCTAGCCAGCATGTATCACAAAATTTGATTTTATACGGATTTTGCGATGCCTCTCAGGACGCGTATGGGGCATGCGTTTACGTTAAAAATTGCGGCCAGGATGAACATGTAGCCCAGTTATTGTGCTCAAAGTCGCGTGTTGCTCCACTTAAAACTATATCAATTCCACGTTTGGAGTTATGCAGCGCATTGCTACTGGCACGTCTGATCGATCAAATCAAGCAAGCTTGCAAGTTTGAGTTTTCAAGAGTATTCGCTTTCACGGATTCGTTAGTTACATTATATTGGATACGAGGCGACTTGTCACGATGGAAGCCATTTGTTGCAAATAGGATCTCTGAGCTAACAGATCTATTACCAGTAGAAATATGGGCTCACGTGCGAAGTGAAGATAACCCTGCGGATGTGTTATCTAGAGGAGCATATCCTACAATACTTCAAACCTGTAATCTATGGTGGGAAGGCCCTCCCTGGATATCCAGTAATTCAGACGATTTTCAGTCTCAAGGATATACGTCTGAAGCACAGGCTGTCGAAACGGAGGAAATCAAGTCCGAAGAGAGACGATCTAAAGTAGTTAGTCATCATACCAGGATGCAAGACGCTATTTTTCAACATTTATATTCGCGCATTTCAGATCTAAATAAATTGGAACGAGTTCTAGCATATTGCCTGCGATTTATTTCACGTTGCAAGGCAGGTTCCAAGGAATCAAGCGAACAATTGACTATAGCGGAAATTGAGACAGCTAGATCTCACCTCGTCAAGAACGCGCAAGCAGAAGGTTTTCAAGAGGAAATATTAGTTCTTCGACAAGCAAAACAAATAAAGCACTCCAGTAAATTACTATCGTTACATCCTTTCCTGGATGATCAAGGATTACTTAGAGTGGGGGGTCGTTTACGAAACGCACCCTTGTCTTTTTCGCAAAAGCATCCTATTTTATTGCCCGCTAATCACAAATTAACCAGAATTGTCATTGAGCGCGAACACAAGCGACTTCTACATGCTGGTCCTCAAGCTTTATTGGCTGCTATTCGACGAAAATATTGGCCACTACGTGGAAGAGATATTGTTCGTAAGGTTTATCATTCGTGTGTCTGGTGTTCACGTCGCCAACCTCACGCCTCTTCACAACTGATGGGTAACTTGCCAGCTGACCGTGTTACACCTAGCAGACCATTTTATAATTGCGGTGTGGATTTTGCAGGTCCCTTTATCACTCTATTAAGCAAGGGACGAGGTCGAAAAACTACGAAAAGCTACCTCGCTCTATTCGTATGTTTCGCTACAAAGGCTATTCATCTGGAAGCCGTCAGTGATCTAAGCACAGAAGCCTTCTTAGCTACGTTAAAACGCTTCATAGGACGTCGAGGTTGTCCGCAGAAAATATATAGTGACAACGCTACTAATTTTAAAGGTGCACAGCGTGAAATCAGTGAAATGTACACGTTTCTTCAGCAGCAAGTAAAGGGATCATTACATAAGAAGCTACTCGAAGAAGGTCTCCAATAGATCTTTATTCCGCCGTATTCTCCTCATTGGGGCGGACTTTGGGAAGCAGGTGTGAAGTCCTGCAAAAATCTTCTAAGAACTGTATTGGGAAATTCTAATTTCACCTTTGAAGAGTTGTGCACTGCCCTCATACAGGTGGAGAGCTGTTTAAACTCACGTCCTTTATACGCTTTATCTAACGATCCCTCTGATCTAGAACCCCTTACTCCAGGGCATTTCCTCGTAGGAGGTCCACTTACTTCTTTGCCCGAAATTAACCTTCAGGATATAAATATCCATCGTCTTAATCGATGGCAGTTAGTACAAAGATCTTGTCAAGATTTTTGGAAACGGTGGGCGGCAGAATACGTTAGTTCTTTACAAGGCCGTTTCAAATGGCAAAAAACGCAACAAGATCTTCAAATCGGCGACTTAGTTATTATAAGAGAAGACCATACTCCTTCTTACCAATGGAAATTAGGTAGAGTTACCGAATTGCATCGCGGTCAAGATAATTGTGTCCGTGTCGTGACTATTCGAACTGCGAGCGGTTTAACCAAGCGTGCAATTAATAAACTATGTAAATTGCCTATCAAAGATAAGGAGGAAGATTATGATTAATCTTGGTGGGCGGTATGTTGCGTCTGTATCCATAGTGTCTCGCTTATCATATCGCGTTCATGCGCATGCGTCTTTTAATTTATGTCTCAAGGACTCTATAAGGGCTCCTTTCTTGACTTTATATACTCTGAGTTCTTTGGTGATTTCGGCGAGACCGGAACCCGCGAGTAGTAGCCGTACGTTTTTTGGACGACGGAGCGCTCCGCTAGTGCGCGTGTAATATTATACTAATTCTTAATAAAGCATTTATATTTGTAACGAGTTCAAGTATCCATTCACAAACACTGAATATTCCATATATCATTGCTGATTTTGGTATGACAAAGGAAATATATAGACAATATAAGTATAAATGTGATCAATAAAAATATGTGGTCATAAAAAAAAATTTATTAACAAATTATTAGGAACTTTTTAACATTGCAAAGTAATTAACACCAAATTACTAATTTCTTTTTATTTGAATCTCGTGTTAGCCAAGTGGGACGGACGCTGTGAGCGCATTAATTTTCACTATTTTGTCTACTTGTATTATCACTCTTCACAAAATTATATATTAATACAAAATACAATATTTTTCGTTATCATTCTTATAGATTAACAAATATTAAATCCATAATTCTTTTGAACTCGCCAATAATCCCAAGAATTAATGAAATTAATTGGTGGATATGTGCTTAATTTTTAAAATATGCACAATATACAATTTCTTTGCAGTAAAAGTATATAATGACTATAATATAGTACTTGCTTCCTGACTAGCATGTGTTTAAGTGACTTTTTATTTTACATATTTGATACTTAAGACAAAATATTAAAATTAATTATCAATTCAAAATATAAATTTAACATTATTTCTTGTATATGTATATTAATGACCCACAAATGCAATCGTGTACAAAATCTGTAAAAAAAGAAAGGAAAATAGAAACTCACTCACGCAACAGATAAATTTATATATGATAAAAATAAATATTTTAATCAGTCTCTATACAATTTACTAAAGGTATAATACATCTACGATCTCCGGCATAAGGTAAATTTACACATTTTTTAAGAATCATTTCAGGTAAACAAGAAATTATATCACTTGTAGGAATAACTATATAAAAATAATTAGAAGAAGAAAAGTTACCGACCTTGCACAATGTCTCATTAGTTTTGTCTAGACGAAGACCGAAAATGACGCATTTTTGTTCAGCCAATCTAACAGTTTTTACAATGGCAATACTTGTGATTAGTAATAAAGATCCATCGATCATCTGTATTGTACAGTTATTTCGTTTTACTAATCTCTTGTATGTTGAAATATGATATAAAACATTTTTAAAGATGAAACATTTATATGTGGTAACTGTAGGTACTACTTTTTCGTGTAAATTTTCTTCAACTAATACTTTTTCAGTTATTGTTAATGTCACAACTTCTGATGTACCAAAAAGTCTTAAAAACTCACTAGGTTCTACACATTTTTTAACATTACATTTATTAAAAAAACTTTGCATTATTCCTCGAATGCTACAATTCCGTTTTTTAAATACACTATTAGTTGAATTTTGGATAGATTTAAATTTTAAATAAGATTTACAAATTTGTTGTGGAACACTTTGTGAATTTTTAAACATGTTTCTTAGGATACCATTATAGTGTTCGTAAGGAAAGGCAGACCATGCCCATAAAGCTCCAAATTTCTTTACAAACTGTGGTACATGAAGTAATATATGAACATTATAAGTCATAAATTCTTGACCATATAAACTTTCGACATTGAGGACAAATTTTCGTAAGGCATGTTGTGCTGCGTTGAATTCCTGTTGACTTATTTTTTTTTTTAAGGAATTAAGGAATTTACATATGTGCTAAAAACTAATAGAAACCAATGTTTTACATAATTCTTCCTTAGAAAGCCGGTTATGCAGATCATTGAATAGTATAACAAAACATTTTTCCATTCGGATGCTTTCCAATGTTTTATATCATGAATGGATCGCGGAGTTCTAGAAATTTCTGTAGGAGGTTGAATGATATTAAGTGTTCGATCAATTTCAATACTGTGTCTACGTAGACACCACACTTTTGCATTGTATATTGGATTAAACTATGCACTAACAAACATTCGTGTAACGCCTAACATTATATTATGCATATACTCAGGTGGAAATGAAGACACAATACTGAAAACTGGTAGTACCATCAATATACTAGGACGTTTCACTCCTCGAACTGGTTTCATAACGTTTACTGCTTCTTCAGCATCCATTCTATGCTGTCTTTTACTTCTAGTTAGTCCTTGTTCCCCAGGGTAAATTCGCGCGTGTCCCCTTCCAACGGAAATACGTTTACCTTCATGCAGGCAATATGTACAGCCAAACTTTCCATTGAATTAAGTTAATTCCTGAAGAGCTAATCTAGCTGGTGCATCGACAGAAGCAAGAAGAGTATGAACTTTTATAGTTACACATTGTAGGTTTTCTATTGATCCTCTATAAAGTATTCCTTCTTCATGTAGATTTCGCAACTCGTCAACAAATGGTTTCAGGAACATGTTCATTATGGGTTTTTTTGTACCATACCACAAACCACATAATAGCATGTTCTCTTTTCTCAAACGATAAGGTAATTCATTGACACACGCTTGAATCGGCCACATAGAAATTTTCGACGACTTAAAGACTTGAACACCATCAGTATTCCATTGAATCGTGATGTCATTTTCATTGATAATTCCTTTTTGCCGTAATTTAGAATACACGTTTGAACTGACAACATCGCTTTCAGTATCGGTCGTTCTTCATATTTGATGAAAATGTTTATTAATCACATCTATCAGTTGTTTTCATATTCATTATGTCGTAGAAGTTCATTACAATTTGGACAATAGTAAAAAATCGTGCCATTTCCAGTAGACACCGAGAGACGATTTAATATACGAAATTTCGATATTTGTACTGGACGTGACAATCAATCACTTGAATTATATCTTCTAATGTGGCATCTGTGATGTGATGTCTTATAGACAATCCGAGAATCAATAGTTCACTCTCTTCTCTTGTTAAAGAACAATCTTCGTAAAGAGGATCCCTTACCTATATTTACAAAAAAAGTAATAATCAAAAATAGCTTTAACTTATAAGGAGAGACCGCACCTTTAACATCACAGATTTTGCTAAACTTGAAATATGTTATTTCAGTATATCCCTCACACCATTACGCAATATAACTCTTCCTAATACGCAATAGTTTACAAGAAATTATTGTTTCAAGTGCCTATTATATAAATAGAGATCATTATCTCTTAATAGAAATGTGTTTTACATGTTTTATGTATTTTAGATGATTTACAATGAATGTCATCCAAAAATATATAAAAATGCAGAACTAATTACTTCCGAGTAATTTAATACTTTTTTGTTAATTTTGTATAATTTATTTTAGTATTTATTTTTATTTTCTTGTATTAAATATAAATATTTTATTAATGAATTTTATTATGTGTTTTATAAATAATTGTTTTATTTTTTACTTACATCTCCAGTAAAAATCTAAATATTTTTAATACGTATTGGTTGAAAATAAAAAAATGTTATTTAAGAAATAATATTTTTTGTCGAATAATTTTTTTTATATTTTAAATAACGATTTATTTGATTTTATTGCATATTAAAAAAAATTGCGAAAAAATAGTTTATACACAAAATCTAAACTGGAAACTTCTGGTATCGTACGTAAAAAAAGTAAATTTCTTCTGATAATCGATTCTAGTATTGTACACCTTAGTCGCTCGGCTCTGAAATTTATTGCCAATACTAAAAATATATAGCATACGTAACGTAGATTACAGATTTTTAGTACTAACAGTGAATTTCGGAACGTATACTATGTTTAATGTACGATAATGACCTCCAACGGCCCGGTATAATAAGCACACGGTAAACTTTAAACGATAATTTCTTGTAAATTGTTGCGCATTGGCAATAGTTATTATAGTGTGTAACAGTGTGAGGGGTGTTTCTACAACATATTTGAAATTTGGCATAGTGTGTGATGTCAAAAGATCTCTCCCTAGGTTTATACTTTCTTTAACATATAATTGTATGAATTAACATTAAACTGTATTAAACAAACACATTTGCAATTAAAAAATCTATTTTTTTGTACTATCCTATCCTTAACTGTTCAGTACCTACAAAAAGTATAACTTTTGTATAATGTAATATTATTTTTAATTTATTTGTATGTTGATCATTTTCCATTGGTCTTAGAATTAATGTTTTCTTAGATATTACCAAAAGTCACACCTATCTCATAATTGATCTGTTACAATATCTATAGTGTATGTATAGATATATAAAGTATACAAATTTACCTCCATTTGTGGTTGCTGGATAATGTGTCTATTATCTAGATTTAATTCTAATGCTTCGTCGACTTCCATATTATTTTCATTATCGATATCTTCTAGCGATGAATTATTTTCGTTTTTATTGGATTCTGATGCATCACAGTTGTGTTCGACGTCTCCAGTGTTTTCTTGTACACCATCGTAATCATCTGTGTTGTCTAATTCGGAGTTACTATAATGAGTATTTTGTTCAGCATCGTAATCATTTGTGTTGTCTAATTCGGAGTTACCATAATGGGTATTTTGTTCAGCATCGTAATCATTTGTGTTATCTAATTCGGAGTTACTATCATGAGTATTTTGTTCATCTTGATTTTCAACAGCATTTGCATCAATCTATAATATAAATTGTGTATTTAAAATAATATAAACAACATACACTAGCTTAACTGGTTTTGTATAACTGCAATTGATTTGTAACTCTAAAACCATTTCATGTTAACATTACCAATAATGTCACTTATAACGTTCTTTACGTAGTCATAATTTACAAGAAACTGTTAAATACGCACTAGATATATTGTATCTTTAATTGAGCAAACTATGTTTACTTGACATATGAAATCTTAGAACTAACCTCAATATGCTCTGGAGTAGCCGGATGATCAAATGCATTATCATTTTGAAATAACCGGGCAACACGACTTCTTTTCGTAGATTCGGGAACATTAATATCGTGCTCTTCGAGCCACTTTTTATAATATCCTCTTCTCATACTTTACGCTGGAAACTTCCGTGTTTTTGAACGCGCTTTCTTTTTCTCTCTCTGTTCTTCTTCTTCGACCACTATTTGTTTTTTATCCAACGCTTGTTCTATGTAACGACGCGATACACTTTTCATGGTGCCCAAAAGAGACATCGCCGATGCTCTCACACGAGGTGATAAATCGCCCATAAGACTGCAAATTTGTGAAAAAGCACAGTCCACCATACGTACATCCTTTCCATCAGACCCGATAACAATGCTGTAATAAGTGTAATATATACAAAAAAAATTGCCGCCATGCGCGCGGCCAACCGGCAACCGGCAAATACCTTCTCTCTCTCTCTCTCTCTCTCTCTCTCTCTCTCTCTCTCTCTCTCTACGGCTACGCAGCCGCTTTCTTCTATTTTACAGAAATGCGCATGCGTAGTTTTCACGACAACATTAATGGCTAGCAAGATCACGAGAAACACGCGTGTAGGAAAGGAAAATAAACGCGCGTATTTCTAATAATGGAGTCTGCATCGCTAATAAGTGATTCTCAGTGCATATTGGTCGAATTCGTAAACGAAAGCAATAAAATTGCTGTCGGATTTCGACCATGGTGCACCTATCACGAGTTTTTAAGCAACGATGAAGTCGTGAATCGTGTTATTGAAAATCGCGAAAAAGTATCGGTAAAATGGCCAAACCGTGATGTTCAGCCCGCTGCTATAATGAGAAGAAAATTGAGCTCTTGCAGTTTCAAAACACATGTAATAAGAGTCTGTGTTCATGGCGGTAAGTATATATACATACATACATATTTATATATCTACAAATTTTGGCAATAACTTCTTGTGTAAAAAGTTATAATAAGCTAAAGAACAAATCTTCTTGACACGCACACACACATGCCAACACACACACACACACACACACACACACACACACACACACACACACACACACACACACACACACACACACACACACACACACACAAAATATCACTGCACATTACATCCCAGATAGCCAAACGATTGCAAATTGTCGCCAATTTGTCATAAATATAATAGCGGTATATAAGTTTCCAACAACATATTGGCAATTAATATACTCGTGCATGAGAATCGTTGCTCACATAAATTAATTGCTACCAGATTGCCATAAACATTGGTTGCAACAATTGGAACCATCGTTGCTTGATAACAGAACTTAGCATATTGATACTAAATTAATAAAAATATTTTTGTTGCGTTAAATTAAAAGCAATGTAACAGTAATTTACGAACAACTTAATTTCTGCAGTTATTTGGTTTAGATTGCGTTTTCACGTTTGACTATCTGGGATGTTACAATATATACAATATATATAATATATATATATATATATATATATATATATATATATATATATATATCATATACATATATGCGTACTAAATTTATTTTTGAAATCGTATGATAAATATAATTATAGAATGGACAAAAATGTGCGAGCTGCGGGCAAATTTGGAAAATTATGGAGTCTTACATCCTGAGAAAAATGAAAGAAAAATTCTAAAAAAGAAATGCCCTTCCAGTGATAGTGATACCAAAGATGAAGACAAGAGAAAGCAGAATACAACACGAACATTAAAAAAGGTAAATGAACAAATATTATTGAAAACTCTATAAGAAATAAAGTAAAATTTGATTTATATTTATTTTAATCATCTATCAAGTTATCGAAACTAATCTTTTTCATAATTTAAAAAATAAATAAATTTGTATTTTGTTAATTAACTCACTATTTATTCTCGTACAGCATGTAACATATTGCAATATTACTGCGATATTGTAATATTGGTGCAATATTATTGCAATATTACATACTGTGTGGGTCATGTGTGTAAACAAGAACAATTCGCAAGAAATTATCCTTATTCATAAATAAAATATAAAAAAATGTAAACGTTTGACTATTTTTTATTAGTCAATAGCCAAAATTTTCTACGATAAAGTTTTTATTAAAGAAATGTAAAATTTGAATTACGCGTGACTTAATAACTGCAAAATTTTGTGGGAACCTATTAGACTATAATAACGATAAATAAATAGTCAAATGTTAACATACCTTAACGTTCTACTTATGAAACAAGTCAATTCTCTGAATTACTTCTTTTACACATAATTATATGAGTTAATGTCATACAGTTTTTATTTTAATTTTTTCCTACTACTCTGCCTAATGTCATTAATTATTTAAAATGTTACTATTTTGTTATTGCTGTATGCGAAGGTGTGAAACTATAAATACACTGAAATTTCACACATCATTACAGAATGATAGTAAAGCTCAAATGAAACAAGACGCAATGAGCAAGAAAATATTATCAGCTGTTAAAAAATCAAAATATTATGAAGTAAATATTTAATTTCTCTTCTAAAATTCTTCCTGGGAAACATTTTTTTATATACAACTATAGATAATTAAATCTCAAATATGTCCGTATACTGAAATATATCTGTATATTTTAAAGTTTTTGTAATTACACATATCTTATATATAATTATATATAAAAAATATTTTCCCGGGTTATGCAAAATGATAAATATAAATACATTAAATTTTTATAGATTGACAGTAGTGATTCGAGCTTAAATGATTGCTCTAAATCTAAGAGTGACTTACTTACAAAAACATCCATTTTAGAAATGGATGTGAAAAAGTTACGGCTAGACAATGCACGTTTGCGAGTATTGCGAAGCGTAAGCGAAGGTACTACAGTTATTCTTTTATTCTTTTATATTGCGATATGAAACAGTATTGTTATGTATTATATATTAAAATTATATTTTTTTCTAAATTTGTGGTACACTCAGCAAAATTAAAACATTACCTTTATTTTGTAGCCCAAAAATAGGTAAAGTTCAAGAAAGTGTAACTTCGCCAAGACTGATGGTGACAAAATTTTTTTAAAAACATCTTATGCGAGGTTTACAATGCAGTCGTTAAGATGTTATAACTCTGCGACGAACCAATCAAAGAAGAAAAAAATCATATATTCTCTTCTTTGATTGGTCCGTCGCAACGTCGTAACATTGTAACGACTCGTATTGTAGACGACGCTTTAAAAGACTTACTTTTTAGACCAATACTTTAGAAAATGATTTATTGATTGTTACAAAGCTGTACTGATATAAATGAAGACGCCTCAATCTTAAAATTTTTTATCAAATTTGCAAAGTTCCATAGTGTGAGTTAGAAATCATACGCAAGTGTGCAGGTTTACAGATTTCGAAAGCGTGAATCTTGAAACAAGAAAGACCAATGTTTCAATGTTGAATAACGGTGAAAAAATATCAAACAATGCTCTACGCAAATTAAAGTTAAAAAGTCACGCTTTCAAAAAACCGCATTTGTCTACGATTTTTAATTGACGTCATAAAACCTCGCAAACTTCGTAAAAATTTTGTGATTTGACGCATCTCCATTTATATTTTTGCAGTTTTGTAAATAATTAGTGAATTGTTTTTTAACGTACTAATAACTAAAAAATACAAACTTCGAGGTGTACTACTGTGTCCAAAAAGTAAGGTGACATTGCATTTATTTCGAAAATTCTTTATTTATTCTTGCAAATCAATTTCGTCCCCTTCAAAGTAATCCCCCCCTGATATAATACATTTATTCCAACGGACTTTCCAATCTTCGAAACAGTTGTAATAATCGATTTCAGGAATGGCCTTTAGCTCCTTCTTCGCAGCGAAACGGTGTCCCCGGAGCGGCCGCTTGAGTTTGCTGAATAGCCAGAAGTCGCATGGAGCCAAATCAGGTGAATACGGTGGTTGTGGAACGATATTAGTCGAGTTTTTGGTTAAAAAATCACGAATCACCGTTTCGAGTCGATAGAAGTGATTCAAGCCGCTGCGAAGAAGGAGCTAAAGGCCATTCCTGAAATCGATTATTACAACTGTTTCGAAGATTGGAAAATCCGTTGGAATAAGTGTATTATATCAGGGGGGGATTACTTTGAAGGGGACGAAATTGATTTGCAAGAATAAATAAAGAATTTTCGAAATAAATGCAATGTCACCTTACTTTTTGGACACAGTAGTATATGCTTTATGAGAAAGTTCATTATCATTATTTTTTGCAAAATACACTTTTTTGAAATTTTCTTATTTTTGGTTTGTAGAATATACACACGTGATGCTTTAATTTTGTTGTTGAATTACAATAATAATACTATATAATGCTAATTATATAATATAACTTATTATAGAACTTCCGAAAGAATGAATGCGAAGAAAAAATGCGAAGTTTAGAAAAGACTGCAAAGCGAATTCGGAAAATATTATCTGAACAATTAAAGCAACTTAGTGTGTCACATGTCCATGAGCAAGACAAAACTGACGAATATACTAAGGCTATTACGAAGATTTGTAGTGTAGCACCGCGTAAATATGTAATATTCAGGTATAGGAAGTAACAAGTTGCAATAAGTAACGCTGTTATTCGTTACTTTTTTATAATTTGGTTATGTTACAATCTTCAATAATAGTAATAGTAAGGCTATGTCACACGGAAAAACTTTAGACGTAAGACTTAAGCAGTAAGCGAATTAGCCAATGACAGTCCAGAATATATACCAATAGCAAATCCAACGCGTTGATTTTCTTACTACATACGTTTTACTGCTTAAGTTTTTCTGTCGGGTCCTTTAGAATAGTCACTTTTGACAAACAGCTCATTATCATTATGCATAACTCATTGAAAAATACTTGTAACTTTACTCGTTATGTAACAAGTCAAAATAACGCGTTATTTTTGCATTATTTTTGTTCGTTACATGAGTGAACTAACTTTTTTCAATGAATAATGCATGACAACAAATTGCTTTTGTTAAAATTGATTGTCTCCAAGTATCCTAGCGTTATTATTACCATTATGAAAATTTATAACGTTATTACTACATTGTTATAAAAAAATAAAAGTAATGATAAAATAACGACTCCCTATCCTTCTAAATATTTCTAAAATATTTAATACTTTAAAAGTCATCAATTTAATAAAATCACTTTAATCAAATATTTACAGAATAGCAATCCACTTGATGATAATGATACATCAACAGAATGCTCTGAGATGATAACTGATACAAAAAGTTTAAGCGTATTAGAGATAAAAATGATTACTTATTTGTTCTTTCTGTGTTGTAATAAATCATTACATTGAAATAATCATTACTTAATAATCAATATATTATTAGAAAATTTATTTTTAGAACAATAGTGAGAACAAAAAAGTTGAACAAAAATCGTATGCATCACTCATTCAGGGTACAACTGATGAATGTATGATATTACAAGTAAATGTGTTGTAGTGCGTACGTACATATAATATGTATTTTATTTCATTAGAATAGAATATAATATAGAATTGAATATAATCTCTAAAACAGAATATAATTTATTATAAAATACAACAGAATATAGTATAGAATATTCAGATATATTGATTGTCGATGCATTATACATATTTGTCTCTGTTCATGCATTTACAGATCAAATCTGAAAGACGAGAGTCAAATGATAATGATAATAAAGAGAACATATTCACGCCTAATAATTGCAGCGTCAACTGTACTCAAAGTACAAATTCAAAGGTAATAGACTGATGTACATTTATTATTATTATTTGTATTATATTATATGCAAAAATAATTAACAATATATTAAATTATACAAATAACTAATACAGAGTCAAATAAAATTGCGCGTCGAGCATAGTCGGACTTGAAATGCAAACAAACTTAATCTAAATAAATATAAAAGAGTGTTTAAATTGATCGTCAATTTAATGATAATGCTACAAGTATCTTTAGAAACTATGTAAAAATTGATGAGTCGCATTGCGACCCAGGCACGGCAAGTTTTTGCTTCATTATGATCTTGTTGGTTATTTCACTCACATTATACCTATTTTGTGCGATTTAGAATTTTAATGGACAATAAATGTGTTAAACTTTTGCTACATATATTTTTAATTGTTAAACTTTTTGCTGTATATATCTTTAAATGCATTATATATTGTGCATAATTTTTTTATAATTGCCTTACTTATCCATTTTATCCAAATAATTTCTGTAATTAAGTTCTTATGTCTTTTCGAAGTCTTCTTTGTTAGATAATTTGACTAATTGTATTGACCTTATATTCTTAATAATTTTTATTTTTATTTTAGAAAGTAGATTTGTTTTGTAAAGAAATCTTTCTTGTAAGAATATACTTGGCTAATATTATTGATCTTATATCTTTTTTGAACAGTTAAATTTGAATAACATTTTTTTTATTAGATACACTTTTAAACTTTATACACTTTTTGGTTTTTTTGATAGGATTTTATCCCTTTCTATTTTCTTGGTTTCATTAAAGTTTAATTTACAAACGTTTACATACATCTTCCATGTGCGTGCGTGCGTGCGTGCGTGCGTGCGTGCGTGCGTGCGTGCGTGCGTGCGTGCGTGCGTGCGTGCGTGCGTGCGTGCGTGCGTGCGTGCGTGCGTGCGTGCGTGCGTGTGCGTGTGTGTGTGTGTGTGTGTGTGTGTGTGTGTGTGTGTGTGTGTGTGTGTGTGTGTGTGTGTGTGTGTGTGTGTGTGTGTGTGTGTGTGTGTGTGTGTGTGTGTGTGTTAGCTTTTCTGCGAATACAACAAAATATAAATTTGCATTTTGCTCTGTCATATTGAATTAGATATATTTTAATATTAGATTAAAAATTTGTTAATATTGGAATTGTGACTGTAGATTCGTCATTAGCGATCAAAGCCTATATAGTCATACGGCCTTTATTCATGCGTGGCTCATCAATTTTTTTTTATGTACTTGGCGTTGCGACAATATCGCGATACTTAACGTAACTAATTTATATTATGTATTGTTGATTAGGTTAATGATCACATAAGCATCGACATTGGAGGAATGCTCGTAGATTTTACACGCTACAGCAGATGCAGTAGAGAAAACTTCAGAAAGTTTACTAGCGACTTACTTGGCGCGGTATTTTCAAGAGAAATCTTGGCGACTTCCAGTTTAACTGGAAAAATCTCGAATATTCAAAAGGCCGCTGATCCAAATTACAAAGGAAAAGCCAAATTAGATAAAGTTAGAAGCAATAAAAGGTGAATTATATATATATTATATTTTTATTTTATATGTATTACTTTTATCTGTATTTAAAAAATTTAATTTATTAATATAAATGAAATAATTATTAAAGTATATATGTTTCCTATTTTATTTTTAGCTTATGCAATATCAATTTTTGGATATTTAAATGATGTGGATAAAATTTTCGAGAAAATAGTCCGTGCCAAGTGCAACAATGCTTCTCGTGATAACAAGAACCAACTAAAATAACTAAAATAATAAAATTAATAAGATGTTTCTAAACAAAATATTCAGAATAATAAGATGTTTTTAAATAAAATATTTCTATAAATAAGTATATTTGCGGTATATTCCTATGATGTATTAACTCTTATATATAGTCTACTGTATGTATACTTTACTATATATTTTTATGTACCACATAAAATAAAAATAAAAGTAAAGTTTGTTAGACAAAATAATATATTCATGTAATAATATGTATTATTTATAATTTTGGGTTCAATAATATCACGATTACAAAGTGATTATTGATTTTCAATAATCACTACACCATTACAAAAATAATAGTGCAGTCGTAATCGTAGTGACTATTGGGCTCAAATAATCTTTCAATAGTTCTGTGCAATAGTTCGTCCCAATCATCCGCGAAAAAACTATGACGAATAATCCAATAGTTTTATTAATAGCTTTACTAATAGTTACAATAGTTCATTTCCGTAAGGGTATTGCCACCGTTAATGACAGAGTAACTTGTAGATTATCTATCATTAACATTAGATCATCATCCCAAATTCTCATTAGCGAATGTATTTCAGGAAAGAAGCCAAAGAAGAGAAAAACGATAATAGTGAATGCCGTGCGTACATTCGAAAAGATTTTATCATAAGTATTTATGTGAGCCTTCGGCCAAATTCCAACAATGTTTAGTAATAGGCGATTTAAGCGAGTTGCCCATTCGAAATCTAGACAAAAGAGTTCTTTTTAGTAATGCGATGTTACCAAAATTTTGAAATTTGTGTTGTAAAGCAAGCAACTTTATCAAGTTTTTTAAAAATAGACTAAAAATTATTTTATTGGAATAAGTGTGTCTAGTCCTACGGAAAATATGTAGAAAAGTTACAACGTAATGATAAAAATAAATACAACAAAAAAATTTAGAGAACAAGTGTCAAAATTTTGAAAACATCGTACATTGATTATGCGCATGACAGTAGCTATTATATTTGAAGATACTTTTTCCCTGTTAAAGCATTCCAATTATACACAATCGTTTCAAGTTTTCTAAGCTATTTTACAAAAGATTTTGTATATATCATTATTGATTGTATATATCATTATTGATTTAACATAGTGTAATATTGATAATAATTTATTATTATTGTGAATTTTACAATTATAATATCTCTCTAGTAATGTGTTAAATATCTTTAACGTTTATTTTCAACATGTAAATATAAGAATACATCAGAACAAATTTTGTACAGTTTAATCATACTTCAAATGGAAGTGCAATATTCAACACTAAAATATAATAATTAAACAATTGTATTGTAATCGCAACTAAAAACAAGGTGTAATGATTATAACTCAAAACGATTTTTTATATTATAAAAAAGCTATGTGTTGAAAATAAAATTTTGATAGATTTTTCATTTAAAAAGTATAATTGAATAAAATAAAAAAAATTGTTTTAAAAACAATACGATGCAGCTAAAGAGAAACTTTCATAATTATTAAAGTTTACTGACTGACCTGTTGTATATTACATTTTTAGCTTCTTGTATCAACAATATTCTGTAAAATATTTTAATCGTTTTTTCGACATAGATTTTTATTAGAAAAGATTACAAAAGTTTAACAGTTTAAATACTAATTGTACATTAAATTAAAAGAATGGAGAGAGTTTAATGTAGATATTTTTAATAATTTTAATGTTCATAAGCATACGTTTTATTTTTAACATCATTATTGCAAGTACCTGCACTTCTATTTGACAGAATGATGTCCATGTTGAGACTAACAATGTTGCATAATGTTTTTCCGGAAGAGAAACTTGGTTCTAGAAACGGTAATTTCTTCCAAACTCTGTGGTCGTTCTACAGAGTGTAAAGAATCATTAATTTTACAAAAACGTCAATTCACACTGCACACAGCAAGACAACTAAAATTGTCAGATGCTATAGCATAGTTTGAGATACAAAAGTACTTCTGTGTCCAAAAAGTAAGGTGACATTGCATTTATTTCGAAAATTCTTTATTTATTCTTGCAAATCAATTTCGTCCCCTTCAAAGTAATCCCCCCCTGATATAATACACTTATTCCAACGGATTTTCCAATCTTCGAAACAGTTGTAATAATCGATTTCAGGAATGGCCTTTAGCTCCTTCTTCGCAGCGGCTTGAATCACTTCTATCGACTCGAAACGGTGATTCGTGATTTTTTAACCAAAAACTCGACTAATATCGTTCCACAACCACCGTATTCACCTGATTTGGCTCCATGCGACTTCTGGCTATTCAGCAAACTCAAGCGGCCGCTCCGGGGACACCGTTTCGCTGCGAAGAAGGAGCTAAAGGCCATTCCTGAAATCGATTATTACAACTGTTTCGAAGATTGGAAAATCCGTTGGAATAAGTGTATTATATCAGGGGGGGATTACTTTGAAGGGGACGAAATTGATTTGCAAGAATAAATAAAGAATTTTCGAAATAAATGCAATGTTACCTTACTTTTTGGACACAGTAGTAATAGATTGAAACAACTAACAACAGGGCCGCAAATATAAATAACAATTTTAAATTACTTATATTTTAATATATTTATAAATTAAACACAATATTATAAAAGTATTCACATAAATTTATTAAGACTGTCACGCAAATAGATTTATTATTATAATGAACTAAATAACAATAACAAATTTTGGTTATATAACAGAAATAATACTTTAATTATAACAATATTTAGAGAATTTTTAATTTAATCTTTTTAACACAAATACTAACTTTTTTATAAACTCACTACCAAGCATAGTATGTTTTGAGTTCTTCCTGTCCTTTTATATTTTTGGAAAACATTGTGCACGTCCCTGTCCTCGATATACGTACATCCTAAATTTAAAAAGTTTCTGAAACGTATCTCGTAATTATTAATAGGTGATACAGCAAATTTTTGCTCTTGTGTTTAATACTTCTTCTCGTATCATCCCACTCTTATAACCAAGCAATAATGGATTGTGCGCATTCTGCATGCGAGGATGTGCCATCACCATGGGAACCCTGCCCATGCGCACGGTATTTATGGCAGTATCTTATGGTATCGTGACGATGACAGATGTTTTGCGTCGACGCTCGTCGAATATGAGAGAGTTATTTGTTTTTGTACTTTAATTATCAAGATCACTTTTGTGATCAAAGTTGTGTGTGTGTGTGTGTGTGTGTGTGTGTGTGTGTGTGTGTGTGTGTGTGATGAGTTTGCGCGTTAAAAAAGTATGAGATTGATACTAATTATACAAACAATTTTATAACGTAGTTCTAATTATCTTATTTACTATATAATAGTATTACTAATGTGGTTTCTTTTACGCGGGATGAAGTGTTTATAAACAAATAATATAATTTAGTTTGTTACTATGGTTTTTCTCATTGAATAAGAGTAAGTGATTACTGTGCAACACTATGATTTATCTCTGAGGAAATACAGTTTAAAACACTTGTGAACTTGATACTCACAATTAATTGTAATATACAAAAAAATCAGGCAATGAAGCTAAAATAAACCATAAATGTATCCTAAAATAAGGATATCGTTAATGGGCTTAACGTCCTTGCTGCAGTTCTTAAAACAGCTACAGTTAAATAAATGTATATGGCAAAGTTCCATAAACAATTGTTATACTTAATGCGCACTTTTATGCACGTAAGATATTGAACAATTGAGAAATCTGTCACTTGCGCGCGCGCGCTTAGCTATTCGTTAAAGTACATTTTTAATTTTAGCTAATAAATTTGAATTTAGTAGCAAATGTATTTTATCTGTAATAACCAGTTTTTATTAATGACAGAAAAATTCAAACTAGTTATATACATTTAATTCATACTACTAAGTAATTTCTTTTTATGTAGCAAAATTAATTAATAAAGTTGAATATGCACGTTGTCGTATATTGATTCGAAAAGATATATTTCCGAAAGATTATTATATTTATAAAAAAAGATACATAAAAGGGTAAAAATTTTTTTTAAGTTTTTGTAAAATTGTGTAAATAGAAAGTGTAAAAGTTTAGAACTTGTAAGCAATTTATTGCTTTATTTTTTTTTCATCATTTTTATCATTTTCAGTGTTATAAAAAATGATTAATGTGAAATATTTTAGAATATAAATGAAGAATTTTAAAATTCCTGTAAGAATAAGTACAAAAATTGGTTTGTAATACTTGATATACTAGTATATTACAAAGCAAGTTTGTTACATATTATATGTGATATTCGATTTTTTTAAATATAACACAAAATTTATGGTTACATTGTTAATTACATACTGCTTACAATTACTTACTTTAAATGAGTAATTTTTATTTCTTGAGAAGATATACTTTTCTTGATGTACTGTAATAATCTGTTTCTGATAATTTTAATATATCATTGATTTGAGAACAATAAAGTAGTTCGTCCGCAAAATCATTTTATTAGAATATTTTTTAAACTTTAACTACATATTAAAAGTACATCTACATATTAGAAGTACTACCTACAGAATACGTCTGTAATATCAGAAAAAGGTTGATCGTACCGGAGGTAAGACTTAAAGTCAGTTATTTCTTATATGTATCGCATACGTTGAATTCGTATCGACATCATGATTTTATTTTAAGCATAATTGAACTATTCTTGCGTGAATAAAAAACAAATACGTATGTTGTAGAAATTACACAAAGTTTGGATATTGCTTACCGTCTAGATTTAAAGGAAAAGATATGGAAAGTACACGATTTTTTGACAGCATTCAGATATTAGGAGTACAAATTGAAAACCGCCGTTTTCCAGTAGATGGCGCCAGTAAATGCTGGTGCCAAACGGTAGATCAAAAATTTTAAATGTAAGGTTGGGCATCTGGCAACAATTCCTTATCATTGCATTTGTGAATTTTTATCGGCGTTATATATTTTTTTGTGATCGAAAATGTCGAATTTGTGCCCAATAAGCGTCATTTGCGGGAAGTTTTGCTTTTTGCCTTCAATTCGAAAAAATCTGCGGCTGAGGCGCGTCGAATGATTGTAAAAACTTATGGTGAGGCTTTCATTAGTGAAAGAACGTGTCGAGAATGGTTCCAACGCTTCAAAAGTGGTGATTTCGGCGTAGAAGACAAGGAGCGTCCCGGACAGGTGAAAAAGTTTGAAGACGCACAATTGGAAACATTACTGAATGAAGATTCATCTCAAACGCAACAGGAGCTTGCAGATTCATTGGGCGTGACTCAACAAGCTATTTCACATCGTTTGAAAAACATGGGAATGATCCAAAAGCATGGACACTGGGTGCCGTACGAATTAAAGCCGAGAGACGTCGAACGGCGTTTTTTCGCATGCGAACAGCTGCTCCAACGGCAAAAACGGAAGGGTTTTCTACATCGTATTGTAACCGGCGATGAAAAGTGGATCCATTATGATAATCCAAAGCGAAAAAAATCGTGGGGCTACCGCGGCCATGCATCAACATCGACGGCCAAGCCAAACATCCATGGCTCGAAGCTCATGCTGTGTATTTGGTGGGACCAGCTCGGCGTGATTTATTATGAGCTGTTGCAACCGGGTGAAACCATCACAAGAGCTCGCTACCGAACACAACTAATGCGTTTGAGCCGAGCATTGCAGGAAAAACGGCCACAATACGAGCAAAGACACGAAAAAGTGATGTTGCTGCACGACAACGCTCGGCCACATGTTGCTCAGGTCGTTAAAACCTATCTGGAAACATTGAAATGGGACGTCTTACCTCATCCGCCGTATTCTCCTGACATCGTCCCTTCAGATTACCACTTGTTCCGATCAATGGCGCATGGCCTGGCTGAGCAGCACTTCCATTATTACGAAGAGGCCAAAAACTGGGTCGATTCGTTGATCGCCGCAAAAGACGAGCAGTT
Source organism: Solenopsis invicta (assembly GCF_016802725.1). Taxonomy (NCBI): domain Eukaryota; kingdom Metazoa; phylum Arthropoda; class Insecta; order Hymenoptera; family Formicidae; genus Solenopsis; species Solenopsis invicta. The sequence continues at coordinate 15,857,278 of NC_052670.1, read as the reverse complement.
TTTTCGACGCGGGATTCGTATGCTGCCCGAAAGGTGGGAGAAAGTAGTGGCCAGCGATGGACAATACTTTCAAGAATAAGTATGTAACCATTTTTCAACAATCAATCCTCAAATTTTGACAAAAAACGGCGGTTTTCAATTTGTACTCCTAATCATAGAAACTAGCTTGTGACAACGCTGTAAGCCTGGATAATCAAATGTTCATCTAATGTAAATAATAACAGTAAAAAGAAAACAATACACACTCTTGCATAGCTGCATAACCATATTCCTAAGAAATTGATTAGTCTATTTCCCTATGCATGTGCTAATGCATCAATCAATTTCCTTATGCATATGGTTATGTAGCTATGCGAGTGTGTGCTTCCCGCTTAAAAAGTATTATACGTTGTGACGCAGCCGCTGCGAAACAAAAGATCTACGCGTGTAGCGCGGGATCTATGGTGCGACCGTGATGATTGGCTGCAACCAGGAGCGGCTGATATGCGCATCCCCCAAGCAAGGGGTGGGGAAGCGTGAGAGAGTGCGTGTGCGACCTAAGATCGAACACGATCGAAGTTTAGACGGTTCAGACTCTTCCGGATACTTCCGGACGACGACCTGGACAGTGGGAAGCGGCGATTTCCCAGCGCTAACGAAGGAGAAGAAAGAGAGATAACATAATAGAGGAGGTCAGTCACGCTAGAGAGAAAGGCCCGGCGATCGACGAGAGATCTACACAACGGTGAGGATGCCTCGCATTTTGAGAGTATTCTAAAGCCGCGTGCGAGCGGGGGAGACTTGCATTCTGAACGCGATCGACCTGTTGGTGCAAGACATGCCGCGTTGTCGGCCGTAGTTTTCGTGTCAGGATGTGATTGTTTACAAGTGCACGGGGCCTTCCGTGCTGCCGTGAGCTGAGGACTCCCTTCCCCCCGACAAAGTCTACGAGTGTGCCTCCTGAGAATCGCGGTTGCCGGACGGTACGTGTGGATTGTGCTGTGATCCATCAGTTGCATCTGTTGCCATAATTTAAAGTATGAGGCCACATTGCTGAAATTCGTATGTCTGGTGTGTTTTCGCAACTTGGGCCTTTCTGGCGTTGTCGTAACGAGCATCCCGTTCGTGTTGCGGACTTAGTATTCTCGCGTCATAGTTAATTATCTTCTCTGTCGGTTGTCGCGTGTCTGTTGCGAATGCGTTTTCAGTAACTGCATCTCGTAGTCTCGTAGCCTCGTAGCATGCAATTCGGACCGTTACGAGTATTATCAGTACGTTGCGTGCGATTGGCATGATCATAAGCGTTTTTGGGTAACCTTGAATATCGCAATGACACCTGTCGACGACCGTTGAGTATTGCAGCTTCGTGTCGCAGGTCAGCAAAGATTTTGTAGACCGTTCGAGCGTCTGGAAGAGGTCGGTTTCCCCTTCGTTGTTGCAGTTGCATCGAAGATCGAAATATCTCGCGGCTATCGACTAATTCACAACACTATCACGCTTAGAAGTGAGTACTTGTCGGCTGCGGCGATCGTCGAATAACATGGGATGCACTTTCATTAACTGTTGCGACTCTGCGACCGATTAATTGTGATGGTGCAATTTGAATGTTACTTATTATTAGATCATTAATTGGAATTTTTTGCCAGCTTGTTACCTTCCACGACTCGTTAAGCGTAAATGGCCCTTGAATTCTCTTTGCCCCTCCACTATTAGGTTGAGATAGTTGTCCTCGTGCAAAAGACAGTTCTTTTTGCATTAATTTGGAAAGAATTATTTATTTTTTATCGGTGCAAACTTTTAATTTGTATTATATTCGCGTGCGATATGATGTGAAGTAACGTTATCTAAGCGCGCGTCTGGCGCCCAACTTTTCGTGATTTTACAACTTTTGCGTTAATGACAAACCGTATGAGCAGCTAAGATGTTTTTGTGACTTTTTGTCTCTTTTCTTTTTATCGTGCCGATTTGCGAAATCATTCGCGGGCGGCATGACAAAAATTTGATGTTCAACGCGTAGTGCTTTTGAAAGAAAAAGCTTTACACGTAATTTTTTTTCTTTTGTGGTATCTCGAGAAAAGCAATTCGGGTAGCGAGAAATTTTTTTTCTTTGTGTGTAGTATTATATGTGTTATGTGCCGCCTTATTTGAATTTTTTCCCTCTAATTGTACTACATATTATGAAATATCTTGAATTTTTCTGATATAGTATGTGCTCTTCTTTTTTTGACATTACTGAGTGATTTCGCGTGCAATTTTGAGTTCTCGGATTTATCGTTTGTGCCAGTTATTTGTAGTGAATTTTCGTAAAACCGCTGCGTATATTTGTAAAAATTTCGTCACAAAAATAAAATTTGTTGTTTCGTGTCGCCTATTGTAATATTTGGTATAACCACTCTTAGGAATAAAAGGCAGTCAAAAGCAGGCTTTTGAGTCTGTTAAATTTTGTATTACCACTCCGCCTACGTTGTCGAGTCCGGATTTCGAGTTACTGTTTATATTACACACAGATCAAGACAGATGCGATTTCGATTGGTTTGTGTGCGGTTTTAGCGCAGAAAATCGGAAACTCGGAACCTGCAATCGCTTTTGCGAATCGAGCGCTGTCGGACGCAGAAAAGAAGTATTTGGCAATCGAATTAAAGTGACTCGCTGTTGTGTGAGCCATTAAGAAATCCCACCCATATTTAGAGGAGACAAATTTATTATTATTAATGATCATAGTAGGTTCCACTTCCAGTGGTTACATTGTTTAAAAAATTTGACTCGACGTTTAACGGGATGGGCTTTGAACTACTCGAATATAATTACGTAATCGAACATCATAAGGGTGTGATGCGTCACGTGCTGAATGCGCTTTCATGAATTTACGATAATTGATAAAACGCACAGATAGCTGACGTTACGAAAAATTCTTAACGTTATTTTGATTGATGGATCGTGAAGGATGAGTTGTATTTTTAAATATCGAATACAATATCGCAAGTTATCGGAAACTACGATCAATGGAAATCGTTTTACTACGACAATCACGTCGTCATCGCGCAGTCATCGCGGAAACCATGAACCCCGCACGCGGGTTATTTGAGCGTTAAAAAGACATACGTATCCTCGTATCGCGACGAAATATTATTGGCCGCGGATGTTTAGAAATGTTGCCATTTAGAAATTATGTGAGGTGATGTACCTGCTAGAGAAAGAAAATCGAGCAAAATGTGCCGATTTAATAGGGCGATGCATAATTAATTGCCGGTCATCGTGGGACAGTTTCCGAAAAATAAATCGGGTCACGTGTATTTGCTAGTTTTACAAGATTAATACACAAAAAAGATAGAGTGTTATCCGTTTCGTAAGGTGACCGGAAAGAAGTTTCGTGAAGCAATAGAAGAATTCGTTATTTTTCGCTGGGATGCACTGCACGTTTTACTAACTGACAATAGAACCAACTTTCTAAATTGAAAATTGCGCGCATTGTCGGAACAATATTAAACTATACGACGGTGCCGCCTTATCATCCTCAAGTAAATCCGATTAAACAGATTAATCGCGTATTAAAAACTATGATTACAGCATTTATCGAGCGAATGGGACAAACATATAAATGAGTTTCATATCGACTATAATTCAATGCATTATACGTCATAAGGGACACCGGTATTTTTTTATTTCGGGAAAGAATTGTTACCAGCCAGTTTGAATCGCGAGCTAAATGATACGGCTGTCAAGGTTGAAAAATCCGATTCGGCTGAATGGTATGTTCGAATGGATAAGATGTGTTTATTACGCGATTAAATTGTCGAAAATTTGGAAGCTGCTCAAGAGAAGTAGGTCAAGTATTACAATCGGCATCATCGGGAATAACATTGCAAATCCAAATGTGTATTTTTGTATATGAATCATGTAGTCACTTTTTACACATTTAAATGCGCGTGATTTTTGTATATTTATACGCTTAGATGTGTAATTTATTATTGATGTATGTCTAAATGTGTAAAAATAGCACGCATAAATTTATTTAACGTGTGAAAAATGCAAATGCGTAAAAGGTAACTACAAGTTTTACACACTTAAATTTGCAGTGAACGTTTTGATATCGGTAAATAAATTCTGAAGCGCTATCACGTGTTGTCGTCCGAGGTACAGCATTTCTCCGTGAGACTCGCCAAAAAGTTCCATGGGCTCTTTGTGGTTAGAAGAATTTTTTCACCGGTAGTCTGTGAACTGGCCTAACGAATAGTAAATAAATGAGTAGTATGTAAGGTTCGTGTAAAAGATTTGTAACCTTACGTACCATAAATCGTTGAATATTTAGGATCGCCAGCCGTCGTTGTGCTTTACAAGGATCATGTCGGACTTTATAGAACCTTGGAAACCTCTGTTGCGAACCATCATGCAGGCTCGTCCCCCGGAATTGGAGATCGTCTGGAGAGAGCCGGACTGATATACCACGCAAGGCGTCGTAGTGCAAGAAATGACAGATGCGTCTACACAGACAGAAATTGATGGCGAGGAGATCGATGTTCAAGTGGCATCACGGGTGGAAGAGGCCATGCAGACGTCGCAATCGGAGCTAAGACGGGCACCCTTGCGACGACAGGCGTCATCATACTCTTTGAAGGATATGTCGAAGCTGCATTTCCCGCCTCGTCAACTCACGTCTGCAGCAAAATATCCAAAGAAGCCTAAGCAAGAAGCGACCTCCTGACGAGGAAAGCGACCCTGACAGAGAACGGTGTTGGAACTAGGGGGCTCTCAACCATTTTGCATCGGAGTGTTCTTACCCGAGAAAGCGCTATTGTTTCCGTTGTGGTCGTCCGGGGTCAAAGACTGCCCAAAATGTCGCGAGGGATGGGTGGCCCAGGGCCCTTACGTGCCAGGCCACGAGGGTCCATCGCCACCGAAGAGATACGGGGGTCCACCAGGAACCCGCCGGTGGCTCTATTAAATCTATTAAATCCCCCCCCACCCCTCCTAAGATTCTACGTGAGGTTACCAAGATTGTCAGGCGTCTATCGAGTTCTTTTCTCCTGGGTCGAGTTGTCAGAAGTTTATCAGAAGCGAATATTTCCCAGTAACGCTATCGGATACTCCTTTTATATTGTGCTGAAGGACAGAATAGACTAGAGCCGATAATTGAAGAATAGAAATCCGGGTTTCTTTTTTTGCTCCCCCATTCCTCCTTTACCTCTCCTTTCAAGCGGTTCTCGTATTATTCTTTTTTTTATGTTGTTTACTGTATCGTGATGATTCAGTGGAAAGGGAATGCGAAGCTTTTTTTGATATGCAATCCGCAGTTTTTCGTTTTTTTTCTATTTATTCGTCATCTTTATCTTTTGTCCTTTATCTGTGCCGGGGTAAGACCATTGCCCTCTCCACTGAGAATTTCGACAAGTGACTAGCAACATTTCCCTCGTTTGCGGCTCGCGGGAGATAGAAAAGTCGATATAGTTTCTCTCGGAATGGCAGAGCAGTATCCCGCCGCTGCGCGGCGTATCGTCACAGAGCGCGGGTTCGTACCTTCAAAAAGTACTTACGTGTCTCGGTGGTCGAACTGGCTAAAGTCGTAATCAGACTAGAGATTGAGATTGCGATTGAATTGGAATTTGATCAATTAAAGCAAAGTTAATTAAACTTCAGATTTGTTTTCTTTCTTTAGATTGATTAAATTCTAATCTCAATCTCAATCTTAATCTCTAGTCTGATACCAGCATAAGACACCCGGAAAGTTGAGAAAGATTTAAACCTTGGTCGAGATAATATTTAACGCAATAAATTTTTTATAATTTTTCAGGATAAGAGAGAATAGTAGTTGATGCTTATAAACCTCAAAGTTATTAAATAGATTAGCAATTTAATTCTCGTGATATTACATTTCTTGGTTCTTTTTAAAAAGCTGTGCTTTAAATCCGGCAAGTATGCGGTGCGCAGTTTGAAGAATCTTGTAAATGTTTGAAAATTTACTTAGAAAATTATTGAGCACGAATTTGCGACCGGTGTAATCTTCTATGATATTACAACTAAATATTTCTGGTTATTTAAATTATGTCTATTTTCCTGTATATAAATACTAGCACAAAATTATCAAACTTTTTCGTGTTTTGCTAGTATTAACTTTTTAATAAGATTATTGCGGACGAACTATCTTAATTATAAATGTTTTTGTTAATTTCTACTTAAATTAAACATTTTTTAAATTTGTTGAGAATTCACTGCTAGAATTAGGAATCCATACAAACAGAATACTATGCCAAAGTAGATTAGAAGTCCCAGTAACAGTAAAGTATATGTACTTTCGATAATATAAAAACATCTTAAAAAAATTCATTAAGTAATGAAGTGTGTATGTTATTACACAATTTTTTTAAATAATTTAATTATTTATATTTATTTAGAACTTTGATCGTGTAATTATAATTTAGCTATTGTACTATATCTAGTTTTATATGAAGAAAAATTTTATATAAAAAAATAATTTTATTTTAAAAATGTACAATGCAAAACATTAGATTCAATCATTTTTAATTTCAGAATATTAAAATATTTACTAAACTTGATTAGCCGTATGTGATCCTCCACGATATATGCCACCCCTTCATGATGGCTTTCAAATTGTTTCATGTTAATGAGCTTTTCTTTAAGATTTTCCAGTTGTCCACACAAATGAAATATTAGTAATCCGAGCAAGTTATCCATACCACTGTATGTCGCAATACACATTAAAAGCATAAGAATTTGCGTGGCAAATGTAAACTCAAAATACGTACTTCGATTTTTGTTATAGATATAATAAGTTTGTAAAGGTAAGATTTTAATTGGTGACATTTGTTATGTATCTTACAGACATTCCAAAACAAGATAAAATGATGACTAAACTGCATCCATAAAACATAAAGAAATATTCGACCATCGTGAGAATTCGTGCATTTTGTGCCTGCTTTATCATAATGCATCGTTCTTTATCGGTTTTAACTTTTATCCGGTCTTCAGCAATCGTACTTATTTTATTAAAAGATCTTAAAAATAAAAAATCATATTGAAAAAAATTGAAAGTAAAAGAAAAGCAGAAGAAATAATGTTAATGTTAAGAATTTTTACTTCTATGTTTCTTTAAGAGTAATATAATTTTAATAATATTATTATGCAAGTATATTATTACGATAATTCAAATTTTGAATTAAAAATATGTATAAAATTCAATGTAACTCTAATGAGTTCTACATGTAGCATTCGTTAGCATGTGTTTTACCTGTTTGCTTCCACCATATGACGACGAGTTTCATTATGGTCAATATTAATGGTAAGGTAAATTGTAGATTGTCTATCATTGAGAGTAGGTCACTTCAAATTCTCACTAGCGAATGTATTGCTGGAATCGCGCCAATAAAATCGAGAACGATAAAGAAAAATATCGCGCGTAAATTCGATAAGAATTTATCTTAAGCATTTTGTGTAAGCACTCGACCAAATTCCAACAATGTTTAACATGAGACGATTCAAGCGAGTTGCCGATTCGAAATCTAGATAAATAAATTTAATTTTTATTAGTAATATAAAGATATTTCCAACTTTTTTTGTCAATATTTCGAAAAACATTTTACTCACATTTTGACATACAATAGGTTTTTATTAGACAGTTCTGAAAGTTGAATAGTTTAAATATTAATTATACATTAAATTAAAAGAATATAGAGTTTAATGTACATAGTCTAATAATTTTAGTAATAATTTTTTTTTTTAAAGATAGAGAAATTAACATTGTTGAGTAATGGTACAAATATGCATTACTCATCAACAATGGTAGTTCTCTTCCTTTTTAAATAATATAATCATATATTATTCAACAATTAGTTTTATTGTTAACCAACACATCCAACGACATCATCTGGGAGATGTCGCGATATGTACATCATACTATGACATCCGGGCTAGGTTTTTTTCTGTTTAAATATAATATGCTCGCTTTTATTTTCGATTGCATGCTGATGTATACTCCATGGTAACTATCTTGACAACGGTTCTCTCGGTTGTTTGTCATTGCCTTCTGAAAGATAGTGATCAATTAATTCGATATATTTTGAGTAGATTTGAATCTGACTCTTTAGCATAGAGAGCAGATGAACAATTTTTTTTACGCAATGATCACAAATAATTTTCATATTCAAAAGGATAATTTGCGATTTGTTTTTAATATCATTATTTCGAATACCTGCATTTCTATCATGCTCAATGATGTCCATGTTGAAACAATGCTTTTTTGGACGCCAAATGCGCCCCGCCTCCTAGAAATAACAATTTCTTCCGCAATGAATTGGCAAACTTTATGTGCCCGTTCTACAGAGTGTAAAGAATCATGAATGTTACAAACATCGATTCACACTTCAGCGACGACTACTGTTTTCAGATGCTATAGCTTCGTAGTGAGATAAAGAAAATAGACTCCAACAAGCTATAACAGTAGAGCTGCAATTATAGATGTTACTAATGTTTTTATATAATTATAAACTTAAAATGATATACCCAGAGAATTGATATAAATTTATTAACTATGTGACGCAAATTGATTTATTGCTACAACAAACAGCATAATACATGTAAAGGGTCTAGCTGGATAAGCATGTGAAAATTGCACTTGAGGGGATCAGATCGGGGCTAGGATCTAAATTTGAGATAGGAAGAAAAAAAATTTTTCATCAAGTTTCAGCCATCTATCCCTACTATTTATTCCTCTGGAGCGTTTTACGTGTTTTTCAGTTCTTAATTTTTTTCTGCTCTTCTAGTTAAGCGATTCTTATAAAAAAAATTTACAATATATATATCATTAACATACATTTTAACGAATATTTTGGTCCCTCTAAAAGCTCGTCTTCATATTTTAAAAAATTCAAAAAATTTTTAAATTGCTCCAAAAAATTTGGCTTTAGGGGTGCACTCTCGAAAATATTTTTACAATGCCGTCTTTTACTCTTGTTGTGCCCTGAATTTTTTTAGATTTTTAGCATTGGTGCAAAGTGATTAAAAAAAATAAAAACTGTATTTTTTCCATATTTTCGATGTTTATTGATATTTAAAAATTCATGGAACTTCTGCTGTGGTCCTAAAAATGTTTCTATGTAATATTGTTATTTATTACTATCATTTCCTGAATTATTTTGATTTTTACAATTGGTGCAAAATAATGAAAGAATTGAAAAACTGTATTTTTTTCCGTTATGTTCGCGATCAAACCAAAGTTAACAATCTTGTATATTTTTATTGCGTCCTCCTGTAGATTTAAGTTTCAAAATTCAAGCGGTTACTTTCATTATTTCTTGTGTGTACAATTGATTATCTCGACCAGCTTCGGTGCTATTATTATTTGCTTGTGTATACGGAGTCGAGTGTTCGGTCGCTCCGTTCTCTATCACGCGCTAACAGCGAGGACAACTCGGCGGGAAGATCGTGACAAAATATTGATATTCTTCTCCTAAGACGCTGGCCACGGTCATCTTGTTAGACCAGTCAGCCAATTAGACGATTTCCCGCGGAAAGATCTTTCCCCCGAATTGTTCCCGTCGATCGGTCGCTCTGCCGAAGATCTCGTCGCTCACTCAGACTCTCAGAGTGATTCGACCGAGAACGATCGCATTTAAAATCACGCCGCAACGATCCGTGAGATTGAAAATCGACAGACTACTGACCGACGCTGGTCGGAACTTGTTTGTGAAGGCCAAAGACAGATTTATTAACGTAAGTGGTGGCATGCATATTGGTGAGACAATTTGACAATAAAGGTCTTTCGTTAATTTTGTGCAGCGGACCTATTGAATATTTCTTTAAATCTCAATCCTCGCGCCTTTAAATCTCGCACGCTCGCGGAGCAGCTGATCGCGGTCGATCCTCGTCGCTCCTCTCGGCTCACTCTAACGCTGTCGCGACCAAGCGGCAGGACAACGGCAAGCTGCGTATTACGAAAATTACGCGTCTCACTCGCGCTCACTCGAGCTCGCCCGGCAAACTCAAGTTCGCGCACGTTCTCTCTCGGCAACGTGCAGTCGCGAACACGTTATATTCGGTATTTATTGATATGTACAAATTCACAGTATTAAATCCGGTCTCGTAAAGTTTTTTATAACTTTATATTCCACTCCTATTATACCTCTGATATTTTACATTTTGAAATCTGAATTATTTTACATTTTTAAATTAGTATATATATGTACACATATGTATATATATATATGTGTGTATGTGTGTGTGTGTGTGTGTGTGTGTGTGTGGATGTGTGTGCGCGCGCGCGCGTGTAAGAGTAATTAGAGTGGTTAGAATTAGAAACTATATTGTCAGCTATTTGCGACTTATTTTCTATCTAGAATTTAAGTATATTGAATGATTTTTAAACTCAATGTTAAGTGATTAAATGGAGAATGAAAACTTTTAGGATTAATAACGTTTTTTTTCTTTTACTAGAAGATGGGTTATCTAAATTGTTTTTTTTTTTAATATAAAAGAACCTACTGAGTTATTTAAAATATATTGAGTGATTACTTAAAAGAATATTTTAAAATTGCTATTAGAGAAAGAGAATTTTGAAACTACATAATACAGGCATGATCCACAAACTATAGCTCGAGCTTCTCCGTTTCCCCTTCCACACGCGCGAGTCGCGTGTACATACTGTAGTATAGTAGGGACCGAGAGCGGCCGTACGGAGGGGATAGGTGGATCGAAGGGCCAGAAAGGAAAGACGGGAAGAAGCAGCCGTGCGAAGAGAGGGCATGTTCTCCTCCTCGCGTGCTCCGTGGGCGCCCACGGGAGCAAGCCTGACATAATATGTAAAATAAATTAAATATGTGTGTTTAATCGTCTGCTATACGATAATTAAAAAACAGATGGCTTTCTTTTAGACGCGGCATGATAATATGTAAAATATAGTATAACAAATGACCAAGGTGTATTTAAGAAGTTTATTTTACTATGTAATTTTCTTTTCATTATTATATTTTAATACAACTGAATATTAAAAGTTTGACATAACAAAGAAACTTGTGATATACAGAAATAAGAAAATAAGAGAATATAATTTAATTTTAATCTTCATCGCTATCGTCATTGATTACAGGATTTACTTCTTCAACATTAAAGAGACGACTTAAAATCTCTGCAGGTCTAATAATTTTAGATAAGTATCTAGCGTGAGATAAATAATATATAATTGCAGCCACGTGCGAGCAGCATCCAATCGTGCGTCTGCCATTTGCACATTCACAAAAGTAGCGTAAAATACCGTTGTAACCAATAGTATTTGGAGCATAATGGATGTAGCAATTATACCTCTTTTTGTTGACATGTCGTGATCTGATTTGAACTTTGATTATGTCATTCTTCTTTTTAAGGTAATGGAGATTAATATTATTTTGATTCATTATTTCCGCCAAGTAAGATATTGATTGAGATAATTGATAGGATCCTGTGAAAAAAATTTTTAAATCTTTTTCTGTCATTTCTGGGAAATCGAGTAAATGAGTCGATATCAGTGGCTGAAACGGTAATTTTCGGCTACTCCATCTTTGTGTCTCTACTTCCAAGGCTAATGTATTTTCGACACTTGCTCTAGATTTAATTTGAGCTACAATCTCATCAGATAAATCTACATCTGAATTGAAACGTTTTCCAAACGTATTATTTAGAAAACAAGCTATCCGGCAATATGATCCTGCTTTGGGAAGCAGTTTGTTATCTAACTTGTGATGTAGAAGACGGTATTTTTGACCAATTACTCCGTGGACTGCTTCAACAGGCCAGCGAAGTTTTGTTATACGACGTGATTCATTAGATTCTTCCGTAGTCAGTTGAGAACGTTGGCCTTTCAATGCAGGCATGAGTACTTGGTAACCTTGTTCTTCTAAATATTGTTTAACATCACGAAAGCCTCGATCAAGTATAAAAATATCACATTTTCTTAGCAGGCTTCTTAAACCATTTGGATCTGACATAATTATTTTCATAATTTGTGCATCATTTTGATTTGCATAAAATGGACCTAGTGTATCAACAATAAAACCATCTGTTGTACAAATCGTAAACGGTTTGCATAATGGCATCTTCTTTTGAACTGAAAATGATTTCCGTTGGTACTCATTATTCGAACTCTTTTCGTGTTGTAGATACGTTCCATCACAAATCAACACCAACTGATCTTCTTTGATGTCATATAGCTTCCTGGCCATAACTGATGTGTGATTTTGAATAAGATCGTTTCGAGAAAATGCTTTAAAGCCAAAATAAATAGGTAAAATATCTTTTTCAAAAGATTTTATCACCGATTCTGAACACATTGATACTTGCTGGTCATACTGAAGTCCCAGAATAGCGGCAATCATACTGTTCGAATTACCGCTGCATAATTTAAATAAAAATATAACAATAGCTTGCAGGATATTTCGGCATTCGGAATTTCTTATTGAAGTCATCATTTTTTTTAATTGAATCAAGTTTTTCCATGTTAAACCTGTGAATGTTTTAATGCGCTCTTCCGAAAGAGAAAAATCACCAATTTTGTCTTTAATCTCGAAATTACTTTTAACAGACATATATTCTAATAATTTCACTATTTCTATGACTTCTATCATACTTCTGTTTGAATATATTCGTATTAACTGTAGCTCTTCCTCAAAGAAGCGTTTTTTAATTAAATGATTAGAGCAACAGCGATTGCCTTTAGGAATAAATACTCTTCTCTCTTGAAAAACTTGCATACGAGCTTCAAATGGAACAACAATTAAGTTTGTTTTTCCACTACAGAGACAGCAATATGTATGTGATATAACTGTTCTATTAAATGGCATTTCCGTGAATTGAAAATCCATCTTTGAACTTGAAGACTTAAAAACTATTGTTTGATCTTCTGTAGATGTCTGAGAAGACGTAACAGTAGTCTGCGAAGATTCTGATCTATTAAGATTGTCATAGATATTTTCTTGAGGATTATTTTGTAATTTTAACTTCTCTTTATGTTTGTGAAGGCGAAACTGTGCCATACATTTACAACATATTATATCACCAATAACTATGGATTCACCAAAAATTTTTGAAAAATCCTTTGCCTCATTCTCAATGTTTACAACTTTTTTCTTTCCAGATAGTTTACGAAGAAACTTGTTACATTTAATACATTTTGTTTTATCTAATGTCCTTTGAGTCCTTTCATAAGTCGACATTTTTAATCTGGAAAAATATACACGTATGCTCAGAAAGTATTCGATATTTACAAAAAAGAAACGTAAGAAATATTAATTTTGATTCTTTAGAGAAAAATATTATTAATACTAAAAAAAATGAATATCACATTATTTATGTATTCATTATAATTAACAATAAATAAAGAAGAAAGTATACACGAATGACAAGTTTTGTTAGTATGCGAATTAAAACTCGGGTACTTGATAAATGTCAATTTTTCTTATAAAGTTACCGTATCACATCACGCATTAAAAATTGAGATAATAAATATACATAGATAAAATTATTTTATATAGGTTATATTATATATATAAGTTTTATATATATATATATATATATATATATATATATATATATATAATATGATTATTTTTTATAATATTATTAATTTTATATAAGGTTATTATAGAGGAGAAGAGGGTAATATGGCACCCATTTTTATTTTATTGAATAATTTTATTAATAATCAATATTTTATATTGAAACTGGAACGATTCTATTCGTCAAAGTGTTGTTTAACAGATTCTAAACTCGAAGTAATGAAATATTTATTACTTAGGGCGTGATTTATAAAAATGTGACGCACTGCATAATCGATAGAAGAAAAAAAGTGGTGGTAATATGGCTAGCCCAAAAATAATTCTTTAAAAATCGGTTAAGTTTAGTAAAACACAGTATTTTGTTACAAAATTATATATTTTTAATTTTCCATCGTTTAGAATTTTCCTGATTTAAAATTTTCCTGCGTTCAAAGACTTTAGAAATATCACGAGAAATATCATTTTATCCCTATTTAACATTAAACAACATGCATAAAATGATGTCTCTAATATTTCTAAACACCGCCCTCTAGAATGACAATCGATTTATCGAAGAAATATTTTGATATAAAAATTTTACTTAAAAAACCATATTAATAAAATTCCATGTTATTGTTTTAACTTTGTATAACTCGAAATGTAAGCCGAATAAAAAGTCCAATAACAAAAAAACACTCCAGTATATATGTACATTCGTATGATAATACATTCAAGTTTAAGAATAATGAGGAAGTATGTGTAATTAAAGGTTAAAAGTGTACCTTGAAGAAGTTTAAAAGTGCTCAAAAGTAAAAATGCCTTATAATAATTGTTAGCTATTGTGTATTGGCATATTAGCGCCATTAAAAAACGGTGGGCTACTAATTGAAGAATTTCATAAACAATTGTTAGAATTCGTCACCTAATAACGGAAATAATGGGGATAGCCATAAAGTCTACAGTAGCCATAATATCCTCTTCTCCTCTATTATATAGGTTAAATATAAATATTCCGTTCTTTCTAATACTTGCAATTATATATTTACATAAAACAAATGTAAATCAAGTTTCTGATTAAATTAATTAGAAATCATTTCATGACAAAAGAGTCAACAATTTATATTCTAAGTTTCATATCAGACATAAATACTATTTGAATTCTTCAATTATTCACTTATTCTTACAATCAGTTGAATTCTTGGTATGAATTCTCTTGTTTTTAGCAAGTTACATGAATTATCTTTGTAAAACTAATCAACTAATTGAAAGTATTGATCTATATTGAACACTTAATGATGCATTAATATTGATATATTTTACCTTATATCGTTACGCCGTGTTTTATATTATTTCCGTTTTCTCTATACTATTTCGTTTATCTCTTAGTTATTAGTTATTTTATTAGTGTTCTTGTCAGAGGACACACAACGAAAATCAAGTGGCATTTAAGAAATCACCATGAAAGGAAAATGGTTAATATATATGGATGCATTTAACAATGAAAATACTAAGTACAAAGAAAATACTACAGAGTGCGCTACGATCAGCCGTTTGAGCCGTTTCGATTTGAATATAGATATACAATAAGCGAGTAAGATTATAAAATCCGGAAATGTCTTTTTTTCTTTTTTAGATCGCTCAAAATACATAATTGTAGTAGCAAAATAAACAAGAAAATATAGATTTTGATTTTTTTGCATTTTAATTTTTTTAAATAAATTGTTGATGTATAAATGTTGAAAATAATAGGAAAATATAGTTTTTAATTTTTTAATCACTTTGCACTCAATGTAATCTAAAAAAATTCAGGTTATCATATAAATAAAAAATAGTTTTAAAACAAATGTTTTTGACCGTAACATCATGAATATATATTAAAATAAACATATACACATATATGTAGAATAGATACTAATAAACATTATAAATAAAAAATTCAGGTTTTTTATTATTTTAATCACTTAACACTGAATTTAAAAATTAATACACTAAATTCAATACACTGAAATTCTAAATAGAAAGTAAGTTTAAAATAGCAGAAAAATACAACGTATAATTGTTTTAACCACTTTGTACTTTGAATATATAGTTGTTCATTGTTTTAATCACTTATACATATATATATATATATATATATTTATATACTGAATTAAAACTGTAAAATACTTCAGAGATATAACAAGAATGGAAAAAAATTTTTTTAGATAGGATTTTAATGCCATGTAATTTTGCATATTAATAAATATTGAAAATAATGAAAAAATACAGTCTTTCAATACTTTAAACTAATTGTAAAAATTGAAATAATTTAGGAAATGATAGTAATAAATAACAATATTACATAGAAACATTTTTAGGACCACAGCAGAAGTTCCATGAATTTTTAAATATCAATAAACATCGAAAATATGGAAAAAATACAGTTTTTATTTTTTTTAATCACTTTGCACCAATGCTAAAAATCTAAAAAAATTCAGGGCACAACAAGAGTAAAAGACGGCATTGTAAAAATATTTTCGAGAGTGCACCCCTAAAGCCAAATTTTTTGGAGCAATTTAAAAATTTTTTGAATTTTTTAAAATATGAAGACGAGCTTTTAGAGGGACCAAAATATTCGTTAAAATGTATGTTAATGATATATATATTGTAAATTTTTTTTATAAGAATCGCTTAACTAGAAGAGCAGAAAAAAATTAAGAACTGAAAAACACGTAAAACGCTCCAGAGGAATAAATAGTAGGGATAGATGGCTGAAACTTGATGAAAAATTTTTTTTCTTCCTATCTCAAATTTAGATCCTAGCCCCGATCTGATCCCCTCAAGTGCAATTTTCACATACTTATCCAGCTAGACCCTTTGATAATTATTTAGAGCTTTTTCTACATAAGAAATTGTTTATTGAAATATGTTTGCTTTTTATTTCAGATGCCGTTGCTACAAATTTCCAACCACCTCCTAATCGCGACGAATTCTTCAGAGAAGTTTCTGAAGGTGTTCGTTTAGGTAAACAACGTATTCGGAATGAAAATATTGGAAGGGCGGCTATTCAGGTCGGTATACGTAAACGAAATCGCAGAGCAGCCGACAACAATTTATACGGCGATCAACACGAATACGAAGAAAATGAAAATGAACAAACGGATGCTAGTGAAAATTAAACTGGTATTATTCTTAAGAAGAAAATAAAATCAAAACTATTAAAATGTTAAAAAAATTTTTTTGTTTATTTAAAAAGTTTATTTTCTGTTTGTATGTGTATTTTCTGTGTATTTTCTGTTTATTATGTGAAATTAAAATAAATAGTGATTTAATATTACATTTCCTTTAAATATATAATCAATGTTGTTAGTGTTTTTATCTAAATTTGGAATCCATCCTTATGAAAAAGTACCATAATTTCCCACAATTATAGTCCTGTATTACAATTATGGTTCAAACTCCCGTACTAAAACATCGATATTTGATATTAACTAAACTTTTTGTAATAACTTTTATATGTACAATGTTGTATAAAATGATTTGTGAAACATTCTTAGCTAACACAAGAGCCAAAAAAGTTGACCCAGTTATAATAAATAGTCAATTTTTTTCATAATTTTTTTTACAATTTAGTGATAATTTACATCTATAAATTGAGTATATATTATTAGGTTAACTTTTTTACCTTGTGTTAACTGAGAATGTTTCAAAAATCATTTTATATAGCGTTGTACATATTAAAGTTATTACAAAAAGTTTAGTTAATACAAATATCGATGTTAATACAAAAATCAGATTATACGGAATGCGTACTTTATATTGTTAGCATATTTGATTAATCATGCATGCCACCATTTTGTTGATAAAATGCTGTAAAAATATGTTAACACAATGACATAAAAATAACGTTAAAATACTATAATTGCAAAGTAATCAAATTGCCGACAAGAAATCTTTATGTGTAGATATCATGTATGATGATGACTTGCTGACATTTTGATATCAAACACCTCGATTGAATGTAGTGCACGCATGATAATAATTTGCTGGCAGTTTGCTGAATTTAAATGAAGACTTTAATGATGTCAGAACAATAGACAGTTTGTGGAAACACCTTGGTTCTAGTTTGATGAAATTGAATGCGGAATAAGTGACAGCAAAATGTCATCTAATTACGGTGATTTGGCTATCAGGATAATAGGGACAAATAGATATTCTAATACCAATTAGTGACATACATAAATTAACTACGAAAATTTTAAATCTTAATACTTTTATGCTCAGAAATATTTTTAACTTTCTCTCGACAAAACAATTTATTTATTTTAAATTATTTAAAACACAACTGCATAAATCCAGCACACAGAAGTCTCAGTATCAGCTGTCACTTTCTAAGATGACGGAGAGCATCTGCGTTAAGACTGTTGCCGTCAGACTACGCTTGTAATTATGATGTTTTAATATTCCTTACAGCTTTTAATTTTATTCGAAATGTATTGTAATCAAATATAAATAAAATTTAGAGTTTGAATACATGTTTAGAATAAATATTGGATCCATATTAGCTGATTTATTAAGGAAAACGAGTGCGATTGTCATAAATTGGGACATTATCAATAATTGACCTTATTATCGATGGGTTGGGAGTGTTTTAACCACGTTGCAATTGACCACCAGTCACTTACAGTGTTAAACAGTGGAAAAACTCTAAGCACTAGCCGCTCTAAATGGCTGTGATCAATCGCAATATGGTCAAACGGGATATTCCCTTACCGATAAGCAGCAAATTATGTGACAGATAAAATCAAAGATGGACAAAATCTCTAGCAGCAGCGTACTTGGAGCGCCCGTTTTTTTAATAAATTTTTAGAGCACGCAGTCCTATTGTTCATACTGCTACTTAAATCACTGACAAATCTCAAAACACTTTATTCACCTACTTATAACTTTACAAATTTACTTACACAAACAAAAAGACTCACTATCAAAATGAGCAATTTTATTTGAAAACATATTTGACAATATTAATCTAAATTCCGGTAAAAATAATGCTATAAAATATAGTATGCTAAAAAATAAAGAGCGGCTAGTGCTTAGAGTTTTTCTACTGTTTAATACTGTAAGTGGTGGTTAATTGCAACGTGGTCAAAAAACTTCCAACCCATCGGTAATAAATATACGTGGAATATTTTTGATTTCACTTCTTTTTGATGATATTATATTTGGTTTTATCCATTGTTGTTTTGGTATATTACAAAAAAAATATACTTGGCGTTTTTTCTACATTTTTAATGTCTTTTTGGGCGGATACAATTTATTTCCTCACATTTTTATATTTGCTTACAAAAAAAGATTAGATTAGATTTCACGGTTTTTAAGATTTGCAGATCTTAAAAATCTCGTAAAATTACGATAAATTATAGATGAATATTTAGAATTATGTGTTATAATTAGGAAAATTAAAATAAAAAAACCAGAAAACATAAAATTTGTTTTCTTATATTTATTTTTTAAACTATATTTTTGTTTTCATCTATAATTTATCATACCCAATAAGAACAAGATGGTATAATATACGTTTATTTTTGGTATTATCGTATGGTGTAAACCTGGTATATTAAACGTATTTGAAGCGGGTCTAATATCCGTTTCGATGACCGTCTCAGAAACGTTTTCATATACCAATTTTTATTCATTTATTATACGTTAAGCACATTCGAATTATATTCGGATTAGAGAACCAAATAAATAATGAATTATATAGTCGTGTAAAATACGTATTAATAAATCAATAATTTATCCGTTTTTAAAATCCTAATTTTAAATGTATGTACATTTACGTTTTATATTCGAATCAGAGAACCAAATAAATAATGAATTATATAGTCGTATAAAATACGTATTGATAAATCAATAATTTATCCGTTTTTAAATCCTAATTTTATATATATGTGCATATACGTTTACAATTTGGGTATATGTGTATATATGTGTGTGTGTATATATATATATATATATATATATATACATATACATATATATGTGTGTATATATATATATATATGTGTGTGTGTGTGTGTGTGTGTGTGTGTGTGTGTGTGTGTGTGTGTGTGTGTGTGTGTATATATATATACATTTATATAAAATATATATGCAGGTGCTATGTATGTATTAGTGTATTGCAAAGAAAGTATAACAATTTGTTTAAAGTATCATTTATTTTATTATTTCATGGTAAAAAAGAAGTATATAGTAGAAGTATTTCGTAAAGTAGAAATATTTCGTAAACATATGTTTACGATGTATATTTTGAAAACATATGAAAAGTTTCACATTATACGAGTATATTATATTTTAAAAATAAAACACTATTTTTTTGTTAAATTGTATGAGTGTCTATGTTTCGCTAGTTTCAGCCAACTTTGAATCGCATCTTTTATTACTTTGTCGGATGATTCTTTTCCACGAAATTGGATCTTGGCTGTTTCTGTAAAAAAGAAAATATATTTAAATTCGAAACAACATTGGTTTTAAAATACCGATCTTATAAAAATGACAAAAGTAATATAATTATAATCAATAAGCTTTTCACTTAAAAAATAGTGATGACTTTTTATTTACTGATGCTTTTTATTCATTTTTTGCAAAAAATTTATTTTTGAAAATATGCTCATTTACACGTATTTATATATTTTATAAATATTCTATAAGTATTCTGAAATAGTGACTAAGACAACAAAGATATTTTAATCTAATCACGAATGGAAGTTATAATAATATAAGTTTTATATACAGGGTGTCAGAAAAAAAGAGTCACATATTTTGATAGCAAGTAGTATTGATCAAAACAAAAAGAAAAGGACTAATTAACATGGGTCCTAAAACTAATATCTTCAAAGATACAAGCTATTTTATTATTCGAGCTCTTTGTCATTTTCTTATTAGTCGTGTCATCTTTAGAATGTCTCCTGATATTTACATTTGCAATAGATACTACAAGTCAAACGATATTGCGTAGGCCTGGACGAATTGTGAGCAGCCCTAGTAAACAAAAAAGTGTTTACTACTGTTGCTATACGAGAGTTCGTCAGTACGAGATTAATCGTCTCAGTCAGCATAAAAATTTTTTGTTTTTTGTAAAAAAAGGAGTTTTTATTTTGTTATCATATGTACATACATTTAGTTTCTTTATTTCAGTTTTTTTTATAGAAGATTAATGATTACATTTTATATTAAAATAAAAATTATTTTTTTATCTCTTTTTGTTTATTTTTTATTTTTTAAGGCACCTAGAAAAAAGATATCCCCATTGTACCCCACTCTTCCCTACTCCTTTGTTCATTACATTCTAAAGATGACCCGACTAATAAGAAAATGACAAAGAGCTCAAATAATAAAATAGCTTGTATCTTTAAAGATATTAGTTTCAGGACCCATGTTAATTAGATCTTTTCTTTTTGTTTTGATCAATACTACTTGCTATCAAAATATGTGACCCTTTTTTTCTGACACCCTGTATATATAATATATATATATATATATATATATATATATATATATATATATATATATATAAATGGAAGTTATATATAATATATTAGAGATGGTGCAATTATGAGTAGTATGAATATGAAAACTCGTATTATCTCCGTTATTAAGTGATAAATTCTAATGATTGCTTATTAAAAATATATAACTTTGTAACAAAATAGTTTTTTAAACAATACCAATTTTCTAAATTTATTTTTTGAAACGACCATATTACTATATAGTTTTCTCTTCCACCCATTATACAGTATTGTCACATTTTTATAAATCACGTTCTAAGTAATAAATATTTTATTATTTTGTGTCTGAAATCTATTTAACGACATTTTGCCAAATATAATTGTTCAAGTTTTAATATAAAATATTCAATATTAACAAAAAGTTATGTAATAAAATAAATGCCCATATTTATTTTATAATTCAAAATCTGAAGTAATTGCATCTTCTCTATGAAATATTGGATAAGAATATTGTTTATATTAACTGTTGTTTACATACCCACAATAACTTCACGTAGTTTTGTTGCCTCAAAACTTTTTTTATTATGCTGTCCTTTCCAATTATAGGACATAGCCAGTTGGTTTGTCATTATAAATTTCAACATATTCATGACATAGGATCTCTGGTCGGCTCCACCAATTGTCGACAGTCGTCTTGTCTGTAATCACATTTTTCAATGCATAATTTTATTATCAGAGAAAAGATTTAAGATAAAAAAAGATTTTTAAACATACCAAATATGTATAATTGAGTGACTCTTGGCCATCAGGATTACCCTCTATTTTTTCTGACAGCATCAGTTCCAACTTTTGGAATTCATCGTCAGTTGTCAAAGGAAATTCAGGAAGTCCGTCTGGTTTTGAAGATGGATTCATAAATGTCTGAAGCGAATTTAAAAGACGAACAGAAGAAGCATTGCTCTGTTCCAACAATAACATTATTTCTTCTAATCGCTTTACGACATATTTTTGGAATTGCTGTACCGGTAGGATTTGCGTTAAATCGTTTCCTTCTTTACTTAGTGATAGAGAAATCGAGCTGTTTTCAATTACGTCGTAACAAGTTTTCGAAGTATCTGTAAATTACATTATATATTATTTTACTGTAATCGATATATTTCGATTAAAAAGAATGACACACTTGTCTACTTTTTACGCAATTTTCAGAATACATAACATACAGGCATCGGAAAATGCTAGAAAATATATCCTTATTAAATCCATCGGACATTCACATATAGACAAATATTTATAACAATGTATACTAACTATGAGGTTGTGCCCGGGCGTTGGTATTTTTGGTTTCTTTTTCAGCAAATCTTTCATTTTGTTTTTTCTTTAATATAGTCAATGCAGGGAAGGAATCGGAATCCTCAGACGTTTCTTTTGCATTTTCAGGCTTCTTTTGATGCTTTTTGGATGTTTTTGCATGCACTTCCGAATCGGATGACTGTGAGGAATCGGAGTTTTCCTCGTTACTACATTTTTCTAATAGTTTTTGGCTTGAAGAAAAGTTCGAAATATCCACTCCGTCTTTTTTTTAAATAATAAAATTATACAATATATAATTTTATTTTAACAGATATGTTTTGTTTAGAAAGAATAATGGCACACTTGTCTACTTTTCATGCAATTTTCAGAATATGATAAAGGAGAAAATGGTATTATGGTTATCTTTATTGTCTCTTATTACATTTATTATTTATTAGATGATAGCTAGTAATTACTTACGAAATCATTTGTTTAGTACTTTTGCAGTTATGTAGTGGCGCTAAAATGCTAATGTACAACATCCGACAATTACTATGAAGTATTTTCACTTTTCAGCACTTTGTAACTTTTTTAAGGTACATTTTAATATTTAATTACACATATTCCCTCATTCTTTTTAAACTCGTATTATCACACAAATGTTTGTACTCGACTTTGTTTTGTTAATTTTTTATTGGGTTATATACATTTCAAGTTATGCAAAATTATTCATGAGCATAACATTTTATTAATATGGTTGCTTAAGCGAGATTTTCATATTGAAATATTTTTTCAATATATTGTCATTATAGAGGGCTGCGTCCAGAAACAAAGACATTATTTTATTCTTGTTATTTAATGTTAAACAAGGACAAAATGAGATCTTTAATGTTTATGATCGTAGAAAAATTTTAAACTATGGGAAATTATAAATATATAAATAAAAAATATTGTTTTTGTAACAAAACCAATCTTTCAAATTTATTTTTGGAGTCATATTATCATCCCTATTTCTCTTCGACTTATTATACAGCGTTGTCATAATTTTATAAATCACGTTTTAAGTAATAAATTATTAATAAATTCAAATCTAAAATTTATTAAAAACCAGTTTAATAAATATAATAATTAAAACTTTAATATAAAATATTGATTATTAACAAAGTTATTGAATAAAATGGTAGCCATATTATCACTTTCTCCTCTACATAAATACACAGGATTGAAAAGTGCCAAAATGTCTAAATATATCACAGTCTATTACACATATTTACATATAGACAAATATTTTAGAATGTATACTAACTACGAGATTGTATTCTGGTATTGGTGTTTTTCGTTTTTCCTTCATCAAACCTTTCCTGTTTCCGTTTCTTCTTTGGTACAATTGATACGTTGGAAGAATTGGAATTCTCAGACATGTCTATAGCTTTTTTAGACATTTGACGTTTCTTAACTGTTTTATTATGTATTTCCGAATTTGATGTTTGTGAAGTATCGGAGTTTTCTTCATCATCACATTGTTGCACTATTTTTTTCTTCAAAGTAACATCCGAAATCTCCACTCCGTCAGCTTCTGTTGATCCGTGCTCTAAGATAATCTCCATATATTTTATGATCTCGTTATAATCTTCTGCATATGAAAACATATGTATACGTTATAAAATGTTAACAATTAATTTTAAGTAACGTTTAATTTTAATTTTAAATGATATTAAATACTTAATTTCAATGCTTAAGTTTATAAAGGTAAACTGCATCAAAACTGCACCATTTTAAACGAAATAAATACAATAACTTTGTGTTGAAAATTTTATATATTTTCAAGTGTATTTAAGTAAAAAGCTAACATATTAATTAATTTGTTCGGCGAAAGTGATTAAAATTAATATTAAATAAAAATGTTTTTAGACCAATTACAATACATATATTTCCTAGAAAAAGATAACAAATGTTCAACAAAAATATAAAAAAAGATTTTGCTCAAAATCTGTAAAATTTTTACATTATATACTTAAAAAAAGTAACAACGTTTTAATGTAATTTTTCTCATTAAAAAGTTGCAGGAATTGAACTGCAATGCCGATTATTCAACGTCATAAAAATAAACTAAAATAAAATACAAGTATGTAAAATTACAAAAAAATAAAAAATATAAAGAGAAATATAAATTGTTTATAAATATAAATATATAATTATGACAGAAATAAAAAACATAAATAGGCTTATTCAATTATTGCGGTTCTTAGTGTTGAATAATAATTTTTTATAATCTTCAGCTTATCTGAACTGCGTGCCGCATTTTTGTCGAAATTGAAACAGTTTTAAAGTCAGAATATGTAATAGTAATGCTCAGAAGAATCTGTAAAATTCCCCCTACCTCGGAAAAACTCTAAAGAATATTATTGCGAAAAAATTTCATTGCAAAAAAGGAAATAAAAAATATAAATTTCTATTTAATATCAAAATCCATACCTGAAGTTTTTAATATTCTGTGAGTTTTATATTTGTACCACGTTGAATCAGAACAGTACATAATCTAATACAAGTTTTTGAAACGCTTGTTCAGTTTTTGTTTTCGGCCAATAACAAATTTTCAACTCTTCTATAAACCATATCAGTGGCACAACAGCACATTCTTTCTTGCCTCCATTTACGAACTCGACGAGGGCATACATTTTACTCGTTTTATTTGAGTTTGTAGACATGACTCAATAATTGTAAATATATACTAGATAGGTATAAACAAATAAATGAGTATTTTATTCACTATTATTTGTTCTTAATTTATATCAGTTACAATATTTTCAATATAAAAAGAATTACGAAAAATGTGTGAATATATTCTTTAAAATCTAATTAAATTATTTATGGCATTTATGAAATTTATGTATTAACGCATCAAGTTTTGGTTCGAAAGAAAATATTACAATACATGGTGAATAAGGGGAAAAACTACAAACCCATCCATAAATGGCAATCGGAGACATTTATACGATATGTCATCAACAAAAAATGTAGTCGAATTGTTTGCGTTCATACTTCTTACATAATAAACACCTAATTTAGACGAATGTATTGGGTGCTGGTACAAATCCTCAGAGAATTTAAATGAAGCCCCAATACATTTATATTTACTGTCAATATAAAAAATCTTACTGATAACATAAATTTTATTACCAATAGTTACAGTATTGTCGGGATTTTTGCAAGATAATTTTATATTCCCAATTAATAATATTTCGCATGTAAAGTGGGAAACTATATTTGGATTTGGATAATGAACTTGTTTTGGTTCAAAATTTGAAATAGCTGATTTTATTTCAATATCGATGACTTCTTCTTCTGCAATACGATTGCTTATTTGATTTAGAGGTAATCGTTTTGCGCGAATTCGTCTTTTTAGTGATTGAAGGTAGTTTTCGAAAGGAAAACAGCTATATCTTTCTAACGGGCAGTATGTTTGTACGTCTGCGCAAAGATGCAATAATGAATGAATATTATATACGACAAAATCTTCACCATACATTTCGGGAGCTTTGCGAACAAATTGCCTAATAGATTGTTCAGCAACATGCAAATATGGACATGCTTAATCAAGGACGTACTAGATAAGATAGTGATTGCTACATGAAGTAGTATAAAATGATTATATTTAACACTGTCAAGAACATTATACGTGACAATTGGACAACTGTATAAAGTAAAAAAACGAAACTCTGTTGCTTTAAATCTATGTAGATGCATTAGACTTCGAGGCTTTCGACAAAAATCTATAGTGACGAATGGCCGTATTACATTTATATTGTAATCTATAGTTGAAATGTTTTGCCGCGAAAGTTTACAGTGACGACCTCCTTCAACCCAATAAATAAATAGACGCTTCATACTTCCTAGGTATATTAAATGCATAGGATCTAGTACAAATTGTGATATCATATCTATGTTTAATGCAAGTAAGGGCGATTTGTCTTTAATATGGCGATCATCTATTTTATTACATACAAAATCATTATTAGTTCGCAAAACTACCGATTTTCTTATTTTAGTCGGAAAATATCTTGCTTTCTTCACTTTTTTAATAGTGCACCTTTCGCATGCATATGTACTTGTGTGCCCTTTAATCATTTTTAGCATAGCTCTTGCCGGTGCATCGGTAGAAAAACATTCAATTTCGGCATGCAATATTTTGCCTTTATATTGAAAACCGTGTTTTCGCAAAGAACTAACTTCTTCTATGAAAGGGTTGAGATAATGATCAAGATTTGATGGCTTTTCTTCTCCACAAAAACATGCAATCATGAATACGCGGTCATCGACAAGATCATCACTACGACCTAAAATTGGCCATAAGTTTGTGCTGCTACTCTTGAATATAGGTAACCCATCAATGTTTATAATCAGTTTAATAGTCGAAATATTCTGTTTCAGTCCACCATTTTGTAATTTACGAATTAAACAATATTCCACGCCGAAGTAATACATGTCCCCATTGTCAAAAGGAATTGTTTCTACTTTTCTAGGAGTATGCAACAGAGTTTTGGCGGTAGAAGGCAAAAATGTGTAGGCCGGACTAATTAATTTTAAAATTTCATCCAATGCAGCATGTGTAAAATTATGGACATTAGCTAATCGACGCAAGTCATTGGTAAAAGTATTCGGATTTACTGAAAATGTATGCATCACTATATTTTTGTCCTTACTCTTATCAATGTTTTCAGAGGAATTGCCGTTCTTGGCAGAATGAAAAGAATAATCCTCAAAAACATTACTAGAATTACAATTTTCAGTCGAAATAGTAGAAATATTATCACATTCTGGTACATTATCTATTACCATATCATCATCTACCGTATTATTATTTCCGACATTGAAACATTCGTCAAATGAAAAACTGCAAAATATTGAAATTATTATTTTCAGTGTTTATATTTGTTAATACGTTTTTGACTGATTAGGTTACCTTTCGACGCCTCTGGCGTTTACTTAAAAGCTTTATATTCTCACACATTTTTCGAAATTCTTTTCAAAATATTTTGAAAAGCAAGAAAATTATCATTTAGCAATGTACATAATAGTTAAATATTCATGTTTACAAGTACATAAACGAGTTAAAACAATTATCTGTAAAAATATTTTTAAATATTATTAACAATAATTATTGTAATATTAATTTTTTAATTTTGTATAATATAAGTAATATTTTAGAAATCATTGATAAACATCATATAATAAATTGTATAGAGTAATGATGCGCAAAAATGTATATTTTTATAAGTGTATATTTTATATTATTATGAATATATGTGTATAATAAATAAAAAAATTATCTATATACCAATAAGAAAATATAAAATGTCAAGATAAAAATAAAATATTTTATAAACGTATTATTATATTTCTGAAATAAGCTAAATTTTCAAATTTAAATTTTTAAGAAATATTTAAAAATGCAAAAGTAATTTAATGTATAAAACTGTGACCATTTATGTATTACATGTTAAAAGAACAAAATTATTTTTAAAATGATCAAGACTTACTAAATCACATACTAAATTATTTATTCTATTTTTATAATTTATAAAATAGAAAATGTTATTTTGTATTTTCAACTATAAGTAGGTAAACAGTAAAAAATTCGTAGGCCACAGATTATGCATCATTACTATTGAACTTTAATAAAATTAAAATTATTTGTCAAAAATGATAATTATAAATCATTTGCCGACTCAAACCAATCAATGTGTAAATTTTTAAAAAAAGTTAAACGTAGAATATAGTTTACCTGTGTCTAGTGTCAAAATTCGTTACACTGTTGCGTCTTGAAGAAGCTTCAAAGAAAGGACAACAAAGATGAAACCGTCAGGCAGCAATTAAACTTTCCAATTCAATAATATATACTGAAACGATAACACAAAACATACTTACGTAAAAGTTGAAAACAAATTTGTTCTCTTTGTTATTAATTTTCACACAAATTATAAGAAGAAAAGAATGTATTTTTACTTTAAGTTATTATATAAAAATATTGCGTGTAAATTATTTTTAAACGTATGCGATTGTCGGCAATTTCATAGTTTCCTGAAATCGTCTAAATTTGTTAACAACATATACTTTAATATATTGTTTTATAGCATAGTTGACTTTACAAACAATTACACAAAGATTTCAAAATAGAATTAAAGAAATTTATTGAAAAATGCATATTTTTTATTTATGCAGTGTATATACATATATGTGTGCGTGCGTGCGTGTTTGTGTGTACAAGATGTCCCAAACTATTCCCATAGTTTCTCGTGATCAGCGAACTATAACCTATACTGGAACGCTGTCGTGCTCAATGCCGGGCACGCCGCAAGAAAGAAAGAAAGAGATAGATTAAACTATCTGTCTTTCTTTGTCTAGCAAGATTGAATTAGAAAGAGAATAGACCATGTTTTCCCTTTTTATGGTTCCGCATCTATCTCTTTCCTTTTTATTAGACTTTGCCTTCCAGTATATTATATAGTTCAATGTTCATGAAAGATCAGATCAAACTGAGCGGAAAAGTCCTATAAAATTTTGCAAACTTTGCATTAATTAACGAGATAGTAATTATTAAAACGTAGAATGAGATAAGACCGCTCGGCTCTGCGAAGCGCGTGATGAATTGGAAAATTTGTTTATTATAAGCGGCAATAGACAATGTCGCTTAAAGAAACAATTTCCCACGCGCCTAGCAACAGTGATCACTGGACAGAGGCGTATCTCATCGCGCACTTGCATTCGGTTGTAAACCACCATCGGACAAGTCGATGATTTTTAATAATTAATGTCACGTTAATTAACTCGTTAATATTACATGTAGAGTAACTTTTACCTGTAAATATCAAAAGTCTGTTCGACGCTCATCACTGAACTAGTCACTGCACGAACGAAGGCGTAAAGACTGGCGTAAAGACACGAGGCCGCTAGAAGTTCCGAAGCTCAACAGTCAAAAACAAATGACAGTCGGGCGAAGAAGAACGCCCTCGTGGAGGACGCGAGCCGTGCAAGCCGCGAAGGCGCAAAGGCGTTGCGAAAAAGCTTTGAGACTCAAAACTAAAACAAATCGCCCGATTTTCGAGAGAACCGTAATATGTTTTTACGTGTAAAATGATTATTAATAATTGAAAATTGGATTTTAACCGTATACGGTATTTCCGAAATGTTTTATAAATGTTTTTTATTTCATAAATAATATACGTCTTCAATAAACCTTTAATTAGCTATAACAAATGTGGTATAAAATACGTTTATTATTTGTTGAAATATTGCTGCGATGAAAACGTATAAATATAATTTACGCTCAAACTTTTATTAATATATTTAAAAAGTATATCATACCTGGATATTAAATTCTATTCTTTGATACGTTATTTAAAGGGACAACTTTTGCAAATCATAAACGTATTTAAGAAACGTTTATTTAATTAGTATATGATATTATTTGATATTAGTTCTATACGTGTTATAAAGGTAGAAACAATTCCGGCATTTTATAAACCATTTTTCAACGTATAAAATACGTTTCGTATTATATATACGTAATAAAAATGATTATTATAAACGTATATTGCACTAACGTATAAAAACCGTTTTGCCTGTATACGTATCTGCCATATACCTATACCTGTTTTACACCATTTTACGTTTAATAAACGTATATTAAACGATTCTGTTCTTATTGGGTAATCAAGAGGCGCGGTCGCATCTCGTGCCAATTTAAAGAAAAGATAAAAAACGCAAAGCGAGAATGACCCGCGCCTCTTTTACGCGAGTCAGCGATTTCAAGCATTAACGAGTTATCAGATCTCAGTAACGGCTGATCCGATCAAGGTCTGAGTAGTCTCAATTGATAGCTTGGTAACGAATTGCATAATAAAAGTGTTTTTTTGTAGTTTAAAAATTTTTTATTTTAATAAAACATTCTCATTTCTGTTTTCTCTTTAATTCTTTGAGATTAAATGTTACATATTTCATTGAAACTTTTTTAAATTAAGTACATCCACTTAGGTTAGAACAGAAAAATGTTTCAATAAAAATACACAGACAGTATCACTTGAATTTTATTTAAAAAGGAATTAAAGATACCGCTACTTGGGTTTTACTTAAAAAATAAATATACTATCACTTGCATTTTATTCGTTAAAAGTAGCACAACAGTTATTTCAAACAGCAATATATTCTCTTTATAATTGGGGCAATTTAAAGATTTCATACATTTTTTGGAAAAAATACATTTAAGTTGGATTAAAAAATAGTACCACTTGAGTTTTTAAAAAAAATTAAAGATAAGGTGCGCGCGCACACACATAAATTGGCACCTTTTTTTTACCTTTTTTTGAAAAGGTAATTTTGTACTGATTAATTTTACGAGATTTGAAATCTGCAAATTTTATAATAAAATTACAGAGTTGGATAAAAAAAATTATAGTCTTTTTTATAAACAAATAGAAAAATTCGAGGATTGTGAAATAAATTATATGAGATATTCTAAAAAAGTATTAAATGCTGTATATGATAAAATATGAAAAAATAGGATACATTTGAAAGAAGAAAATCTAAGAAATAAGGGAGAGAAACTTTTATTTCCTTCATTTTTCTTTATGAGAAAGTGATCATTCTATGAGTAAATTGGTATATTATTTGAGAAATTATGAGATATTTTTAAATAAATTATAAGAGATTTTTTGAAAAACTATGAAAAAACCTTTTTATCAGAGTTACGCTTATACGCGTGCCTCCATTACATCATGAGGGCAGTGTGATACGTTCTTGTGCGCAGAATTATCACGTTATTCTCACGGCATGAGGGTCACGTGACTCTTATAACACTGTTATCTAAGCTATATAATAAATATAATATATATATTATAATGATATAATGCAATAAAGTGTGATTTTTATATGCATTTACTATATATTTCCATCACGCATAGTGATTGCACCATGCGACGTACATACACGCGTGCGCCCATTACATTGCGTGAAGGCATTAAAAAGGCATAAAAATACTTCAATACATAAAGTAAATCTTTATCCAAGTAGCATATATACGTTTCAAAAACGTTTTATAAACGTTTTTTCAAAACGTTTTATTACCAATTTTTAGAAACGTTTCTTATGCGTTAAAATGTCCACTCAGTTAAACGTTAACTGAAATGTTTCTTTTCCAATAAAATAACGTTCAAAAAACCATTATGGAAATGTTTTTTTTTTACGTATAAAAAAATTTAAAAATTTCCACTTTTTTAGAATTTTTAATTAATTGTCAAAAACACTTTTCTTGATGTAAAATAAAATAAAAATGTTATTTAAAGTAAAAAAATCAGAAATTTTTCTCAAGAATTTTTTTTTTTTTTTTGAATTTTCAAGCGGCCACCCATCTAAGTCATAACCTCGTCCAACGTTGCTTCACTTGTAAGACTGCTGCGAACTGATGCTTAGTGATGATCTGTGAATACTTTATGTTAACACGTGTATCTCGAGGCAATATATGTTATTGAAAAGGTAAAACATAATTAAAGTATATTATTTGTATAAACATATATTTTTTTACGATTACGACTTGAATGGATAACCGCTTAAAAATTTCCGAAAAAAACTCTTGAGAAAGATTCTCAATTTTTTCACGTTAAAAACATTTTTATTTTATTTAATGTTAAGAAAACGGTTTTTTATAATATTAAAATAAATTCCAAGTAGCACATACGAGTATACGTTTCAAAAACGTTTTTTAAACGTTTTTCTGAAACGTTTTATTACTGATTTCTAAAAACATTTCACGGAAAGAGTATGTTTGCTAAATAACCACAAAAGAATTTTGCTAAGCTAGTAATTGATCTTTCAACAATATAAAATGATAACATTACAACAAATTTTGACATTGTAGCAATAAATTTGAATGTCTTTTGAACAAAATGAATTGCTACTCAACATTGTAATAAACCGTATAAAGAATTTTGTTCGGGCATTAATATCATTTTAATGTTTGTTTTTCAGCAAAATACTTTTGAAATGTTGTCGAAATATTTTATCCCGCCACCACGGCGTCGCTGGCGTGATTCCGGCGGCAGCACTAGCGTTACCGCGATAGCATTTTGTCTTACGTTATGTCTTATGTTTTTGCATGTTTTGCAGAGGTGCTACGTATGCTACGTATATTTCATCATATTCGAAGTGTTTGTAGGGACACAGTGTTAGTAGTGTTCAGTAGTGTTAAGAAAATGCTATAGTGATCGAAGAATTTCCTCGACGTCGGCATTGCAGATTATTTTTCGAGGGCGACCAGGCTATCGCTCTTTGTCCCACGCATAGATCTGTCTTTGTTTTTCGATTATTTTGCCATCTGCAAAAAGACCTATCAACTACAGTCACTACTCTGCTTGCCATTGTTTACGTGCGCTAAGCGAAATTTGTACATGTACAGCTGTTTACATGTTAAACTTTTTTGTTGGGCTTTTGACTGGAATGACACACAGTCAGTGTTGTTCGTTAGAGTTTTCTAAAGTGCGGCTTGGTCTCATTTCATACATATGAGCTACAGAACGATAGTAAATGACAAAAGTTAACCTCGGTTGACAGATCCACGAGCCGAAAATAAATAAATTTTTAACTTTTTGTTCGATTTTCTCGTAAAATTTACCAGCCCGCACTTTATCTTGGTGCGTACTTTTATTCTGTAAAAGGATTTTGTGATCTGTAAAGCCAATTCGAAAATTAATGAATACTGTAATGTGTCGGTAATTCCCGTCACGCATCCTCTTAAGTATGACTGAAAATAAAATTGATGAAGTTGAAGAATTCCTCTGGAGCTGTAGATTGCAAAAATATTTCCCTAACTTTGTTAGTAAGTATTTTTATAAATATAATATATAATATATAACTATATAATGTAAATGCGTGTGTGCGTGTGTGTATGTGTGTGTGTATTGAGTGTACTACAGATTTACACACACACACACACACACACACACACACACACACACACACACACACACACAGGACGCTTATACAGTCTTTTTCAACCCCCAATATTTCGAAAACTGTTCTCAATTATTTATTCTTTTTAGAGATTAAAATAGCCCCTTAAAATAATCAAATACATATTTCATAGTTTTTCTTAATTTTGAACTATTTCCAAAATATAGAAGATGGAAACAGCTTATACACTCCATATATTGTATGTTTGTGTACGTGTATTTTATCGTGTATGTCATTTAAGCTCAAGCACATACATATAGTGATGTCAATCTGCTGTTTTCTGATTTGCTTTAAGTCTGTATCTGGATCAGATAGAAATATAAAATTTGGCTGAAATCTTATAGAGCTTTTTTTTTAATCAAGAATTTTATTTATATTGGTTTTCTTGAAATATATTCTTATATAGCATTAAATTTAATTATTATTTTAGTCATTGAATTCATGCATGCGCTTATTCGACGAAGCAAATATAATTACACTACTCAAAAGAAAATAGGGAACACTTTCCAGACACCAAAAATTAGGCTATTTTCAAATGACTGTAACTCGGTGAAAAATCATCGTAGATAAAAAATAAAAAAAGCATTATGAAGCTTGAAGATCCAACTTTAACGCTCTATCAGCAGATTTTCAAAATTCTTTTAACTTCCTTGTCTTATGCAGTAAAAAAGCACACCCTGTTTTGTTCCTTAAAATTTCGTATTTTTGACACTTTGCAGCTCGACCAACAAATTTTTTTCGAACAATTCAAGTAAAGCTTCATAAACAACATTTTGCCTACAAAATGCTTTTTTTAAAATTTCTCTACGATTTTTTTTGACCGAGTTACGCTACTTTGAAGCTAAACCTGCATTTTTTACAAATGATATCCGTACTCCGTGAAAAATCATCGTAGACAAAAAATCAAAAAACCATTTTAAAGCTCGAAGTTCCAGCTTTAACATGCTGTTAATGGTTTTCAAAAATTTTCTCAATTTCTTAGTACTATGCCCCAAAAAAGATACACTGTTTTTTCCTTAAAATAACGTATTTTTAACAGCCTGTAGCTCAATAAAAAAATTTTTCTCGACAAATCCAATGCAAGTGCCATAAAGTATGACATTTTCTCTACAAAATGCTTTTTTTAAAGTTTTCTCTACGATTTTTTTTGACCGAGTTACAAGACTTTGAAGATATACATTTTTTACAGTACATTTTTCCGAAAAATGACGTCTACCGCCGACATTAGCATTACCCAATGTGCACCACGTGGAGGTTGTCGGTCGGATTTTTGCACATCGTGTGTGTGTGTGTGAGTGTGTGTGTGTGTGTGTGTGTGTGTGTGTGTGTGTGTGTGTGTGTGTATGTATGTATCACAGCAGAGATAAGGACCCCGCAGTTCGTCACTTCTGCAGTATTTAATGACTCCAAACCCTCTCTGCTGTGTGTGTATGCGCTCGCGCGCATGAGAGTTCAATAGTGTGTATTTCCTCCTCTCTGATCAATTACTGCTTGCAAGCGTTCTCGCATATTTATACATCTTGCAATACGATCTTGCGGAATGTTGTGCCAAATTTCCGTTAAAATTTCTCCCAATTCTTCTAAATTTCGCGGCTGTTCCTCGCGACGCCTTAATCGTCGTTCCATTTCATCCCAAATGTGCTCGATTGGATTTAAGTCCGGGCTATTGGCGGGATGATTTAACAGTCTAATTGCGTGTCGTTGAAAAAAACGTCGCGTTATATTCGCCGTATGAGGTCGAGCGTTGTCCTGCATAAAAATAAAGTTCCGACAGGTTCGATTTAATAGCAAAACGTGTGGTCGTAGAATATCGTTGATATAATGAACACCCGTCATTGCCGGAGGTGGCAGGATCACTAGATCACTTCGTCTTGTAAGTGATATACACCCCCACACCATCACGGAACCGCCGTTGTAGGATCGTATTGGCATAACGCAACGTCGATCATAGCGTTCATTTCGTCGACGCCAAGTACGTATACGAGCATCATTGCCATAAAGGCAAAAACGTGATTCGTCGGAGAAATATACATTTCTCCAATCCTGTGAACTGTAAACATATAGTCGTCTTAGTCTAAAAAAAATCTCTTTTTAGACAAAGATGACCATATGTAAACATTGCATGCTCAATACAATAAAATTTTGTTTAGTAGTATTTTGTTTAGATTTGTCGAGAAAAATTTTTTTATTGAGCTACAGGCTGTTAAAAATACGTTATTTTAAGGAAAAAACAGTGTATTTTTTTGGGGGCATAGTACTAAGAAATTGAGAAAATTTTTGAAAACCATTAACAGCATGTTAAAGCTGGAACTTCGAGCTTTAAAATGGTTTTTTGATTTTTTGTCTACGATGATTTTTCACGGAGTACGGATATCATTTGTAAAAAATGCAGGTTTAGCTTCAAAATAGCGTAACTCGGTCAAAAAAAATCGTAGAGAAATTTTAAAAAAAGCATTTTGTAGGCAAAATGTTGTAGTTTATGAAGCTTTACTTGAATTGTTCGAAAAAAATTTGTTGGTCGAGCTGCAAAGTGTCAAAAATACGAAATTTTAAGGAACAAAACAGGGTGTGCTTTTTTACTGCATAAGACAAGGAAGTTAAAAGAATTTTGAAAATCTGCTGATAGAGCGTTAAAGTTGGATCTTCAAGCTTCAAAATGCTTTTTTTATTTTTTATCTACGATGATTTTTCACCGAGTTACAGTCATTTGAAAATAGCCTAATTTTTGGTGTTTGGAAAGTGTTCCCTATTTTCTTTTGAGTAGTGTATAAAAATGTAATTTCTTCGTGATTCTTTTATGAACAAAAAAAAACATGAGTATATACATAGAAATAGTTTTATACATAGAAATAAATCTCGTTCTAAAATATATTTTTAAAGTAATAAAGTTAATAAAATGTACATATTTATGTGTATCTTATTTTTTTAAATTTCTTTAGGAAGTTTGTTATTATTATTATTATTTTTAGAGGAAGCAATTTTGAAAATTTCCTTAATCTTCATTTTTCTATATTGGAAAAATTAATCCTTAAAACAGGACCTTTGCAAACTTTTCTTACTAAAGGAATCAAATTCTCAAGAAGACAGAGTCGTTTCGAAGGAGGTAGGCCTTTGGTAAAATTTAAAAAAGAATTACAAACTTAAAACTTGAAAATCAAACATTTTTTGTTTATATTTTACCATATTATTTAGACGGTAGTTGGATGCAAAGAAAAAAACTTTATTAACAGAACTTGCATTATGTATAAATGTTTTTTTATTTACAGAATGCCAATGGTTTTAAGGCGAATTCAAATATAGACTTTTTTAACCTAACTCTTAATAAAAGCACGATTAATAACCAGGATCAGAATTTATCTTTTCTTAATAAGGAGAAAATTTTAACCATCTCATCTTTAGAACAGATATTAAATATTGACAAGATACCATCAACTTCCAATGAAAGTAAAATCATTGCTGCATCAATGTCGAACTCAGATGTATATGAAGACGCCCCCAGTATTTCGCAACAGATTTTAAATTTTGACATAGAACCGTTAACTTCCAAAGCAACTAAAATTATTGCTGCATCAGTATCAAAAGTCAGCAAGAAGACTCCTAATAATTTGCAACAGATTATAAATATTGACACAGTATTGTCAACTTTCAACACAAGTGAAGTCATTAATACATTAAAACCGATAGTTAATAAGAACACTCCCAATATTGCTGATGTCTCTTTACTTAAGACCGAAACAATTAACAATAATAAAGCCATTAACAATGTACATTAGGTTTCACCGATGTCTTAACACATAGACTTGTACGCATGTTAAGGCATATTGATATGATAGATTCGGCGTGTTCCGACTCAAGATATTTTTACATTTCATGCCTGTCATCTGACGATTATATTCAATTAAATTATTAACAACAATTTATTTTTTTTTATTTTAGTTAAATTTCCTTTAGATTAAAGTATATAATCAATTTTTAAGTCGAAATTAAATGTAATTGGTTTACTTTAAGAAAATTAATAAATATTGATAATAAATATAAATGTTATATTAAATTTTAAAATATATACGTATTTTATATGATTTTTAAATGCAATTTAAATGTTATTTAATTTAACTCTGTAATACTCTGTAGATGCTTAAATTTTTCAATCGATAGATTTTTCTATAAATTTAAGATAAAAACATATAAGTAAAGTAAATAAAATAAAGAATGAGGATAAAATTATAAACAAATTAAAGAATTTGTTTATAATTTTATAAATAAGTAAATGAGAGGAATTAATAAAGTAATTTTATTATAATATCAAAGATTAGGAAAATTAATCTAATTAAAAGAAATTGAATTCTGAAGGGTATTTGATTATTTAAAATTGGATCAAATCCACATTTAAATACTGATATTTTTTCACGATCTTGAAATAATTTTTTAAAAATTAATAAAAGGCCTAGCGGGATAAGTAGAGTGAAAGTGTGCCTCCACGCTTTTCGAGTTGGCTTTCTTTCTGTATGGAGACGTGTCCAAGATAGAGCGAAAAAACAATTTTTTTACATTTTCACGATTTTCTTAGTAACAAATTAAATGAACTTTGAAAACTTCTAAAAAATCAATTACACTTAGACATTAATAAAAATATTTTTTACATTTGTTTTTGATTTTTAAAAATAACTTTTAAACATTTTTTTCACCGTAATTTCGTTGACTTACGTAAAAAAATTACATGTGTTGTCTTTGTTCTCTTCTACAAAATATATTTTTATCAGATTTTTTCAAAAGATGCGCTACAATGAAAAAATTATAATAACATTTTTCTTGTTAATTTTCTCCAAAAAATGAGCAGATAAATCGTTTTTACCAGCTCTTTAACGTTTTATTTATCTATAAAATTCCATATTGGAATGTTTTGTTGATCACAAGTTGAAAGTTAGTGATAACTAGATAATTTTTTAATTTTTATAATTCCATAACATAAGCATTTATTTTATATTTATGAAATAAAAACCTTATGTTATGGAATTATAAAAATTGAAAAATAGTTTAGCTATCACTAACTTTCAACTTGTGATCAGTAAAATACTTCCATATGAATTTTGTAGACAAATAAAACGTTAAAGAGCTGATAAAAATAATTTATCTGCTCATTTTGCGATAAAAATTGACAAAAAATGTTATTATTTTAATTTTTTTCATTGTAAGGCACTTTTTGAAAAAAATCTGAAAAAAATTATTTTGTAAAAGTTAAGAACAGAGATCACATGTAATTTTTTCAAGGTGGTAAATCAACGAAATCCGGATAGAAAAAATGTTTAAAAGTTATTTTTATTCTTTATACTCAAAATTTGCATCAAAATTAAATGTAAAAAATATTGTTATTAATGTTTAAATGTAATTGATTTTCAAAAATTTTTTCAAAATTCTGTTTGATTTGTTACTAAGAAAATTGTGAAAATGTAGAAAAATCGTTTTTTTTTTCGCTCTATCTTGATCACGTCTCCTTATAGAAATTACAAATTTGGTATGTAAGCGTCTTTTCATATAAGTTATCTTAGAAAAAAAGACCTACTCGAAAAACCATGGAGACACTTTCACCATACTTATTCCTTAGGCCCTTTAATGAAACTAATAGAATAAAAATTAATATTTAAATTAATATAATATAAAGTATTAGGATGATTATTTATATTAAAGGTCTTTTAAATATTTTAATTGGAAGTTAAATGTAATAAATTATACTATATAAATATAAATGTAATATCTTCGTCAATAAATGGAGATATATAAAAGTAATCATACTACATCAACAAAGTGTCAATATCATGCTGCTGCTTTGAAACCAAAATGATAGGAATTGAAAAAGTGAAGAGATTTTATACGGATAAAACAGATAATAAAGAACTGGAGCAATATGACAAATGTATGTTAATAATTTAATTTAATTTGAAAATATTACAGCTGTGATTATGTGTTGTCAAGAAATTGGTTGAAAATTTTGAGTTTCTCAGGTAAGTAAAAAGGTAAAAAAAAGCGCCTATGTGTGTTGCGCGCAATTTATTTTGAAATTGTGTAATCTAATAAAAATGATATACATTTATAAAAAAAAAAAAAATGTGTGAAATCTTTTAAAGTGCGCTTATAATAAAAAGAATATACTTTTTCTATAAAATTAAAGTAGTCGTATTTGTATTTTCTTTGAAAAACATTCCTATTCTAACCCAACTGGTAGTATCTTCAATTTTTATACAAAACCCACGTGGTACTATCTCTGTATTGTTATTGAATTATCTTCGTATTTTAAAAATTCAAGCGATAGCATCTTTAATTCTCATTGAAAAATTTTATTCTAACCCAAGTAGTATTTCCTTAAATATTGTGTAATTTAATTCAACCTAAATGCATTTTTCCAAAAAATCTTTTAAACAATCAAAGTACTATTTTTGTATTTCCATTGAAAAATCTTTCAATTTTAACTCAAGTGGTTGTATTTAATTTTAATAAGATTCAATGGAATATATAACATTTAATTTAAAAGATTAAAGAGGAAACGGTACAAAATGAGAAAATTTTTTTGAAATAAAAAATTTTTGATGTACAAAAACATGGCGCTGCTAGATAGAAAAAGCAGAAAAGACGTAAGAAAGAACGCAATAAATGTAACACTTGTAAGATATGCGTTATAAAAAAAATTTGCGAAATAAGTTTTAGTTCCTTTAACATTTAAGTAATTCTTATTGTAAGTTAAACTTAAGATACCACTTGAATTTTATTTAAAAAAATAAAAATTCTGTTAAAATATAAATTATTGAGGTTAAATTAGATTACAAAATTTTAATATATTATTTATTTTCAATTAAATTCCACTTGGTTTGAAAGATTTTCAATGACAATACAGAGATAGTAGCAATTAGGTTTTGTACAGAAATTATTCAATTCTTCTCATTGTTTTTCCTATCTAGCAGCGCCATGTTTTTGTACATCAAAAATTTTTTATTTCAATAAAATTTTCTCATTTTGTACCGTTTCCTCTTTAATCTTTTAAATTAAATGTTATATATTCGATTGAAATTTATTAAAATTAAATACAACCACTTGGGTTAAAATTGAAAGATTTTTCAATGGAAATACAAAAATAGTACTTTGATTGTTTAAAAGATTTTTTGGAAAAATGCATTTAGGTTGAATTAAATTACACAATATTTAAGGAAATACTACTTGGGTTAGAATAAAATTTTTCAATGAGAATTAAAGATGCTATCGCTTGAATTTTTAAAATACGAAGATTTTTCAATAACAATACAGAGATAGTACCACGTGGGTTTTGTATAAAAATTGAAGATACTACCAGTTGGGTTAGAATAGGAATGTTTTTCAAAGAAAATACAAATACGACTACTTTAATTTTATAGAAAAAGTATATTCTTTTTATTATAAGCGCACTTTAAAAGATTTCACACATTTTTTTTTTTATAAATGTATATCATTTTTATTAGATTACACAATTTCAAAATAAATTGCGCGCAACACACATAGGCGCTTTTTTTTACCTTTTTTTCGAAAAGGTAATTTATTTGTACTGTATATGTACACATCGTATACATATACTTACGGAGCGCGCAAGAATTGTCATTGATCAACGTCGTCGTTCCTCTTTCATTGACTTACACGCCCTGATGGTCACAAATCGACTGAAGTACGACGTGCAATCACTATGTTATATCCGTGAAGTACACGAGGCGAAGGC
The DNA here is from genome assembly GCF_016802725.1 of Solenopsis invicta. Lineage (NCBI taxonomy): Eukaryota > Metazoa > Arthropoda > Insecta > Hymenoptera > Formicidae > Solenopsis > Solenopsis invicta. The sequence continues at coordinate 15,816,269 of NC_052670.1, read as the reverse complement.
TTGATTGATTCGGATTGTTATATAAAGATGACGAAAGGGACGACACGTGCATCCCCACCATGACGAGCCGCCACCTCCGCTTCCACCTCCACCTCCATTATCATCACCATCACCATCACCATCACCACCACCACCACCATTATCCACCACTACTGTGACGGTCGTTGAACCATTTTACGATAATATTGATGCGGCCAAACGACGGGATGATCTTGGGTCCACGATTCGAATCAGCTCTAGCTGGAATTATCGTGAGCTAAATGTGACCGTAAAATGTAGGGCAATTCCAGTATATATATGCTGCACGCATCCAAAATTTTTAATTTATTAAGCACTATTTACTCCATTTGAGTTGTGCCAAAATAAACTTCCAATAAAAACTTTATATTGTCGATTAATATAAAAATTGTTTTTAACAAAATATTTTTTTATATTTGAAAAGAAAAATTTGTAAAACCTTTGCATTTTGCCGTATATAAAAAGAGTGGGTTATTTCTGTAATATTAAATATTAATATTCTAATTAATATATTATAATATTTTTATAATATTCTGTAGGTATAAAGGAAAAACACTAAAAGTATTATAAAAAATGAAAATTTAACATTAACAGAATATTTCTATATTTCAGAAATGTTAAATAATATTTTCAAAATATTTATAATAATATTTTAATTTTTAATAATATTTGTATAATATTCTAAGAATATTGTGGGCTTTTAGGGATATAATCATTTATAAATGAGACAATCAAGCTGAATATAGAATTCAAAAACTAAAAGCGCTTTTATTTTGGTATAGTCCATTTTTTATATCCATTTACATATTATGAAATTAAATAACCACTAACAATAAGTCTTTTACACTCGCTACAGATAGTTACTTTTTCTTCCTACTGCTGATTCCATATTATGCCGCATTTATCTTTTTCTTCTTTTAGAAAGTAGGTGCCCGAAATATCCCTTTTCTCGGTGTAAAATTTTTGTCTTGTTCTTATATTAATTTATCTTCAATGAGATAATCGATTTGTTTAGTTCTTTTATGGATTGACACGTTATAATCCACTACTGTTAAATAGACACGCAATAAACATGCAGACCAAATCGTAACGACGTTTGAGATAAAGTACTCGAAAATAAATGATTTATCGATCAGATTTTTACGACTGCACGTGTCCTTTTTGGTCCCCTCTCGTGTTTCTGCGAACACGCTCTCTCGCAGATGTCGTAATTTATTTCGCTTCTATCATGTAGATTTCTGTTTGATGCTCGAAAAACTTTCTTACTACCACTTATCTCGTATTTATCGGCGTGACATGACTTTAAAAGTCATAGGATATCACGAAAAAAAAAGAGGAAGAAACCTCATAATATTCATCTTGCTGTAGTACGAATTTATGGAGAAAAAAAGAGAGACACGAGCACCGCGCGTGTTATTATAACGCGATGATTGCGCGTTTAGCCAAGTACAATTTCTCCGACGTTTTCTTTCTCTTCACTTCGGACGACGAAAGGAATAAGAAATAGAGGAGCGCACCAGAACATTCGGCAAACGATACCGATTATGATTATTACAAACAAACGCTAGTACGCAATGTTGTAACGCGTTAATAATAATAATAATAATAATAAAGACTGAGGGGGCGGTCCTCGGATCGAAGATCCGCCTACGGCACGCAGACTGTTGTCCATTGTGTTACCCTCCAGTCGTTTGCTGCCTATGGGAGCCCCGATTCCCTCCAGAAGAGACTCAGGTCTCTCATAGGCAGCCTGCTAATCTGCCCTGGCTCGGGAAATGCCGAGCCTAGTAGTTTTAGTCTCAGCCCCGCGTAGGCCGGACAGTCGCAAAGAATGTGGAGACTTGTCTCCTCTTCCTCCCCACAGGCCCTACACTCGGCCGTATCGGAACGGCCCAGCCTGCGCATGTGGTAATTGAGGGCTCCATGGCCAGTCAGTATTTGCACCACTAGCCTGGCGTCCCTTCTGCTCAAGGATCTTAAGTCCCGAACTAGGCCCTCACTGGGTGTTTCCCCCAGTAGAGCCCCGGCCTGTCGACACTTGGTCCCCAGCTCATTTTTCCAAAACTCGAGGTGCTCGTTCCGCAGCCAGGCCCGAAGCCTCTCCCTGCCAAGGCAGAAAGGGATCCCCAGCACCGGTCCCGGCCCGAACACCTCCATTCTTGATGCGGCCCTGGCGAGCCGATCGGCCTCTTCATTGCCCTCAATCCCCGAGTGACCGGGGACCCAGGTCACGATAACTTCTTTGTCCTTCGCCAGCTTCTCCAGTGCATTTCTGCAGTCCCAGACCAGCCGCGAGGTGTAAATCGGAGCTTCGAGTGTCTTGATGGCAGCTTGACTGTCCGAACATATTCTCACGCGCCAACCTGTCTCCTTCACTTCCAGGGCCAGTTGGGCACATCTCAGGATTGCCACGATCTCCGTCTGGAAAATCGTGGCGTACCCATCCAGGGACAGGCTTTCTGCCACCCTCCTCTGTCGGCAAACAATGCCCGCGCCGGAGCTCGTACCCGTCTTGGAGCCATCTGTGAACCAGACGTCCGAGGCCTGAACCGATGCTCCGGGTTCAATCTCGTCCGCGAGTCCTGTGACCTGCACTTTAAAGCGCCTGTCCAGGGCCCGAACTGCTGGCATCCTGTCCTGCCTCATTCTGAAGATGGAGTCGGTCAGCACGCCGCTAGGGAACTTAGTATGCGCAGTCCCCTCTTTCCACTTCAGTTCACAGGCTAGTCGGTGTGCGGCGATCGCCGCCGCCTCCACCACCACCTGGTGAAGTGGTTCAATCCCGAGCAAAATGCCCATGGCTGCCACCGGCGTGGTTCGCATTGCACCCAGGACCCCTTTTAAAATCAGAGCCCTGATGTGCTCGAGCGCCGTCACCGCCGCTTTCTTCCGCGCCCTCGGCCACCACACGACTGCTGCGTAGGTAAGCCTGGGTCGAAGTATTGCAGTGTAGATCCAACAGACCATCCTGGGCTTCAGCCCCCACGTCTGGCCCACGATTCTCCTGCACATCCAGAAGTAAGAGCACAAACTCTTACAGCGGCTTTCAAGATGCTCCCTCCAGGACAGCTTCTTATCTAGGATCACTCCTAGATATTTCACTGACTCAGTTGGGATTAGCCTTGTACCTTCAAAGATGGGCCCCTTTATAGTGCACTTTATATTTGCGAGTGAAAACAACGAGCCCCGTTTTCAGCGGATTTACTGACAAACCGGTCCCCCTGCATCACCGCTCCACTGTTCCCAGTGCGTTCTGCATGAGCTCCAAGAGAGGCCCGAGAAAGGGTCCTCGCACTAGCAGAGCCACGTCGTCAGCGTAGCCCTGCACGAAGAAGCCCCTCTCACTCAGTCCCTCAAGCAGCCCATCCACCACCAGGCACCATAGCAGTGGAGAGAGTACCCCGCCCTGGGGGCACCCCCTCTCCATCCATCCACTGACCCTCGTTGTTCCCAACGAGGCTACAACTCGCCGCCCTAGCATGCCCCGGATCCACTCTACGAGTTTCTCTGGCACACCCCTGTGCAACGCTTCTTCACACACCACCTTGTGCGGGGTGTTGTTAAAAGCACCCTCTATGTCTAGGAAGGTGCCCACCGCGTAACCGCCCCTCTCCAGTTGCCCCTCAATAAACGACACTGTCGCATGAAGAGCTGTCTCCGTGGAGTAGCCCATGCGATACGCGTGCTGCACGCAGTGCAAGGGACGCCGCAGGAGGACAACATCCCTTACATACGCGTCGACCAATTTCTCCAGAGTCTTCAGGAGAAACGAAGTCAGACTTATCGGTCTGAAGTCTTTAGCAGAGGAGTAGCTCACTCTTCCCGCTTTTGGGATGAATACCACTCTCGCTAGTTTCCATGCGCTAGGCGTATGGCCCAGAGCCAAACATGCCCTCAAAGTCCTTGTCAGAGGTCCCACGACGAGCTCCAGCCCCTCCTGTAGAAGAGCCGGAAATACTTGATCTGGTCCCGCCGACTTAAAGGGTTTGAAGGTGTTTATCGCCCATCTCACTTTTCCGGGCTTGACAATGCTGGCCGCTAGTCCCCAGTCCGCCTTGCGAGCCCTGCGCGAGCCCACCGCATCATAGGCAAACAGTTCACCGTGCTCTCTGCGAAAGCCCGGAAAGCTGGTCTCCAGCAGATGCACCAGACATCGCTCCCCGGTCACCAATGTCCCATCGGGGAGATTAATGGAGTCCAGGACGGCGTCTGAATTTCTGGCTAGAATCCTGCATAGTCTTGCGGTCTCGGGCACGCCCTCTACCGACTCGCAGAACTCTTTCCAGCTCTTTTTCTTTGCCTTTACCACGGAGTCTCTGTAGTCTTCCTGGGCCCTTCTGTGAAGTTCCCAGTCCGACTGGCGGCCCGTGTTCTTGGCCCTATTCCAGGCCCTCCGAGCCGCACTTCTGAGCTCCTGCAGCTTGGGACTCCACCAGGAGTTGCCCCTGGAATTCTTAACCGCCCTTTCTGGGCAGTTCCTTTCATAGCTCTCCACCAGAGCCCTCTGCAGATGATCCACGCAGAGCTCCAGTTCCTCCTCGGTCCCGTGCCTCCTTGGGAAGCTCTCGAAATGGCATTTCAGGTCCGCCCGATAGGATTCCCAATCGATCCTTCTGGGGTCCCTGAACGTCGTCACTTTACCTCTAGCCCAGGCCAGCTTGAAGGTGATTTGCCTATGGTCTGACAGTGAAGGTTCACGCGAGACCCTCCATCCGACCACGTCCCTCGATATACACCTAGAACAGACAGTAAGGTCGAGAACCTCTCTCCTCACCGCCGTGCAAAAGGTGGGCTCGTTACCTCTGTTGAGAATCTCCAGGTCCGTCGACGCTAGAAATTCTAACAGCCTCCTACCTCTATCGTTAGTATCCGTGCTACCCCAGACCGTGTGGTGTGAGTTAGCATCGCAACCCACTATCAGGAGAAGCCGCTCACTCTGGCAGTACTCTACCAGTCTGGTCACCGGTTCCGGCGGCGGTGGGGCCCCCTCATCATGGGGAAAATGCGCGGAGCATACCATCACCCTCCTCCTGCTTCCCAGGGAATCGGCGACATCGAGCTCGACCGCCAATTTTTTGTAGTTTAAAAATTTTTTATTTTAATAAAACATTCTCATTTCTGTTTTCTCTTTAATTCTTTGAGATTAAATGTTACATATTTCATTGAAACTTTTTTAAATTAAGTACATCCACTTAGGTTAGAACAGAAAAATGTTTCAATAAAAATACACAGACAGTATCACTTGAATTTTATTTAAAAAGGAATTAAAGATACCGCTACTTGGGTTTTACTTAAGAAATAAATATACTATCACTTGCATTTTATTCGTTAAAAGTAGCACAACAGTTATTTCAAACAGCAATATATTCTCTTTATAATTGGCGCAATTTAAAGATTTCATACATTTTTTGAAAAAAATACATTTAAGTTGGATTAAAAAATAGTACCACTTGAGTTTTAAAAAAAAATTAAAGATAAGCTGCGCGCGCACACACATAAATTGGCACCTTTTTTTTACCTTTTTTTGAAAAGGTAATTTTGTACTGATTATATATAACAGTAAAGCCATTTCTTTATCTAAATAATTAGATAATTTTATATAGATAAAATGACAAACATTGTATTGGACCGCTATTCGTATTTAACAAATCGTGCAATCACGTTCGAATCATCACAAAAATTTCTTTATCAATTTTCACAGGTAATTTATTTGATAGCCATTGATAATATGTCAGAGCATAAATTCATATCTGAATAATATCTTTGTAATACACAAAAGGAGAAATACTTCTATTAAAATAGCAACGAGTCTTGAAAATATCAATCATACAAAATAACGTTGATCAAGGAATAAACCCCGTTTTATGCATCTCGTTTCGAAGTTTCTCTTAATAAGAGATACCCACGAGCTGAGCGATGCGACGACGGGCCTATTCAATATTAAAACCGCGTAAATCGAGACTCGCGTACCTCTCTCGGTTCGATATTGGAAAAAATAAATAATTTGTCTCGGGTTTCTTCGACGAATTTTTCCACGGCGGTGCAATCTGGTGTGTGACTTTCGCGCGTCCGGAAAAGAAGGAAGAAGGAAAAGACGAAGACGAGTAAGAAAAAGAGAGAAACTCGCTGTTCGAATAGATGTTTATTTGCCTTTATCGCAGAGAAAATGTCGATCCGAACGCGTTCGTTGCGGGCGTTGCGGCAAGGAGAATAGCCAAGAACTTCTAACCTTACGGCACAACTCTCTTCCCATCGACCTCTAATAGCGAATAGCAGTTCAATGCCAGAAAAGAACTCTCGAACGCGCGCGCGTTGAGATGACTGACATCCGACGGCACTGCGAATCGCGAGGAAATTTCTCACAATTAATTCCATCGATATATACCTATATTTTACGTGCAATTGCCTTTTGTTCCGTTTCATTTGTGGGATGGAGAAGACAATTACAGTTTCTAAAGATTCGTATTTCCAAATATTATATATTATTAGTACGTTGGATCGATTAGTTGCATCACGATGTTCGAGACTGGACGTTGGTTAATATTTCCTGAGCTATTGTAAAAAAAAAAAAAAAATATTTTACAACCCTCTTTTTTATAATATTTTGATGTCTTTGCGCGATACATAACGAGATAACGAGAGGAAAAAATATCTTTGTATCTAGGAAGCAAAGAATTTGTGTTTCTCCGCTTTTACCGACTTTATAAAACTTCGTGTCCTGAATACTATACAACGTTCAAGATCAACTAGAAAGAGTTGGCAGAAATGTTGTCGCTCGTTTTTCTCGCCGAGACAACGAACTCACACTCGTTCAAAGATATATTTCCACTATTAATGCTAATGGGCTTCCTCACCGTTATCTCCTAGCCGTAAATACGTAATTAATCGTATCTACTTTGGCGAATAACGCGAGTACACGATCAAGTAGCACGAGAATGATCTCAAGTAACACTTGCAAAAGATTCTTATTACGATATACTATATAGATCGAAACAATAACGGTTTGTATGATTGTGTAATGTGTATATCACTTGTAATTTAGAATATAAAATTATGGGATGAGATATAGCAACATCGCCATTTCTGAACAGTTGATCGCATTGAACTTTGACATTACATCATAAATATAATTGCTGTTATCGGGAGAAAGCGACAGATACTTGACGATAGCGTCATTTTTTACCAACTTCTCTCAAATCGCTAGATTTTTTTACTTATTTATTTATTTTTTTTTTTAAGATTTTTTTTAAGAAATTGGAATAGAGGGGGAAAATCACCAGCGATTTCTCGTTCCATGAATTTCGCACTTTTACTCACAAAAATCACGTAAAAAACATGATTTTTAGCTTTGAATTTCTCTCAAATTATGTAGACAAATTTCCCAAAATTTTAACTGTGAATGTGTTATGTTGCAAGAATGTAATATTAAACTTTTACACAATTCGTAGCACTTTCATAAAGATAAACAAACTTCTTAACTGGTTAATTATGTCGGTGAAAAAAAGCAAAATATATTGCTAAATTCTTTTTCAATTCTTGTAGTCGATGCGAAACTCATGAAGGTACGATTTACAATTAAAGCAATCCAAGACGTTGTGAAAGAAATTTGGCAAGATTCCATCGGAGAACTATTTATGCAAAAATTCAAAAAAATCCAATGAACGAACAATAAGTACAAGAATACATTAACACCAGTCGGTATCAGTGAGATAATACTGCACATATAATAAATAATTATTTTAATAATTAGCACAAAAGAAGAAAACAGTTGATTAACTACTGTAAAAATAAAAAGAAGAATTCAAAAAGAGTAGTCACACAAGGCTCGCTACTGCTGACGTCAATTAAGCAAAACCAACTTGTTAATACAAAAGTAAAATTTAAAAGCAAGTTTGTTAACTCTGTTAAATAAATTGATTATTTGATTACGCGAATGTGTAACCGCATGAAAGTACCGGAAATGTTGGAATTAATTCGAACGTTTACTTGATTGTCAGCTATTACGAAAGCTACGGCTTTAATTAACATAAATTATTTAGATTCAACTTTAACCTTTTCTAAAAAGTTTCTTTCTTCGAAAGATATAATACCGCAAAACAAATAATTATTTACAAGAAAAAATAACAGTGGTTTTCCTAATTTATTAGTGGTTTTCTTAATTTATTAAAAGATAAACATTCTCTCACATTTTATGATAATTTTTACATATGACGAATTAGTTACATAACAACAAATATAACATTATCACTTCATAAGGTATTATAACGAATTTTTTCTTTTTAATCGCAAATAGTGTTATTTCAAATCTAGTATAAGAATATCAAAAACTTCAATACGTAATATGTCAACTAATTTTTATAGAATAAGCAGTATATGTAACTATACAGTCTGATACAATCCAAGGAAAACAGAAAAGTCAAAATGCATTAATTTGACATCATATTGATAAAAGAAATGATTTAAATTTGATCAAATTATTTTAACTTTTTTATTTTCCTTAAGCTATATATTTAAGTCACTAATATAATTAAATTAACACTTTATATTACATATAAACATATTATTATTACTTATATCTGTACTAGGTAACTTAAACAAAATTCAAGGAAAAAATGTCTTTTATAACTAACTGTAAAAGAAATTAGAAAATTGAAAAATATTTAATTTTTTATGTCATTATTTTTTTTTAGTCATTATTTATTTATGTCATTATTTTTTACTAAAATAAATACGTACATACATGTACACACGTACATACACACGCGCGCGTGCGAGAAATGTATAGGATGTTTCGAAACTGATGTAACTAGAAAGAGAATGATTCTACATGAAAACATAAGTCAGAAACAAATAAAATTTTTTCATACGGTACGTCATTTCCAAAATAATCGAATTTGAAAATTGGCATATTTTAACATAAATTATAAAATATAAAATTTTGTAAACTATTTAATTTTTTTAGTTTTACCTTAATACTTTTTAAACATAGAATAATAAGATGAATAAGTTGAACGAAAATACACAGTTGTTTAAAAAAAAATTATACTATATATAAAAAAATTATGCAATTACACGTTTTTATTACATCAATGATTTTTTATATCACTGATTACATCATTTATCTCATTATTACATACATAAAAGTATTAACTTATTGATTAAAATAATTATCAAAATATTATTGTAGTAGATTTACGAAATATTTTATATTTTATGTCAAAATATGTCAATTTTTTAATATGATCTCGGAAATGTATCATACAAAAACATTTTATTCTATGTTTTCGATTTATTTTTGTCACGTAAAATCACTCTATTTCCGACTATGTATCGTCAGTTACGAAACAACTAGAATATATAAACTAAGAGTTTAAAATTTATTCTTAAAATTACAATAGTCAAGGGACAATATGATATTTTGAAAAATTTTATGTAATTTTTTTTAATATATTGATATCTATCACAATAAAATATTTAAAAAATTTAGTTAAATTTTGGTAGAATTTTTATTAAAATTATAGGAAAAATCTTTAAATTACTATGTTATCTCACACGATTACTTACCGTAATTTTAAAGATAAATTCTAATAAAATTCTCTTTCTTGTGTATATATATAAAATTCGTTGAACTGATTGAAAGTTCATAGATTGCACAGTTATAATTGTGTATTAAAAATATTCATTGTAGTTGTGAAAAATGTAAGGCTTTAAGAAGTTTAAAAATCAATATTTTTGTTACTTTTTTTGCTGTTTCTCTATTTTATTAACGGAATAAAAAAAACGTAAAGCATTAGTACAAATCGTCCTACATACAGAAAAATTCCATTATGAAAATAACACGTCAACCAGTTTTTATGTTTTAATTTTTAGTAACAATGTAATACTGTTTAATTGAGAAATATTTTGATCTGAGAAGCTTAAAGTGTTAAGAAAATATTCTTGATAGCATCTTAAAATGATGCTACCCAGCAAATACAGATAAAACTGTTGTAGAAAAATAGTACGTAAATATAGTATTTTTACATTTATATTGCTGTTGTATTCATGGTTTGCTAGGTAATATGTGTTTTTAAACTAGATCGATACAGGTAAAATTATCGCCTTTGCATTGTTTGTAATGTACCGCATTCCAATGCAAAGATGAGCAACGTTTTGAGCAATAAGGCGCTTCCAAGCAAGCTTGACAATATACCGTACTCTTACGTTTACAGCGTAAACAGGATACGTTGTCCACATCTGAAATTTCCAGATCGTCGTTTATATCCATCGATTTTTCATCATTTTTATTTAATATCTCCAAATTATTTTCAGAAAATATATTCGTATCTAGTTTCTCAAACAACGATGGCGATATGCTTCTAATGCTTACAATACTTGGTATGATATCAGTGACTTTGGAATCGTTATCATTTTCTACGGAAGTACATTCAACAGTATTGACATTAAGAACATTGTTTTCAGCGGAAATCTCTTTTTTTTCATTTACATCAATAGGATCGTTTTCTTGAACGAAGTTACACAAAGAAGTTTGATATGTCTGTTGGAGTTGTTCATTGATTGTGTTATCATTGTGAATATCTTTTATCATCTTTTCCTCTTCCAGATATTCAATGATTAAGTTAATATCACCGTATGTGTCTATTATTTCTTCCTTTTTAACAATCATGATAATATCATCGTGATCTATTATTATCTTTTCTTCTTTTGTATCTTCAAGAAACTCTATTATATCATTGTTATCTTCAGAAAGATAGGTCAATTCCGTCGCATGTTCTCTCGTACTCGATTCACCTTTTATTAATGGCATTTCCTGTAGGCACATTTCTTCTATTTTTAATAGCGATTGCTGACTATTTTCTTCCTCTGTATTTTCAGTATCTTGCGTTTCGGTCACAAATTCTTGACGTATATCAGCTGAATTTGTCTCAGAGATGTTTTTCGAAAAAGTCAATGCTACTTTTGTATTTTCCGCACTCTCGTCGGTATACAGTTTTCCGGAACTTTCGAACACTTCATCGATAGAATTATTACTTTGTTCGTTCGAAAAATCTTCTTGTTGTGCATCTGAGCAAAATTCTGATATTGTTTCGGCGTGCTTTTCCGTAACTTGCGGTATTTTCGTAGATTCGTACATCGTATCATATGATGCTGAATCTTGTGATGTAATTAAGTTATCTTTTTCAGAAGACGATATCTCGTCGCACTGTTTGTCGTTTTCTGATTCCTTCGAATTTTCGTCGATATACAATTCCCTGAAGCTTCCGGACGATTCATCGATAGAACTGTTCGTAGAATCTTCTTGTTGTGCATTTAAGCAAAATTCTATTGATTCGACTTGCTTCTCGTGTATCTCCTCAGAATCTCCTTGAATTAATTTCGTAGATTTGCATTTTGTCGTATTAATTAATGATGCTGAATCTTGTGATATACTTAAATTATCTTCTTGAGAAAACGGTATCTCGCACTGTTCGTCCAAATTTTGTGAACTTTCATCGATATACAATTTGAAAGAGCTTTTGGATGTTGTATCAGAATCGTCACTTCGTTCGTTTATAGGATCTTCTTGCTGTGCCAAGTAAGACTTTGATATTGTTTCGGCATGCGTCTCATGTTGCGTTATTTCCGTAGATTTGCATTTCTCTATCGAAGATACCAAGTCCGACATGTTGTTTAATGAACTTTGTTTTAGACTAGGCGATATGTTTAAGGACTCAAACTGTATCTCTGTGGAATTTAATACTGCAATATTTTCATCATTACGCATTTTATCATTCAAATCTTTATTAATCATTTCATTACCGTCATTATATATTTCGTTATTTTGATCTTTCGTATTACATGAGAATTGTGATGGTGCTTCGTTTTCTGTACTACTATTTGACGTTGCAACATTAGAAGTTTCGTGTGAGTTTTCTATAATCTTAGGCCGTTCTTCGATCAGTGACTTTTTCTGCAAGAGCTTCTTTAGTAAATTATTATTCCGCTCTTGTGAGCTCATGTATTTTGAAAATGATTTTCTGGTTGCAAAATCAGGCGTAAAAAGTGACTCTTTATTTTGCGCTAAATTACTCTTTACCGCTGTAGATTTTGAAGTCTCCAAAATATACAAGTCAGTATCTTGTTTTGAAGATTGTTCCTTTAAATTCTTATTACAGACTGGATTATTTTCATTGACTTGATTAGACTGAGTCTTCGTTAACTCGTCTACGGATGTTTGTATCGTGTTCTCTTGTAAGATTATCCTGCTTCCTGACGTATTGTCTTGTGAATCTTCATCGGCATTTTTTTCAACAGTCTGTGATTTTATTATCTTGCTCTTTATGTAATTACGTAAATGCTGAGAAAAATAAAATAGTGTTGTTTTTTCATGGTGAATGCGTTCATATTGCCGTTTGTTAAGAGAATTTGTCATTTCTTCTGACATGCGCAAATACGATCGTATTTGATTATATAATGTACTTATCTGATTATCCGTCAAATTCATCAGATTAAAATTATAGACAACATCATTTGCTTGTGTATTTTTTGGTAAAGTAGACATTTTATTACTTGTATCGCTGTAATGTTGTGAAAACATTATCGTATTTGGAAATACATCTGAACTCTGCGAAGTGGAAGTTTTTGGAGCAGTGCTAGATGTATTTTGCAATATGTCGTGTGCGCTTAAATTTCCTTTATGTAGATTTATAGACGGTGTCTTTTGCACATAATCTTTATTTTGCGATTGAGGGATTTCTTTATTCACGCTTTGTTGTACATTTTGCGATGTATTGCTAATCGATAAATCAATTGTACATGAATGGTTTGGTTGTAAGTGCTGATTTATTGCAGTTTTGGTACTGCTAATTATATTCTTTAACGCGACATTTGATTGTCCCCTGTTGTTTGCAGAAGGCACATTTGCATTCGCTTGATTTACCGGCAATTTCTGCTGTGGTATCTGTATGTTTTGATCTGGTAAAATATTCTGAATTGAATGATTTTGCATCTTGTGTATTGTAGTAGATTGTAGAAGTAAGGAAAAATGAGCTTCGTTTGGATTTGGACAATTGTATTGTGGTAGTAATTTCGTTCTTCCCAAAGGTGCTTGAGAGACTTGCGAAATGCAGTTTATTTGATTCACTTGATTTGCGCTTTGATGTTTAACATTTCTCATTGTAGTATTGATTTCTGGAGCATCAGGATTTACTGTGAAAGATCCAGATAACGTAACACTGTGTACAGTTTGGCACATCCCAAGAGCAACATTTTGATTTGCAATAAGTGGCGGACAAATTGTTGTCCTCGAATTTATTTGTTTTTGTTGCTGCGCATTAGCAGCAGACGCGATTGCAGTACTGCTAACGGTACTTTTTGCAACATGTGATTGTCTCATATTGGTTATAGGAGGCACGTTTGCATTCCCTCGATGTATTGGCCCGCATGAGTGCATATTAATATTCCGTGATGAAACGTTACTCGTATTCACGGAAGCTTCTGAAATGCCAACATCCGATATATCTGCCCATCGCATATACTTGCCTTCTATCGGATTTTCTAAAGATTGTTGCTGATTGACATTTGATTTACGTGAGTGTGTCGTAGGTGATACATGAGATTTATATTGTTGGCGCATATTTGGCACAAGTTGTCTCGAGTGTGGCATCTGTGAATAATTAGCCGAATTGCCAAATAATTGTTGCTGATTGATGTTCGAGATTGGCACCGGATGTGGTATTATTGAAGATTGCTTAGATTTGCCATTTTCTGTGTCTGGAAATGGAGCGTTTCTAAAAGATGATTGCGTGATAGCGTTTGACATTGACGCACTCGAAACTGATTCGCTAACATTTGGATATTGTGATGCATTTGCGTTCTGTTGTGAAATTAGTGTGGTACGAGTTTCCACGATATTAGAGTACATGTTTAATTCATCCAATGATAGTGATGGATTTAATGACGTACATTGATTAATGTAAGTTAAAACCTAACCAAAACGTCCTGAGTATCTTTCGTACAGAGCAATATTTTCAATTTTTCTAAATTTAAATCTATTTGTTTCACATGTACATACATTTTTTCTGTTAGTTCTATAGTAACATGTCTTATACGTGTATGTCGAATAAAATTGCGACAATATTTAATGTGATCGTAGAGACTTTTCATTATAATTTGAAATGTATAATTATAATTTGTGCGCTCGTTGTTAACATTTGGAGTATTAATCTCAACTGGTGCAACTGGTGTAACTGGTGCGTTTGTTCTAGATGAAAAGTGTATTTGATTAATAGCAGTATCATATGATGGCAATTTGGATATTAATTGAGATATTAATTGAAGATGCGTTGATTGTAAAGATACTGATGGATCAGAAGCCGATTGAGATATTAATTGAGGACGTACTGATGGGCGAGATGTTGGCTGAGATGTTAAATACGGAGATATTGACGAACGAACTGTTGAGGGAGTAGGTGCTGATTGAGCAGATGATAATTGAGAAAATACTAATGGACAAGATACTGATTGAGTAGGCGCTAATTGAGAAGATACTGATGGACGAGGTGCTGATTGAATAGGTACTAATTGAAAAAATACTGACACGCGAGGTGCTGATTGAGTAGGCACTACTTGAAAAGATAATGATGGACGAGGTGCTGATTGAATAGGTGCTAATTGAGAAAGTATTAACAGAGGAGGTGCTACTTGAAAAGGTACTGACGGACGAAGTGTTGATTGAGTAGGTGCTAATTGAGAAGATACTGACGGACGAGGTGCTGATTGAATAGGTACAAATTGAAAAGATACTGACACGCGAGGTGCTGATTGAGTAGGCGCTACTTGAAAAGATAATGATAGACGAAGTGCTGATTGAGTAGGTGCTAATTGAGAAAGTATTAACAGAGGAGGTGCTACTTGAAAAGGTACTGACGGACGAAGTGTTGATTGAGTAGGTGCTAATTGAGAAGATACTGACGGACGAGGTGCTGATTGAATACGTACTAATTGAAAAGATACTGACACGCGAGGTGCTGATTGAGTAGGCGCTACTTGAAAAGATAATGATGGACGAGGTGCTGATTGAGTAGGTGCTAATTGAGAAAGTATTAACAGAGGAGGTGCTACTTGAAAAGGTACTGACGGACGAAGTGTTGATTGAGTAGGTGCTAATTGAACAGGTACTGACGCACAAGGTACTGATTGAGTACGCGCTAATTGAGAAAGTATTAACAAAGGAAGTGCTGTTTGACTAGATGGTAATTGAGAAGATATTGACAGAGCTGATTGAGTAGGTGTTACTTGAGAAGATACTGATGGATGAGGTGTTGATTGAGTAAGCGTTGATTGAGATGTTAATTGAAGAGATTCTGATCGATGAGATGTTGATTGAGAAGATACGGATTTAGAATGTGCTGACTGACAGATTTTTAAGCATACACATTTTCTTATATTTGATGCATTGAGGCTCGAAAATTTCATGGCACATTGACAATTAATTTCCGTAATAGATCGAACTTTGCTATGCGTCACATCCAAAAAAGTCTGTGGTAGCTGTTGTCCTAAATCAGGCATGTTGTATGCAGTTTTAATTCCTTCAGGATTGTCTGCTATTTGTATCTTTTTCCGCTCGATAAACGATGCGTTTTTATCGTCTTTTTGCTGATTATGTACTCGCTCACTTTTAATTTTTTTTGTAATTGTATTATCTTGAGAATGTTGTTCTTCGTTAATTTTCCGTTTGTCGCCCGTGGAAGCGTCATGTATTTGTTTTTCTAAATTAGACATACCGCATGCAAGTTCACTTGATACAGAATTGTTCTCAGTTGTTATTTGTGTTGTTGTTTTGACTGGTTGCATGCATTTATTCCTTTCTCGTTGATTAGAATCCATCGCATTTTCATCTTCTTTTAAAATTGGAGAGTCTTGAAAATTTTGTTGTTGAGAACATTTTGCATTATCTTTAACAGTAAAAACAGAATCATATACAATTTCCTCAGTTTCAGCAGTAATATTTTGATTATCACTTAATGACATATTGTTTTCTGGCCTTTTACTTGTAATCGTCTCTTTGGATCTTTCAGATGATTTATGGTTAATTTCAAAAATTTCATTAAGGAAATTTGGATTATTCTTAAGCGTGTATAAGTTTTCGATATATGAATTTACTGCAGACGAAGATGCTTTTAGTGAGAATTTCTGCGATATTTGAAACTTCAATTTGGGCTTTATGTTTATTTCCACTTCAATATTGTTACTGTTGTCATCATCTGACGAGTGATTATCATTGCAATTTGATTGACTTAGAGATGTAGATGAATTTGTCGTTTGTACGAAAGAAGATTCATCATGTCTTCTTTCCAAAGAATTTTTTTCTGATGTCGTCATTAAAAACTCATCAAGGCTTGTCTTTCCATCTTTTAAAATATCGTTACTTTTTAATAAATTTTTAATAGTTTGCGACATGCCACGGCTGTCTTTTTCGTTAACATTGCACAGTGCTGAATCATTTGCAAACGCGATTGGTAATTCCAAATTTGATATTGCACGTCTTCGTGTATCTTGCGTTAAATCAACACTGTCGCTATTGCATATTTCTTGATTTTCCTGCTGATTTTGTAGAATAGGCATACAAGTCATATCCGCTTGCTTGTCTATGTTTCGATCTTCCATGTCACTCGTATTTTCATCTAAAACTATTTCAATAGTTGATAGGTCATTATCTTTGCTTTGTTCTGCGCGTGTATCACTTTTGCTATTGTTTTCTGTAGCCACAATTGATAAAAAATTCACTACGCGCTGTTTTTTTACCGGGATTGCATTTCTTTTATTTTCTTGCGAATCATTAGCTGACGTGCTACTTATATATTTCGATGCTCGATTTTCTACTTTTTCATCTGTTGCAGTATCATGCATAGAATGTATTTCGATGTTTGTAGTGGAATCGCATGAACTATCGGAGTTTTCTTTAATTGATTCTGCATTCTCTATACTTTTCTGCGAATTATTTGCAGACATGTCACGTATGCATATTGATGCTTCAGCTATCGATGGTTCAACTATTTTCTTTTCTGTCATAGTGTCAGGTGTAGCATAATTTTTTTCGGTGTTAACAGTGCAATTGCATGAATTATCAGATTTTGTTTTGGCCAGTATTGTGCTTTCTGTAATATTTTTCTGGGAATTATTAGCAAAAGTGTCACGTTTACGTATCGATGCTCTACGATCTTCTATCTCGTCTGTTGCATATTCATCGAATGTAGTGTAACATTCTTCGGAGCTTGCAGTGAAATCGCATGAATTATTGCAGTTTTCTTTAACCGATTGTGCATCTTCTATATTTATCTGTGAATTATTAGCACATGTGCCATGCTTACCCGGTCTACCTTCTATCTTTTCGTCTATTGTAGCATCGTGCATAAAGTACTTTTCCGTTACAGTAGAATCGCATGAATCGTCTGATTTTACTTTATCCAAAAATATTACAATATCTATATTTTTCTGCGAATTAACAGATGATGTATCATATGTGCATACCAATGCTCCATCTTTCGCCTCGATTTTGGTTGCAGCATCTTTTACAGCACAATCTTCTTCGGTACTTGCAGAGGAATCGCATAAATTATCGGAGCTTATGTCTTCTGTATTTTCCTGCGAATTATTAACAGATGTTTCGTTTTCGCGTGTCGATGCTTCTCCCACTTCATCTGCAGCATTATATATAGCATAACATTTTTCGGTACATGCTGTGGAATCGCATGAATTATCAGAATTATCGCTCTCCACATTTTCCTGCTTATTATTAGCTAACGTAACACGTTTATCTATCGATGCTTCATCTTCTATTTCCGTGTCCGTTGTAGCATCGTGCGTAGCACATTTTTCGAAATTTGTTGTGAAATCGTACGAGTTATTGAAGTTTATGCCTTCTATATTTCTCTGCAAGTTAGTATCATGTGTTAACTTTTTGTCATCATGCAATAGATCGTCAGATTCTTGTTTCCTTCTTTTCCTATAATTTAACAGAATTTCGCTGTTTTCTTCAGTTTCACTTGTGTTGGAATCGAAGGATCCTTCAAAATATTTCTGAAGTTTTTCTCGTTTTGTTTTATATTTATCTTTTTTTCGCTTACGCGATTTGTAATTTTCACGTTTTTTATATCTTATAATATACCCCCGAATTCTTTGGTTTGTATGATCTAATTTATATTTGAATATTTCGATATTACTATGTGGTACTACTTTATCTGGTGACGTGTTAATTTCATTCTTCTTTCGTATTTTTATCGGCAATGCATTTTGGTCTGAACTTCTGGAACTTACTTTTCTTTTAATTACTACCTTGGAATTTGTTCCAATATGCAGGTTAACTGTTGACAGATTTTTAGATTTTGAATTTATTTTTGTTTGTCTGATATTTTTTCTTATGCCTTTATATTGTAACGATGTATCGATATGTTTAACTAATTCTAAATCTAATTGAACATTTTCATTCTCGTTTGTGAAATCATTAGCTGTTGCTTCTGAAATTATGTTGCTTGAGCTAATATTGCACTCAGAAGAAATATTAACAATTCTAGATTCATTGGAACATTCTTGTAATGTATCTAGTTTGGTTTTTAATGAAGAAATGTTTTTCTTATGTTGTCTAGCAAAAACATTGGCATCTTCCGAGGAATTAATGCTCCTTTTAGGATCAGAACAATGTTTCGTCAATCGAAGCGGTACGGTTGTGTCTGATGATTCGTTTTCCAACGAAGAACATTCCTCATTAACAAATATATTCATTTTTTTTGCAGGAACAGAAATAGATCTATCTTTTGAAAAATTAATCTTACTTTCAGAACAAGAATTTTTATTTGCAAACTTGTGTGTAAAATTCTGTTTCTTTAGCAATTCGTCTTTTGACGAAGACAAGCTACATGCTGCTTTAATATCTAATTTTTCAGACACACCCATATGCTTTGTTGACGTAACATCGATATGAGAATTCTTTTTTGTTGCTTTTTGAGTGAAATCCTGTATAAGATTGATAATTTTTTCCCTTGGCTTTGATAATTCTTTTTCTAACAAATTACATCCTTGCTCTTCATTTCGACAAGTTTTACTAGCATCTAATGTATTGATCGATGCAGTTTCAGCAGCGCTTAAAATTTGTATGTTAGACTGTTGATGAAGATCTTGAGAATCTTCTATCCGCCTTTTTTGGGCATCGTCTCGGTGCTCGTATTGCGATTCCTTGTAGGACGTCATAAAATTTTTATTATTGTTATGCAGTGACTGCAGTGATTTTTCTCTAAAACAGAAATATTTTATGTATAATAATTATAAACATTATAAATGTAATCACATAATGTGACATTTACCTCGAAAAATATTTATAACTGCGCAATTATTAATAAATTAGACAAATAAGACAGTTGAAACAAGTAGAAAACATGTACATATAAATGGTTTTCCATAAAAACCAAACAAATAAATTTTTTCAAATCTGTACTATGACGTTAAATTATTCTCTATTATCAATATCACGTTCAGTATCTTTTTCTAGAGTCAAATAGAAAACAGGAAATATAATTATAAACAGATAATGTAAAATTTCTGTAAAAGAAACACAAGTCTTAAAGTTCTTATTTTATTTTTATACTTCCTCAAAATATTAATTAAGGTCTGTAACTTTGTTTTTATATCTTTTATATATCCAGGTAAAATTAACACATACAATAAATGGTTTGAAAATGAGAAGTTTTTTGTTTCCTAAAAATTCTACTCTTTACGGATTTATTTGTTTTTTATAGGACCCTTCATATATATTTAAAAAATAAATCAGTTTTGCTGCGCGATATGTGCTAATTTTAATACTATTTAATAATATTAATAAGGCAAATTATTAAGGAAAAAAAGATTTCTATATTTCAGAGCGGACACTTATGCAAGTCGATTCCATTGAAATTCATCAATAAATATTTTAAAAGTTGAAGTGCAACTGTTTATACAAAGACTGTCGAATCGCGCATTCGGTTGACTGTTATACAGAAATCCCAAAAAGATTTTACAAATCATCTGCTTGCAAAGAAATGTTGCGAAGTGGTGTATCGCTTTGGAAATTTTGTTCTCTTTTCTTTAGCATTTTTATCGCATTTGGGCTTGATCATTTTTATTGGTAGCCTCGAATTGTCCAAGAATTTTCTAGGAGATTTATATTATAGAAATACGAACCATTTGCGAAAATCCGGATTTTGGATCAAAGAGCGTTAAAGATAATTCTTCATAAAACAGATGCAAGATATTACAATTGTGTTTATTACGTAGTAAATATGCACTACGAAAGTCACATGCTCGATACTTTCACAATTTTACTTCGCGATATTTACACTTATTAATTTACTAAATACCTTGTATAGATATCTTTAATTATTATGCAAACTCATTGGCTTTGAACAAAACGAATAATAATGCACCACTTGATAAATTATTACAATGCTAAAATAATTTTATTAGGCATCCTTCGTAGTATTTTGTGTCAATTATTACTAAAAATGTGTTTTTCGTTGTTAGTCGCACCAACGAGTATCAACCATTGTATAAAAAATCTTTCTACTCGCTAATCTTACAATAGAAGAAACAATAAAAGCAGACGTCTAACCGGCCCAAGCGTTTTGTCCAAATTGTCGTTGTTTCTTTTACAACACCTGTAAACCTATTCTGTAACTCTTAGTGAAAATTCGGTATCAGATGTTATATATGGTAGAAAAACTGCGCATAACGATACCGAGCTGTCATTAAAAGTTACAGAATACGCCTACCAGGTCACACTGCAGGTCACCAATACAAACTACATGAGGAAGGGGCAAGGAAAATAATGACACAGTGAGATTCTTTCATTGTATAGAACTTTTTCTATTGAAAAACATTTTTACGACCAACTGCTGCCAACCGAAGGTTCTTACTCTTAAAATTTTTAAAAAAAGGCCTTTAGAGTTCAAAAATGTTATTTATAATAAATTAAACGTGAGAAAAAAGATATGAGCAAGTATAATCGAGAAATATTGGAACAGTTCTTTTTTGGAGTAAATTAATGCCAAAGCTTGTTTGATGTTTAGAGTTTAGAGTTTAAATTAATTTGCATTCCATATTTGAAAAACTCTTAAAAAATTGCTAGCTTACATTTCTCTCTAAATGTTTTTCTCTAAATAAATATTAATTAAAAAAAATTAAAAAAAGATGTACATATAGCGTAATGTGTTCCCTTCTCACCTAGTACTTATAAAAATTATATTTTAAACACTTAGTGTGTTTTGTGTGAGAAAAAATTTATAGTTTGAACATTTAAAGCACGGCATTTAATACTAACAAAAAGAAGAGTTTAATTTAACACAATAACTCGCTGTTTCTTTTGAGCATTTTGTCGCTAAACAATTAAAATGACACGAATGCCGAAGAATTGAGTCATTTTGCATTGTTAGTTTGAAAAACGTAAAGATATTTCAGGTATAATGTACTTGTATGTTATATTAATATGTATTAATTTATATAATATAATCGCAATCGATATAATGTACGTGTTCATATGTATTGCAATTTTAATGCAATTATAACTTTTTGTTACGATCTGAGTCTAATGTTAAAAAAAATCGTTTATCTTGTAATTAGCACATATATCGCAGCAAAAATGTACCTCATGCCACTTTATGCAAATTAATAAATATTGCATATGCACAACGAATAATTGAACGATGTTGACACATTACAATTTGTGTGTTTATAAATTAGCGTAATTATAAATACGAGCTGCACTCCATGCAGTGATATTGCATTTGAATTAGAAAATCAAATTGAGCGGATACTTACTTGTAACTAGAAACCGGCAATCGCTCAAGAACCACGCATGGTCTGACCGCTAGTTGCATTAATCCCACACGCCTCGCCCGCTTTGATAGTCCTAATTTCCGCAGATCTTTTCTTAGCTGAAACAATTATTTTGTGATATTTCAATATATTCCTTTAACTTCTTTCCTCATGTAAAACTAAAGCAAATTTTAAATGTTCAACAATAGTACAATAATAGGTGCTGATTTACTTGTAAATACTGATAGAATACTGTTCTGATATACACGGCAGTAAACTTTCAAAGCATGCTTGTGCTCAGATAACGTCATAGATTTTGTCGTTGCTTTCTGTTTTTGTTACTGCGACTCGCGAGTTAAGGCAGTTCCAGTGAAAACAGCGGCGTCCATGAAAACATTAACTCTCATAGACGTTTTAATAATAATTACAACAAAAAACTTATTATGAAGTCTTATTATATTCATGGTTCTTTTTCTTCTTCTTCATTAGCATTTGAATTTTTTCAACTAAATCCTCATGAAAATTTTTCTCATAATTTTTATATTAATTGGAACATTTTTCAGAAATATTCAGAAAGTCTACATCTACTTAAAAATTTTTTTACATGTGAATTTTGAAATATTCTGAAAGTTCCCAAAATTTCTAAAAAATACTTTTAACATTTTTATATTTTATATTTTATCAGGATAAAATTAAATTATAGAACAAAAATCTTGAAAATTTTAGTATATTTCATGATTAACATATATGAAAAATTCTCAGAAAAGATTGTAGACAAGATTCCAGTCATATCAAATTTCAATTTAGACAAAATAGATTTTTGCTACTTAAGCTCATTCCTTTATACTGAAGTTGAGAGAGTAAAACTATAAAACGTTTGATTTCCATGTATGCGTTAAGTGTTACCGCATGTCAAACATGTGTATTTCAAAAAATTATGTCAAATGCATGCTTTTTTAAAATGCATTCAAATGCACGCATGTTACGCACGTTATATTATACACATACATGAAGGAAACCCAGAGTAATAAATGAATCATACAGTTAAATGTGCTAACCGAGATCCCGGCGCAAAATATCTCGTATCTCGTAATATTTTTACAACAATTAGAGATAGACAACGAATTAGAGATAAGCCTTATTCAGTCAGATAAGCCTCATTCAGAGCTAGATTATTGCTCAATATTTCTTGTATAATTTTATTTAACTTTTCCAGTATAACAAACTGCGAACCAAAAAACTTTTAATTTTTATATTTGAAATGTATGAAAATTTCTGTTTAAAAAATATTTTAAATTTCTTCAAATTTTACTTTCAAGTTTCTTCGGAAATTAGAATGAGAAAAATTAAAAATAAAATACTTATAAAATCTCTTACAAATTTTATATTTTAGAATTCACATATAATGGATGTTCTATATTAAATTATTAGTAAGTTCTCTAATTTATTAGTAAATATTATAATCTGTCACTCCGTTTATCTTCAAGGATAAAATAATATCTCTAATATTTCTGAATGTAGCTCTGTGTATATGTCCTAATGGTATCTATTGGACAAGTATATCTTTGGACAATGTGCAGTATTTTAATTATATGTAAAAAAGAAGTCTCTCTTGAACATCCTCGAATCATGTTTGGTACATCAAATAACTATGCATGAAGAACGGGACGTTGTTTGGACATTCATACAGTGTCAAATTGTTGCTTGGGCAATAAATAAAAAATATTGTCATATAAAAATTGTATGATCTGTGAAAAAGAACAATGGTAAATTAATTTTTGAAAAACATTGTTTTATTTTTTTACTTTCTCTAAGTTATTCTAAAAATTATTCAAAATTGTATAAATAATTTGATAAATTTTCTAAAAAGTTATAAAATTATATAAAAACTCTGAAATTTGTATAAAAATTTTTAAAAATTATATGAAAATTTTAACAAAATTTTTCACCAGGGAAAACTACAAATTTTATACATATTGTATTAAAAGGTTTTAAATAGATCAAAAAAAGTCGCTGATTACTTTAATATGCATCTTACGAGTTTTCTAAATCTAATGCAGTAAAGCTGATAATTAATTAACCACAGGAAGTTCGTACCTTGACTAGCATGCGACGACGATCTTTGTTTCCGTGAAGGCTCCTCTTCAGTTGGAAATAGTTGTTAAAGGTAAATGTAGCTTGCTTTTTGTATGCTTCCATTATTGCCGGCACAGCCGAGACAATTTTTCGTTGATTTTTGACATCCAAATTCCTGTCCCTGTTCAAGTTCAGAAATCAAAGAACAATTGTAACAATCCTTACTCTTGATCACAATATATAATGGAACTTACACACGAAGTTTTAAAGAACTGAACTATCAAGAAAAAAGCAAACTAATACGCTCTTAAACTACGCAATCGGTGAATGAGATACTTGGTGAAGAATTTTCACGAGAGACCACAAAAGAACACAATACGCTGGGGTTAGTCTTTCATTTATTATTACCTTCTTCGACCTTCCTTTCTTCATTCGCTTTTCTTTCGATTTGTCTAAAGCTCATGAGACATAAAATGCATAGTATGGCACGAGCACAAAATCGCTAGATCAATGAGTCTTATGTAATTCCTTATGTAATATGAAGATTTCACTGAATACTTGTTGGTTCAACAGTTTTAAAGTTGGTTTATAATAGCTGATAATAGCCATTACCATAAGAAATTGGCCAATCATAGTCGATTATTCTTTTGTAAATCAATTATGATTGGCCAATTTCTTATAGTTATGGCTATTATTAGATATTATTAACCAACTTTTATGTTATGCTACACTATGCGTCTTGTATATTCAAGCTCCAACGCGATAATGACCTAATTGTGATAAAGTGCTCTGCCCCCCGCCCCCCTTCTTCTTATGCTCCAAACAGTTTCTGCAGTTTCCTAATTTGCTTGTAGAATGCTGACTTGCTTACTTTTTTTAATTTGGCACTTGTCCCCTGTAATTAGTTGGGGCGATGACGATTTGATCATACAACAAAATTTAATCTTGCTTTCAATGCTCAGAACAACGATTGTTCTGTCAGCCGATTGTAATGCAATCGACAGGCATAAAAATATGCCTATAATGAAACAAAAAGCGTCCGAACACGTAGGCGGTCCCAAACGAACTTTGTGGAATGCTGACGACGTCTTTTGGGAAATCGTGAAAGAAAACTTGAAGATATCTGAAAGTGGTTGAGAGCTAGAGAGAGAAGGGGGGGGGCGGGATATAGAGTGTAGAATTTATGACATCCTTTTTAAAACTACATTCCAAAATATCCTCGAGGAAAATTTGACCCGATATAATACAGTCTACGTTACGTGTACTATATATTTCAAGTAAAATTTTTTTTGGAAAGAATGTTTTGGAGTTTAACCCAAGAAACTATTATTTTATTAGGTATGGGTGTTTGTCACGTAATCATTAAACGCTACAAAAGGTTTATTTTTTACTCCAACCTTTTATTTCTCTTTTTTTCGTGAAACTTTTTTAATTTTTTTTTTTATCTCATTCATTAATATTTATATCTTTTTTTGTCAAACTTTTTCATAGATTTGTTCACATAAAATAAGCTCTATAAAAAAACAAGATTTTTTTCTTTATGAGAGTTATAGACATGAAAATGAAGTTATTTATATTTATGATTTTTTTAGTAGAATTTTATTGATCTTCATTATATAAAAATTTCTGCATTGCAAATCTCGTTAAATGATTTCTATTTCTTACTTTAAACTTTTACTTGTGCATATTTTCTCAAAATTATTTTGCACTTTTTGCGACACATGGGACATAGATTTGCAGCAACTTGAGATTCATATGCCAAGCAGACAAGCTAATCATTAGAAATGTCTAATAATAACGATATTCTTTGCATTTCTTATCACACTTATATATTTCACATCTCTCTTTCTTGCCGTGATATCTGACATTAATTAATATAAATTTTTTCTAATAGAAGAAAAAAGAAACCTCTTCGAGGTCATTCCCCTTCGGAATTACGTTTGAATCGATGTTATTTGGTCGGTTAAACTAAGAGAGATATATTCTTTTGTTTACTAATTTTTTTTTAATAAAAGAAAACATACAAAGTTAAATATTCTTGGAGAAGTCATTTAGAAGTAGTAGGTAGTAAAACGACACAAGTATCGTTTTATTTTTCTTAATATTTAAATAAAACTTTTGTGTCACTAATTGTGAATGGAAAATACCCGGTCAGAGCAACTGCACGATTATATCATACAGACACTTCTTCACTTTCTTCAGAAAAAGGTGGTCAACTTCACAGAAATCACTTTCTCTCCTACTGACGATGAACGTCGATCGAACGCACGTTGTCCCACTATTTATACTTATTGCTAGGTGCAGACACAGTTGATTCATTCAAAGAAACTTACAAGCAGAAATATCGCTTGTTTCAGATTAATTGAATAAAATCACACAAACTTTTGCTAATAACCACAAAGCATTTCTCTCATTTTCTTGTTGTTTCTTCGTTGGGTTAACAGAATGTAATAAATGATAGAGAATGAGTCATTATAGATAAAGCAAATGGTGATGCTGATATTGCGAAACAGCGAAAAGAAAGCTAGTAATCATAGCAATTTCAGAAGCGTCTATTTTATATTGAAAAATATGGTAATTTTGCGTTACTAATATTTTGTAATTTATGTCATTGCAAATGTAGCGATTAAAAACATATAAGAAAAAAATACTCACACAGAAAAATACATACTGTAAATTACTTGAATTAAGTAAATATTACTTATTCAAAATATCAAAAATATTTTTCACATTTATCATGAGTATTAAATTTATTAAATGTATTCTGAATCTTGATTATTTAATACTTCAAATAAGAATATTAAATTAAAACAAAAGTTTGATTTGTTCACTATTCTGATTTTTTAAATAAAATTTTATAATGTTGTTCAAAAGAATATAAATTTCTTTTATTAGTTCATGATAATAAACTTTTTTAAATTTGTAAAGCATATTATTAAACTGTTATCAAGAAAATATTCTTTGTTAAAGAAAATCTTTAAATTAATAAATTGAGTAATCGCTTTTTTTCGCAGTAGAATTGATATCTTTCTATGTACGTAGTGCTGTTGTGTCAAAGAGATGATTAATATGAGGAAGACTAGTTCGAATTATTAATGCTTTCCATTCTGATTTTGCATAACAAAATATTTTAATACATAACGCGCATGCATTATAATGCCCTTGCATAAGATGGTCACATTCCTTACTGATTCAGCAGACAACTTATATTTAAGATATGCGTCTGTCTCGAGAGTAATCAATTCGCGGCACACCTACCCTAAGTAAACAAGAAAAAAAAATGAAAAATGATGCAATAAAATAACCGTATTTTATTAAAATTTATTTTTACTTGCGCTCTCTGGCGCTCGTTTTACTATAAATGCATCATTAACATTAAAAACGTTTGATACTAATTCTTTAATAATAAAGTCAAACATTAATACTGACTAACATCACTACGGTGAATGACAAAGTCAAAGGTTTTATTAAAAATAAAATTTAAGTATAGTTGTAAGTTTTTGTCTACTTTAGAGAAGAATATATCGAAGTTATTGTAGTCGATTTTTCGCGATGCCGATTGGTTCTCTCGCTGCGCTAACTTCGTGAGCGGCCATCATCGCGGAGATCTCGTATTTTGATTATGTGTATTGAGAGGTTAATAGTGTAAAGGCTGTAAGGGACTGGCTTGCAAGTCCGAGGCCGGTATTTATAGTCGATTCTTATATTTAAAATCATCTTAAGTATCATCTTAAGATGCCATCAACCAATCAGAGAGCCGTATTAGCATCTTAAGACGTTACTTAAGACGATCTTGAAATAAAAATCGACTATGAATACCGGCCCGAGTGGATTGTCAGGAAGCCGGAAGAGGGGACCGGAGAGCACACGGAGGTTCACAATCGGATTATTTAAGAATAACACTGTTTTATTCTCCAGCGTGGTTACATCGAGCGACCATACCCACGCAACACAAGGACGTCCTTTAGACGTCCAATGGACGTCGCGGTCGGACATGTCTTGACGTCCAGATGACATACTAATTGTGTCTCGTAGACGTCTAGGAAACGTCCTTCGGACGTACAATGTACCTTCTGACGTCAAATGGACGTCGTTAGGACGTCTCAGTAGGACATAAAAAGGACTTTTATAGACGTTGTTTGGACATTATTTTATATTGCGCGATTAGGACTTTATTTAGTAAAAAATGATATTTATTAGTAAAAGTAGTATTAACCCTGCCGAAAATGTGAGATTAAAACCGATTAAAAAAAAAGTAATCCGAATCAATCGAGATTTTTGCACCGAAAATATGGTGTAAAGACAGATTGAAAATATTATAAAATCGGAACCCAGATAGATTTTTGTTAAAACAGAATACATTAATATAAAACGTTATAAATGTTTAATTTACAAAAAAATATTTCTTGTATTCTTTTCGTTGAAAAAGACTAAAAAAAGATTAAATTTGAATTAAATATTTAATTTTCGTACAAGATTAAGTAACAAACAATACAAATTGTTATTTACATGTAAATAATTATAAAAATTTATGTGGAACAGCGTTCCACACACACGTCACATTTGAAAAAACTGAGAGCGAGTATTCGTCTCGAGGTTACAACAAACAGCTCCTAAAAGTCTTACTGAAGTTATGAGTTGGAGAGTCGGCCGCGGTGGCGCCTAGATATAACGCCCGTGGCCGCATTCGACTCACGAGAAGATCTCTCGCGGCGTGGCCGCCTAGCGGTGGTGCCAGCACTCACTTGTTAAATTCATTTCAATCCGAAATTACAGGATTTCATAAATTATAATTAAATCGAATTTTAATGTATACATGTATTTGATTCACAGAATCATGTAAACAGATATGATTCTGTAAATCAAATATATATATAGTACCTTTTGTTATACCTGCTAGATGTATAATTACTTTCTTTATATTTTAAGTTTACGTTCCAAAACGTTTTTTCCAAGAAAAATTTTACTTGATATAATATACGTTATTATTTATTTATATTTTGAGTAGGATTTTCCTCACAAATAAAATAGCCATTAAATAGCATATTAAATTAATCGTTATAGTATTATACATATGTATTAAATATTACATAATTTAAATATTATATATAATGAAATATTAAATATAAACGAATAATATATTTTATTAAAAAGCTATATACTGTATATTAAAGCTTCTCATATTATCAAAATTTGTAGTTTATGTTTATATATGGTTAAATATATCTTTTGTTAAATATTTTTTAACACGAAAAATTATCTTTATAATTTTATAATTTATAAAATTCTTGTGTTATAATAATAATGATGATGATGATAATAATAAAAATACTCAACTTCGTTGACATATATGTACGAGGTGTGTTCAAAAAGTATCGCGAATTTTGAATTTTCGCGGGTTACGTATATTAGAATTTCGATCTTTTTGTGGCGTTATGTTGGTACTCATGTCTCTCACTTATGCCGACAAGCTCGGCCATTTTGAATGTTCACTTAATTGTTGACAGCTGCTTTGCACAGCTGGCCCCCTGTGACTTTTTCTTGTTCCCTAAACTGAAGAGGCCCATGAAAGGACGACGTTACGCTACGCTTGACGAGATAAAGACGGCATCGAAGGAGGAGCTGAACAAGATAAAAAAAAATGATTTTTTGAAGTGCTTCGAAGATTGGAAAAACCGTTGGCACAAGTGTATAATATCTCATGGGGATTACTTTGAAGGGGACAAAATAGATATTCATGAATAAATAAATAATTTTTGAAAAAACACAAAATTCGCGATACTTTTTGAACACACCTCGTATATAGCGGACCTTTTCGGAACGTACCACCAATATCTGCAAGACATTTAAAGGACGTCCTTAGAATATCTTCAAAATGTCTTATTTAATATAAAGAACAACGCAATTTTCGAATGCATATTTATTATGTATGTATACATATGTTAAATATTACGAATCATCCCAAATATGTCCTGCGGATGTCCTACAAACGTCATACTGCAGCTATGAAAAACCAGGATGTCCTTCGGACGTCTTTGGAACGTCCTATGGACGTACGAAATACTAGGACATTACAAGGACTTTTGTGGTCATGTATTGGACGTCCGGGGACGTCCATGTGTTGTGTGGGTAGTTGATTGTAGTTCAAGAATTTTTGTTTGCAGTTGAAAAATAAATATGTTATCGGTTTTTAAAAAGCAATAAAGAATTATTTAATAGCTACAGCTTAAATGGCATCAGACTTCAATCTAATATTGTTTATAGTTGTTTGTAGTTTAAAAATTATTTTTATAATTTAAAAGTAAGTATATTATTGATTTTTAGAAAACATTTAAGGATTAATTTTTAACTGCAGCACAAATGTCATCACAATTTCTGTTTTTAAGCATCCTTACTTTTAACCTACAAAAAAATTCTTGAATTGCAAACAATTTCTACAAACAATTTTATATAAAAGTATAATACCATTTGAGTTATTGTTATATAATAATTTATAACTGGTTTAAAAAAATCGAAAACATACTTATTTTTAAACTATAAACAAAAAATCTTAAACTACAAACAACTACAAACAATTTCAGATTGAAATTTGATACCATTTGAGCTGTAGCTATTAAATAATTTCTTACTGTTTTTTAAAAACCGATAACATACTTATTTTTCAACTGCAAACAAAAATTCTTGAACTACAATTAACTACAAACAAAAACTCTTTCACTACAAACAACTACAAACGATTTTTAATGACGATATGATGTAATTTTTTTTTATTGTAATTTAATACCCAGCTGTTATTTAATAGTCAATTACAAACATATTTTTTATTACAAACAAACATTTGATACTACAAACAACTACAAACAATTTTATGTAGATGTGGGATGCCATTTGTGCTGTAGTTATAAAATAATTCCCTACTGTTTTTTAAAAATTGATAACGTTCTTATTTTTAAACTATAAACAAAAAACTACAAACAACTACAAACGATTTCAGATTGAAATCTAATGCCATTTGAGCTGTGGCTATTAAATAATTTCTTTTTTTTTTTTTAAACCGATAACATATTTATTTTTTAACTACAAACAAAATAATGTTTACTACAATAATCTATAGACAAAATTATACAAGAAACACACTTTAAAATCTGATTTCGTAAAAGTCGGGTGCCAACTTCACGGAGGTAGTTTTTTGTGCATCTTTGGTCGGGGCGAACAAAGCTCTTCTTGAGTAGAGACTCTATAATAATAATTATAGGGTCCCTATTTTCAGCATCCATACATCATTGAGTGTGCCCAATACCGACGAAGCGTCCAAACACGTTTATTTAAATTAATCTGAACTTAAACTAAACTTAAACTAAAAATAAAGTTAAAATTAAATTTAAACTGAACTCAAATTAAACTTAATAATAAATAAATAAATTATAAATAATGTAGCATTATTTTTTTTACTGAAATCGCAATTAAATCACGAAACGCTCCGCTATTCTTTCACATTTTGTTAAATTATTTTTTATAAAAAAATAATGCAAAAAATTATTTTTTTAGTTTTTCTCTAACTGTATGAAGGGGAGAATTATACGGCAGGAAAGAATCTAAAGACATCCTTGTAAATTACTGGTTCAATTAAATTGAACAATAATTAATTATTTATTTTGAGTATGAACAAATGTATTTTCAATGCTTAAAATAAATAATCAATCACTAATCCATTTAATACTGTAAAAGAACTATTACAGAATTATATTATCCAAAACAGGAAAGAAATATTTAAAAAATGTTTTTTAAATGTTTATTTTTTGTTAATATTTATTTTCTCAACTCATTTCGGGAAACAATATTTATTTAACATTTATTTAACTTTTTTTTTCATTGAAAAATTATTTAAAAAAATGTTATCTCAAAAACATTTTTAAAACATTTATTTAATATTATGTAAACATTTATTTTTTATGAATTAATCATTTCAGAAAATAATTTCAGTTAACATTTTTTAAACGTTTATTTAACGTTTTATAAATATTTATTTGTCATTAATAATTCATTTGAGATAACGATTTTACAAAATATTTTTTAAATGTTTATTTAATATTATGTAAACATTTATTTGTCATTAATTGTAGATTAGAGAAAATGATTTCAGTTAACATTTTTTAAACGTTTATTTAACATTTGGTTAATATTTAGTTTTTATTAATTGTTTATTTAACGAAATAAATTCAGTTAACATTTTTTAAATTGTTATTTAACATTATGCAAACATTTATTCCCCATTAATTTTTTGTTATACAAAATAATTTCAGTAAACGTTTGCATAACGTAATAATTTATTTAATATTTTTTCAATACTTTGTTTCTTTATATGTTCTAACAAAACAAGCGCGCGTTACACAACTTTCGATATTATATAAGTTTCAAATTATAAATTTACTATTAACCCTCGATATACATAACGTCAAAATGCGATCTCTGCGATGACAGTAGCTCACGATCAGTGTGTAGCGCGGGAGAACCAAAATCAGCATTACGGAAAAGCGTCAACAATAAACTTTGAAAGATACAATTATCGATTTACAATAACATGCACTTTTTCAGACAGAGAAAGATAGGAGAAATATTTTTCAAGTTTTTATTTTTTATGAATTATTTATTTCAGAAAATAATTTTATTTAACATTTTTTAACGTTTATTTAATGTTTTGTAAATATTTATTTGTTGTTAATTATTCATTAAAAAGTAACTTTAGAAAACATTTTTTTAACGTTTATTTAACATTATGTAAATTTGCTTTTAATTATTCACTTGAGAAAATGATTTTAGTAAATATTCATATTTAATATTTCTTTATATTTCTTAATATTTCTTTAATATTTTTTTAATGTTTATTTTTTATGAAGTACACCCACGGTAATTGATTCTGTTCCTCAGAAAATTTTCCAAACTGAGAAGTTACCATCTTTCCACATACTCGCAGTTCATGATTAATGTAACGACTAGAATTATTGGTCGTTACGTTGATCATGACCTGTAAGTATGTATAGAAAGATAGTGACTTCTTAATTTGCAAAATTTTCCGAGGGACAATATCAATTACAGTTTTTATGTGAAAAAGTCATTTCAGTAAACATTTTTTAAATGCGTATTTAATATTTATCTTATGTTAATTTTATTTATTTTTTTCTAAAAATATATGTTTATTTAATGTTTATTTAACATTTAAACTATTTATTTTTTAATTATTATTTATTTTAAAATCCATTTAAAAAACTCTTAGGTAACATTCATTTAACATTTATTAAATATTTTTTACATTTATTTATTTAAAAGCTTATTTGTAAATTATTTATTTGCGGTCATTTAATATTTAATGATATTATGAACATTAAATATTTCGTTATTTAATATTAAATAAATGAAAAATAAATAATTTTTAAACTAGCTTTTAAATAAATAAATATAAAAAAGATATTTAATAAATGTTGAATGAATTAAGTGTGTGTGTGTGTGTGTGTGTGTTCTTTTTTAATAAATTTAAAAATGAATAATATATTGACAAATGAATAGTTTAAATATTAAATAAACATTAAGTAAATACAATTTTATAAATGAATATTAAGTAAAAAAATTAACATTAAATAAACATTAAAAAAAACGTTTACTGAGATAATTTTGTCACATGCATAGTCTTTCATGAAAAATAAATACTTAAAAAATATTAAATAGATCTTAAAAAAATATTGAGTATATGTTATATAAATGTTTAGTGAAATCAGTTTTTTAATTGAATAATTAATAGCAAATAAATATTTATATAATGATAAATAAACGTTAAAAAAATGTCTTCTATAGTTATTTTTTTAAATTAATAATTAACGACAAATAAATATTTCTCTTGTGTCTGGTCTGTCACGGCAGCAAAATCGTTAACCGTTTATATTCGTTCAAAATGTACATCACAATAATTTTCGTCAATTATTATCATTGGGTATTACATATGAATTTTGTGTCCGTTACAGCGTTTCATCATGTAATTATTTGACAAATCTCGGATCTCGATGTCCTTACATCGCCAATTAATGAAGTGACGGAACTGGTGAATTTTGTACATTATGGAAAGCTTTATCTGGAGTTGTCATCGACCTTCCATGTACAACAGCACTTGTGAGCTGCGACGTAACGAACATAAATCTGCGAAATGAGCGTTTGTAACTGTTTCCTTCGTTTTTCTTTTATCTTTCGTTGGAAAAACTTGTAATTTATTTATTCAAACTATTTATTACGGCTGATGAAGGCTAAGTATAGCCGAAACGTTCTCTTATCAATTGTTATTTGTGTATTAATATAATATATGTTTTTAATTGGCATCCAAATCATTTAACTCGTTTCTCTGACCTAATCTTTATATTTATGTAAATAAATATTTACAAAATGTTAAATAAATATTTAAAAAATGTTTATTTAAATTATTTTTTTAATTAAATAATTTATGAAAAATAAATAATATGAAATACTTAAATAATATAAAATTAACATTTAAAAAACGTTTTTAAGAAATTATTATTTTAAGTAAATTTTTAATGAAAAAAAATATTAAATAAATGTTGAATAAATATATTTTCCCGGGTTGAGGAAATAAATTTTAATGAAAAAGGAACATTTAAAAAACATTTTCGGTAAATTTTAAAAAAAACGTTTCTTTCGGAATGAAATGGATTTAACAAGTGAGTGCTGGTGCCACCGCTAGGTGGTCGAGTTTATACTTCAGTGAGCACATATATATATGAGCTGCTTGAGACGAAAACTCGCTCTCATTCTTTTTAAATATGATGTTTGTGAAAAGGTTTGTATGACATTAAAAAAAATTTTTTTTAATCGAAAAAAGGGGACTATACCCATTATTTTTAACGTTTTTGGAAACGTTTTTAAAAACGTTATTTACATGATTTTAAAAACATTAAAAAAATTATTTCTCCTGATTATTTTAAAATTTTAAAAACCATTTTCCGTAAACCTTAAAAAACGTTTTTTTACCGTTTAATAAATTTTTTCTTTAAATATTTAAAAAATGTTTTTATAACATTTAACAAACATTTTTTTTAAGTTAAAATAAAAGTTTTTTTTAATGAAAAAAAGGGATTATACCCATTATTTTTAACGTTTTTGAAAACTTGTTTAAAAACGTTTTTTAAATAATTTTTAAAACATTTTTTAAATATTTCTTTCCTGCTTGGAATATAATTATTATATAAGTATAAATCTTTTTAGAATATTTATTTTTAATAATTTAACATAGAGTAACCAAATTATTATAAAATAACAGATATATATTAACATAATTAAATCAAACATTAAATAAATGATATTTACGTAAACGTAATAATCATTCAAATAATATTCATCTTATAAGTTATAAACATAATATCCCAGGCAGCACACAATATTTAAAAAGTATTTACTATAAAAAAATAAAACATCTAAAATATTTATTTATTTAAAATATACCGTTACCATTTTTCGAATAATCATTTAAAGAAATGCGCGTCTTGAATTTGCCTTGATACTCGTGCAAATTCAGATAGCTAGGCATTTCTGTCCTCGTGAAAAAATTAAATATGAACTGCAAATGTCCTGAATTACGCCAGTTGTTCCGAGTCACGCCACTAATGTGTATCAAATGACGCCACCCTATCTGTGTGCTGGAAACCCTTATTATATTTTACAAAAACTATATTTTTATATGATATATTCTTTATTGTTTTATCATTGTTTAACTATTACTCATGCAAAACTAACATTTTGTATTACAATTCAGAATTATTTTATTTTATCATTTTACAGGTTACATTGTAATAACAATTTAAGAATAAATTTAGTCATGGATAGTTAAAAGTGATAGATTCTTGACATGGGTTTTTGGGAACCGTTTTTTACACAAAATCACATTATATATACGTTTACTAACTTCAATGGAGTCATTTGATACACTATGACGACTGCTTTCCGATAATGTTTAAATACTTTTAATTAGCTGTGTTTTAGTATGGACACAAAACAAATTATGGTGGCGTCATTCGGATCAGTGGCGTAATTCGGTACATCTATTTTAATTATATACAGAGATCTGATAATTAATGATAAAACTCTCGCATAAAAGTATTTTTCTATGTTGCTAAAAGATTTCGTTTTAATACGAAAATGATAAACATTCACGTTTCAGAGCATGGGCCCAAAGTTACGCGCCGTTTTTGTGTAGCCATTGCCGCTAATAAACAACTTTCCTAACAACCTTGACCGCGCATTTGGATTTGACGGAGGGCTGGACTAATTCAGCTTTTTATTAATTTATAACTCATTTTGCGAAAATCACAAAGTGATATAGAACTTTTTGACTCACTTTGGTCCATTCTATTTGTAGGCAAGAGTTTTATTATTAATTATCAGACATCCTGTATATATAGTTGTACTAATCATATCATTTAACAAATTTAACAATATTTCTATACTTACATTAATTCTGGTATTATAACTTTTATAATCCATAAAAGATAGTTGAAATGCTATTTGTTCACATTTTTACAGTTGTAGCAACTATTTTTTTTTCTGAGTATACCCGTACAGCACAGAAAATTCCAGCAACGTTGCAATGTTGCAGACTGCAATGCAATATTACGGAGACATTGCAGAAACATAAATTAACAATATGCCTGCAACATCGCATGGCATATGCCAGTAATATTCCGGAAACATTGCAATATCATAATTTTTTAATAAAGTAGTGGCAATAAAGAGCCAAAGCAGAATATTCGCGTATAATAATATATTAATTTAACTCATCCATAATTATTCATCCTTTAGTAAACTAAGATCGGGCGACGTTACTAAATTTTCCGCTGAATCTCTACGTTCCCTAAGAGTAGAACCGTCCATACAGGGTGATTCAGAACGACCCATGTGTCCCTGTAAAGATGTGTTCTTGAATAAATTCTGAGACGATTTTCCTCTACGAAAATTTTATCCAACGCTTACTTTTTGAATAATAAGAGGATAAAGTTAGCGAATCACGGGCCGTATACACATGCTAGACAAAGGCGACGCAACTCACCGTCCGACGCGGGCGCTTACCCGTGTCGAACGGTGAGTTCCGCCGCCTTTGTCTACCAATATTTTTTAATTGTTTTTTTAATAATAATTTTTTATATTTAATTTAATTATTGTATTATATTGATATATATTTTTTAATTGCATCTTATTTAAACAAATAACAGAAAAGTTATTCCAGATGCTATTCTGCATTTGCAAAATTAGTAAAAAAAACTATAATTTTATATTTGTTTATATAAATATTGTGCTTTAATTATACATATTTCATTTTTTCGGTAACGTATATTGACCTGATCTATCAGTTATATTTCAGGCCTGGTTCTCAAGATTACCACATGTAGTACCTCTTCAAGGTGCTAGGAGTCACAACGTTCAGATTTTTAAAAAGCCCGCTCACTCTGGGAGCGCCCCCGTCTCGTCATTGCTTTTCTTTGTGCGCGAGGGGTCACTTCGTTCCAGTAAAAGTTAATTATATTTACATAGTTTAGCGTTATTTCAGGATACAAAATGCCAAAGAGACATAGAAAGTCAAGTGATAAGGATTCAACGGAAAGATTGGAGAAAAAAATCCGAAAATATCAAAAGATATTGAGCAATCGTCAGGAAGTAGAATTGGAGGTTAGAATCTTCCGAAAAACAGATTGACCCGCAATTAGATCTCGGTAAGTAATTAGATCAATAAAGTAGGATAACTTCAACACCAGTGAGCTTACACGAGAGGTAAGACAGACTGAAAGTATAATTTCGCACATAAGGCAGATTAATGTATCTCAATCTAAAGTCCAGTGAGCTTACACTAGAGGTAAGACAAACTGGAAAAATTATTTTGCACATAAGACAAATAATGTATCTTAACCTAAAGACCAGTGAGCTTACACTCGAGGTAAGACAGGCTGGAAGAATAAACTTGCACAAGAGGCAAGTGAGGTTAAATTAATGTCGAATTCTCTATAAAAATCATATTTGAAAAAATATCTTGCCTTGGTTTTTTGTTTTAAGAACATGAGGAGATCTTAGATCGGGAAAACGTCGAGAATATGCCACCCGACGAAAATTGTGTAACCGAAGAAATTTTGAAATTGCTGGGAGACAATCCAAAGATCTCTAAGGCAGTTAAACCTAAATTACACAAGGACATATCAGACCGACTAGAAGGATGGATAACCGACGGATTACCAAAGGAGGATCAAGAGAAACTCATCAAAAAATATTCTCGCCCAGATTTTCTTGAGGCTCCGAAATTGAATCCAGAGGTTGAACCAGCGATGCAAGAAGCGGCAATAAAAAGAGATAAACACTTCCTAGAAAACCAAAATAATATTGGCTCGGCGATTGCGAGCGTAGGCTCTGCGTTATCTCTAATACTGTCAGCAGACGAGGAAGGCTTAGACGAACTCTTAATTATAGAAAGACTTTCTGATACGATTAGATTCTTAGCTGATCTTTTTAACAAACAGACAGTTTGTAGGAGAGCATTTATTTTACCGGGCTTAAAACCTAAGTTAAAAGCAGCTCTGGAAAAGACTAAGGCGGAAGAGTTTCTTTTCGGAAAAGAATTGAGTGAAAAAATCAAACAAGTAGGCGTTATGGAAAAAATGGCTAAGACACTTAAAGAACAACCACCTAAGAAGCAGAATACTTTTTTTCCAAAAAACTGGAAAGGCCATCCAGGGAGGACCTGGAACAGTACTCAGCCATATCAACAACAGAACCAATCGAAACGTCGATTTTTCAAGAAGAAGACTCAATATCAAAATCGCTCTCAGAATTCGAGCACCAAGTCAGCAACGGTGAACGACAAGAAAACAACTTAGTAAGTCATAGCTGGTCGTTTAAGTAAATATTTCGAAAATTGGAAAAAGCTAACAAACGATAAATTCGTGTTACAATGTATCAAAGGGTACAAAATACGATTTTGTAAACCAGTACGTAAGTCTTTTGAGTATAAAGAACCATCTAGATCTAATAAGGGAGAAATACTATTAGCTCAAGCAATAGATAAATTATTGAACAAAAAAGTTATTGTACGAGGCAAAGAAGAAACAGGTCAATATTTATCACCTTATTTTTTAATTTCCAAACCGAATGGGGAATACCGGTTTATTCTGAATTTAAAAGGATTAAATAAATTTATACAAACAGAACATTTTAAAATGCAGGACTTAAGAACAGCTTCGAGATTAATTCTACAGGATAATTTTATGGCATCATTAGATTTACAGGATGCGTATTACCTTATATCAATAGATAAATCTTGTAGGAAATACTTGCGTTTCAAATTCCAAGATAATATATACGAATTTACGGTATTCCCTTTCGGATTATGTACTAGCCCTTATGTATTCACAAAAATCATGAAACCATGAAACCTGTCATGGGCTATTTGAGAGCGCAAGGTTTATTGTCAGTAGACTATTTAGATGATATGTTATTAATAGGAAAAGATTATAAAGAATGTTACATGAATATAAAAGTAACGAGGATTTTACTAGAGTCATTAGGCTTTATTTTAAATAAGGAAAAATGTAGATTAATTCCGTCAAAACAATGTAGGTTTTTAGGTTTTGATATTGATTCACACAAGTATATAATATCGCTTTCCAAGGAAAAGAAACAAAAAATTCTCGATTTAATAAGTAACATGATTAACAGATCAGAGTGTAAAATAAGAGACTTTGCACAGCTAATAGGAAATCTAGTGGCAGCGTGCCCTGGAGTACAATATGGTTGGGTTCACATTAAGACGCTTGAAAGAGAAAAAGAGTTAGCCTTGATTTTTAATGGTGTAAATTACGAAGGAAAAATGCTAATTTCAGTAGGAATAAAAACCGATTTACTCTGGTGGGAAAGAAATCTTCCCAAAGCGTTTGCCAATTTCAAAAACACATCGATAAATAAAGTAATTTTTACAGATGCATCAACTTCAGGTTGGGGAGCAGTATTAGAAAATAAGGAAATTCATGGATTTTGGACGAAAAAGGAAAAACGAGAACACATAACTTATTAGAACTAACTTATTAGAACTAACTTATTAGAACTAAAGGCAATCTGGTTAGCATTACAATCTTTTGAAGCAAAAATTAAAAACTGTCATATTTTATTGAGGGTAGACAACACCACAGCTATCGCCTACATCAATAAAATGGGAGGCATTAAGTACCAAAGATTTAATACAATAGCGATGCAGATATGGCATTGGGCAGAGAAAAATAACATTTGGTTACACGCGGAACACATACCATCAAAACAAAATTCGGTAGCGGATAGATTATCTCGTCTAAAAAATGTAGATACTGAATGGGAACTAGCTGATTATGCTTTTAATGAGAGTACAAATACATTTGGAGTTCCAGAAATAGATTTATTTGCGACGAGTTTTAATACAAAGTGTCAAAAATTTTGTTCTTGGATTACAGAACCAGATGCCTGGGCAATTGATGCCTTTTCAATTTCTTGGTCCGAACTTTACTTTTATGCTTTTCCTCCATTTTCCATGATTTTGCGAACATTAAATAAAATAATTCAGGATAAAGCGAGAGGAATTCTTATAGTACCAAATTGGAAAGCTCAAGCATGGTATCCAATGTTTAGGAAAATGCTAGAAAAAGAACCTCTTATATTCAAACCATCACGACGATTACTATTATCACCTTGCAGGTCAATGATACATCCGATGGCGCAGAACCTTACACTACTATCAGGCATTGTCTCAGGGAAGCTTATTTAAGGAAAAACCTACCTATAAATTGCATAGAAATATTAATCGCATCACTATCGGAAAATACGCTTAAACAATATAATTCATCATTAAAAAAGTGGTGGAATTTTTGCATAAAGAAGAAAAAAGATCCCCTTGTGATCATGACTAATGATCTATTAGAATTCTTAACAATTCTATACAAGGAAGGGGCTTCCTATGGATCTCTAAACTCACATCGATGTGCAATCTCACTAATCTCAGTTAATAAGATCGGAGAAGATCCGATTATTGGTCGTTTTTTAAAAGGTGTAGCAAATCTAAGGCCAACAAATGCACGTTATGCATCCACGTGGGATACGAATATAGTATTAAATAAAGTTAAGACATGGTTTTCCTTAAGTAAACTTAATCTACAAGAGTTAACAGAAAAGACAATCATATTGTTAGCGTTAGGAACTGCGAGCAGAGCACAGACTTTAGCGGCAATTGAGGTGAATAATATTAAAGAAACCAAAGAAGGTTTAGAAATAAGAATTATAGAGCGTACAAAAACGGATAGACCAGGAAAAACTAGACCACTGTTGTATTTGCCTTTTTTTAAAGAAAAACCAGAACTTTGTATTGCGAACACTGTGATTCAATATTTGAGAGTAACGACAAAATTAAGAGAAAATACTAAACACTTATTTATTTCAATAAATAAGCCACATAAAAAAGTAACATCTCAAACAATTAGTAGATGGATAAAGAAAGTTTTACAAAAATGTGGTATTGATATTAGTGTTTTTACATCTCATTCGACGAGACATGCATCGTCATCAGCAGCTTTTATAAATGGACTTGACCTTGAGACTATCAGGAAAGCTGCAGGTTGGTCAGAAGGTTCAACAGTGTTCGCTAAATTTTATAATCGACCGATATCGAAAAATTTTTCTTTTGCAAGAGCTGTGGTAAAATAGTTTTTAATGATGTTTCATTAGATTGTAAAGGATTATATTCAGAATATATTCAGTATTAATTTTAATGCATTTCTGTCTATATTACAAAAATAAATATTTTAAAAGATACTTTATAAATACAAGTGGAGTGAACATGATTTGACCAGAAAGAGAAGAAAGACCACCTGAACTCTAAATAACTACATGTGGTAATCTTGAGAACGAGGCCTGAAATATAATTGAAGATCAAACGAACTTACCTGTAAGTGAAGTTCGATCGAAATTATATGAAGGGCCTCGTTCGAAAAGATTACATACCCACCCTAATTTAAGCAAATCGTTTAAATATTGTTAGAAAAATTAATTTACTGTTCTGTTTTCTCCACCCGATATGAAGCAGGTGATCTTTTCTTTCTGGTCCGGCTTCGCTTACTCTAAAAGAAAATGACGAGACGGGGGCGCTCCCAGAGTAAGCGGGCTTTTTAAAAATCTGAACGTTGTGACTCCTAGCATCTTGAAGAGGTACTACATGTGGTAATCTTTTCGAACGAGGCCCTTCATATAATTTCGATTGAACTTCACTTACAGGTAAGTTCGTTTGATCTTCAATTATATACACATATCAGTATCAAGTTCACAGGTCATGAGAAATCAATTCGCAGCGATCACGGAGGTCAAGCAACGTTCAGCGGAATCGCAACTTGGATGGGTGACTGCTTGGAAATTTCCAAAAAAATATTCCCGAGATTTTTTTTGCAAAAAATGTTTTTTAAAATGTTACACAAATATTGTTTTGTTTATTGGAATTATGTGATGTAATAATATTTATGTGAATATTTTGAAAAAATGGGATGTTTCAATGCAATATTTCAAAAAGCGGACATCTTAATATGTTGCTGCAATCTTCCAGCAATGTTGCAGCAATGTTTCGCAATCAAAATGCAATATTACAATGTTTCAATAAAATCATTCTGCAATGTTCCTGCAATCTCTTTGTGCTGTATGGGTAGATATTAAAGGTACTCACCTACTTGTACTTTTCCAGTAATGACTGCTGTTATATTTCCAGTTGTCACAACAAGTTTTTCGATGGAAAAGACACCTCTCTTACGCCAGAAGTTGAATGTCACATATTTAAAATAAATATAAAGATTACACCGATGAAAATTCCAATTAATGTCAAAAATATTATCATGAATCTGAAATTAAATGATATATTTAGAAAATGAAAGAATCAATTTAAGTGATGATAACTTTAAAAATTAATTTCTACACTTTAAAAATTGTATATCATAAATTAATTTGTTATAATATAAATAAAATCTTACATATTTATTGTTTGGATAATGTTCTAATAATGCAGTGCGTGTATAATTTTTTGGAATATCGCCGTGATATCGCTTTTACGTGGTCTGTACGAATGACAATCTCTTTCGATAAGATACTAAGTCGATCTGAAATGTCTACACTGTAGAGGAGACTTTTTAAACCGACTTGCTACCGAAAGAGATGGTGGGGGAGATTGCGCGGAATAGCACTGAATACACCCTTTTTCATCATTCATTAGGCCTGTTCGTGTTGCTGCCCTTTTTGAATTAATTTCTTTGTCGTCTCTCTCTTTCTTACGATCGAATATATATTTATCTCATCTCGAGTGCAAACATTTTTGGGGATTTCAAGCAACTCGAACAAACCTATTATATGTAAAGCAGTGCTGTCAGCTACTTGCAACTTTCGGCCGGATTTTCGACGCACGCCTATTGCTTCCCTCCAACCGCTCGCGCTTTAGTAACGATGCTGCCGGACGGCGTAACTAACATAAGGAGCGCGACACATCGTCTCAGGACCGTGCGTAATACAAAAGTTATAAGATCATGAGTCATAAAACAGTCTAATTATTTAATGTCTTATAATTCTACAAAAGTTATTGAAATTTTTTTTTTTGATATTTTAATAATTACATTTAAGTAATATTTTATTATTACATAATTAAATAATTATTATTATACTATTATTACGTATATTATAACGTACGTGTATTGTAAAATTAAAAATTTGTGCAATTTATTTAAATAATAAATAAATTGCACAAATTTTTAATTTTACAGTACACATACGTTATAATATACGTAATAATAGTATAATTAAAAGTTTTATAAAAATTTATAAAAATAGAAGTTTTATAAAAATTTTTCTGTATTCTATGTCCTTTTTTAACAGTTAAATTATCTTAAAATTTTCCAGATAAAACAATGTATAAATTTATCTTTTATCTAGATAAATTAAATTTAAATCATCTTTATCTTATCTAAGATAACTTTAAATGTAATTTATCTTATTTTTATCTAGATAATTTTAAGTTATCTAAGCGCAACACTGCCGTAGTCGTAAATTGTTTATATCAAAATGCATTAAATAAGACGATGGTTTTGATGGATCGTAAGACTGCATGTTTTTATTATTGGCTTTTGCATATCTGCCAGAACATTGACTTAAGCCGCCACGAATACCTTTTTCAATGAACATAACAGCATCAATGTCTCTGAGCAACTCGAATCTTATACCTGTTTTCTTCAACATTGCATCCCAAAATAATTATCCCAAAATAAAAACTCTACCGGTTTAGCCCGGTGCGTATTACGTAACCACCCTTTC
Organism: Solenopsis invicta; assembly: GCF_016802725.1. NCBI lineage: Eukaryota > Metazoa > Arthropoda > Insecta > Hymenoptera > Formicidae > Solenopsis > Solenopsis invicta. The sequence continues at coordinate 15,771,959 of NC_052670.1, read as the reverse complement.
GCTGCTCGGCGGAGGACTATTTCATAATAAGGGCCGGCTTCGCGGCCGTAGTATTTTAAATATTTCGAAAATTGCCTTCCTAGGACACTTCTTGAGTAATGGCAATACTTGGAATATAATCCCGGGGTAATCGGACCGCATAGGCGCCCGAGCATTTAACTTCTCTCTCCTGGTCCCCCGTCCGCCCCGCCTTGCCATCGAGGGAAGCCTCTCTTTTCTCTTCTTCCCTCCCTGCCCCTCTCTCCCATCATCTCTTTTTCTATCTCTTCTCCAAACGATCTTTTTTCTCCTTTTCCGCTTTTGTTTCTTTCCCCTCCTCCCTTCCTCCTTCGACGTTAAAGGTGCAATTTCACGTAGCTATAATATCCAGATATTTACCCCTACTCTATCAAAATTTCCCATAATTTCCCATAATTCCCCATAAATCTCCATAATTTTGGTAGAATGGGGGTAAATATCTGGTTGTTATATCTACGTGAAATCGCACCTTAACGCGCCGCGCCAGTGAGCGCGAGAGAGTTTTTTGTTTGCTTCCTCGCTTCGGAAATCGTTTCGTGTTGGATTAACCGGATTAGATGTATTCCGTAGGATTTATCTCCGCGGAACCATTGCCGAACGGTAGTCTCGGAATAATATACGCAAGGCAGAGAGACGCGAGTATCTCGAGACTCCTCGCGTTTTTCCTTTCATCTGCGGATTCCTCTTTTCATGATCTGCTCTCACAACTTTGTAATACTCCACTTTAAATATTTTTCTAACAATTGCTCATGTTAAAATTCTCCATTAAAGTTTTTTTAAAATGGAACGTAGAATAATATTTTATTACCCATGTTTCTTTCGTCAGATTTTAATCTTTGATGTGATAAATAAATCTTACCTAACAATTTTTCTAATTCTTTATTTTTTAGCATACTGTATTTTATAACATCATTTTTATCGGAATTTGGATTAATTTTGTTACATATTAATGTCATTATTAAGACTATATTCCAACCAATGCCACTATTGAAAATTGATATAATCATTATTTAAAAAATCTTGTAAATAATGATTAAAGTGTAGGTTATATTTTAAATTGATGCGTGTATGTGTGCGCGCGCGCGCGCGCGTGTATGTATAAAGGGTAACTTTAAGGGTGTTAGTTATATAAAAAAAACGGGCGCGCCAAGTACACTGTTGCTAGAGATTTTGCTCATCTTTGATTTTATTTGTCACATAATTTGCTGCTCATCGGTATGGGAGTGATCCGTTTGCGATTGATCACAGTTATTTGAGCGGCTGGTGCCTACGCAGTTTTTCCACTGTTTAACACTGTAAATGGTGGGTGGTCAATTGCAACGTGGTCATAATACTTCTACCCCATCGGTAAATATACTTGCTATATTTTTGATTTCACTTCTTTTGATAATATTATATTTGGTTTTATTCATAGTTTTTGTTTGGTTTTGTATTCAATGGAATTGGTCTTCCGGAAAAACCATTAAAAAATAAAACACATTTGCAATAGTATCTCACAGATGATGCAAAAAACTGATAAAAATAATAACATTAATTATGACTTTTGTTTTGTAATAAATTTATGTATCAATACCAATTATCTAAATATTTAAAATACGAGTAGATGCGTAAAATTAAACTTTTATACCTATTAATATGTAATAGGTATACTTATTAATATGTATGTACATATGTACATATATGTAATTCATAGATACTGTTTTTTATAGTTAAATATATTATAAATAATATCTTTCCTTAGAAAAATGTAATACTGGCAATATTGAATTAGCTAGTAATTATTACTTATTTTAAACATTAAAAGTACTAATCAACAGTACTTTTAATACTCATAATAAGTAATAATTACCAATTTAATTTATTAAAAATAAAACTATTATTTTCTTGTCATCTAAGGTAGCAGTCATATTTGAATCGCATCAAACGCGTGGTAAATCGTTCCTTTCTAAGTGCGCATCAACAAAATGAAACTGTACCAATCGCACAGCACAATGAATGCGATCTACGATGTGTGCATCGCCCCCAGGTCTTCTGCGTCCTTTCTCTCTCTCCCATAACCTGGGCCAACAAATTTGTTATTGTCCGCGCGAACCGAGTTGACCAATCAAACTACGGCAGAGCAACGTCAGTAAATATATAGCTATTCAAAGGGTAGCTTCTGGCTCTTTGGCCTCTTAGCTATGTGGGAAACAACCGTCCCACATGTTCTCACACTCACATCTACATGGCATCAGTAACATCTCAGCGGTCCTTGCGAGACGTCGGATCTTGTATGTTAAGTTAGGTATAATTGATAATAGAAATACTTCCCACGATGGCCTACAGCTTGACTCTTAGAGACGGCCATTTTAGACGAATCCACAAAGTCTTTGAGAACAATTGTTTTACTACGCACACCTTGGAATCGCTAATAGTGTCCCGTTTGGTTCTAGACGGACGGGGGGGGTGCGCACGATTGGACACTGCACGATTGGACACCACCACTCACAGCGGCCGATACCTAGATTTTTCCGTTGGTTTGGTTAGATAAGTCAAGATGATTGATTGGTGTCCAATCGTGCTGTGTCCAAAAGAGTGTCACCCCGGACGGGTGAGTCTGCATAAATTTTTAATGTCATAAATTTTGGCAATGAAATTGCGATTGCTTTAATGATGCTTCTTTTATCTACGTCTTAGAATTACTTTATATACTATTGTTGTTTTTTGCATTGTAATTTGCAGGATTGGAACGTAACGCGGTTTGTTGTTATCGTTACAATTACTCTTTTTTTATAACGAATCTGTTCAGCGGAAATAACACTAATATTTTTACACTGTAGTTTTATATAATCAGTATAGCTTACTTGCACATTTGAATTTGCATGGTACAATTAATAGACGACGCAATAGACAACGCGTGTAAATTGTCCGCGTATGCAATATTGTAACAGTCACATTTGCATTTGATGATGCTTGTATACGTCTCACAAGGGCAATATACATAACCCGGGTCACCAATTTTGATGAAACTTTACAATTATGTAGTATTAGTATAGAAGTACTAAATGCTAAACGGAGACGATGCACCAGGACTTCCAATCTCCCGTATATTTCGATGAAGCCAGCGTTAGTGGCGTCCTCGCTGTAACACCTCAAGTAAAATGGAACTACTTGCTACTAAGCAATATCTGTTGGCAATATTTAGATATCTGTCGATAATAGTTAATATTAATAATAATTATGGAAAAAAGAAAACATTATGAAGAAAACACTGGTAGTGATAAAATTGTCATATTTTATTTTGCATAAAAGTAAAATACAAAATGTATTATGTATATTTACTTAATTAATCATACATTAGAGATTAAATATATCAAAATATAAATAAAGCAATAAATTCAATTAGCAATAAAATAAATTAGCAATAAATCAATAAGCAATACACAATAAATTAATTTTCAATACAACTTGAATAAGAATTCTAGTCGCAGCTAAATCTTTGTGCTTGTTTTATTTGTGTGATTTTATACACTTTCCTGAAATTCAATAAACTGTTCGCCGAATTGTTTTTTCAGTATAACAGAGCCCTGCGTTGAACCCTGGCTGAGGTGATATTTTTTGCAATAAATTCTTTGCAGTTTTTTGAGGGGGAAGAGGAGAGTTAATATTAATTTCAATTTTAATAATATGTGATATTAGTAAAATCTTGTTCAATGTAGGGCTGTGTTATGACTGAAAAAACAATTCGGCACACAGTTTATTGAATTTTAAGAAAGTATAAAATCACACAAATAATACAAGCACAAAGATCTAGCTGCAACCATAGAAGACATTCTACTTTTACATATATGTAACATACATAATGTCTGTTTATCGCAAACTAGGATAAATTGAAAAGATTGTAAATTATGAAAAAGGCACTGTTTTAAAAAAAAGGATTTTAACAAAATCAATTCAATTGTATGCGTAAGAAAAAAGTAGTTAACTTATTAATATTGCAGTAATCCTAGTTTATGCTGTTACGTCCGCGGATTCGCGAGGTTGCGATCCGGGACGTGGATCTTGCTCGTTAGTTAGTTTTGGTTGGATTTTGCTTCTGAGATATAGGCAGCTCAAGCAGCTGTCACCAGTCGTGGCTCGGAGTCGTGCGGTAACACGCCCCGATACACGACAATTCGTTTATGCAGGTACGAGGAGAGATTTTGGGAGGAGATATATATATATATATATATATATATATGTGTATGTGTGTGTGTGTGTGTGTGTGTGTGTGTGTGTGTGTGTGTGTGTGTAATTGTGTAATGAATACGCAGTGAATTTGGAAAGGTTTAATAATATTTTACTAAAGTCGAAGGAGTTTGGACGTGCGTGATTGAGCTTGGCGTGGGGTTAAATGAATGACAGAGTGTGCACGATAGTTGAATTGATAGCATATATTTCTGATAGCATAAGGAAACTACAGAAAAGATAATAACTGTACGGCCTAACCGCGGATACAATAAAAATTCCCGTGTCGATCCCGAGTCAACCTTAAATTGATTTTTTCGCCTTCGGTAATGATCAGCAGTCTCCGCGGGGTCGGTGCCGCGGTCCCTTTTCGGCCCATGGCTTCTTGAAGAGATGCATTGAATCAGTGAGAAGGATTGCCACGTGAATGTATAAATGAGCCGATGACTTACCCGTCTTCTGAAGAACGATTTCAACGTAATAGCGATTGATAGAGAGAGAGGTCAGTATGAATGATCCACGAATTTTAGTAAGACAAATTATTACTAATAAGAAACTAATCGAAAATACGAGTATACGTTGTGAGAGACGAATCCGCTGGGTCGGAGTGAACACCCGTTAGAACGCCCCCTTGGAGGTGGATATTATTCGGGAAAAGAGGAGACGGTAAATGCGTCAAGGAGTCGCGCTAGCGAGTCTTTCTCGACGGAACAGGAAAGGAAGAAGGACGGTGTCGAAGAGTCGCGTTAGCGAGTCTTCTTCGACGCCGTAGGAGAGGGAGAGAGGGGAGACGTCGGAAAGTCGCTTTCGCGAGTCTTCTCCAACGCTCGGATGAAAGGGAGGGAGGCAGAGAAACGAGTGAGGCCACACTCTAGCTAATGCTAGATGTGGTTCAACCCTCAGGATCTCTGATGGGAAGGGGAGAGAGGGAAAGAGGCGATTCGACCGGAGCCACCCCGAAGACCAACGTCTTCGTCAGGAGTAAGACCCACCCGTCGCTGAGATCGTACCTGGAGGTCTGCACGTTGGCGGTCGCCGATGGCAGCGATTCTCGCTCGACCAACAAGACTGATCTGAATTTCGAGCTCCGATTTCGCTCCTTATAGAGGTAAGGATATGGGCAAGAGGTGTCGCGGGACGATTCCTCAGGTTCGCGTAAAATTCGGAGCGATAGTTTTTCGTAACGTGTGGCCCTTAGAAGTCCGCCCCGCTCCGCGACCGCGCGGCTTGCGCCTATAGTTCACGCGAGCGCTTGTAGACTTCTCCGGGGATCGCGACTCGCGGGGGCACCGCGTACCAAGCCCCGACGCGAAATCCAGTGCTCAGAAAATTAATAGAATTTAATAGAAATTATATTATAATTAAGAGTGTGCGAGGCGATAGCGCCAAGCACATGCAGTAGTTTTACGTATAAAAAGTTAAGGTTTTATTATCGTTCGTAAGAGATTAATTGATTCAAAATTGTTTATCATTTTTATTGGCCGCGATTTTAAAGTTGTTTCGATCCGAGTTGCATGGCGCAGCAGTAGAAAGCGTTCATGAGTGGATCACGTTTCGATAATTATAAATTTGCCGTGCCTAATATTTTATATTAAAGTGGAAAGATGAATAGAATTCCAAAGCGCGGAGCTTGGCGGTATTAGAGAGGGTCGCGAGCCGAGGGGTCGGCGCGCACGATGTTTGTCTCGCGTCGATGGACGCTCGCGGGTGTTACGCGTCGAGGAGGCGGTACCGTGATGTAGCCAAGCCGTATGAGATTTGAAATCGAGCGATATCGATTTATGATACTGATGTAGGATTCATTAATTGATCGGAGAATGTTGCCGGGTTCTAATTAGGCTATTATTAGTACGGATGGCGCGGAAAAATAAAAATTTTCTCGCCAAACAATGCAATAAACACATATATATTTTACATACATATATATACAGGGTGTCCCAGACCAATGTATAAAAATTACTACGATGAAGTAGAAGGGATCGAGATAAATCAAAAAGTCTAATAACAGTTTGCAATATTTGCAATAATTTTTGTGTAATAAAATATTAAAGTCAGCCGAATAAGAGCGCGCGGAGAGGCAAACGGTTGGTCACCTGAGCCGTAAGACCGTCTCGACGCGGTACGGTGCCAAGCTATCTTTTCCCTTGCCGCGCGCCACTTACCAACGCCTACAATCGGGCCGTAGTGGGCGGTCAGACGAGCGACCGCTTGTCTCTCCGCGCGCTCTTATTCGGCTGACCTTAATATTTTATTACTCAAAAATTATTGTAAATATCGCAAAATGATATTATACTTTTTCATTTATCTCGATCCTTTCTACCTCATCATGATAATTTTTATACATTGGTCTGGGACACTCTGTATATATATATATATATATATATTATATATGCGAAAATTGAAATAGATAGTTTAAGAGGATGCTATAGTGACCGAAGAACTTCCTCGACGTCGGCATTAACCAACTTTTATGTTATGCTACACTATGCGTCTTGTATATTCAAGCTCCAACGCGATAATGACCTAATTGTGATAAAGTGCTCTGCCCCCCTCCCCCCTTCTTCTTATGCTCCAAACAGTTTCTGCAGTTTCCTAATTTGCTTGTAGAATGCTGACTTGCTTACTTTTTTTAATTTGGCACTTGTCCCCTGAAATTAGTCGGGGCGATGACGATTTGATCATACAACAAAATTTAATCTTGCTTTCAATGCTTAGAACAACGATTGTTCTGCCAGCCGATTGTAATGCAATCGACAGGCATAAAAATATGCCTATAATGAAACAAAAAGCGTCCGAACACGTAGGCGGTCCCAAACGAACTTTGTGGAATGCTGACGACGTCTTTTGGGAAATCGTGAAAGAAAACTTGAAGATATCTGAAAGTGGTTGAGAGCTAGAGAGAGAAGGGGGGGGGCGGGATATAGAGTGTAGAATTTATGACATCCTTTTTAAAACTACATTCCAAAATATCCTCGAGGAAAATTTGACCCGATATAATACAGTCTACGTTACGTGTACTATATATTTCAAGTAAAATTTTTCTTGGAAAGAATGTTTTGGAGTTTAACCCAAGAAACTATTATTTTATTAGGTATGGGTATTTGTCACGTAATCATTAAACGCTACAAAAGGTTTATTTTTTACTCCAACCTTTTATTTCTCTTTTTTTCGTGAAACTTTTTTAATTTTTTTTTTTATCTCATTCATTAATATTTATATCTTTTTTTGTCAAACTTTTTCATAGATTTGTTCACATAAAATAAGCTCTATAAAAAAACAAGATTTTTTTCTTTATGAGAGTTATAGACATGAAAATGAAGTTATTTATATTTATGATTTTTTTAGTAGAATTTTATTGATCTTCATTATATAAAAATTTCTGCATTGCAAATCTCGTTAAATGATTTCTATTTCTTACTTTAAACTTTTACTTGTGCATATTTTCTCAAAATTATTTTGCACTTTTTGCGACACATGGGACATAGATTTGCAGCAACTTGAGATTCATATGCCAAGCAGACAAGCTAATCATTAGAAATGTCTAATAATAACGATATTCTTTGCATTTCTTATCACACTTATATATTTCACATCTCTCTTTCTTGCCGTGATATCTGACATTAATTAATATAAATTTTTTCTAATAGAAGAAAAAAGAAACCTCTTCGAGGTCATTCCCCTTCGGAATTACGTTTGAATCGATGTTATTTGGTCGGTTAAACTAAGAGAGATATATTCTTTTGTTTACTAATTTTTTTTTAATAAAAGAAAACATACAAAGTTAAATATTCTTGGAGAAGTCATTTAGAAGTAGTAGGTAGTAAAACGACACAAGTATCGTTTTATTTTTCTTAATATTTAAATAAAACTTTTGTGTCACTAATTGTGAATGGAAAATACCCGGTCAGAGCAACTGCACGATTATATCATACAGACACTTCTTCACTTTCTTCAGAAAAAGGTGGTCAACTTCACAGAAATCACTTTCTCTCCTACTGACGATGAACGTCGATCGAACGCACGTTGTCCCACTATTTATACTTATTGCTAGGTGCAGACACAGTTGATTCATTCAAAGAAACTTACAAGCAGAAATATCGCTTGTTTCAGATTAATTGAATAAAATCACACAAACTTTTGCTAATAACCACAAAGCATTTCTCTCATTTTCTTGTTGTTTCTTCGTTGGGTTAACAGAATGTAATAAATGATAGAGAATGAGTCATTATAGATAAAGCAAATGGTGATGCTGATATTGCGAAACAGCGAAAAGAAAGCTAGTAATCATAGCAATTTCAGAAGCGTCTATTTTATATTGAAAAATATGGTAATTTTGCGTTACTAATATTTTGTAATTTATGTCATTGCAAATGTAGCGATTAAAAACATATAAGAAAAAAATACTCACACAGAAAAATACATACTGTAAATTACTTGAATTAAGTAAATATTACTTATTCAAAATATCAAAAATATTTTTCACATTTATCATGAGTATTAAATTTATTAAATGTATTCTGAATCTTGATTATTTAATACTTCAAATAAGAATATTAAATTAAAACAAAAGTTTGATTTGTTCACTATTCTGATTTTTTAAATAAAATTTTATAATGTTGTTCAAAAGAATATAAATTTCTTTTATTAGTTCATGATAATAAACTTTTTTAAATTTGTAAAGCATATTATTAAACTGTTATCAAGAAAATATTCTTTGTTAAAGAAAATCTTTAAATTAATAAATTGAGTAATCGCTTTTTTTCGCAGTAGAATTGATATCTTTCTATGTACGTAGTGCTGTTGTGTCAAAGAGATGATTAATATGAGGAAGACTAGTTCGAATTATTAATGCTTTCCATTCTGATTTTGCATAACAAAATATTTTAATACATAACGCGCATGCATTATAATGCCCTTGCATAAGATGGTCACATTCCTTACTGATTCAGCAGACAACTTATATTTAAGATATGCGTCTGTCTCGAGAGTAATCAATTCGCGGCACACCTACCCTAAGTAAACAAGAAAAAAAAATGAAAAATGATGCAATAAAATAACCGTATTTTATTAAAATTTATTTTTACTTGCGCTCTCTGGCGCTCGTTTTACTATAAATGCATCATTAACATTAAAAACGTTTGATACTAATTCTTTAATAATAAAGTCAAACATTAATACTGGTGAATGACAAAGTCAAAGGTTTTATTAAAAATAAAATTTAAGTATAGTTGTAAGTTTTTGTCTACTTTAGAGAAGAATATATCGAAGTTATTGTAGTCGATTTTTCGCGATGCCGATTGGTTCTCTCGCTGCGCTAACTTCGTGAGCGGCCATCATCGCGGAGATCTCGTATTTTGATTATGTGTATTGAGAGGTTAATAGTGTAAAGGCTGTAAGGGACTGGCTTGCAAGTCCGAGGCCGGTATTTATAGTCGATTCTTATATTTAAAATCATCTTAAGTATCATCTTAAGATGCCATCAACCAATCAGAGAGCCGTATTAGCATCTTAAGACGTTACTTAAGACGATCTTGAAATAAAAATCGACTATGAATACCGGCCCGAGTGGATTGTCAGGAAGCCGGAAGAGGGGACCGGAGAGCACACGGAGGTTCACAATCGGATTATTTAAGAATAACACTGTTTTATTCTCCAGCGTGGTTACATCGAGCGACCATACCCACGCAACACAAGGACGTCCTTTAGACGTCCAATGGACGTCGCGGTCGGACATGTCTTGACGTCCAGATGACATACTAATTGTGTCTCGTAGACGTCTAGGAAACGTCCTTCGGACGTACAATGTACCTTCTGACGTCAAATGGACGTCGTTAGGACGTCTCAGTAGGACATAAAAAGGACTTTTATAGACGTTGTTTGGACATTATTTTATATTGCGCGATTAGGACTTTATTTAGTAAAAAATGATATTTATTAGTAAAAGTAGTATTAACCCTGCCGAAAATGTGAGATTAAAACCGATTAAAAAAAAAGTAATCCGAATCAATCGAGATTTTTGCACCGAAAATATGGTGTAAAGACAGATTGAAAATATTATAAAATCGGAACCCAGATAGATTTTTGTTAAAACAGAATACATTAATATAAAACGTTATAAATGTTTAATTTACAAAAAAATATTTCTTGTATTCTTTTCGTTGAAAAAGACTAAAAAAAGATTAAATTTGAATTAAATATTTAATTTTCGTACAAGATTAAGTAACAAACAATACAAATTGTTATTTACATGTAAATAATTATAAAAATTTATGTGGAACAGCGTTCCACACACACGTCACATTTGAAAAAACTGAGAGCGAGTATTCGTCTCGAGGTTACAACAAACAGCTCCTAAAAGTCTTACTGAAGTTATGAGTTGGAGAGTCGGCCGCGGTGGCGCCTAGATATAACGCCCGTGGCCGCATTCGACTCACGAGAAGATCTCTCGCGGCGTGGCCGCCTAGCGGTGGTGCCAGCACTCACTTGTTAAATTCATTTCAATCCGAAATTACAGGATTTCATAAATTATAATTAAATCGAATTTTAATGTATACATGTATTTGATTCACAGAATCATGTAAACAGATATGATTCTGTAAATCAAATATATATATAGTACCTTTTGTTATACCTGCTAGATGTATAATTACTTTCTTTATATTTTAAGTTTACGTTCCAAAACGTTTTTTCCAAGAAAAATTTTACTTGATATAATATACGTTATTATTTATTTATATTTTGAGTAGGATTTTCCTTACAAATAAAATAGCCATTAAATAGCATATTAAATTAATCGTTATAGTATTATACATATGTATTAAATATTACATAATTTAAATATTATATATAATGAAATATTAAATATAAACGAATAATATATTTTATTAAAAAGCTATATACTGTATATTAAAGCTTCTCATATTATCAAAATTTGTAGTTTATGTTTATATATGGTTAAATATATCTTTTGTTAAATATTTTTTAACACGAAAAATTATCTTTATAATTTTATAATTTATAAAATTCTTGTGTTATAATAATAATGATGATGATGATAATAATAAAAATACTCAATTTTGTTGAGTATTTTTGTTATTATCATCATTATCATTATTTTGTTGAGTATCATTGACATATATGTATATAGCGGACCTTTCCGGAACGTACCACCAATATCTGCTAGACATTTAAAGGACGTCCTTAGAACATCTTCAAAATGTCTTATTTAATATAAAGAACAACGCAATTTTTGAATGCATATTTATTTTGTATGTATACATAATATGTTAAATATTACGAATCATCCCAAATATGTCCTGCGGATGTCCTACAAACGTCATACTGCAGCTATAATAAACCAGGATGTCCTTCGGACGTCTTTGGAACGTCCTATGGACGTACGAGATAGTAGGACATTACAAGGACTTTTGTGGACATGTATTGGACGTCCGGGGACGTCCATGTGTTGTGTGGGGTATCATAGGCTATGAGTGTGTTTCAAACTGCAATAAACTGTGTATAAAACGTGATAAATGTGATTCGGACCGCAGTGAACTGCTTCTCCCGTGAATTCGCTTGATTGTTTTCCGGCTTAAGAAACAGTGACAAGACACCATTTCAAGAATTTTTCAATTGTCGTTGCAATAATGGCTGACGAAAAAATAAAAACAATTTTGAAAGAATTGAAAATTGAAAATCTTACAGACGTCTTTGAAAGTAAGTAGAAAGATTTTTGTACTGTTACGTGTCTTATTTATATAAAATATTTTCTTTTAAATATTTTCTTTATAATAAAAACCTAGAATGTATACCTAAAATATTCAAAAATTGCAATGAGCAGTACATATTATTTCTTCTGTTTTAAATAAACATTGCTTTAAATACTATCTTTTTCAGAAAATAAAATTAAAGAAGAGGATTTACAATATTTAACTGAAGAGCTTATTACACAATTAATTAAACCTATAGTACCAAGAGCACGTTTTTTAAACTATTGGAAAAAAAATTACATTCAGGACAACATTTTAACCGATTCTGTGCATAACTTAGCAAATCCATTTAAATGAGAAACGTATGTTTTATAATTTTATTTATGAAGCCAGTGATTACGACAAAATATTTTAATCAAGTAATTTTTAAAAATAACAATTATGTCCTAGATCTAACTTTTTTCAAATATTATAATACTAAAAGATTATAATTAATATGCTAAATTAGTATAAAAAGTATTAACTTGATTACAAAAGATTATATACATAAAATTTATTTTTATAATTAGATCATTAATGATAGAGCAACTACATCTGAGACTTCAAATGAACAAACAGATTCAGATAAAGAAAATTGTATAAAACGTCAGCAAGCTTTTTCAAGTGAATCACAATTTATAATTCTGACTATGCCGTCTATAAGAAAATTGCTTCAAAAAGAAAGTGCTGGACAACGTATAATAAAAATGTATGATAAAAACGGCGAATTTACTGAAAAAAGTCGCAATAAAATGTGTGATATTCTTATTTCGTATCTTGAAAATAAACATGCAAGGTAAAATATTTATTTTTTTAAATATATATTATTTATGCTCTTTCTTAAAAATTTATAATATCTATACTTTATAATGATACATTTTATTATTATAGGAGAAGCAGCGAAATTTGTAATAAAGTTAGCAATGTCATTGTCAAAGGTTTTCCAACAGAATGTCAAAATACATATTTTGTCCCTCTTATAAGTAAAAAGAATTCTTTGATTAATAAATCAATTCCAGCACGAGGTAAATTAATAAATATGTGGAGAAATCGTAACTATGAAAATAAAAAAAGAGAGATTCGTAGTGATTCCGAAAGCAATAATGACAAAGAAGGTAGTCATCATACAAAAGAATATATTTCAGAATTAATAAATTATCATAACACAGTTAAACGTTGAAATAAATAAATTATTTTAAACATTAATCGTGATTATAATATTGAAAACTTTTAGTTTTATTAATCTTTTTATTGAAACTAATTTTTTTCAAATAGAATCTTAAATAAAAAGTTTTTTAATATTGTTTAATAAAAATTATATTACAAGTATTTTAATAAAAAATTTAAGTACAGTTGTAATATTTTATACAGTTTATAAATAATACTTTGTGTTAAACCAAATTTTTTTTACGTTAAGTTTGTTATAAAGCAAATATTTTTCTAAAAGCTTAATAATCCACATTAATTTTTAACTCAAAATAAAAACGTGATTTATTCAATTAATAAAATATATTATAATAATTTTCTTTTTTTCCTAATAGATTCCGAGTTTCAACGAAGTTTTGACTGGTTGTTTCATAATGGAGCACCATGGAATTTAGTCAAGTCTCATTGGGATTGTACATTCAACAATCGTCATTTATAGTGAAAAACCTCCAGAGATACACAACTTATGTACATTTTTGAACAGTGGTCTATTCTTTGTATGCCAGATAATTACAAATTTATTCAGAGTGATTTTATGAATATGAAAATTTGTAACGTTGAAGTCAATATTAAGACATGGATGGACTTTTTTAATAAATTGGTCAAGAAAATTCATATTAATAAAAGAGATGATACTGCTGCTGCACTTTCTGATAGCATTAATGATCATGCTATGAAAGATGGTAATATTATAAATAGATGTATTTTTCATATTAATATTACATATAAAACTATATATAAAAATTGTTACGTTATATAAAAAAATATTTTTTTAGAGGATAAAGTTGCTGCTACGTTAATGTTACTATCTCATTTTATACTACCAAAAGGAATGCTTCGACTAAATAAACAATATTATAAAGCATCTATAGCAGATTCTAAAGATAGTATAATAAGACACGTAATGGTACGTTATATATAATATAAAGTATTATATTTTCTATTATATTGATTATATTAAATATGTAACATATCTTTTTTACAGAACGCTAATAACATTCAAAATGTGAAAGAAGATATCATCAAGAAAGCAAAAATATTGAACCTGTATCTGTTCAACCTTATATCATAGTAGTAGGACCCACAATTTCTGAAATTATTCATTCATATGTTAGTATAGATAATATGTTGTATAATGCAGCATCTACTCTTGATGCTTTTGATATCTATTTTAAATCATATCATGTTTTCCACGTTAAATATCCAGTGTTTTCCGAACATCTGTGGATGTTATTTCAAAAAGGTTTCTATAAATTTACGACTAAGTGGGATAAAATTATACTACATGTTGAGTATTTAATTAATTACTTAAAGAATGAAAATTTACAAGAATACGCAACAAGTTGAAATAGTAAATGATTAAAAAATCTGGAATTTCAATAAAAAGATTCTTTTTCTAAAGCTGATTTTATAAAGAAAAGTTTTATGAGGGATGTTGTATTTCAAAATATTTTTAATCTATAAAAATGTACGATAAGATTACTTTGTTAGTTTATAACTTTGTTGGTCTATAAGTTTATTAGCTCATAAGTTTTTGTTTTAAATGTTACAGTTTAACAGTCAGGATTGAATATTACAAATTTTATTATATAACAATTTTTTTTATTTTTTCAACAAAAATTATTATTTTTGCATTAGGAAAAATGTATGACATTATTTGTATGTTTTGTGGAAAACTTTTTCCTTCTTTAGTAGAATGGAATAATCACATTAAAGTACTATATTTCATAAAGCGTTAAAAAATTCACAAATACGGTGCAATATAGATGTTTGTAGAAGAACGTATCATAGATTCCAATCGCTATTAAAACATATTAAGTCTCAATATGCAGACATTATACAAAAAGATTTATTCAAAAAAACTTTAGCAGAAGATAATGAAAGGAAATTAGTATTATTAAAAAACGATGAACGAGAATGTAATTTGAACACGCATGATAATGATTGCATAAGTTCCGGTAACTTAATGGAGAAAAAAAATGAAATAAATCTAAAAAGTTTTCAATGTAAGGTTATGTATTTTGCAACAAAATTGATAGCTAAGCTTTATTCGGAAAATAATACTGACAAAAAAATTATTCATGATATTATCTTCTGTTGATACGTTCTTTTTTTCAATTTGCTTAAATCAATTACAATCTGAATATGAACAATTAACAGATCTATGTGCAAAAATAGAAATAATGAAAAATTCTATACAAGTTTTTAAAATCGAACATATGACGTTTAAATTTTTTAAAGATAATGGTTTTTTTACTTTTACCAGAGAAAATAATTATTTCAGCTTTTCTTTCATTAGGAAAATGCAAAAAAACTATACAATTGTTAACGAAAAAAAAACGAATATTGTAACAATACTTTCAATGCAGTTCTGAAAAAATTTTTAGAAATGCCTCATGTTTTTGATAAAATTATATCTTTCATAAAAAATTGTTTGGATTGTTCTGTAATAAAATCAATAACACAAGGTACAATTTGGAAATCTCAAGAAATAAATGCTGAAAATATAAAAATACCTTTAACTTCATTTTTTGATGACGTTGAAGTAAATAATCCTTTAGGATCACACAAAGGTCTGAATAAAATTGGAACAGTTTATTGTACAATATCTTGCTTACCACCTGAATACGCGAGTATGTTAGAAAATATTTTTTTACTGCAAATCCATAAATATACAGATCATAAATGTTTTGGCAATGAAAGAATATTTCACAATATTGTTAAACAAATAACTGATTTAGAAAATAATGGCATAGTAATAAATGTTTGTGGTAAAAAATATAAAATTTTTTATAGTCTTATATACATAGCGGGAGACAGTTTAGGATTAAATAGCATTTTAGGTTTCAATACAAGTTTTAATTCTACGTACAGTTGTAGAATTTGCACAGTTTCTAAAACAGATTTTCATAAACAATTTGTAGAAGATTTTGAAATTAAATAGAAAAATTGAAGATTACTCAGAACATTGCAGTAAAAAAATATTTGGTGTTCAAGAACCTTGTATTTTCAATAAAATACCTGCTTTTCATTTATTAAATAATTTATCTGTAGATCCAATGCATGACTTGTTTAAAGGTGTATGCAGATATGATTTAGGAAAAATTCTAAATCATTTTATTAACGTTGAAAAATTGTTTACTTTACAACACTTAAATAATCAATTGAATAATTATGAACGCACATTTTATGAAAAAAACATTACTCCAATATTACAAGTTGATGCAATAAAAAATGAACTTTTAATTCTATCTGCTTCGAAAATGTTATTTTTTATTAATAATTTGTGTTTATTAATTGGTAATTTAATTCCTATAAAAAACAAATTTTGGAAACCATATTTACTTCTTAGAAAAATAGTATGTATTACTGCATTAGATTCTTTGACATTAAATACTCATCGATTACTTGAAATATATATAAGAAATTATTTAAAATTGCACATAGATCTTTTCGAAAATTGTTTGTAACCAAAACATCATAATTTGGTTCATTATTCACGAATAATTATTGAAAAATATGGACCATTAAAAAACCTATCATGCATAAGGTTCGAAGCGAAGCACAAACAAGTGAGTGCTTATTGAAAAACGATATCTTCTCGAAAAAACATAGCTTGCTCATTAGCATTAAAACATCAACTGAAACTTTGTTATAGATTCGTATGTAATGACGATTTTAATAATCGCATATCTCACTATTGGAAACTTCAGTGATACAAAAAAATTTTCATTTTTTAAATGTATTTCAGAAGACTATAAAAATGTTCAATGCTTCAACTGGATTCAATTAAATGGTACGACATATGAAGTTAACAATGTAATACAAACTAACAAGATTATGGATAATGGATCTATAGCTTTTGGAAAAATTAACGTCATTATGTTAGACTCTAACAACCAAAAAGTTTATTTTGTTTATACACATTTCGTAACTATAGGATATTCAGAACATTTGACTGCTTATGAACTTGAATTGACCAAAAACATAGAATATATAAGCCAAGATAATTTAAAAGAGTATAAAATTTTCAGTACATATTTAATTGATGACAAAATTTATATAGCAAGAAACAATTTTTAATATATATATTAATTACACTACAATGTTAATAATTAAAACAATTTTTATGTATTATTTGTATACTTTTATCTGTATAATTTTAGTTGCAACAAATAAATAAATTTGATTCAAATAGATAAAAATTTAAATTAGTATTATTTAGTATTAGTATTGTTCCATATAACATTCTTTTATTCTGAATACCATATATAATAAAATCAAAATAATTTATTTTGAAATAAATAAAGAGTTATTCGAAAAATGTATTTATTAGTTGCATTGGAATTAATTTCTTAGTGCAATAAATATATTTTTATTTTAAAAAACCATTATTACCGAACAAGAATTAATATTCTCAATAGAAGACAAGTTTTAATTGACTCAAAAATAAAGTTACTTTTCGTTAGAAGTATTGTCTTTGTTTCCAGAAATATAGGTATTTATTGAAGACAACCTTTGCTAAATCTTATTTAATTTTTATTTGTTTAAATAAAATATTACTTTTATTTCAATAAATAATACTTTGATTTTATAAAATTTTATATTGCTTCCAAAAAAAAATTTATTTTTTGTCAAAAATATTTTATTTCTATCAAGAAATATAAGTATTCCCTGAAGACAACGTTGACTGTGCTTTATTTAATTTTTATTTCTTTGTATAACATACAATTTTTATTTCAAGATATAATCCTTTGCTTCTAGAAAATGTTTACAAGTAACAAGAAATTTATTTTTATGAATCAATTAAATGCCTGCTAGGGACTATTTTAGAAAATTATTTATTTGAAGCAATGAAATTTTACTTAAAATTAGTAAACTTTTTTTCCGTGTGTTCTTATACCTTTATATCTGTATTCACTGTTTCACAAATAACATTTCACTTCATTTATTACAATTACGCATTATTTTATAAATTTTTAAAAACCCATGTCAGCGCCAGCGGGATTCGAATCTAAGATCTTTGGAACCATAACCTAACACGCTAACACTGAGCTAATCTTTGATATCGTTTTGGAAGAGGAATACTCTTTCTATAAAGGGTGTCGCTTAGAGTATAGGATTACAGGAAATTTCACTTTATAAATGGAACACCTTTTTTTGAATGAATCAAACTTCAGCGGGGCACATTGATGCGTATCAATGTACCCCCTACTTTGCTGTATTAATGTGCCCCATTTTGTGAAAAAGTAAAAAACTACAAATAAACCAATCAATTTCTTTAAAATAATAAAAAGGTATCCTGTTGTTAGATTCACTTATTCACGTTTTGTGTATTGAGATCGTAGAAATATGACACAGAAGCACGTCTAAACACATTAATATTTCATTTTTTTACTCGGTTTTTTTTTACTCGAAGGCACACATTAGCTCTCGCCAAACGCCATCGACTAATTGAATGGGAACGGGATCGCAGCTGTTGCGCTTAGGCAGGTATAGACAAGTTTTAGTGATGTCGCCACTCGATTACATATTGTCGATTAGGAGATATGAGTGATGCATCAATGTATCCCTTGCATCAATCTGTCCCGCTTCCCCCTATGTACATATTTACAAATTAATTAAAAATTGTAATACTTGTAATTGAACTTATTACAGATACGTCAAATACCTAGTGATCAACAGTTTTGTAATCAACAAATTCAAATTTGCAAAATGATCTTTATATCACAGATATCACATAAACTGCTGTTTATAAATGCTCAAATAATTGTTATATTTTATGCATATATTTCTTTATTTTCACAAAATCATTGAGATGAATAATGAGATATTTTTTATTGCAGATACGCATATACTTTCTGAAAAAAATAATTTCTGTAATAATGCATTTGAAGGAAAAAGAAATTCTAATTTTTATACGTTATTTATCTATAATAAGGAAGGTAAGAACACGATCTTATGCAAATACTTCTCTATTCATTTCCACTAAGAGTTACTAATAATCAATAACAGTTTATTTATTTTTATATACTGGTAATGTCTTAAACAAAATTGTATCTTTTAATACTGATATTAAATAATACCTTTAATATGTTATCAAATAGTTTATTTCATTCTTTTCAGAATTGATGAATTCAAGCATCAAGTGTGTAGAAAATTTTCTATGCAAAACCAAAAGTTAAATATAATAATGGAAAATTAATTACAATTTAGTGAACAAAGGGAAACTAATAACACGCAAAATGATGCCATTAAAGCCAATGAAGAAACTACAAGTATTATGTTACTTAAAACCGACGATGGTATAAATCAATTGGAAATGGCTTGCATCGATAATAATTATTGCAAAACTTGGTAAAATGTCTCTTTATATGTTTTATATATTAATTATCTCTATAGAATATTTTAAATTTTAAATAATTCAATGACTTTATACGTTTAATCATCGCAAAATAAAACATTTATATTTTTATTTATATTTGTTATTTAAAAATATATAACTGTATAAAATGTAAAATATATACTGTATTTAATTAATTTTTTATTTTCTGTCTTTTAAAAAATATTCCTTTTTCTAGATAAAAGAATTTTCAAAAATTGGTGGCAAGAATTTAAAAACTGTCATTTTGAATATATTAAAAAGTATATTTTCAATAACTGTTACAAAGGATTATATTTGGTACGGAAAGAAGAACAATAAAAGCTTATCGGAACTGAAACTTTCCTCGATTATAATTAGTAAGTATATATCTTTTCTGAAAAAATGTATTGCATCGATTCTCGAATTATCGAATTTATTGTTGTCGCTTTTCCGAAGTGCTGATTGGTTCTATCGTTGTGCTAACTTCGTGATCGGCTGTCATAGCGGAGATCGTGTTAACAGTAATAGACATAATAACTGTTATATGCATAAAGAGGTTAATAGTGTAATATTATTATATTATCGAATTAATTATTACAAATTTATTTATTGCGTTGGTTCTGTTTCCTGCATCTAAAGATTTTTCTTTTCCTTTGGAGGATTTCATGATTGTTTCAGATAAGTTTTATTAAACGTCTTTATTTATAGTTGTAAAAATTATCTTCAGAAGGAATTGATACTTTGTGTTATACTTTATTTTCAGGTAGCGATTTCGTTTAGCATTTATTACATTATTGTTGTTAAAATGTTCTTTTGTATAAAAATATTATTATTGTGAGGTTGGATTAGAAAAAGTATAAAAATGAATTAATGATAGAAGGAAGAAAAGTTTTGTGGCACTAATACAGAAAGAAGAAGGGAATTTAACAAGGTGGAGAAGGTAATAATATAAAGATTTTTAAATAAAGGAACAATGGGTAAATATCATGTGATATTTGATATTTTGTGTTAAAAAAATAAAAATTTTTCTAATAGAATATTATCAATTTTAGTAAATATTTATAGATTAAAAAAATTTTTTTCTAATGAAATTTTACTATTTAAAAATATTATTTTATCCCTGTTTAACATTACACAACAAGCGTAAAATGATGTCTCTAATGTTTCTAAACACCGCTCTTTAGAATGACAATCGGTTTATTGAAGGAATATTTCGATATAAAAATTTCGTTTAAAAAACCATATTAACAAAATTCCATGTTATTGTTTTAAACTTTGTATAACTCGAAATGTATACGGACGAATAAAAAATTAAATAACAAGAAAACACTCGAGTGTATGTACCTTCGTGTGATAATACACTCAAGTTTAAGAATAATAAATAAGTGTATGTAATTAAAGGTTAAAAGTATACCTTGAAAAAGTTTAGAAGTGCTCAGAAGTAAAAATGTCTTATAACAATTGTCAAGTATTATGTATTGGCATATTAGCATCTCTAAAAAGCGGCGAGCTACTAAACAAATAACTCCATAAGCAATTGTTAGAATACATCACCTAATAACGGAAATAATAGGGGTAGCTGTATTGTTGACAGTAGCCATAATACCCTCTTTTTCTGTATGTAACATAGAAATATTTTCTTGAAGTATGCAATTATCTATTTTATCTGGATGAAGTTTATGATGTACTAAAATTTTTTTTAAGTATATCAACAAATTGACGAAATATAGGATTATTGTTACAACCATTATGTGCTCTTATACAATCAAAAAGCAATTCTCTGTAATCTTGACTCACTTTGTAATATGGTATATATGAACCTTTTAATTTTCACATAATTCACGATATAATTGCTGGAGATTATAAATACAAATTAAAAATTCAACAAACTCCGCCTTAATTTTTTTAGTAAAAATAAATTTTTCTGAGTTTTTTGTTTCCAAATTAAGAAAATATACTTTTCGCATTTGAGAAATTTTGCAAAAATAATTTTATTATAACTTTTATCTTTAAAATATATTTGTTTTAACATCGTATGTTTTACCTTTACTAATTTAATTGTGTAGTTACGCCACAGCTAACATTTTGCTGGCCGACGTGATTTCCGTTATTTGAATAACAGTCACCATTTCCCATGTATTTTTGTCCGCATAACACGAATCTGCAATGGTTGCTCTATCACGTCAGATTTTTGAGAACAGTGTAATTAAAATAGTGAGGTGAAAAAGATCATTTTTGACACTTTTTGACACTTCACTTTTCTCAAAAATCTGACGTTATATATTAATTGCTTACTGCAATTTGCTTACCAGATTCGTGTTCAGCGGACAAAAATACATAAGAAATGGTAACTTTTATTTAAACAATGGAAACCATTGCATGTCGGCCAGTGAAATGTTGGTTATGGTGTGACTATATACAGAGATTAACTTGGTAAAAGAAAAACATACGCCGTTAAAAAAAATCTATTTTAAAGGTAAAAGTTGACGCTTTAAGATGGCATATTCGGTAGTATATAAAAAATTACTTTACTAGGAAAAAAATGAGAAATGTCATTTTTGACACTTTAGCCTCAATTTTTTCAAAAATCTGATGTGATAGAGCAATTTGCTTGCTAGATTTGTGTTTAGTGCGCAAAAATACATAGAAAATGGTAAGTTTTATTCAAACACGAAACCACGTTGGCCAGAGAAATGTTGGTCGTGGTATGACTACACAGAGATAAACTCGGTAAAAGAAAAACGTACGACGTTAAAGAAAATCTGTTTTAAAGGTAAAAGTTGACACTTTAAAATGACATAAGCGGAAGTAGAAAAAAATTTACTTTGCTAGCAAAAAAATCTCGAATATATTGAAAAACGTTTTTGACACTTTTAACTTCACTTTTCTCAAAAACCTGACATGATGGAGCAATTTGCTTGCCAAATTCGTGCTTAGCGCGCAAAAATACATCGGAAATGATAAAGTTTATTCAAACAACAGAAAAGAAGTTTAAAAACGGAGGCCTGTGTTATTAATAATACCGGTGACGTCGTGTACTGCAGAACGTTCTTTTTCTGCTTTAAAAAGTTTAAAAACATATTTACGTTCTACGATGCAACAAGTTCGATTGAATTCAGCAGTTATATTGCATGTGCATTCCGAGATTGCTGAAACTTTAGATATTGATGCACTTATGGATAAGTTCATTATAAAAAATAAAATTCAGAGTACGTTTGCTCTACGAAATTAAATTTTTTATCAAATTTTCTTCATTATGTTTTATTTCATGAGTTTAAGTATGTTTCAAGTTAAATTAGAAACATTTATAAAATATTTACAACTTCATTGCCCATTATTTTATATAATTTCTTATGATAAAGAGATTTTAATATGAAAATTAAATAAATTCTGAAAAATTTGTTCCCCTCCCCCCCCACTTACCAATCGATCAAGTTGTGCAACTCCACACATGGCGAGCCGACAAGTCGCCGCTCCTGGCTGTCACCCAAGGGGTAGAGATATCTCTACCTCTACCGAGAGCTGAAGGGCTTTTGGGATAGCTGCCGTCGGTCCGGAGGATTTATTAAATACCGGATTCCCCTACTAAGGGAATCCCCGCGGAATCCACCTACTGCGACTTAACGAACCGGCCGGTTCCGAGAAATACGTCATCGAGCCGTCTGCACGAGGTCCTGACCCGCGCTCCGGACCCCGCGGTCCGCTCCATTAATCTCGCACCAGCGAAGTAAACACGCCGCGCAGAAGAATAATAAAGCGCGACGAAGACAGAGACACCGCACCGCTCGCACGCATCGAGTACTGTACATGCCGTTCATGTAAATACCGCAAATAGAATTGTGAATGAAAAATTTTTACAATTTATTTGCTTTAAATAAAAATTAATAAATTAATAAATTGTAATAAACCTTTTTTTAGAAAAACGGAAATTAAACGTTTCTTCGAGAAGATTGGAACGTTCCCTCAAGCAGTGCGAAAACATCGTAACTGTATCCCAAACTGACTGTAATATGAGGCAAAAATATTACGACGCTAAGTTACATCTTTTGGAAAAACAAGGAGCGAATAGCTAATGCCAAAGAAAGCCAGGTTCAATGCCAAAAAGAATTAACTGCTGCTATATGTAAAATTCAAGAATATTTCGAGCAAAAATACTAAAAATTTATTATAGAAAATACTAAGTTACTATTGAACAAATTACTATTGATAACTAAGTTTATTACAAAAATTGAAACTATTGAAAAAAGTTATGGTAAACCTTTATAAAAGGGGAGCAGTCTCTGACAACCTTTACCTTGACATATGTTATCAATGGGAAAGTACTGACAAGCAAACCTACCCAACTGTTACACTCCGATTTTGATGAGCTTTGAATATGTTGTAGTCTAGGTCAAAATAAGAGACACGTATTTTTTTATAAGGGCCCATACGCACTTTTAGGGGATGAAACACCTCTTTGAAGAAAAAAACTTTTTTTTTCGAAGCGTATATCGTCGAAACTATAAGAGATAGAAAAAAATGTTCTAATTAAAAGTTAAATGGCATGAAAAGTACTATACAACAGTGATAAAAAAATTTTTTTTTTTTAATTTTTTTTATACTTTTCCTCATCACCTACCAATTTTTTTCAAAATTTTTATTTCTTTTTATAAGCGGAATAAAGTTTATTTTATTACGAATCCAACGATGTATAACAAAGTTATATTCCGACATTTCCATTTGCCAAAAATAATTAAAAACTTCTCTATACTCATGGTACGCGCACCCGTCCGTGTGCTACGGAAGAGTCCCTTTCCAATTTTGACGAGTTTTTAATATGTTGTTTTCTATTTATTCTATTTCTATATTAATTAGTTGATTTCTGAAAAATGTGTTTTTGAGCTACAACTTTATCATACATGTTTAAATTTGTTGTTAAATAGGCTATAAGTTTTGATATAAGATAAATTTTAAATTTTTCAAAAATTTAGAAGAGGAGGGAAGAAGATTTTGAGAAAAATGACATTTTTAAAAAACCTGAGCGAACGGTTATAAAGTACATAGAAAGCCATAAATTTTTATTTGAAACTTTTTTTTATATCTTTTACCGTTTCGACAGTATTACCTCAGAAATTAAACAATCAATTTTTTTCAACAGCGTGTTTCACCCCCTTAACGGTCATATGGGCGTATAAAAAATGCGTGTCCCATATTTTTATTTGTATTACAACATATTAAAAACTCGTCAAAATTGGAAAGGGACACTTCCGTAGCACACGGACGGGTGCGCGTACCATGAGTATAGAGAAGTTTTTAATTATTTTTGGCAAATGGGAATGTCGGAATATAACTTTGTTATACATCGTTGGATTCGTAATAAAATAAACTTTATTCCGCTTATAAAAAGAAATAAAAATTTTGAAAAAAATTGGTAGGTGATGAGGAAAAGTATAAAAAAAATTAAAACAAAAAAAATTTTTTATTACTGTTGTATAGTACTTTTCATGCCATTTAACTTTTAATTAGAACATTTTTTTCTATCTCTTATAGTTTCGACGATATACGCTTCGAAAAAAAAATTCTTTTTCTTCAAAGAGGTGTTTCATCCCCTAAAAGTGCGTATGGGCCCTTATAAAAAAATACGTGTCTCTTATTTTGACCTAGACTACAACATATTCAAAGCTCATCAAAATCGGAGTGTAACAGTTGGGTAGGTTTGCTTGTGAGTGACATACACAAGGTTTTAAGTAATGTTCATTTTTTATTAAAAAAGTATCATTACAGAAAGAAAAAACAGTTTTTCTTACTTATTTTGGAAAATATTCATTTTACGAAAAAATGTGTCAAATAAAAAATAAAGCTAGTAATAAGCTCTATAAAAAAGGTCATATACATATTTTACCTAATTTCAATACTTTCGTCGTTCTTGTAGAAAAAATATTTTGCGTCGAAAGGTTTTCGACGCAAAACAGTTTTTCTGCAATATACAGAGAACGCGTGGGCGGAGAAGGGGCTTCGCCTCTCCCCTTGCACCCCTTCCCCGTATTTTTTCTAACTCAACCCACTTTGTCTCAGGTCCACTAATGACGAGGTGGGTGTGGGAGGGGGTGGGCCATAATTTCAAATCTAATATTGCAACGTCAATTAGATATCCTTGGTCAAATTACAATTAAAATAGGATTAGGTTGGGTTAGAAAAATTACGGGGAGGAGGTGCGGGGGAGGGACGGAGTCCCTCCCCCGCCCAAGCATCTACTTTTCACACAAAACTACTAAAAATTAAAAAAAAAATTATTTTAAAACTGTTTTTCTACTATAACGACTAAAGTATTGAAGTTAGATAAAAAATGTATAACCTTTTTTATAGAGCTTATTACTAGCTTCATTTTTTGTTTGACACATTTTTTCGTAAAATGAATATTTACTGAAATAATTAAAAAGAACTATTTTTTCTTTCTCTGATAATATTTTTTTAATAAGAAGTGAGCATTACTCAAAACCTTTTGTATGTCACTCAGTACCTTCCCATTGATAACATATGTCAAGGTCGTCAGAGGCTGCTCCCCTTTTGTAAATCTGTCATTTTGTAAATCTATCAATAGTAACTTTTATAAAGGTTTACCAAAGTTACTATTGACTAAGTTTATTATAGAATACTAAGTTACTATTGATTTTGAAGTATTGTATTCAGTATTACATTCAGTATTATATTGTATTTGATATTGTATTTGATATTACATTTAGCTTAAATAAGCTTAATATTATTTATATATATATTTATGATTTATTTACCTAATTTATACAAAATTGTCCAATTACAACTGTGTAATATAATATAAACTACATTCGCTATTATCATTTAAATCAAAATTACTTTCATGATTACAAAAATTATACAATTTATTATTTTTTCAGTCAAACATATTTAGAAATAATATTTAGAATGTATTATTTGTCAATTAAAATATTAAATTCTAAAATAAAAATAAATATCAAACTCTATGTATACATATTGATGTTAATTAAAAGTAATGTTTACAATACGGATATATTAAACGGTGGCAAATATTACATTCTAATTATTATTTTTAAATATTACGACGTTAAGTTACATCTTTTGGAAAAACAAGTAAATCTCCAGAAGTGAATAGCTAATGCCAAAGAAAATGAGATTCAATGCCAAAAAAAATTAACTGCTACTATATGTAAAATTCAAAAGTATTTCGAGCAAAAATACTATGTTTATTATAGAAAACATTAAGTTAGTATTTTCTACTGGCGGAAAAAAAGGAATGGAAGCAATGGCATAAGGTATGCAATACCATAACATACGCTACACTGATCGCGCTACACTTGAAAAAAATTTCTTATAATTCGTTGTTGGAGTAATCGAGCTTGAACTAACTCAGGAATTACTCGATGTGCGCCGTGTTCAACGCAGAAAGTCGTCATCTTCGGGTTGGTACATGCCGAAATCTACATTTTCGTCTTCTGGTTCAAGAGGCACATCCGGTATATTATTTTCTATGCACATATTGTGCAGCATCCCACAGGTGTTAATAATTTTTGAGGCTAGAGGAGCTGAATAATGTAATACACGATATAATAATGTAATATTTCAACAAACACCTAACCTTGTTTTCAGAACACCGTTGTACCGCTCAATAGTCGCACGAGTGCTTGTAAAAGAATCATTAAATGTAGCTTCTGGTGTTCCTGGCAACAGATTATCTAATGGTGTTAACAGCCAAGGCCATAAAGGGTATCCAGAATCACCTGTTCAATAAATGACAAATTACAGTATTTTTTTTGCTAATGACAATGATTATACTCTGCACTTTAAAACATTACATATAAGTTATTTTTGTTTGTTAATGTATAATATGAAGAAAATAATAATTTAGTTTTAAAGTTTTAAATATTAAAAAATAATTTTATTTTCTTCTTCATAACTTCTCGACTGTTCAAATTTAGGATTGTATTATAATTTTTCTATATTATTTCTCTATATTAGCATGCACGATATGATGTTTAATGCAAGCATGTTGTATAATGTTTATATTTATCATTATTTGAATGTTTTTTATTTTTATTATTTCATAAAATTGGTTAATTTTTTTTAAATAAAAGTGTTTACGAAGATAAAAATATAGCACTAAAACTCTGAATTATCTTAATATAAACATAATATATTTGTTACCTAGCAGATAAAAGTTGTTATTGCTATGAGCATGTAGGTTTTGTAGTAGTGGGAGAAGAGTACTGTTGTTCCAAATGTAACTGTCATGTGTACTGCCTGGATAACGGGAATTCACATTTATGATCCTTAAATCTGAATCACATATTTGCAAAAACCTCACACATTACTGAAATAGTTACATCAATTAGAGAGTGTAATTATTCAAAATATTTAAAAATAGTTAAACATTGATGGAATGATATCCCTTGCGGTTACATAAAAATGTTCCGGATATAACTCGTCATTTGCTGCTGGGGCAATAATTGTTACATGCGTGCAATCGATGCAACCAATAATCAGGGAATTGCATAAAATTTATAAAAACAATTACATTCCAGATTTTGTTATACTATAAGTACATTCCATACAAAATGTCAATCCTGATCTCCTTGATATGTATTTTCTGTATTCTAATAATGTAACAGGAAAACCTGAATGATTATAAAAACTTTTTCATCGTTAGTTTAAATAGATAATACAAATTTTGAATTCTTGTGAACACTATATCCTTTAAATATTTGTATTTTTATTCCTTATTTACTATGCATAATCAACTATATTTACAGGTATTAAATAATTGTATATACTTGTTTCGTATTCTTCTTAATTGCCCTATGTTTCTTGGAAAATAGACAAAATTGTTGAAAATTTCTGGTTTATTCAGAATATTGGTAACGTTGCGAATACATCGACTGACCGATACATGGTTGACTAATTGCCATATTTATATTTTTATCAATATCCAATTAATAGCTTCCTGAAGCAAGAAATCTTAACGTTGTTACTATCTGGAAATTATAATGGAAATTATTAATAAATTATAAAACAAAGTATTCATTTGTTATATTTTATATAAGTGAATTTTTAACTTTCACAGTAGGGTCCAACGCAGATTTTCTTGTTGATTCTTCGTTTCTTTCTGTTACTATGTCAATAATGTCTCGCACTAGATTTTTACTCAATCTAAATAATTGTACAAAACGTCTAGTTGGCATATCGAATGCTTCATCGCGATTATAAAAATTTCTTCTTTGAAATTCGGCCTGTCCTTCTGCATCGTCAGTTACTTCTACAAATCTTATGTTATGAATATTTCGTAGCATAATTAAAACATTTTAATATAAATTATGTACAAATTAGAATTAACAACTGCAAAGCACTATTGATATTCTTAATAAGCAAATTGAACTATTGTACACGTAACTTCAAATTTTGCTCGCGTCGCATCACATATCAATCGAAGCCATCAAATTCGTGTACGAAATTCCGTTTTGAGTGCTAAATACCCACTCGTTGCATATTGTTCGCAACTATTCACACGCGATCGCCAAGTGATTACTCGAGAATACCAATTTCTTCTGGTCATGCGCAAATCAACCGAATTCGTGCACGAAACTCAGTCGAACAAACTCGAGAATAGCACCCCTGGGGCCATATTCTTGAAAACATTCGAATAACTTTCGTATACGAAAATAATAGAATAACGAATGGAATTATTTGATGGTATTTTTCCATTGGCTATTGTGTCACTTTTATATACGTAAAAAATTCGCATGAGTAGGAAGACTATGACAGTTCTAATTCGAGAGCAATGAGGGGGGGGGAGGGCGCGGGGGGAATGTAGGCGCGGGGGTACCTGCGGTACGTACCGCGGAGTGGGTAGTGACCCGCAGGGTCTGACGTGGGAGGTGGGGTTCAGCCGGCTGTACTGACCTGGCAGGAGGGGGTCAGCCCGCTGAACTGACCCGCGCGTGGGAGTCAGCCCGCGGTCCTACCCGGGGAATGATACAGGGAGTGGGTGGTGATCCTCAAGATGCAGTGGGTGGTGTCACTCACTGATCTAGAGGTGGGATTGAAAGGTGGGGGTAAGTCGCGCGGCAGAGCGGTATGTACCGCCGAGGATGATGTTGGGGAGAGAGAGGAATCCCATGGCTATGAATCAGCACGTCTTTTTTAAAATACCGCGGCTGTTTTCCGCAGCGATTTCCGCGGCGTATTTTGCGGTGGTTCTCCGCGGCGTATTTTGCGGCGCTCCTCCGCGGCGATTTCCGCGGCGGTTCTCCGCGGCGGTTTTCCATGGCGGTTTTCCACGGCGATTTCGCGGCGGTTTTCCGCGGCGATTTCCGCGGGGCCCGCCGCCGCCGCCGCCACCGCCTGCGCCCGCCGCCGCCGCCGCCGCGCCAGCGCGCGAAATCGGCGGACAGAGAAAATAAAAAACGTTCGAGAGATATAGAATATTCTTTATTAGAATTATATTTGCCGATGCAGCTCTCAAGCATGGCCTTGCTGTGTATTTTGACGGCGGTTCATCACAAAGGTATCGAATTACATCGTAGACGAAGCGTACGCCTTGACTGAATGCTCACCATTCTATTGTAATATACACATGTGCTTACTATTATATTATTATGTTATAAATGTTTTCTACCTAATTTTCATTATTCTTTCTGGATCCAATTGAAAGACAGTATTCCAATACGTATAACTTTTCAAGTCTCGTAATTTTCTAGCCTACTGTTCGAGAGATATAGAATATTCTTTATGCAAATTATATTTGCCGATGCAGCTCTCAGGCCTTGCCATGTATTTTGACGGCGGCTAATCGCAAAGGTATCGAATTACATCGAAGACGAATCGTACTATGTATCATTAGCCTTGAACACGTATGGACAGGTTCGCACGCGCCGCTGCAAATATGCGCGCAAGTCTCCCTCTGCTCGATCGAGATTTCTAATGTAGAGTGTCACACACTGATGCAAATGTATACGAATGATCTAGAATATTCTATGGGATCTTCGAGTGGTGGGGATACATCTTTCATGCCCCCGCTAGATGATGCAATTTTTCGTCAGACAAAAGACAACGTATAATAGATATGTAATTAGCGCTCGGACATCAGTAGATGTCTTTGAAGCGTATCGAATCTATCATCGGCGGTCAAAGAAATTTCCAGTTGATCAGTGGCCGGAAATAATAACGCGCTTTTTGGAAGTTCACATCAAGAACGCGTTCTGCACATACTGTAATTCGTGTAAATAAAAAATTTGCGAGTGCTCCGAGACATCGTATAGTACGTGCTAATAATTGAAAATGGAGAATATTGAACGCGAAGTGCTCGAGCGATGCTCGCAGATCGCTACTCAAGAGGAGTGTCGTGCATGGGTGGAACGATGCGAAGAGTGCCTCGCACATCTCGAAGAATGTTGTAGCAGTGCCAAACGTCCTCACTCACCGTTGGACATAGACAATCTATAGTGGCGAGAATCGCGCGACTCGCGGGTGCAAAAGCGCAATTAGAAAGACGTTTCGCGCACGTTGGAGGTGGTGCGCACGCTAGCACCAGTGGCAAAAGATCGCTCATCTGGCGCGAGATCGAGGCCGCGTTTGAGTCACGTATTCTTACGGGTGCTGTCATAAACACCGATTATATTGAACCGCGGCATTTCTTGGAAGACGCTAGTGATTTGGTGATCGAACAAGTGCGAGACGCTATCGCGAAACATGGAAATGTGAAGGTGAATACCGTATTCAACGGTAAATTTGTAAACATTCGTGACGACCGCGATAATAAAAGTCTCGCGACGAAGAACTATGAACTATACAGAGCGTCAAATTTGCGCGAATGGTACGAGCAGCGTGTAATCGAAGTGATATTAGCGATGCTCGACGAGTTTCAAGAACGCGATAGCGGCTGGGCGTTACACCGAATCCAAAACTTAATGGTGAATATAAACAAGCTTAATCCCATGCACGCGGGATGTTACTTCAAATTGTCGAAGGAAGCAAGCGACAAGCGTGCAATAATTAATGTGCAATCACAAGACAATGCTTGCTTCGCGTAGTCGGTGGTGGCTGCCCTGTACCCCGCTGAAAGAAATGCCCACCGGGAGTCATCTTACCCGCATTATTCGACTGTGTTAAAGTTTGACGAGATACAATTTCCAATGAAAGTGAAAGACATTGGAAAATTTGAACGATTAAACAACGTGTCTGTGAATGTGTACACAACCGAATTGGATAGAAAAGAAAAGATAGAATACGTTGTACCATTACGACTGACCGAAGATAAGAAGGGGAAACACGTCAATCTCTTCTATGTGGAAGATGAACACGACGTCACCCACGGCCACTTTGCGTGGATTAAGAACCTGATCAGCTCACAACTAAACAAACATGATGGAAGAAAGTACATTTGCGATCGGTAAGTGTAATAATATAAAAAAAAACTTTCACACTTTTAATTATTGTTTAGTAAAAAATAATTTGTTTATTACAGTTGCCTGCATTACTTCCACTTACAGGAAAAATTGCAATCGCCTGAAACAGAGTGCAAGAAAGTAAATGACTGTGCCATCATACTACCGAGAGAGGACCAGAAATGGTTAGAATTCGACTCATACAACAACAAGGAGCGCGTACCATTTGTAATTTACGCTGATTTGGAGTGCGTATTGAAGAAGATGGAGAAGAACGAAACAGAGAACACGTCGAGTTTCGCGTATCAACACCACGAGGTATACAGCATAGCTTACTATGTTAAATGCTCGTACGACGAGTTATCGATGTATCGTTTTCGCCGCTATAAGGACTGCGTCGCGTGGTTCGCGAAAAAGTTAGAAAATCTTGCGCACGATATGAAAGCCCGAATATCCGCCAATGTTCCAATGGAACAATTAACTATACAGCAGAAAGAGGCATTTTTAAACGCGTCGAACTGTCATATATGTGAAAAACCGTTTATACCAGATACGGGCCTTACCTGTAACGAGTGGCTTGACAATCGGCGGGTGCGTGATCACTGTCATTTGACCGGCAAGTATCGCGGTCCTGCCCATAATAAATGTAATTTAAATTATAAGAATACGTACGTTTTTCACAATTTGAGCGGATACGACGCGCATTTTATAATAAAAGAAATTTCTACCGCATTCGAAGGCAAGATCGACCTACTACCGATTAATAAAGAAAAATATATTTCGTTTACTAAACACGTCGCAGCTACCGGTGTAGGAACAAAATCGGGAGAGGTACGAAATTGTATACGATTTCGATTCATCGACTCATATAAATTCCTAAGTGCGAGTCTCGAAAAATTGGCGTCGTTTCTAGGTATTGAACAATTAAACATTACTCGTTCCGAATTTTCCACGATGTCAAACGAGGATTTCGAACTCCTCACGCGCAAAGGCGTTTTTCCATACGAGTACGTTGATGATGCCGAAAAGCTTTTAGAAACGCGTTTACCACCGCGCGAATCTTTCTACAGTTCACTGAGCGGACAGATGGTATCAGAGCATGATTACGCTCATGCCGAGAACGTATGGCAACGGTTCGCAATTAAAATGCTGGACGAATACAGCGATTTATATTTGAAAACAGATGTCTTATTATTAGCCGACATTTTCGAAAACTTTCGCGACAAAAGCATGCAGAGTTACGGTTTGGACCCTGCGCATTACTATACATTGCCAGGCTACACGTGGGATGCAATGTTGAAGAAAACAAGTATAAGATTCGAGTTGCTCACAGACATAGAAATGCTACTTTACGTGGAACGTGGAATTCGTGGCGGTTTAAGCCAGTGTTCGGGCAGATATGCGAAGGCTAATAATAAGTACATGAAATCGTACGATCCGTCAAAACCGTCGACTTATTTGATGTATAATGATGTGAATAATCTGTATGGGTGGGCAATGTGTCAACCGTTGCCATACGGTGAATTTAAATGGGTCGAAAACGTTGACAATTTCGATGTAAACGCGATCGCATTTGACTCGGACACCGGATATATACTAGAAGTCGACCTTGCATATGAGAATCAGCTGCACGATCGACACAGTGACTTACCGTTCTGTCCTTCGAGCGATAAGCCTCCAGGGTCAAGGCAGAAGAAATTACTAGCGACAGTGCATGATAAAAAGCGTTACGTCATCCACTACCGCAATCTTCAACGGTGCACGCGTCACGGGCTTCGAATCGTAAAGATACATCGCGTACTTCAATTCGCTCAATCCACCTGGCTCCGCGATTATATAGAATTAAATACAGAGTTTCGAACGAACGTGAAAAATGATTTCGAGAAAAATTTATATAAATTAATGAATAATGCAGTTTTCGGTAAAACCATGGAAAATGTACGTAATCAATTAATATAAAATTAGTAACGCAATGGGAACGCCGTTACGGGGCAGAGGCCATGATTGCTGCTCCGAATTTTCATAGTCGCAGCGTTTTCGCAGAAAATCTGGTTGCCATAGAGATGCGTAAACTCTCGGTAAAATTTAACAAACCCATATATGTCGGTATGTGTATTCTCGACATTTCGAAAATCTGCCTTTACGAATTTCATTACGATTATATGCTGCCATTGTATAAAGATAAATGTAAGATACTCTATACAGACACAGACAGCCTCATCTATGTCATTGAGTGTGACAATGTGTACATGGATATGAAACGTGATATCGCGAGATACGACACGAGCGATTATCCCGCCGACAATGAATATAATACGCCTCTTGCGAATAAGAAGGTTCCAAGGTTAATGAAAGACGAGAATTGCGGCAAGATTATGACCGAATTTGTAGGGCTAAGAGCAAAAATGTATGCTGTAAAAGTAGAAGGGAAAAAAGATACAAAAAAGGCGAAAGGTGTAAAGAATAGCGTTGTAGAACGAACTATAACGTTTGAAGATTATACGCATTGCTTGCACGACGGGATAGAAATGACTCGTCAGCAAGCGTGTATACGTTCGAAGCTCCACGATGTACACACAATCAAAGAAAGAAAGATTGCTCTCAGCCCGTTCGATGACAAGCGTTACATTTTGCCTGATTCTACTGAAACATTGCCTTGGAGACATTGGCGTATAACATCGTAACACATTTTTTATACTCTTTAATACTTTATTTATAACATTGTGTATTACTATAAGACAATTAATGCGATGCTTATTACTAATTTAAGTTGATTCTGCGTGACTGATTAAACAATATATATAACAATGTAAGTTGATAATATTTCATGACTTAATATTATTGCAACAATAAAAGGTGATACTTTTGTGTGACTTATTGTAAAAAAAAAATGAAAGGCGACAATTGTGTGTGACTTATTGTTGTAATAACCTTTAATGTAGATTAATTTTGCGTGACTTAGTACGAGTATATTCTTTCCGATCTTTTGTATACGTTTGTGTATATTTAACGTTGCTTTGAATACATTTGTTTACAATGTTTTTTCTTACAAATATATGTGTGTATAAAATCAAACAACGTCTCTTTTATTTATCCACGAATTATGCGATCCATCGAATCCCAGCCATTTCACATAGACTTTATCTCCTTTCTTTTTCAAAATTTTCTCGACAAGGAAAACGTCCGGATACTTTGCTTGATGTAATTCATGTTCGTAGAAAGCGCCCGCGATGCTTTTTCCACGATAATCTTCGAGGAGGTATGTGACGGGGTTTGTTCTTTAACGATCGCACTTTAACGATCGTAAACACCTCGGTGGTCCAATTTGGTGTAAAGTTTTTCTTAAAAATTGTCTTGTGCTTGCTCATGCGTACCTTAGCTCCGACCTTGAATTTTGCAGGAGCAGCGATCTTAACGTGACTATATACGGTGTTCAACAGCTTTTTAGCCGACGCTGGCGTTACATCCACAGGTCGCATGCCTATCGTTCTATGCAGCGTGTCGTTGTATTCGGAAACCAGACGCGGTAGCTCGTCGACCCACTTGTAAGATCCTTGCAACGTAAACATCTTCCACATCTTATCTTTCAAAGTTCTATTGAAGCGCTCGATTATCGATGCCTTTAACACCGAATACGTGGAATAATGATTAATACGGTGTTTTCTCAAGAGTTTCTGCACATCGGCGTTGTAAAACTCTTTGCCCATATCCGTATGCAAGTTGCGTGGATATCTTCCGCTCTTCCGAATTATCTCGGCGATGACGTCAGCCGTATCTTTTCCGCTTTTACTCTTCATCCCTACTGCCCATGCGAATTTGCTCAGCGCATCGATCATGTTAAGTATATAATGATGACCTCTGTTAATATTTGAATACGGACGCATCTCGACGATATCCGCTTGCCACAAGTCGTCGAACCCTTTGATTATAACACGTCTTTGTGGAAAATGTCTTCGAGCAGATGCATGCAATTCCTCGACGAGGCGTCGTCTCTCGAAGCTAATTCTCTTCGATGAACTCATGTTTTCGGTGTGTAAACTCGCGATGTAATGTATATCAGCTTCGTTTATTTTCTATCATCCTTCAGTAACCATTCTTTGTTCTCTGTCGATTAGATAATTTTTCATACTCTTTCTTCACCCGATCTACGACTGTTCGATATCCATCCTTTACACGGTCTTGGGTCTTTTCATAACGATCCTGAGCCGCGTGATATTTATCCATCAATCGTTCTTGAACCGTCCGATTTTTATTTAAGAACCGTTTGAAATCATTCGTCAGACGTTTGTACCCGTCGTTGCGACGTTCCTCCTTGCCACTCATTTTTTTTTTTTACCACAATGCTCACACGTCCTTCTCAAACAGACTCAGTCTCTCGTCTGACTCCTTTCGCGGGTACACGATTTAATTTATAATAATGCCGGTCTCACGAAGTTTCTCGATAATGGACAGCATCTCGTTGCCATGAGCTTCGTTACCCGCTCTATATGAAGCTTCGAGTAATCGCAATCGATCCACTAGCTCGTTGGGATCGTCCCAGTGCACGTAATCGATCTTATTATCGTTTAGTATCATAGCGCGAGGTATTCCCTTTCCAGATTTATTCTTTCTCTTTGGTGTAGATTCAATTGACATCAATGGCGCAATCACGTATTTATACTTGTATCCTCTGTTGCCCCGCAGTCGACTCTGCGCGGTGAAATTTTTTCTATGTACGTTTGTAGCCAACAATATGCTCTTGTACTTTTGCAAATCGTCCTCCTTATAGAGAACATCATCGGGCAATCTCTTAAAAATCAATTCATAAAGACCGGATGTGCCAACGTATCGCACGCCATCGATAATAATGTTATCATTGATGTCCACGTCAAACTTTTTATTACCAAGCATCATTTCGTCCCTGTCGAGACGAACGCCATATATGGTGTCTATACTTTTCTCCGATCCACCACCGCTGAGGAACTCGCCGATGTACTTTTGACCGAGCGGACCCAAATGTTGCGACAACGTTTTTCGACCTTCCAACGTTTGCATCTGATGGTGAATAGTTGTTCCGAATGAATCGTCTGTGGTTTCGAAAACGTCCTCGAGAACCTTATTCGTTGATTTTGCCGCTCCAATCGTAGGTGTTTTCGTCGACGGTCCTGGCGATTCTATCATTGTAGAATGAAGCACAGGTGAATCCAACGCGACGTTAGAACGTTTCCTTTCTCCCGATGGTAATTTTGAATATTTGTGAGATGCTCCATCATCGTCGTCGTCGTCGCTATCCCTGTGTTTTTTCTTAGTATGTTTCGACTTTTCCTCCTTGATATCCTTAACCTCTCTCTTAACCGGCTGGGATTCCTCGACAATCTGTTTCAGAGGTTCGACGAGAGGCTTGAAACGTCTCTCCATCGCGATATCCTCCTCGATTTTACCGGTTTTTAGTGCGCGATGCTTCTTGCGGATAGCCTGGCTCGTCTTTTCAATTTCTTTCGCGAGTTTCTCGCGATTATATTATTACGTATATTAGCCATGATGAACGTCTCTGTCCAAGGTATCGAGAACAACTAATCGTTTCGCGGTACCGCAAACTCGTTAAATCCTCTTCTGTATCGCCCATTAGTGAGAGAGCTATCCTTGTCTATCACTAGAAATCCGTATTCGCGCTGCCAACAATCACGGCACAATGCGCAAAATTCGTCATACGACATGTCGGTGTTCACGTGGTCATTGTAAACGGGTCTCAAGTTGGTACCATCCTGTTTAAACAGGATTAGGAGATTGGCATTATCGCGAATCAGATGTTTCGGTATCCTCGCGTACGTTTGACAAAGATAAAAGCAGTCGACTGAAGAGTGGCAACCCATCGAAAAGTATTCTCTGATCGCATCTTGCTTATCGCACGCAACGTTGTCGAAGACGAAGATCGAATTCGGACGAGCCTCGATTGGCGGAACGACATCGCTGTTATTTGAGAATGTAAAGTATCCAATTTCGTCGATCGATGTCAACAGATTTTCGAGATATCGATATTTTGGCTGCTGTAGCGACTTTGAATATACGTAAACATTCTCGAAACGTACACCGTGCGGACTCTCGAGCAGACTTATAAGAACGTTAGTCTTGCCGCACGAAGATGGGCCCGCAATTATGGCGCGGATGGTACTCGGCAGCATTTCACCATGTTTCCGCAACTGCGCGCTCTCCCCCATTATTCGCAATTTCTCGTCGCAGTTTGTGACGCGTATCGTACGCGACTGCCGCACGAATTTCATGTTTAACACTAAACTCGCGTGATACCTCGAGCACCTATATATAGACGCGCGAAACCTTGAAGCGCTCATTAGCGAAAAAATGTTTCTCGCGTTGTCATCTCCCTGCCATGTTCTTGATCTAAGCACTGAGCAGTTGGAGTATATACCGAAGATTGTACTTTTACGCGTGTGCGGCAACTACATCGATCATCTTTGGCCAAGACTTCCGAAACATATACAGACGGACCCTGAGGTTGGAACGTATCGTCGCTGCAACGAGCATCACAATCAGCCGTGGCAGCGGACGCACATTGACGGTCCCGCGCCGAGAATTAAGGACTGCGAGGAATGTCAGCGTCGAGCAAAGGCTGCGTCGGAGGTCTGCTGAATCGAGCGATAAACGGGCTTCCTTTCGAATTACATATTCCCGGCTATCAGTTTTGCGATCCGGGCACTCGGTTGAAGAAAGGATTAGCTAGAGGCGACAGAGGCGTAAATCCATTGGACGCAGCGTGTCGCGAACACGATATTGCATACTCTCTTAGCAACGAACTCGTCGATAGACACGCGGCGGATAAGGTGCTCGCCGATAAAGCGCTGGGACGCGTCATCGCAAGAGATTCGACTATCGGCGAAAAAGCTGCCGCTGCAGCCGTTTGGACAGCGATGAAGGCCAAGACCAAGATCGACATGGGTATGAAGGCGAAAAAGAGGAAAACAACGACAAAGAAAAAACGAATATTTCCGTCGGCGAAGCGAGGTGGTATGTTGCCAATTCTACCAATCTTGGGCGCGATTGGATCATTAGTCGGAGGAGCAGCCGGTGTAGCGAAAGCGATAAACGCCAACAAAGCCATGCGACGCCAGCTCGAGGAGCTGCAACGCCACAATCGCGCGATGGAACAGGGTCGCGGTCTACATTTAGCTCCATATAAAGACGGACGAGGATTATATCTTGGACCATATAAAGGTGGACGAGGTTTATCAGCAAAGAAGAAAAAAAAAACGCCAAAAAGACAATAAGAATGCCCACAGGCGTGACCACTGACGTGCAGTTGAAACAACTGGCGAGACGTATGCGCATACCGTATATTTTAGAGGTGTTTTCATGCTCGATGCTTTACCGTCGAATGGCGTGCGTTTAAACGAGAGCGCCATCGTTAATCTAGACGATATCGCGGGCCCTGGGACTCATTGGGTCGCATACGTAAAAAGGAGCAACCGCGTAATTTATTTTGATAGTTTTGGTAATCTTCGACCGCCTCGAGAACTGGTTCCGATATTTCGGAAGTTGTGTCAATGTTACGATTGAGTACAATCAAACGTCCTATCAGACGTACGATCAAAGTTTCTGCGGACAAATGTGCTTGCGTTTTCTTCAAAGAGTAAAATTTTAAAAAGATCGACGTGGTGCCGCAGACTCTCAGTGTAAGTCGAGCGCTTTCTCCGTCATGTCGTTGACACTAACGATCAGCGGAACAAGCAGCGTTCTCGCTGCAAATTATTCACCGCCAATAG
Organism: Solenopsis invicta; assembly: GCF_016802725.1. Lineage (NCBI taxonomy): Eukaryota > Metazoa > Arthropoda > Insecta > Hymenoptera > Formicidae > Solenopsis > Solenopsis invicta. Next base: position 15,732,247 of record NC_052670.1, on the reverse strand, counting down.
ATTTGACCGATGGAGACTATGAGCTTGGTCTGACGCTCTTCGAGACTTATCACACGATACCCAACGTGAGCGCCTCCAACAATAAGTTCTATTTCGGCAAGGACGACACGGAACTAACGATACCCGAAGGATCGTATGAAATACCGGCCATAAACGAATATTTGAAACGTGCAATTTCGCAGAGACGTCCACGACGCGATGCACCCAATGCGGATGGCACGATTGCCGATGCCAATGTCCGCGGCAACAACGACGACGTGGACGAGGAAGCAGCGTTCCCGATAGTGATTCGCGCAAACCATAACACGATGCGGTGCGAGATTAAATGTGCCTACAGAATAAACTTTAGCAAACCAAATAACATTGGATCGCTGCTGGGATTCTCATCGATGCGTATACTGCGACCGCGAAGATGGCACGAATCGGACGTGTCGATAAACATCATGAATGTGAACATTATACGCATAGAATGCAACTTGACCACAGGAGCTTACAGCAATGATGCGCGAGTGCACACGATCCACGAATTTTCACCGAGCGTCGCGCCGGGATATAAAGTTAGTGAAAGACCTTCTCAAGTCATTTACTTGCCAGTGCTCATACGGAGCGTTAGTGACATCACCGTACGCGTTGTCGATCAAAACGGACGATTACTGGACTTTCGCGGGGAGGAAATCACAGTTAGGCTGCACGTTCGAAGGCGTGTGTGATGCTGGTAATAAACGGAGCCGAGCGAGCGCAGAGAGCATCATTTACCGGGCAATCGACTTTATCGGTCAATAATAGATTAGCTGAGAAGAAAAAGCTCAGCGCATCAAACGTTAAATTTTTACAATCACTGGGATTCGCGGTACGAAAATCTTAAAAATGACTGATATTCTAAACGTCAGAGACGAGCCGATCTTTGACGATCGAATCGTCAAGATTGAAACCCACGCTTATTCGCCGTATGCAAACACAACGTACGGACACAGCGATGAGATAAGAATACCCATACAGCAACAAGATTTGTATACATTGCCGTACGAGTGTTTCCTATACGTCGAGGGGAGAAATACGAAACAGAATAGACCTGAAGGGGCCAGCGGCGACGTGGTATTGGGAAATAATTGTGTTGCGTTTATGTTCGACGAGATAAGATACGAGTTGAACGGCGTCGAAATTGATCGTAATAGAAACGTGGGCATAACCAGCACGCTGAAAAACTATGTAACGCTGTCATCCGACAAAAGCGTGATTCTGCGAAATGCCGGCTGGGAAACGCAGATGACTACCGCTGACGGGTATTTCAATTTCTGTGTCCCGCTCTACGTGCTGTTGGGATTCTGCGAAGATTATAAACGCATAGTGATCAATGCTCGTCACGAGTTGATCTTGATACGAGCGCGCAACGATAACAATTGTCTGAAGGGTAATTCGGCGTTGGAGCCCGTTCTTAAGTTGTTTAAAATTCAGTGGCGAATGCCGCATGTGCTCTTGAGTGATATAAATAAACTTTCGATGCTGCGCACTTTGGAGAGCGGATGATATCTCAGCATGGCTTTTCGCTCGTGGGATCTTTACGAGTATCCACTATTGCAATGCACTACCAAGCATTCGTGGGCAATCAAGACCGCTACTCAGCTCGAGAAGCCGCGATACGTCATTTTCGCTATGCCAACCGGCCGAAAAAATAACATGTCTGAGGACACGAGCCGATTCGACCATTGCAATTTGACCAACGTGAAACTTTATCTGAATTCTGAATCTTATCCCTACATCGAAATGGATCTTGATTTTGCCAAAAACAAATGGGCTATTCTATACGAGATGTACGCGCGTTTCTGCAAAAACTACCTCGGATACGAGTATCTCGAGCCGAATCTCACCATCACCAACTTTCTAAACAGAGGTCCGTAATAATTGATTGCAGTCGGCAAGTCGAATCGATTAAGAGCGCAACCGTTGACGTGCGAATAGAATTCGAAACTAAAGATAACGTGCCAGAGAACACCGGCGCGTATGCACTCATAATACACGATCGCGTGATTCAATATAACCCGTTGACAAACATTGTGCGCAAAATCACTTAATTCTGCGCATATATATATTATACGATACATCGACATGAACCACAGTCTTCGTTTCGACCGCGACATGTCCGTGCCGACGTTCGTGGATCTGCAAGGTTTCCCCCTTGGACGATTAAGTGGTTTCATCGTAAAAGAATTTGCGGCGTTAAGAGGGGGAAACGTTCTCGCGCATTATATTTTTGACAGTCCCCAGCCATGGGATTGGTTGATGAAATTCGAAAAATCCTGTGCTCACTGCCTGTCATCATGGGCTAAGATGGGGCACCGACGGAGTGGTTTCGTACCAGAAAGCGAGACAAGTGATTACAACTGCAGTACTGAGTACTGAAAATTGTGACAACAACGAGATTGTGTACGTCAAAGGGCACGAGAAACGAGAATGGCTGGGAGAATTACTTGTGGACAGTCGACGAGAATACGCATACATCGAGAGCCTGGATGAGGATTACGAAGACGTGGATAATTTAAATAATCTAGATGATGCTAATACTTTTCAATGTGGACAACACCGTACGAATAGACATTGTGCTTTACAAAATGTATTCAACTTTTCAATTGGTGGACACAATTACATGAATAAACATATATAATATACGTTTTTTTTTATTCCTTTCCCCTCCATTACATCGACGTTTTTCTCTATTACATCGACGTTTCTCCAACGTTTTTTCATGTTTCATTTAGCGTTTCACGTACACTATGCACGTTATGTATAACGTTTTGTTCTTGTACAACGTTGTCGCGAAAACGTGATACCGACGATGATGATGTAATTATTGGAAAGAGTGGGGAAACTATCCCCTCTCCTATACAAAAGATTCAGAAGAATAAACGTGTCGAGACATGTTCAAGGCTACCGATAAAATTGTTGGAGTGGGGGAAACTATCCCCTCTCCTATACAAAAATGCAGAAGAATAAACGTGTCGAGACATGTTCAAGGCTACCGATGAAATTGTTGGAACGAGTGGGGGAAACTATCCCCTCTCCTATACAAAAATGCAGAAGAATAAACGTGTCGAGACATGTTCAAGGCTACCGATGAAATTGTTGAAGAGAGTGGGGGGAAGTTATCCCCTCTCCATCTATACGTTTCCAATACAACATTAATAACTGCAAACATCACCATTTGGCGATCAGTATTGCATCAGTCGCTCGTTTGAACAGTTTTTGACATCGCTCTTGAAATACATACAATGGCAAACTATTACGTTCCATCCGAGGCACGTGAAAAGTAAGTATTCTTTTGTTATACGATATAAAGACTTTACATTTTATTCATTTATTTCACTCATATCCGTTTCTTTTTTTCAGAGCGTCTTCGAATATACGATATACGCCACATATACTGGGCAGAAGGTTTGCGCTAACATCAACTTCCTACAAATGGATTGATGTAGCGATCAACGTGGGATCTGTTTCCTGCTCCGTGGAGATATCGTTCGGCGATACACGCGGCAACCGGATTGTCCTACCACACAGAACGTGGAGAGCTCTGTTAGATAAACGTGCGGATTTCGAGCGATTCGTCCAGTCAACCGAAGCACCATCGTTACCGATTCATGACCTTACCGTGCAACTCGTGAAATTGCGTGATGAAAGTATTGTTAAGTTATCTTTACTCGATGCATGTATTTACCTCAAGCCTACAACCATGCTCTTCATGTTTGAACTAGAGCACTGTGTGGAGCATGTATATTATACGCTGCATCAGAGCATTGCAATTGCGACTAAGAAATTTAAATATTTTGTAACGTTTTTGCGTCAAAACTTTGCTATGAACAAACCAGACGCGACAGAATTATTGCGCAAATCTTACGATAAGAGTTCGCAAATTGAGTGTGAATTAATAGCCTACGCTATTGATACTATTATATACGACGCATTAACTACTTAATAGAATGATTGTACACGATGTATTACATACTCAATAAAAAATGTGAAACGTATAAAAAAGAGTTTATCTCGTTATAAACCTTTCCCATATTATAACGTATATTAATTTTACAAGTTGCGTTTAGTCTCTTATAGAATAGCCTTGACAGTGATTGCGTCACGCGAACGATAACATTCCACAGGGGAAGAATCGGGCATCGGCAAGACCATGCCTGAGAGCTGCATCGGCAAATATAATTTGATTAAAGAATATTCTACATCTCTCGAACGGAAGGCTAGAAAATTACGAGACTTGAAAAGTTATACGTAGTGGAATACTGCCTTCCAATTGGATCCAGGAAGAATAAAATATTAGGTAGAAAACATTTATAATATAATAATATAATAGTAAACACATGTGTATATTACAATAGAACAGCGAGCATTCAGTCAAGGCGTACGCTTCGTCTTCGATGTAATTCGATACCTTTGTGATGAGCCGCCGTCAAAATACACAGCAAGGCCATGCTTGAGAGCTGCATCGGCAAATATAATTCTAATAAAGAATATTCTATATCTCTCGAACGTATTTATTTTCTCTGTCCGCCGATTTCGCGCGCTGGCGCGGGCGGCGGCGGCGGCGGCTGCGGCGGCGGGCCCCGCGAAAATTGCGCGCGGGCGGCGGCGGGCCCGCGGAAATCGCCGCGGAGAACCGCCGCGAAATCTCCGTGGAAAACCGCCATAGAAAACCGCCGCGGAGAACCGCCGCGGAAATCGTCGCGGAGGAGCGTCGCAAAATACGCCGCGGAGAACCGCCGCAAAATACGCCGCGGAAATCGCCGCGGAAAACCGCCGCGGTATTTTAAAAAAGATGTGCTGGTTCATAGCCATGGGATTCCTCTCTCTCCCCAACATCATCTTCGGCGGTACATACCGCTCTGCCGCGCGACTTACCCCCACCTTTCAATCCCACCTTTAGATCAGTGAGTGACACCACCCACTGCATCTTGAGGATCACCACCCACTCCCTGTATCATTCCCCGGGTAGGACCGCGGGCTGACTCCCACGCGCGGGTCAGTTCAGCGGGCTGACCCCCTCCTGCCAGGTCAGTACAGCCGGCTGAACCCCACCTCCCACGTCAGACCCTGCGGGTCACCACCCACTCCGCGGTACGTACCGCAGGTACCCCCGCGCCTACATTCCCCCCTCGTCGCTCACCCCCCCCCCTCATTGCTCCCGAATTAGAACTGTCATAATCTTCCTACTCGCATGTTTTCAAGAATAAAGCCCCTGGTCGAGAAACAAACAAACACCGTAATACGAGGTGTGTTCAAAAAGTATCGCGAATTTTGAATTTTTGCGGGTTACGTATATTCGAATTTCGATCTTTTTGTGGCGTTATGTTGGTACTCATGTCTCTCACTTATGCCGACAAGCTCGGCCATTTTGAATGTTCACTTAATTGTTGACAGCTGCTTTGCTTGCACGTGTTTTGGATCGTCTTCGATTTTTACCTATTCAAAAAAATGGATCAAAGAACCTGTATCAAATTTTGTGTAAAAAACGAAATTAAGTGCGCGGATGCATTCCGAATGTTGACTGTGGCATACGGAGAAGCTACCTTGGACCGAAGCAACGTTTATCGGTGGTACAAAATGTTCTCAGAAGGCCGAGAAGATGTGAACGACGAAGAGCGTGCCGGACGCCCGAGCACTTCAACAACAGACGAAAAAATTAATGAAGTGGAGAAAATGGTATTGGCCAATCGTCGAATCACCGTTAGAGAAGTTGCTGAGGACCTAAACATATCGATTGACTCGTGCCATTCGATTTTTATCAATGATTTGGGCATGAGACGGGTCGCCGCGAAATTCGTACCAAAATTGCTCAATTGCGACCAAAAACAGCATCGCATGAACATTGCTAATGAGATGTTGGACTCTGTCCGCGACGACCCAAATTTGCTCCAGAGGGTCATAACTGGTGACGAATCGTGGGTTTATGGTTATGACGTGGAAACCAAAGCTCAATCATCTCAATGGAAGCTGCCGCACGAACCAAGACCGAAAAAAGCGCGCCAAGTTCGGTCGAATGTGAAAGTTTTGCTGACAGTTTTCTTCGATTGCAGGGGCGTGGTGCATCATGAGTTCTTGCCACAGGGTAGAACGGTCAATAAGGAATATTACCTGCAAGTTATGCGCAATTTGCGCGAAGCAATCCGCCAGAAACGCCCGGATTTGTGGAAGAACAAAAATTGGCTTTTGCACCACGATAACGCCCCTGCTCACACATCGTTGCTTGTGCGCGACTTTTTGGCCAAAAACAACACACTAATGATGCCGCAGCCACCGTATTCCCCAGATCTGGCCCCCTGTGACTTTTTCTTGTTCCCTAAACTGAAGAGGCCCATGAAAGGACGACGTTACGCTACGCTTGACGAGATAAAGACGGCATCGAAGGAGGAGCTGAACAAGATAAAAAAAAATGATTTTTTGAAGTGCTTCGAAGATTGGAAAAACCGTTGGCACAAGTGTATAATATCTCATGGGGATTACTTTGAAGGGGACAAAATAGATATTCATGAATAAATAAATAATTTTTGAAAAAACACAAAATTCCCGATACTTTTTGAACACACCTCGTATACGCCTTGTGCAATTTGACATTGCGCTTCTTGCCCTCTTTCAAGAGTATGGATCCGGCATAATCTATCCCGCTATGTGTGAACGGTCTCGAGGCGCATAACGCGTTGTACGGGCAAATCTGCCTGTGATGCAGCCTGAACTTGAAGCAAGTTACACAACCATGAATTATTTTTCGCACAATTAAGCACACCGTCAGAGGCCAAAACTGCCAACGCACCGCATGCATCGTGTCCTGCAGATCTGAATGCAAATTTCTCGCATGTTCTCGCTGTATAATTAAAATTGTCGATCGGTGGCTCTTCAACAATAGCACGGCGTGTCGCGCGTCGTATGGCAATGCCGCATTGCTTATTCGGCCACCCATTCTAATGATCTCGTGCTCATCCATAAACGGAGTTAACGACAGAATTCGACTTCCGCCGTCGACGCTCCGACACTCGCTCAACTGTTTATATTCCTTTGGAAAAGCGTGCCTCTGCACGTACCTCACTACGACCCGCAGAGCGGCTGTTATTTCGTGATGCGAAATAAATATTATTCGATACTTGGTTTCACGTGAACGCGCCACTCGCAGGCAGTAAGCAACGATTCGCAATGTCTTGTCTAAATTGGAATGTTTGTCCAACAAGTTTTGCACGATCGATTGTTCTAAGTATATCACCGCTGCGGTTACCTTTTTTTGTTCCGGTAACTCGCCCGACAAGTCGACACGGAATTTGGCCGGTCAATGTTCTTCAGTTAACTGCAGGAATGCAGATCCGTTCCACCAAATTATTGATTGTATTAAACCCGCCAAATCGACGCCGCGCGATAAGATATCCGCGGAATTGTGAGCGGACGGCACGTCGCCAGCTCGATCTCTCGATCAGGCGTTGAATTTCGCCGACGCGATTGGCCACAAAAGCGTTCCATTTGCGAGACGACGACGATATCCATTGTATTGCAATTGTAGAATCCGTCCACAAAATCATCTCTGAGTTCGATAAATTGACCGATGGGCAAATTTTCTCGATTAATTTAGACAGTAATAATGCAGCGCTTAATTCTAGACGCGGCAACAAAATAACCGCTCTGACCGGTGCTACCCGCGATTTGGAGATTAATAATTTTACGGGGTACCCGTCGAAATCGCGCGTTCTCATGTATACACACGCGCCGTACGCGCGCTTGCTCGCATCACAAAAACCGTATATTTGTAACTCGCGCGCATCGGCCCGAAATCCGACGAAGCGCGGCACACGCAATTCGTGAAAGCGCGTTAATTGTTGTTTTATGTCCAACCACCACTGATGTAAATCTTGCGGCAACGACTCCTCCCACCCGACGTGAGACTGCCACGTATCTTGCATGATCATTTCTGCCACGACGATCATTGGCTTTGGCAATCCCAGCGGGTCGAAGAAACTCGCGATCTCCGACAAGATTGTTTGCTTTATTATGCTATCCGTCAGCGCGCCGCAATTATATTCGAAGCGAAATTCGTCGCTGAACGGATCCCATACGACTCCCAATATTTTTGAGCCCGTTTCATCGCTTAATGACACCCCTACACTCGCTGTGTTATTGACACTCTGTAACAATTCTCGGCAATTCGATGCCCATTTGCCGAGCTCAAACTGTCCATGCCCGAGCAAAGCTATCACTTCGTCGCGAATACGCCTTGCCTCGGTCAATGTATTGGCGCCAGCGAGCAAGTCGTCTATATAGAAATCTCGAAAAACGCATTGTGCCCCCGCGGAATAGTCGAGAGCATGTTTTTGTGCCAAATGCTGAAAGCACCTCGTCGCAAGAAATGGCGCCGAACCCGTGCCCTACATACATGACGGTAAGCAACTCATAATATTGGGACCGGCGCTAGACTTTTCGTTCTTGTTATTGCCGCGCGCGTGTTGGTTCTTACGTACTTGTGAGACTGAGCATTTAGTTTAGGCGACGTTACTCGACATCTGTTTCTACTCTGATTCGCCTATCGGAGAGCGGCCCAGAGGGATCCGCTTGACGACTAATTGTGGCGTGAACGGAACGACATGTAAAACCGGCGTGGCGCTTAACGTGTTAAGGGTTATTTCGATGTCTGCGCTTTATATAATATTTTTAAAGGAAAGAAATTATTTGTAACATTTATTTATCAGTAGACTTTTAAACGGGAAAATTAAATATTTTCTGTGAGAACACCGATATTTCATCGTTTTGATATCGATTCGAAGCTATTTCGATTACCTTTTTATATAATCACTTTTATTTATATAAAATAATTTATATAAAATTATATAAAATACAATATGAATAAAGAATTATATTGTATTCGCAGACACAAATAATATAAAAATTTTAAGATTTTAGCATTTAATAATTACGTTACAATTTTAACTTTTAAGTTAATAGCTGTAACTTCTTAAACAATAAATGAAATTTAAATTAAAAGGAGTTTTAAAACTTAAAATCTCTACTTTGGAAAAATTACTGTTTGTTATTTCTTTAAGTTTAATAATTTTTACATAGAGAAAATTATAAAATGAAAAATTTTTTTCCCACTTTCATGTATGGAACTGTCATGTGCTCAAAAACATCTGTGAAAAAATTTTTTTTATATAAAGACAAGCATTTTCAATCATAGTGGACCTTATTAGTATCTAATAATTTTTGTGTAAATTTTTATAATTTTGAACCTATGAAAACAGCGCCGCAGATAAGTCGATCTAGAAACAAATGTAAACTGAAGTCAAAATACGTAAATTTAAAAAAAAATTCTAAAATTTAAGTAAAAGTTTTGTAGGGGAAATTTCAGCTTTTATAATACACTAAAAAATCGACAATTTTCGTGTACTTTTTTGGCTGTAAGAAGCCCACATTGTAAGAAGAACTAGCTAAATACCACGATATAGGCGCCCAAATCATAACGGAACCTCCCCCATACTTGATGTCCCCCTACTGTAGGAAATAGGCAGTTCGGATTATAGGCTTCTTTTGGGGTTCTCCATACACATAAACCTGGCTGTTACTAGGAAACAATGTGAACGATGATTCATCGGCCCCTATCACATTCTTCCAATCACCAAGTGTCCAGGTTTTGGTATGGAATGGTAACTTTTGACAATCAACTCGTTATTATTATGCATTATTTATTTAAAAATACTAATTTCTAACTTATTTACTTGTTATGTAACGAGTCAAAGTAACACATTATTAACCCTTAAACACGTAAGTGGGTCTGAGAGACCCCATATAAAGTTTTGAACGCTTTCTGTGTGAAGACGGAATGAGATAGGAGGTTCGGACCAAGACGTAAAAAAAGTTTGAAATCTCCTATTTCGATTGATATGGTTGATCAACTTTTTTGATTAACTAGAATTTGAACAGCACGGTAGCAAAATTTTATTAGGGTCAATGCAACCCATATAGTATGTAAGTGAAACATTTTTGTGAATATTTTACATAAAAAAGTTGGACAAAGTACGTTCAAACAGGTCGGTTCGCGGATGTTACTTGCATATACTCTGTTTAAAGTTGGAATACTATAAAATGCTGTAGAAAAATGAGTTTTTCTGAAATATATCATGAAACACATCAATTTTCAATTTTAGACACGATTTAATCAAAAATACCTCATATTCAGCTTGTTACCCTTGAAAAAAAGTAATGATCAGCTAGTTCAATAACTGGTAATATTTTATCAGTAACTGATGATGTTTCATAGGTAACTTGTAATGTTCTAATAGTAACTGATTACAAACGTCAGTTACTGATAGTGCTTATCAGTTAATGTTCAGTTTTAATGAACAGTTTTTACATCAGTCTAAGAAACTGATGTTGTCACTGAATGCTACTATCAGTAACTGATAAGCAATCCTTAGTTTTTCACCAGTTTGTGAAATACTAGTTATGTTCTTCAGTTCATATTCAGTTTTTAAACATCAGTTTCTGTATTACGCCAAAAAACTGATTAAACACTAAGTGCTACCATCAGTAACTGATGAGGAATCTTCAGATTTTCATTAGTTTGTCAAATACTGGTTATGTTCTTCAGTATATATTCAGCTTTTAAATATTAGTTTCTGTATAACGCCAAAAAACTGATTAAACACTAAATGCTACCATCAGTAACTAATGAGAAATCTTCAGATTTTCACCAGTTTGTCTCGTTATGTTCTTCAGTTCACATTTATATAGTTTTTAACTTTCAATTTCTGCATCACTTTAAAAAAACTGAATTATAGGTACTAAATGTTACCATCAGTATGTTACCATCAGTAACTGAAGACCAGTCGTTTGCAGTTTTTTAATAGTTTGTCAAATACTGGTTATGTTCTTTAGTTAAATTTTCCTATCCAATTTTTAAATATCAGTTTCTACATTACTAAGAAGATGAATACACATAAGTGTTATCAATAATGAGTAATCCTTTTTCACCAATTTGTCAAATGTTTTTCGGTTCACATTCAATTCTTAGTAATTAGTTTCTTCTCTAAAAAACTGATTAAAATATGTGTTATCATCCAGTAACTGAAGTCGTCAGTTTTTCAACAATTTGCCAAATATACTATAGTTATATTTCTTTAGTCAATATACAGTTTTTTAATATTAGTTTTTTAATCATTCAAGAAAATTTCTTAAACACTTATTAGTCATTATTTGTAATTCTGTTTTTCATTAAGTTATCAGTTTTGTTATTAAAGAACCATAGGAATGGAAAAAATGCTATAATTTTGTAACAGTTAATAACAATATTCATGATTAGCTACAATTTTTAAATAACATCAATATTTTAAATAATATTAATACAAACAACAATAATAATCTAGATAACAAGGAATTTAAAAAAATTTTTTTAAATTAAGGTTTATGTCACTAATACTGAGTTTATTTTGAGATGCAAAAAGAATTTTTTTTTTTGTTGGAAAAAAGAAAGATTTTTTTTGTATCTCAAAATGAACTTAGAATTGATGACATAAACCTGAATTCCTTTTAAATTTTGTGTGCTATCTGGGAATACATGTATAACTGTACACTAGATATAAAAAAAGTTGACAGACAGCTCACTGGGTTAGAAAAATTAAAAAAACGTTTATTGAAATATTTATGTGTATATTTATACATATCTGTACATTTTTATATATTTATATTCAGACAAGCAATTAAAGATTTAATTAATCTTTTTCAACGCAATTAACAAATGACAATACAAACACCATTACCATATGGAACAGATACATACTTTCGTGCTATATGACTTGGCAGACCACAAACTATACGATCGCTTGCCTGGCATAATGCCAGCTCATTTGAAGAAATATTCAGATCTCGATCCTCACTAAGATTTTCATCAAGTATATCAAATTCTGTTTCTAACATAACACATACTTCTTTTTTTGATACGATTATTGTAACCATAAGAATTTTTGTAATATTAAAAATGCGACCATCATTCATTTTTACAATGCTGTTATTCCTGACTTTGAGAGTATTATAATAGCTTGCATGATATACTGTTCCTTGAAAAATAAATCGTATAAATGAATGTGCCAGTAATTCAATAGGTCCATCTTGAATAATTTGCTGAATAGAAACTTTTTCAATTAAAGAAAGTTCGTAATTGTCAAGGGCTCCAAATAATCTTACATCATCAAAATTTTGAAAAAACTGATTATAGCGATACTTAAACATCATGGAATCAAATAACTTTTTTCCTTCATAAAATGTTTCGAAAAACGAAAATATTCTAGACCCCAAATTTAATGTATAACGCAGTCTCAAAAATCTTAGACATACATGTTCCGGCAAATTACAAGTTTCAATTATTAATCTATTTAATACACCATTAAAATGTTCATATAGGAAAGTAGAGGACACCCAAAGTCCCCCAAAATTTTGTACAGCACGAGGTATATGAAGGAGGAGGTATACATTAAAAGTATACAAGTGCGCACAATCTCGATAAAGTACTGCAATTTCTTGCACAAATTTATTTAAAACCTTCTTGGCTTTTACAGCTTTTTCTTCTGTAAATTTTTCTCTCAAATATATAGACATACCATATACCACAAGAAACCAATGTTTAAGATATCTTGTTGGTAAAAGTCCTTTAAGGAAAAGTAAAGAATAATACAAAAGAAAATGTCGAAGTTCTGATGCTTTCAGCAATTTTAATTCATCGGGACCACGAGGCGACCTTGTTATTTCTACAAGTGGTTAAATAGATCTCAATTTTTCTGTTAAAAGAGTGCGCTTACGCTTATTCAAATAGCATTCGGCTCCTTTATAAGTATTATTATTCCAGTGTCTCAAAAAGATGAAAACAACACCTTCTAAAACACTGTGCAAGTAGTCTGGCACAAAAGATGATATAATATTAAAAACTGACAGAGAAAACAACACTGTTGGAAACTTTACTTCATCAATATGTTTTAGTCGTTTACTGTTCTGTTGATTAGTCTGTTTCAATTGCCGAAGAGCATTAAGATGTTGAGGTAATGTACGAGATTTACTTTTTCCTCCAACATAAACTCGTTCTTTACCTTTATTTCTAATAATACTCTTTCCTTGATGCAAACAGAATAAACAACCGTAAATGCCATTAAACTGTTGAATGAAACATCAGACGCGCAACAGAGTCAACTGATGCTAATAAAGTATGTACTTTTATATTAAATAAATGGCCAGCTAAATTATAAGCAATACCATCAGAATGAAGAAAGTTCAATTCTTTCACAAAAGGTTTTAAAAAGGAATTAATATGAGGCTTTTTCTTACCAAAATACAACCCACATAAAATCATATTATCTCTACGTGTACGATAAGGTAATTTATTAATACATGCTTGAAGCCATATTGACATCTTAGCAGATTTAAACGGATTAACACCATCTGTATCCCACTACAAAGTTATGTCATTTTCACCGATTGTACCTAAAGTTCTAAGACTTGTATAAATTCTCCCAGAAATTACATCCTTTTCTTCACAATATTTTCTCATAAGTGAAGAAAGTGTATTATTTTTATAATGTCCTGTATCTGCTCACTGATTGACAGTTGTACGAAATAGTTACCATTATCTTTAAGTTCTTTTCTGTTTAACTTTTCATTACAATGCTCGCATTCTATTTGCTGAAAATCCATTAGCAAAAGCTCAGAACATTTAGGACAAATATAATGTATTACAATTTCATTAGGCATAGGAAATTTTTTCAAAAACTAGAACAACACATGCGCGCGCTACGCGCGCGCCATTTATTTGATTTCATTTTTACGTATAACTAAATATAAATAATAAAAATTTTAAAAATTATTCATGATTAAGAATAATAGAATTCATAATAACAAGATCATAGTCTTGATGATTATGAATAAATAAAAATAGAATATGATTTGATTTATTATTACTCTATCAGTAGACAACGTTTTTTAAATATTTATTCTTTATTATAAGGTTTTTTAAATATTTAAAAAATATTTAAAAGATATTGTTTCCTGATAGGGTAAATGTCTATAAAATTATTATTAATGGTATATGTTAATATCGTATTCTTGTAATAGATACCCGTATGTACAACTCTTTTATGTTGTTTATATAACCAAAATCTACACAAAACAAAATTTAAATATGTTGTAATTATTTATTTTATAATTATTTAGTATACAATAACATTTATACTTAGCACGTAATACGATTGCATTTTTGTATTAAAAACAAATATTATACACGACTTATCATCTTCCAAGCACACGAGATTATCATATCTCAATATGATAAACTTCTGAATCGATCAAGTTCTAAATACTCTCAAACGATGGATAAAGTTCTATAATGAAAATGTTTTTATCATAATAAAAAGTTCACTTCTGAAATTTTATTTTCTGAAATATACGTGGTCATTAAAAAAATCTTCAAACTTGTGTTCAATATAATTCTTAATTTTTTTTGTCTTTTATTTAAAAATCTTTACATTCTCAGCCTTCTTTAAATCTTTTCTATTTTCTACTTTTTTCCTATTTTACACTTTCACAATTCTTCTTTCTTCTTCCTTACATTATTTCACACATTGTTTTTAAATTTTTACTAAAACAGATAATGTTTGGTTAATAAAATAGTAATTCTTAAAACAAAATGTCAATATACCATAATATGCATTCATTATTAAAGAAACCTTTAAATTTGTGTACAATTACATTCCTAATTTCTTTCGTACTTTATTTAAAATTTTACCTTCTCCACTTTCTTTGATTCCTTTCTGCTTTATATTTTTTATTTATTTACACTCTCACAATTCTTCCTCTTTCCTTCTTACATTATTTCATGTTTTTCCGTTTCTCTACCCTCATTGTACATATTTTAAAATCTTTACTAAAAGAGATAATGTTCGATTAAAGAAATTTTTATTTCTATAACACAAAGCCTCATAACATGTGATATGATATTCATTCATTATTTAAAAAATCCTGAAATTTAGGTTCAATTGTATTTTTAATTTTTTTTATTTTTTATTTACAAATCTTTACCTTTATATAATATAGGTATTCAAAGATTATTTTATTTTACATATATTGAGTGTTGTACAAAAATTACAAATTTATAAAATTTTAATTAATTTAAGCAGGTTGAAATAGCATATTAATTTTTTCTAAGATACAGATAAAAATATTTGTCGTCTTTAAAGAAGTTGAACTTTTCTTTAATTAGATTTTATAAATTTGCCATTTATATCTTTGTGTTTTCGGAACTCATTGAGCTACAATTTTATTAATACATTTGTGTGCTTGCATCTTATTATTCACAAACTTTTTTTAATAATTTTAGTATTTTAAAATATTAAATATTAATTGTATCAATAAATATTTATGAAGATAATTACTACAGAAATTTTAAAAAGATCTTTGTGTTGTTCATATAAACAGGCATAAATAATTTAAAATAAATGACTAATTTGACTATATGGGAATAATAACTGGAAATACAATCCACGTAACACATGTTGGATTAGAGTCTATATTGTAGGATCCGGGATACACGTAATAAATAAAACAATGTGTCAAAATAAAAGAAACAGATAACATAGATAAAATTATATTAGAGAAATTTTTATTTTTATGACACAAAATATCAAAATATCATGTAATATTAGTACATTATTAGAAGAGATCCTTCAAACTGGTGTTTAATTGATGTCTTCATTTTTATTTATACTTTATTTAAAAATCTTAACCTTCTCAAACACGTTCAATTACTTTCTCTTTTCAACTTTATTTCCATTCTACATTCTTTCGATACTTCCTCCATCCTTCCATCCTTTTTCTATTATTCTATTCAAAAATCTTTACCTTCTCAAGCACCTTCAATTACTTTCTCTTTTGAATTTTATTTCCATTCTCCACTCCTTTGATCCTTCCTCTTTCTTTCCTACCTTTCTTTTTATATTATTTCATTCAAAAATCTTTATCTCCTCCAACACCTTTCTCCTTACAATTTTATTTCAATTCTAAACTCCTTTCACCGTTTCTCCTATCTTCCTTCCTTTTTATATTTTATTAAAAAATTTTTATCTTCTCCAACACCTTCAATTCCTTTCTCCTTTTAATTTTATTACCATTTTACACTCCTTCGATTCTTCCTTTTTCCTTCCTACCCTTTTCTTATTATTTTATTCCTCTTCTTTTCTATATTTTTATTTCACATTTTTAAAAAACTTTACTAAAATACATAATAATCTATTAGAGAAATTTTTATTTTCATGACACAAAATATCAAAGTATCATGTAATATTCGCTCATTATTAAAAAAAACCTTTAATTTGGTGTTTAATTAATGTCTTTACTTTATTAATCCTTTATTTCAAAATTTTTATCTTCTGCAACACCTTCAATTCATTTCTCCTTTCAATTTTATTTTCATTCTACACTTCTTTGATCCTTTCTTTTTATATTATTTTATTCCTCTTCTTTCTATATCTTCATTTCACATTTTTAAAAAGCCTTACTAAAATACATAATAATCTATTACAAAAATTTTATTTTCATGACACAAAATATCAAAATATCAAAATATCATGTAATATTCGCTCATTATTAAAAAAAAACCTTTGATTTAGTGTTTAATTGATGTCTTTACTTTATTCATCCTTTATTTAAAAATCTTTACTTTTTGCAACACCTTCAATTCATTTCTCCTTTCAATTTTATTCTCACTAGAACAAATAAGCGCGCGCTACGCGCGCGCTACAAAGCTTTTAATATTATATAATTTTATTCAAAATATAACTTAAAAAAGGAAAATAATGTAAGATAAAAAAATTTTCTAAAAATTGATAAAACAAATTTCTTATAAGAGAGAAAAAAGAATACGGTTTAAATTTGATAAATATTTTCTAACGTTATACAATATTACGTTATACATGGTGTATAAAAAGTACCGGACTTCTTAATTATTTTAAAAACTAAGCATTTTAGAAAAGTGTTTCAGATAAAAGTTGTAGGGTTTCATAAGATCTATTTACTGATCTTATCAGTTTGATCTTGGATGGTATCGTCAAGATCATATCGAAATCACATTAATTTTTTTAAATGAAACCTATTTTTTATTTCAGAATCTAATAACTTGTGTCAAGAGTTTTCTAAAACATTATAAGAAAGTTTATTTTTGTTTTAGTATTTTCCAAGTTGTGAGGTTTAAAAGCTACAGTGTACTGTAACTTTCAAGCCTCATAACTCGGAAAGTACTTAACGAAAATAAACTTTCTTATAGTGTTTTGGAAAGCTCTCGAAATCGACTACAAAAAAATATAGAAAATGCAACAAAAAATATAGAATATTAGAGAAGTACCGATACCCTTTAATTGGGAAACTACCGATACTCTAACATTATATCTTTTATTGCATTTTCTTGTAATCGATTTTGAGAGTTTTCCAAAACACTATGAATAAAATAAATATTTTTTAATTATGTATATATATTATGTTACAATCTGTTTTCAAAAATTTAGAGAGAAAGTAACTTAGAACAGAATATGTAAATGTACAATATCTACACTCTGTAAATAATATATTACATAATCTGTTAAAAAATATTCTTATAAATTTAAAAAGAAAGCAATCAAATATATATTTCTTTATAAACATAATTTTTAACTTGTTTATTATCGCGCTGGTTGCCAAGATAAACTTTTAATGCTTGCCAAGAACGTACTCTTGAAAAGGCAACATATAGTTGCCCATGATTAAATACATCTTTACGGAGGTCTATTCCAACACTGTCAAATGTTTGCCCTTGTGATTTATTAATTGTCATAGCAAAAGCTAATTTTATTGGAAATTGTCTTCTTTTAAATGTAAAAGGATATACATTTTCGCAGTACAATGTTATACGATTCAGAAAAACAATATCTCCTACTTTATCACCTGTTAAGATTTTGCATTTTAGTAAATGATCAGCTAGTTCAATAATCATTAATCTAGTTCCGTTACAAAGACCTTCATTGATACTGAGATTCCTAATCAACATAACGACACAATTCGGTTTTAATTCATAAGGTGGAAGAGATGATGGAGATAAAGTATTTAAATATTCTGGTAACAAAGTTTCACCAATGCCACCATTATTATCGCAATTTTCCGTACTATCTATACTTGTGTAAATTCGTTCTTTAACTGTATCTAATAATTCGATAACTCGTTTATTAATTTCATCAACATCGGCATTTCTTGCAGAAAGTATTGCACACTTTGCCATTTTATTAAATTCTTTATTTCGTATGAAATTACCATATACGTCTTGTACAATATCGGCATTAATGGATGCAATACAACAATCAGGACGTTGTATATTATCGTTAGAATCATTTAATATGCCATCTCCTATATCCAATAGAAACTTTGCAAATCCAGTTTCCTCGGGAAGAACTCGCATATTTTCCGTTAAAGAAAAATTTATAAAATGTTTCCAAATAGAACTAAATTTGATTGAAAAATTCACAATTTCACTTCGAGTACCATCTACTTTAATAGGGAAAAGTTGTCTGAAATCACCACCTAACACAAAAATTTTTCCACCAAAAAGTAGATCATTATGCATGATATCACGTAATGTTCGATCCATAATCTCTAGAGCATATCGTGGTGCCATTGGTACTTCATCCCAAATAAAAATATCTGTTTCTTTCAAATAATGAGCTTCCTTAGATTGGATTTTAATGTTAGATGATGAATCGGCAAATAATGGAACCGGTAATCCAAACGTTTTATGAACTGTTTTTTCTGCTGGTAATAACGTCGCTGCAATGCCTGTAAAAGCCATTGTACATATATGTTTATTTCGAATTTTGGCTAAATAATATATAGTTGTATATATAAATGTTTTACCTGAACCACCTGGACCATCGATATAAATACAATTATTATCATGATTATTAACATCTAATTTGTTTAATACAAAATCTACTATTTCTTGTTACTTATCATTTAACTGTTCATATTGTCTGTTACCAACTTCTATAGCTTCTTCAAGTGTCATATAATTATTCTCTTTTCTGTTAATTGTTCCATTTGTGGAAAATCGGCAAGACTTTTACCTTCAGCACAGTGCATAATATTAATTTGGTTATATGCTTCCCTTTGTCCTTGTAATAATCCAAAGTGTCGAATATAATCTTCTGACAAAGCTACTTTAAAATTTTCCCAAAGTTTTTCAGGATGTATTGGTTGACAATGTAATAATATACGTACAAATAATTTACGTAGTTGTCGGGGCATCAGCCATCCAACAGCTTCGTTCATAGCTCGTTTCCACTCATCATCATCTTCAATTAAACCTAAAACTAAACATGCCGCTATAAACGATTGACATATTTTTCCATTTACAGTTCTTAAATTATCAAAACTTGTAGCTCCCTTTACAGTGAGTAGTAATAGTCGTAAATGAAATAATTTTGTTTGTGTTGGACTAACAGAATACATTCGTCCTATACAATTATAATGATTTTTGCGTTTGACCCAATATGATACATTTCTTCCATTAATTTTCTCTTTTTTAAATGTATAATAGCGTGGAATTTCTACATACAAGTATTGTCTTGCTTCTTCATCGCGAGAATTTAAGGAGAAATAATCAATTAACATAGTAACTTGATTTAAAGCAGAAGTCATTGCTTCTTCAATGGCTTCATTTTCAATTATAACATTTTGTTCATTAGGAAGATGAACTGGCAAACAAAATATAGCATGACTTTTATCTTGTAGTTTTTTTTCAAGAATACGCCAACAGGCTTCTACCGGTCCAACATAACGAGTTTCAATAAAATTACGTATTTCATCATGATCAATAATTAAATTATCTGTTTCAGGCTCAATTGTTATAGCAACGGCATCGTGTACTTTGTAAATATACTTATAAATATACTTAACCGATTTGATACTTGAAACTACTTCAACATTTATATGGCAATTGAAAATAATCGATAAAATAGGACAATACGGAACTACATAACGATTATCTACTACATATCCACCAGAGCGTTCAAAACTTTTGCCGTTATTTCTTCGACGATAATATGGATAAGCATTTTCATCCATTCTGGTTTCTTCTTGATATGGTTTAGGATAATGTTTTGAACATTTTCCATTTACCAAACACCAATCGCCACAAGGACCATGAATCATGTGTTTCATAACTATATTATGTAAAGTATTATTTTCACTTGGATCAGGAATTTCAGCAGAAATATACTTATTAACAATCTGTGGTGTTGTTATTTTGAAATTATATTTTATAGTAACTAACATATGTATATGTGGTAAACCGCGTTTTTGAAATTCAATTACATACACATTAGGCTGCTACTTCTGCAAAAAATTTTTGTTTTACAATCAAATTAATTAAATAATCTTTTTTAATATTAAAAACTCGTGCACAAATATCAGGTTTATCAGAAGCTTGTTGACCATGTAAAAGGTTTTCTTCGATTTCACGCCATTTTGGATTACAAGTCATAGTTATAAAGAGGTCCGGTTTACAAAATTTACCAACAATTGCCATTGCATCTTGGTAATTTTGTAACATATTACGCGGTGATCCAATAAATGTAGAGGGAAGTATAACCATTTTTCCGATACGTCCATTTAAATTGTTCGCCATATTACGTATATAATCTCTTAAACCTTGATAAGTTTCAGTGCGTAATTCTTTCTGATAACTTCTACAATAATTTATTTTGTCTTTTTCAATTTTTACATAACTGTCTACAAGCCACTGTTGAAATAAACGACGTCCTAAAGTAAAAACGTTAAATTCATCACGAATGGCTATACGATATTTAATATATTGGCTTCTAGTTATTCATTTATTACTATTTAACTTTGTTAAATTACAATGCCGTCCTTGAGTACCATATGGATAAAATAATGGATATATCCATGGTTCAACATTTGGATCCATGCTACTAACATTTTGCAAAGTTTTGGTATTTTTATTACGTTTTGTTACATATGATTCTGGAATTCCTCCATCAGCAGTGGTTCGAAAAACAGCTGCAACTTCATTAATTCTTTGAGCATTATATCGCCGTTGATCCATACCTGGTCTTATCATAAATGATAATTGCAATTCTGGAAACAATTCTCCAGATTCTATTTCTAATCGTCGTTGATTTTCTAATTCTTCACCCATCATTTGAAAAGATTGAGCAAATACATTAGATTCTCGCATTATATATTCAAGATTTTGTGTGATTTCTAAATCTAACTCTGAACTTACAGTAAGACGATAATTTATCGCTTCATTAGAATCTATAATAAAAAGTTGGTCGTAAGTTGGACTTTCATTTTGAGTAGCATACAGTGCTGTATTTATTTGGTAATAAATTTGTCCTTGTACTTTGAAACAATATGGACCAGATCGCCTATTTGAAAAATTAATTAAATTAGCATTAAATGATGCGAATGAAAATGAACTATTATAAATACGAATATGTTTGAAAAAGTTATTAGATTTTATATGACTACCATCAAATAAATTACGAAGAAATTGTGGGGGTTGAGGTAATAAATCTAAATAAATTGCACCATGCATCATGATTACAACAATCATGAAATGAATTTCCTTTATTAGATATTTTTTCAGCCGCAAAATGTTTTGCATTACAATGAATGCAAGATATATTCATAGAGCCAATGTAATATTTATTTACTTCATTAATTAATGTTGCACTATGAATATTTAAATAAGGATGATTTATCCTTTGTGATCTGTAATAAGTCTGATATTCTATACGTTGATGATATGATGGTCTAAAATTTATAGAATTTTCTCCAACATTACTCATATTTATTATTCGATCACCAATTATTGTACCAATGCTATTGTAACATGTTTCATTAACTGTTTCTGATAAATTGTTGTTAATAACTATTGTATTCGCATTCTCACGACGACGACGTTGATTTTCTACATTTCTTTCAAGACGTCGTTGTCGAAATTGTTGTTCTTCTTCTAAAGTACGTTCTATCTTTCGTCTTGGCATTTTGTAAAATAAAAATAGTTACTTTACTTAAAATTTAACTTCTGTATTAAAAGATATATATATATAATTAATTAAGTTTATATATTACTTATATTAAAATAATTACAACGGTATATAATAAACTTATATCAACTTGTTTATTTACTAAACAACTGTAGAATTAATTATATTTTTAATTAATAATAAAATTTAAAACTTTTAGTTTATTATATTTGTTTAAATTAATATAAACTGTAATATAAGTGTAAATAATGTAATGTACAGCAATATAACTTATTAATATGGCTTAATGGGGTACCAATATTTTTATTAAGAAAGATTCTCACAAATAGCAAGTTCAAATATGGCAATAAGGAAGAATAAAGTAGAAATAAGGAAAGAAGAAAATAAAAACTTATAAATTATTAGATTACAATGGCTGGAAAGAAACGATGTAAGAAGGATTTCAATATTACTGATCTAATCACATAGATGAAGAAAATTATTAAGAAAAAAATTGAAATAAGAGAATGTTAATAAATAGTTTTTAGGTAAGTTTTATAAATGAAAATGTATGTTTAAAATAAAGGAATATAAAATGAAAAAAATGTAGAACAAAATTATTACATATAGCTGGTTGCATTTATATAAATAAAGTGCAATCTACTTTCTGAGCCGAAAGACAAAGAATAAAAATAAATAAATATGCATATATATACACAGCATAAATTATAATATTATTAAATAATGCATACAACACAAATAAATAGTAATAATTAATTACAATAAATAATTATATATTATTAAAAATATAAAGATTAGTACAATTAAACAATTAATATGATAATTAAAATTTTATTAATCAATATAATTATTATTATAAATTTTACAAATATCTGCATTACCATCAACATCGTTGTCATCAGTAACACCAATAATATCATAATAATTTAAGATATGTAATATATTATTTTATATAATATATTACATATTTTTGTTATTTCTGCCATTATCATCATTGACATCATAATATCTTAATATGTACAATCCAAAATATATAACAATATTCTTGATAATATTATATCATTGTTGTCAGATTCATTATCATTATAATCATCATCATCATTATCATCATCAAAATATTTTAATAAAATTAAAAAAATTTATATTATAATATATAACATTACAATATTATATAACACTTTTAATTGTTTGTATAAATAAACAATGCTAATTAATTAGTTATAATAATTACACATATGTTTTCAAAATCAATTTTTTCCAGATGACGTATCCTCTATCGTCGTTCTGAAAACATGAAAATAAATATATTATTATATAATATATTTAACTAATTTGAATATTAGTTTAATAATATATATATATATATATATATGTAATTAATTAGATTTATTAAAATTATAAAAGTAATTAATTTGATAACTTATTAACTGTATTATTTAAATAATTAAATTATTAATTTATTAATATATGTGTGTTAGTAATATTAATTATATATATATATATATATATATATATATATATATACACAGGGTTGGGAAGTAACGCGTTACTTGTAACGCCGTTACCGTTTTCGTTACTTTTTTATGGTAACGAGCGTTACTTTTTTATGTCTGTAACGGTAACGTAACGTCGTTACATTTTTACAATAACGGTAACGGAATTCAGCCGTTATTTTTCGTTACTTTAGCTGGCAGTATCTATGTT
The DNA here is from genome assembly GCF_016802725.1 of Solenopsis invicta. Taxonomy (NCBI): domain Eukaryota; kingdom Metazoa; phylum Arthropoda; class Insecta; order Hymenoptera; family Formicidae; genus Solenopsis; species Solenopsis invicta. The sequence continues at coordinate 15,708,446 of NC_052670.1, read as the reverse complement.
TCATAAAACGTATGATCATCGACATACAGAATGGACTGCTGATGACCGTGGTGGGGGTAGAAAGACACATAGAGTGAGAGGCAGACAATACGAAGAACGTTCGTTCTCTGTCTACTAAGTTTGATTGGTTGTTGTGGCCCCAGCAACCAATCAGACTTAGTAGACAGAGAACGAACGTATTTCGTATTGTCTGCCTCTCACTCTATGTGACTTTCTACCCCCACCACGGTCATTAGCAGTCCATTCTGTATGTCGATGCGTATGATGCGTCATTTTATGTTCGTCTTACATTCGGTAACCAACATGCGCTTTACAGAATTCGGCCCATAATTAATAGTTACCAAATTAAACAAGTACGTTTGTTCATACAGCGCGCCAGCGGTATCAGTACGTCACTATTTGCAGACCGCGCGCAGCGTGGGAGAAATGGTTGGCAGCACTCGCCCCATTAATTAACGTAGACTTTTTGTATTGATCAATTATATTTAATTATCACTCATAATCATTTGATATGGTATATGATTACGAATCGCAATTGCGATAGGATTTATATTCAGTGATAGAATCATATTCTTGAATGTACACACAGAGACATATGGTACATATGATATTCATAGTCCACTCTTATATTTAAGATCGTCTTAAGTATCATTATATGATGCTATTAACCAATCAGAGAGACGTATCAGCATCTTAAGACATTACTTAAGATGATCTCGAAATAAGAATCTACTATGAATACCGGCCATAAATGCTTTAACATCTGCACGTGTATTGAAGACGACATAAGAAAGAATGAGATAAAGGCATGAACAGACATAGGAAGGTATTTATGTCCCTCTGTGCGGATATTGTAAAACAAAAAAACATGAAATGTTTCTTTTTATCACGTATTGAATAGATTTTTTTCACGTTAAAAGATCCCTATTTTAACATCACCAAAAAGTAACGAAAAAGTAACGAATCGTTACTTTCCAAGCAACAGTAACGGTAACGCGTTACCTTTTTAAGTTAGTAACGGTAACGGTAACGAGTTATTTTTTACAAACAGTAACGATAACGGTAACGCGTTATTTTTTTAAGGTAACGTTCCCAACTCTGTATATACATATATATATATATATATTATAATATATATTATAATATATATTATAATATATATATATATATATATATATACAGAGTTGGGAACGTTACCTTAAAAAAATAACGCGTTGAACTTTTAATGTAAATATTATTACTATTATTAGAATAAAACTAAAAAGGATATATATATATATATATATATATATATATATATCCTTTTTAGTTTTATTCTAATAATAGTAATAATATTTACATTAAAAGTTCAACCTCCATTAAATTCTTTAACTTAGCATCTTTCCCACCTAAATTTATAGATGAATTTGAAATTCTTCTGAAACAGAATAAAATTACGTTTTAATTAAATAATATAAAGATAATATTTTAACTTATTGAAGAAATTAGAAAATCAAAAATATAAATAATAATCAGGCTTATGAGCTATGCAATTAGCAAGAGGTCACTGAAAACACATCATAATTCTTGCAAATAACATCTAGCACGGTTAAAAAAAATATAAAGTAAAAGAAAGAAGTTATTTGTTTTAAAAGAGCAAATATTATGGTAAGCAAAAAATTTTTGTCAAAATTTTTGCGCTGTTAAGAATATTAAATTAGAGTTGAAGAAAAATTAAATTTACGATTTTATATTTTGACACATTTTTTTTATTTTAATAGGGGAGAGTGGGGTAAACCGGGCCTACTTGCAGTTTTTGATCTTTATAAGACTCAAATAAAATCCGATAGTAGAAGGTTGCTGTTGAAAAATTAATTTAATTATAATACCTTCACTTTTGTTTCAGACAATTTCGATGTATCTTTTATTTGTGTTGAACTATAATAGAAAATGTAAAAACGCTTTTTTAGCCTGTTTTAGAACCATTGGTTTCAAATCGGACATTTTTATTTCTATTAACACTTTTAGATAGAATTTTAAAAGATTGTAACGATACGCCCCTCCACCGTCCGTGCGCCTCCGTTCCGTCCACCGAACACCGAACGCCGAGTGCAGCCGAGGACCACGTGCGCGCACGACCGAACTTCACCGTGCAACCACGCGGCGACACGCGCGCCGGCCGTGGCGTTCCGTAACGCTCCCACTCCGGCTCAACCGACCGAGCGCGCGGATTGGCTTGCTCGACCGCGCGTTCGGATATATAAGCCGGCAGTGGGAACGCACAAGTCAGATCCGTCAGACTATCCGACCCGTCCACAGACCGAGCATTCTCGATCGCTCCTTAAAGACGAGCATTCTCGTCGCACTCCGATATCCTCGACGGGCATTCCCGTCGCTATCCTCGGCCGAGTATCCTCGACCAGTCGTCTCAGATATCCTCGACGAGCATTCTCGTCATCATCACCGGCCGAGCATTCTCGACCAATCACGTCCGATATCCTCGACGAGCATTCTCGTCATCATCACCGGCCGAGCATTCTCGACCAATCACGTCCGAGATCCTCGACAAGCATTCTCGTCAGCATCACCGGCCGAGCATTCTCGACCAATCACGTCCGAGATCCTCGACGAGCATTCTCGTCATCATCACCGGCCGAGCATTCTCGACCAATCAACGTCGTCCTCGAATACCGTTACCGTCAAACCGACAAACTTCGTAACCCATATCGGCAGGGCACAAGCAACCTGTCGATCGAGCGCCCCACTTGCACGGGGCGCGCTTGGGCGAATCGCGGCGGCGACCGCGCCGGCAACGACCCGCATTTGCGCACACGCGTACACGACCGCGTTAGCCAATCCCGCCGCGCCCCGCGACTCCCCGACCGTACGGGCAAGCCGCCCGCATAACTTCTTAACGTAGCCGAAAAACTTGTACATAGATAGTTCTAGCATTAGATATAAACCGCGCCGTGTAACTGGTAAGCCGAGTACCAGCCATATTGTTACCTCTATCGGTATCGCTTTGCGATCTCTCTGTTATTAGCGCGATCATTATCTTTTATTTTCATATCTCGCTATTTTTTTAGTTCTTTTATTTCCGTTCCTGTTCATTCTGTCAACTCTTTTGCAACTGTTATTATCAATAAAGCATCCACTGTCTTTTGCTACGTAAAACACTGGGTATAGTCATTGCGGACACCTGACCAACCGACGAGCCTTATCCGGTCCGATCCCGAAGTTCCCGCACCGCACCGAACCGACCGAAACCGCGTACCGTTACAAGATTTTAATATATTTTATTTAGTATTGAGTAAAAATGAACAATTGTAAAAAAAAGTTATAATTCTATTTTAAGAAACGGCGATAACTTTGACTTCTTAAAAACCTCATAAAAAAAAAAAATTTTTTTTTTGTTATCTGCTTTCTTGAAATAAATAAGTTTTTTCTTTTGTATAATTTTTCTCTTTTCTCTTTTTTGCACACACACACACACACACACACACACACACACACACACACACACACACACACACACACACACACACACACACACACAAATGCACGCACAACGCACGCACGCACGCACGCACGCATGCACGCACGCACAACTAAAAGATAAAGTTAAAATTTTATTTTTACTTACTTTATTTAAATTTCTATGAAGTTTTCGATGCGTTGTTTTACTAACTAATGCGACGAAAAGTCCACTTTACCATAGGTAAAATAACTTTACGTATGCAGAACGTGCGTACGTAATAAATGAAACTGAAACATAAAAAGTCATTATTATTGTTAGAAATAAATTTTAGAAATTTATGATTTTTGTATTGATATTATTTTGTTTAAAAATTTCAATTTGTTTGAAAAGGTACTAATGAAATTGAACTTTATTATTTTGTATAGTCCTAAAAAGTAGAATTAAAACTTACCTTCGTAAATTTGCACAAAAGTTTTTAACGCGTCGTTAAGCAGCTCACGAAATCATAAAACGTGACACTTTTTTGACAGTTATTCATGAAGTAAGCTCATTTGATTATTTCTATTAAGTTAACTTTTAACTATTATATTCCAAATGCAAGGAGACATGAAGTACATACATTCTGTTTCATGCATGATACACATACTCATACATCCTTTTTCGACTATGGTCTACTTGACGCTACAAATGCTTCGAAGCATTTTTTGATTGGTCAATTTGTAAAATTCTTTGTTTTGATTGGCTAATTAAACGCTTTGAAGCATTTATAGCGTCAAATGGACTACAGTATTTATTAGCTGCGTTCAGCAGACTCATCAGATATCTGAGTTTCAAGATTTTATGGTTACCAGTTTGAAAAACAGTTTCGAAAAAAATGCGTTTAAAGTTTTGAATACAATTTATTAGTATATTTTTAGTACCTATATAAAGATCAATCTAATCAGTAATTTTATGCTCATATAATAAGTCTTCTGTAATTTCTGGGTAGAAGCATTACTAATCAAACACTTTGAAGTAAAATGTACTTATTATAATGGAAAATGATAAAATAAAATAAAAAATAAATAAATGTAAAAATTTTTATCGCTTCGAATAAAATGTTATAACTTCCGTAATTTTTCAAACCTTTTGATAAAAATTTAAGGATTGATTCTCAAAAGTATGTACTTAAATAAAATGCAATAAAAAAATCGATTTGTTTGACCCTCCAAAGGGTCCTACCCTCTTTAGTCGATTATATTATAAACTCCATCAAAGAGTGATGCCAAACAAACCTATTTTTTAGCCCATTTCTTGGACCTCGAATTTCAAACTTTTTCTTATGCCAAATAATACTATATAATGGAACATTAATACCAGAGAAATTTTAAGATGAGTATAAGCTTGGTTCTTGAGATATAAAGGGTTGAAAGTAATGGTTTCTCATAACAAGGTGCTGTTTTTAGACTTTTTTTCTGTTGTTTGAATAAAAGTTACCATTTCCCATGTATTTTTGCGCGCTGAACACGAATCTGATAAGCAAATTGCTCTATCAAGTCAGATTTCTTAAAAAATTGTCAAAAATGTTCATTTTATACCTCACCATCGCGTTAAAGACATTTATTTCTATCTATCTAAAAAAATATATATATATAACGAAGTGAAACCTTGTTTCTTGGATTTTTATCCCGGATTGAAATATGATCTTAGTTTTCGTCTAGTAAAAACTCTCCGAAATAGATGGAGTTGAAGTGACACGTGACACCGTCTTTCGAGATGCTTTTCTAGTGAGAGTACACCCCTTACCTTTCACAGATTGGGGTGTTTTTTTTAATGTGAGTCCCTTTGCCTCTCACAGATTGAGGTAGTTTTTTAACGTGACTGATAGATTTTTAGATAGATAGAAATAGGTTTTTTTAACGCTATGGTGAAGTAAAAATGATCATTTTTGACACTTTTCTAAGAAATCTGACGTGAAAGAGCAATTTGCTTACCAGATTCGTGTTCAGCGCGCAAAAATACATGGGAAATGATAAGTTTTATTCAAACAACAGAAAGAAGTTCAAAAACGGCGCCCTGTGTTATGAGAAACCATTACTTTCAACTCTTTATATCTCCAGAACCGCGCTTATACTCATCTTAAAATTTCTCTGGAATTAATGTTCCATTATATAATACTATTTGGCATAAAAAGAGTTTGAAATTCGAGATCCAAAAAATTTAGCCCATGCTAAATTTGGTATTACTCTTTCTTTAATACTATTTAAAATTGTATTGCAGTACAATGATATTAATATAAAATTGATAGATGATAATAAAACTAATAATTTATTTTATAATACAATATATACGATACAACACAATTTAACAAGTCACAGATATACTTTAAGTGACCGATTTTTTAAATCATAAGCATTCGTAAGTGTAAAAAAAATTATAACCGACCCATACAAGCAACGTCTTATGGGATCAGCCGCGCTGCCGATTTGCGATCGAGATCAGCGAAGACGGTGATATGAGAAGTGTGAAGATTGATGTATTTTTGGACGCGTAAAACAAGAAGAGAGCGAAAGTTTGCTTAGTTACGAGAAGTTTTGTTTAAGTTTATTCAATTTCCAGAATTTAAAAAAAGACTTATTGATTTGCAAAAGAACTTAATAAACAAAGATAAAATATATCTTTAAACCTAATTAACAAAAAGATTTATTGATTTGCAGAAGAACTTAATAAACATTGGTAAAATATATCTTTCATAAACAAAGGTAAAATATATATTCATATCCTTTTTATTTTTTAAATCTATACTTTAGTAATATTTTCTCTAATTCTTCTACTTCTTTAAATCTTTTTTTTTTTTAATCATCACTTCTATTTTTATGAACCTTACGCTCTCTTGTTCCCTCATTTCCGCTCTTTCATTTTCATCCTCTCTCTCTCTCTCTCTCTCTCTCTCTCTCTCTCTCTCTTTCTCTCTCGCGCGCGTGCGCGCTCTCTCGCTTTCTCGTTCTCTCACAGATAGTTACTTAAAGCATTAAAGAGAAAACGAGGAAGTATCAAGGTACGAAGAATATAATTGGCTACCTAAGCAAAAAAAATATGTAAAAATGTTTTAATCTTTATCTAATTAATATATATTACATTATTTGAATTTTATTGTGTACATATTTAGAATACTTTTAATATATAGTATAGTACATCTATAGATCGTTTGAGTATGCAAAACATACACATTTGTGTATTCTAATAAATTAGATATTAATTAACGTAAACTTTATTAAAAATATTTTTATATTTAAATTTACATTATCATAATATTTTTCAATTAATTTTTTTTTACAATTCGAAGTGGAGATGCCTATCAAAACATATAAATTGTCGGAAAAAAGCACATACAAATAATGAGTGAACGAGAGAGAGAGAGAGAGAGAAATATTTAAAATTACCAATGTGATATTATTTTTACATAATGTCAATGCAAAACGAAATGAACTTGTTTACATTGTTTAATTATATGTAACGGAATAATCTTCAAATTTCACAGATATATTATTATCTTAATTTAATTCTAATCAATGTAATCGTTATTGCATTTTTTATTCTTATATCATTCATTTACTTAGGTGTCTATTATGCCTGATTTAATTGTGTAGACATTTTCTGAGTATTTTAGTTATTCACCATAAATCTTAACACGATGTTGTAGGTCACAAAATGTCAATGACTAATGTATTAGATAAACTAATCTATTAGAATTATACTGAGACAAATTCTGAATATAATTCTAATAGATTAGTCTATCTAATACATTAGTCTATTTATTATAAGTATCATTTTAATTTACATATATACCAATCTAATATTTTCTATTTCGCTTTCAATTTATTGGGTTCGAATACGTTATATTATTAAAATATGATGCATTGTATTTCTATTATAAAAAATGACAAAAATGTATTATTACCCAACAAAATAGTATTAAAGACCGATATGTAGATGTATTTAGAATTTGATAATACTCGAATTTTATTAAAAACTGCAATGTTAATGTTACCGTCCAAGTTTTATTACTCATGGAGAAGATAACTGAATAAAAAGAATTGTAATTTTGCAACAACAGTGTGAATTGTAATAGTTGAACCAGAGTTCTAACCTAGTTTACTCTACGAAAGAAATTACCGACTGCAATATTATTTTGACTTTATATGAGATTTAAGGGTGTACTGGCGGTAATGATTAACATTGATAATGCCTTGAAAATTTTGTAAATCATTTCTATTCATTATTTCAAACCATGTTTAAAATTTGAAATCGATCCTTGGACTGGTTCACGAGTTATTCAATTTTAAATTTTGCATGTATTTTTATGATGTAGCAGTACATTTCCACTTATATCAACAAAATTATAAAAAAGCAATATTGCCAATATTCTGAAACTTTGTTTAGGAGTAAATAAAATATTGAGCAATACTTCTAAAAAAAGTTTATATTGATTTATTTACCCGTTATTAAGATATCAATGACATAACGACGCGAAATTTCAATAAATATCAAATTTCCGAATGGGCTACATAACCACGCTACATAACTACATTCAAATTGCATTAAATGTTATCAATATCTAGTTCTTTCATTTCTTACAGTTGATTTCTAGTAAAATTCACGTCCAAAAGTTTTTTGCCGATGATCGCAAAAATTGTAAAATGTACAAACATATTCATGTGTAGTGTCAAATATCATGTTAACTGGCATTATTTAAATCCTATACATAATACGAGCACATATGGTGTATGTCTTAATTTATAAAAACGAATTTCATCAATTTCAAATTTAAGCAACTTTTGTCTGAGATTGTATAGCCATAACATCCTTAAACGTGTATCTATTATTATCTTTCTTTTTAAATAACTAAATACAGACATTTTTAAGTACCGCTTAGCCAAAATAACTCCGCTCCTTCATTTTCAGTTTCTTTCTCGCTCTATCGATCTTAAAAATTAAAAAATGACGGAAAAGGTTGAGTGCACGAATCTCCAACGAGAGATAGAAAAAATAAATCCATTTGATTTATTCACACAAAGTGAAGATTTAGAATCTATAAAATTATATGATGGGACTGTGTAAGTTTTCTTATTTTTAAATTGTTTAAAATACTCAAAATAGGAATAAATTTATATAATTTAAAAATTAAATCAAGATTTTAAATATGATGTAATATATAATAATTTAATTTAATATAATTTAATTATCATATATTTTATACATATAACAATAATATGTAATAATAATAATAATAACAATAATAATAATAGCAAAAATAATAATAATAACTATACTTATCTAATAGTATCCATATATTATATAATTTCTTAATATTAGGTATTGTTAAATGTTTAATTTTTTTAAAGAAGTAATTGGATACATTGATGAAATTGACTCGCCACGTATTGTTGGCGATCGAAAACAATATAATGCATTTAAATTTTATCTAAATAATGACGATGGAAAAAGAATACAAATTTTGTGTTGGAATGACGAAATTCAACAGGTCTTACCTCATGTGAATCCGAATGACGTAAATATTTTTGTCTTTCTTTAAATAATAATTTATTAGAAATGTATAGTAATACTTTGCTTTTATTTATTCGTAAATAGAAGAAATATATAAAAAATGTATCAGCCATGTTTTTTCAATGTTGCCATTAACTACTTCATATTTGTAGCACATCTCGTAATTTATATAAATTATTTTATTATTAATAGAAAGAGCCATATAGTTATTTGCCCAATCCTGAATAAGAAAATGTACCAAAGCTTCTTTAAAGTAAATATTTTTAAGATCTCCTGCGAAGTCTGATGTACGTACTTGATCGGGACCATTAATATGAAAAAACCGATTTCTTCGTGTGCCTCTTAATAGATGCTCATGCTTTTATGAAAGGTGAAAAATATCTGTCAAATGTGATAATTATTATGCGTGCATGGTTCGAAACAAACAACCGAATTATTTTTTCGGAAATTTTCCTAAACGTAAGTGGCACTTCTTTCATTAAGTGTAACATAAAAAACCGTCAAATATCATAATGTCTGTATTTTCGGGTAGTTCGTTGTCGATATGTTTCTCAAGCAATTTTAGTAAAGTTGATTTGTCAGTTTTGCAAATTGATCTATTAGTGTGACACAAAAATAGAGGTACTGGTGTTAATGGGTAAGATAAGACTTTATCAATGTGCAATGTTTTCTCGAGAGAAATTCACAAAAGTTACCCAAATAAGTCTTGTTGCATGCGGACTTCTATTATTTTTCCCGAAACAGATATCTTTTTTTTTTGTAACAAGTCTGTGATGTTAACAACTTTATTTTTTTTTATAACTTTTTCAAATCTCTGTTTATCTTCAGCACATTCCATAATAAATTTTTTCCGCTGCTCGTTGCCAGTTTTCTCTATATTAATTTAAAAATTTGCAATCTTTTCTTCCGCTGCTTTACCCGTTGAAATATTATATAAAAGATTTGTGTTTAAGTTATTTGCAAAAGGGTTAATATTTTGTTGTAGATTGGTAATAAAATTCTGAAGCTGTACAGAAGCTTTTTTAATTCTGTTTGGATTAAGATCTGCAGTAATATTCTGATTTTTTCTTAAACTTGATTGCTCCAAAACGTAACTTATCACTGTGGATCGGAGGACATGGCTTTTACACCAACGCTGACGAGCCGATAATGAATTAGTTGTATGAGTAAGTCCCGTCATCTTATTAGCAGCATCCGCGTTGATCGTTTGTTCAAAAGTAAGGTCAATTGGAACACTGGAAAATGGCTTTTTTGTTCTTTTAATATCGAATGATCCTTTTTCAAATTGCTGTTTTAATCCAGGATGAGATTTGCCGATTTTAAACAAATTATCGTGATATTTGACTAAATAACGTTAATAATTTTGTTGATTGAAAATAAAAAAAGATTTGTTATTTTCGGCAAAATAAATTTATATAGATTAAAGTCTGCTCTCCGAATACTTCTGTTCAACATGAAATAATAATTAATTAATTGAATATATATTATGTAAAATTGTGCAGTTTTTCCATGTTTGCCTTTCTGTACTCTTTTCATATTCCTCGTATTTATTAAATAAACTTATTAAATCCTCGTGTTGTATTGCTAGAGTAACTAATCGTAATTTTTTTTAATTCTTGTAGATATATCTTTATTTCATCTGTTATTTGTATATTATTTTCAGTCATAAACCTTTCAAAATGCAAAATTTGCAACGCTAACCACATTATGAGATGTAGTCTTTTGCATCTGCTAAAATGCTTCCTATATGTATGAACAATTTATCAAATCGAGGTTTTTCAATGCATTAAATCTGAAGTGCTATTTTGGTAATAGCTAAATCATATGTCACCTGCATATAAATTTCACCGCATTTGTCAGCAATTTGTAAGCTTTCTCTCATAGTTTTTATTACAATAGCTGTATTTGTTGGTGATGAATTTATCGTAGTTAAATAAGAAATTTTTTGTTGACAAGATGTGTCATCAACAATGCAGTTATTAAATCCGACCCACATTTTTGGTAAATCCGACCGGTACATTTGATATTTTTTAACAAATATGAAATCATCCATGCAAGATCAATTTGTTATAATGAATGTACATTAATAGGAATATATAAGCGCGATGGATAATCAAGAGATAGTAAAGCTTCAAATAATTTAGGATTTTTTGCATAAGACTTCAATTCGTGCGTAATTGCATCGAAAGTTCGCCTTCTCTTTTTCGTATTTTTTTGAGCCGCAACTTGAATGTTATTTTCATTACTTTCGCTATTCTTATTTACAATTACAGCAGAATTATCAATATTTTGAAAAATTATTCCAACGGTATCGTGTAACGTTTCTTTTCCAGTCGAAGTATCAACAAATTTATCAAAATTGTTAAATGTTAAACCTATACATAAGTTACTTGATCGAATTTTGTCTTCAGGACAAATAGCTGATTGACTGTAGAAACAAATGTTGCTTTGGTTTCAAATTCCTCTAATACAGTATAACAGCAGCAATGACCACATTTATTTATTATATTGACTATTTTCTTATTGCCAGTTAAACTTTTTAATGCTAGACCAAGACTAATATGTTTTGATGGTTTGATACGCCCATGTGAAACTGCATAAATTAAATCTTCCGAAAATCACTTTGCTATTCTTTGGATCTTTTTACTGTGCTTACGCCAATAATTTGTACCACTTAATAACAGTTGATAAAAATCAGTAAGCACGTTTGATACGTTACATTCTCCTTTAATGAAATCGCTGGCAGTTAATTGATCCGACAATTTCTTTGATTTTATGTTACTGATTTCCGCTTAAAATTAGTGCTGTTCTGTCCAACATATCCTGTTTTTCTAATTTCATGAAATCATCATTTTTCAGCAAAACACCACTATAAAGCTTAAAGATTTTTTTATTCTTAAAAAATGTTATAGTAATTTGCTTTGGAAATGTTTTTAATAACTTATCCTCCAAATTATATGAATGTTCATGTATAAATAAATCTTGATTAAATAATAAAAAGCATAAAGCAACGCTCGTAATGTGAATAAACACAGAGTATAATGTTAAAACGGTCAATTTAACGAGCCAAATTGATTTAATTCAGGATTTACAATTACATTAATATAGTCGCTAATAATTGAACAATCTTCTCCAAACATATAATAAATAAATTCGAGATTGAATCTATGACACCTAAATGGTAAATTTATTTCGTGAACGCATTTTGTGACCAGCGTATAATGCGTTTACAAAATTTATCATTTAGGTGTCATAGATTCAATCTCGAATTTATTTATTATATGTTTGGAGAAGATTGTTCAATTATTAGCGACTAATTAATGTAATTGTTTTTTCTGCTTTCCACATCTCCAATGACTTCTTAAATGGTATCTCCGCTACGTTCTTCAGTAGCCGATCTACTGAAACTCTCACTAAAAATGTTATATTCGAAAAATATTATGAAGTACACAAGTTTAGACAAACTTCTGTACTCAAACGTGGTAAAAATTGACACTATTTTTTTTTATTTTATACTTGCAAAGTAAGGAATAAAGAACATGATTAGAAAAGTTCTTCATTTCGTTAAAAATGCATGAAAAATTGACAAATTATAATTGAATTAAAATTAATTAAAGATTATTTCATGACAACCTACATGCTTTTTAAAAAAACAAACAAGTTTTTTTATATAACTTTCTTCGTACTCACGTTTGATAAAAAAATACTCATTGTGTTACAATAATAATGCAGCGTCATATCCTCAAACTATTTACAATTTTTGAAAAATTATACTAGTTTCAGAATAATATTTTTCAGCAAGACTCTTATGAAAAAATATTACTGCTGAAAAAGTTACACATAAAAAATCACACACAGAATATGCTATTTTCTGTAATTTTATTAAATTATCATTAACAATGTGAAGAACTTTGAGAATGCAAATCAATGCAGCGTCATATCCTGAAACTATTTACAATAGGTCATAGATTTCGGCAAGACGATTTCCTGTTTGTCAAATAGAATAGGATATGACGCTGCATTGATTTGCATTCTCAAAGTTCTTCACATTGGTAAAGATAATTTAATAAAATTACAGAAAATAGCATATTCTGTGTGTGATTTTTTATGTGTAACTTTTTCAGCAGTAATATTTTTTCATAAGGGTCTTGCTGAAAAATATTATTCTGAAACTAGTATAATTTAAAAAAAAAATATTATTTTTTTAATTTAATAATAACATTTTTAATATAAATAATATAATAAAATAATTTAATTTTATATAAGAAATATTTTAATGTAGTAAAATGCAATTACTCGCCTATCGACATAACAAATTTAATATCTATAAAATAAAATTAATATATTTAAGGAAGCAAATGTATTAAACATATCAATTAAATAAATATCGTTTTTAATATTAAGTATAAGTTTAATAAGTAAACATATTATTATATAAAATAAATAAACACATTCTAAGTAAAAATTGTTTATGCAAGGATATATAATAACATAGAAAAATACATCTTACGTATAAATGTATATAAATATATGTTAATATATATATATATATATATATATATATATATATATATATATATATATGTTGTTGTTGTTTTGTGACGTACTTAGAACATATGGCTATCTTTTTTTATTTTCAAATTATAATCACCGTAACAACGTACCCCAGGAACATTTTACCCCGGCTTCCCCTACTGGTAAAATCCTTTTTATGGGGTCTTAGAAACTTTTTCTCTCTATAAAACTATTTGTACATTTATTTAAAATTAAAATCATGTTTCCTTAATTTGTAAAGGAGTTTAAAAGGAAAAGTTTGATCAATATTAAAAGCATTTGTAATGTATTCAAATTTAGCTATTTTATGTTCTGAAAATCTAATCTGACAACGGAGCAACGCATTTCGAGTGCATTTTAATAAGTGAGGCACATCATAAATAGTTACTTTGGTTTGAGAGTTTACGACAAATGTATAAGGAGTTGGATTCGTTTTATTTTCTGCGCACAATTCAGACAAAGCTTTTCTTTGTGTTGAACCCTGATCACAAACAGTTGCTTTTATTTTTAAACCAATATCTTGTAATTGCATAATAACATTTTTTATAATATATTTTAAATTGCTGCTTGAGATTGTACCACTTGTGAAATAGTAAGCTATTACTTGTTTCCATGATTTTCTAAGACCACGTATTATTAAGACGAGAGCACGATTTGCTGCTCTACAAGTTCTACCCAACTCACCCAAGTCTTCAAAATCAGAAATTTGTTGCTTATGTGCTTCATAATGAAAACCGTGACTTAATGAAATTTCGTCAAAAACTAATGTGCAATATCGGTCCACTTCATGCATTTCATTACTTTTTACTTTCAGCTGTTCCAAATAATTTTATTTATACCGGTATCAAAAGGAATCTTTGATAATACATATATTTCAAAGTACGCGAGGTAACTGAAAATAGGTGGACAGGTACTTATAAACACGAGGATTTTTCTTATAAATAGTTAATGCAAAAATTTTATCTTCTTCTGTCCATCGTTTTCCACAAGAAGTACGATCTACATTACGTATTTGTGATTGAATAAAACATTTGGTAACTTGGTTTAGATTTGTTTCAATGCAATCAAAAATATTGTTCTCTGACATAATTTTTAGTTGTGTTAAACCCTGTTTTTTGTCATGCAATTCTTTTTTAATTCTACATAGTTGTGCGGTAATTTTTCGATGCATTGAATACATCATATTTTTTCTTGGTGACATTGTTTTTGAATCAACTCCTGCTTGCGCTAAAATTCCACATTTTCTTTTTTTTTAAAGATTATAGAAACGTCATGTAATTGCAACTTATTTGAAGAAATGCTACTGTTATTTGTACATTCGTCACTGTCACAGATGCAAATAGTCTTATTTTCTACATTAGTCAGATTTATTTTTGAGATATTTCCAAGTTGATTGTCATTACTATTACTATGGACCTGAACATTTTGGAACATGCTAGTGTCACGAGAATAAGCAGTAGTTTCATCAGAAACAGTGTCATACATATTTACATTGACTTCATTATTATTATTTGAATCATTATAAATAACAGATGTTTCATTTATTATTGGTTGACAGTTATTGTTTATTGTATTATTTTGAAAAATAGTAGAAATTTGGGTCGTGATTAAATTATCTGAAATTTCAATGTATTTAGGTATGACATTTGGCTTTAACAAATGTTTTGTAAAATTAACAAAATCATCTTTGCGAAAATGACCTTCGCAAATGTACATATTTCGACAATTAATACTGATATCGATGTCACAAATCATTTTCCATTTTTTAGAAATGTCGATATTTAGTGGAAACCTATAAAAGCGTTTATTTACGATTTTATCGGCTTCACCTTTTGACCAATAATAAGAATTACAATATTTTGGAAATTTGCAAGAATATTTTTTTCGTGAAGGCATTGTCATATAAAAAATTTATTAATTGATATTAAATTCAAAAAAGTGTGCTAAGCATGTTAATGAAAAATGGAAGTACATTATAATCGAAATAACATATATTATTATAATAACATATATTAAAATTCTCTAAAGGAACATAAACAGGATGAAAATAATATCTTATTATATGCATACTTTACTGTATGCGATATATCGCTTATATTTATACATTATCTAGAGCTAATAAAAATAAAGATAAAAAAAAAGTAATATTAAATGAATATATCTGCATAAAAAAATGTTTAATGAATATATCTATGCATAAATTTTATAAGCAATACAAAGTTAGTTTCTTGCACAAATAACAAAAATGAACGTATCCAAATAAGCAACAATATAATCGTCGAGTCCTACTTACATGAGTATATCACATGAAAATCATATATCACGTAATATCACGTATCATATAATATCACATACATTATATCACATACTTTTCTCCACCACATTTCATATCTTGAGTAGTCGGGAACTAACCGATTGTAAAGTTGTGTTATTACAAACAAATTGACTTCCATTGGTCCAATTCTATAACACACACAGATATGCAATTGTAAACTTGTGAATTTTATTTTATTCTATCTGTTAAAATTAGTAACATTATTATAAATTATAATATTTGTTTCCCGCAAAATTCTCTGAAAGAACATAAACAGGATGAAAAAAATATCTCAAAATTAATAAAATTAAGATTAGTAAAATTATTACGAATTACCTTCCGTGATCACTAATTTCATCACGCTACAAATGCTTCAAAGCGTTTGATTAACCAATAAGAACCAAAAATTTTACAAATTAACTAAAGAATGCTTTAAAGCATTTGTACCGTCAAGTAAGCTGTATGTAATGTAACATCTCACGGATGTTCTTGTGTGAAGGTTCTTATCCAAACATATAAATATTGTGTCTATGTAAAATATAATATATCTACAAACAAGATTTTTTTGTGTTACAGGTGCACCAAGAAAAGTATTGGACGGATTACGGATTTGTACTGTACATTTTCCAGATGAAATGATTAACATTTATACTAAAAGGCGCGTTTTAAAACCAGATGCTATTCCAGCTTTAGCCATTAATTCAATTATTGAAACAGAGACTCTAAATGTTAATGCAGAAATTATTAATATAGATATAAATAATGATGATTGTGCTATGTCATATAGTAATGTTAGTAATGTCAATAACGTCAGTAGTATCAATAATGTCAATAACGTTAGTAATATCAATAATATCAATAACGTCAGTAATATCAATAACATCAGTAACGTCAGTAACGTTAATAATATTAATGTTAATAATACTAATGTCAGTAACGTAGCAATAGAAAATGTACAGTGCATTCCTAATTTTATGCCAATATTGGAAAAATCTATTAATCATGAAAAAGTAAGATACC
The DNA here is from genome assembly GCF_016802725.1 of Solenopsis invicta. Classification (NCBI taxonomy): domain Eukaryota; kingdom Metazoa; phylum Arthropoda; class Insecta; order Hymenoptera; family Formicidae; genus Solenopsis; species Solenopsis invicta. Next base: position 15,691,554 of record NC_052670.1, on the reverse strand, counting down.
TGAAAAATGACATAAGAAGATTGAAGAAACAAGTAAACAAAAAGAAGAAACTTATTGAAAAGCACGCCGAGGAGAAAAAGAAATCACGTACAAATAAATGGGATAGCATCACTGAAGATTTGACAAAGTCGCAGAAAATATTTTTCGATATCATTGAAAAGAACTTAAAACGTGCACCAGAGGTATGTTTATTTCATATTTTCTTGCTTTGATGATTTTTCTTGTTTGATATTGTGTGTATCCTTGGTTATTTTTTTATTCCATTTTTCTATACTTTTTATATTTATCTGTTGTTTTACTTTATTAATATTAAGAGAGGTTGCAATTTTTAAACAAAAAAAAATAATTTGTTAACTTTATTTAAAATAAAAACAAAAAGATTTATTTTTTCAAAACTTTGAGGCTATTTTTGTAAACATTTTAAGAAAATTTTTTTATATTTTTTTTTAAATGTTCCACCTTTTATTAACGTTTTAAAAAAAAGTAAATACCCCTCTTAATATATTTACTGTTTGTCATGGAGGTATGCTATTTCTCACGAGATAATTATTATTCATTTACTTCGTTTTTTTCTATGGGTATGCATAACTTCTAAATGCGTCTTAATTAAAACTATTTACAATACAACATAATCTGTCATAAGTTAAACTGTGGGTTTCCTAATTAATCGATGATAATGCTTATTGCTTTTTTACATTTTTATTTAAAGCTCATTAACAATTTTTCAATTATTACATTTATTGTGTCATACACTTTATTACTCTGCAATTTTAATACACATTTTAGAGGTTTTCATGTTGATTATTTGCTATGTTGATCAATATTGCTATTAAATATAATAAAAGTATTGATAAATATATTACAATTATTTTGAAATATTTATTGATATTTTTATTTAATAACACGCACAACAATCTATTAATACGATTTTTGAAGGTTTTAAGTAATATGAAGGTATTACACAAATAAAGCTTCTTATTTAATACAATTTAATCTATTAATTTATATTTATTATAATATGTACATTAACTGATTTTATATACGGATCAATTTTCTTTTTCGTAAATTACACATGTATATATGTTTTTGAAATATTATATGATGCACTGTTTCTAAGTACTAATTAATCTGGTTCCTGATTTTCTATTGTGGTTTTGCATTATATTAATGCTTGAAAATTTTTTATTGCATGTGATATGCATGTCAAAATTATTTTATAAAGCGACTTGTATGGAGGAGGTAAACAGGATATTTTTAGTATTTTTAGCAAGGTAAGATTTTTATAATTCTCATACTTGCATGTTTCTAAGCTTATATTTAAAATTAATATTACTTTTATTTACAATTTTTATTGTACAGTTAATTTTGTATTCGTGTACAGGAGCCAGATGTTAAAATAAAGAATGCAATAAGTATAATAAACATGAAAAAAAGAAAGGAACACATCATTCAGAAGAGAGGAGTAAAGGAAGAAAAAAGCAAACTTTGACAATCAAAATACTTGTATAAGATGATAAAAAATGTAAGTAATTAGTACAATTTGAATTATTATTTACTTTAATCTTCTACGCTGTTTACATAATAATTTTCTTTTTTCTTAGATGGCTGTTAAGCAGATGGAAAACTACAGGCTAAGGCCTGTTGCACACAAGATGCTTCAACGAGGCAAAGTAGTCAATTATTCTTTCGTTTCGCTGTGAAACGAAAGAATGATTGACTACTTGCCGAGCGTAACGCGTTGAGGCGTCCTGTGTGCAATAGCTTTAAAATAGCCATAATGGATATTTTAAAAAGAACTTAATTTGCATTACATGTATGTTGCATTACATATTATATTTCTGTCATATACTTCATTTTGTATTTCTGAAATATATTGAGTATTGACATTATTGTAATAAATACATTTATTATGTGTCACAAATCATTAAAATTTGTTTTTTATCCCCTGTTCCTAATTTTTATTGTGCATAACCCTATTGACTTATTTTTTTAGAAATATACTCATATTTCAAAAAAGCATTTTCTAATTTTTTTATGTAAGCAAAACGGAAAATTAATTGTACACAAAAACAGTCACACATATATGCATGTTTTTGTGTACATTTAAAAGACAGAAAGCAAATAAAACTGCATTACTAATCGATCATTATTAATTTATGAAATAAAAAGATAATAGGTATGAAAATATGTATCTATGTAATAATTATTTTGTATAAAATATTTGTATTAAAGTATAAATGATTTTGATATTTATAAACAAAAAAATAAACAAGCAAAAAGTAATGAACATAAAAAAAATTCTTTGAAATTATCATTTACTTGTGTAATTAATATCACTTTTGCTAATTTAGGTATTATTAACTTTATGTATTTATTAATATTGTTTAACATTCTGTAGGGACAACGTTTTAATGCTCAACAAAAAGCTTTCTCACTAACTCTGTACAAGACAATGGGGAAGCATGCTTATAATTCTTTAAGAGCCATTTTCAAACAAATACCATCTATTCAGACATTGCAGTCGGTGTTGCATAAAATACCTGTACATCCCGGATTAAACCCATTTATCTTGAGACATTTGGAGAGCGTATCTCAAAAAATGTCAATGAAAGAAAAGGTGTGTATCCTTATGTGGGATGAGGTATCTATCCAACCCAAGTGCACTTATGACATCCGAAAGGATATCATTTGTGGTCTTGAGGAGTGGGGCAATAATCGAAATGCAAAATCGCGGATCACGCTTTAGTTTTTATGTTGCGCGGATTACATTCTGGCTGGAAGATGCCACTTTCATATAGTTTTTGTAGTAAACAGACTAATACCGCTCAATTAATTCGTAATATCAAAGAACATGTATTGCAAATAAAAAAAGCAGGCTTCCACGTAGTCGCGACAGTGTGTGACCAAGGCTCTCGCAATGTAGCTGCAATTAAAGAGCTACTATTACGTACAGCAATGAAAAAGAATTTGAAGAACACATCAAAAAGTAAATATACAATAAATGAGAAAGGAAATAAAAATATGTGTGTCCGCATTATTTTATTTTGAATCGTCCCGTTACAGATCAAACATCATTGGAGATCAAAACGTAATCCATTTATACGATCCACCACATCTTATAAAAGGAATACGGAACAATTTGATATCGAAAGATTTATTACTGCACTCGTCTACTTCGGAGGAAGAAGATAGATTTGCATCGTGGGACACATTAAAAACAGCCTGGATAATGGATAAAAAGATCAACATCATTCGGCCACTTTTAAAGAAGATAACAGCGGAGCATATTCTGGAAGACAAGATCAAGAAGATGCGTGTAAAGTACGCTGTTCAAGCGATGAGTACTACCCAGATAGCAAAACGTGATAACTCAATCTAAAACAAATCATCGCGCAGATTAAATTGCTTGTTAATTGCTATTACGTTGCCTTTTATTTAATGCGACAAAAATGTTTTAGTCAATTTAGTATCAATATGCTGAATTTTATTGTCGAGCAAATGTAGAAAAATTATTGAAGTCAATCTGTGTTATTATATTGTGGTAAGTTGTGTTTAGAACTTGCCATTACTATATTTTAAAAATTGTTTATAGCAATCTGCGAGCAACATGACAGCAACATGTGAGCAACAATTCCCATTTATAACTTGTAATAAGTATAATGCTGATAAGTTGTTGAAAACTTGCTGGTATTATATTTTAAAAACTATTCCTGGTAAGAACGTATTGGTAAGAGGATACCTCCTTCTGTTGCTTTGCTGACAACTAATATGAATATTTGTGACAAGTTGTCGACAATTTGCAATTATTTGGCTATCTGGGTATGGTTGGTGTTATTCAAACTTTCGCAACATCAAAATGTAAGTATTATACTAATTAATAAAATTACATAAAAATAAAATCATTAGTAACAAACATGCATTTATATGTATGTATAAGATGTATATATGAGATATAATATATAATATGTAATCATACAAATGCATGTATTTATACACATAATTTATATATTTTGTAATTTTATCTTTACTTGTACAAACAAATGTTTGCCTGAAAATTATTTTTGTTTAATAATAATTTTAATATTTTTTATAGGCGTTGTATCCATTAACCAGAAAGACATCCAAATAAGCGAAGAAGAAATAGCGACAGTAACAGTCGTGAACTTTTTTAATGATTTATTCGACAGTGTGAATGGTGATGATAGAAGAGAGGATGCCAATGAATTACGTTATTCTGTAACGGAAAACAGTAAACATCATACGTTTTGGGTGAGTGCAAAAAATCAATTGCACAAAATGTCATTTGTCGACAAAATTTCACGCTCTAAAGTAAAATCGGTACCAACTTTAACAAATTGGTTGTCAACAATAAATGGTTTTCAAAATTTATGGAAAATTTTAAATGAAAAATATGATTTTAGAAAATTAAATACGCGATTTTGTAATCAGGATCCTTTAGAAAATTATTTTGGCCAAATTTGTAATCACGCGGTACGTAACATTAATCCAACACCTCATCAATTCAAAGAATCATTTTTTACATTACTGGTTAACAATATGAATTGTATTTCGATGTGTCGCGGTAATTGCGAAAGTGACAGTTTTGACATTTTGTGTACATTTGAAAAATACTTAGAATCTAGTGACAATGAATGTAGTGTAACTTATAACGATGATAAAGCATCAGAATTAATTTTGGATAAAAATGTTGCCGAAGAAGTGATGATCGCATCTTCTATGAATCGTCACAATGATATTATTAACTTAATTCTTAAAGAAGTAAATCTTTGTACAAATTGTGAAAGTAGTTTGAGAAGTAATTCGTTTTTATTTTGCATAAAACGAATCACAAGTTTGACAAATAAATTATTAAGGACTAGAGCTCATCGTCGTAATATTTTAAAAGTATTGTTAGATTTTTTAGAAAATTGGAATGCAAGTATGGATTGGCATGAATGTATGGAGCATCACACCAACATGTTTAAAATAGTAGTGCGTATTATTGCGATTAATAATATTGTGTGGTGGTGCAATCATAAAAATGAAATTAATATTGATCAGAACGTTGTCGAAATGTTGCAAAACGATGTAATAAAGAACATGTGTGAAATTAAGCGAATGCGTACGATTTTTAAAAATAATGCTCAAAAAAAAAAAAATCTGCAGAATAATATAAAATATTCAGTTAGAAAAAAATTTTGTAAATAATGGTATGCATTTTCAATTTTTGTTTTTGTATATTTTAATGTGTATTAGTTTTCTTTTTTTTATCTTTATATAAAAAATTTGTTTATATGAATGGTACATATATTGTGAACGAATGAATGAGTAGATTAAAAACAATAAGTTAGGTAGGTCCTTCTACTTCGATCAGTCATCTACCTGAAGAAGTCATGTTTTCTTAACGAAGATATGCCTTCAAGCAGTGTGGTGGTATGTGAGTGGAGATGAGATCGAAGGAAAGTTGCAAAGTTTTAGCAAAAGCGGAACATATTGCATCTGAGAAGAAGTTATTCTGAATCACTCTATATGTACTGTCTTTTGCAAAGATTGTGATAAAAAAGCAGTTGATCTTGTGAACACATGTCCTGAATCTTTTGAATTAAATTAGTATCATTATTTTGCAATGCACTTGGTCTAATATTTTCAATAGTTGTTTTTTCTTCGCATAAATGCAATTTTTGCCAACGACCTTGGTGTCTTTTTCGATTCTTATTACAAAATATACATACGAATTTATTTTTTCTGATAATTCACTTGTTTTTTCTTGTGAAACATTGCTCACTTCCTTTTCAGTAACACTGCGTGTTTCTTCATCAAAAACATTTGGACATTCTTTCTCTAAGACTTGAGATGTTTCCTTTTCCGCACAAATCTGTTCTACATCTCCAATGACTTCTCAAATGGTATCTCCGCTACATTTTTCAGTAGCCGATCCACTGATACTCTCACTGAAAAATGTTATGTTGGAAAAATATTATAAAGTACACAAGTTTAGGACAAACTTCTGTACTCAAACGTGGTAAAAATTGACACTATTTTTTTTTATTTTATACTTGCAAAGTAAGAAATAAAGAACATGATTAGAAAAGTTCTTCATTTCGTTAAAAATGCATGAAAAATTGACAAATTATAATTGAATTAAAATTAATTAAAGATTATTTCATGACAACCTACATGCTTTTTAAAAAACAAACAAGTTTTTTTATATAATTTTCTTCGTATTCACGTTTGACAAAAAAATACTCATTGTGTTACAATAATAATGCAGCGTCATATCCTCAAACTATTTACAATAGGTCATAAATTTCGGCTGACTGACAACCCGATTTTCTATTTGACAAACAGGAAATCGTCTTGTAACCTGGTGTAAATAGTTTCAGGATATGACGCTGCATTGATTTGCATTCTCAAAGTTCTTCATATTGGTAATGAAATTTTATTAAAATTACAGAAATAGCATATTCTGTGTGTGATTTTTTATGTGTAACTTTTTCAGCAGTAATATTTTTTCATAAGGGTCTTGCTGAAAAATATTATTCTGAAACTAGTATAATTTTTCAAAAAAAATATTTTTTAAATTTAATAATAACATTTTTAATATAAATAATATAATAAAATAATTTAATTTTATATAAGAAATATTTTAATGTAGTAAAATGCAATTACTCGCCTATCGACATAACAAATTTAATATCTATAAAATAAAATTAATATATTTAAGGAAGCAAATGTATTAAACATATCAATTAAATAAATATATTAATAAAGCTAATATATTAAATAAATATCGTTTTTAATATTAAGTATAAGTTTAATAAGTAAACATATTATTATATAAAATAAATAAACACATTCTAAGTAAAAAATTGTTTATGCAAGGATATATAATAACATAGAAAAATACATCTTACGTATAAATGTATATAAATATATGTTAATATATATATACTTCCGTTTTTTTTGTTTTGGTTTAAGGCTCCTGATTCCTCAGCCGAGAACTCCGCATTGACGGTAGCGACATTTCGTCGCGGACAAAATTAGAACTAATACACGTGAAACGTGACAGATCGACGATGAAATGTTATCGTGCATGTCATTTTGTTATTATGTGTTTCATTGTGAAAATATGACTTGTCTCGTATTTACCAAATTCGTAAAAATGGACCGCGAGTTTCTTTGAATTTTATACATAAAAGTACATTTTTCACTCCTTTTAATAGCTATCCGTGTGTTTTCCTGTCTAAATAGACGTCACTTTACGTGCTTTTTACGACTATTTACTGACTGCTAGGCGAAAAAAGGATAGTCGTAACTGATATTTAGAAGTGTTTTAAAGCCATCTGATTAGTCTGTTTTATCCAAATTGGCATTATTTAGAAATGGCACGTCGGACAAAATTACGTGCCCATGTGTTTTCCTGTTTCAATTGCTTCACTTTACATGCTTTTTACAACTATTTACTGATTGTTAGGCGGAAAAAGGATAGTCGTGACCGATATTTAGAAGTGTTTTAAAGTCATCTGCTTAGTCTGTTTTATCCAAATTGGCTTTATTTACAAATGGCATGTCGGACAAAATTACGTGTCATTTCACGCAATTTCTCACTTCTGACGTCACGACTTCAATATGGCCGCGGCGAGTACTCAGGAGCCTTAAATAGAAAATATTCTTTCTGGATCGACATTAGAATGCGGAGAAGATCTAATTGCATTCAAGAGGCATTGTAAATTGGAAAATTTTGTGTCATCATTTGCAACTCAATACTACAAAATTTTGATCCACGTTTCGTCAAAATTTTGTTTTGACAGATTCATTTTTTTTTTTTGTTTTTGATAGATTGGAATGTAATAATAACCATTCCTTTCGTAAGCTATTTTTATCAAAATCGTTGATATTGTCGGCTATGAAAAAAATGTCATTCAACGACGTGTCAATGGGAATATCAAATATTGAACGTGGTTGAACGACCAATAGTTTTGATAAAAATGTATCCTTAACTGGCAATCTTTTTCGGATTTCTTCAGCAGCAGTTATATGAAATTGTAAACAGTTATTTCTAATTATTTGTACCACGTTTATGTAGTCTTCCTTTAATTTTATGAGATATTCTACACATTCAGAACTTCAATAAATACTATCTGCGGATTTATGATATTCAATATTTCCAAATTTAATGTGCAGAAAAACTGTTACATCCGGCTTTATAAAATTATTACAAATTTGGTGAAGAAATTGTTTTGATTTCGGCTGTAGTAAATGAATTACTGTTTCTTCTGTGACTGAAAAAAATGCATTGAAACTATTAAAAAAGTACAATACATATTTCAGAAATAGCAAATATGCTTTTGTTTCTACACTTTCCATTAAAATAAGTATACTTTCTGCACATTTTGTTCTCTCACTTATAACCATTAAAGTTAAGAAGTGTTTAATAGCGTACCAAGATCGAATAATTTTTTCTACGCATGCGAATTGAGAGAGCTATCGTGTGTCAGATAATTTTAAGAGTTTGTAATTCTTTCTTTGAAAACATTCCAAAAAATCCCGATAAATAGCTGATCACTTGGGACTGCTATTAACGTAATTTACAATTTTTTTACAAATTCATCACAAACTTCAGGTAATTTGTACATGCAGAATGTGCAGCTAATGCGGAAATGTGACACGGACACGTAAATGTCAATAAATTTGTGTACACTTGTTCCAATTTTTTCTTAAATGACACACATTTTGCAGTCATAACGGATGCATTATCGCAAAGCAAGAATGTTTTCGAAAGGTATTTGGAAATTACTCATTTCCTTTTCAAATGCAATAAATAATTTTTCCGCGCTGTAATCTGATGCATCAAGATCAATTAGTTTTACTAATTGCGATTGAATTTGTAATGTATCGAGGTCTATATATCTAACATGAAACGTCATCCATTTTTCATTCGTAATGTCTGACGATTTATCAATATAAGTACAAAATTTATTTTTTTTGTACCACACGATTTGTTTCAACTGGGCATAAAATATTGGTAATTAATTTTGAACATTTCGTTCGGCCCTTTTTTATGTTTTTTAAAACGTTGGGTTTTTTCCTACGTTTTGGAAAAATTGAAGTATTATTTGTGCAGTATCAAATGGAATATTTTTGTCAGCAATTAATGCAGCGTATCGAAGCTCCGCTAACTTTTTTCTATCTTCAAATAACACAAATGGTTCGTCAAATTGCACATTTGATTCATTATCTTGTATATCATATATTTCGCATTTATCTTTATGTTGTTTGGAATCTGCGTGACGACGAATTTGCAATAAACCACCTGCAAAAGTTTTATCGCAAATCGTACATAAAAATGAATTTAAATCATGTTTGGCTTCCCGTAACCATGGCTTAAATTCTTCTATTTTTAACCATTGCCCCAAAAACATTCGTTGATGCGATGATTTCTGTTTCGAAATCGTATCATCATTATCAACCAAAGTATTTTTTTCAATGTTTGATCTTTTATGACAAGCAGATTCCGCATGTTTTATTATATTTAATAATGGGCCGCACGAAAAATTTTTACAGCACACGATACAATAAAAAAGGCTATCATCTAAGAGCACTTTTTGTATACAAGATTTAGATATATCATTGCTAAGCCAAGCTTCTAGAAAGCTTCGTTTCCTCACTTTTTTCCTCACTTCATTATTTGTTTCCATATCTAACAAATAGAAATACAATTAAAAATTTGATAGATGTACAATTTAACAAACACAAGTGACAGGATAAAGTGCCAAATAGCTAAAGAATCAAAAAAATATCTAAATGTTTATCCTTATTAATATAATTAGAAGAAAAGAGTTGATGGTCATGGAAATATCCTTATTTATTATGAGCACAATTATAGAAAAACATTCACTCGACTCACAAGACCGTAAGATATTAAGCTAACGCTTAGTATCAAAATTATTTTGTAATCAAAATCAACGTACGTAATGAGAATCACGAATTGAGATATGATTACAAAAAATAAAGCCAAGAACGCAGTCTAACAGCATGTTTATGCTAATGCCATCTGTGCTGCGGAGACAAATGACATATCAATCTGCGATTCCGTATTTATTTAATAGGTGAAAGAGGCATTTGAGAAGAAAACGTCTCGCAAAATATCCAGTAAGTATTTTACTTTTATACATGTATTTCATATTTACAACAGTTAAAAGTAGAATTTTGTAACTATTTAAAAGCAGTATTTCGATTAATTAGTAACGAAATAATACATTCAGCTTGATAATACTTAGCTTTTAATTTATGATAGCCTAACCTTCCGTTGAGTGTAAAAAAATCATACCTCACGTCTAATGGGGTCTAGAACATTTTTTTTATGCGTAACACTATTCCGAATTCATAGTCATTTCTCAGATTTCAAGATTAATATGTCTTTGTTCTGTGTACTATGTTTGTACTATACGCAAGACAAAGACAGACTTGAGATCTGAGAAACATCTATGAATTTGGACCATTTTGTTTCTTGACATATAACATGTTTATGACTGTTTTTATTATCTTTTTGCAAGATATAGCTGAAATTGCGATGCTGCAACAATTGCTCCAGCAAATGCAGGAGCAAATCCAGCAGCAGCAGCAACTACAGCAGCAAGGATTGCTTATTCAGGGATTCGAGCAGGAGCGGCGCGAGCGGCGAGAGTAACAGGAACAGCGGGCGGAACAACCGCCAGAGCAACCGCAAGTCGAACCGCAGCAAGAGGGCGAGGAACTGGCACAAGGTCCAGTACAGTAGCGGCCAGAACGCAATACGTAATATATAAATGCAATTACATACATACGTATATGTGTATATATATATATATATATATATATATATATATATATATATATATATATATATATATAACAGATTTATGTATATCTAATTTTAATTTACTACAATTATATCTTTAAACACTGATTTTCAAATAATATACTTCAAAGAAATATATTTCAGAATAAAAATGTTGCCCTTATTATATCTTGGATTTTTTATTGCGATGTAACTTAATAAATCTACACATGTCAGTTCTACTTTGTATCTATGTTAAACAAGTTTTAATACAATATGTTACAAGTATCATAAGAACTTAGTGACATTTTATTTGTACATAACATGTACATACGAGATATTCTTGTATCGATTGTTATAATTTTTGAGTTACTTCTAACAAATTAATGATAAAATATTTCAAACAAAAATATGTTGGTTTTAAAGTCATAAAAAAGTTATCTCCGTTTCTTACATCATACATTTTTTTTTATAGAACGTCTTTTTTTGTTATATTTAATCATAGTATTCTAATATCATTTATAATATAGCATATATTCTGGAATATTTTAACGTGAAGTATAGAATATTTCTTAAAGTATTCATCTTTTTGTATTTGGTATTAATTTGATATTAACTATGGTATAATATTTTTATGTACAAAATAATGAAATATATCAATTATGAGAAAAACTTTGTTGCTTTAAAAAAGAAATGTATAATGAATGAAAGAAATTTATAATGCATTTCTCTTTAAAGTAACAATTTATATATGCAATTACATATTTTTTTTTAAAAGCAACTGTATTCTCTTTACAATATTTTATCTCATTCTTTGTGCATAAAAGTATGAAGGTAAAGTTGTCAAAAAATAAATAATTTTCGAGTTATTTTAAACTTGATATAGAAATAAGCCAGAATGAAGTGTAAAATGTAAACCATTTATTTTTTGATAATGTTATTTTAATGTTTATGTATGTAGGAAATTTGGAATTATATATTAAAAAATTATATAATTTTGTTTTTTAAAAGTAAAAAAGTGAACTTTGTATAACCTTGAAAAATTGATTTTTCGAAAATTGACTTTATTTGTTCTCCTTTAGACAATACCATTTTTATTTGAATATTTTTTTGATCTTATCCTGCAAAGATGAAAAGCGTGGTAAATTAAAATAGGAAACTGTATACAAATACGGAACATATAATACTTATTTGCACATTTACATGGCGAATGTGCCTTATATTAATTTTCGTTAAAAAATATTTGCAATAAGATGTTTTTTTATAAAAAATAATTTTTCTTGGAAAGAACTATGTGATATTACATGTGTTTTTTTTAAATAATATACATATTTTTCAAACACGTTTATATTAAATTAAACATTGTGAAAATTGTTTAAAAATGAATGTTTAGGTTATAAGTTAATATGTTCAATTTATAATAAATTAAATATTTATACAGATAACAATAACGACAATGACATAAATCTAAATCATTTCGCTGAGCTACATATCGAGAGAGGTGCGTACATAAAAACGAAAAATATTTAAAAAATTAATTATAATGGTTTTAAATCATTCCAAATTATAATAAAAATTTTTTCACTTTAACCCTGCTTTTAGAAAATACAGCAGATGGTCAAACTTTATCTAGACAAGCAAGTGTGTTGGTCAACCGTGGTCATAGTCGTAGACGAAACTTTATTCCTTTGCAAAGATCACAGGTTTCTTTGGAAATTAATAACCCAGAAAGAAGGCATACTTTAGAACAAATCAATACATCTGTTAACCCTGAAATACACGAGCAAAATTCGAATTCTACATTAAGAGAAGATGCAGTTCATACTTCTGAGAATGTATCATATGATGGAACTAATGCTGCATCACAGAATATCTATAATCCTGAAAGGAGACATACTTTAGAACAAATTAATGCATCTGTTAACCCTGAAATACACGAGCAAAATTCAAATCTTATATTAAGAGAAGATGCTGTTCATACTTCTGAGAATGTATCATATGATGGAACTAATGATGCATCACAGATTATCTCTCTTTTAGATTCAAGTAAGATTTTTGCCTTAAATAAAGTACAAAATAGTTAAAAATTAAAATGAACATTATAATAGATACAGTATTTTTGTAATAAGAAAACAATTATTTGAAATTATAAATATATTAATTTATACTGTGAAACATAAAATAGAAGTTAATAAATTTTTTATTTGTATAATTACTAAAACACTTACAGCAACAACCATCCATATGTCATAATTTAAACTAGTTCATTAAAATAACTATAAAACATAAACGTAAGCTTGTACTTATAAATAAACTAAAACTAGCATACAAACCAATCAGTTGTATTTAGATTATGAATTGCTTTGTGCATTGGTCCAAGTTTATGTATAAGTACAAGCTTAAGTTTATAATTTATATTAACGTAACCTAATATAATCTTATGATTGTTTGTGTGCGAAGACTTTTAGAGTATCTAATTTCGCTATAATTTTGACTATCACAATCACCGAATTGATTCCATGTATAATCTATTGTTGAAATCAACAAAGAGAATCGAATGAAACCATCAATTCACTTACAATTACTTTTCAACATATATCTTTAAACAATGTACATGTAATTTTCTATTTTCTATTAATTCAATTTGCATTTCTGTAACATAAAAAGTATTTGTTAATTGTTAATTTTGAAATAACAATTTTCTTCTTTTGCAGGTGATGAAGACATTTATCGTATTCCTCCAGATGATTACAGCAATCTCTTTCAGGATGAAATTGAGGATATTCCATATTATCCAGTAGAACAATCTGATAAACGTACATCTGACTGCTGTTGTGTTTGCTTAGTAGAAAAAGCAGATCATACATTTATTCCCTGTGGCCATTTATGTTGCTGTATAGATTGCATCTTGAAGCAGCAATCAAAAAAATGTCCAATTTGCAACACACACTTTGATTCTTACATGAAAATAATAATTCCATAAAGAAAGATAAACTTTTTGTATAATAAGCATATGATAATATTAAAAAGGTGTTATCGTAATGAACTGTAAGCATTAAAAATCAGAAAGTTTCTTTGATTATAAAAATTTATTTACAGTAACAGGAGTGTTAATAAATATCTGATAAAAAAATATCTGATAATCTGTCAACGCTTTAAGAATTCATTAGAATAAATAAGTTTTTTGTTTTTTTTCCATAGAGTTTATTAAAAAAATAAGCTTTAATCGAATCAAGATTAATTGTGATGATACAATATGAAAACTTTTGTTTAAAAAAAGTACTACTTATAACTACACTTTTTATTATATAAGGCGCGTTCCACTTAACGCTCATAGAATCATTTTTTTAACCTTGTTTGCCAGATATTATTAAGAATAAATAATGCTCGCGATCGTTGAGAGCGTTAAGTGGAACGCACCTATAGTTTTAAATAACTTATATTTAAACCTCAATAAGTTTATAGTGTTACTAATACAAAATAAAAAATATGTCACAAATGCCTATTATAACATATATGTACAAATAAGAAAATGTGATATGTAGAGTATAATACAGTAAAAGGTTATTTTAAGTTTTCTTGTACAAAATTATATAAATAAATTTTAAAGGAATAAATATAATATTAGTACTTTTTCCTTTCCTAATTCAAATATATTATAATTATGAAATTTATAAAATTTTTGTCAATAGATAAAATTTGGGCTTTTGTTACTAATAATATTAAATTGTAACAATTTGTACAATTTTCAACTATTTAAACTATATCATACATGTTTATATTTGTGTTATTATTCTTAAGTTGTTTTTCAATTACATAAATTATTTAATTAGTTTTATTATTCCTTGCTTATACTTACTTAGAGAAAACTTAAAATAAAAATTGCTGAAAATTTTCAATTAAAATATGTTTTTCCTAATTAAGCATTATATTAGAAAAATATTTAAGAAATAAATATGTTTACAAACATTTATAACAATTTTTTCAAAAAAATATTTAGAATTATTAAAGTTGTTAATAAAGTATACTGTCTATATGCATTTGTTAATGCTTCTGGTTTAAAAAAAGAAATGAAATAAAACAATTATTTCATTTTTAATGTCTTTTCAAAAATTAAAAACGAAACTTAATTTTGCCCAAGGAAAAAAAAGAAAAAGGAGAAAAATAATTGTGCTAATATATTATATAATAATGTTTAAAGAATAACAAATTTTACATTAAACGTGTTTTACATATACAAGGAAGTTCGGAAACGGACGAACGTCTCAAAAAGAGCATTCTTGAGAAAAATGTTTTAAAAATTGTAATCATTTTAAGTGAGGGACTACATAGTATTATAGTAAAACCTCAAATAACGTTGTCAGGGTCACATAAAATTCAGATTTAATTTCTCAAATAGAAACTAATTTTTCGTTGCTATTATTGTAATTTATCCCTAAAACTTTTCAAAACACTAAATTACGTAGTTTCACCAATTATTACTGCCATTCCACTTGTAACGACCCGTCTTTTTCCGCGCACGGGGCGGCGCGAGCGCGGCGGACTAGGACGCGGATTGAGGTCGCCAAGAGAACTAGACTTTTCGGATTGGATGGTATCAAAGTAGCGAGTTTATTTCGCGTAAGAAATGTACAGATGACGAGTAACGGAGTGGCTTAGCCACGACGCGCGGACGGACGGATGGCGGTGACGCTCGGACGGACGCAACAGAACTTAAAGCCTACGCGCGGACGGACAGACGAAAAACGGAGCGCGCGGACGGACGAACGGTATTTACAAACGTGTTTGACGCGGTATCGGATACGGAGCTATGTACACGGCGCGGTTCGCAGAATTCCTGCGCCGAGGCTTCCGGGAACTCGGAAACCGTCTGTTGACGCGCGCAGATCGTGGCCTTGCCGAAGGCCGCGGCCACGGCCGTAGATGACGCGCGCGCGGTGCGACTATACGCGGATCGCGATCCCCGACGCGAAGCGGTTAATACCGCGATGTTCGGCGGTGGTGATCGACTCACGCCAAGAGCTCTTGGTAGAGGCGCGGAACTCCACACCCCAGGTCGTGAGTCGATACCCAAGCGGGGACGGCGGATCGGGAATTGCCGACTACCAGTGGAGCCCAAGGTGGACTTGAGCCCGTGAACCGGCGGTTTCAGGAAGGCGGACGGCTCTTGTCAAGACTTCTTGACGGAAGCTAAGGCGCTTAACTCCCTGTGAGCGCTAGGAGGGTTTCTTCTGCGGACAGGAGAGCGGACGGAGAAGAAGACCGCTCGACTCTCGGAGCGGCGGCGCTTATATACCCGAATCTCTTGGGCAGGGACGGTGCGGGGGTACGGAACGGTACGGAGTCGGTGGGGGGTCTCCCCGCCGCTCGAGATCGGTCCGGTGGTCGCCACTCCGGTCGAGCGCGTGCGCACGGAGATCTGCCACGGAGATCTCACGTGTGGATGCGTCAACGCGCGCTACGCCGGTGTTTGTGTGTCTTTTCGGCGCTATGCGCCAGGTTTCTGCTGTCCGGCGGTTGTTCGGCCGGACAGCCCGGAACGGTGGACGGTCCGAAGGGGGAGCGGAAAGGCGGTTTGTTACACACTTTTTAAACGTAAACGTAATAAAATAACCGTAGAAAACCATCTCATTACAATATATGTAGGCTCTAATAGAAGCGCAAAACGCGAATAACCCTACGATGTAAAGTAAAGAACAAAAAAATTACGATGCAGAGTAAGGGTTATTTATACATAATATTTTAAAATAATTATATATTAAACATTAATATAAATAATTATACATAATTATATATAAAGTATGTCAATATATATTAAAATATACGTAATACTTTATGAACAGTTATACCTAATTATATATGTTTTATATATATGAATAATATATAAAAATTTTCTCCGGAAAACTTCTAGGAAAAAAAACAAAAAATGAAGCAATAGTAAGATATATACTAACGGGAATAAGAACGTCTCTCTCCCAATAGCACACATCAACAGGTATGTGTGTTAACATACGCGTCTTTTTCTCGATAGCGCACATAATCGCGTGCTACCGGGATGTGCGCTATCGGGATGTGCGATTGCGGGAATTAAAACATCTTTTATCCGATAGCGCACATAGTCGCGTGCTATCGGGATGCGCGCTATCGGGATGCGCGCTATCGAGGTGTGCGTTATTGGGATGTGCGCTATCGGGATAATGCGCTTTTTGCATTGTATGCTATCGGGATAATGCGCCTTTTATGTTGTGCGTTATCGGGACAACGCGCCTTTCTCTGTTGTGCGCTATCGGGATGTGCTCTATCGGGACGTGAGCTGTCGGGATGTGCGCTATCTGGACGTGCGCTATCGGGACGTGCGCTATCGGGACGTGCGCTATCGGGAAGTGCGCTATCGGGATGTGCGCTATCGGAATGTGCTCTATCGGGATGTGCTCTATCGGGATGTGCGCTATCGGGATGTGCGCTATCGTGATGTGCGCTATCGGGATGTGCGCTATTGGAATGTGCGTTATCTGGATGTACAAATAGATATAATTAAAATATATTATTTATTTAAATATATAATAAAATGCTTGTTTTAACGTTTCATGCTTACTTTTATCATTAATAAACTCGATTAGAATCCTTATTAGAATTAACATTGATTAATAAAACTGAACAGTCACTTTTGATCATGTAATCTATTTCGACACAAAATAAATTATGGACATCAAGCATCAATATAAAAAGTCTATATCATTTTATTTATTTCAAGAAAATCCATAATATATATAAATTAATCTTCCACACGCGAGATATAATAATAATACGAATAAAACTCAATGTAAAAGTTTTGACAAACATGGTTTTAACGCAAATATAAAATATTTTTATTGCGTATTCTAAGTTTAATATCTGACTTTGATATTATTTAATGTAAAAAAACGTAAATTTTTAAAATATTTTAAATTGAAACAAAATTTTCTATTAAAGGACCCACAGAACTGTCGTATTATTCAATTTCACAAATCTTTTTTATCAATGACTTTAAGCATGACCTAATAATGAATTTTACATTGAATAAATTTCACTTCAAGAGTAATAAGTATGTAAAACAAAATTTTTGATAACATTTGGCATCAAATCAAGAAAACAGATGCAATGTTCAATGGTAAAAATCGAATTCCGCGAAACCGACGCGAGCTGCCTAGGCGACCAAATTTTTTTTTTGCTGCTTCTATTAAAGGAGGAAGAGAGAGAGAGAGAGAGAGAGAAAACTGGAACCGGATTCGTTACGCAATTCGTGATGCGTGAGTCCAGTGGCTATGTAATTAAATGTCAAGGTCTTCTTTCTCTGTTATTCACATTGAGTTTTATTTCTATTATTATTAGATCTCGCGTGTGGATTTATACATATTACGGATTTTCTTAAAATAAATTTAATTTTTAACAAAATCAACATGAGAATTAAGAAGTTTATCAGTACAAAATTAAATAACAGAGTTCCGAACCTGGTTGACGAGATTGTTACGCCCGTAGAAGAAAAAAGTTCATGTTCTTTCCGTATTTAAAAGACTTATCGGAAAAAATATCCGAGTCTCTGAATAAAGACGAAGTGACGCTTGGCTTTAGATGTTTAAATAAGCTAGACGAATTTATCAAAGTTTACAAAGACAGGAGCAATAGAACAGAGTGTAACAATGTCGTTTATAAATTAAATTGTAATGACTGTAATGCTTCATATGTAGGACTAACGAAAAGGAAATTAAAAATAAGAATTAAAGAACCCATGAATAACATCAAACTTGAATCATCCAAAATATCCGTTATCAGTAAACATAGATTACAACATAATTATTCTTTTAATTGGGATGATGTTAAGATTTTTGACTTTGAGCCTAATTACTATAAACGATTGATTTCCGAAATGATACATATTAATGAACAGAAAAACAGGCTAAATCAAAAAACTATGAAAATTAACTTAAAATAAATTCATTCTACTAATCCATTTATATTAATGACTATTCCCTTTTCTTCAAGCAGACTGATTTTTAATATAAGCTCATCAACAAATACTGCCGCATTTTCAAAATTTTTACTGTCCTTTAATTTAAAAAATGCAAATTAATAAATATTAGTCAACGATGGTGTTAACTCTTGTGGAAAAGAAAATAAAGAGAAATACTCAGCTCCTATTTCGTTTTTGTTTGAGAACCGAATGCGTTGCCGTTTCATATTCATCGAAATAAATGAACATTGCAAACACATGTTTATTACCAAAATATGAAACTTGTGACTTCCACGGCTGACCTTGAACAAAATTACTATAAACAATATTATTACACATCAATTTATCATAATGGCTTTCAAATGTAAAAAATTTGGTTTCTGAAATAATAAAGAAAGGATTTGCTTCATTCTACAATTGAGCCAAACACATAAGTTCTAAAATTACATTACCACTAATACGTTTTTTTAACTGCACGTTGTCCAATTACAATACTGCGTGGGAGCACATATTGTTCCAAAGATTTAAAATATTGTAAATATATTCAGTATCTACATTATCAAAAGAATTTTCTATTATTTTAAACATATTCCTTACAGTATTAACCTTTAAATACACCGATCCTGTAAAATACGGAAACATTTTCGGGTCTGGGAGACTTTTTCAACTTTGAGAAGCTATAACTTTGATTACAATCAATATTTTTCTAATTTTTTTTTTTAATGAAAGTTTAGAGTCTCAGAAGTGTGACTGCACAATCGGCATTGCCAAAAAATAATTTATTGTGAAGATATAAAGGAAAAACCGAAATATATTTTTTATTATAAAATGTATACATCTACGTATATAAATAATTTTCATGTATTTAATGCTTTTTATTTATTAATTATATATATATATATATATATATATATATATATATATATATATATGCATACATACATACATATGTATACTAATATAAATTATGAAATTGTTACGGTAATTCCTACTGTTACATTCTTCCAAAACTGAAACTAAAGCATTGCACTCATAACGTGTAGTAAAGGCAATTCTTCTTCTTTTATTTCCAAAATATTTGTTACAACTTAAATTCAATCATTTATTTTAAAAAACGTTACAAGAATATGTCTTACCTGTATTCTTGTTTTAAAATATTTATTGTTAGAGGAAAATCTTTTAATTGACAATTCATGCCTCTCTTTGCATCTAAAGATTCTCGAATGTCAAGTTCAATATATAGATGTGCATTAAATTGAACATATTCAGTGCGACGTCTAGAATAGTCTGATTGTTAGCATTTAACATTTTTTACCTGAAAATTGTACGAAAGTGCTTCTTCTAAATACATGAATCCCTTTTCTTGAATTAATTGATGATTAACACCAAGTACTGATATATTATGTATCCCGTTTTGGCATTCTTGTGAGGAACATTCAGATATTTTATTAACACATGGTTCGTCCTTTGTGAGATTTGTCCACATTAATACAGTAATACTATTACATACATCTATGATATGTATATTGCCAGCTTTCGTTGTTGGTAAATTTAATTCACTATTGTCTAATAAAATAGCGATTCTCTCTTTATAAGTGATGGTATTTAGACCATTATTTAAAATTAATTGACAAAATTTTAGAAATTTGTTATTAGAATTACTAATATAATTAAAATAGTTTTCATCTTCTAAATCAGTAAGTATAATAATTTGAGCAATTGAGTCGGAAGGACACGTATTCCGAATTTCATACGTAGTTCCATTAATTTTTAATGGTTGTAAGAAAGAACCATTTCGGAGAAAGAATTTTTTGGTTGATTTTATAAACTTATTGTTTTTAATATGTTTTTTGAATATGGCTTGTGTTAACGCTCATATAACACTTTCGTATTAATATTCGTTCGTTATCTATTTAATATCCGAGCCATTTACATTAGGGTAATAATTGCGTCATTTATATTAATGCCACTTCAGAAATGAGTGTGTACGGCCCTACTATTGGCGGCTCGAAAGGCTAGAGGAGATACAACGAGAATTTGAGGATACACAAAGGAAATTGCTGGAAGGTGATAGCGAGCTCACGGACGATGCAGCGAAAGAGGAAATCTTCGAGCAAAGATATTACGAGGTAAAAGACATATTAAAACGTTTTATTAAGCCATCGGAAGGCATCGAGTCGCGAAATATAGACGCGATTGCTCGATTATTGCAACGGCAAACCGAGCTGATGCAACACGTGACGCTCGGAACAAACAGTGATGCCGCGGCAGCCATTACGCCCGCTAAGGAAAGCGAGGCGCTGGCGGCCATCATCGCAAGACAAACAGAGATCTTAGATCGCGTGGCCAACGCAACAGGATCCGCGAATGTAGACACGAGAGTAAAGTTACCGACTATAAAACTTCCGCGTTTCGACGGGAAGATCGAGGAATGGAAATGCTTCGCGGATAGCTTCCGCTCCATTATACACGACAAACCGCATCTATCTAATATCGAAAAATTTCAGTATCTATCCTCGTCTATTTCGGGTGACGCTGCGAAGGTTATCGAGTCAATAGAGCTAACGGGAGAAAATTACATAGCCGCATGGGAATTGTTGCAACAACGCTACGACGATCCCAGATCGTTGAAGAAAAAACATATTCAATGTCTTTTTACAATGCCGACGGTAGTTAAAGAGTCCGCAAAGGCTCGTCGAGATTTGATTGATTATTGTTCCAGGCACTTAAGAATTTTAAAGGTACTAGGTTTAGCTACTGATACATGGGATGATCTTGTCATGCATATGATGGAAACGAGGTTCGATATGCGTACTCTCCGAGCGTGGGAGGAGGAAGTGGAATCCAATGATAACGCAAAATTAATCGACATGATGGATTTTTTGAGAAAACGATGCCAAACGTTGGAACGCATCGAGTCAAGATCAACAACAAGCAATAACGACAAATTCGTCAAAGAAAGCGAGCAGCGTGGTAAGAAATCTTACACAGCAGATTCCAAATCGTATTCGTCGAAAGGTACAAAATCTATTTCTTTGACAACCTCTGTCAGTACAGGCAAATGCAATTTCTGTGGGAATGATCACCTCATTTACTACTGTGAGAAATTTCTAGCGTTGCCAATAAGCGATCGGTCCAAAGAGGTTAGGCGTTTAAAATTATGTGTCAGCTGCTTGAGAAGCGACCATTATGTAAAATTCTGTAGAATGGGTCCCTGTAAAGAATGCGCGCAGAAGCATAACACGTTGATACACCAATCGTCAGATAACAAGACTTCTGTAAAATCAGAGAGTTCCGATGTTCAAGATAAAGTCAAGTCCGATGAATCGGTTAGTAATGTAGCGGTTCATCATGCGTCAAGCAATACTAGGAGACGTCAAGTACTTATGGCTACGGCAATAGTAGAAGCTACTCAACGTAACGGTCGAAGCGTTCCGATTCGCGTTCTTCTTGATAGTGCGAGCGAGGTCAATTTTATTTCTCAAGCAGCACATAATAAGCTAGGTTTGAAGCGAAACTATGTCTCAGAAATAGTTACGGGATTAAACGAAGTAGAAAACAAAATACATTATATTTGCGATGTTCACATCAAGTCTAGATGCTCCAATTTGGAGATTAACGCCGAGTGTTTTATTGTTCCCAAGGTTACGAAGGATTTGCCATCCATGAAACTAGATCGTAACAAGTTAACATTGCCAAACAATCTAAAATTAGCTGATTCCGAGTTTCACAAGATCGGTCCGATAGACATGTTAATCGGCGGAGAATTCTTTTACGATTTGATGGAAGACGGCAAAATAGAGCTTGGAAATAATCAATTAACTCTAAGGAATATTAAATTTGGATGGATAATCGCGGGACCAATATCGGCTGCTTCGGTAGTTTCAAGTATCAAACAGAACACGGTGCACGCGTTAACCTGTTCATTGAAATCTCACGACGATTTAAACTAAAATCTAGAAAAATTCTGGGAATTGGAGAATTATGACAAGGGAACGACACGATTATTATCAAACGATGAGAAAAAATGCGAGCGATATTTCGAACAAACTACTATACGCGATACTAATGGTAGATTTATTGTAAGGCTACCATTTCGAGATGAAACCCTACCTATTGACAATAACAAAGAAATAGCACTTAAAAGATTAAATTATCTGGAACGAAAGCTTAAAGGCAACAAGGTATTTCGCGATCGTTATATCAATTTTATGCATGATTATGTTAAACTCGGACATATGTTGATTGTAACCGATTCACATAATGAACCCCAGAGAGTGGTGTATTTACCTCACCATGGTGTGCTAAAGGAGTCTAGTAGTAGCACAAAGTTGCGAGTTGTATTCGATGCTTCGGCAAAGAACAACAAAGGCGTGTCTTTGAATGATGCTCTTCTTGTTGGGCCGGTATTACAAGATAATCTAATCGATATAGTGTTAAGATTTCGATTCTCTGAAATTGCTTTGACAGCCGATTTGCAAAAAATGTTCCGGCAAATACTAGTTCACATTTCGGATCGTGACGCACAACGTATTTTATGGCGATTCTTAATTGAGGAGCCCATACAAGAGTATCGTTTAAATACCGTCACTTACGGGCAAGCATGTGCCTCATATTTAGCGATTAAATGTTTGAAACAATTAGCTACAAATAGCGCGGAACGATATCCATTAGCGGCAAATGCTTTATTGTACGATACATACGTCGATGATATAATCTCCGGTACGAACACCGTTGAAGAAGCGCAAGTTTTGTATGAACAATTGACTAGCTTACTATTAGAAGGCGGATTCACAGCGCACAAGTGGTGCTCGAATTCTGAAGAAGCCCTGGAAAATGTGCCAATACATTTAAGAGAATCTAGTTCGACTTTGAACATTGATGCAAATGATGTCATTAGGACACTAGGAATCGAATGGAATTCGGATACAGACGAGTTTCATTTCAAGGCGCAAATCGTGGCGCAAGCACTTACAAACGCAAGATACTATCAGCAATTAGTAAATTGTATGATCCTCTAGGTTTGATCGGACCAGTTTTAACGACGGCCAAGATTCTAATGCAAGGTTTATGGGAGATCAAAGTAGATTGGGATGATCCACTTCCAGAATCGTTCCTAGATAAATGGGTAAACTTCCAAGAAAGTTTAAAGGACGTATACACTTTATGCGTACCAAGATTAGTTGTCAATTCGTTGGGAACAAGTCAATTATTCATACAAGGATTCTGCGACGCGTCCGAAAGCGCATACGGCGCGTGCATCTATGTGCAATCAGTGAACAATTGTCAGGACAAGATATCGAGTCGATTACTCTGTTCAAAGGCTAGGGTAGCCCCTTTAAAGAAACAAACCGTACCAAGATTAGAGCTATGTAGCGCGTTACTGTTAGCAAAACTACTTGATAATGTGAAAAGGGCAATTCGAGTCAACATTGATGGTATATATGCATGGTCAGACTCCATGGTCGTACTGCACTGGTTGCGTGGTGACACATCGCGCTGGAAGCCATTTGTATACAATCGTGTGGCGGAAATACTGGAAATCCTGCCAGCGAGTCAATGGAATCACGTCAAAGGTTCCGAAAACCCTGCCGATTTAATCTCAAGAGGCGCCACTCCTGCTCAACTAAAGGACAGCAGCTTGTGGTGGAATGGCCTTGAGTGGCTATTGAGTATACGTCAATCTACAAACCATGAAGAGTCCAATTGGGAGCTCTACGAAGAAGATCTTGCCAGTGTTGAATTCGAGAGCAAAGGAGAAGTACGATGCTGCAATGTAAATGCACAACAGGCATCTTCATATGGCGAAGCAATAGCCAAGCTAATCGAACGCTGCTCCACGTTAACAAAAATAGAGCGATCACTCGCTTATTGTATTCGATTTGTCTCCAACTGCCGCAAAAAAGGGGAGAACAAAATCCTAACCAGGTTAACTCTGTCAGAAATAGCAACCGCGCATATGGAGTTAATCAAACATTCGCAACTCATTTATTTTCCAGATGACATAAAGGATTTACGAGTTAAGGGCGAACTGCGCCAATCAAGTCAACTGAGCCAATTGCAAGCCTTCCTTGACAAAGATGATGTCCTCAGGGTGGGCGGTCGTTTACAAGAAACTCCATGGACTTTCGAGAGAAAGCATCCAATCTTATTGTCAGGTCAATGCAAAATCACGCGTTTGCTAATTGAAAAAGAGCATCGTGCCCTACTACACGCTAGTCAGCAACTATTGCTGTCAGTTATACGACAGAGTTATTGGCCATTAAACGCGAGGAACATAGTGAGACAAGTATGCCGTTCTTGCGTCTGGTGCTTTAAAAATAATCCAAGGGGACTCACACAAGCAATGGGTTCGCTACCCAGCGACAGAGTCAAACCATCTAAGCCATTCGATATTATTGGAGTCGATTTTGCCGGACCAATCATTACACTCGTCAACAAAGGACGTGGCCGGAAGACATTCAAATCATATATAGCATTGTTCATATGCTTTGCTACTAGAGCAATCCACCTAGAGGCAACGAGTGAGCTAACCACGGCAGCCTTCATGGCAACACTACGCAGATTCATAGGACGACGAGGACTTCCAAGGAAGATCTGCAGTGACAATGCTACAAACTTCGTAGGAGCGAAGCGAGAGCTGGAGGAACTATACGCATTCGTTCGATCTTCTATCGACGGAGCGGTCGGCGACAACTTGCAAGAAAGGGGAATAGAATGGAGTTTTATTCCTCCTTACTCGCCCCATATGGGAGGCCTCTGGGAGACAGGAGTTAAATCCTGCAAATATCATCTCGAGTGATGGGTAACACCTTGTTCACTTTTGAAGAGTTGTCTACAGTTTTAGTACAAATTGAGGCGTGTCTCAACTCACGACCTCTATCGCCATTATCTTCGGATGCCTTGGATTTGCAAGCTTTGACACCAGGGCACTTCTTGGTGGGAGGACCACTAGTCAGCCTTCCAGAAAGAGACTTATCCGATGTTAAGATAAACCGTCTCGACAGATGGGAAATGATCCAACGCACCACTCAAGATTTCTGGAAACGGTGGGCGGCGGAGTACATCACCAACTTGCAAAGCAGAGTTAAATGGAGAGCAACGCAAAAGAACCTGCAAATCAACGATCTAGTACTGCTAAAGGAAGATAATCTTCCACCATTAAAATGGAAAACTGGTCGTGTTATGGACGTACACGCTGGAAAGGACAACCTAGTCAGAGTAGTAACGGTGCGTACGAACAATGGCGTGTTTAAACGTGCAATCAGTAAACTTTGTAAACTGCCAATAAACGATATTACATAAAGATTAGTAGCCTAATCTTGGTGGGCGGTGTGTTAACGCTCATATAACACTTTCGTATTAATATTCGTTCGTTATCTATTTAATATCCGAGCCATTTACATTAGGGTAATAATTGCGTCATTTATATTAATGCCACTTCAGAAATGAGTGTGTACGGCCCTACTATTGGGCATAGTAGCGCGGATGGCGCCTGCGCCCTAACTATCTCCCGCTGGCGTAGCTACGCGTGCGTGTGTGTGTGTCTACGAGCTGTGTACACGGTTACGCTGCGACTATTGCAGGCTCGAGTCGAAAATAAAGGAAACATACATCAATATAGCAAACCAGTCTTATTGCCATTACAAACATCTTTCAAACTTAAAATAACACAAAATGTGCCTATAAAGACGTAGAGCAGTGTATTTATAATGCTCACAAAGAAGGTTTACAAACCCGGAAATTCAAAAAATTTTATATACACATAAAGGAGTTCATCCATTACACAAAAATATATTTTGTTTGTGCCCAATTTTAGTTTAAGGGAGTGAAACACCCGTTTGAAAAAAATCGGTTTTTTTCTTTCCAAGCAAATATCGTCAAAACTATAAGAGATAGCAAAAAATGTTCTAAAAAATTTTTTAAATAATTTTTCATACTTTTTCCAGCAC
The DNA here is from genome assembly GCF_016802725.1 of Solenopsis invicta. NCBI lineage: Eukaryota > Metazoa > Arthropoda > Insecta > Hymenoptera > Formicidae > Solenopsis > Solenopsis invicta. Next base: position 15,664,793 of record NC_052670.1, on the reverse strand, counting down.
TTCATATTTGTTTTTAAAAATTTTCAAACATTTTAATGACAGAATTAAAGCTGATTTTTATACGAATTCAACTATATATAACAAAGTATTTTTCCGATGTACCATTCTTTAAAAATAATAACAAACTCCTTATACAAGCACGCTGTACGTACGTGTTCGTGCACTCGATTTTTTTCGCTGGAACGCTAATTGCGATACGTATGAGACAAATTCGTTTACGTGAAAAATCATTGAAGGCAAATCAGTATAGTACAATAAATATTAAAATAAAAGTTTTTTTTAATAATAATAATAATTAAAGTACTAAAATAATAATGAGCTTTTTAAACTCAACTACTAAAATCATTAAAATATTTTTGGCGATGTCAAAAGATTTACGTAATACTTTGTACAATTAAAAACGAGTTATGTGTTGAGAAATTATTATTTCTTACAAAATATTTTTTATTTAATTTTGATTGTAGAACAGCTGATTGCAATGGTCAATGTATTTTCTTTTATTGACCAATATTAGGCAACCCGAAAATTTAGTAAACTTAATGATATTGTGTACAAATAGAATAGTTCACAAAATTACTTTTTGCTCGTAGCTTTAGAGGATGAAATTATTCCTTGAAGAAAATGTTCATTTTCCTTCCGGAGAAGTAACTACCGAGAATGGTGACACGTGAAGAAAATGTTTAAACAAAAGTTGCATCTCGTTTTTTTTGCTCTGTGCAACTGCGTATAGATAAGAATCAAAATATTCATGACGTTCAATTTACCCGTATCATTAACCCCTAAAATTGAATTTTTATTTTTTGTAAATTTATATGAAAATCTCCACACCTCTTTTTGCACTTGTCATAATCATTTTTTGTCATATCTTGTTGTAAATAAAAGAAAAATCACTATAATTCATCAAATTTTTAAAGTCTGTTTAGCAGCTTTATTATTCAAATGGTTTCAGAGATACTTAATTATTAATAATATACATTTCACATAGCTTTCATTATTTAAACCCAACAATATTATATGTATACTGACGACAACATAAAAGATGAAACTAGTTAAAATAAATCATTAACGTATATGAAGCATAACAATAGCAACGTACATTATTTTAAAGCTATTTTATTACACTATTATGTAAACCGCACAATATAAAAACATAAAGTTCAACTTTTTAACGTTAAAATATATATAATTACATACAATTGGACATGATTTTTATATATAATTATACATATTTTTATATAACCATACATAATTATATATAGTTATATATGTACAGTTAGATATATGTATATTTCTGTTCAATTTATGAAAGATTGCCAAGAAGAGGTCTTGGTTTACAATGTTACTCTAAAATCCATTCATCCATCCACACAATTTTGTGCGCTCGCTATTTTTTATCTGCCTATTCTTTATCTGCCTATCCTCTAACTACTTCTCTAACTACATCTCTACACACTTTAAATATTTTACCTTTTACATTTTTGACAATCGTATAATGATTATGAAAATTATGTGCAATTATTATATATAATTATCATATAGTTTTCATATATATTTATATATAGTTATACATGATTACATACAAAACTTTCCACATATATTAAAATATATATAATTATACATACGTATGCATTATTTTAAACAACAAATATAATCTGTAATTTTTATAGCACCTGCGTTTTGTACTAGATAACTCTGAAAGGGTACGATTAAACAACAAAGCATGTACAATTGCTTACACGTTACGAATAAATAAATAAAAGATAAAAATATTGATTATCAGGGAAAACCTTTTTATATATAATTATAAATAATTATATATAAAAAGTTTTTCTGGGTAATTTATACTTTTATTGCTTTCTATTTATTTATTTATAATTAGTAAACATATTTAGATAACTTGTAAACAATGAAAATTCAACTTTAAGGGTTGATGACAGGAATAATTTATACAATACAAATATTTTGATTCTTGTCTATATGCAGTTGCGTATTAGAGCAAACAAAAAATGTGATGCAACTTCTATTTAAACATTTTCTTATACGTGTCATTCTCGGTTATTTTGACAAAAAAAATGTACATTTTTTTAAAAAGTGGTTTTATCTCCTAAAACTATAATTTGTTATGAGCAAAAAATAATTTTGTGAATTATTCTACTTGCACATAATATTTTTAAGTTTACTGAATTTTCAGGTTGCCTAACATTTGTCAATAGAATACATTGATCATTGCAATCAGTTCTATAGTCAAAATTAAATAATAATATTTTGCAAAAATAATAATTTTTCTGTTCATAACTCGTTTTTAATTGTACAAAGTATTACGTACATACTTTGACGTCGTCAAAAATATTTTACTAATTTTAGTAGTCGAGTTCATAAAACTCATTATTATTATTTTTATTTAAACTCTTATTTTAATATTCATTGTGCTATACTAATTTGTCTTCAATGCTCTTTCATGTACGCAATTAGCAATATGTATGAAACGAATCCGTTCCAGCGCAGAAAAATCGAGCGCATGAACAAGTACGTATAGCGTGCATGTATAAGGAGTTTGTTATTATTTTCCAAGAATGGTACATCAGAAAGATACTTTTTTATATATGGCTGGATTTGTATAAAATTCTGCTTTAATTCTGTCATTAAAATATTTAAAAAATTTTAAAAAGAATTATGAAGTGATAGAGAAAATATGAAAAATAATTTTAAAAAATTTCTTTACATTACTGTTGTAAATTATTATTCGAACTATTTAACTTTTATTTAAAATATTTTTTTTTATTTCTTATAGTTTCCACGATATTCCCTTGGAAAAACAACTGATTTTTTTTTAAAAGATGTTTCAGCCCCTTAAACTGAAAATAAGCACAAACAAAAAATATTTTTATGTTATAGATGAACTTCTCTGTGTACACAAAATTTCAGAATTTTGTGAACTTCCTGGCTCGCAAACCTTCCTTGTTAATCTAAACGTAGTCTCGAGAAACGTGGAGAGAGACATCGTTTTCGGATCATAGTCTAGTGGAACAGTACAAAGAGTAATATGAAAAACAATAAGAAAAATAATAAATAAATAAGTTAAAAACGACTACAAATATAAATTAATGAAAATAATAAAAGTCAATTTGTAGAAATAATAAATAAGAAACAAAAAATAATAAAATATAACAAATTGAAATCTGTACAAGTCAAAGTTATAAAATTGTAAAAAGGAATTAAAAAAAGAAGAAATTTGAAAGCTGTATAAGTCAAAAGTGTAAAATTGTAAAAGAGAATAAATAACTTGTAAAATAATATTTTTGATCATACCTGTGAGTTCCGAAAACGTTATCTTACAATGGTCTAGTTTTCACCGAGGCATTAATCCATATCCAATCCGATGTAGAACCAAATTGAAGTCGATGGAAACATGTCGGATTGAGCTCAGTTTATTCTCACTTCGATCCACAAGTTGTAGTGGAGTAGCAGCAAATTGCACCCAGTGGAAACGGTTGTAACTAGTTAAAACTGAGTAGTGTTAACCTGTATTTATCTCATTTCATGTTTACGAGTGCTGGGTGCTATAAAAAAGTCCAAAGAGGTTAGAAATCGCATATAATTCATTATAGAAATTTAATAAAAACCTATAGGTTCAGATAAAATTATATAAAATAATTCTATTCTATTTTAATATATATATATATATATATATATATATATATATATATATATATTCTATAAAGTTAAGTTGGCCCTACTGAAATATGAATCGTCTTCACTTCTATTCCACTTCCAATAGAGACAGAACATTAAACTTGTCTTGCACCGAAGTAAAATCGAATTGAACGTATCGATGAAAACTAGACTAATTAGACAATAATATGAGTGTCACAACACAATGTTCAGAAATGAATAATAAGGAACGAACGAGCGACAATTGCTCGGCTAAAACAATAGCACAGAAAAGGGGGGGAAGGGATAGGACTTAAGGAAGGGAAATACATTCAAAAATAGGAAGATACACATCGGGCAAAAGTTCGGTATTGCTTTGTTTGTTGAGTCCTTTTTGTTATTTTTTAATATGTAACATCTCAGATATAGATCTTTTAACGGTTCTTTATCTAAAATTTCTACGCTCTCCCAATCAAACTTGTGGTTATTAGCGATGCGATGTTTTGTAATGACAGAAGAAGAGCTAGATTTCCTGATATCCGATTTATGTACCGTGACTCTCGTTTTTAACTGACGTTTGGTCTGTCCCACATAAGACGATTCGCAATCTTTACAATTGATTTTATAGACTACATCGTTGCACGATAGTCGATCAATATGATCTTTCCCGCTGTTATAAATTTGTTAAGTTTAAAGGGAATTGTAAAAGCTACGTTACAGTCATGCTTATTGGAGAAAGACAAAAATTTCTTAGGTACCGTATTAATATAAGAGATCATAAAGTATCTTGTCAAATCCTTATTCGCCGCCGGTGTCATTCTTATAAAAGAAGAATTTTAATCTGAAATGAATTGTGAAAAAAATAAAATTCAATGGATTTTGCGCGCTCAGGCATGCCATGGTGACATGACAATGTACCACAAGGGTACTTCTCGATATTGAGGTTGTCATATAAATACGCAGTGACATTTATATTAAAAAATTATTTCTACAGGAAACATATTTGTACATAACATATGCATAATTATAATGTTTTCAACAAAATATCAATTTAATAATAAGATGTTACGATAGCCGTTGGGTCAGCTGTCAAAATAAATTCATTACAATTATCGATATTATTGATAAATTATGATAAAAGTTCTTATCATATAAACATGGTAATGAATTTGTTTTGACAGCTGTCCCAACAGCTATTGTACTATTTTGTTATTAAATTAATATTTTGTTGAAAACATTAATTATGCATATGTAATGTACATTCAAATATGTTTTCCGTAGAAATAACTTCTTATTAAAAATGTCTTTGCGTATTTATATGACAACCTCAATGTCAAAAAGTACCTTGTCATGTCACCATGCCTAAGTCCGTGAAATATCAGCTTTGTGATTCGTAAACTTTAATCGCGAATAACTTAAAAACAATTATACTCTCGACATCTTTGTATTAGGATATTTTTCTTAAAATATTTCAAAGAATCTGCTCTTAAGAGAAAATGCGAGCTTTTTGGGACATTTTGTATATATTATCGTTATTATTGTAACATATATAATGTTTGTTCTCATAACAAACCTGCCCAATGCAACGGGCATGTTTTTATTACCCTGCGAATCCCACAAATTAATATGTAATCCTACAGCTAGCAACTGTACTACTCTGTCTATTTCAGAAGCAACTGATAATTCGAGGCTATGTTATTTATGTTAATTAATTGTCGTTTTCGTTGTTTGACTCACTAGTTTCATCATTATTATCGCTGCTATTCTCAGTATTATTTTTAACTTGCATCTTGTCGGTTTTAAAGTCGTTGCTTTGACGATCTCAATGTTTCAGGAATAGCCTCCTTGAATAAAATTTGTGTTAATTTGTGTTAATTGTGTTTAAAATTGGGATTTGCCGTCATTGCTTCTATATGGATATAAAAGAATAATATAAATTAATGCAATTTTTTTCATGTAAACTCTGAAACAGAAACTGTTTTCTTTTCTACATTGAATTGATTCGTATGTTTCACATCGATATATTTGCAAAGTGTAAAAATATGCAGTGAGATCGATTCATAAGATTTTCTACAAAACATAATCAAAATTCACTATAATTTCTAAATGCTATTTTTTTAAATTAAATTACCCGATCTATAATAAAACTATAATATAACGTTTTAATACTTTAACTTTTTTTTTAAAGAGTTCATAAGAACATTTGCCCTGATATATATAATTCTTCATTCTGTATCCGTAAATATTATTTTGTAAGTGAATATATTTTGTAAATAATATATTAATACTTACAAATACATAATCATTAATAAGCATTTAATGACGAATCGTGTTCAGAAAGCTGATTGTTTGGATAAGTTTTATAAAGCAACAAGTTTATTGACAAGATGCCCATCTTTCCTGAAGTTTACAATGCTCTTCCATACGGTGCTCCAATAAATTTTGCATTATGTTGCTCGTCTTCAGCTTTCTGAGATCTAAATTAGCATCTAACGTTTGAACGTCTTTTGCAAGTTTCGAGAACGGCAATAGAATATCTTTGGCTATAGATACTATTAGACTAGTAACGCTTGCAATATTTTCCTTTATGACATATACATTAGATTATAAATTGCTTATATTATTCACAATTAATCATTTTCTGAAATCTGTGAAATATAATATATCTGTAGCAATTATGGCAAGATTTTTAATTACCTCATGCAGGCAACAATTGTCTAGCTTCAGTTGTTCTCATTTCTTGAAAGTATTCACCTGTGTGTATCGCACGAAAATGACTCTTGACGCATTCTATCGATATTTCAGGGTTGGCAAAGTTACTTTATAAAAGTAACTTGTTACCGTTACCGTTCTTTTCTCTACAAAGTAATTCGTTACCGTTACTCGTTACTGATTTTAAAAGGTAACTTGTTATCGTTACCGTTACTTAAAAATTAACAAATCGTTACTATTTTTGTTACTTTTTTATATTAATCAACGGTATACAAATTTCTGAAATAAATATAAATTGATGTTTTATCTTCTAAAGAAATAAGGTTCAAAATATATGTATACAATTATACTAAATACACGTATAATTTTCACTCAACGTCTCTTTATTCTATGTTCTAACGTCACACATTTGTATGCAATATAATCACAGATAGTTCAGTTTTGATTGCATTTTTGCATCAAACTTCACCAAAAAGATCTGTTAATTATTTCTAAAAGAAATTGATGTTCTATAGAATCATCATTAAGATGACCACTTTCTTAATACAGTATCTCTCACGCTAAATAGTTTTTCTACACTTGCACTACTTAGGAGTGCAGTAATGTATTTAATAAAAAGTGATTTAACTTTTGCATAATTAAATAAATTTTCTACGCTTGTATTGTATACATATTAAATAGATATAAGGTCAATAAACGAGCAATAAGGGTTGTCGTATATAAAATATTTATTCCGTTATGAGGTCAATGGGATGTTTCGGACTTACTTGTCTTTCTTCAGCCGTGTATAAGTTATTTACATAATTTCGAGTCGAGACACATTAGATTCCTCTGTATTGAGTATGTCCGGATGTTGCAATCTGTCCGTCATTTTTACCATGTTGGCATGATGTAGATGTTCCGTAACTACAATGGCTAAGCCATTGGTGAGACAACGTTTCGTAAATGCGTGTCTCTGTGTGCGAATTTTAGTGTCAACCGGTTCCATGATAATAATTTGGACAGACTACAATGGTTAAAATAAATAGTATAAATAATGATAATTTAGACGCAAAGTGGTTATAATAAATCACATTGATAAAAAACATTGAACAAAGAGCGGAGAAATGAATATAATGAATAAAACTCACTCAACACAATGCGGCCGTTAGAGAATATATAATGATACTATAGCGGAAGTAACGAACGCAGGACGGAGCGTGTCCGTTTTGCTCGACGTTAAATCTAAACTGAGTTCAAGGAGACGGTGGATCGAGATCAATACGTTACAATGTGACGTATTGATCTCGATCCACCGTCTTAAACTTAGCAAACCAATCTGTTCAGTAATTCGAAATAAGACTCATGTAGAAGCTCAGTGTCTGTTTGCAAGTTGAGACCGTTAGTTTGTTCTTTTATATGTATCATTTCTGAAATAAGTCTTTTGTAGTATCTGGCTTCTATATCTAAGATTGTTGCATTGTTCCAATCTATTGAATGACTATGTTGAATGATATGATCTGAAATTACAGAATGCTTCGATGAATCAGATTTTAAGTTACTCATGTGTTTTTTGATTCTCGTGTTTAGTTTTCCTTTTGTTTGGCCCACGTAAGAGGCATCGCAGTCGTTACATTTTAATTTGTATACAACGTTGTTCCTGGAGATGGAATTATCTCTGTCTTTCTGTGCTTTTACGATTATATTGAGTCGATTTAAACATCTGTAGCCTGTTATAAATTTACTCTTGTTAATGACAGAATTTACCATTTCGGATACATTTTTTATATACGGGATAGTGAAAAATTTTTTTGCATTTTCAGATCCGCTTTCCTTCTGAGTGTTTTTTCCTTTGTTTGTAATTCTGTCGTTGATAAGTTTTTTTAGTCTGAGATTAATTTTGTTAAATATTAGTTCTAGAGAATAGCCGTTGTATATCGGGTATACCAATAGTTTTATAACCAGTTCTAAGTTTTTTTGATGAAAATCCCGGTCAGAACGGGGACATACTCAATACACAGGAATCTAATGTGTCTCGACTCGAAATTATGTAAATAACTTATACACGGCTGAAGAAGGACAAGTAAGTCCCAAACATCCCATTGACCTCATAATGGAATAAATATTTTATATACGACAACTGTTATTGCTCGTTTATTGGCCTTATATCTTTTTAATTTTGCATAATTATTTGGCATCTCAATATTAGAACTATTTGAATATAAAAGTTGTTTGATATTGTCGGATTGCTATCATCTAACAAATTAATACACTCCATCTATACAAAGTAACGATAAAAGTAACTATTCAAATTGTTACAATTATCGACAAAATGTAACTCATTACCGTTATTGTTATAAATTATGAAATGTAACGCCGTTAATTATTCGTTACCAAAAAGAAGTAATTGTAACAGTAACGACATTACAAGTAACGCGTTACTTGTTAACCCTGGATATTTTCTACAACAATTATAAAACCAGAGTATTGCATAAGTCCCAAACGAGAAGACAATCTCCAGTGGACAAGTATTCCATTTGCACATCAATGTTGCACCGTAGCTTAGTAACATTTAACCTTTCCTTTAAATATTTCAAATAAATTACTTATTGATGTATCTTGCTTCATTTTTTCATAAGACCAACATTACATATAAGATACTTACGCACATTTAAGGTGTATCCATTAGCAACACTCTTGGCACGCTTCAAAATATGATGCTTCACCCCAACCAGCTCTGAACACAGTTTTTCTTTGAGAACCTCTAGACACAAGTGCCCGCCCATTAAATATTCTTTCTTCATCATAGAGTCCATACCCTCAACGGCGCATTTGTGATTTATGAGGACAAACAATTTTTTGATCATAACTCATAAATACAAGTAAATTGAATTTATCAGCAGGTTTGTCAAGATGAGCAGCGACACAATTCCTGTATAATAAAGCAAAGTGAAATTGAGAATACAGATATTATTATTTCGAGATTTACACATAATACAATCAAATAATTAAGAACTTACTTAATAATGTAATCACAAACGTCTATATCAGTCGCATTTACAGGCAATTAGGAAAATTTTATTCCACATATTTTTCTTATGTATGCTTTACACTATTCCAGTGTAGGTCCTCTTCGTGTAGGGCACGCAACATATTCATGATACTGTTATTGTCATAAAGATCATCCTCGCATCCAGTGAGTAATGCTTGTTGAGTAATGCTATATCTGCACATCTGCAACTGTTTTAAAAACATTAAGTTCTAACCTAATTTTACTTGTTTTAAAGCTAGAATCACATCATAAAATGCAATAAACAACAACGTTATGAAACTTAAAAGTTTATAAAAAATTTATAATTTTAAGTATAAACTTTTTTAATATTTCATATTACATGAACAGTTATTACACATATTTTTTGAACACTTCTTTCTGTAGTTTAACCGTCCGAAAAACTATGGCCAAAGAAATCTCACCTCTCTTCCAAATCAAAGCCAAGAAATTTATTTTCACTTGAAGAACTCACTTTTCTTGTCATTTTTTAAGAGAATGTTATGTACAGTAATAATAACGTTTTCTTATTTACATTTTGCTTATTGCGCGAAAAAAAATATTATTTATTTGCACGTTTTTCCTATGTTACAGCATGGATCTATCAGACGCCACCCTCAGCAAACTCGTTGTGAAATTTTTTATAGCTCGTGGCGACACGTTAGCCATGAGGTGGTGTCTATGGGACCCCAAAAGCGAAATTTTTTTTGATACGCTTTTTGTAATTATTCAATCTTTTGGTACGAGAATTATATGCCTATTTAATAAATTTACATGAATTTTTGATATAATTAAATAATTTCAAAATTATAAGTTTCACAAAATCGAGTTAAAACTATTTTATATCGTTACTATCCTGTATCCATAATAGATTCTTTTGTAATAAACAAATGGGGATTAAATGAATGGGGATTAGATGAATTAATTCTATCATTTGCAGGTAAATTCTAAAATGAGGCCGACAATCAAATAAAATTGTGACATTATTATTATAGGTTATTATTATCACGTGTAAACTTTGTCGGGTCTGAATAATTATTCTCTTTTATAATTCTTGTGCTAGCCTAAAAAATTGATATTGAGGTGTTCAACACTCTTACCGACAATGATATTGAGAGTTTGATAATCAAAGTGGGCAAAAAAGACATTTTTAAATAAGTATCAAAACTTAAAAATTCTGTTTCTGAAAATCCTGTTACTGACAAAGTAAGTTGAAATATAACAACGTGTATTTATCAACGTCCGCGTGTGGATGGAAAACTGTGTACATGCGTTAAGAAGAATCTATCGAACATTTCGATCCTTCGAAAATCCTGAAATTCATATCCGCACATCGATATTTATCCCACAGAGGTAACTCATGGGGGCAAGTTTGTACAAACTGCAAGGAAATCCAATGAAAAAATGAATAAATGAAGGAATGAGTGAATACACGTTGATCAATTGCGCATAAATATCCTAAGACCTCTCTTCGTATGTGGTTTATTAAATATTTTTATAAGTATGCTATTACTATTCGACTTATTGTACTTACAGCTAGAGTACAACGTCAGACCTAAGCCTGATTGACGCCGAAAAGGAGTAAGGACTCGCAAGAAGGCAGGCGGAAGAATGAATCCGTGTACACTCATTCATTGATGATGAATGAGTGTATTTTAAGCGTATCTGATATCGCTCACGAGCGTAAGTTTGTGTTACAGTTGTAGTATCTCATGTGATACGACCCAATCAGCACACAATATTTAAAAAATGTTTTTAAAAACATATAAAAAACATTTTTAAAAACATTTATAAAAACATTAAAAATAATGGGTTAAGTGCCTTTTTTTTCATTAAAAAAATGTTTATTTTAACATAAAAAAAAATGTTTTTCAAATATTATAAAAACGTTTTTAAAGAAAATGTTTATTAAACGTTAAAGAAACGTTCTTTTTAACAAAGCATAATTGAGCAAAACAATATTTAAAAAATAGCTTTTGCAATAAAAAAATTTTTCGAAAACGTTAAAATTAGTGGATTTACACTCTTTTTTACATTAAACAATTTTTTTTAATATTGAAGTTTTTTTCTTAAGAATTTTTTTCTTGGAAATTTCCGCGCCGTCACCCATCCAAGTTGCGACTCCAATGAACGTTGCTTGTCTTTTATGATCGCTGCCAACTGATCCCTTGTGATAAGCTGTAAACACTTTGTGTGTATGTATGTACATCACTGATAGATCAGGTCAATATGTTATCGAAAAGACAAAATATATATAATTAAAGTATATTATTTATTTAAATATATAATAAAATGCTTGTTTTAACGTTTCATGCTTACTTTTATCATTAATAAACTCGATTAGAATCCTTATTAGAATTAACATTGATTAATAAAACTCAACAGTCACTTTTGATCATGTAATCTATTTCGACACTAAAATAAATTATGGACATCAAGCATCAATATAAAAAGACTATATCATTTAATTTAAGAAAATCCATAATATGTATAAATTATGCTTCCACACGCAAGATATAATAATAATACGAATAAAACTCAATGTAAAAGTTTTGACAAACATGGTTTTAACGTAAATATAAAATATTTTTATTGCGTATTATGAGTTTAATATCTGACTTTGATATTATTTAATTTTGATATTAATGTAAAAAAACGTAAATTTTTAAAATATTTTAAATTGAAACAAAATTTTCTATTAAAGGACCCACAGAACTGTCGTATTATCCAATTTCACAAATCTTTTTTATCAATGACTTTAAGCATGATCTAATAATGAATTTTACATTGAATAAATTTCACTTCAAGAGTAATAAGTGTGTAAAACAAAATTTTTGATAACATTTGGCATCAAATCATGAAAACAAATGCAATGTTCAATGGTAAAAATCGAATTCCGCGAAACCGACGCGAGCTGCCTAGGCGACCAAATTTTTTTTTGCTGCTTCTATTAAAGGAGGAAGAGAGAGAGAGAGAGAGAGAGAGAGAAAACTGGAACCGGATTCGTTACGCAATTTGTGATGCGTGAGTCCAGTGGCTATGTAATTAAATGTCTCTTTTCTCTGCTATTCACATTGAATTTTATTCCTATTATTATTAGATCTCGCGTGTGGATTTATACATATTACGGATTTTCTTAAAATAAATTTAATTTTTAACAAAATCAACATGAGAATCAAGAAGTTGATCAGTACTAAATTAAATAACAGAGTTCCGAACCTGGTTGACGAGATTGATACGCCCGTAGAAGAAAAAAGTTCATGTTCTTTCCGTATGTAAAAGACTTATCGGAAAAAATATCTGAGTCTCTGAATAAAGACGAAGTGACGCTTGGCTTTAGATGTTTAAACAAGCTAGACCAATTTATCAAACATTTTTACACACACACACGCGCGCGCGCGCGTTATTCGCATCATGGGCGGCAACTTTTGTGGGGGGGGGGGTGTGTGAAGTACTCCACACATGAGAATTTTATATGTGTAGAATTCCACACATAAAAAAGAACTAAAACTAAAAACTTATAATATTGATGCACTTATAGATGAGTTAATTATAAAAAATAAAATTTGGAGTACAACGTTTGTTCTACGAAATTAAATTTTTTAAATTTAATTTTGTAGAACAAACGTTGTACTCCAAATTTTCTTCATTAAGTTTTGTTTTATGTTTAAATATGTTTCAAGTTAAACTATAAATATTTATAAAATATTTACAATTTCGTTGCTCATTATTGTGTATAATTTCTTATGATAAAGAGATTTTAATATGAAAATTAAATAAATTCTAAAAACTTTTTATCCCCCCCTTTCCCCTCCCGATCAAATTGTCCAACTCCACACATGGCAAGCCAACAAGTCGCCGCCCCTGATTCGCATTAATTATAATTAGATCTATTTAGGCTGAAGATGTCTAAGTTAAGTCAAAACGTACCTATATAAGGGAGAAGAGGATATTATGGTTACTGTCGACAATATGGTTACCTCTATTATTTCTATTATTAGGTGACGTATTCTAACAATTGCTTATGGAGTTATTCGTTTAATAGCCCGCTGTTTTTTAATAATACTAATATACCAATACATAATGACTGACAAAAGTTATAAGGCATTTTTACTTTTGAGCACTTCTAAACTTTTTTAAGGTACACTTTAATTACATACACTTGCTCATCATTCTTAAACTTGAGTGTATTATCACACGAAAGAACATACACTCGAACGTTTTTTTTGTTATTTAACTTTTTATTTAACTGTATACATTTCGAGTTATACAAAGTTAAACAATAACATGGAATTTTGTTAATATGGTTTTTTAAGTGTTATTTTTATATCGAAATATTTTTTTGATAAATCAATTGTCATTCTAAAGAGCGGTGTTTAGAAACATTAGAGACATTATTTTATGCTTGTTGTTTAATGTTAAACTGAGATAAAATAATATTTTTAATGAAATTTTTAATGGTATTTCTAAAGCTTCTGAATGCAGGAAAATTTTAAACAATAAAAAATTAAAAATATATGACTTTGTAATAAGGTACTGAGCTTTCTTTAAACTAAACTAATTTTTTTAAATTATTTTTATGGATAACCATATTACAACCACTTTTTTTCTTCCACCAATTATGCAGTGCGTTAGATTTTATAAATTACGTTCTAAATAATATTTTATTACTTTGAGTCTAGAATCTGTCAAACAACACTGAAGAATGTAATCGTTCAAGTTTCAACAGAAAATATTAATTATAAACAAAGTTATTTAATAAAATGAAAATGAGTGCCATATTACCCTCTTTTCACTATTATTTTAAATATTTATAATTAAATATAATCTTTTTATCTTTTAACAGCTCATCTTTCTATCTTCTTTATGATTTTATTTAGATAAATGAGCGCATAGATAAATGAGCGTATTAATTTATGTTTCTCATATACTAACAAATGCATTTTTGATAGAGGTAAATAAAGTAATGCCTCAGAAGCAAAAAAACACATTAAAAAATAAAGTTAAATTTTTTATAGAATAAAATATAATATTTTAAATATATGTATTATGCTGTATTTTGTTCTAAATGTTGATTGCACTTTAGTATTAAAATTGTCTGAATTTGGTATTTTATTAAGAAAGGATGTGTAAAAAAAGTAAATGCAGAGTTTCAAAGAGAACGTTAAATAACAAATATAAAAGTAGTTTATGTATATTTACTTACAAGATTTTTTCTCCTAATGTAATAACTACAACTTTGATAAAGCTTTTTTTGTAACAGTTTTGGCTGATATGTATTATCGTATCTTTTTTTTTTGGTTGCTCCAAGAACAGACAAAACAATGGATTATTCTTTTTTTGTTCCACTAAAGAAGAAGATGATGATGATGGTGGAACTACATTTTCAATACTGCTTTTAGTTCTGAAATATAATATTTAATTAATTAATTATTGTGAATTATAAATCAAAGTTTATAAACATCTGTTATTTTGTTATAACAATTATTAGCAATTATACATAAAATAATTGTTGTATTAAAATATTTTAATAATTTATAATATATTGACATGTTTGATTTATGTAATTACATATAATTTATTTACATGTTAAAATATGTAGTTAAAATATGCGTACATATAGTTACCACCAAAACGGTTGCAATTTTTATTAATAGATTTTGGAATGCATCAAATATTCAATAAGAGTATTTTATGATTGAAATTAGGAGATTAATTTTGTAATTGAAAATTTAATGCAGTCTAAAACCTATAAAAAAATGTTGCAATCTTTTTGCTGACGACTATACGTGCTTGTACACTCAACGTTATCGATTATGTCCCTCAGAAAATTTTCTAAACTGAGTAGTCATCACTTTCTACATACTCGCAGTTTATGATTAATGTAACGACTAAAGTTTATTGGCCGTTACGTTAATCATAATCTGTAAATATGTAAAAAGATAGTGACTTCTTTGTTAAGAAAATTTTTCGAGGGATAGAATTGTTGACGCTGGGTGTACATATTGAAAATTACACGGTACTCATTTTCTATAATTTATTGTTGAATCCAAGAAACGTAAACTTTTGCACCAGAGCTAAGTACTTTCCTTTTTTTCGGTTAAACTGCCACTGAGGTATAAGTAGAGGAGAAAAGAATATTATGGCTACAGTCGACATAATGGTTACCCCTGTTATTTCCATTATTAGATGACGTATTCTAACAATTGCTTATGGAGTTATTCATTTAGTAGGCCGCCATTTTTTAGTGATGCAAATATGCCAATACATAATGACTCACAATTGTTATAAGGCATTTTTATTTTTGAGCACTTCTAAACTTTTTCAAGGTACATCTTTAATTACATACACTTTCTCATCATTTTTAAACTTGAGTGTATTATCAAACGAAGGAACATACACTCGAATGTTTTTTTGTTATTTAACTTTTTATTTGGCTGTATACATTTCGAGTTATACAAAGTTAAAACAATAACATGGAATGTTGTTAATATGGTTTTCTAAGCGAAATTTTTATATCAAAATATTTCTTCAATAAATCAATTGTCATTTTAAAGAGCGGTATTTAGAGACATTAGAGAAATCATTTTATGCTTGTTGTTTAATGTTAAACAGGGATAAAATAATATTTTTAATAAAATTTTTAATGGTATTTCTAAAGCTTCTAAATGCAGGAAAATTTGAAAGAATAAAAAATTAAAATATTTAATTTCGTAACAAGGTACGTTTTTTTAAACTAAACTAATTTTTTAAAATTATTTTTACGGACAGCCATATTACAACCGTTTTTTTTTCTTCCACCGATCATGTAATGCATTAGATTTTTATAAATCACATCTTAAATAATAAATATTTCATTACTTTGAGTCTTGAATCTATCAAACAGCACTTTGACGAATCTAATCGTTCAAGTTTCAATAGGAAATATTAATTATAAACAAAGTTATTCAGTAAAATGAAAATGGGTGCCATATTACCCTCTTTTCCTCGATTTATTAAAGCATGTTCCTTAACAAAATAATCTCTTGCGTTTTTCCATTTTGTCTGTCTTGTACCAGGAGTTGTACACATTAATATATATATATTATTAATGAATATCCCCACATTATTTTACCCTAAGAGCATTACATACCGATAGTACTTGTAATATACTGAGCTCTCATTAGATGACTGCTCCCTCGGCTGGCACGCGCTCGCAATCCAAGCAGTACCGAATGATACGTACAAGCCTCTGCTGAAAAATTTTTCTCAGATTATTTTTATGTAATTTTTCAGAATATCTGTATAAAATTTCACTTTATTTTCTAATGTGTTTTTTGCCTCAGAAGCAAACAAAAACACATTAAAAAATTAAGTTAAATTTTTTATAGAAGAAAACATAATATTTTAAATATACGTATTATGCTGCATTTTGTTCTAAATGCTGATTGCACTTTAATATCAGAATTGTCTGAATCTGGTATTTTATTAAGAAAGGCTGTGTAAAAAAAGTAAATACAGAGTTTCGAAGAGAACTTTAAATGACAAATATAAAAGGAGTTTATGTATATTTATTTACAAGATTTTTTTCTCCTAATAAAATAACTGCGACTCCGATAAAACTTTTTTTGTGACATTTTCGGCTAATATGTATTATCGTATCTTTTTTTTACTTGCTTTAAGAACGGACAAAACAAAATGGATTGTTCCTTTTTTGTTCCATTAAAGAAGAAGATGATGATGATAGAACTATATTTTTGATACTGCTTTTAGTTCTGAAATATAATGTTTAATTAATTAATTATTGTGAATTATAAATCGAAGCATATAAACTTTCGTTATTTCGTTATAACAATTATTAACAATTATAAATAAAATAATTGTTGAATTAAGATATTTCAAGAATTTATAATATGTTGACATGTTTAATTTTTTTATTAAAGCATGTTTCTTAGCAAAACGATCTCTTATGTTCTTTCATTTTGTCTGGCTTGTACCAGGAGTGGTACCTACACATTATATGTATATATGTATATATGTATATATATATATATATATATATATATATATATAGGTTACGCAGGGACATTCATTAATAATCATAATATATATATATATATATATATATATATATATATATATATATATATATATATATATTATGATTATTAATGAATGTCCCTGCGTTTTAACCTAAGAGCATTACATACTGACAGCATTTGTAATATACTAAGCGCTCGTTAGATGACAGCTCTCTCGGCCGGCACGTGCTCGCGATCCAAGCAGTGCAGAATGATACATACAGGCCTTTGCTAAAAAATTTTTCTCTGATTATTTTTATGTAATTTTTCAGAATATTTGTATAATTTTATAGTTTTTTCAGATTTTTTTATAAGAATTGGAATACTTATCAGAAATAATTAGAATTACTTGGAAAGTGTACATTTTCTCTTTGAACTTTTCATACATGTGAATTCTGAAATGTTCTAAGATTTCTCATCTTACAATTTTTATAAAATATTTTTAACTATTTTACATTTTATAACATTTTATCTGAAATTATAAAACAAAAAATAATAAAAATCTTAGGATACTTCATAGTTAACACATTTAAAAATTTGTTAATTATGAAGTATTTTAAGATTTGTGTTTATTTAAAAAAGATATAAGCATTTTTTTTTTAATTGTGCAATAAGAATTTTTAAAACATTTCAGAATTTACATTGTATAAAAAGTTCAAAGATAATATATATATATATATATATATATATATATATATATATATATATATATATATACAGTTTCCAAGTAATTCTAATTATATTTAAAAAATGTTCCAATTCGTATAAAGATTATAAGAAAAACTTTTATCAAGGATGTTTTCAGAGAAAATATAAAAAATTCTCATAGTTATGGAATTGTTCTGAGAAGTTACGATTTTTTTATTTCTTGTTGGAAACTTTAAAAAAATATTAGAAAGTCTAAAAATTTTTATATAATTTCACGTGAGAATATGCTGACAAATTATAAAATTCTAATTTTATGTTTCTTTTTTAAACTGTGAAGAAATATTAGAAAATCTTGAATTTTTTTTGTATTTTCTCATAGAACCGTTCTGATGAACATATTATAAGGTTTTATATTGTATGTTTTGGTGAGAAAATGTGAGAAAATTTTCACACAAGTTCATATAATTACTTACAAATTGTTGGCATGAGAAATTATGTGCAATTTCATAGAAAATTATGAGAAAAGTTTTTCCAGGGAGAGCTGCGTATACTTTATTATATTTTGCGTTTATTACTTAGATTACTACTTTTATTTATTAATCTGATTGTATGGTTATTGGGCGCAGACGATACAAAAGAACTAAAATGCTCGATCGGCTAAATGAATATACTTTACAATACTATTGTACATCTGGATTACAATTATCTTGCAACGCACAGCATCACATGCAATGCCAACGGTTCCTCGATCAATCGTATGCCAACGATTCCTCGATCAATCGCAATTAACTATAATGAAAACCTACAACCTGAGACGGCGGTCTGCCGGGCCATTTGTGGGAAAGAGACGGAGCGCAAGAGAGAGACGGAGATGCAGTTGGGCTTCCTTCTTCGCGAAGACGTCCGGGTGCTCCGTTTTCCAAGGCGCGTTCTTTCCTTAGACCTTGAGACCAGCAAGAGCTCACCTGGGCGTTGAGTCTTCCCACCGCTCGATGCTACTCGGAGCCGCTCCAAAGCTCCGTGCTTGGATGAGATTTCAAAGTTGACCGCGTGCTCCGCGGGATCTCGTTCGTGGTTCTCGTTGCCGGCGTATTCATACAAGGTTGTAGGCCGTATTTGGATTATATGCCGATCGGCTCGTTTGCTACTGATCAGCCAAGTGGTTCCGCCGGTTTACGCAACGCCTCACAGGGCTTCGAATCCTCAGTCCTTCCTCGTCTCAAGCCACTTACCGATTTCGGCTTTTTACGGCCATTACTCGACATTTTCCTTCGACGATCTTTTTACTTCTACTCTTCTACTTTCTAACCGGTTCTTCCCCAGGTAGAACATAAAACTCATAATGACATCATGATGATGTCATCATGACTTTATCACTTAAAAGTTATCTTGACAAAATGACGCGAAAGTGATTTGTAGATGACGAAATAAATTATAGATTTTAAGCCTCCTAAGATCATCGAATTTGCTGTAGAAAAACTTATGTCACTTCAATATATTGTTATAGTATGTGAACAATAGAATAAACAAGTAATTAATAATATTTAAAACAGATGATTTCTTTATGACTAATTCTTGAGATTTCATATATATACGAATAGCTATACGACAAATCTTCCAACAGAGTTCGCTCGGATCGTTTTCTGTTATTTCCGCGCGGGTTTCTATAACCTCCACTAACCACAATTCAGGAACTTTTCACAGGCGGGAAGCATTTCGCGGTTTTCCTATGTAAGGATGATCACAACCAATGCGAATACTTCGTTTGTTTGCCATCTTTGCGATCTGGCTAATCTGTTAGTGTAGTGTATGGTGTATGATCTGTTGCCATTCAATGTGAGCAAACGAATGAGCACGAGTGCACGAGCAACATATTAACACGCTTTATCATATCTGGAAATAATAATAATAAGGTAAGTAGAACTTATTTTATCAAAAGAATCTTTTTTCTAATCTCTTAACATATTTCTGCACCGCCTGATTCGAGTAAATGCTATATTATACCTAACTGAAGTTTTCCAGTCAGATTTAACCTTTCAACTTTTTCCTTATTTCTAACTTATTTGTTATTTAATCTAATTTAATCATACTATTTCATATCTGACTTCTCTATTTTAAATTCACAGACTAAGCAATTTGAACGAAAGATACTATCAAAGTATAGAATTAGGGCTGCAAAACAAATTAGGTTAGCCAAACTTCAAGCAAGAGCTACAAGATCTACTGTACTTTATTCTGACAGTAGTGACAATAATACAATTTGTAGTTTTGAAAATCTTACTGACTTTGACCCTGAGAGTGATAATTCTTTTGAAAGGGAGATTATAGATTTTCAGGAGAATGATACCCCTAATTTAGATCATAATTTGGATAGCAATTTTGATTTATCCAATAATTCTATCAATAATTGTAGTGAAAATAATAGTACTATTACAGACTATATGGATGAAAATAAAGATAACGACGGTGTTGAGCAAGATTATAATATACACAGTGATGTAAATCTAGAATCAAACTTTAATAATAAAGAGCAAGTGAAGAATTATTTATTAAACATGTTAAGAGAATGGGCTTTGCGTGGAGTATCGAAGAAGAACGTAGATGCATTGTTGACTTTGTTAGGGCCAATTTTTCCTTTTTTGCCTAAGAGTCACAAGATTCTGTTGCGTTCTTCGCGAAAAGTTATTGTCGACGATATGGATAACGGGCTGTTTTGGTACAAAGGAGTAAAACTGAACATTCGACAACTACTTTCTGATGAATACATTCGTCAACACGGTGAAATAGCGATAGATGTCAATATAGATGGCATTCCTTTAAGCAAAAGCTCTGAAATGCATTTCTGGCCTATTCTTGGCAAGTTTCGAGATTTTGAATATCTCTTTATAATTGCTGTTTATTTGGGCCCTGGAAAACCTAGTGATGTTAATATTTATCTGAATGAGTTTGTTGTCAAAGCAGCGGATTTACAAGAAAATGGATTTCAGTGGAGTGATGGTAACATATGTCAATTTAGAATTGTTAATTATGTCCTAGATACTGAAGCTCGTTCATTTGTAAAGAAATGTATCGCGCATGGTGGCTACCATGGATGTGAAAAGTGCACTGTACGAGGGACTTATTATAAGAGTAGAATGTGTTTCTTTGAACAAGACTATCCGCTTTGTACAGATGAATCTTTTCGCAATAGAGATGATCCTTACCATCATGTCGGTAATTCAATATTAGAGGATATTGGAACTGGTATGGTTTCTCAGTTCCGTATGGATGCACTACATCTTGTGTATCTAGGTGTTGTTAAAAGAATGCTTAATTTTCTCATAAGTGCGCGTTCTCGTTGCACATTGCCAAATGTGACTGTGTTTGAAATCAATAATGTGTTAAATGATATTGCTGGCTTTTTTCCATTAGAATTTACTCGGAAACCGAGAAGTTTAGGTGTTTGTAATAAAAGAGAAAAGTGGAAAAGCACTGAATTTAGGAGATTTATATTGTATGACTGTATTTTTGTTTTAAAAGACCGTGTGCCTAATAATATTTACCAGTGCTTTCTCCTTCTTTACTGTGCAATTAACATTTTATGTAGACATGATCTTTTTGAAACAATGAATGAGATTGCTAATTATTTATTAAGAGAGTTTGTGATGCAATCGGCTCATTCGTTTGGGCGTGAATTTGTGGTCTACAATGTTCATTCTCTCGTTCATTTATCTAAAGAATGTCGTAACAGAGGTACATTAGATTCGTTTAGTGCATTTCCTTACAAAACTTTTTTGGGTGTTATAAAAAGTCAATTACGCTCTACTCATCGACCATTACAACAATTGGCTAATAAAGATATGGAAACGCAAGGTGCATTGATAAACTTTTCCCTTCGTAACGATTCCAATTTTGTGACTCTGAAGAAACCATTTGATGGTTATAATTTACCGCTTGAAGATCAACAGTATGCTACTGTTATCACTAAAGATTTCACATTGAGTACAAATCAAGCAAATCGGTACTTTAAAACTATCGATGATGAAGTTATACGTTTATACTGCGTGATTGACTCCCCTAGAGGCATTATTGTTGTGGGAAAAAGGTTCAAACGTTATGAAAACTATTATACATTTCCTATAGAATCTTCAAAATTGGGTATTTTTAAAGTATCAGAATTCCAAAATACGTTTTATTATTGCAAGATTGAAGATGTTAAAGAAAAATGTATTATTATGCCTGATAGCAATGATACTTTCCTTTGCATTCCACTCATCCCGTTTTTTCATTAGAGTAAGCTCATCTTTCTATAATCCCTACAATTGACTCTACTGCTTGTGTTAATATGTAACATTTATGATTTGTATTGCATAATTTGTATGTTGTTGTGAAGTTTCCTGTTTCAGATAACGCACAGGAAGAAACGGCGGCTGTTGTTCCATCATCATGGATAAACTATTCTCTCAATACATGCAAATGGCCACCAAAGAAAAAATATTCCTCTGATAAAGTCAGCAGATGGGTTATGAGTTTAACGATACCAAAAAATAATTTTGAAGATTTACCAATAGAAATTATGCATGAATATGGTATGTAAATCTTGCTTTATGCAATAATGTAATAACAAAATAGTAAAGCATTTATAGTATTCGATAAGATAGCATAACTTTAAAGATTAATATAAATTGCATGTGCTATTCACATTGCTGTCTTTATTTTTGTACTTTATGAAAATAAGAAAAATGTAATCTTTTTTATATCTATTCATATCTATATATATTTTTACTTTTCTATCAATATCTATCTATGTGTATATATATATATATATATATATATATATATATATATATATATATATATTCTAATTCAAAGTACATCAACGTTTTCAATTAAAGCATTGGGTGCACCAAAAATATTATTTTTCCAAATATGTTCATGAACAATTAATTTCAAGCCTACAGAATTTAAATGTGATTACTTGATGTTATTTCGTTAAAATAAACTTGGTTGTTAATTAGCATGTTTTCATCATAGTAAATTACCTTTTATTTTAGATACTTATGCAAAAGCACGTAAGGCCAGTATCAAAGCTGAAGAAGACAGTGCAATTGATACAGCTGCTGGAGAAACTGATATAGAGAAGGGTAGAAAAAAACGTAAGCCTGTAAGATATGCAGAGTATGATAGCTCTGAGCAGGTTGATGACCCTGCTCCAAAAAAATCAAAGAAAATTAAATATCTCTCTAATAGCAGCGATGAAGAAATTTCAACAGCAGATAATATTAAGGCAAAAGTAAAGACACTTTTGAAAAATAAAAATCAATTTTCTTCCCTTTGTCGATTAAACAAGCCCATAACAATAAAACGTACAGTTCTTCTTCCGCCCTCGTATACTGGATCATGCAATGCATCATCACAGTCTTCAGCTTTCGTATCGCAAGATACTTGCGTTGAGGATGATGAAAACTCAGTGAAATCTCTCTTCAATGATAGTAAGTTAAATTTTACACAAGTTATGTATCTTACAATCTCATATCTTATAAAATGGCAATGTTTTACTTCTTAATCTATATTTTTATGATGGAGAAAATAAGTCAACACATAATATTCAAAGTAAAGCTTCAAATTTTTCTTGATAAAGCAAATTTTACGTTTTTTTCTTTATTTTAAAAAGCTATTTCAGTTTCACATATTTTATTGTATACATTACAATTTTCATTTTACTTTCTTTTCCAGCGGATATGGAAATGCATATTTCTAAAACCCCAAAGACTACGCCTATAGGCAATTATAATCGCAATGAATCCTCTGAAATTACTTCATCTGTCAAAAAAGGTAAGAATGAAAATATTAACTTATATGATTATTTATTAGCACCATTTTATAAAGAATTAAATTTTTCTTTCTGAAATTCAATGTTAAAGTTCTTTATCTGAATTTGTGGCTAAGGTTTCTTCTGTAATTAAAACTTTATTCACAAAAGTTGCAACATCCCAATTCTGCTCAAATTGTATGTATCTATGTTGTATTGTTTAGTTAGTTTTTCAGCTTACATGCATGATATAATCAATGCTTAAATAACGCATGCATTTATTACTCATCTTACAGTTTCTCATGTAGTTTCGTATGAGTTTCATACTTTCATAAAATATTAGCTCCTATTTGATTTGTTGCAATGTATAACAATCCATCGTGTTTCAATGCTGTACCTGTAGGAAATAAATTACCGATACATGAAACGATCTTCTCATCTTTGGAAAGAACAATTTCTGTTAAAGAACCCTCTACAAAAAAAGATACTTCCACATCCTGTCAATCTGTGACTCTTCAGCCAAATTGTATTAAGTTTATTTCCACAATTAACTGTACTGATATTTTATTATATTTAACTGATATTTCAACTATATATTTCAGCTTCTTTGCCATCATTAATGAAAAATGTGCATATGCAATTAGGTATAAGTTATTGGTTGCTTCTTGATTAAATTCTATTTTCTATTTGTTAACATTATATATATATGTATGTATACATATGTTTTGTGTATGTGTGTAATTTTTTATAAAAACATTATTGAATCTCTCCAACTTCCTCTTTTTTTTACTGATTTTGATTTGACTTTGACATCATTATATTATTACTTTATTTCAGATCCTCATGTTGCTGCTGTCCTTCAAATTTTAGTGGATAGACAAGAGGAATTGAATGGAAAAGTAGAATATGGAAATCTGATGCTTCATAGGATTTATCGCAAGTTAGCTCCAGAAGAAGAAAAAATAATGAAACCGAAAGGACTTCCTGCACTCCTTTTAAGGCTCCTGACTCCTCAGCCGAGAACTCCGCGTTGACGGTAGCGACATTTCGTTGCGGACAAAATTAGAACTAATACACGTGAAACGTGACAGATTGACGATGAAATGTTATCGTGCATGTCATTTTGTTATTATGTGTTTAATTATAAAAACATGACTTCTTGTATTTACCAAATTCGTAAAAATGGACCGCGAGTAAAGTTTCTTTGAATTTTATACATAAAAGTACATTTTTCACTCCTTTTAATAGCTATCCGTGTGTTTTCCTGTCTGAATAGACGTCACTTTACGTGCTTTTTACGACTATTTACTGACTGCTAGGCGGAAAAAGGATAGTCGTGACCGATATTTAGAAGTGTTTTAAAGTCATCTGCTTAGTTTGTTTTATCCAAATTGGCTTTATTTACAAATGGCATGTCGGACAAAATTACGTGTCATTTCACGCAATTTCTCGCTTCTGACGTCACGACTTCAATATGACCGCGGCGAGTACTCAGGAGCCTTAAATGATGAAAATGCCTTTGAAGAACCCTGTAGTAAGTATAGTTTCATTTGTATTGTAGTAGTGACATAGTTGGTTTGCAAGTTAAACTTAATAAGTACATCTTATTTCATTTTCGTATATCATTTTTATTATAATATAAACTATATTTTATATTTCAGTTTAGTTATTACCATTATTTATTGCCTCTTATATGTTTACAAATAAGTTATAAAAAATTTTCTATATCTCAATGAAGAAATTTTTGTCTTTTGGATATTTGTTCACCTACAGGAACGACATTGAATGCATATGATAATAGTTTATAATACAATTGTGACAGTATTAAGCTTTTTTATATTTTTTTTTAATTATAATGAAGAAAAGTTCGATCTAACAATAATCAATTATTCAATAATCGAATATGTATACAGTTTGTATTATCTACAGTTAAATTTTTTTTTTTTTCAGATAGATTATTTTGGTAAATTAATGAAAGTTGATGAACGGACCGACGAATATACAGCTGTCGGCCGTATTCTGCCAAAAGTTATTACAAATTCTTTGGCTCGCATGATAAATTATGCAGGATCAGGTTCAGTGAAGCTCAAGTTCCAAAATACGATCCAGTCGGCACACAGATTCAAAGAGAATTAAAAAAGAATTCAGACGTATGTCATCAATTTGGTGTTCATTTTAAAATGCAGAAAGAATTCTTTTTCTGAAAAGAGTTCTTTATGCGTTTAAAAATGAATTTTGAATGATGACATAAGTCTGAATTCTTTTTGAATTCTCTGTGCCGACTGGGGAAGCTTCATGAAGCAATCATTTGTAAGTTTTAATGTAGCACTTTACAAATAATATTTCTTATTTTCAAGTAAACACACTGATCTCTATTTTGTACATATAGGTGCTGTTTTATTCCTTGATAGCAATTTGGTACAGGCGGAGAAGAAAATGTCACGTTGGTTCCACACAAGTAATCAGAGGAAAATCTAGTCGTGCAAATTCCTCAGAACTTTACAAAGCAAATTAAAACAAGACCTAACAAGATAAAACAATATTACGATTTTTTTTTAAATAACACAGATTATTATTTTGATTGATTTCCATTTTTCAAATGATATCGATTTCCGTTACGATATTTTTTTTTAAATAATATAGATTTCCGTTTTATAGATTTGCGTCTTTTTCTGGTTTCCACATTATATATTTGTGTTATACATTTCTGTATAAGCTTTATATTTACTGTAACGTCAAGAGATGTTACTTTATAAAAAATTATATTTTTGTTTTTTTCTTAATTATAAAAAAATTTTTGTTTAATATTTGATTAACATTTGTTTTTAATAATAAATATTAATATAACAAATTTATTTTTTAGCATTGGGTGAAAATCCAAGGACAGAACAATCAAAATAATATTATAATTTCACTTTCTGTTCTTCTTGGGAAAGTGCTATTTGTGCAATAAAGTTTATTACTTTTATAACAATAATTTATGATGAAATAAAGTTTCTACCATTTAATTTTACGTAATATTCTTCTTTCTGGGAGTCATAATAAAATCAATATTATATCAAAAATAAGTCACCGAAACATCGCTAAAAATGTATCGAATGAGGTCATTATGATTTTTTCCGAAACAACTTTTAAGTGATGTCATTATGAAGTCATTTTGAGTTTTATGTTCTACCTGGGTCTCTTTCTCAACGCTCTGCCCTTACTTCTCTCGCCATGGGTCTCTACGTCTATTCCCTATTTCCACGATAGATATCGCCTCACGACCGATATGTCACTTAACCGATATAGCCACATAATTAATAAATAAAAGTAGTAATCTGAGTAATAAACACAAAATATAACGGAGTATGCACAGCTTTCCCTGGAAAAACTTTCCTCATAATTTTCTATAAAATTGTTCATAATTTCTCTTGCCAACAATTTGTAATTAATTATGTAAACTTATGTGAAAATTTTCTCAAATTTTCTCACATTTTTTTACCAGAACATACAATATAAAATCTTATATGTCGATTAGAACAATTCTATAAGAAAATATGAAAAAAATTTAAGATTAAAAAAAATTTTTTTATACTTTTTCCCACCACTTACTTATTTTTTTTTAATTTTATTTTTTTTTAAAGCTTTTTTTAAAAAGCAAAATAAAGCTTTTTTTATTACAAATTCAATGGTATATGACAAAGTTATGTTGCGACATTTCCATTTTTCGAAAATAATTATAAATCACTCCATAATGCATGGCACGCGCATCCATCCGTGCACTATGAAAATGTCCCACGTGTGTAAAGCTAGCATATCATATTTTGGCATCCCATAAAACAAGGACAGTTCAGTTCTCATACACTATAGTTTTACAGTTCTGGATAGTTTTTAGCAATAGTTCTATCAAATTACGTTAAAAAAAGTATTTTAAGAAATGAGATGATAACTTCCCCTTACACCTTCCAGCATCTCATCGAATTTCAATTGTATGAACCATAAAGTACGAATGTTCAAAGAGTTCTACCGTTTCTATCCAACGGTATCTTCTATATCAATAGTTCTATCTATTGGTATCTTTTACATCAACGGTTCTATCTATATCAATAGTTCTGGCCATAAGAACAATAAAAAATATTTTTTATTATTATAAAATGGATTTCATATGCATTTCACACGCTGGAATGTAATATGCTGTCACTATCGATAGTTCTGGGTTTGTACAAACATGAAATCACAGTTTTCAGTCCCTAGTATCATATACATTACAATTCTATCCAGAAACAATCATTAAACGTTTTGTTTATAATTATTGAGTGCTTAAATAACCGTATTGAGTGCTTAAGTATGATATGCTAACGTCATCATTGATAATTTTGCATTTGTACAAGCATAAAATCATATTTCTCAGTCTCTAATATCATATACATTACAGTTCTATAAAAAAAACTGTAAACTATTTGTTTATAATAAATTTATTGTTTTTTTGATAGAACTATAATGTATGTAAGGTGTGCTCTCAGGCATGCAGGGGAAACCGTTCTCTGCCATATTGGTTTCAAAAGCCTTATACATAGATATGTGTCAGTGACATCCCGTTTGCGCTGTGTTAGTGTGACAGCTATAAAGTTAGGTTAGATACTCGAACTCATTCGCCTTATTCATCAACGTTAATTCACTTTTTAAAAATAAAAATGGTAAAATTAATGCATAGTACCAAGATGTTTCACGATAAATTCTTTAGACAAATATAAAAATAAATTTCAGAAATTATTGGAATAAAATATAAAAATTAGTTTCTACAGGTAAAAAATTATATTAATCTTATTAATACGTAATATTTATTTTTGTTAATTTAAAAAAATATTTTCTTTGTTGATACTATATTGATGTATGTGTTTGTTACTTTATTTATTTAAAATAAAAAAAAATTATTTTAAATTATTATTTTTTATTTTATTAGAGTTTATTTTTTAGTTCGTTTTTATATGTAAAATATTATTTCATATGCTTGTTATACCAGCTTATTGGTAAATGTATTATATGCGATTAAATAATGAAAAAAAAATTTTATGTAAAAGGATTAACGAAATTTTTAACTTTATTTTTCTGTACTGTTTATTTTACACATACACTGTACATGTTTTAATGTGTACGATCTTTGAAACCAACATGGCAACCCTCCCTGCCGCGAACGTGCCTTACCCCTGTAGGTTGTGCACCGTCCCTCTATTCCTAAGTTCGTGGTTAGAACGGCTAATAACGAATTCCACTCGTTACTCGTGTCGAAAAGATGTACTGAACAAGATTCGCTTGGTCGTTAACGACGACGACGTATCTGACATGTAAAACGTCGAGATTTAGACTTTGCGTCGCGGTATCTCCGCACGTAAGGCATAGAGAGAAAAAAATAAGAACATTTTTATATATGCAATTTTCTCAAATTGCATATATAAAATCTTAATTTATCGATTAAGATTACTTTGAACTTGATCGGTTGCTGATATCTGATAATCTCGTTATGCTTGAACTCGCTGACTCGCGTAAAAGAGGCTCGGTCTTTCTCGCTTCCCGTGTGAAAATTCTGTCTAGGCTGTAAACTGGACCATGTTAGCTTTCCTTATTTTGTTTGAGGCCCAAGTTAGGACAGCTATCTTGGGCTAACTTTGGATTGTCACGCCTTTTTTTCAGGGTCTTCGTTAATTTTCCAACTTGGGCCAATACAAAAATTAAAGTCTGAGCTCGTTTTTCTTTTATTTTTAAAAATAAAAAAAATTTGTTTTTAGTTTTTTAACAGATTTTACCATCCTTTTTAACTTAATCTATATTTACTGTTTTGCATATAAGATTTTATTTCATTAATTACAATTGCGTATTATTTTACAATTTTTGAAAACGCGTCACCTGTATTCGAATATAAAATCTTTGGAACCATAATCTAATACGCCGATACTGAGCTAATCGTACTTTTGCAATATCGTTAATAAAAAGTTATATTTGAACTAAAGCTAATTTGAACAGGAAGAAACTTGCGTATTGAGTATTGCACGAACACTCTCACTAGCCCTTTGATTGTCTAGCTTTAGATATTTTAAAAATAAACTGTATAAACTATATAAATAATTAAAAATTGTTCTTGCCCATGCCTAAACCAGTAAAGATAGTCAAAAAATAACAATTGAAAATAGTGCTGGAGCATGAAAAAACATTATTAACGTAAAATGCACGTTCCAAAAACCTATTTTGCAACTAATTGTTATAAACAAATTATTAAAATTGACTATAGAGGAAAACTGATTGCGCTAATCAATTCTACGGGAAAAATTATTAAAGAAACAGACATGACACTTCTCGATTGTTATAGATAATTTCCACACGTGTACGTTCATTTAGAGAAAAAAACATAGGCACAAGACGCGACCGCGCCTCTTGATACACAATATTATCAAGTTTAAACTAAATCAATGAAGAACTTTGTTAATGTTAAGAATTAGTTTTTCACATTACTCTCAAAATCGATCCTCACAAATCGGGTGATTTTCATGTTCTACGCGTTCGTAGCGAGCATAAACAAAAACATTTGATCAGTCTTATATGTAATGTTCTTTTGAGCAAACGTATTATGAAATAATTTGTGAATTTAAAATTTTCATTCCGTTTTATCCGTTATTTTTTTTGTCCTCAAAATATTTTAGCAACTGATTCAACAAACTTCAGTTTACTTCAATGCATACAAGAGAAAAACTGTTGGAATAATATCTGATACATTTTTTGTTAATAGTTCACTTTATTAGAAGAGAAATACTCTTTCTGTAAAAATTTTCACTTAGAATATGGGATTACAAGAAATTTCACTTTATCACTAGAATACATTTTTGGGTATAGAGACAATTATAATTATTGTTAAGAGGAAAGTATTTCATTTTTAAATGGAAAAATTCTTAACTTTATAATGAAGTAATCTCGGTGTTGTCCCATTAATTTGCTAAGATAAGTATGGATTAGACAATAAAAATTTATGGCAAATCTCATAATATTCTTGATTTAAGAACCCAATTTTATTTCAATAAAATTTGAAAAATTTTCTTTCTAAATAAAACATCACGAAAGCTTACAAAACAGCTCGTTTTGTATAAAAAATACCTTGCCCTACAGTTAAAAAAAAACACATTACACGTATAAGCAAAGATTGATGAACTTTCCGCGTTAATAACAATGAATCTTACGTAATCTTTCTTATAAGAGAGCTTGTTTGCACAATTTCCTATGGTTAACGTCTCGAATTGTGGTTAATTATTATGCGTTATAATATTGAGCACATTTTTATACTAAATATAAGAATGCAAAAGTTAAAATTTAAATGTGTTACCTTTATCTTCAAATAATAAATCATTCTTATTTAATTCAATGGAAGAAAATAGAAATCATAGCTCTTAATATTGCTTTATCTTTATATTGTAAAAGGTTGCAGTAAGATTATATTAAGAGTACTTTTAATCTTATTATTAAAAATCTTTTCTGAGAAGACAGTATTAACATATATTAGTTTTGCGGATCGAGCAATCTCGTTTTCTGTACAAATTTAAGTGTCGAGATATCATTGGGATTTAATCACAGTGTTAGATAAAAAAAGTACGCTAAATACAACGTAATTTTGTCCTTTGTTATTATCAGGGGTTTTAGATTCTCTTCGAAAGTATATAGATGTAAAATGCTCAATATTGTTCCAATCATAATTGAGGTGTAATTTTCACGCACAAATTTCTGCCCTTTCCGATACTTATCCATATCCAACCATTCGGGTGTTTCCACGAGTGACCGTTTGCAATTTGTTAGGCAACAGTAGCCTGGCATTAAATGCAGCAACAACTTCGGTACATTTGGAAAAAATGTCGGGATGTTCTTATTTATCCATATACATTGCTCTTCTATAGTCCAAACATCGAAATCATTTGGAAGTAGCTCTTGATCGACTATGCTCTTGAACATCATCACGTATCTACATTCACTTGAATTTTTTGACGTCTCTTCATAATTTTTAGCAGCATTCATAGATAAGCCGTTAGAAATCGTCATACTTTGCAAAAAATTTGTTTAGGCAAACGAAGAGTTCAGTGGAAATAATCAAACTAAACGTTTATCGTTTAATTATTTTGAGAATCCAGGTCCTTATCTCAATAAGGTTTTCTCCTCACTCCGAACGTTATGCGCCGCGAAAAGTAGATTCGACTACAGATAATGATGTAGCAATCAAGCGTAACAAACGAGGTACCATCGCATGCCTACTCTCGCGGCGCGCAGCGCTCGGAGCGGGAGAGAACGTTGCCGAGATTCGAACTCTGATTATTACGTAATTGTAATACTGCTTATAATACTTAAGAAGATGCTAAAGTACCACAAATTACCGATATTTACAGTGCATAAAATATCTTCAGATTGTTACAGAAAAACTTTTTTTAAAATTAAAATACGCGTAAAAAGTAGAGGTGCTTAAGTCAATTTTACAAGAAAATCAAACAAAAATTTAATAAATCATTAAAAATTCACTCGTGTAGCCGTTATCTAAGGTTAACTTTACTTTAATACAGAAGTTGTGTAGCTCGTACAAAATGATAGTAGAGCACCCTTCAGAAAACGTGCACAAATAACACTGACCATGTGAAATTACGACTAAACACCTAACAAAAAAGATTAAATAAAGTGCTTTTACCACATGCATATTTTGCTTAGCGAAGCTAAACTATCATAAACAAAGCAGTATAGTACCTAACAGTAGTTGATAGGTCTTTTCGCAAATGGCGAAATAATCGAAGAACAAAGACAGATCTGTGCGATAGATAAAGAGCGATAGCCTGATCTCGCTCGAAAAATAATCTTCAGCAATCTTCAGTACCGACATCGAGGAAGTTCTTTTGTTACTTTAGCATCCTCTTAATGATACGTACTTACTGTCCGAGTGCTCTTCTACTTTTATTGGATTTAGAAATGTGAATACTTGAAATGACAATGTGCCACATGTGTCGTTCAATTTTCTTTTTTTACTCATTGAATAAAAAAAAAAAAACGATTTGCATTAAATTATGTCACTAATGGACTTATAGACAGTGTGTTGATTGAAACAAAAATAATGATAGTAATAATAATATTGATAGTACTATATATATAGTACTATATAATATTGATGTTCTACGCATTTCTTTTCTTTAAAATATTAAGGGCATGGAAATAAACGATCTTTATATCTCTTTTCTCCCCCAAAAAAATAAGGAACAAGCTTACTGCATTGTCGGTTTTAATGCACTTTTTTACTAACAAGGAAAGGCTCCGATGTGTCTCCTTTCGATTTTGATAAGCCTTTAATATGTTGTAGTACAGATAAAAATAAGAAACACGTACTTCTTTATACGTACCTATTTTCACTTTTATGGTATAAAACAAAAAAAACTCTTTTGAAGAAAATCGGTTTTTTTCTTTCGAAGCGTGTATATCGTTGCAACCATAAAAGATAGAGAAAAGCGTTCTAATTGAGAGTTAAATGGCTTGAAGAGTACTTTATGTACTTATGTACTTTAACAGTGATTAAAAAAAAATTTTTTATCACTGATGGGGAAAAATATAAAAAAATTTTCGATTCATAAAATTGATTGTCATTTGATGTATATTCAATGTTGTAGAACAATAATGTTTCTGATGCCCTTTTGGGTGTAATCTCGAAAAAGTACGTGAGTAATGCGACTCTTTCTCTCTCTCTCTTTTTCTCTCTCTTCTTTACTTTTTCATTTCCTTAATTAAAAGAATGAAATCTCCGAAAAATATCTTGTGATACATCTTATAATAAGTCTTTAACCGTACCGCGTATTTCTAATATTTAATGGCAAAGAAAGTTCAAGAAATAAAAAAATTATGTTAAATTTTGCAAAAATAAAATTGACTTTGGATTCAAGAATAAATTTTCTTTTTTTTTGCTAAAATAATTAAAAATATCCATAATTTTTAATATTTATTTTATTTGTGTGTTTTAAGATGCCTTTGCATGAAGCTGCGTTCTCTTTCTTTATGCGAATAATTGGATATGTAGCGCGAGATATTGTGCTCATCGTACATACCGTATGTAATATCTTATATTAAAAATTTCCTATATAAATATAATTAATTTCAATTTAACGAAGGATATTTTACCTTTGTTCAATATGATATAAATAACGATTTAAAGTTTCAATTCGTTTAAGTGGCAGATTTTATACAGGTGAACCAAATCGACATCAAACGTGATATTTGTGTACTTTGTAACAATTTAATATCTGCATACAAAAAATTTGAATACATTTTACTTTGTGTAAACATGCATTAATATAATACGAGATAATGATGGTCCAGAGATCAAGAGAACTAATACTATACGGTGTAGAACTGTTTCTTTTATGTGTGATTTTTTATTTAAGTTAGAGTCCTATTATGGATTAATATTAATACATTTGTTCTTACATTAATTAATATATTAACTTATTCTTATATTAATAATTCTTATAGTAATTACGCTACGTTTTTAATTATATTATAATTTACAGATTACGCAACGTATTCATATTAAGTTAAAGGATTCAAGAGGATTCGACAAACGTAGTACAAGATTGGTGCAAATTGGCGGTTTTCTCTTTGCTTATTCTTTTCCTTTTCTCCTTCCCAAAGTTCGCAACACTCACTGCCGCTTACAAATAATATTGAATCTACTCAAAGTATTTTCAGCCACACCCAAAGAGAGACTTCCTTATGCATTATCGTGCACAACATTCCGCAACATTCTCCGGCTCCTGCCGGCATTCGCTTTAACGTCGAATTAGCGAGATGTTAACGGCAGTTTCACGTACGTATGCTTAGCAAAGAATTTTCCTTCTAAGATATCGAGTTGCAAATTAACCGCTGCTATTTTTAAAGGAATCTTCTTTTATTCGCAAGAATAGGAAAAGTTTACTACATATATGCTCGAATTTAACAGAATTTTGACACTTAAACTTAATAAAAGACGATGGATAGAACGAACGGATTTTGGTTCTCAGAATGATGAGTATACTTTATGTAATTACTTGAACTTGCTGAATTTAATCCTGACTTAAATAATTCTGACTTAAATAATTTTAATTTGTCGGAAAAATATCAAAATTATGAAGCTATTAAATATATAAGAAGATATTATAAGAACGATGTGATAATGAAAATATAAAACTGAAGTAAAATGAACAGAATTAGAAAAGTTACCTTGTAGCAATAACTAGTTACAGTGATAACTTTTTTTTTCTCAAAAAGTTACAAGTTACCAACTCTAAGTAACACATTATAGAGAATTATAGTTATTTAAAAGTAACGTTACTTTTCAGTTACTTGTTTATTAACTTATAATGTTTATGCACTATACTATTTTAAATACACACAAAAATGTTTTTAGAATTTTTACATTACTACAATAAATTATTTACTTATATGATACAGTAGTTAAAGTTCATGGTCTACTTTAACTACTTTATCATATTCAAACTTTAAGCCGCGTTTAAAAAAAGTTGTTAGCATTGTAATGTAAAAGTCATTATACACACTGAAGAAGACTCCCAGTCGAAACGTTTGTGACAAAAAGTTGTTATTAAATACAAACTACACTTTATACGAACATCCTGAATTTTTGCTCGTTTATTAGCCACTATCGTTGTTATTAATTTGTATATGAGCTAATCTCAATGTTAATGTTTATATTGTTGTTATTCTCAAAGATGATTTATCTCATTAATTTGTTTAACGCAAATGTTGAAGACGAATAAATTTAAAGACGAATAAAGTTAAGTTACAGTTACTGAGAAAAGTAATTGTGTAACTTTGTTACGAATAATGAGTTACTTACCAACCCTGAAAATAAATAATATTAAACAAAAATCAATCAATATGTAAACAAATTATTAATAATAATAAAGACCCTATTCGGCTAAAGCAGTGTTTAAAAATATTTTTTGCTTGAATCTTTCAATTTCTAGTAGTAAAATACTACAATACAATACAAAAATACTTTGCATAAAAGTTTTCTTAAAAGACATGATGAATGATGTCAGATCCCAAATCAAGATTTAAAATAATTCTCATCAACAATACCTTCGTTTTTAGAATTAATTATTAATTATTCTTAGAATAATTATTAATAATTTTCTTAAATGTCTTTGTTTTTAGATATTAATTTTTTTAATTGTTTTAATCAAGCAGAACATGAATTATTAAAGATGAGAGTATTATTATTTGTACTAGTACAAAATATATAATAGATATGCAGAAATATATGTATAATATGCTTGAAGTGAACGAATTAATATGTTCTTAAAGCTCAATAATAATAATTTATGATACTAAATGTTTAATAGTTTAAATTTATACTAATTTTAATACTTTTTTGACAAATTAAAGTTTGTTGAAAGATAAAATCAGATCTAAAAGCTACGCAAAACATACCATTTCTACTTGCTATTCTGATCTTAAAATCGGTTTATTTTACCCATCATTTTCTATATAATTTTAGAAATAATTTTGAAACATTTCAATAATTTTTTATGCACTACGGGCCATTTATCTATCCACAAATAATTTTAATCTCAATTTATAAGGATCCATTTAAGAGTTTAGACATCGACGTTGCTGAATCGCAATTGTTACGCAAGTTTTGCGAAATCTCATCGGCGATTGTGTATAAAAGAGTTTTGGCAAATTGAAAATTTGCTTTCGCACATTGCTTGTCGCGCTCTCTTTGGGGATCAACAGTCTTTTGCAAAAGTATGATCTTCTTGTTCCGATGCATCAGCATATCGTACACGGGCACACTCTTGTAATATTGCTGCGGATACAGCGCATATGATGCTTCCGAAGATAGACGGCCGCGGAAACGGCTGCGCACGACATGGATTATTAGTAGTAGACACAGCAGCGCGAGTACGACGATTAACGTAATCGGCACTATGCCCCAGATTCGGCTAATGATCTGATTAATCATGTTGTTTTCCTTGGTCGTCTAAAACAAACGTAGTGATAATAATTTTTAAATTTCTTTCTTTTGATAGACTTAATGCAATAATTTCATTTTTCGTTATTTGAGCAATTCAAGCAATTCGTAACATAATTCTAATTAGGTAAATGTTCTTCAATGACCGAACATGTCCTGTATATGCTCGAATATTTACACGTAAACTTATTATTATTAATCTCAATTGTGTTTTTTTATAATATTACAACTTAATTATAATCTTTAAATATTTATAAGACAGGTTAAATATTGTAAAAATTAATGTTAAAAAAATTAATTTGTTCCACAACTAGATTTAACTTTATATTCTAATAATAATGTTCTTAAATTTTTTTTACGAAATATATATTTTTCAAGATATTTTTTGTATTTATTTGACAAACAATAAAGGATTAAGCATTTAGGACATTAAAGGTAAGCATTTTATATTATTGATTTTATATAATTTTTTTGTTTTCAGAATAATTTAAAAATTTTTCGTATTTTTGTATATTAATATAATAACACTTTATCTCTTGTTTATATCTAATTAATTATATAATTAAATTATTTAGGTCCCAAATTCAGATAAAAATTCAACAATCTTGGTTCTGTATCTCATTATACATATATCCGCTTACATTTACCTTAATAGTATTTTATATTTTAATTAGTTATATGTATAATTATCGTAACACTCGGACGTGGGATAAATCAATATCGTTATCATCGACATTTAGATCAATCTTTAAGATCCCTGGCAAATCATCGACACACTCTGTCTCTGGTAACGGATTAATAACAATTTTTACCGGTTTTATCGTTAACTCCACTGAATTCAAAAAGTCAGTGCCGAAAAACAAATTTTGGTTTAACAACGTATCTTGCACAACGCGCACAAGGATGGGATATTTATGATCGTCTATTATTATTTCCGTGTCAAACTCGTCCATCGTTGAATTTCCGGTCGCACCCACGCCACAAAATCGAATCTCTTTTAACTTTAATTTTGGACAGCTTAATCGAACATATACATTAGCTCGCATTAAACAAATGTCGCTTCCCGTATCTATGAGAGCAGTAAACATGCACCCAGCTACGCTAACATTTTTTTCACATTTTTTACTCACGGTTACCTCGACGCTTTGCACAACATTTTGTTTCTTAGTGCATTTCGCGGCAATGTGTCCTCGCTCACCACACTGAAAACATTTCGCACCCTGCGCTTTCGTAGGACAATCTGCAGCCGTGTATTCTCGCTGATCGCAGTTAAAGCACCGTCTCTCCGTTTCGTTACTCGCCGCCTCCTTCTTTTCACTCTTGGTTTTCTCGTCCGGCCGCCGATATTGATCTCCGTCGTTCCATTGTCGCCGCTCCGCACTGTCACCGGTATTGCTGACTGAGACCTTGTCCTTTAGAGTCACCTTCTCGAACGCTCTCAGCAACGTTGCCTTCGTCGAAATTTGCCCAATACACCGTCCGGCACCAAGGTCGACCTCCTGGAAAAAACGAGAGTCGTCAGATAGTCACGAGATAGTCGCTGGGACGGCGTTACTGAGAGAAAACCGCCGAAATTCCTCTTATTCGCGAACTTGATTTCGCACGCGGTGGTTCTGAGAAGAAAGTTTCTTCAGCTGCAGGTACGTTTCAGAGATAAGAGGATCTGTGTCTCTACATTAGCTAGGTCACGACTGAAAATCCGTGCGGCGGACGTTGTTGTGGACGATTGCATTTAGCTAAGGTTGATACGGAACGTTTCGCAGTAGACGAGAAGATACTACGTGGGAGATTGTATTGTCATCGTAGGTAATCGTCAGCCAACATGCAGCAGTTTGTCGTATCGTATTTCCGATTGCATAGTTTTGCGTTTATAAATTTAGATTTATACTATTTAGATTTATCAAATAAAAATGTTGATTAAATATAAAATATACAATTACTTTAATTACTACAGGTGATTTGGGACAGTGCAGATGACTTGGGACAGCGTGTACTTTTGTCGAATTTGGCTATAGTATCTACCCAGTCAACACAATTATGTGTTCACTGTATGTATAATAGTTACAAGTTACAGTATCACATATTATACAACGTGAGAGATGCAGCAATGTTGCAGTTTATTATAATTTTAAAAGTAATTGCCCTTTTTCAAAAGCAATAATGATGATGTACGTACCTACATCATTTTATTGTAACTAATTGTGTTATGTAATATCTAAATAATTCCAATAATTAAATTCTATACATTAAAGCACCACATACTTGTTTTGTAAATAATATGTAACATTTGTACATTTATATTATATAAAAGAAAGCAATAGATATGAGATATAAGTAATTATGATGTAAATATCATGAAATATATGTTAAAGTATTATTCCCAAGTTATATAGCAATTACAAACTGTGTCGACTGGGTATCTATCATTTATACGGAATAGGTTACTAGAGAAAATTGAAAAAATTACATTTTTTCCATTATAAATGAATATCACTGAATTACTACGATGGTCATTAATTATGCTTTAGCAATAGCGGTAAAAATTTTAAAAAGATGACAAAACAAATTTTAGTTTTTAAACAGAACAACTTTGATGTTAATTAGATAATAAATTTTTTTAATCAATCTTGTTACACGCGCACGTACCGTAAAGTGGCATGTCTTGTGAATAAAATAAAGCAAATTTTATACTCTGAGAGTGCGATTTCACGCAGCGTAATGACGCATGTGGAACAACGCGCAATGTTTTTATTAACTTGCTTATAATTAAAACCGATCTTCTTCTTCGTCCCTAAATAGTATATTCAGAAAAAAGACTTCCTTTTATACATGTAAACTTTTTGTAAAACTTTAAATGCATTTTTTTTAAATCCACGTTTTTCAACCCTGTCCTAAGCTTTTCTTAAAAACTAGCAAATTGATCGAATTTCGCCTTAAAGCAAAATACTCGTAATATTTGTGATTATAGTTGAAACTACAATTTTTTCAACATGTTGAACAATTTTTATAGCATGTAAAAATTGACAAAATTTTGCAAACTTTTATTTTTTATTTTTAACTGATCACCATTTTGTTCAACATTTACAATAAATGATTTTTATTTTAGTTCCAATGATAACATTCATGTAGATTAAAATAAATCCTAGATCGTTTAAGATTAGCACGGAGGCTACAACTCTGGGACAATTTAAACAGGACTTCTTAAGTATTTATTGCAGTATTTATAAATAATTTTATTTTAATTAATATTTCTAATTTCTATTAATAAAGAAATTTAATTTAATGTTTAAACTAATAATGAAATTAAATTAAATTTTAAAACTAAAAGTTAAATTTTTATAAAGTTAATGAAGTAATAAGTACGTATCTATAAAATGAAAATATCCTAGATGTTTTTAGAGTTTCAAGCAAAAAATTTGTAAAAATAGCTTTTAAAACTAGAATAGCCCCCTTAAGTAATAATTTAACAACTATTTTTAAATTTGTTTAAAATTGTCTATAATTTTTTCACGCTCTTACCAAATCATCGGCGCACTCGCAGATCGGGCAGTTATCTTTGTCCGTTCGCAAAGCCGTGGAAGCATTTCATGCAGTTATCCAGGGACGTCTTGCAGAACTCGTCAGGGTGATGATCAAAGGTACTATTGATCGGCGGTGGACAATAAGGGCAGCATTCGAAGACGATCGAAGATGATCATGTCGTCACCATTAAAGCTGTCGATGTGAAACACCGCGATTAAGCTACCTGTGATGACATTGCTATTCGCGTAGGTGTTGTATTTTGCTTACAATTTGTTAAGTAAGAGCGTGGTCGACTTTATTCACAACTGGTAAAAATATTGCTCTCAATTTTTTATGAGCCGATAGAAGAAACCTTTGTCTTCGACGCACTTCGAAGAAAAATTCAGTTGTTGATCTTTTGTAAAAAAAACACAAGCGCCATGAGTGCCAAATATGCGATGCGCTACGAGGCTGTGTTTCTGTACAGCCATCCGAAAGGTCCGAAAATGTCTTGCGATATTATATGCTTGTTGAGATTGACCAAATTTGTTTGAAGCTACTCATATAGAACATTCGTCAGTAAAGATTACGTCACTAAAATCATAATTGATGTTCTAGCTCGTGTGCCCAAGCGAGTCACTTTTTCACATGTTTTTTACTCAACAAAAGTTTCTTTATTGTTCTGCGGCATTTCGTGCCATGAACACGGATATGAGTTTGAATAGTTACATATGATATATCTAAACCTCTTTGCTTCAATTTCGCTTGTCCTTGACGTAGTATTAGGCCAGCAAAAACAAATTTGCTATCATTTTATCTTCAATTTTCCTACCGATTCATGTTCCGGTAAATCATCGACAATTTTTGTGACCTTATATCGCTGAATCCATCGTTTCTGAACAAATTGTTTCGACTTCCTTATATATTAAGCAATCGCTGATTGCGACATTTTCAGACCTTTCGGATGGCTACATCCTAAAGCTCCGAAAATATCGCAATCAGCGATTGCTAAATATATGGGAAAGTCGAAACAATTTGTTCAAAAGTGGATTCAGCGATATACACACACACACAGAAATGCAGTCTCGTAGCGCGTCGCGTATTTGGCACTTATGGCGCTTAATGTGTTTTTCTTACAAAAGATCAACAGCAGCTAAATCTTTCTTCCAAGTGCATCGAAGACATAGGTTTCTTCTATCGACTCAAAAAATTGAGAGCGATACTTTTATCAGTTGTGAATAAGGCCAACTATTATAGTAGAAACATATCAAAAGCAAGC
This sequence comes from Solenopsis invicta, assembly GCF_016802725.1. Taxonomy (NCBI): domain Eukaryota; kingdom Metazoa; phylum Arthropoda; class Insecta; order Hymenoptera; family Formicidae; genus Solenopsis; species Solenopsis invicta. The sequence goes on along the minus strand of NC_052670.1, from coordinate 15,623,111 downwards.
TGTCGAAATTTATTAAACGAGAAATTTAGTAGAAAATTGCAATGTATAAAATCTCATTTGTCTGGGTCGAATTTTTAACGTTAAAGTGGTTGCATTAGGAGAATTAAATCTCTGATGGTTGGTTGGGATTCTGCTGGTCATCTGACAAAGACAACTATAAACAGTAATGTTACTCTCACAATTAGTTCCAATAGGCGATGACACACGCTTATACACTCTCTGTCAAGTTTGCATCCTGTCTCCTGTCTACGTTTAAATCGACATTCACCTACAAAAAACTGAAAATTTACAATTACTTTAACGCGGATTTAATCGTCCATTGTATACATAGCATATTTGTAAGAAAGCATTATTCAATGTAACGAAATATAACGAAAAGGTCACAAGAAAAAGGCATGGATGGTCGCTCTCAAGGCTTCTCTCAGGAGAACAAGATGCTGCTGTAATGTGCGTTCGTCGCGATGAATCTGTAAAATTTGCTCCTGCAAAAATCTGAAAACTTTCTCTCACCATTTTTATGCAAACTGGAACTTTTTCTATGAAGAAATACTTATAAAGACTACATCTTCTCTTAGAATTTTTCATACACGTGAATTCTGAAATATTCTGAGATTTCTTATCTCATATAATTTCTAAACAAACTTTTAACTTTTTTAGATTTTATAACATTTTATCAAAAATTATAGAACAAAAATCTTAGAGATGTTAAGGTATTTTATAATTAACATGTATAAAAAATTTAGAGAAAAAACTCTGAATATTTCTGAAAAGCATTCTAAGTTGTATATAAAATTTGAGAAAATTATAAAACTATACAGAAATTCTGAAAAATTATATAAAACATTTTGAGAAAAATTTTCCTTTTTTTTCCTTTTCTTTAACATAGGAAAATTCATCTTAGATACTTCCTCTCGGGGAAGAAGGGGAGATTATGTCGGACTACTACCAAGTAAAACCCCCTAGTGGTTCTCTTGTCCGGACGAGAGGGACGCCCCAGGATCGCAAACATTTCGACCGGACGCTCTCCCGAGCTCTCGTTGGTTCCCTCGCTTCTCCCGGAGGGGGCGGGGACAGCACATCCTAATTTAGAGGCCGTTGCGAGACCACCGCGCAACAGTTTCCCGCATCTACCCCCTGCACCCGCTCTGGCAGAAAGTGCACTCATGACAGTCCTCCCCACCAAGGCCGGAGGGTTACGGAGCCCGGACGTATGCACGAGCTCTTCTCCCTCCCCTCTTCTTCCTCATGGGAGGGACATCCGGCACCAGCTCCCCCCCCTCTCTCTCTCTTGGCGTCCTCCTTCCGCAAGATCACTTTCTCACAGAAGAAAAGATTGCCACTTCCCATTTTTCTGTTCCAGCATGACTTAAACCATGCTCTCCAAGGACAGCCCCTCTCCGCCCTCGTTCAAACCTAAGGTATCCGTCAGGACCCGACGGATACTCTCCCAAGCCAGACATTCCAAGAGGATATGCTCCAAGGAGTCCATTGCACTGAACTGAATACATACAGGAAACAGCCGTGGCCGGAAAAAAGCGGTCAGAGAGAGAGGGTTACGTTATGTTAGTTGTCTCTTTCTGTCATAGGCCTCTTTTTTTAGCGGTACAAGCATTGTCAAAAGCATGCTGACTGATGAGTTCAGAGAACGATTCAGAAGCACTTTAGGAGGTTTGACTAACTTTTAGATATGATTGTACTATCAAAAAAGGTGGGTTTCAAGAGTTTAAGAAGAAAAGAGACAGCCAACATAATGGTAACCTCTCTCTCTGACCGGCCTTTTACACACGATTTCTATAGGACGGCTCTTTTCTGTATGTATTGAGTTCAGTGGTCCATTGGAGCGCCGACGTAGTGACACACTATAGTGGGCTTCCTCCCTATTAGGGTACTATATTAAGAAGGAATATGCATCCGCCATATTGGCTCTTAGTCAGTGCCGGGAATTCAAGCGAAGTAAAGACATCTAATTTTGTTTTACATAAAATTTTGTGTTTTACGTAGACTTAAGTAAATAAAATGGGCAGTTGCAGTGCAATAAATTGTAAAAATAGTAGTGAAGCCGGGTATCAAACGTTGCGCTTTCCAAAAGAAGGCGAAAGAAGAAAGAAATGGCTTATAAACTGTCGGCGTGACAAATGGATACCTTCCTCAAGTTCAAGATTATGCGAGGTATATGTTGTATTTATTTATCACTAAATATTTAACACTTATATTTATCAATAAATGTTTATTCAATCATTTAAAATACATAAGAAATGAAAGTTGAGGTTAGAAACTTTTTCATCAGTAATGCCCATTTCTACCAATATCTAGCTATATAGATTAACTTTCTCTTTTTTTAGTTTTTTAATTCTAAGAATTGGAAAGATAAGAAGTAAATTGAACTGAGATCAAAGTTAATCTGCGTTGGTGGAAATAGGCATAATTGTTTTAGAGATGACGTTTCAGAGCTTTTCTGAAAGATTAAAATTTTTCTGAAATTTTTATAATCATTTATGATTGTGAATTCTTTATGAAACATTTTTGCTGTATAAATACTAAACATAGAAAGCAAATATTTGCTTTCTATGAATACTGAACAAACATTTATAAGATATTGTTTAATTGTTTCTTCTAAATTCTGATTTTATTTCTTTTGCGGATTCACTTTGAAAGCTTTCAATTTGAACAGAATAAGCAAGATGGGATCAAAAAATTAAAACCGAATGCTATACCAACATTATTTAATGTACCAAATCCGCCAAAAATGATTAACAATATAAAACAAAAAAGGTTTACTATTATTTTTGTCTTTTAAATTAAAATTTTTTTATTTGATTCGCATAAAATTAATTATATAATAATTACTGTAATAAGTTTACACACGTATATATAATATATATTTAAAATAGGTTATTAAAGTTTGTTAACATTGTTAATTAACATTAAAACATATGGTTATAAATTTAAATTTAAAAAATAATTTAATTATGAAATAGTTAAATAAAAATAATTAATAAATTTTTTCTATTCTTTCAGGAATACCGATCCTATTTGCTTGAAATTTCCCCTGATACCACAATACGATTCAAGTATTTCTTGCTCTGACAAAAATGGTACTCACTCCAATTCTATTTCTACAAATAATTCAAATGATCCTAATATCTCGTAAGAAATATTTCTTTTTTCTTTTTTAAGAATTATAAGCATCAAACAAAATTCATTTGCAGTCCGTATCTTTATTCGTGAATTAATAATAATAATAATAAATATAAATTCATTCAAGAAAAAATTACGGAATAAAGTATAAATCAAGGTACGAACGCTGTTGAAGACTTTTGATACCATCTCTTAAATTTCTATTTTTATTAGTTACTTCTAAAAATTTATATCTACTTTTGTATTTTTTATCGTTTTCATCGGTAGTACTAATTTAATACTTTAAATAATTTTGTTCTATAAAATATGAATTTTATTAAATTTATTTTTTATTTTTTAGATCCACTCTTCTTGAAGTGAGTAGTTCATCAAATTCACATACTATTGGAGAACCTGAAAAAGAAAATGTTAAAGCACCAGTTAAGCCACAGTTCAACTGTAATTGCAATGTGTTTCAGCAAGAAAAAATGCAATTAAAACAGGAATTAAATAAGGCCAAAGAAATTTTAAAAATATGTTGCTCTGAAGAACAAGTTAAAGCACTGCAAAGCGATACAAAAATAAAATGGAGTAATGAGGCTATATCACAAGCTTTAAGAGGATACTATAGTGACCGAAGAACTTCCTCGACGTCGGCATTGCAGATTATTTTTCGAGGGAGACCAGGCTATCGCTCTTTGTCCAACGCATAGATCTGTCTTTGTTTTTCGATTATTTCGCCATCTGCGAAAAGACCTATCAACAGTCACTACTTTGCTTGCCATTGTTTATGTGCGCTAAGCGAAATTTGTACACGTACAACTGTTTACCTGTTAAACTTTTTTGTTGGGCTTTTGACTGGAATGACACACAGTCAGTGTTGTTTGTTAGAGTTTTCTAAAGTGCGGCCTGATCTCATTTCATACATATGAGCTATAGAACGTTAGTAAATGACAAAAGTTAGCCTTGGTTGACAGATCCACGAGCCGAAAATAAATAAATTTTTAACTATTTGTTTGATTTTCTCGTAAAATTTACCAGCCCGCACTTTGTCTTGGTGCGTACTTTTATTCTGTAAAAGAATTTTGTGATCTGTAAAGCCAATTCGAAAATTAATGAACACTGTAATGCATCGGTAATTCCCGTCACTATAGCATCCTCTTAATATTTAAAAAATTTAGCTTTGAACTGTAATAATTTAGAGCTTTCTGATTTAAAGTGAGTTCGAAGACTTCGAACATACCTTCAGTTCGAAAAGATCGACGTTCGATCTTGAAGTTCGAACTGTTCAAACTAGTCGATTACCTAATGTTTCCAAGCAGTAATTATTATGTATAATAACCGTATTAATCAAATTAACCGTAACATATATTATATATATACATATGGTTGGCAAAGTTACTGTATAAAAGTAACTCGTTACCGTAATCGTTCTTTTCCTCGAAAAGTAACTCGTTACCGTTAATCGTTAATAATTTAAAAAAACTCGTTACCATTATTGTTACTCAAAAATTAAAGTGTAATTTTTTTGTTACTTTTTTTACATTAATAGAAAATAATATACACATATGTACAAATTTTTGAGATAAATATAAATAGAACTTTTTTATATATACATGTGTAAATATATAGGCGTACACATGGATAATAATTAGTAGCACAATTGCACCGTTGAAAAGAAAAATTAAGTATAATTATTTTTCGTGCCCGCGCGAATACGGCACGAGGCGAGCGTTCGTAAGCCCGATGAGGTGTCTCGTTTCAATCAGTTGTTGATTCCCGCAAGATTCCACACATATCTTAATTCGATTATCATACTCAGTTTATAATTTCACGATTTATAATATGTGAAATAATCATTTCACATTTTAATGTTATTTCAGAAATAGGAGCACATGAAAAGAAATTTGACAGTAATTTTTATACTATTTGCACACATGTCTATTTCGTGCGAAAAAAGATTACCAATTTAATGTTATTTTAATCAGGACTTTTAGTCTAGTGACGGGCGGCGCAAAAAATTATAGCGTTTGCTCGCCGGACGTAACAAAATGATGATCACGACTATTTGATAAACGTTCGAAAAGTGTTCTAAATTTTTAAAATATTGTAAATAAAGGATGTTTTTTAAAACATTTGACCCTTTGAACATTTACAACATTCTGAAAACATAGAAAACTTTTAATAAACAATTCCATGTTTAAATTTCCATCTCATAAACACTTCAACAAATATTTAATAAACATACTATTTTTGCCATGGGCATGATAATTAATTAAAAATATATGTAACAATTATTGTATAACTCACGATTTCCTTCAATAAGGGTATTTGCATTGCCAAGAATGGGCACTGTTTATGGACCATCGAGAGTGAAAATAAACCTGACGATTTGAATGTAATTCTTTGGATATAATGCGTATAATATAGCCAAAATGACGGCAAAAAAGACAAGGAAGGCCCACATTTCTCCTGATGTGTGTGATGCGACTCAACTAATTAGAAATAAATCAGAAATATAATTTCCATGTCAGTTTTACATAGATAATACCAGGTGTAAAAGTATGAAACCGGAATTTTTTTGTAAAAATTACACGTCTGTTGTTTGAAAATGATAAAAAATATTTTATTCAAAATAATCTCTATTGCTATTTATACATTTTTCCCACTTCTCCGACAGTTTATGAATGTTACACAAAAAAAAAACAGTTCTTCTTTTAAGCGAACCAGTTATCGAGCCATTTTCGTACATTTTCATACGAATTGAAGCGTTGTTCAGTGAGAGCGTGTCCCAGTGATACGAATAGATGATAATCGAATGGAGTCAAGTCTGGAGAATAAGCCGCATGCGCTAGTATTTCCCAAATGAACGCCTCGATCGTTTCCTTGACCCGTTTTGCTGTGTGTGTGTGATGGGGCATTATTATGGAGCAAAATGACTTTGTCATGTGTTGCCTTTTTCCATATTCCGGTCATTTTTCACGTAATGCTCGAATTAAATTAATCATTTGCTGTTGGTAGTGATCAGTGTTAACGGTTTTACCAGGTTTTAGCAGTTTATAATAGATTACACCCTTTTGATCCCACCAAACACAAAGCATTGTTTTCTTTCCAAAGCGATTTGATCTTGCAGTGGATGTCGATGGTTCGCTTGGATTCACCCATGACTTACGACGCTCAGGATTCTCAAAATATATCCATTTTTCATCACCTGTCATGATTCGGTGGAGAAATGATTTTCTTTCGTATCTGTCGAGCAGCATTTCACAAGTGGTTTTTCGATTTTCTTGCTGTCTTTCATTCAGTTCATGCTGAACCTATTTTCCCACTTTCTGAATTTTTCCCATAGCTTTCAAACGAACGAAGACGGCTTTCTGCATCACATTCAATTGATCCGCGAGTTTTTGTTGAGTTTGAGTATTATCTTTATCCAATAAAGCTTGCAATTTGTTGTCTGCAAACTTTTTCGGTGGTTTCCCACGCTCTTTGTTTCTCACGTCAAAATCACCACTTTTGAATTTTTTGAACCACTCGAAACACTGTTTTACCAAGAGCATGTTCATCGCAAGTTTCGACAAGCATTCGATGCGATTCTGCAGCAGTTTTCTTTTGGGGGCTCGTCCGGGATAGAATGAGCGAAACGAGCTATCTTTTTGTCAGCGTGCAAACGAGCTTCAAGCCATGGCTTTTACACATATTCTACGGAGCCCACGGAGGGGTATGTGCACGCGCTGCTCAGCGATGACTGAACAATGCCTCTCAGATGAGTGTCCATGCACGCGGTCTTTGGGTGATGCCGTTGAGCGTACGGAAGAAGCCATCGAGCGACTAAACGCACGGTCTTCGGGAGATGTCAACGAGCTGACTACGGAAAATACTGAAACGACAGGCACCGCGAAGTTGCTGCGTGCAGCGTTGGAGGAGCTTCGCACAATGAAGGAGGAGCGTCTTCGGAAGATACAGCTAAGTCCTTCCAAAAATGTTTATTTTTGTGTGGGAGATTCTGCTTTGAATATTAGAGACGCGTTGCGTTCGTGTTGCTTGCGCGCGAGGAGTCTTCCGTTGGATGGTCGAAGCGTGTTGTGTCCGTGTTGCTCGTGCGCGAGACGTTGCGCGTAGGATGAACAGGGGAACGCGTTGCGTTTGCGTTGTATCGGCACGTCTTTGGTTGAAGGAGAGGATATTCTTGTGAAACGCATTTTACGCTTATATCTATATCTATTAATTTTTATCGTTTTAATAGATTCATGGCGTATCGTTTTCTTTTAAAATTTTCTTGAGTAGAGAGAGAGAGAGAGAGAGAGAGAGAGAGAGAGTTACGGTTTTAGATTTGGATTTTCTTCTTTTCAAAATTGAAATTTTGTCTCAGGGGGGAGGGAGATGTTCTCTCGTTTCTTTTTCTTCCTGGAGAGCATTGGATTGGAAATGACACGGGCGACGCTCGGTAACCCGTGGCAGGAGCCCGGGATAGAACAGGAAGTCGTCGTGCTTCCCTGAAAGTCAACGCCTTGAAGAACGGGTTCGGAGGATCGTTCTTTCTTTGGAAACTGAGAATGAGTTTCGATTCTTTTTAGAATTTCTTGATTTAACTCAAGGGAATGGATTTGCAGCAAATAGTGTTTAGGTTTGGTTAGATTCCTATAGCAGTGTTTAGCTTCCCGTAGAAGAGGGTCGGGTGAAAGCAGGAGGTTGTCGAGTGAATTCTGATTTCAGAAGTGGACGACGCTCGGTAACCTGCGGCAGGAGCCCAGGATAGAGTAGGAGGTCGTCATTTTCGTCTGAATCGTGGAGGACGATGCTCGGTTACCCGTGTCAAAAACTGTGGATAGACCAGAAGAGAATTTAAGATTTTTCTTCCAGAAAGGTGCTGGTTTGGGAGTGACACTGGCGACGCTCGGTAACTCGTAGCAGTGGCCAGGGATAGAGGTCAACGAACTTCCCTAGAAATCTTCACCTTGGGAGATGAATTCTAGAGATCGTTCTTTTGTTAGGAACTGAGAGTGCATTTCGATCCTTTTTCTTCTGGATTGCAGAGGACAACGCTCAATAACTTGTAGCAGGAGCCTTAGATAGAGTAGAAAGTCGTCGAACTTGTGTCTTTTACGCGAGAATTTTATTGTAAAATCGTAACTAAAAAGTTTTTCTCTTGCAGGGTTATTTTATTTTAAGTGAGATACTCGTTGGATTTTGTTTTAATTTCTGTTCTAAGATTCGTGCGAAGCGATGTTTTTCTTGTGAAGGATCATCGTAATACTTTGTTTTAAGAAGACCGCCTCGCCCCGGTTTTTGAATCGAGGTTTTCTCGAGGGCTTGAGGACAAATGCCGAGACGGGGACATAGGGAGTCTTAAAGGCGTTGGGTCCTCGAGAGTTAACCCCCCCCCCTTGTCCAAAGAATGAAGAAAGAAGCGCGCAAGACTCAAGATAAAGAATATGTGTAAATAACTAGGTGTCGGAAATCTTTCGGCGTTCTGAGTTAGTTGTCGGAACGACAACCTTGAAGAAGGGGGGTAGTGTTGCGTGTCTGCCTTATGAAAGCGACGATTAATGTTACGCCCGTGTATCGATATTTGTAAAATGACTGTCGTTCATTGACGACGGGATGTCATGACGTTGTTGTTGACGTGAGTCAAGCTTGATCTACGGACGCGAGTTTGCGTCTCTCTCTGTAATTAATAAAGCTTCTTCTCTTTAGAACCCAAAAGAGAGTGTTGTTGAAGTAGTAGCGAATAAGAGAGTGCGCCGTGAGTGATACGTGAATAAGTTCGCGTCGCGGTCGTAACAATATGATTTAATGTATTATTTGAGGACATGCTTCTAGGTGGCGCCACTCTACAGCCAGAATCATATAAAATTTTTGTTCCAAAGTATGCGTTAAATATAAAAATATCTAAGTCCCCAATGTATGCGACAGAACTCAAATTTTTTTGAGATCTGTCCCCAAAGTAATGATATGTCCCAACAGTATGCCTTGGCCCCTTGAAAGTGTCCGCATAGGATGTTTCTGATATATATAAATAAATATTACTTGTTTGTAGAAAATATTATTTCTTTAAAGTATTATTTATTTTTTTGAAGTAATATTTATTTATGTTAAGTAAATAATTTGCATGAATGGCCCTAATAACATATTTACTTAAACCACGAAATTTTTTTTCACAGTGTACATACATAGAATAACTTACTTTTATACAATAATTTCTCGTTAATTAGATTAATTAGAATTAGTATTAAAAACGTATCGTTTATTTGAGACAAACTTTATTCAAGTGTAATAATCCATTAAACTACTTTAAATATTAACTTCAATAAATCTTATTTAAAGATATAATTCGCCGTTATCTCGATGAAACTTTCCCCCAATGATTCGGAAGAGATTTGTTAACTCCGTGGCTTGCTCAATCTCCAGATTTTTTTCTTTGGGGAGCAATAAAGGAAAAATATTTATGCACACCAACATCGAGACAGCTGACGAGATGACGGAATTAGTATTCCGCACTATTGAGGGAATTAGTAATGTTCGAGTTCGAAGAGCTACGCAAAATGTATAGAAAAGTGTAAGAACGTGTATCGAAGTAGGAGGAGCACACTTCGAACGTTTATTATAATTATAAGGAAATTAATAATTAATTCACGTTAAATTGGTAAATTACAATAACACGTTTATTTTAGTTATGCACCTAGGATTTTTAAGGTTTTTTTTAAACAAGGTGGAGAGAGAGGGAGAGAGAGAGAGAGAGAGAGAGAGAGAGAGAGAGAGAGAGAGAGAATGTGTGTGTGTGTTTTTGATTACAGCCGTTTCGCTGCTCATCGTTGTTCTCCCGCCGTGTAGTTTGTTAGCTCCGCTCCGCCCGTCTATTGTTCGTCACTGCTTTTTTTCTATAGACGAGTGCTTATTCGCTAATTTTAACATCGTATAGCATGGAACAGAAGGCTCAGATCAAAAAATGACTGTTTGAGTTGTAACCCGTGCTAGTGTATTTATCTTTATTTATATAGGCGTCGGATTTGAGCTTCCCTAGTAGATTGGGCGCTTGTTAGCTAGGAAACTTTTAGTATTGTAGTGTGGTAAGGGAGGCGCTGCGTGAGAGATCGCAGATAATCAGAATCACTTGAACGCCCGTTGCCATAAGTTATAAGTCAATTAATACGTTTATAGTCAAGAGAAGTTCGGCACATTAAAGATTGTCGTCTAGTAGATACAACAAGAGTGATTTTCACTTTACCCTTCATTCAACAAACATTCAAAACATGGTTCTTCAAACCGGATCCCGGTAAATAGACACTGGGAAATAAAGTAAGAAGGCGATGGCGCAAGACAACCGGTGAAAAAAGACACGAGGACAAGCCTACTACACAACGAGAATAGACGGCGAACCGAAGGCGTGCAAAGAGTAGCCGGAAAAAGGTACCACAAGACGACGGTCACAAGGTACAGTTCAAAAACGACAACGCAGTTACACGTGCACGAGCGCGAGAAGGACCGACAACGGGCAGTATTCAAGCGCGCACGTGTAAGAACACACGAGAAGCCGGTGGTAGCCACGGTTATCGACGTGCATCTAAGGCAGAGTTGAGCATTAATTAATTAATATGTGATTGATTAAGTAATTTAATTAAAATAATGCAATTACAATGTAATTGTTATTCAATGTAATTGCAATTACTTGTAATCACAATTACATCGTGATTACATTATAAATATAAATTATGTAATTGCAATTACTTTTAATTATAATTACATTTTAATTATAAGTAATTGTGATTATTTTACAATTTACGGAGAAATGTTAAAAATATAAAAAACATTTAATTTTTTAGAAAAAGCTAAAAGTGTCAATTTTGTTGACTGAACCGCAACTTATATCCATACGATTACAATATATGCATACGATTTAGAAAACATTAATACACTATGGTATATACTACTAAATCAGTATCGCATGCATGTACACGTACAAATTTTCAAGCACTTTAAATGCAATCACGCTCGCGTGCGCGCGATGTTTGTTTGCTGAGGACGTCTATTCAATATAAGTAAAAGGCGGAGAGACACGTAATTATTGTGGTACTCTACGGACGAAGTCACCTTTGTTCGGCTTAGTTCGCTCCTTGCATTCATAGGAAACGGACAGTCTTGTGATAATTATTTCATAAAATGGATGATACTTTGTATGAAGAGTCTTCTGTGTCGGAAGATATTAATTTAACTGGTACTTCATCAGCTTCTCAAGCGGAAATATTTTCGAATATCTCAGGCAATGTAAATAATTTGAAAATGTCTATACCCGATGGCACCTATTTTGATCCAGTCTTCAATAAGTCAACAGACAAAACATTAGTTATGTAAAAAATGTTTACCAAATTATGTTGAAATCAAAGGATACAAAAATTGTACATCAAATTTTGTTACTCACTTAAAAAAGAAACATGGCAATGATATATTTGAAGAATATCGTATTCACATAAAACGTAAAAAAACATCTTCAGTGACAACATCCACATCTGGACACAATCATCTCTTAAATTAATAACAAATTCATATTTTCAAGATAATTTTGATCATGATATATTAAAATATGTTATACATTCTATGATACCTTTGAGAGTTGTTGATAATCCGTACTTCAGAAAAATATTTGAAAATTTGAATATCGCAAGAGTGGGTCTAAATATAATAAATCGGCGAAAAATCAGACGACAGATATCAAATTATTACGAAGAACAATTATCAATAATAAAACAAAAATTGAAAAATATCAAGTATGTTTATACAGCAGTAGATATCTGGTCGGGACCCAAGCGAAGTTTCCTAGGTTTAATCACTGGATTGATCCTATTAATTTAAAAAGAGTATCAAGGGGATTGGCGTGTCAAAGGTTTAATAGAACACTTAATAATGAGAGGATAACTGAACTACTCCACGAAATACATTCAAAGTATGGGTTAAGTTCTTCTAAAGTTGTTGCGACCATCACAGACAACAAAAGCAATTTTGTAAAAGCTTTCAAAAGATTTGGTGTGCATCATAAATGTATTAGTGAAGAAGATAGCTTAAATAATAGTGGTACTGATAGTTCAGATTGTGAAATAATGAATCAAGATCCTCCGCTAACTAATTCTGATAGTGACGAAGAATTTATTGCAAAATCTCCATGAAATACGTTTATCATCGCATTTAAGATGTTCCTCACATACTTTAAGTTTGTATGCTATTGTTGATACCAATAAAATATAAAAAGGACAAAACAGTCAACTTTCAATCATTCATCAGCAAGTTTTGAAAAAGTGCAATGTTTTGTGAAAATCTGGTAATCGTCCAAAATCAGCTGAAATAATACAGAATGTCTTGGGATATGTCTTGAGTAAGCCAGGAGAAACTAGGTGGAACAGTTTGTATGATGCTTTAAAAAAAATATTAAGTATTAAAGAAAAAAATATCGTACTTTACAAAGAATTAGCTCTCAAAAATCCTATTCAAGATTACGAATTCGATTACATCGATAAATATTTGTCGTGCACTAAACCAATAGCTGAAGCATTAGATATTCTCCAAGGTGAAAATGATACATACTATGGCATTTTGTTACCCACTTTATTAGTTGTACGTAGAAATCTGTAAAAATTAACAAAAAAAGCTTTTGTATACTGTACACTTCTCGCTAAAATTTATCTTGAAAACGTAGAAAAACAAGAGTTTTTTCAATCTTTCAACTTCTCAAGCAGAAAATGCTGCTATAGCATCTTTATCTTATCCTCGTTTTAAGAATAAATGGTTTTCTTGTATTGATTCTAAATATTATTCAAAACTTAAAAATTTATTTAAAATCCTTGTTTCTAAAGAAGTTATTTCAGAAACAAGTACAAGTGATAATACCCATAATAAATCTAAACAAAACGATTTTTTTAATTTTGATTCTGATTCTGACATTGATAATTCATATAATGAGCCAAGATCAAAAGCTGAATGCTTAATATCAAACTTTTTTGTTGAGGAAAGCAGAGATTCGCAATTATTGGAAAGATACCCAAAAATAAAAAAAAATATTTATAAAATTTAATATTCCGTTACTTTCTTCTGTTTTAGTAGAAAGGCTTTTATCATATGCCACAATTACAAATTGTTCCAAAGCAAACCGGCTTTTAAATATTACTTGCGTATTTGCCTACAAGCAGCGTATACATATATTGTTCGGGATAATAAGCAAATAGAGACAGGAGCGGGAGCGGGAGCAAGAGCGTGAGCGCGTAAGCATCTGTTGTCAAACGACAGAGCGGCGACGCGCGGGATCTGTCTCGCCGTTGCTGGCCATTATAACTACAAAAAATGAAACCACGTGTTTCCACCAATTATTCGCGATCCTTCTACAAAGATTTAAAGGTCGGAAAGACTGTGGAATTTTCCAGTTTCCCGCCGGAAGGTTCTAAAAGGATCACAGTAGTTATAAGATGCCGACGCCAAGCTCGCCCTGCAGTCATTTGTTAAGTTCCAGCACGACAACATTGTAAAACCAATTATTCAGCTAATTTGTTTATAATAATTACAATAACTACAATAATTAACAAAGCGTTATGCTTCTTTAGATAATTTTTCCCATTAAATCGATTAGTGCAATCAGTTTTCCTCCGCAGTCAATTTTTAACAATTTGTTTATAACACTTAGTTGCAAAATCGACTTTTGCAACGTGCTTTTTACATTAATAATGTTCTTTTATGCTCCGGTACTATTTCTAATTGTTACTTTTGGCTATCTTTATTGGTCTGGTCATAGGCAGAAACAAATTTTAATTATTTGTATAATTTAAATTCAAAATATCTAACAATATCTAAATAATGAAAGAATTAGTGAGTGTTCGCGCGGTACTCAAGACGTGAATTTCTTCTTGTTCAAATCAACTTTAATATAACTTTTTATTAAAGATTTCACAAGTACATGATTAGCTTAGAGTTAGCGTATTAGGTTATTGTTCCGAAGATCTTAGGTTCAAATCCCGCCGGAGCCGATGCGTTTTTAAAAATTGTAAAATAATGCGTAATTGTAATTAGGGAAATAAGAATCTTATATGCAAAACAATGAATACAAGTTATTAAGCTATAAGAATAACAAGATCTGTTAAAAAACTAAAAAAAAATTTTTTTTATTGCACATTTGCTGAAAAGTATATGTAACTATGGTTGCAGGAGCAATATTATTACGAATGTAGCATCCGTATGTAGCTACCCTCACTAAGGTTGGGGCAACCATGGGGATCACTTCCAGAGTATTATGTTTCCCACAACTATTTTGTATTGATGGGCGGAAAATAACATTATTATTGTGGCAACCGTAACTTTTTCTCCGTGTGTGATTTACAAATTCGTAATTGAATTGTAACTAATTTAGAAACTCTCCCCTTTTCTTTAAATAGATATTCTTACAGTAAAATTTCTAAATGTAGGTATTAACTTATCTTATGTACTATACTAGGCAGCGTTGAATTTGTGATCTTCTCGACACGCTGAGCGCACCCCATGCGGATGAGTAACTCCTGTGGGTTGTTTATCTTCTCGTTGCTGTCACATTTTAATTTGAGGAAAACGGTTGCCGTGTCACTTCTTACAGCCTAGATAATCGTCATCCATCTTTCTCGTTTTTCCAATAATAAGCGGGTTAGTTCGCGAGTCTTACGAGGCCTACATTTTTGTGGATTAAGTGATGCCCAAAAAAGCAATCATATTTAAGCTGTATGGTGGGAGACAAGACTGTATAGTACTTGCCGCAAATTTTTGAGTAGTCGTCAGATTTTTGAAATACTTAATTTTCTAAAGTAGGTAATGCATCGAAGATCGCTCAGATACAAGAAATCTTCCCAGAATACTTGGAGTTCCCTTTTTAGTTTGGGCCAATTGATGTTAAGAGGCTCCCTCATTTTAGGGTTGTTCTTGTTAATTGTAATTTCGTCGTTCAAGTTACGTTTTAGTGGTCTTTGGAGTTAAAACTTTCAATAAGCTTCATATTAGGAGAGGCCTCCCTTTCTCGACACAAATTTGTTTCTTATGCTACTTCTAATGTATGTTTATATAATCGGAGGTTAATGATTATTAATAAAATCTGAATACCCCTGTTTAAACGTTGGCGCGATATTGACGTTTAAACATTGGGTGGTTCTTTATTGCCTGGTGCAGCTGTTATCGCTATTCCCCATCCTTGGTTTAGACGTTCTTTAAAGGTATGCCGATATCCTTCAGTACATCCCTTGCAGTTACTTGTTAAGATAATGTTCACCGTGTTCTCCTTGCAGGCTGTGCATTTATTTTGGTTATATACTGATTTTTTATGAACCAAGTTGTGCGGAAATAGTTGTGTGTACCTAGACTTATGGTCGGCTGACATGTTCTGATAACAGTTATCACAAAACAATTTTAGGCTACTGAGGTTTATGTAAATCTCGACCTTCCAATGGGGTGACACATCGGAGCTTATTCCTTAGATAATAATTGATCTGGTTTTGTTTATGCGAGTTACCGCCTCTCATTGTTATTGATGTGTGATCCTTTTCCTCTCTTGTTCCGATAGACCAAGAATTTTCGTGACCAATTGGTACCTGGATTTTGGGAACCGAGCTGACTTCGTTGCAGGGCTCGGCATATCCTAGCGATATCACTATTTTTTCCATTCTAATTTTGTTCCTGCCTTCACTCTTTAGTTGTAGCTTAATAAACGCTGCTCCATCCTCAGAAATTCCTAGTAACACATCGTTCAATAAGTCCCGAGACTAACCCAGAGATAACGCTAGTAGTACCAAGCTGGCCACGTTTCCCTAGAATGCGAACCTTCACATGAAACGTGTACAAATTTCACGTCGATCGGACCACAAACAGCTGAGTTATTGAGGTTAGAGCAAAGTCACTTTGTAATTTGTTTGAAAAATGGAAAAAAATTTAGTTTCGCGTGTTGATAAAGCATTGTTTTTTAATGGGTAAATTCCATCTAAATCAACGATTTGTCGTTGGTATGCTGAGTTTAAACGTGGTCGTACGGACACAAACGATGCGGAACGTTCGGGTAGGCCATTGGAAGCCGTTTACAAATTACAAAGTGACTTTGCTCTAACCTCAATAACTCAGCTGTTTGTGGTCCGATCGACGTGAAATTTGTACACGTTTCATGTGAAGGTTCGCATTCTAGGGAAACGTGGCCAGCTTGGTACTACTAGCGTTATCTCTGGGTTAATCTCGGGACTTATTGAACGATGTGTTATGCTCATCCAGCCTTCTTGCCTCTCAATTAATATCTTGATCGTCTGTCTTGCTCTTAGCGACCATAATTCTCCGCGAGTTGATTTTAAATGAGCTAACCCGCAAGGTATTCCTTGCCATTCTAATTTTCTGAACCTCTTTTCTAGCATGTAAATTTCAGTGGATCGTTTTTGGATAATGCGCCCCCAGTCTAGTAGGGCCACCGTTACCATGTTGTCTTCCTCAATTTTGTTTATAATACGTCCTCTCCTCCATCCTTGTCCTTCTTGTATGGCTACTGGTTCCCCATCTATGGCGTAATTGATTAAGGATTGCATTAGTTGGGCTCTTTAGTTCATTCTCTTGTTTAAGTTCCTTTGCATTTCCTCAAAGTCCTTCTGTTTATCTTTAAGGTGTACCCAGAATTGAGTTGTTGATTCTGCTGTTATTATTTTGACCGCTAAGCGGTTCCTTGGCAACAATTTTGGGTCAATGCTTTTGATCTCCATATCTGTAAGCGAATGGATACGATTTCTTCAGATGTTACTCGTATATACTCTGTCTAAAGTTGGAATACTATAAAATGTTGTAGAAAAAAGAGTTTTTCTGAAATATATCATGAAACACATCAATTTTCAATTTTAGACACGATTTAATCAAAAATTCCTCATATTCGCCTTGTTACATAAGTACATTTTTTAATAGAAATGACAATATTATAATTTTTTTTTGAAAGTATGAATCTTTAGCTTTAAAACGCCGTATTGTAAAGTTCTTTAAAGTTTGTTGCAAAGATATGATTTTCTTTTTTTAAGTGGATTTTTAGATGCCCAAAAATACCTCATATTTTCCATGTTACATAATTATATTTTTTAAAAGAAATGACTTTGCCAAATTTTATTTTGAAAGTGTGATTTTTTAGCTTTAAAACGCCGTATTTGAAAGTCCTTAAACGTTTGTCGTTGCGAAGATATGATTTTTGAAGGAAAAGTGGATTGAAAAGTGGAAAATTGCTGTTGAATCACCGATTACTTCGAAAAGCTTATGGTGAACATGCTCCATTGCAAGATACGTGTGAACGATGGTTTTGGGGTTTTAAAAGTGATGATTTCGATGTTGCAGACAAGGAACGGAAAATCATCAAAAAGATACAAAGATGTAGAATTGCAAGCATTGCTGGATGAAGACAATTCACAAACACAAAAACAATTCGCAGAGCAATTGAGCGTTAGTCAACAATTTGTTTCCAATCGCCTCCGAGAGCTTGGAAAGATTTAGCAGGTCAGCAGATGGATACTACATAAGTTGAACAAGAAGCAGATGGCGAGGCGCAAAAACACATGTAAAATTTTGCTTGGATAATACAAAAGAAAGTCGTTTTTGCATTGTATCGTTATTGGGGATAAAAAGTAGATATATTTTAAAAATCCCAAGCCCAAAAAATCAATCACATCATCCGCAAAATCGAATTGTTTTGACAGAAAAACGATGTTCTGTGTTTGGTGAGATCAGAAGGGTGTGATTTGTTATGAGCTGTTAGACCCTGGTGAAACGGTTAATACCAAACCCTATCAACAACAATTGATTGATTTGAATCGCTACTCGAAAAACGAAGAATAAAAACCAGAATATTGAAAAAGGCAACACATGATTACTTTTTTTCATTTGACAATGCTCCATCACATACGGCAAGAACGATTCGCGACACGTTGAAAGCACTCAGATGGAAAGTGCTAGCCCATGCAGCTTACTCATCAGACTTGGCTCTCGCAAACCACTTTGCATTGATGGGTCACGCACTTACTGAGCAGCGCTTTGGTTCGTACAAAGATATGAAAAAAATGGCTCAATGAATGGTTCGCGGTAAAATGGGAAGATTTTTACCGGCATGATATCCACAAATTACTCGAAAGATGGAAAAATGTATAACTAGCAATGTATACTTTGAATAAATTACTTTTTATTATTCTTCGGGAATTTAACGTGTTTTTTTTTTTTTTTAAATAGAATCCGCATTTCATACTTGTACACCTGGTACATATATATACAGGGTGTAACAAAACAAAGGGACCTGGAGTATGCCATGAGTTAGAGGACACGAATCCAAGTCGAAAAGTCCTGAGTCATTGTTCTGAATGTTCGTTGACTGAAGGGTAAAGTGAAAAACACTTTCGTTGTATCTAGACGACAATCTTTAATGTGTCAAACTTCTCATGACTATAAACGTATTAATCGACTTATGACTTATGGCGACGGGCGTTCAAGCAATTCTGATTTTCTGCAATCTCTTACGCAGCGCCTCCCTTACCACACTACTATACTAAAAGTTCTCTAGCCAACAGGCGTCCAATCTACTAGCAGAGCTCAAATCCGACGCATATATAAATAAATATATATACACTAGCACGGGTTACAACGCAAACAGTCATTTTTTGATCTGGGCCTTCTGTTCCATGCTATAGGATGTTAAAATTAGCGAACGAGCGCCCATCTATAGAAAGAAAGCAGTGACGAACAATAGACGGGCAGAGCGGAGCTGACAAACTACGCGGCGGGAGAACAACGATGAGTAGCGAAACGGCTGTAATCAAACACACACACACACACACACATTCTCTCTCTCTCTCCCCCTCTCTCCACCTTGTTTAAAAAAAACCTTAAAAATCCTAGGTGCATAAATAAAATAAACGTGTTATTGTAATTTACCAATTTAACGTGAATTAATTATTTATTTCCTTATAATTATAATAAATGTTCGAAGTGTGCTCCTCCTACTTCGATACACGTTCTTACACTTTTCTATACATTTTGCGTAACTCTTCGAACTCGAACATTACTAATTCCCTCAATAGTGCGGAATACTAATTCCGTCATCTCGTCAGCTGTCTCGATGTTGGTGTGCATAAATATTTTTCCTTTATTGCTCCCCAAAGAAAAAAATCTGGAGATTGAGCAGGCTACGGAGTTAACTGATCTCTTCCGAATCATTGGGGGAAAGTTTCATCGAGATAACGGCGAACTATATCTTTAAATAAGATTTATTGAAGTTAATATTAAAAGTAGTTTAATGGATTATTACACTTGAATAAAGTTTGTCTCAAATAAACGATACGTTTTTAATACTAATTCTAATTAATCTAATTAACGAGAAATTATTGTATAAAAGTAAGTTATTCTATGTATGTACACTGTGAAAAAAAATTTCGTGGTTTAAGTAAATATGTTATTAGGGCCATTCATGCAAATTATTTACTTAACATAAATAAATATTACTTCAAAAAAATAAATAATACTTTAAAGAAATAATATTTTCTACAAACAAGTAATATTTATTTATATATATCAGAAACATCCTATGCGGACACTTTCAAGGGGCCAAGGCATACTGTTGGGACATATCATTACTTTGGGGACAGATCTCAAAAAAATTTGAGTTCTGTCGCATACATTGGGGACTTAGATATTTTTATATTTAACGCATACTTTGGAACAAAAATTTTATATGATTCTGGCTGTAGAGTGGCGCCACCTAGAAGCATGTCCTCAAATAATACATTAAATCATATTGTTACGACCGCGACGCGAACTTATTCACGTATCACTCACGGCGCACTCTCTTATTCGCTACTACTTCAACAACACTCTCTTTTGGGTTCTAAAGAGAAGAAGCTTTATTAATTACAGAGAGAGACGCAAACTCGCGTCCGTAGATCAAGCTTGACTCACGTCAACAACAACGTCATGACATCCCGTCGTCAATGAACGACAGTCATTTTACAAATATCGATACACGGGCGTAACATTAATCGTCGCTTTCATAAGGCAGACACGCAACACTACCCCCCTTCTTCAAGGTTGTCGTCCCGACAACTAACTCAGAACGCCGAAAGATTTCCGACACCTAGTTATTTACACATATTCTTTATCTTGAGTCTTGCGCGCTTCTTTCTTCATTCTTTGGACAAGGGGGGGGGGGATTAACTCTCGAGGACCCAACGCCCTTAAGACTCCCTATGTCCCCGTCTCGGCATTTGTCCTCAAGCCCTCGAGAAAACCTCGATTCAAAAACCGGGGCGAGGCGGTCTTCTTAAAACAAAGTATTACGATGATCCTTCACAAGAAAAACATCGCTTCGCACGAATCTTAGAACAGAAATTAAAACAAAATTCAACGAGTATCTCACTTAAAATAAAATAACCCTGCAAGAGAAAAACTTTTTAGTTACGATTTTACAATAAAATTCTCGCGTAAAAGACACAAGTTCGACGACTTTCTACTCTATCTAAGGCTCCTGCTACAAGTTATTGAGCGTTGTCCTCTGCAATCCAGAAGAAAAAGGATCGAAATGCACTCTCAGTTCCTAACAAAAGAACGATCTCTAGAATTCATCTCCCAAGGTGAAGATTTCTAGGGAAGTTCGTTGACCTCTATCCCTGGCCACTGCTACGAGTTACCGAGCGTCGCCAGTGTCACTCCCAAACCAGCACCTTTCTGGAAGAAAAATCTTAAATTCTCTTCTGGTCTATCCCCAGTTTTTGACACGGGTAACCGAGCATCGTCCTCCACGATTCAGACCAAAATGACGACCTCCTGCTCTATCCTGGGCTCCTGCCGCAGGTTACCGAGCGTTGTCCACTTCTGAAATCAGAATTCACTCGACAACCTCCTGCTTTCACCCGACCCTCTTCTACGGGAAGCTAAACACTGCTATAGGAATCTAACCAAACCTAAACACTATATGCTGCAAATCCATTCCCTTGAGTTAAATCAAGAAATTCTAAAAAGAATCGAAACTCATTCTCAGTTTCCAAAGAAAGAACGATCCTCCGAATCCGTTCTTCAAGGCGTTGACTTTTAGGGAAGCACGACGACTTCCTGTTCTATCCCGGGCTCCTGCCACGGGTTACCGAGCGTCGCCCGTGTCATTCCCAATCCAATGCCCTCCAGAAAGAAAAAGAAACGAGAGAACGTCTCCCTCCCCCCTGAGACAAAATTTCAATTTTGAAAAGAAGAAAATCCAAATCTAAAACCATAACTCTCTCTCTCTCTCTCTCTCTACTCAAGAAAATTTTAAGAGAAAACGATACGCCATGAGTCTATTAAAACGATAAAAATTAATAGATATAGATATAAGCGTAAAATGCGTTTCACAAGAATATCCTCTCCTTCAACCAAAGACGTGCCGATACAACGCAAACGCAACGCGTTCCCCTGTTCATCCTACGCGCAACGTCTCGCGCACGAGCAACACGGACACAACACGCTTCGACCATCCAACGGAAGACTCCTCGCGCGCAAGCAACACGAACGCAACGCGTCTCTAATATTCAAAGCAGAATCTCCCACACAAAAATAAACATTTTTGGAAGGACTTAGCTGTATCTTCCAAAGACGCTCCTCCTTCATTGTGCGAAGCTCCTCCAACGCTGCACGCAGCAACTTCGCGGTGCCTGTCGTTTCAGTATTTTCCGTAGTCAGCTCGTTGACATCTCCCGAAGACCGTGCGTTTAGTCGCTCGATGGCTTCTTCCGTACGCTCAACGGCATCACCCAAAGACCGCGTGCATGGACACTCATCTGAGAGGCATTGTTCAGTCATCGCTGAGCAGCGCGTGCACATACCCCTCCGTGGGCTCCGTAGAATATGTGTAAAAGCCATGGCTTGAAGCTCGTTTGCACGCTGACAAAAAGATAGCTCGTTTCGCTCATTCTATCCCGGACGAGCCCCCAAAAGAAAACTGCTGCAGAATCGCATCGAATGCTTGTCGAAACTTGCGATGAACATGCTCTTGGTAAAACAGTGTTTCGAGTGGTTCAAAAAATTCAAAAGTGGTGATTTTGACGTGAGAAACAAAGAGCGTGGGAAACCACCGAAAAAGTTTGCAGACAACAAATTGCAAGCTTTATTGGATAAAGATAATACTCAAACTCAACAAAAACTCGCGGATCAATTGAATGTGACGCAGAAAGCCGTCTTCGTTCGTTTGAAAGCTATGGGAAAAATTCAGAAAGTGGGAAAATAGGTTCAGCATAAACTGAATGAAAGACAGCAAGAAAATCGAAAAACCACTTGTGAAATGCGGCTCGACAGATACGAAAGAAAGTCATTTCTCCACCGAATCGTGACAGGTGATGAAAAATGGATATATTTTGAGAATCCTGAGCGTCGTAAGTCATGGGTGAATCCAAGCGAACCATCGACATCCACTGCAAGATCAAATCGCTTTGGAAAGAAAACAATGCTTTGTGTTTGGTGGGATCAGAAGGGTGTAATCTATTATAAACTGCTAAAACCTGGTATAACCGTTAACACTGATCGCTACCAACAGCAAATGATTAATTTAATTCGAGCATTACGTGAAAAATGACCGGAATATGGAAAAAGGCAACACAAAGTCATTTTGCTCCATAATAATGCCCCATCACACACACACAGCAAAACGGGTCAAGGAAACGATCGAGGCGTTCATTTGGGAAATACTAGCGCATGCGGCTTATTCTCCAGACTTGACTCCATTCGATTATCATCTATTCGTATCACTGGGACACGCTCTCACTGAACAACGCTTCAATTCGTATGAAAATGTACGAAAATGGCTCGATAACTGGTTCGCTTAAAAGAAGAACTGTTTTTTTTTGTGTAACATTCATAAACTGTCGGAGAAGTGGGAAAAATGTATAAATAGCAATAGAGATTATTTTGAATAAAATATTTTTTATCATTTTCAAACAACAGACGTGTAATTTTTACAAAAAAATTCCGGTTTCATACTTTTACACCTGGTATTATCTATGTAAAACTGACATGGAAATTATATTTCTGATTTATTTCTAATTAGTTGAGTCGCATCACACACATCAGGAGAAATGTGGGCCTTCCTTGTCTTTTTTGCCGTCATTTTGGCTATATTATACGCATTATATCCAAAGAATTACATTCAAATCGTCAGGTTTATTTTCACTCTCGATGGTCCATAAACAGTGCCCATTCTTGGCAATGCAAATACCCTTATTGAAGGAAATCGTGAGTTATACAATAATTGTTACATATATTTTTAATTAATTATCATGCCCATGGCAAAAATAGTATGTTTATTAAATATTTGTTGAAGTGTTTATGAGATGGAAATTTAAACATGGAATTGTTTATTAAAAGTTTTCTATGTTTTCAGAATGTTGTAAATGTTCAAAGGGTCAAATGTTTTAAAAAACATCCTTTATTTACAATATTTTAAAAATGTAGAACACTTTTCGAACGTTTATCAAATAGTCGTGATCATCATTTTGTTACGTCCGGCGAGCAAACGCTATAATTTTTTGCGCCGCCCGTCACTAGACTAAAAGTCCTGATTAAAATAACATTAAATTGGTAATCTTTTTTCGCACGAAATAGACATGTGTGCAAATAGTATAAAAATTACTGTCAAATTTCTTTTCATGTGCTCCTATTTCTGAAATAACATTAAAATGTGAAATGATTATTTCACATATTATAAATCGTGAAATTATAAACTGAGTATGATAATCGAATTAAGATATGTGTGGAATCTTGCGGGAATCAACAACTGATTGAAACGAGACACCTCATCGGGCTTACGAACGCTCGCCTCGTGCCGTATTCGCGCGGGCACGAAAAATAATTATACTTAATTTTTCTTTTCAACGGTGCAATTGTGCTACTAATTATTACCCATGTGTACGCCTATATATTTACACATGTATATATAAAAAAATTCTATTTATATTTATCTCAAAAATTTGTACATATGTGTATATTATTTTCTATTAATGTAAAAAAAGTAACAAAAAAATTACACTTTAATTTTTGAGTAACAATAATGGTAACGAGTTTTTTTAAATTATTAACGATTAACGGTAACGAGTTACTTTTCGAGGAAAAGAACGATTACGGTAACGAGTTACTTTTATACAGTAACTTTGCCAACCTTATGTATATATATAATATATGTTACGGTTAATTTGATTAATACGGTTATTATACATAATAATTAGTGCTTGGAAACATTAGGTAATCGACTAGTTTGGACAGTTCGAACTTCAAGATCGAACGTCAAATAGTTCGACCTTTTTGAACTGAAGGTATGTTCAAAGTCTTCGAACTCACTTCAAATCAGAAAGCTCTAAATTATTACAGTTCAAAGCTAAATTTTTTAAATATTAATATTATGTACTGTAAAGGGGGGAAATAATAATTATAGTTAGGGAGAATATTAGTTAGTGTCAGGAATAAGGAACGGTAAATAAGGAGGCGAATGAGAAGGGAGGGCCTGTGCAAGGAAGAAGACGATTCTAACCGTAATCTTGTTTATTCTCTTGGCGGATACACAGCAAAAGTTTCAGTGAGTCGTGCGATCACCACGGCCGTGATCTCTCTCTCCCTCTAAAACCGAAAAGCCCGAGCTGCATCGTGCTGCCTCACGCCCACAGCGCCGCACACGGCAAAAGTGTGGCGCGATCCCTTTGGCCAATGCCTAAGGAAGCAGCCGCAGCGCGCGCAACGCTGCAGCCAGCCTGAGTCGTTTCGACGCTAGCTTAAAGATATCTTACAGCTTCGGCCGGACTGACGGATATTCGTCTCGAATAGTAAGATTGACAATTATTGACTCGATATAACACAATATGATATAACAATATGAATACAGTTTGGAAATTCTTGTATGGACGTATTTACAGTCTGAATACCGCCTGAGATTTTACTTATCATTATTGTTTGAATACATTTACTGTTACTTACTGAAATTAATCAAAGTATTATAATCTTTGGTAGTATTACAACCTTTGGAAGTATTACAATCTTTGGATAATTGGTAACAAAATCTTAATCTATGCCGCACGCATTTTTTTTTTTTTTTTTAATTATTCGCTGTTAACTGGCTTAATCCACGGTTTTAGGCGATCTGGGGAAAGTATTGAATCGTACGGGCGAGACGTTATGTTAAAGCCTGGAATATCCTTTATGACATAGCGATTTTTATTTAAGATTTTTGCCACTACGTAAGGGCCTTTATAATTCGCTTTGAGTTTTTTATCCTCGCCTGGCTTTGACGCCGTGTCTCGAATTAATACATAATCTCCTATTTGATATTTAGTAGGCTTCGCGTGCTTTTTGTCATAATAAATCTTATTATAGTTTCTAATTTTATTCGATACCTCTTCTGCAATCGTGCGCATATTTTCACGCTCCTCATTGCAGCAGAGTTCGACTCTCGCAATTTGATTTAAACTTTCAACAATATCGGCGTCAGCATGACGCTTCTGGTCGTACCCCAACAATAATTTGGACGGGGACGCGTTTAACGACGCATGATGTGTATTATTCATTACGTATTGTATCTTATCTAGATGAATGTTCCACGTCTTAGGTTCTTCTGTAAGTTTTTTCAAAGAAGATTTTAAAAATTTATTGACTCTTTCTACCAATCCATTACTCCATGGCGCCGCAACAGCTACCAATCGGTGATAGATTTTCTTCGAATTTGTGAAATCTAAAAATTCTTGTGAAGTGAAAGCTGTACCTCGATCCGAAACGAGGGTATTTGGAAAACCAAAGACGTTGAACACTCCTAATAAATGCTTAATGGTCTCTCTTGAGCTTGTTGTCTTGGCTGGAAATAGCCACGTAAACCTAGTATAGGCATCAACTAAAACTAATATATACTTAAACCCTTGTGAAGTGTCTGTAAGCGGACCGAAATGGTCACAATGGACTATTTGGAAGGGTCGCTTCGGGCTGTCTACCTCCTGCATTTCCCCCTCTCGAGTGTGAACTGACGAATTGGCCGTGAGGCAAGTCAGGCAATTGTCTACGTAAGATCGAACTTTTTTTCTTAACGAAGGAAACCAATAATTAGAGCCTATCCCTTGTACAGTTTTCTCGACACCGCAGTGTGCCATTTCGTCGTGATAAATTCTAATAATATTATTTATCATCGAATCAGGGATCACGAAACGAGGTTTATCGGCGCACTTTCTGAAGACAAGGCCGTCAATTAGCTCGAACTTCTCGTTTTCAGCAAACTCAAGCTCCTCCGCTAGAATTTTAAGTCGATCATCTAGTAATTGTTTATATTCCAACTCTCTTTCAATTGGCATAGCACCAACATAGGCACTAATCCGACTAAGCGCGTCAACATGGGTCATACGATGCCCCGCGCGATGAACAACCTTGAATTTATAATTTTGCAATCTTAGTGCCCAGCGCGCGATTCGCGGATTCAAGTGAGCTTTATTTACCGCGTACACTAGGGCATTACAGTCGGTCACAATCGTGAAATCCAGACCGTACAAATAGAGATGAAATCGCTCAACTGATTTAACAATGGCAAGCATCTCCAGCTCGAAGCTATGATATTTAGCCTCCGCCTGGTTGGTAGCTTGACTATAATAAGCGATAGGCGCCCATTTACCTGATTCTTGTTTTTGCATGAGAATTCCGGCTACCGCGTGAGCGCTGGCGTCCGTATGTAATTCAGTCTCTACTTTTGGATTATATACTCTAAGTACTGGATATGAAATTAATTTATTTTTAAGCGCGTTGAATGCTTCAAGACAACTACTATCAAAATTAAAATCAATTGCCTTTCGCAAAAGATTCCTGAGGGGCTTAGCTATAGATGCATAATCTTGTATAAATTTACGGAAATAGCCCGTTAACCCGAGAAATCGCTGCAAGTCATTAATATTTTTTGGAAGAGGAAAATTTAGTACTGCCTCGACATGTCGCGGACTCAACGTGATACCGTTTGGCGAAATAACATAACCGAGATATTCAATGGTTGTCTTCAGAAAATGGCACTTCTTATAATTTACCTGAAATGCGTGACGTTTCAGCAACAACAATACCTCTTTTAATGTTGCAAGGTTATCAGTAACCGATGCTGACGGTATCAAAATATCATCGATATATACTAAAACGCGATCTTCTCTTATCAGAGGCTGTAAAATGTGAACCAGTCGTTTCTGAAATTCGGCTGGTGCCTCACAATAACCGAAAGGAAGACGTGTGAATTCAAATTGCCCATCGGGCGTTGCAAATGAAAAATATTTAGTATGTTCTGGATGCACTGGAATATTATGAAAACCGTCTTGTATGTCTAAAGAAGTGAATATCGTGTTGTTGCCCAGACGTGCTATACAATCCTCGATAATCGGGAAAGGATATTTTTGTTTATTTACCCGCAAGTTTAGAGGACGCAAATCTACGCACAAACGTAAAGCACCGTTCCGTTTGCGAACAGGTACGACTCGAGCACAGTATGGGGATACGCTATGTTTAATAATTCCTCGTTTAAGGAGATCATCGGTAATCTCTCTTATTTGTTGTCGTTCCGCCCATGCAAATCGTCTGGGGGCGAACGCATATGTTGAGTCGTCTTTAAGAGAAACCCTGACGGCATAATCGTCCTTTACGGGAGCAACCTCCGTATTTTCGACCTCGTCTATTATGGACAAAAGACTCTTTTTTGTTTCCCCGTCAAAATCAATTTCCACGCTTGCCATATAAGAAAGTATTGAGTTCTCCGTTTCGTCCACCACGTCCGCGGACGCAACATGCTGTAGCAACTCTAATTTATTTTCTTCCGTGTCTGCTTTTGGAGAATACAGAACGGTGATTTGATGTGTACGCAAAAAATCGCGACCGATAACAAGATCTACAGTAAATACGTTATTTTGTAAAACCAGAAATTCGATTTCCCCTGTGAAATCAGGTAACGACTCGAATTGGATTGACGACGCAACTGTACCCATTGTTTTAATCGGTAAGCCATTAATAGCTACAAGAGAACGATTAGCTTTAACAAGGGAGGACGACGATCGATCAAAGATTCTCTCAAAAACGGTTGTGTGTACAAAAGAACAGGGACTGCCTGTATCTAATAGCGCAATTAAATTACAAGGTCTACCGTTAATGGCGACGACTTTCAGATGTGTGTCACTTATCTCAAGAGTTCTGTCCAAGTTCGAAACCGCGCCGACGACCTGCGGTGGAGAGGCGGAGGGGTCATCTTCCTTGGCTGCCGCCACCGTGGCTGGCGTTGAAGGAGTCGCTGTTCTCTGTCCTTGCTCCTTGCGCTTCAGCCTGAAACAGTCGTCTCGAACGTGCCCTGTGCGTTTGCAATACACACAGAAGAGATCCTTGACTGGTTTCTCTGCGGGGCTGTTCCTCACACTGGTTCCGTTGATTGGCTTCGCTTTGTCCTTCTCTATTTTTTGAGGCGGCACGAAAGCTTTCTTAAACGGCTCGGAGAAGGAAGCCGTGATGTTATGCATCCTTTTCAAGAAGTCGTCTACGTTGTCCACTGGTAGCGCCGCTGCTGCGCTCTTAATGGCCATATTGTTAATGCCACTAACGAGATAATTTATAACATCTCGATCTGGAAGATTTAAGCTATGTAGCATATCTGTTTTATCCATAGCATATTCCTGGAACGTCTCTCTTGGATAGTTCCATCTACGAGCCTCAACTTTATGCAAGGTAACTTGTACAAGAGTTTCCCTCTGAAAACGACTTATCACCGCTTGCTTAAAAATAGGCCAGGTCTGATTTACGACACCTGTTTTGGAATCAAACCATCGACGGGCAATTTTGGTTAATTTACCCGTGGCGGCTAACAATGTGATGTCGTCTGAGGCTCCGTGTATACGAGACACTTGCTCGACTTTCTGGATCCACCTGTTCACGTCGTCATCTTCAGCTCCACTGAATTCGGGCACTTGTGACGCTAGTAGTTTAATCGCCTGTCCCGGGGACACCGCTGAAAGGATCGTATTCCTCGGCGGAAGTGTAGCTTGTACGACGGTCGGTGGCGTCGGTAACGAGGGAGCAGGCTGTGAACGGCTCTGCCCCGCGGTCACCGCAGCTATTAATTGTTGCATGAAAGCTTGTTGTTGCTTCATTTGTTCCGCGAACATTGCGCAAATCTGCGGCAAGGCTTCTCTCGATGAGCCTGACTGAACACCGCTAGTGGAAGTCGAACCGAACGACCCGGCAGCTTGCAGAACCGTGGTGGCATCCTGGCGCAAATCGTTGAGCGGGCCATTTCTTTCCAAATGGCTCATAATTTGATCGATAAGAGCTTCACGGGTGGCTTGTGGCTCTAACCCGTAGCGTCTAACCTCTGTTTGCAACTCCGCATGCGAAAGATCTTCCAACTGTTGTCGATCCATTGTATGGCGTGACACGTGGGAGACGCTTTGAATGAAACTTAAAATGGCGGCGCGTGGGGTACCACGCGGTCGGACCTCTCTGCTCTATGAGCAGCACAACGGCACGACACCACGAGACGAGATAATCGGTTTAAAAAAAACTGGCGGCGCGTAGCTACCACGCGGTCGATCCTCTCTGCTCTGTGAGCAGCACAACGGCACGAGACCACGAGACAAAAGCGAACGCGACCGGCACGAATTTCCGCACAGCACCACGAGGTGTATCCCACTTCTGATATGTTGTAAAGGGGGGAAATAATAATTATAGTTAGGGAGAATATTAGTTAGTGTCAGGAATAAGGAACGGTAAATAAGGAGGCGAATGAGAAGGGAGGGCCTGTGCAAGGAAGAAGACGATTCTAACCGTAATCTTGTTTATTCTCTTGGCGGATACACAGCAAAAGGTTCAGTGAGTCGTGCGATCACCACGGCCGTGATCTCTCTCTCCCTCTAAAACCGAAAAGCCCGAGCTGCATCGTGCTGCCTCACGCCCACAGCGCCGCACACGGCAAAAGTGTGGCGCGATCCCTTTGGCCAATGCCTAAGGAAGCAGCCGCAGCGCGCGCAACGCTGCAGCCAGCCTGAGTCGTTTCGACGCTAGCTTAAAGATATCTTACAGTACATACATTTACAATTATTGTGCAAATAGGAAAAAAATAATTTGTACTATAATTAAAATAAATAAAATATATACAATTGCAAAATAATATTTTGTTAATACAAAAATAGATTTTAGAGAAACATATTGTAAAGAAATACATAAAATTGGGTATTAAAAAATTAGGACGTTAATAACATGTTGCCAACGAAAATGTTTTTAATATTAATTCTTTGCAAATATTGCATTGTGCTTCATTGTTAGTTGATTTTGAGAAGTAATCTCAAACTCGGCTTCTTTTTTTGACATTTTTATGGTTATAATTTAATAAAATTTTAAAGACTTGCGTGAAGCTTGTAAAAATTGCTTTTTTATTTCCAATACATACTGCGTTAATCTTCACTGTCCGAACTTCAGATATAATGAATTAGCAGATCGATCACTGCTTAAGTTCGAACTGTCCGAAGGATTCGAACTGGATATTCTTTTTTCTTACTTCGAATTGTTCGAACAGATCGCACGTACAATATGTTCGAATCTTTTTTCTAAGCCCTAATAATAATTGGTTAATATGCATAATAACCGATAGTTTTGGTAAAATTGATTAATGAAAGCAAAAAAGTTCAAATTATTCAAACCGGTCATTACGTATAATGTCCAGGGACAAGTGGACAATACGATTAATGGCTTGAAAGACTGAAAATATTAAAAAAAAATAAGGTAAACTCTTTTCCACAGTTTCTCTTTTCCACTGTTACTTAATACAACTAACCATACATTTAAATACTTTTTATATTTATTTGAGTGTTTCATCTATTTTTCTGCCATTTTTCTATCTAATGAACTTTACAACGACAGAAATTATTTTATTTATGTATAACATTTGCGTATCTAAAATGTTTTGCTTAAATATTATTTAACTGAAGTTTTTCACCTTACTAAATTAATGAATCTACTATAAATATTAAAAATGGATACTTTATAAGATCCCTTTACAAGATATGGTTGTAAAATAACATTTTTAAAATTATTGCTAAAATTTTTCATCTTACTAAACTGATGAGTATAAAACGGATTAAATTAAAGCAAGCAACAGATATCTAGGTACATAATGGACTCACAAATTAGTAAAGCAAAAAATTTTATTATTATCATATTTTCAATATAGTGCAATTTATATAAAATTTATAAGTCTATTATCCTATATCTGAAAAAGTCCATGTTAAATTGACAGCCGAAGTTTATTGTTGACGCTTTCCCGTAATGCTGATTGGTTTTCACGCTGTGCTTACTTCGTAAGCTTCTGTCATCGTAGAGTTCGCGTTCGGTTATCAAGAATTATATGCAGGGTTGGCAAAGTTACTCTATAAAAGTAACTCGTTACCGTTACCGTTCTTCTTTCTACAAAGTAACAAAGTTACGGTTACTCGTTACTGATTTTAAAAAGTAACTCGTTATCGCTACCGTTACTTAAAAATTAACGAATCGATACTATTTTCGTTATTTTTTTGTATTAATAAAATGTATACAAATTTCTGAGAAAAATATAA
The DNA here is from genome assembly GCF_016802725.1 of Solenopsis invicta. NCBI lineage: Eukaryota > Metazoa > Arthropoda > Insecta > Hymenoptera > Formicidae > Solenopsis > Solenopsis invicta. The sequence goes on along the minus strand of NC_052670.1, from coordinate 15,591,402 downwards.
ATAGATTTTTTATCTTCTAAAGAAATAAGGTTCAAAATATATGTATATAATTATACATATATTAAATACACATATAGTTTTAAGTCAACGTCTCTTTATTCTATGTACTAATATCACACATAATTGTATCCAATATAATCACAGACAGATCAGCTTTGATTGCATTTTTGCATTGAATTTCACCAAAAAGATTTGTTAATTATTTTTAAAAGAAGTTGATGTTCTATATAGAATCATCATTAAGATGACCTCTTTCTTAATACAGTATCTCTCACGCTAAATAGTCTTTCTACATTTGCACTACTTGGGAGTGCAGTAATATATTTAATAAAAGTGATTTAACTTTTGGATAATTATTTAGCATCTCAATATTAGAATTAATTATAGTTTAATTATAATCGTTTGCAGTTGTCAGATTGCTACCAAATTAATACACCATCTATACAAAGTAACGATAAAAATAACTATTCAAATCGTTACAATTACCGACGAAATGTAACTCGTTACCGTTATCGTTACAAATTATGAAATGTAACGCCATTGCTCATTCGTTACCAAAAAAAGTAACTGTAACGGTAACGACGTTATAAGTAACGCGTTACTTGCCAATCCTGATTATACGTTTATCGAGTTTATTTGTAATTTATAATATCAAAAGCTATGTATCGCGTGCGTAGCGCGCGCCAGTTTTGCTAATATACTAAAAAAACTATATAATAATATGTAACTCAGAACTCTCGAAAATTGAAATAACAAAACAATTAAATAAGGCTAATGAGAGCACGGGTATAAGTGCACAATGAAAATTATAAATGTTCTTATAATTATTTATTCAACTTAAACGAAATACCAAAATCAATCAAACAAACGTTTCAACTTGCATTGAAATAATCTTTAGCGTACCAATGTAAAAAAAAAATTTTAGCATCAATCATCAGTCACCAGAAACGAGAAACGGTCGAGTTACCAACGGTTTGCCAAATCCGTAGTAGCATTTTTATTTAAATATTTGATAATAAATTCTGCATGGAATGATAGAGTAAAGTCGTATTAATAGAAAAAATACGGGATATGATGATTTGTTTAATTATAAATATTAGATTTGCTGATTGTGAAACCACAAATCGTGGAACTCATAATATGAGACACTCAAAAATCCTTATTTATTATTGCATATTCTGACTTCGAGAGCTTTCCAAAATGCTATAATAAAATTTTGTATTGAGGAAAATTTTTGACTTACTCTAGTATATTTACGAGGGTCATTTTTAAAGTAAGAACCGTTTTGTAATGGAGTAAGAAAAACTTTAATTATGAACGTAAATTATATTACAAACTAAAATATAAATACTTTTTCACTTTTCAACATAGTCGCCATTAATATTTAAACATTTGTTAAGTCGTGGCATCAGCTTTTGGATCCCCTCATCAAAAACTCTGCCGCCTGACCGTTAAACCAGTTAGTAACAATTTCTTTCAATCGGTCATTATTTTTCAATCGCCTACACCATTTACGCACATTTCCATCATTTATTACACCTTCATCATAAACTTTAACAAACTGCCGGTGAATTTCAGCAGGACAAACTTTTTTCGCATTTAAAAATCGAATAACAGAGCGCACTTCACAATCGGCGGGATTACTGATTGACATCCCTAATAAAAAAAAACCGATAGAAAACGATAGAAAGTGCCAGAAACCTGATTCAAAAACAATAGAATTCTATCAAAACGATAGAATTTGAAACGATTTGAAAATAACAAAAAAAGTGGGTTTGATCGGAATCTAGTATTCATAAACATATTGGTGGAGTAGAGATAAGAGAGAAAGGGAAAGCAAGAGAGAAAGAGAGAAAGAGAGAAATATAAAAAAACAGAGACATTTGTCTACACGCTATCACGTTAGTTGGTAGTTTGATATTAGCAATTGGAAATTTTCTTCGAATTGGACTGCAGTAATTGCACCCTCCCTTTTCGCTATCAAACTCTCGCATCAGGAAACTCAACGAGGAGACATCTGCTCGGTTTCCTGTTGAATTTTGTCTAAAAAGAACAAAATATACATTTCCTACGCCACACGTGACAATTTCATAAACAATTCCATATTTAAATTTCTATCTCATAAATACATCAATAAAACTTCAAAACTAATTAAACATCTACATTTAAGCAAACATCTTATAAACACACTATTTTCACAAGGGATTATAAATATTATATCGGCCTGTAAATAAAATGGTTTCCACGTTATCTTATGAAAATGATAAATTTTTTGTAACTTAATGTAACATATATAAAAGATTTTGATTCCCTAGTGTTTGAAAGAATAGCAAAGGAGCAACAGAATTATGGTAATATTGTTCGCATTTGGTTTGACGTTTGTGCCATACGTTGTGCTCATGGAACCGGAGGATATCGAAATAATACTCAAAAGTAAAGAACACACAGAGAAGACAGCTTTTTACAAGCTGCTCGATAATTTTCTGGGCAAAGGTCTCATTACCCAAGATGTCAATAAATGGAAAGTACATCGGAACATCTTACAGTCGGCTTTCAACGACCATATGCTAAAAAAATTTATCGAAACGTTTGGCGAGTGCGCCAAACGCCTAGTCGACAAGTTGCTCGAAAAGAATGATAAAGATATAAATGTCACCACATTTGTTAACAACGCAGTCTACAATATAGTGAGAGATACGTGTAATAATGAACGCAATATTAATGATGAATAGTGGTAAAGAAGGGGGAGGGGGTAAGATAACGACCTTAAGGTTCGTTGATTTTTGCTAATTTTTGTGGTAATGTAAAAATAACAATTTATTTTGTTTTAGATTCACTAAAACCTTGTTTATCATTGGTAAAAATTAGAAGTTGTTGAATAAACTAAAATATTTTAAAATTTAAATTATTTTAGGACATGTCAATTTCGTCATTTATGTCTATTAAAATTGTGGTGTATTAGGGGCAGTCAAATAAAAACCGAACACCCGCCATAACACATAGTCCGCGCGAAAGGTGGCAACTCTGTTGTTACGTATCGATACTGCTATCGCTGTGGTAGAAGAAATGCATAGTGATAACTCACAGGTGCACGCAATTGTTTGGTTATGTCCTTGTTGGTGCGCGAACTGGTCTAGTGTGTTCGTCCACCTGTAGAATGGAGGCAACTAAAGAAAAGTGGAGAGGTGTGATTCATTTTCTGGTGGTTGAGAGTGCTGGAGTACTTTTTACATCTTCCGTACAGTTCGGATCTTTCACCATGTGATTTTCACATCTTTGGCGATCTAAAAAAAGATATTCCCCAGCGAGAAATGATAATAGAATCGATATCGAATTGACATCAAAATGATAATTTTGACATCAATTCGACGGCGAAATCATCATTTTAATGTCGATTCGATGTCGATTTGATATCTATTCCATTATCATTTCTTACTGGGTCGGTTTTATTCGGACAAGAAAGTGCAAGAGTGAGTGCGGTTGTCCGTCAGCGACCTACCCTTTTTCCACAAAACTCAAATTGATTGTTTTGTTTCCCAATAGAATGAATGTACATATAAATGTATTTGGTGATTACTTTTGAATAAAATCATTTCACGGTCACGTTGTAGTAAATGTTCAGTTTTTATTTGACTGCCCCTAGTACATTATAATACATATTACGATTAAAATTGCGTTATATACACTGGGCAACAAAATTATCGCAACACTCATTTATATCAAAATTTCGCACAACTTCAAATAATCGTAACTTCGTTAAAAATTATCGTACTTGAAAACATTTTTTTTTATTTTAAAGCTTAAAGTCTCTACTTTAAGATGCATTTGGCCAATTTTGAATTTCTTCTTTCCTCCTTCCGCCGTCTTTTTAAAAGTAAAGACATGTTTTGTCTCCGAACATTTGCAAAGTTTGACGCACTCCACGGAGTAGGACGAATTTTTTTCGCAAATGTCACAATAATCATCGTAAAATTTGGACTTTTCGCTGCAAATTAAAAAAAAAAGAGGTTCGTACGATTTTTTTTTGAGGAGTTAGGATGTATCAAAGTTATGTATGCATTTTGGTCAATTACCGTCAGCATTAGCATTACCCGATGTGCACCACGGGGAGGTTGCTGGTCGGATTTCGCACATCGTGTGTGTGTGTGTGTGTGTGTGTGTGTGTGTGTGTGTGTGTGTGTGTGTGTGTTGCAGCAGAGATGAGGACCCCACGGTTCGTCACTTCCGCAGTATTTTATGACACCAAACCCTCTCTGCTGTGTGTGTGTGTGTGTGTGTGTGTGTGTGTGTGTGTGTGTTACAGCAGAGATGAGGACCCCACGGTTCGTCACTTCCGCAGTATTTTATGACTCCAAACCCTCTCTGCTGTGTGTGTGTGTGTGTGTGTGTGCGCGCGCGCGCGTGCGCGTGTGTGTGTGTTGCATAAAAAATGTGGGTGCTCTCGCATTTAATATGAGGTATTCCCACCTCGTCTTCGAATGACTTCTTGTAAACGGTCATGCATATTAATGCATGACCTAATTGTGGCTTGAGGAATTTCGTCCCATATTTGCTGTAATATTGCTCCTAACTCCTGCAGATTTGTTGGTTGTCTCTCCACATATCGCAATCTTCTTCCCATCATATCCCAGACATGTTCAATGGGATTCAAATCCAGGCTCATTGCTGGATGTGGTAACACCTCGATGTTGTTTTGTTCGAGGAAGTTAAGAGCAATCCTGGCAGTGTGTGGGCGAGCATTGTCATGCATGAGAATAAAATTGCGCCCCATTTGACGACGCATGGGTATTATGTGAGGACGCAAAATTTCTTCTACATAATGTTCTCCTGTCAATCCAGGAGGTGGTATGATGACAAGATTTGTGCGTTCATGCATCGATATTCCACCCCATACCATGACAGAGCCACAACCAAACGCTCGAACAGGCTCGACGCAGTTTTCTTCAAAACGCTGTCCATTACGACGCCAAACACGTACTCTTCCATCGGAACGGAAAAGACAAAACCGTGATTCGTCAGTGAACAATACATTGTTCCACTGTCTCAGAATCCAATTCTGATAAGTGCGTGCATATTGCAAACGAGCACGTCTATGAGCCACAGATAACATTGGCACTCGAGCACGAGCTCGCGACCGCAAATTTCCTTCGTGCAAACGCCTCCTGATCGTTTGAGCACTAATTTGTCTGTGCGGAAGAACTGTATTTGCAATTACTCGTGCAATTCTTGTTGGATTTCGATTTGTCTCATTGATGATGCGGCGATCTTCTCTAGCTGACGTTATTCGTCTTCGACCTTGTCCTCTCCTTCGACGAAATCCGCCTGTTTCTTGATAACGAGACCAAACTCGAGAGATGGAGGATCGATGAACACCTATTCTCCTTGCAACATAACTTTGATTTAATCCTTCTTCCAAAAGATCAATGATTTGCGCACATTGAATTTCGTTCAAACGAGGCATTGTTACGACTATCGTTTGCTTCTTGAGTGTAATGGGAATAGGTTTACGGTTTAGAGTTTTGATGTTGTACGACTATCGTTTGCTTCTTGAGTGTAATGGGAATAGGTTTACGGTTTAGAGTTTTGATGTTGTTCGTCGAAGGAGAGGACAAGGTCGAAGACGAATGACGTCAGCTAGAGAAGACAACATCGAGGTGTTACCACATCCAGCAATGAGCCCGGATTTGAATCCCATTGAACATGTCTGGGATATGATGGGAAGAAGATTGCGATATGTGGAGAGACAACCAACAAATCTGCAGGAGTTAGGAGCAATATTACAGCAAATATGGCACAAAATTCCTCAAGCCACAATTAGGTCATGCATTAATATGCATGACCGTTTACAAGAAGTCATTCGAAGACGAGGTGGGAATACCTTATATTAAATGCGAGAGCACCCACATTTTTTATGCAACACACACACACGCGCACGCGCGCGCGCACACACACACACACACACACACACACACACACACACACGATGTGCGAAATCCGACCAGCAACCTCCCCGTGGTGCACATCGGGTAATGCTAATGCTGACGGTAACTGACCAAAATGCATACATAATTTTGATACATCCTAACTCCTCAAAAAAAAATCGTACGAACCTCTTTTTTTTTAATTTGCAGCGAAAAGTCCAAATTTTACGATGATTATTGTGACATTTGCGAAAAAAATTCGTCCTACTCCGTGGAGTGCGTCAAACTTTGCAAATGTTCGGAGACAAAACATGTCTTTACTTTTAAAAAGACGGCGGAAGGAGGAAAGAAGAAATTCAAAATTGGCCAAATGCATCTTAAAGTAGAGACTTTAAGTTTTAAAATAAAAAAAAATGTTTTCAAGTACGATAATTTTTAACGAAGTTACGATTATTTGAAGTTGTGCGAAATTTTGATATAAATGAGTGTTGCGATAATTTTGTTGCCCAGTGTATAATCAGAATGCTGTTAAGATCGAAAAAATTAATGCACAAATGCATTACGTTGCTTATGCACAACTTACCCCTAATCGCCGTGTTTATTTGTTTATGAAATATAAAATATTGCAATAGGAAAATTGAAAAATGTAATACATTATTGTATACGTTTTTAGCTATATAATATTGTAATTTTATAGAGAAAATAAAAATATTTATTTTAATTATATTATTTCTTATGAACAAACACGAAAAAGTGCTTCTAAAACACATTCTTGATTATATTATCTATTCTAATGGACAGATTGAAATCAAACTACCACAGATTATTTGTTACCGTCTAAAGTCTCTAATAAATTAAGCATCAGTTTGTTTGTTATTAACTTGGAAAAATTAACACTCCGTCATCTTATCCACTTCGTTATATTATTCCCCTCTTCCCTACATCACGTAATAAAAATGTGAAACGTACTGTATTAATAATACGTCGCGCCATAGGGTTTACTCGTAGAATCATCTAACATAATAATATTTTAGAAACAATTTTGGGCATCCCGGCAGGCCAAACATACAATGACGTCGATGATAGCTTTAGAAAGTAAATGTTCTGTGATGTTGTGTTTTTTTTTTTTAGAAAACTATCCAGCAAACACAAAGTTACATGTAACACAAATGTTAGTTGTAACTTTCCACTAAACAATTGTTACATAACGAGTGAATTATGTAGCAAATACATTGTTGAGTGGAAAATTGCAACTAACATTTGTATTACATGTAACTTGGTATTTACTGGGTATTACGACAGTAAACAATTGCTAACAAGTGTCTTGAAAACAGGAACCAATTTATGATGATATACAGATTTGCGCGACCGTGGTTGCTAATCAACTGGATTTACCGATTTACATCAGCTAGCAAATCGGAGAAATACCACAAAAAGAAATTAATGGATTTCTGTTCTAAAAAAATGGAAGAAATGTGCCAATGTCTACAAAAAAACGGTTTTCTTATCTACAATGACCGAACTGGAAAAACATCTTTATTTGAGTACATGATTGAGTATATCATTAATACGAAAAATCCGCAAATCACTAAGGAGGATGTTATTGAGGAATGTTGTACTTTTATGTTGGCCGGCCAGGAATCAGTCACCGCCACCGCGATAACGCTCTTTTATTTATCACGTAATCCTAAATGGCAACAAAAATGTGTCGAAGAATTAAGTGAGATCTTTGGTGAAGATAGAAAATCACCAATTATGGAAGATCTTGACGAGATGAAAAACTTAGAAATGTGTATCAAGGAGTCCTTAAGATTATATCCTACCGTGCCATTGTTCGCTAGGACACTCGGGGAGGATGTGAGAATAGATAAGATTTAAAGAAAAAAATTTGTACAATAATTATTTCATTTAATTTGCGTTTTTTTCAAATTTCTAATTATTACCATGTAATTCTTTAATATCTTTGTAGTATGCAGGAAAGCATGTACTATCGGCCGGTTGCAACGTATTTATAGTGCCATACTGTATGCATCGATTGCTTCATCATTTTCCTAATCCTTACGATTTCAAACCAGAGCGTTTTAGCCCTGAAAACTCAAAAGGAAGACATCCGTATGCCCACATACCGTTCAGGGCAGGACCTCGTAACTGTATCGGTGAGAAAAACAAATATTCAATAGATACATAAAATACATGCGAGAAATGTATTGTTCCTTTCTTGTGTTGTTTTCAAGAAAAAAATTTGCCATGCTTCAGATGAAATCGGTCATCAGCACTGTTCTGAGAAAAATTCAATTAGAACCGGTCCTCGGCAAGAAAAAATTTGTACTTAAATAAGTTAAATAAGCTGGTTGAAGTTTGGAACGTTCCTGGAGCGATTTTTTCAAAATAATTTGTCGCTTCTCTCCTTTTTCTGAGAGAAGGTTATGAGCCTTAGAAAGAAAGTAGAAAAAAAGCGGACCCGATACACGTTGCGGAAGACACCCTTACGAGCCAAAAACCACCCTCAAACACACTTAAAAAATTCTAGACGCCGCAAAAATGACTTGTCGCTTTTCTTCTTTCTCTGAGAGAAGGTTATGAGCCTTAGAAAGAAGATAGAAAAAAAACGGACCCGATACAGGTTGCGGAAGACACCCTTACGAGCCAAAAACCACCCTCAAACACACTTAAAAAATTCTAGACGCCGCAAAAATGACTTGTCGCTCTTCCCTTTTCCCTGAGAAAAAGCTATGAACTCTAGAAAGAAGGTAGAAAAAAAGCGGAACCGATACAGGTTGCGGAAGACACCCTTACGAGCCAAAAACCACCCTCAAACACACTTAAAAAATTCTAGACGCCGCAAAAATGACTTGTCGCTTTTCTCCTTTCTCTAAGATAAGGTTATGAGCCTTAGAAAGAAGGCAGAAAAAAAGCGGACCCAATTCAGGTTGCGGAAGACACCCTTACGAGCCAAAAACCACCCTCAAACACACTTAAAAAATTCTAGACGCCGCAAAAATGAATTTTCGCTCTTCCCCTTTCTCTGAGAAAAAGCTATGAACTCTAGAAAGAAGGTAGAAAAAAAGCGGACCCGATACAGGTTGCAGAAGACACCCTTACAAGCCAAAAACCACCCTCAAACACACTTAAAAAATTCTAGACGCCGCAAAAATGACTTGTCGCTTTTCTCCTTTCTCTGAGAGAACGTTATGAGCCTTTGAAAGAAGGTAGAAAAAAAGCGGACCCGATACAGGTTGCGGAAGACACCCTTACGAACCAAAAACCACCCTCAAACACACTTAAAAAATTCTAGACGCCGCAAAAATGACTTGTCGCTCTTCCCCTTTCTCTGAGAAAAAGCTATGAACTCTAGAAAGAAGGTAGAAAAAAGCGGACCCGATACAAGTTGCGGAAGACACCCTTACGAGCCAAAAACCACCCTCAAACAAACTTAAAAAATTCTAGACGCCGCAAAAATGACTTGTCGCTTTTCTCCTTTCTCTGAGAGAAAGTTATGAGCCTTAGAAAGAAGGTAGAAAAAAAGCGGACCCGATACAGTTTGCGGAAGACACCCTTACGAGCCAAAAACCACCCTCAAACGCACTTAAAAAATTCTAGACGCCGCAAAAATGACTTGTCGCTTCTCTCCTTTCTCTAAGAGAAGGTTATGAGCCTTAGAAAGACGGTAGAAGAAAAGCGGACCCGATACACGTTGCGGAAGACACCCTTACGAGCCAAAAACCACCCTCAAACACACTTAAAAAATTCTAGACGCCGCAAAAATGACTTGTCGTTTTTATCCTTTCTCTGAGAAAAGGTTATGAGCCTTAGAAAGAAGGTAGAAAAAAAGCGGACCCGATACACGTTGCAAAAGACACCCTTACGAGCCAAAAACCACCCTCAAACACACTTAAAAAATTCTAGACGCCGTAAAAATGACTTGTCGCTTTTCTCCTTTCTCTGAGAGAAGGTTATGAGCCTTTGAAAGAAGGTAGAAAGAAAGCGGACCCGATACAGGTTGCGGAAGACACCCTTACGGGCCAAAAAATTTTAGAAAGATACATTTACGCTGGATTATTTTTTTAAATATTTATTTTTAAATAAATACAGCGGTTATTTCAACGAGCAATATATTCTTCTTATAATTAACGCAGTTTATAGATTTCGTACTTTTTTTTGGAAAAGTTTAGGTTTGATTAAATTTGAGATATTTTTTTTTGAAGTAAATACCACTTAAATTGAAATAGGAAGATTTTTCAATAATAATACAAAGATATTAGACCACTTAGATTGTGTAGGAATTGAAGAGAGTACAACGTGGATTAGAATAGAAAAAAATTTTTTAATGAATATGCAAAATTAGTACCACTTGGGCTTTTTAGAAAGAAATGAAGATTTAAGTGGTACACACCCAGCCTTTTTTTACCTTTTTTTGAAAAGGTAATTAATTTCTTTGGTATTATTTGTAGAAATATATATGTGTGTGTGTGTGTGTGTGTGTGTGTGTATATATATATATATATATGGGGCATTCTCCGTCAAAAAGGCCACCCTTGCTGTCCATTTCAATTTTTGAAATAAAATGTTCGAAAAGGGCTTAAAATTTTCGTTGAAATGTCTATTTTTTGATGCCGTTTGGCCTTTTGGAAAATTCAAAATGGCGGACCTAATATCACGTCTAGAATGAAAAAAGCCTTTGAAAAAATACATAATAACGTGAATAAATGTGCAAGATATGACGTAGCAGAGGTCTAATCCTTATGTGTAAGTGTGTGAGTGTGTGTGAGTGTGTGTGTGTGGGGGAGGTGGGGGGAGGGAGAGATACGCGCGCTCATACGCGTGCGTGTATAAATGAATCACGTAAAAATCCTTGCTCAACATGATCTGGCTATCAAGACATTTGCATACAAAATTTCGAATCATATCATTATCCTTGTCCTGAAAAAGTACGTCACAAAAAACCTACGGTACAGAAAATATTGTTCTTTAAAAAACATTTTCTCCACAGAATAATAGTAAGATTACCTAAAATTACTTTGAAACTTATACTATACTTATATTCCTCTTTTTGAGATAGTTGATCTATATTAGTCACTTTAACTTTTATGTTTGAAATGCTACATTTACGCGAATCCCTTAGCCTCTCACATTCGGGATGCTTGATTTACGTGAGTCCCCTTGCCTCTCACATTCGGGGTGCTTGATTTACGTGAGTCCCCTTGTCTCTCACATTCGAGGTGCTTGATTTAAGTAAGTCCCCTTGCCTCTCACATTTGGGGTGTTTAATTTACGTGAGTCCCCTTGCCTCTCACATTTGGGGTGCTTGATTTACGTGAGTCCCCTTGCCTCTCACATTCGGGGTGCTTGATTTACGTGAGTCCCATTGCCTCTCACATTCGAAGTGCTTGATTTAAGTGAGTCCCCTTGCCTCTCACATTTGGGGTGCTTAATTTACGTGAGTCCCCTTGCCTCTCACATTCGGGATGCTTGATTTACGTGAGTCCCCTTGCCTCTCACATTCGGAGTACGTGATTTACGTGAGTTCCCTTGCCTCTCACCTTCGGGGTGCTTGATTTACGTGAGTCCCCTTGTCTCTCACATTCGAGGTGCTTGATTTAAGTAAGTCCCCTTGCCTCTCACATTTGGGGTGTTTAATTTACGTGAGTCCCCTTGCCTCTCACATTTGGGGTGCTTGATTTACGTGAGTCCCCTTGCCTCTCACATTCGGGGTGCTTGATTTACGTGAGTCCCATTGCCTCTCACATTCGAAGTGCTTGATTTAAGTGAATCCTCTTGCCTCTCACATTTGGGGTGCTTAATTTACGTGAGTCCCCTTGCCTCTCACATTCGGGATGCTTGATTTACGTGAGTCCCCTTGCCTCTCACATTCGGGGTGCTTGATTTACGTGAGTCCCCTTGCCTCTCACATTTGGGGTGCTTAATTTACGTGAGTCCCCTTGCCTCTCACATTCGGGGTGCTTGATTTACGTGAGTCCCCTTGCCTCTCACATTTGGGGTGCTTGATTTACGTAAGTCCCCTTGCCTCTCACATTCGGGGTGCTTGATTTACGTGAGTCCCCTTGCCTCTCACATTCAAGGTGCTTGATTTAAGTGAGTCCCCTTGCCTCTCACATTCGGGGTGCTTGATTTACGTGAGTTCCCTTGACTCTCACATTCGAGGTGCTTGATTTACGTGAGTCCCCTTGCCTCTCACATTTGGGGTGCTTGATTTACGTGAGTCCCCTTGCCTCTCACATTCGGGGTGCTTGATTTACGTGAGTCCCCTTGCCTCTCACATTTGGGGTGCTTGATTTACGTGAGTCCCCTTGCCTCTCACATTCGGGGTGCTTGATTTACGTGAGTCCCCTTCCCTCTCACATTCAAGGTGCTTGATTTAAGTGAGTCCCCTTGCCTCTCACATTCGGGGTGCTTGATTTACGTGAGTTCCCTTGACTCTCACATTCAAGGTGCTTGATTTACGTGAGTCCCCTTGCCTCTCACATTTGGGGTGCTTGATTTACGTGAGTCCCCTTGCCTCTCACATTCGAGGTGCTTGATTTACGTGAGTCCCCTTGCCTCTCACATTTGGGGTGCTTGATTTACGTGAGTTCCCTTGCCTCTCACGTGTGTACGTGTGTGTATGTATGTGTATGTGTGTCTGTATATGTAGATAGATGTTTCATGAAATATTTTTTTATTTTTATCCTATATTTCTTACTTTTGTTCTCATAACTGCCATAGTATTCCATTTGTATCATTGGAATACCTTTTGATTAGTACTTTATTCTCGTCCACAACTATAAACCCATGATTTTTAAGAATTTGCGGTACAGGCGGTGCAGTTTCAAATCTCTTCTTAAGTTTTCTTTTTACCTTCTCATGGTCAGTTTTTTTTAAATAAAAAGTCTTTATGTTCTTGAAATGTTTTTTAACCCAATTAAAAAGAACTTGAGATGTTAGTATTGCATCCTGTGGTTTAGCAACAAGACTTGCTTTATATGCCTTTCTTTTGAAAGTAGCACCAATGCCATCATAAGCACTTTTACCGTGAGCAGTCGCACTGTAATGCCATTCTGCTTGAATATTGAAATCATGTTTATGATGCACTAAGTTAGCAATCTGAAATTTATTTTTAAAATGCTGTTTCGCCCCATCCGTCATATATAATACTCTTTTAAGATTTTTGACATTTTTTTAAAATCTCTGGAATTAATAATGTTTGTACAGTGTAAATGGCAGCGATATCGTGTTTCAAACTCTCTAATAAAAATACATTACTCTTGTGCTTCAATTTTCTTATAATAGTAAATAACAGGAAACACAGTACACTGATCATTGTTGAAGTGAAATGCTTGTGAGGCATTTTGACAAACATATGAATAGTTTTCAGAAAAATCAAACATGACAATTACTTCATCTTCACAAAGATTCTCTTTTTTTCTGAAATGAAAAGCATTTGTTGTTTGGCGATAAATGAATGAGATTTCATAATTTGTAATTTGTTGCATAACTCGTTTATGAACTCATCAACTTTTAACTGTTGCGTTAATAGAGTTGATCGATCAGTTCCGGTCCATAAAGAACATTGAACATGGGAAATGCATGAATCGTCCAATAGTTTAGAAAGCTTTGTAGAAAGCTCGGTAGTACCTGGGCATTGATCATATTTATCAAGATAGCAATCAGGATTCGATTACTTACATATAATTTCATTCAAACAATCTTTATAATTGGAAAGTGGCTTGTCTATATTTTCTGTTAGTTTCCGTACATCAATTGCATCAATCATTAACTTGACATTTTCATGGATTGTGCAAACACAAACGGAATGTGTTCCAGAAGCCCCAGGGAGTATGCAATTTCTAGGTCTAAGTTTAGCAAATGTACTAATCCTAACATCATATTTTGGGTTGGATTCTTTAAATAAGGCATGCAGTTCTTTTAAATTTAATAGTAAAAAACGTTTTTGCACTATTATCCGTTTATTATTATTTATTAAGGAAATGGCATTCTTCATTCCAGGCATTATCCTGCTGTTTATATCACCATTATAAAACTCAATTACTTTTTCAACAGTAGTTTGCGGTAAAACTTTCCCAACTCTTTTAGTAGTATCAACTAATACGCCATGGTTGAATTTCAATTCCTAAGATTTTTTTGCTAAATATCGTGATGCACCAAATTCTTTCACTATTTTTCTCACACTCCAAGACGACGGAGCTATAGTGAGAATTCGCACCCTTAAAGGATCATTGTGTTTCAAGGTGGAAAATTTTTGTTTAAGACCATCAAGCATTTTTTCCAGTTCAATTTTTCTAGGTGATCGAATGTTATCTTCATTATAAGAAATCTCTGAGTTATCAATATCCATTGTTAATGAGCTTCCATCACATTCCATATTTGTGACACAATCATTAGATTCATCTAAAGACACATCAACATATTCAGTCCTACTTTTTTTCCTACATGCACAACAAATTTTAGAATTAGTCGGTATCTCAGGAAATTTGTCCCGAATGAATTTTGGTATCACTCGTAAATCTTTACCACAATGTCCTTTCTCACCAAGTTTCTTGAATGGATTCATACATCTATAGTAGATGTACGGGGCCGGTTCTAACTCAATTTGGGGTGGGGGAAGTCACGTGACACGGGAGGAAGAGTGGGATGGGGAAGGGAGCCCCCCCCTCCTTTATTAATTAAATTAATTAAATTTATATTAATTTTATATCAAACTATTGATTAAATTAATTATATTTATATTAATTTTATATCAAACTAATAATTAAAATAATTTTTATATCAGATTATTATTTAAAATAATTTTTTATATCAAACTAATAATTAAAATAATTTTTTTCCAAATTGTTATTTGTTGAACTAATTTTTAATAAATTAATATAAATTTTTATTATGTTTATATTAGGTTAATATTAACCTAATATCAATTTAATATAAATTTTATATTAATTTATTAAAAAATTAGTTTAGTAAATAACATAATTTGGGAATAAACATATCACTCTCTCTCTCCCTTTCCCCTGCGCGTTCTCGCTCGCATTAAATTTATATTAATTTTATATCAAACTATTAATTAAAATAATTTTTATTTTCGATTATTAATTAAAATAATTTTTTATATCAAACTAATAATTAAAATAATTTTTTTTTTCCAAATTGTTATTTGCTAAACTAATTTTTAATAAATTAATATAAATTTTTATTATGTTTATATTAGGTTAATATTAACCTAATATCAATTTAATATAAATTTTATATTAATTTATTAAAAAATTAGTTTAGTAAGTAACATAATTTGGGAATAAACGTATCACTCTCTCTCTCTCTCCCTTTCCCCTGCGCGTTCTCACTCGCACACGTTACAGCTATTGTACATGGTTTTCTTTTTCTCTCGCCCGCACACATTGTTCTCGCTTGAATATGGTGTGACTAATGCTTTATCTTTTAAGGGACAATAGTTGAATAGGAAAGATAATATTGAAGACATCGTTACAATATTTCAATTTTTTTTTTCTTATTTATTTGTCATGTAATGCATCATGTACAATATTATCTAAAGCGTAAGCTAACATTTCACATTCTAAAAGCAAAGTTTTATCATATTTTTCTCGCAAGAGTTTTGCCGCATCGCATTTATTATTAACATAATTTTGGTGTAAAAGGGTTACAAAATGTTTATATTTTTCGCTCACTGTATATGTATATTGATATAAAGAGTAATATATATGCTCGACGCATTGTTCGAGCTCAAACAGAAAAAGTACAGTTTTTGGTTTCAAATACATGCAAGTATCGCGTAATGTTAATTTAACAATATTTTCATTACTCAGTTTAATGAGTTGTACAATAAGATCTTGAATCGGTAATGCTGAGGAAGGAGAAGTCGACTGCACGAGTCGTTCAATGTCCGCACGTTTCTGGAACAGTGCTGTCCACATTGCATGAGCCAGAATTATTTGATTGCCTCGATTGTCACCAATAAGTATCTCCACAAACGATGTTGGTCCTACGCTGATTCCAATGTCGAGATATTTATACGCTGTGGACGTCAATGCCAATCTCCTCCCCAAAATGTGAGGCGTATACCGTGGCAATGTTCTGTAAATAAAAAAATATGGATAAGTTAATTGCAAAAACGGAAACAAAATATAAAAAATGTATAAAAATTATAAATACTTACACTTTTTCACACATTTCGTCCTGTTGAAGCGGCACGTAGTAGTCCATCTTCTTCTCGTATATATATATATATATATATATATATATATATTTTTTTTTTCTTTCTGAGTTTTTAACTGTTCACTGATCGACTGATGCGACAGCGTTTTCTTACTTACTTTCTATTATGTAATCCTCTCCTATATTTTGTAATCTTTTCCATATATCCAATAAAATAAATTTTTTACATCACTTGTTCGTATTTAATACAGATTATAACTTAACGAAGGCCCACTCGTGAAATTTCTCTACATCAGAAAGCTTGCCACGAATCACATGGTTGCGTCTATAAAGCTTTGAGATTGTATCGTGATCACAGTTACTATTATAATTTGATATGTCTATAAATGTACGATAATTGTATCTACCATGTGGGGAACAGGGAAATAATCTGTTCTCATGATTATAGTCACGTTATAGTCTCAGTGTTCCTAATTTATAGAGCTAGCAGTATCACATCGTACATTCTAGAAAATTCTTAGAGTAATATCATTCAAATCTAGAAATTTCTCATAGATATTACGTATTGAAAAAAAAATCTTCAAAAGAAGTTTTATTCAACTTAATCATAGGAAGAAAAAATAATGGAAAATCTATTGTAATGTTTTATCTTGACATAGAAAATCCGCTTTTTTTAAAATTGATATGATTTATCTTTATGGGGTGCTTTATATTAATTTATCAAAAAATTAGTTTAGCAAATAACAATTATTTAGGAATAAACGTATTGCTTTCTCTCTTTTTCTCTCTGTCTCCCTCCCTCCTGTGCGCTCTCGCTCGCACACGTTAAGGCTATTGTGGTTTTTTCTCTCTTGCCCACACACATTAAGTTCTCGGTCGCATAGTATGACTAACGCTTTATCTTCTATGACAATTATATATACTCAAACAATGATTAAACATTAATTGAACATCAATTGAACCACGTTGTTCTATGATCGAACGTCTATTGAACCACATTGATCAATAATTGAACATCAATTGAACGTCTATCGAACCACATTGTTCCATGATCGAACGTCTATCGAACCGCGTTGTTCTATGATCGAACGTCTATCGAACCACATTGTTCCATGATCGAACGTCTATCGAACCGCGTTGTTCTATAATCGAACGTCTATTGAACCACATTGATCAATAATTGAACATCAATTGAACGTCTATCGAACCACATTGTTCCATGATCGAAGGTCTATTGAACCGCGTTGTTCCATAATCGAACGTCTATCGAACCACATTGTTCCATGATCGAACATCAATTGAACCACGTTGTTCTATGATCAAACGTCTATTGAACCACATTGATCAATAATTGAACATCAATTGAACGTCTATCGAACCACATTGTTTCATGATCGAACGTCTATCGAACCGCGTTGTTTCATAATCGTACTACTATTGAATCATTATTATACCACTATTGATTCTTAACTATCGGGATAGGGAAAGAAAAAAAATATATATATTTATGTATTTTATATTTTTATTTTTTCAAATAATACAATTTTTCTTTTGGCGTTGTGACCACCAATTATACATTTTAAATACATTTTGTTATGAGCAATTCTTAACATGTTTTCCACATTGTATAGTGTTAGTAGCATCTAATTTATTCAAAGATTCCATGGCTTCATAATCAGCATCTATGGTCTTGATGACTACATTATCTCTCGCATCAGCATCCAGCATATCCTTCAACCACTCTTGTTTCTCATGCCCCTTAACATATACAAGATCTTCATCGTCGTCACCACCGATGTCATCATTCTTTATACAATGTTTCATCACCCCAATGGCTATAGAGGAGAAGAGAGTATTGCGTAATATTAATTTTTGTAAGAATAACGTTTCTGTAAACATTTATTATATCATCACTTATTCTGGTACATGCTATGTATTGCAAAATATGCAAAATTAGACGCTTCCTACAGCAGCTTGTAAATTTATAATTGGTTTTAAACGTCAAAATCTGCAAAGATATAAAATATGCAAAGTGTGGACGACACTATTGAATGAGGTTATTACACAAGTTGTTCCATCATACAATGTTTCATCACCCCAATGGCTATAGAGGAAGAGAGGGTAATACAACACCTATTTAGATTTTATCGAATAACTTTGTTTATTGTAATTAATATTTTCTATTGAAACTTGAACGCTTACATTCATCAAAGTATTGTTTGACAGATTCAAAACTAAAAATAATGAAATACTTATTATTTGGGACGTGATTTATAAAAATCTAATGCATTGTATAATTGCTGGAAGAAGAAAAGTGGTTATAAAATGGCTATATACTATTATATATAGTAAAAAATAATTTTTAAAAATTAGTTTAGTTTAAAAAAAAAACGCAGTACTTTGTTACCAAATTATATATTTTTTACTTTCCATTGTTCAGAATTTTCCTGATTTAGAATTTTTCTGTGTTCAGAAACTTTAGAAATACCATTAAAAAGTTCATTAAAAATATTACTTTATCCCTGTTTAACATTAAGAGGATGCTATAGTGACTGAAGAACTTCTTCGACGTTAGCACTGCAGATTATTTTTCGAGAGAGGCCAGGCTATCGCTCTTTGTCCAACGTATAGTTCTGTCTTTGTTTTTCGATTATTTTGTCATCTGCAAAAAGACCTATCAACTACAGTAACTCCTCTGCTTGTCATCGTTTACGTGCACTAAACAAAATTTGTACACGTACAGCTGTTTACATGTTAAATCTTTTTGTTAGGCTTTTGACTGGAATGACACATAGTCAGTGTTGTTTGTTAGAGTTTTCTGAAGTCTGGGCTGGTCTCATTTCATACATACGAGCTACAGAACATCAGTAAATGACAAAAGTTAATCTCAGTTGACAAATTCACGAGCCAAAAATAAATAAATTTTTAACTTTTTGTTCTACTTTCTCGTAAAATTTACCACCCCAGACTTTGTTTTGGTGCGTACTCTTATTCTGCAAAAGGATTTTGTGATCTGTAGAGCCAATTCAAAAATTAATAAACACTGTAATTCCCATCAGTATATCATTTCTTAAACAACAAACATAAAATGATGTCTTTAATGTTTCTAAACACCGCCCTGTAGAATGATAATCAATTTATCGAAGAAATATTTCAATATAAAAATTTTGCTTAAAAATCCATATTAACAAATTTCCATGTTATTGTTTTAACTTTTTATAACTCAAAATGTATACGGCTGAATAAAAGTTAAATAATAAATAAACACTCAAGTGTATGTACCTTCGTGTGATAATACACCCAAGTTCAACAATAATGAGGAAATGTACATAATTAAACGTTAAAAGTGTATCTTGAAAAAAGTTTAAAAATGCTCAAATGTCAAAATGCCTTATAACAATTGTAAGTCATTATGTATTGAAATATTAGCATCACTAAAAAATGGCGAGCTACTAAACGAATAACTCCATAAGCAATTGTTAGAATACGTCACCTAATAACGGAAATAATAAGAATAGTCATATTACCGACAGTAGCCATAATACCCTCTCCTGCTCTCCTAAAGTATTTTTGAAAAATGTTCTTATTTCTCTATAAAACAACTGAATTTCCGCGTATGCCAGAGCTGTTATCAATGAGCTGTATTACACGAGATGTTAACGTACAGCTATTGTTAATACAAAAATCTGTAGCGTTTCGAACGGCTCGACTAACTCTCGCAAATCTATATCTATATTGAAAATCATATATTATACATATCAATAAGACAGTCACGCACGCACACGCACACGCACACGCACAAGCACGCACGCACACACACACACACACACACACACACACACGCGCGCGCGGGCGCTCACTTGCACGCACAAAGTCTGAAAGCACTTTATCCAACTACATTAGAGGATTCAAACCTTCTGAAGATTATCGTACAGTGCTTGATATCTCTCGATGGTGAGCGTTAAATCATGCAAAAACCAGTGGTTTTCTCATAATATTAAATGTTATGGTTTTCTCGCTTTATTTTGATCGTGCAGACTACATTATACCATGATAGAACATTTCCTATATCACGATCTCTTGTACTATCTACGTATCATTTAACAAGCATTTATTATACGTCTATCGAACCGCATTGTATCATAGTTGAACGTCTAGCGTACGTTCATCGAACCGCTATGAGTTCATTATCAAACCACACTGTACCGTTATTGAATCGCTATCAGTTTACTATTGAAGTGTTTGTTAAAGACAGAGAAAATAACCAGAGGTTTAATTTTAATTTATACACATTTTATTATTTTATAGCTTTTATATTACATAATTATAATATTTTATAACTTTTTACATTTATTTACAATGTAATGCATCACAATATACAAGCCTTGGTTAAAACACTTTACAATACGTAAAGCGGACTGATTTATTAAAAATTTTAATTTTTGTAATCAAATTTCTCGTGAATAGTTTCACCAATGGGAACCAAGTGCTATTACAAACACGGCGCAAGTACAGTGAGCGTGGTATATTATAACACAGCTGTACTTTAAATATGATTTCTTGGAGGTTCATTTTTAATACTATTCTTTGCATCATGTACTACAGCTCTCACTGTACTAAATATATATTGCAAAAAAATATTCTTAACTGAATTATATGATTACATTACCATCATCTAATTTAGCGGATTTCTACTCGTCAGTTTTTGATGACACGACGTCACAGACATCTCCGGAACTATTAATATAAAGTTTCATACATTTTTCATACAACTAAATTAACACTATTAATATCTGATATTAGAAATGTGTAATTTTAAATATATAATTATAAATATTATACATATTACATACTTTTTTATGTATTTGTTTACGTTTATTTTATAAAGTTGTTGTGGATAAGTAAATCAGTATTATTGTCACGTAATATTATTATTGCAGATTTTAATAACTTCCGATAATAAATTCCAAGCCTATACTAGTTTATTTTAAAATTAGAGTAAAGCATTTTTTATCTTTAGATGTATTTGCGGTAACAAAGGAATTCACATTTTATCATGTACCAACCGCTAAATCTTAGTTGAATCATTTATGTATCTCTATATACAATAATCATACATCTATCAAACTAGGGTTGAACGTGTATCGTACTGATATTGACTTGCTAACCAACCCGTTAACGGACATCTATCGAACCATGAATCATTTATCGTACCACAAAACAGCAAAGAAGACATACATGTACCATAATCAAACATCATAATCAAATCACTTGCGTACTACAATCGAACATGTATAGTACATCTATCGTACTGTATTGTACTATTATCAAACGTTTCCTGTACTATGACTAAACATCTTTTGTACCATCTACATACTACTATTGAACATCCATCGCACGTCTATCAAATCACTTTCGAACCATGCATGGTTCGATCATTTATCATACCACAAAACAAGAAGAAAAAACATACATGTACGTCTTTTTTGTTGTTTTGTGGTAAATGATCGAACCATGCATGGTTCGAAAGTGGTTTGATAGACGTGCGATGGATGTTCAATAGTAGTATGTAGATGGTACAAAAGATGTTTAGTCATAGTACAGGAAACGTTTGATAATAGTACAATACAGTACGATAGATGTACTATACATGTTCGATTGTAGTACGCAACTAAGATTTAGCGGTTGGTACATGATAAAATGTGAATTCCTTTGTTACCGCAAATACATCTAAAGATAAAAAATGCTTTACTCTAATTTTAAAATAAACTAGTATAGGCTTGGAATTTATTATCGGAAGTTATTAAAATCTGCAATAATAATATTACGTGACAATAATACTGATTTACTTATCCACAACAACTTTATAAAATAAACGTAAACAAATACATAAAAAAGTATGTAATATGTATAATATTTATAATTATATATTTAAAATTACACATTTCTAATATCAGATATTAATAGTGTTAATTTAGTTGTATGAAAAATGTATGAAACTTTATATTAATAGTTCCGGAGATGTCTGTGACGTCGTGTCATCAAAAACTGACGAGTAGAAATCCGCTAAATTAGATGATGGTAATGTAATCATATAATTCAGTTAAGAATATTTTTTTGCAATATATATTTAGTACAGTGAGAGCTGTAGTACATGATGCAAAGAATAGTATTAAAAATGAACCTCCAAGAAATCATATTTAAAGTACAGCTGTGTTATAATATACCACGCTCACTGTACTTGCGCCGTGTTTGTAATAGCACTTGGTTCCCATTGGTGAAACTATTCACGAGAAATTTGATTACAAAAATTAAAATTTTTAATAAATCAGTCCGCTTTACGTATTGTAAAGTGTTTTAACCAAGGCTTGTATATTGTGATGCATTACATTGTAAATAAATGTAAAAAGTTATAAAATATTATAATTATGTAATATAAAAGCTATAAAATAATAAAATGTGTATAAATTAAAATTAAACCTCTGGTTATTTTCTCTGCCTTTAACAAACACTTCAATAGTAAACTGATAGCGATTCAATAACGGTACAGTGTGGTTTGATAATGAACTCATAGCGGTTCGATGAACGTACGCTAGACGTTCAACTATGATACAATGCGGTTCGATAGACGTATAATAAATGCTTGTTAAATGATACGTAGATAGTACAAGAGATCGTGATATAGGAAATGTTCTATCATGGTATAATGTAGTCTGCACGATCAAAATAAAGCGAGAAAACCATAACATTTAATATTATGAGAAAACCACTGTTTTTTGCATGATTTAACGCTTAACCATCGAGAGATATCAAGCACTGTACGATAATCTTCAGAAGGTTTGAATCCTCTAATGTAGTTGGATAAAGTGCTTTCAGACTTTGTGCGTGCGAGTGAGCGCCCGCGCGCGTGTGTGTGTGTGTGTGTGTGTGTGCGTGCGTGCTTGTGCGTGTGCGTGCGTGCTTGTGCGTGTGCGTGTGCGTGTGCGTGCGTGACTGTCTTATTGATATGTATAATATATGATTTTCAATATAGATATAGATTTGCGAGAGTTAGTCGAGCCGTTCGAAACGCTACAGATTTTTGTATTAACAATAGCTGTACGTTAACATCTCGTGTAATACAGCTCATTGATAACAGCTCTGGCATACGCGGAAATTCAGTTGTTTTATAGAGAAATAAGAACATTTTTCAAAAATACTTTAGTAGAGGAGGAGAGGGTATTATGGCTACTGTCGACAATATGGCTATTCTTATTATTTCCGTTATTAGGTGACGTATTCTAACAATTGCTTATGGAGTTATTCGTTTAGTAGCTCGCCATTTTTTAGTGATGCTAATATTTCAATACATAATGACTTACAATTGTTATAAGGCATTTTGACATTTGAGCATTTTTAAACTTTTTTCAAGATACACTTTTAACGTTTAATTATGTACATTTCCTCATTATTGTTGAACTTGCCCGGTGTATTATCACACGAAGGTACATACACTTGAGTGTTTTTTTATTATTTAACTTTTTATTCAGCCGTATACATTTTGAGTTATAAAAAGTTAAAACAATAACATGGAAATTTGTTAATATGGATTTTTAAGCAAAATTTTTATATTGAAATATTTCTTCGATAAATTGATTATCATTCTACAGGGCGGTGTTTAGAAACATTAAAGACATCATTTTATGTTTGTTGTTTAAGAAATGATATACTGATGGGAATTACAGTGTTTATTAATTTTTGAATTGGCTCTACAGATCACAAAATCCTTTTGCAGAATAAGAGTACGCACCAAAACAAAGTCTGGGGTGGTAAATTTTACGAGAAAGTAGAACAAAAAGTTAAAAATTTATTTATTTTTGGCTCGTGAATTTGTCAACTGAGATTAACTTTTGTCATTTACTGATGTTCTGTAGCTCGTATGTATGAAATGAGACCAGCCCAGACTTCAGAAAACTCTAACAAACAACACTGACTATGTGTCATTCCAGTCAAAAGCCTAACAAAAAGATTTAACATGTAAACAGCTGTACGTGTACAAATTTTGTTTAGTGCACGTAAACGATGACAAGCAGAGGAGTTACTGTAGTTGATAGGTCTTTTTGCAGATGACAAAATAATCGAAAAACAAAGACAGAACTATACGTTGGACAAAGAGCGATAGCCTGGCCTCTCTCGAAAAATAATCTGCAGTGCTAACGTCGAAGAAGTTCTTCAGTCACTATAGCATCCTCTTAATGTTAAACAGGGATAAAGTAATATTTTTAATGAACTTTTTAATGGTATTTCTAAAGTTTCTGAACACAGAAAAATTCTAAATCAGGAAAATTCTGAACAATGGAAAGTAAAAAATATATAATTTGGTAACAAAGTACTGCGTTTTTTTTTAAACTAAACTAATTTTTAAAAATTATTTTTTACTTTTTGTATATAGCCATTTTATAACCACTTTTCTTCTTCCAGCAATTATACAATGCATTAGATTTTTATAAATCACGTCCCAAATAATAAGTATTTCATTATTTTTAGTTTTGAATCTGTCAAACAATACTTTGATGAATGTAAGCGTTCAAGTTTCAATAGAAAATATTAATTACAATAAACAAAGTTATTCGATAAAATCTAAATAGGTGTTGTATTACCCTCTCTTCCTCTATAGCCATTGGGGTGATGAAACATTGTATGATGGAACAACTTGTGTAATAACCTCATTCAATAGTGTCGTCCACACTTTGCATATTTTATATCTTTGCAGATTTTGACGTTTAAAACCAATTATAAATTTACAAGCTGCTGTAGGAAGCCTCTAATTTTGCATATTTTGCAATACATAGCATGTACCAGAATAAGTGATGATATAATAAATGTTTACAGAAACGTTATTCTTACAAAAATTAATATTACGCAATACTCTCTTCTCCTCTATAGCCATTGGGGTGATGAAACATTGTATAAAGAATGATGACATCGGTGGTGACGACGATGAAGATCTTGTATATGTTAAGGGGCATGAGAAACAAGA
This sequence comes from Solenopsis invicta, assembly GCF_016802725.1. Lineage (NCBI taxonomy): Eukaryota > Metazoa > Arthropoda > Insecta > Hymenoptera > Formicidae > Solenopsis > Solenopsis invicta. The sequence goes on along the minus strand of NC_052670.1, from coordinate 15,566,280 downwards.
GTGGTTGAAGGATATGCTGGATGCTGATGCGAGAGATAATGTAGTCATCAAGACCATAGATGCTGATTATGAAGACATGGAATCTTTGAATAAATTAGATGCTACTAACACTATACAATGTGGAAAACATGTTAAGAATTGCTCATAACAAAATGTATTTAAAATGTATAATTGGTGGTCACAACGCCAAAAGAAAAATTGTATTATTTGAAAAAATAAAAATATAAAATACATAAATATATATATTTTTTTTCTTTCCCTATCCCGATAGTTAAGAATCAATAGTGGTATAATAATGATTCAATAGTAGTACGATTATGAAACAACGCGGTTCGATAGACGTTCGATCATGAAACAATGTGGTTCGATAGACGTTCAATTGATGTTCAATTATTGATCAATGTGGTTCAATAGACGTTTGATCATAGAACAACGTGGTTCAATTGATGTTCGATCATGGAACAATGTGGTTCGATAGACGTTCGATTATGGAACAACGCGGTTCAATAGACCTTCGATCATGGAACAATGTGGTTCGATAGACGTTCAATTGATGTTCAATTATTGATCAATGTGGTTCAATAGACGTTCGATTATAGAACAACGCGGTTCGATAGACGTTCGATCATGGAACAATGTGGTTCGATAGACGTTCGATCATAGAACAACGCGGTTCGATAGACGTTCGATCATGGAACAATGTGGTTCGATAGACGTTCAATTGATGTTCAATTATTGATCAATGTGGTTCAATAGACGTTCGATCATAGAACAACGTGGTTCAATTGATGTTCAATTAATGTTTAATCATTGTTTGAGTATATATAATTGTCATAGAAGATAAAGCGTTAGTCATACTATGCGACCGAGAACTTAATGTGTGTGGGCAAGAGAGAAAAAACCACAATAGCCTTAACGTGTGCGAGCGAGAGCGCACAGGAGGGAGGGAGACAGAGAGAAAAAGAGAGAAAGCAATACGTTTATTCCTAAATAATTGTTATTTGCTAAACTAATTTTTTGATAAATTAATATAAAGCACCCCATAAAGATAAATCATATCAATTTTAAAAAAAGCGGATTTTCTATGTCAAGATAAAACATTACAATAGATTTTCCATTATTTTTTCTTCCTATGATTAAGTTGAATAAAACTTCTTTTGAAGATTTTTTTTTCAATACGTAATATCTATGAGAAATTTCTAGATTTGAATGATATTACTCTAAGAATTTTCTAGAATGTACGATGTGATACTGCTAGCTCTATAAATTAGGAACACTGAGACTATAACGTGACTATAATCATGAGAACAGATTATTTCCCTGTTCCCCACATGGTAGATACAATTATCGTACATTTATAGACATATCAAATTATAATAGTAACTGTGATCACGATACAATCTCAAAGCTTTATAGACGCAACCATGTGATTCGTGGCAAGCTTTCTGATGTAGAGAAATTTCACGAGTGGGCCTTCGTTAAGTTATAATCTGTATTAAATACGAACAAGTGATGTAAAAAATTTATTTTATTGGATATATGGAAAAGATTACAAAATATAGGAGAGGATTACATAATAGAAAGTAAGTAAGAAAACGCTGTCGCATCAGTCGATCAGTGAACAGTTAAAAACTCAGAAAGAAAAAAAAAATATATATATATATATATATATATATATATATACGAGAAGAAGATGGACTACTACGTGCCGCTTCAACAGGACGAAATGTGTGAAAAAGTGTAAGTATTTATAATTTTTATACATTTTTTATATTTTGTTTCCGTTTTTGCAATTAACTTATCCATATTTTTTTATTTACAGAACATTGCCACGGTATACGCCTCACATTTTGGGGAGGAGATTGGCATTGACGTCCACAGCATATAAATATCTCGACATTGGAATCAGCGTAGGACCAACATCGTTTGTGGAGATACTTATTGGTGACAATCGAGGCAATTAAATAATTCTGGCTCATGCAACGTGGACAGCACTGTTCCAGAAACGTGCGGACATTGAACGACTCGTGCAGTCGACTTCTCCTTCCTCAGCATTACCGATTCAAGATCTTATTGTACAACTCATTAAACTGAGTAATGAAAATATTGTTAAATTAACATTACGCGATACTTGCATGTATTTGAAACCAAAAACTGTTCTTTTTCTGTTTGAGCTCGAACAATGCGTCGAGCATATATATTACTCTTTATATCAATATACATATACAGTGAGCGAAAAATATAAACATTTTGTAACCCTTTTACGCCAAAATTATGTTAATAAAAAATGCGATGCGAGCAAAACTCTTGCGAGAAAAATATGATAAAACTTCGCTTTTAGAATGTGAAATGTTAGCTTACGCTTTAGATAATATTGTACATGATGCATTACATGACAAATAAATAAGAAAAAAATTGAAATTTTGTAACGATGTCTTCAATATTATCTTTTCCTATTCAACTATTATCCCTTAAAAGATAAAGCATTAGTCACACCATATTCAAGCGAGAACAATGTGTCCGGGCGAGAGAAAGAGAAAACCATGTACAATAGCTGTAACGTGTGCGAGTGAGAACGCGCAGGGGAAAGGGAGAGAGAAGTGATACGTTTATTCCCAAATTATTGTTATTTGCTAAACTAATTTTTTAATAAATTAATATAAAATTTAGATTAAATTGATATTAGGTTAATATTAACCTAATATAAACATAATAAAAATTTATATTAATTTATTAAAAATTAGTTTAGCAAATAACAATTTGGAAAAAAAAATTATTTTAATTATTAGTTTGATATAAAAAATTATTTTAATTAATAATCGAAAATAAAAATTATTTTAATTAATAGTTTGATATAAAATTAATATAAATTTAATGCGAGCGAGAACGCGCAGGGGAAAGGGAGAGAGAGAGTGATATGTTTATTCCCAAATTATGTTATTTACTAAACTAATTTTTTAATAAATTAATATAAAATTTATATTAAATTGATATTAGGTTAATATTAACCTAATATAAACATAATAAAAATTTATATTAATTTATTAAAAATTAGTTCAACAAATAACAATTTGGAAAAAAATTATTTTAATTATTAGTTTGATATAAAAAATTATTTTAAATAATAATCTGATATAAAAATTATTTTAATTATTAGTTTGATATAAAATTAATATAAATATAATTAATTTAATCAATAGTTTGATATAAAATTAATATAAATTTAATTAATTTAATTAATAAAGGAGGGGGGGGCTCCCTTCCCCATCCCACTCTTCCTCCCGTGTCACGTGACTTCCCCCACCCCAAATTGAGTTAGAACCGGCCCCGTACATCTACTATCTATCTGTACGAGATTTAGCCGACATTTTTTATTTTGGATGTGGTACAGGTAAGAGATAATTGGAATAATTGTAGAAAAAGTAAAAGTCGATAAAGAAGAGACAAAAACGTGAGTTGAATATTCTATTTAACATAAAAAAACTTATTGATTGACTGAATTGCAAACTATAATTAATTAACTCGATAAATTCTGTGACTAATAAATGTATTGTGATGAGGTTCTCTAATCCAAAACAAGACGAGAAAATTTGAAAAATGAAAAAATATTGCTGTGCCTTTTATTCCATACGTGTAGTTTTTTATGTACGAGATATAAGCACTGCCACATCCATCTAGCGGCGATACCACGTACTACTCGCAGGTGTACGACTTTAAAGATAGATCTTTTGGGTTCATGCAGTGAATATGTCGTCAATATATTCGATTGACTTGTTCGCTATCGACTGTCAATCTTATGTATTTTGATCAACAGATGCTGCTGCATTTTTACGTGATGTTTGCTAACACTATTTGCAATAAAAAAACTGCTTGGCGTTTGTTAACAGTCTGTCATCAATATGTTCGACATTTGCTTACTGTTAACCACTCTGTCATATATTTTACCAAGATTATTGCATATTAACAAAAGTGTGCTACCATAATTGACTATAACAAAGTATGTTTTCTGTTTACGGTTTTTCTACTAACTAATCTGTTGCCAACATTTGCAATTGTAAAAAATGTTATGAGGGATAATATAAGTTTCAAAGTAATTTTAAGTAATCTTACTATTATTCTGTGGAGAAAATGTTTTTTAAAGAACAATATTTTCTGTACCTTAGGTTTTTTGTGACGTACTTTTTCAGGATAAGGATGAAATGATTCGAAATTTTGTATGCAAATGTCTTGATAGTCAGACCATGTTGAGCAAGGATTTTTACGTGATTCATTTATACACGCACGCGTATGAGCGCGCGTATCCCCCCTCCTCCCACCTCCCCCCACACACACACTCACACACACTCACACACTTACACATAAGGATTAGACCTCTGCTACGTCATATCTTGCACATTTATTCACGTTATTATGTATTTTTTCAAAGGCTTTTTTCATTCTAGCCGATATTAGGTCCGCCATTTTGAATTTTCCAAAAGGCCAAACGGCATCGAAAAATAGAGATTTCAACGAAAATTTTAAGCCCTTTTCAAACATTTTATCTCAAAAATTGAAATGGGCAGCAGGGGTGGCCTTTTTGACATAAGAATGTCATAATTTCTACAAATTAAATTACTATAAATAAAAAAATTACAATATAGATCATCAAATAAATTTAATATTTTATTTATAAATTAATTTTACATAAAATTGCAAAATATTGTTTTTTTTATATGAGTACACACACACACACACACACACACACACACACACACACACACACCCCCAACCTAACCTTGATATTAAATAATTCAGAGATTTACAGAATACTTATTTTTCTTCATTGTATTTTTGTTCTAGGAGTGATACTAATAAAATTTCCGAACAGTGATTTATCAGAAACTTTAACTACAGTCAGGAATTGGCTACGAAATGCTGCTTGGCGTAAGCAATAAGAAGCGCTGTCATTTAGTCACTTTTTGTTACTTTTTTTTTACATGTCACTAAAATATCACTGTTATCCAAAAAGAGTTACTATTATCACCTTTTTTGTGCAATTTGTGACATATTATATTATTGGTAGTTTGTATTTTGTTTCATGTGCAATTTGTGACATATATTATTGGTAGTTTGTATTTTGTTTCATGTGCAATTTGCAAAGGATTATATTATTGGTAGTTTGTTAGATTTTATAACGCTATAGCAACTTGTCATACAAGTTAAATTTTATTATTTGTTAAATTAAGTAATAAGATTTTAGTTATTTTTATTATTTAAAAAAAAAGTTTTTCAAATAACTGTATTGAAATTCAATGAAACATATGGCGCCACAAATACTTTAATATACAATATAATTGCATTTTATTAATAGGGCATTTATAATTTTATTTATATTATATTTTTTAATAAAATGCATTTTTAATAAAAATTTTAACTTCTGGTATAATTTTTTCCATCCTTCCAGTCCATTAAACGATTCCTGGAAAATGATAATGGAATCGACGTCAAATTGACGTCAATTTGACGTCGAAATTATTCCGACGTCAAATTGACATCAATTTGACGTCGATTTCATTTTGATGTTGATTCGATATATAGGTTATTTCTCGTTGACTATTACCGAAAGAATGTTAATATTACATTTATTAAATGTTTTATACACATTGATATTGACATCCAAATGGCATCGAAATTTGAACATTTTAACGTCGATGTCGACGTCAAATTTGATCTCATTTCGACCGTTAAAATGACGTCAATTCGACGTCGATCCGACCTATCATTTCTCCCTGGGATGTAGCCGGTCCCAAGCCCGGATAAAGGAGGAAGGTTCCTGGGTTAGGTTAGGTTAGGTTAGCACCCTACCCAGAGTAGAACCCATAACCGCTCATACAACCAAAACCTTGCCTCGGAATAAGACAGACTCATCGATGACAACACATACAAGACAAAAGACGAGGAAATAGAAAGAAGAGGATATGATATGCTTTGCAACCTGGGAACAAAGAGAGAACAAGCCAAGCCTATTAAAAAAGAAGGAAGAAGAAGTATAATAATAATGAAAAATGTTTTTATGCGAAGAAAAGGTATATAAAATACATTTTTATAAGATTACATTATTTTATGTAATCTTATCTTTTATATCTCATCCACGGTCGAAAACCTTTTATACATAATGCACATCTGTATTTTGTACTTGGATCTTCCCAATTTGTTGTATCACTAAATTTTTTTTCAAACACAATTAATGCGCCCAACGACGACAAGTATTATACATTACTAGAGGTATTTTACAATCGCTGAAACAATACTGACAAATTTCTTTCATACATCTAGATGACGTTAATAAGGTTTCAGCAATAGTTGTTCGATATTGTACAGGATTAAAGTTTTCATCAAAAGATTTCTCGCGTATTATACATTCTAGATAATATATTGCATACACGCCACAATTAAAAGTATTGTTCTGAAAAGGCCTCTTATTACATATTACTTTGCGCCATCTTCGATTACATATATTTTTATTAGACTTATCTAGTAAAGAAGTTTCTTTCAAGTACTTTTTAAACGCTGCAATCGCTCGTTCTTTGTCCGAACTCTGTGCCAATTTTGGATCCAGATGTAAAATTGTACTTTTATTTAAATTAATAATTAAAAGGCACCAATGCGATAAGTATAAATAAGGTATTAACATTACACCGTTAACAGGATTTGTTACATTATGCGCCATTGTACACTTTTAGACATTTTATACGAATCTCCTATCATATAATATGAATAATTTGTAGGAACATATATAAAATTAGTAGAGATGCTGTTTAAGAGAATAATTGTGAAACAATCAATAATTTTGCCATCTATCCATTCGTTGTTTTTCAAAGAACAAAATTCTTCTGCAATAAGATTATCGCATTGGTGCCTTTTAATTATTAATTTAAATAAAAGTACAAATCCTGTTGCATTTGTTATTGAGCCATGTCCGATTTTAAAAGTAGGTTCCGTTGATTCCAAATAATATTCTACATCCAAAAATAGACCGTTATCAAGAGCGTTAGCATAAGTTGAACTTTCACTTAAATTGAATTTTGATAAATCCATTGTATTAATATTTTGACTGGATGAAGGAGTACTTGTATAAAAATTATATTTCTTTGCTATTCGTCCTAATGAGCGACCTTCAAAATGACTATACAACGGCTTCTGTTTCTTTTGCCACGTTTCTTCTATTACTGCTTCATTAATATTCTCTACATTACAATACGATACCTTACTTCTCCTGCGTTTCTTTATAGGCATGTTTAATTTTAATTCTGCGCAAAGTTGTGCAATATAATCTTTCATTTTTTTAACAAATCGTCCAACTTTTAAATTAACTTCATCACGCAATACATTTTTTTTAACAATATTGAAAAAGCTTTCTACATTTGCAATGCTTAATCAAATTGTACCAGATGTAATCAATTGTAATAGTAACGCAGACCACATTGGAGCAAAAGGCATATAATGATTTGTAATATAATCAGCAATTTCTGGAGCATAATATTTATTATCTTTAACGTTGTTATCTTGAACAATACTTTTTAAATCAATTTTGATATATATCTTTTAAAAAAAGGCAAATCAATAAAAATTCGACCTTCTAGCTTATAATTTTCATCAAAAATGTCTGCGTTACTTTCTGCATCTGAATTTACATAATCTATTTCCTTTTCATATATATATTTTGCAGTACGAAATTTATTGATATCATTAATACTTTTATGAACCTCTTTGGAACAACATGTCAATAATATTATCATAAAATTTTCATAGCAAAAATCTAAATCCTCCAAAGTATTGCAATGTATCAGTATACCCATGCACTCTAAAATAAGGCTTTTGTTCTGTATATATTTTGCAAATTTGTTAGAAATACTAGATGAAATACGTTTTTGAAAATGAGCACAACAGCTATGTACAACAATTAAATTTGGGCGGATATTTTCTTTTTTACTAAGCATTACATAAACTTCTTCTAAATACTGAGATACTGTTATTTTATTCCATTCATTCATTATTGCATTCATTAAAGCTCAACTCCAATCGACAACTATAACTGAGAATAATGGCCAAGTTATACGTTTTATTTGTAAAAAGTGACAAAAAGTTTTTAAAAATATACTTATTGCATTAGTATCGTGTACTGCAGAAATCATTTCAGCTATAGGAAAAATAGTACCATTTTTATTTATTACCATTGCATAATATAGAATGTGTTTGCATTTAATATCTTTTGGTTTACGGACAACAGTACCAGTAGCATCGAAATGAATTATAATATCATTTTTATCCAATATGTTAATTTGTTCTTCTGTAAACATATATACATGAAATGGCAAACCTGTATTTCGTATATATGGATCAGATTGTTGATCTACGATATATTTTTGAAATAAGTCGGACAAATCATATGAAGAAAGATATAAATCGTTTTTCTTATTCTCTTCCGATTTTGCTTTTTGATATGTACTAAGTTTACGCAAGTCCTCAAAATATCCATCTTGAGCAAGCTCGGAGTTCGTATTTTCTACAGTTTTTAATTGCAACATTCGAGGGGACATATAATTCATTTTTAATTTGGCCTGATCTCGCGTTTTACCTCTTAAAGTTAAAAAAATTGGACGACCTTTGTGTGTTATTTCTGTACATTTTGTACTGGAAACAAATATATCAATTATAGCGCTATTTAAATCGGTAATATCAAATTTAAATTGTTGTACATGACTGCTGTATCTACACTTTGCATATGCTGTTAAAAAATTAGTACTACGTCGTATTCCGCCATAAAACTTTAATGGACATGGAAAATTTAGTAAATGTACCATATTGTTTTGGATCGTTTCTCGTATATAATCTTTGTCAATAATTCCATATTCATCAAAAACATTATTGCGTTCAATATTAAATTGTCCTTGCAAAATACAAAATTTTTTTCGTATTTTTGATTTCGCTTTTTCTGGAATAAATTCAACGGAACTATCACTATTATTGTCATTTACATTATTATCACTACAACTTACATTATTATCACTTGCGCTATTTGTTTTATTTTCAGACTGTATGTCTTCACACAATGTTTGGATATTATTTTCATGAAATAGCAATTTAGGCGATTTTATAGTACGTCGTTGCGGCGTAATAAAATTATCGCAAGACGATTCGCTATGTACCTCGTATAATGTTTTATTATTATTATTTCTTCATGTAACACAAAGTCCGTTTTCAGAATTGTATCGCTGCACTGAGATTGTAAAGTATCTTCTACGATATTTCGTATGTTTTGAATATTATTATTCCAGATCTTTTTGTAAGTTAAATATTTTTTACGATCAAATTTTCGTTTCTGTTTTTGAAATATCTGCAAAAAAAGGAATTTATATTTATACCATAAATATCATTTTAAGATTGCAATGTTTTTAAAATAAAACTGATATTAAAGAAGATATTAAACTGATATTAACTGATATTAAAATCATTATACCTTTATTTTTTCTGATAGCATTTTCTTTGAGATTGCATTCGTGTAGTGTTTCTATAAGAATAATATTAAAATGTGCACTATTTTCATACAAATTTTAACATTGCTTTTATGGAAACATTGCTCGAGTGCAATCGCAAAAAAACCGCTATAAAACGCTCTTCAGTTCTAAGCCGGATCGTAATCGATAACCGAAATGTAATCATTATTTTAACCGGCCCAAAATCGAAATTGAAATCGAAATATTGTGCAGGCTAATTTCCAAAACCAAAATTCAAATCGAAAATTGAACTAAAAACACCGGAAAAATGTTTTCGATTCAGTTATAGTTGTGGTCCCTTTCTAATCAAATATTTTAGAGAAGATACTTACTAATTCGCAAACAGAACCTTTCCCACAAGAATCAAAATTCACATCTTGGATGGATTTTACCACTTTGCATAATATTGCAGCCAATTTTTTTACTTCTGTGCATTCCAAATTTTCAAAATTATCCATATTATTCATATGATATGCACAAAGATCTTGACTTGGACCAAATAAATGCAGGATCCTTGTCCGCTGCACTTTTATACTTAGAGATTTTCCGAGCTTTCGTCCTGATTGGCAAATCTTTTCGAGTAGGGATTCATCCGGGATTGGCAAATCTAACTCTACCGATCCCGAAATCGACAAATAACCGCGAAGCGGCTAAGACAAACGGTCGCCGCGTTCAAGATCACGGACGCCGCTATCGCTCGATCATAGCCGCTTCCGGCTTAGCATTTTCGCGACTGCGGCATCGACGCCGCGGCGTCTGATTATGTGCGTCCTGCAAAAGGATGCCGCGCATGTCAAAGCCTCCGGCGAATGTCCGAAACTCAACTTCCCCTTTGGCTATATTGCTAGTTGTCTTACTCACACTAATGGACATTGTGTTACACAGTTATCAAAATTCCAGCGAGAACAGGAAAATGCAAAAACTCACACAGAACGCACACAACACTTGCTCAGGGAAAAACAACAACAAAAAAAAATTATCTCACACTCAATGCAGAATTCCTCGCCGGCCCGTGTCTCCGCAGCTAATCCAAGCAAAAAAAAATTCTCAATTGCTACGCCCGTGTCTCGCAAAGACCGTAAAAGAGAAATTCTTACTGGCGCGCCCCACGTTAGGCGCCAAATTTTGTCACGTATTTTCCTGACGCCGGATAGCAACGGCGAAATACGCGATCAAACAACGGAATGACTCGCGAAACAAGCGCGGAAGCGACGAACGAACTGAGAAACACCAAACGCTCGCACCAAATCGCGAGATTGGGCGCCAGACGCGATGATACCGGTCACGTCTCCGAGTTCACTCTTCAACTCTAAACACGGATTCACAACACGCGAGAACGTGTCATGCCGAAACGCAAAATTGTCGCTCGCACGCGGCCAACTAGCTCCTCTAACCGGTAGAAGGGCGGGGCAGCGGAGACAGGGACGAAGCGGCTCTCTTACGGGAGGCGACGGGTAGGCGAGAAATCAAGTAAAGTCAGGCCAATATAACAGATAGAGAACACATATATTGCAGTGCATAATAGAGACGGCATACAATAAAATAAGAAAGAAAAAAGCGGTTAACGTACGAAAGGAAGACAAAGAGATAAGGAGTTGACAAAAAAAGAAATTAATAAGCCGGACGCGGGAATTATTTCAACTCAGACCATAATTACGTTACACGCGCCGATCACGACGACTGGTCCCGCGCGAAGCGCGGCAGCCAATCACGCGCGCTCTGACCGGCGCGGCAAGAACGTGAACGCAGAGCCTCCGCTAAGGCGAGCCACGTAATTCTGAGACAAGAGTGCGTACAATAAAAGCTTCGCGCCGGCGACAACGCAGTCGCCTGAACCGCACTACAAAATTAATAGAACACGCGCGATACACCAAGTCACCGATATCTCAGGTGGCCGTATGATCACGGTCGTAACACGACTCACGCACGTGCGCGAGGGCTTTGCGGCTTCCCGGGAAGCCGGTCGTTCGCGAGCTTCTATGGCAGGACGGCTCAAACATACGCGGCAGCCAACAGCTGGGTGCCTCGGCAAGATCTCGGGCTTGAGGTGGAGAGCCAGCCAAACACTAAGAAGCAAGGTGCGTTCAATCGCCACGCGGCGGACGCACTCGCACACTAACCTAATGGCTCCACCTCAGAACGCGAGCCGGTCGACACCGACAGCTCGTGGCTTTACACAATTGTCAGAGGGTCACCTCGACGACGACTCTGGTCCTTCTCTTGGTCCCTCGGATCCTTTGGGATCCTCCGCTGGACGCGCTCGCCAGGCCGGACACTCTCGCCGATCTTTCCGATAGCCACCGACGATAACTGGGACCGATATCTCGCACTTGCTCGCTCTCTAACGCAACGTGTACGCCGAACGCCGGGTCGCACGCAAAAGCCGAGAGGATCGCGCTCGATGCGCGATCGATGAGCGCTACCCCTCCCACAAGGTGCGCGATATCCTTGCGCCTAGCGGCGCGGCCTATCAGCGGCCGCCCTTATCTAGCCGTGACGTCACGGTAGCGCAGTGTCGGGTCTCCGCAAGTGTCGTGCGGTCCCCGTCGGCATCCGACATCCTCGTCGTTCTCGTCGTCCTCGCGGACGACAGCAGCAGAATTTTTCCAGCGACGACTCTTCGCCGCTACCCTCTTCGATGGACAGCCGGCATTCGACGGCCCTCGTCCTGGCCGTTCGTCCGCCCCAGCCTGTCCATCAGCTGTGTCTCGCGAGCCTCCTCTGCGTGGCGCTTATCTGTCGCCACGTCTTGTCTCCTCCTCTCCGTCGGCGTTTTCCTGTGCGCCGGCCCTGGACGATCGCCCTCTCCTTTTCCGGTCGCGGTCCGTCTCCCTCGCCGCTGCTGGTCCTTAGGCGACGTTTGTCGAGGTGCCCGCGGTTACATGAAATAAGCCGCGAATGAGTAAATAAAACAATACGCGACGCAGTCCCGCCGGAGATTTCGCTCTCTCGCTGAGTGCCCGGCCCGGTCTGTACGCGCCTCCTCGCGCCACGCTTAGGCGGAGGACGAAGTGGCGAGGCAGATAAAACTGCCACGTCACAATATATATATATCTATATATATATATATATATATATATATATATATATATATATATATACATATATATTGTTGGGGTTTACTTTACACTTGCAAATGTCCCTACTTGGCAACGTGTTAAAATAGATTTAATTAATTTAAAGTAGAGATGTGTTTTTGTACCGATAATGTACATCACCTAATAACGGAAATAATAGGGGTAGCCGTATTGTCGACAGTAGCCATAATACCATCTTCTTCTGTATGTAACGTAGAAATATTTTCTTGAAGTATACAATTATCTGATTTATCTGGATGAAGTTTATGATGTACTAAAATTTTTTTAAATATATCAACAAATCGACGAAATGTAGGATTACTGTTACAACTATTATGTGCTCTTATACAATCAAAAAGCAATTCTTTTTATCTTGACTCACTTTGTAATATGGTATATATTTTAAAACCTTTTCATTTTCACATAATTTACGATATAATTGCTGGAGATTATAAATACAAATTAAAAATTCAACAAACTGCACCTTTATTTTTTTAGTAAAAATAAATTTTTCTGAGATTTTTGTTTCCAAATTAAGAAAATATACTTTTCGCATTTGAGTAATTTTACAAAAATAATTTTATTATAACTTTTACCTTTAAAATATATTTTTTTTAACATCGTATGTTTAACCATTACTAATTTAATTGTGTAGTTACGTCACAACTAACATTTCACTGGCCGACGTGATTTCCGTTGTTTGAATAACAGTCACCATTTCCCATGTATTTTTGTCCGCTTAACACGAATCTGCAATGGTTGCTCTATCACGTCAGATTTTTGAGAACAGTGTAATTAAAATAGTTAGGTGAAAATGATGATTTTTGACACTTTTAATTTCACTTTTCTCAAAAATCTGACGTTATATAGCAATTTGCTTACCAGATTCGTGTTCAGCGGACAAAAATACATAGGAGATGGTAACTTTTATTCAAACAATGGAAACCATTGCATGTCGGCCAGTAAAATGTTGGTTATGTTGTGATTATATACAGAAATTAACTTGGTAAAAAAAAACATACGCCGTTAAAAAAAATCTATTTTAAAGGTAAAATTTGACGCTTTAAGATGGCATATATGGAAGTATATAAAAAATTACTTTAGTAGGAAAAAAATGAGAAATATGTCAAAAATGTCATTTTTGACACTTTAGCCTCAATTTTTTCAAAAATCTGACGTAATAGAGCAATTTGCTTGCTAGATTCGTGTTTAACGCGCAAAAATACATAGAAAATGGTAAGTTTTATTCAAACACGAAACCACGTCGGCCAGAGAAATGTTGGTTGTATGACTACACAGAGATAAACTCGGTAAAAGAAAAACGTACGACGTTAAAGAAAATCTGTTTTAAAGGTAAAAGTTGACACTTTAAGATGACATAAGCGGAAGTAGAAAAAAATTTACTTTGCTAGCAAAAAAATCTCGAATATATTGAAAAACATTTTTGACACTTTTAACTTCACTTTTCTCAAACACCTGACATGATGGAGCAATTTGCTTACCAGATTCGTGCTTAGCGCGCAAAAATACATCGGAAATGATAAAGTTTATTCAAACAACAGAAAAGAAGTTTAAAAACGGAGGCCTGTGTTATTAATAATACCGGTGACGTCGTGTACTGCAGAACGTTCTTTTTCTGCTTTGAAAAGGTTAAAAACATATTTACGTTCTACGATGCAACAAGTTCGATTGAATTCAGAAGTTATATTGCATGTGCATTCCGAGATTGCTGAAACTTTAGATATTGATGCACTTATGAATGAGTTCATTATAAAAAATAAATTTCAGAGTACGTTTGCTCTACGAAATTAAATTCTTTATCAGATTTTCTTCATTATGTTTTATTTCATGAGTTTAAGTATGTTTCAAGTTAAATTAGAAATATTTATAAAATATTTACAACTTTATTGCCCATTATTTTATATAATTTCTTATGATAAAGAGATTTTAATATGAAAACTAAATAAATTCTGAAAACTTTTGTTCCCCCCCTGCCCTCTCAATCAAGTTGTGCAACTCCACACATGGCGAGCCGACAAGTCGCCGCTCCTGGCTATCACCCAGGGGGTAGAGATATCTCTGCCTCTACCGAGAGCTGAAGAGCTCTTGGGATAGCTGCCGTCGGTCCGGAGGTTTTATCAAATACCGGATTCCCTTACTAAGGAAATCCCCGCGGAATCCACCTACCGCGACTTCGCGTAATGAACCGGCCGGTTCCGAAAAATACATCGTCGAGCCGTCTGCACGACGTCCTGACCCGCGCTCACAGCGGTCCGCTCTACGAACTTCGCACCAGCAAAGTAAACACGCCGCGCAGAAGAATAATAAAGCGCGACGAAGACAGAGACACCGCACCGCTCGTACGAATCGAGTACTGTACATAGCCGTTCATGTAAATACCGCAAATAGAATTGTATTATAAATGAAAAATTTTTACAATTTATTTGCTTTAAATAAAATTAATAAATTAATAAATTGTAATGAACCTTTTTTTAGAAAAACGGAAATTAAACGTTTCTTCAAGAAGATTGAAACGTTCCCTGAAGCAATGCGAAAACATCGTAACTGTATCCCAAACTGACTGTAATATGAGGCAAAAATATTACGACGCTAAGTTACATCTTTTGGAAAAACAAAGAGCGAATAGCTAATGCCAAAGAAAGCCAGGTTCAATGCCAAAAAGAATTAACTACTGCTATGTGTAAAATTCAAGAGTATTTCGAGCAAAAATACTAAAAGTTTATTATAGAAAATACTAAGTTACTATTGAACAAATTACTATTGATAACTAAGTTTATTATAGAAATTGAAACTATTGAAAAAAGTTACTATTGATACTAAGTTTATTATAGAATACTAATTGTAAGTTACTATTGATTTTGAAGTATTGTATTCAGTATTATATTCAGTATTATATTGTATTCGGTATTATATTGTATTTGGTATTATATTTAGCTTAAATAAACTTGATATTATTTATATATATTTAGGATTTATTTACCTAATTTATACAAAATTGTCCAATTACAACTGTATAATATAATATAAACTATATTCGCTATTATCATTTAAATCAAAATTACTTTCATGATTACAGAAATTATAAAATTAATTTTTTTCAACGTTTCTTTAGTAATTTTTCCTGTAGAATCGATTGGCGCAATCAGTTCTCTTTTAGAGTAAATTTTTAATAATTTGTTTATACCAATTGGTTGTAAAATTGAGTTTTGAAAGAAGCAGAAAATTGTCAAGCAGGAAAAGAAAACACACAATATGTACAAGTTCGAAAAAATAATGATCTCTCTGATATTCTAAAGGTGAATAAAGTTATTGCCATATTAATGTTATAAGTAATGTCATTCAAGTAAATAATGAGATTTTTGTTATATTTTTTATTGCAGATACGCATATATTTTCTGAAAAAAGTAATTCCTGTAATAATGCACTTAAAGAAAAAGCAAATTCTAATTTTTATATCCATAATAAGCAAGGTAAGAACAAAATCTTATATACAATGTATATTAACCTTCTTATGTATATTAACCTTCAAATTATTATCAAAAACTTGTATAGGGGAAAATGGGGCAGTTTGACGCAGAAAAATTCAAAGTCAAATTTTATGGCTTAAAAATTATTAAAGAATATGTCTGAAAGATTCTATTCATAGCTAAATTCAATAATAACCTCATTCCTATCAAAATAATTGCCTAAGTGAGAAGATAAACGAAATATAACGTGTTAAGTAAAAAATGAGATTTGTATCATTCTGCTCCACTTATGGGGCAGAATGATACAAATCAATTGGGGCACTTTGATACTATATAATAATTGTATCTAACTGATAATAATTTGAAACATTTTTGTAGCGGGAACTATTTATTCGTTAAGACAATCAGTCTTACATATAATAATCAGTCTACTCCTTTCTTCTAATTAACCCTTTTATTTACAGTAAGAGTAACTTCCCAATCAACAAAATGTTACCTCTGTGTCGACAGACTGACGCAGATTTGATCAAGACGTGTTGGCAGACTGAACTCAACTGATCTCAAATTCTGCTTATATTCTGCTGACAGAACCTCTTGATATTCTATGTTAGTGAAATTACAGCGCCAGGCCAGCACGCCGTGCTGCCAGCACATGACGCCAGATAGGCGGCAGAATTCGAACATGACATGCGCAACATAATCTAACGGCAGACTGCTAGTATAAATTGAGCACCCCATACTGACAAGATCTGCTGTCACGCTGGCAGCAGAAATTAAACATTTTTATTCAAAAACTTTTATTATAAAAAAAAATTTTTTTTACTTTTCAGTTTTCTTGCAGATTTAATTCTTATTTTTATTATAGATTAATCTAATTCGCATATATTCTATTTTACTAATTACGATTAAGCATTATTTTACAATTTTTAAAAACGCACGGGGCCGGTGTTAAACCCGATGGAGGGAATAACTCGTTCCGTAGTATGTGTAAAACACAAATTGCTTTATTACTAATTACTCGTACAAAACAAAAACTTTAAAAAAAGAAACCGCTTCTTCACGTGCTTCCACGCTCTCGCCATCTTGGGCATCTTCATGCATTTCGCGCGCTCGCCTCACCTACCTACTAGTGCGCGTTCCGCAACGCATAACATTATGGCTTCGTGACAGCCAGCGTTCCGAACATGTCGCCCGCCTTGAAAGACTCGGCTTTCAAAATTGAATACAATGCAACTTACACACTATGGTTAAACTAACTTATTCTATGTCTATTGGCAAAATACAAATTTTAGAAATTGCACGTGTTACTATCCCCTTCGCTGTTCTTATGCTTATAACTCTACATTTGTTATCCCTTTCGGGATGGCACTCGATTATTCGTCCTAACGGCCATTGCATAGAAGGAACATGATCTTCGCAAAGAATCACCATTGATCCGATCCTGACCGGAGACACTGTATCCTCGCGATTCCATTTCATTCTTTGTTGTAAATTTGACAAGTATTCCGTTGACCATCCAAACCAAAAAAATTGAACTAATTTGGTAAGATATTGAAATTGAGTGAGTTGATTAACAGATTGCTCTAAAAGAGAACATTGTGGGATAGCGTTAAGTGGAGCTCCGATCAGGAAATGACCGGGTGTTAATGCCCTGAGATCATCAGGGTTAGCTGATACAGGAGTTAATGGTCGAGAGTTGAGCACAGCTTCAGTTTGAGTAAGAATAGTGTACATTTCTTCAAAAGTGAGTAGGGCCTCACCCAGTATTTTTCTGAGGTGAGTTTTCACCGACTTGATGCCCGCCTTCCAAATACCTCCCATGTGTGGAGAATAAGATGGAATAAAATGCCATTGAATGGCGTTCTTGGAGCAATAACGTTCAATAATTTCCTTGTGAGATAATTTCTGAAATAAATCGTAAAGTACATGCAGTTCGTTTTTTGCACCTTTAAAGTTACTAGCATTGTCAGAATATATATTAGAACATAAACCTCGACGGGCAATAAAACGCTTCAACGCATTTAAAAAACGGCTGTGCTCAAATTCGACACTAATTCTATATATAACGCCTTGGTCGCCATACAAACAAACACGCATACATACGCCTTGCAACTTTTATTGCGACTAAGTTTCAGGTTGAACGGACCTCCGTAGTCTACACCTACGTTAATAAACGCACGAGTGCCGGAAACGCGAGGACCTGGTAAATCTCCCATTATGTGACGCGTCTGGCGAGGTCGAAAGCAAATTACACACTTGTGTAGCACCTATCTAATCGTGGATCTTGCTGATAATATCCAATATGATTCCTGCAAGGTGGCTAGTAAGGTTTGTGCACCTAAATGCAAATTCTTGATGTGAGCATCGTAAATAATTAAACGTGTGATATGATGAGAAGAAGGCAGCACCGTAGGATGTTGGCGTGTATATGGAATTGGGGCGTTTGTTAGCCTCCCTCCAACTCTAATGATTCCATCGGCATCCAAAAATGAATGTAACGTAAGCAGTCGACTATCCTGTCTGACATGACCTTCGCTCTTCAGATCGACGACTTCTTGAGAGAAACAACGGGTCTGTACTGCTTGAATGATAACCTTCGTTGCTTGCTCCAACTCCTCGACGCTTAGCGTCCGTATTGAAGTTGTTGCAGGATCTTGCTTAGGTTGTTTCCACCGCAGACAATAAGCGAGAAGCCGTGTGAGACGTGTCCATGATGAGAATCTTTCGAATATGTCATCAGTCTCAGCAACCATTGTGCAATTTACGATTTTTGTCCTGGATTCCGGAAGTTCGCCTGTTATGCCTGGAATCTCTTGGTTGATGTGCTCTTCCGGGTTGCAGAGTCAATCAGGCCTTTTCCACCAAAGCTGAAGATGTTTCAATTGACTAGGATTTACTCCTCGTGTAATAAGATCTGCAGGATTGTCTTCAGATCGGACATGATGCCACATACTCCTTTCCGTTAGTTGTTGAATCTCTGTGATCCGATTTGCAATAAATGTTTTTCGTAAATATAACTCGTCGCGTATTCACCTCAGCACAATCGTAGAATCACACTACAGATGACGGAACTAAATTGATATGGTAAGCGTTTCCATGACCTGATGCATTAACCACTAGCCCTGCCAACAGCACTGCTCCACATAACTCTAATCGTAGTAGAGAAATTGTCTTTAATGGTGCAACCCTTGATTTTGTACACAAAAGTCTAACAGTCGCGTGATTGTGTTGGTTGACGGATCGAAGATATATGCACGCCCCATATGCGTTTTCTGACGCATCTGAGAACCTGTGCAACTCAACCTTGACTGGGTTTTTACAGATCACTACTCTTGGAATGCGAATCTCATTTATCGACGCTATCGTATTCACATACTCAATCCATTCGATATGCAAACTGCTTGGCACTGACTCGTCCCATCCGAGCTTCAATTTCCATATTTGTTGTAACATCAATTTTGCCTTGATCGTCGAAGGTCCGATTAGTCCCAGTGGGTCAAAAATTTGTGACGTGATTGACGATACCGCGCGTTTCGTGACTCGCCGTTTCGTATTCTTTAGATGAACTTGATATTGGAGAATGTCCCTGACGACATTCCATGTTAGTCCAAAAGTTTTCACCTCATCTCCAATGTTCACGCATTGCACTGCATTCTCTGGTATTGCAGAAATGAGTGACTGCTCATTCGAATTCCACTTCGGTAGCTGGAAACCCGCTGACTCTAATATTCGTGTGATCTCGTTCTTCAATGTCCGTATCTCTCCAAAATTGTCGCATCCAGTCAGTAAATCATCTACGTAAAAATCCCGCAGGATCACTTCACTTGCTCTTGGATGATCTCGTTGATTTTCAAGTGCTACTTGCTGCAATGGCTAAAAACGGAGCTGACGCCACTCCATATGTTACCGTATGCTGAGACTGTATGATTGATTCTGTCGCTTCGTGTATCTCTATTGATGCACCTAACCCCTTTACAGAACTGGTCAGCTTATGTGTGCTTAAATTCAATCGTTGACAAAGATCTTGCAATATGAAATTAAATTCCAAATCTAATAGCATCCGACACTCGACTCGCATAACCTTGCTATTCTTTAACCATATTCGCGCAGTTGGTAAGATAACTCGCGATGGCGACCCGTACCTACTCATGATAGATGTCAAGACAACGTTTGTTCTTTTTCGGAACTACCATCGCTCGTTGTTGGTGGCTTCTTCGCCGCCGGTTGCTCATCCGAATGCAATAACGTATTATGCTTACCCCCGCACTTTCTACAATGTGTTGCTATGCACTTTGCCGCGAGGTGATTTCCCCTTAGACAATATCTACATAATCGCCTTTCCTTAACAACCTCGTGTCGTTTCGGAACCTCTAATGCCTGAAACTTAGTGCAAAAATAAATCGCGTGAGATTCTTCCTGACAATATACACATTTACGTGCCTCTGACCTATCACTGCTTGTGGCCGTCACTGATCGGCGTGCACTATTGACAATCGCTCGTGCTTTATCTACTAATGCACAATATCGCTCATCTAACTCTACTCGCTCTTCGTCATTCTCGTCTAACTCTTCAATTCTTGCTTGAATCGCATCGAGACCAGACCATGCATTCTGTACGAATTCGATTCTTGTTTTGAGAATTTCTACCGGATCGCCCGAATCGCGAAATCTCTCGATAAATGCTTCGAAGTGCGTGAGCCTTGTCTTATACGTACCGCGTGTACGCCTAAGCGCTACAAGCTCGTTTTCCACCATTGCTAATTTTTTACAGTTACTTCCAGTTGATAATTCCGCTTAACCTACGCTTACAATCGTTTTGTATATCCTCAATTCTATGTTACGTCGTAAACACCCGCTATTCTGCTGATTCGCAGCGCCTTGTTGCTACGCTCGCCTGGTGAGAAAGAGATAGACTTCGTAGCTATCTCGTTCTGTTGCTCCTTGTTACTGCGTGTCGTTGTTGCAAGAGAGAGAGAGAGAGAGAACGCCTGTCTAACCTCTCGTCGTCGTGCCTGCCTCGAGTCGATGAATTATGCCAATAACCAGACTCCTTCTCAGGCTTACTGTTTGTATTGCTTCGCTAGACTACTAACGCCGGACTGCTTCGACAACCTTAGTAGCCACATCCAATTGTTCTCGTTGTATTTTCGATTTGATGTACACCTCTGTATATGTACGGTATCCGTGTTCGAAGGACTAACTTTGTTAAACCCGATGGAGGGAATAACTCGTTCCGTAGTATGTGTAAAACACAAATTGCCTTATTACTAATTACTCGTACAAAACAAAAACTTTAAGAAAAGAAACCGCTTCTTCACGTGCTTCCACGCTCTCGCCATCTTGGGCATTTTCATGCATTTTGCGCGCTCGCCTCACCTACCTATTAGCGCGCATTCCGCAACGCATAACATTATGGCTTCGCGACAGCCAGCTTTCCGAACAGCCGGCGAGATTCGAACATAATATTTCGGGACAATAACCTAATACGCTAACACTGAGCTAATCGTACACTTGTGATATTGTTAATAAAAAGTTATATTTGAAGTAAATCTAATTTGAACAGGAAGAAACTTAGGTGTTGAGTATCGCCCGAACATTCTCACTAGCCCTTTGATTATTTAGCTTTAAATATTTTTAAAATAATCTATATAAACTATGTAAATAATTAAAACCTGTCCCTGCTCAAACTATGTGATGAGTGACGTCACAATTTAAAAATATGCAAAACAGCACGGTTTGCTTGATTTCTGCTGCCAACGTGATGTCAGATCCTGTTAGTACGGGGTGCTCGATTTGTACTGACAATCTGCCGTCAGATTGTGTTGTGCAGATCTTGCACATTCTGTCTAATTCTGTCGCCAATCTGACATTAGGTGCTGGCAGTACGGCGTGTTCGCGTGGTGCTGCTATTCTGCTGTCAAATTGTCGCATAGAGCCTGCTCGTTTTTTGCCGCTAATCTGACGTCAGGTCTTGTCAGCACGCTGTGCTCGATTTCTACTGCCAGTCTGCCGTCAGATTATGTTTCATCACGTGTTGCGTCAGGTTATGTTTCATTTCTGCGGCTAATCTGACAACAGTCCTATCAACACTATTTGCTCGATTTCTGCTGGAATTAAATGCCAACAGTTTCTGTCCTATTTCGGATAGCAGTTTGCTGACACCGCAGATATTGCAGAGTCTGTATGAAATTTGTTGCCTTTCTAGCAACAGAAATTGATAGCAGACTCTCCAAATAATCTGTTTGTTCACGTTTGGCTGACGGGGTTTATTTTGTTTTTACTATCAATTTCCTCTTGCATACAGATTATATAATATTGTTATTGCTATTGGACATATTCTAATATAGAGTTCTGATAGGCAAGTTAACGTGAAGATCCAAGCACATAATGTTTGCAAAAACAAAAAAAATTTTTTTTAAACAGATTTTATTACACGGAGAAAAAAATTTACTTGTTTTGAGCAAATACAATTTCTTAAATTAAAATTTTTTAATTGAAAGAAATAATAAATTTCAAAATAACAAATATTTTTTTGTTTCTATGAAATATTATCTTCAAAGCAAATAATTTATCAATGAAGAAATATTTCCCTGGAACAAAAACATTACTGTTTGATAGTAGAAAATTATTTTATTAAAACTAGTATCTCTAATTACTTGAACCTGACTCCTGTTAATAAGTAAACATTTTCCTTCAATGTATGACATGAATACTAAAAATAATTTATTGATATATTGTATCAAATAAGATATATATACATATAAACAATTATTTCTTGTTCCAAGTACAAATTTTACTTAAGTGAAGCAAATTTAGATTTTAAAGATTACTATGAGACAAAAATTTCAAGTAAAATTTTTGTTTTAACGCAAAAGTATATTTCTAGAAGTGATAAATTTATCTTTCTCTCTCTTTTCTAATCACGATTCTAATATTAAGAAATTAACATTACTTGAAAAATTTTACCTCAAAAAATTATGTTCTTGTTCTTTCATCACTTCTGCATGTTTTAGATAAAATGTTTTATTAATAACGTAATTTTCAATAATTAAGAAAAAATATGATTAATATATACATATATGAAGTGTCATTGTGTAAAAAGAATATATTTACGTAAAAGTATATTTTTTTCAATGAAAATAAATTTATTTCATTTTTTAAAATGATTATTATTTTATATAAATAGTATATTCTTATAAGTGTAATCGAATTAATAATTATCTTAAAAAAAATTAATAATAATTTTATTTTACATAATCATATTTTTTACACACATTTTTTTATTGTTAGTTAATAATTTTTTTTAAATGTTGGCTCAATTGTCAACTTCTCTACTTCACGTACATAATTATATTAAGAAAAAAATTATGCGAGTTAATGTTTACAAAACTGTACATAAAACTGTTATTCCACAATAATCCGAATGCGTTCGATATTTATTATTTATTATTCACATGATGCTCATAATCGGTTCGACTCAAACGTGCTAACAATACTTCGTTTCGGATCGTAAGACCCATCATACAAGATTTTCCCGTAACACGTTATGTTGCATTAAATATATATGTAATCTTAAACTTTATTCAACGCACAAAGAAATCGTAAAATAACATAAGTTGACACACTTACGCTACGTTACGATTTTCTCTGTGCGTTGAATAAAGTTTAAGATTACATATGTACTTAAAGCAACATAATGCGTTACTGAAATGCTTGTGCGGTAGGCGTAAGGAAGAGACTCGATTCTCAATTGTTGAGACTCGCGTTCTTTTCTTTGACATGCTGATGTACTGGCAAGCGCCACGCGCCATAGCTCGCGCAGGCTTGACGAGAGCAGCACCAAAGTAACAATTGAACTCAATTTTTCTTGTGGTCCGAAACGGAAGCATTGTTAGGACGAATCAGACTGATCTGAGTGTTACCGGCATTAGTAATGTATCATAGGCTATGAGTGTGTTTCAAACTGCAATAAACTGCGTATAAAACGTGATAAATGTGATTCGGACCGCAGTGAACTGCTTTTCCCGTGAATTCGCTTGATTGCTTTCCGGCTTAAGAAACAGTGACAAGACACCATTTCAAGAATTTATTAATTGTCGTTGCAATAATGACTGACGAAAAAATAAAAACAATTTTAAAAGAATTGAAAATTGAAAATCTTACAGACGTCTTTGAAAGTGAGTAGAAAGATTTTTGTACTGTTACGTGTCTTATTTATATAAAATATTTTCTTTTAAATATTTTCTTTATAATAAAAACCTACAATGTATACCTAAAATATTCAAAAATTGCAATAAGCAGTACATGTTATTTTTTCTGTTTTAAATAAACATTGCTTTAAATACTATCTTTTTCAGAAAATAAAATTAAAGAAGAGGATTTACAATATTTTACTGAAGAGCTTATTGCACAATTAATTGAACCTATAGCACCAAGAGCACGTTTTTTAAACTACTGGAAAAAAAATTACATTAAGGACAACATTTTAACCGATTCTGTGCATAACTTAGCAAATCCATTTAAAATGAGAAACGTATGTTTTATAATTTTATTTATGATGCCAGTGATTACAACAAAATGTTTTAATCAAGTAATTTTTAAAAATAACAATTATGTTCTAGATCTAACTTTTTTCAAATATTATAATACTGAAAGGTTATAATTAATATGCTAAATTAGTATAAAAAAGTATTAACTTGATTACAAAAGATTATATACATAAAATTTATTTTTATAATTAGATCATTAATGATAGAGCAACTACATCTGAGACTTCAAATGAACAAACAGATTCAGATAAAGAAAATTGTATAGAACGTCAGCAAGCTTTTTCAAGTGAATCACAATTTATAATTCTGACTATGCCGTCTATAAGAAAATTGCTTCAAAAAGAAAGTGCTGGACAACGTATAATAAAAATGTATGATAAAAACGGCGAATTTACTGAAAAAAATCGCAATAAAATGTGTGATATTTTTATTTCGTATCTTGAAAATAAACATGCAAGGTAAAATATTTATTTTTTTAAATATATATTATCTATGCTCTTCCTTAAAAATTTATAATATCTATACTTTATAATGATACATTTTATTATTATAGAAGAAGCAGCGAAATTTGTAATAAAGTTAGCAATGTCATTGTCAAAGGTTTTCCAACAGAATGTCAAAATACATATTTTGTCCCTCCTATAAGTAAAACGAATTCTTTGAATAATAAATCAATTCCAGCACGGTAAATTAATAAATTTGTGGAGAAATCGTAACTATGAAAATAAAAAAAGTGAAAGAGAGATTCATAGTGATTCCGAAAGCAATAATGACAAAGAAGGTAGTCATCATACAAAAGAATATATTTCAGAATTAATAAATTATCATAACACAGTTAAACGTTGAAATAAATTAATTATTTTAAACATTAATCGTGATTATAATATTGAAAACTTTTAGTTTTATTAATCTTTTTATTGAAACTAATTTTTTTCAACCAGAATCTTAAATAAAAAGTTTTTTAATATTGTATAATAAAAATTATATTACAAGTATTTTAATAAAAAAAATTAAATATAGCTGTAATATTTTCTATTTATACAGTTTATAAATAATACTTTGTGTTAAACCAAATTTTTTTTACGTTAAGTTTGTTATAAAGCAAATATTTTTCTAAAAGCTTAATAATCTACATTAATTTTTAATTCAAAATAAAAACGTGATTTATTCAATTAATAAAATATATTATAATAATTTTCTTTTTTTCCTAATAGATCCCGAGTTTCAGAGAAGTTTTGACTGGTTGTTTCATAATGGAGCACCATAGAATTTAGTCAAGTCTCATTGGTATTGTGCGTTCAACAATCGTCATTTACAGTGGAAAACCTCCAGAGATACACAACTTATGTACATTTTTGAACAGTGGCCTATTCTTTGTATGCCAGATAATTACAAACTTATTCAGAGTGATTTTATGAATATGAAAATTTGTAACGTTGAAGTTGATATTAAGACATGGATGAACTTTTTTAATAAATTGGTCAAGAAAATTCATATTAATAAAAGAGATGATACTGCTGCTGCACTTTCTGATAGCATTAATGATCATGCTATGAAAGATGGTAATATTATAAATAGA
This sequence comes from Solenopsis invicta, assembly GCF_016802725.1. Taxonomy (NCBI): domain Eukaryota; kingdom Metazoa; phylum Arthropoda; class Insecta; order Hymenoptera; family Formicidae; genus Solenopsis; species Solenopsis invicta. Next base: position 15,540,051 of record NC_052670.1, on the reverse strand, counting down.
TGTATTTTCCATATTAATATTACATATAAAACTATATATAAAAATTGTTACGTTATATAAAAAAATATTTTTTAGAGGACAAAGTTGCTGCTACGTTAATGTTACTATCTCATTTTATATCACCAAAAGGAATGCTTCGACTAAATAAACAATATTATAAAGCATCTATAGCAGATTCTAAAGATAGTATAATAAGACACGTAATGGTACGTTATATATAATATAAAGTATTATATTTTCTATTATATTGATCATATATATTAAATATGTTACATATTTTTTTTACAAAACGCTAATAACATTCAAAATGTGAAAGAAGATATCATCAAGAAAGCAAAAATATTGAACCTGTATCTGTTCAACCTTATATCATAGTAGTAGGACCCACAATTTCCGAAATTACTCATTCATAAGTTAGTATAGATAACGTGTTGTATAATGCAGCATCTATTCTTGATGCTTTTGATATCTGTTTTAAATCATATCATGTTTTCCACGTTAAATATCCAGTGTTTTCCGAACATCTGTGGATGTTATTTTAAAAAAGTTTATATAAATTTACGACTAAGTGGGATAAAATTATACCACATGTTGAGTATTTAATTGATTACTTAAAGAATGAAAATTTACAAGAATACGCAACAAGTTGAAATAGTACATGAAAATGATTAAAAAATCTGGAATTACAATAAAAAGATTTTTTTTTCAAAGCTGATTTTATAAAGAAAAGTTTTATGAGGGACGTACAATTAGTTGTATTTTAAAATATTTTTAATCTATAAAAATGTGATAAGATTACTTTGTTAGTTTATAACTTTGTTAGTCTATAAGTTTGTTAGTTCATAAGTTTTCTTTTTAAAAAGTTACAGTCTAATAGTCAGGATTGAATATTACAAATTTTCTTATATAACAATTTTTTTTATTTTTTCGACAAAAATTATTATTTTTGCGTTAGGAAAAATGTATGACATTACTTGTATGTTTTGTGGAAAACTTTTTCCTTCTTTAGTAGAATGGAATAATCACATTAAAGTATTTCATAAAGCGTTAAAAAATTCACAAATACAGTGCAATATAAATGTTTGTAGAAGAACGTATCATAGATTCCAATTGCTATTAAAACATATTAAGTCTCAACATGCAGATATTATACAAAAAGATTTATTCAAAAAAACTTTAGCAAAAAATAATGAAAGGAAATTAGTATTATTAGAAAACGATGAACGAGAATGTAATTTGAACACGCATGATAATGATTGCATAAGTTCCGGTAACTTAATGGAGAAAAAAAATGAAATAAATCTAAAAAGTTTTCAATTTAAGTTTATGTATTTTGCAATAAAATTTATAGCTAAGCTTTATTCAGAAAATAATACTTACAGAAAAACTATTCATGATATTATATCTTCTATTGATACGTTCTTTTTTTCAATTTGCTTAAATCAATTACAATCTGAATATGAATAATTAACAGATCTATGTGCAAAAATAGAAATTATGAAAAATTTTATACAAGTTTTTAAAACCGAACAGATAACGTTTAAATTTTTTAAAGATAATGGTTTTTTATTTTTACCAGAGAAAATAATTATTTCAGTTTTTCTTTCATTACGAAAATGCAAAAAAAACTACACAATTGTTAACAAAAAAAAAAACGAAAAGTATTGTAACAATACTTTTGAATGCAGTTCTGAAAAAATTTTTAGAAATGCCTCATGTTTTTGATAAAATTATATCTTTCATAAAAAATTGTTCGGATTGTTCTGTAATAAAATTAATAACACAAGGTACAATTTGGAAATAAATGCTAAAAATATAAAAATACCTTTAACTTCATTTTTTGATGACGTTGAAGTAAATAATCCTTTAGGATCACACAAAGGTCTGAATAAAATTGGAACAGTTTATTGTACAATATCTTGCTTACCACCTGAATACGCGAGTATGTTAGAAAATATTTTTTTACTGCAAATCCATAAATATACAGATCATAAATGTTTTGGCAATGAAAGAATATTTCACAATATTGTTAAACAAATAACTGATTTAGAAAATAATGGCATAGTAATAAATGTTTGTGGTAAAGAACATAAAAATTTTTTTATTCTTATATACATAGCGGGAGACAATTTAGGATTAAATAGCATTTTATGTTTCAATACAAGTTTTAATTCTGCGTACAGTTGTAGAATTTGCACAGTTTCTAAAACAGATTTTCATAAACAATTTGTAGAAGATTTTTTTCAATTAATTAGAAAAATTAAAGATTACTCAGAACATTGCAGTAAAAAAATATTTGGTGTTCAAGAACCTTGTATTTTCAATAAAATACCTGCTTTTCATTTATTAAATAATTTATCTGTAGATCCAATGCATGACTTGCTTAAAGGTGTATGCAGATATGATTTAGGAAAAATTCTAAATCATTTTATTAACGTTAAAAAATTGTTTACTTTACAACACTTAAATAATCAATTGAATAATTATGAACGCACATCTTATGAAAAAAACATTACTCCAATATTACAAGTTGATGCAATAAAAAATGAACTTATAATTCTATCTGCTTCGGAAATGTTATTTTTTATTAATAATTTGTGTTTATTAATTGGTAATTTAATTTCTATAGAAAACAATTTTGGAAACTAGATTTATTTCTTAGAAAAATAGTATGTATTACTGCATTAGATTCTTTGACATTAAATACTCATCGATTACTTGAAATGTATATAAGAAATTATTTAAAATTGCACATAGATCTTTTCGAAAATTGTTTGAAATCAAAACATCATAATTTGGTTCATTATTCACGAATAATTATTGAAAAATATGGACCATTAAAAAACCTATCATGCGTAAGGTTCGAAGCGAAGCACAAACAAGTGATTGCTTATTCAAAAACGATATCTTCTCGAAGAAACATAGCTTACTCATTAAAACATCAACTGAAACTTTGTTATAGATTCGTATGTAATGAAGATTTTAATAATCGCATATCTCACTATTGGAAACTTTAGTGATACAAAAGAATTTTCATCTTTTAAATGTATTTCGGAAGACTATAAAAATGTTCAATGCTTCAACTGGATTCAATTAAATGGTACGACATATGAGGTTAACAATGTAATACAAACTAACAAGATTATGGATAATGGACCTATAGCTTTCGGAAAAATTAACGTCATTATGTTAGACTCTAACAACCAAAAAGTTTATTTTGTTTATACGCATTTCGTAACTATAGGATATTCAAAACATTTGACTGCTTCTGAACTTGAATTGACCGAAAACATCTCACACAACACATGCACGTCCCCGGACGTCCAATACAAGTCCACAAAAGTCATTGTAATGTCCTAGTATCTCGTACGTCTATAGGACGTTCCGAAGACGTCCGAAGGACATCCTAGTTTATTATAGATGCAGTATGACGGTTGTAGGACATCCGCAGGACATATTTGGGATGATTCGTAATATTTAACATATTATGTATATTAAACATGTTTCCAACATACATAATAAATATGCATTCGAAAATTGCGTTGTTCTTTATAATAAATAAGACATTTTGAAGATGTTCTAAGGACGTCCTTTAAATGTCTAGCAGATATTGGTGATACGTTCCTAAAAGGTCCGCTATATACATATATGTCAACGAAGTTGAGTATTTTTATTATTATCATCATTATCATTATTATTATAACACAAGAATTTTATAAATTATAAAATCATAAAGATAATTTTTCGTGTTAAAAAATATTTAACAAAAGATATATTAACCATATATAAACATAAACTACAAATTTTGATAATATGAGAAGCTTTAATATACAGTATATAGCTTTTTAATAAAATATATTATTCGTTAATATTTAATATTTCATTATATATAATATTTAAATTATGTAATATTTAATACATATGTATAATACTATAACGATTAATTTAATATACTATTTAATGGCTATTTTATTTGTGAGGAAAATCCTACTAAAAATATAAATAATAACGTATATTATATCAAGTAAAATTTTTCTTGGAAAAAACGTTTTGGAACGTAAACATAAAATATAAAGAAAGTAATTATACATCTAGCAGCAAGGTATATATATTTGATTTACAGAATCATATCTGTTTACATGATTCTGTGAATCAAATACATGTATATATTAAAATTCGATTTAATTATAATTTATGAAATCCTGTAATTTCGGATTGAAATGAATTTAACAAGTGAGTGCTGGCACCACCGCTAGGCGGCCACGCCGCGAGAGATCTTCTCGTGAGTCGAATGCGGCCACGGGCGTTATATCTAGGCGCCACCGCGGCCGACTCCCCAGCTCATAACTTCAGTAAGACTTTTAGGAACTGTTTGTTGTAATCTCGAGACAAATATTCGCTCTCAATCTTTTCAAATGTGACGTGTGTGTGGAACGCTGTTCCACATAAATTTTTATAATTTTTACGTGTAAATAACAATTTGTATTATTATTTAATCTTGTACAAAAATTAAATATTTAATTCAAATTTAATCTTTTTTTAGTCCTTTTTAACAAAAAGGTTACAAAAAATATGTTTTTGTTAATTAAACATTTATAACGTTTTTATATTAATGTATTCTGTTTTAATAAATCTATCTGGGTTCCGATTTTATAATATTTTCAATCTGTCTTAACACCATATTTTTGATGCAGAAATCTCGATCGATTCGGATTATTTTTTTTTTAATCGGTTTTAATCGCACATTTTCGGCAGGGTTAATATTACTTTTTAATAAATATCATTTTTTACTAAATAAAGTCCTAATCGCGCAATGTAAAATAATGTCTAAACAACGTCCATAAAAATCCTTTTTATGTCCTGCTGAGACGTCCATTTGATGTCAGAAGGCGATACATTGTACGTCCGAAGGACGTTTCCTAGACGTCTACAAGACACAATTGGTATGTCATCTGGACGTCGAGACATGTTCGACCTCGACGTCCATTGGACGTTCAAAGGACGTCCTTGTGTTGCGTGGGATAGAATATATAAGCCAAGATAATTTAAAAGAGTATAAAATTTTCAGTATATATTTAATTGATAACAAAATTTATATAGCAAGAAACAAGTTTTAATATATATATTAATTACACTACAATGTTAATAATTAAAACAATTTTTATGTATTATTTGTATACTTTTATCTGTATAATTTTAGTTGCAGCAAATAAATAAATTTGATTCAAATAGATAAAAATTTAAATTAGTATTATTTAGTATTAGTATTATTTAGTATTAGTATTAGTATTGTTCCATATAACATTCTTTTATTCTGAATACCATATATAATAAAATGAAAAAAATCTATTTTGAAATAAATAAAGTTATTCAAAAAATATATTTGTTAGTTGCATTGGAATTAATTTCTTAGTGCAATAAATATATTTTTATTTTAAAAAAACATTATTACCGAACAAGAATTAATATTCTCAATAGAAGACAAATTTTAATTGACTCAAAAATAAAGTTACTTTTAGAAGTATTGTCTTTGTTTCCAGAAATATAGGTATTCATTGAAGACAACCTTTGCTAAATCTTATTTAATTTTTATTTGTTTAAATAAAATATTACTTTTATTTCAATAAATAATTCTTTGATTTTATAAAATTTTATATTGCTTCCAAAAAAAATTATTTTTTGTCAGAAATATTTTATTTCTATCAAGAAATATAAGTATTCTCTGAAGACAACGTTGAATGTGCTTTATTTAATTTTTATTTCTTTGTATAACATACAATTTTTATTTCAAGATATAATCCTTTGCTTCTAGAAAATGTTTACAAGTAACAAGAAATTTTTTTTTATGAATCAATTAAATGCCTGCTAGGGACTATTTTAGAAAATTATTTATTTGAAGCAATGACATTTTACTTAAAATTAGTAAATTTTTTTTCCGTGTATTCTTATAGCTTTATATCTGTATTCACTGTTTCACGTATAACATTTCACTTCACTTATCACAATTACGCATTATTTTATAAATTTTTGAAAACCCATGTCAGCGCCAGCGGGATTCGAATCTCAGATTTTCGGAACCATAACCTAACACGCTCACACTGAGCTAATCGTGCACTTGTGATATTGTTTTGGAAGAGGAATACTCTTTCTATAAAGGGTGTCGCTTAGAGTATAGGATTACAGGAAATTTTTAAATGTAACACCTTTTTTTGGGTAAATCAAACTTCACCGGGGCACATTGATGCGTATCAATGTACCCCCTACTTTACTGTATTAATGTGCCCCATTTTGTGAAAAAGTAAAAAACTACAAATAAACCAATCAATTTCTTTAAAATAATAAAAAGGTATCCTGTTGTTAGATTCACTTATTCACCTTTTGTGTATTGAGATCGTAGAAATATGACACAGAAACACGTCTAAACACATTAATATTTCATTTTTTTACTCGAAGGCACGCAAAACACATTAGCTCTCGCCAAACGCCATCGATTAATTGAATGGGAACGGGATCGCAGCTATTGCGCTTAGGCAGGTATAGACAAGTTTTAGTGATGTCGCCACTCGATTACATATTGTCGATTAGGAGATATGAGTGATGCATCAATGTAATTGCATCAATCTGCCCCGCTTCCCCCTACGTACATATTTACAAATTAATTAAAAATTGTAATACTTGTAATTGAACTTATTACAGGTCCGTCAAATACTGATCAGTTTTGTAATCAAACAAATTCAAATTTGCAAAATGATTTTTATATTACAGGTACATAAACTGCTGTTTATAAATATTAAAATAATTGTTATATTTCATATATTTCTCTATTTCCATTATCAAAATCATTGAGGTAAATAATGAGATATTGTTATATTTTTTATTGCAGATACGCATATACTTTCTGAAAGAAATAATTTCTGTAATAATGTATTTGAAGGAAAAAGAAATTCTAATTTTTATACGTTATTTATCTATAATAAGGAAGGTAAGAACACGATCTTATGCAAATACTTCTCTATTAATTTCCACTATAAATGTTACTAATAATCAATAACAGTTTATTTATTTTTATATACTGGTAATGTTTTAAACAAAATTGTATCTTCTAATACTGATATTAAATAATACCTTTAATTTGTTATCAAATAATTTATTTCATTCTTTCCAGAATTGATGAATTCAAGCATCAAGTATGTAGAAAATTTTCTATGCAAAACTAAAAGTTAGATATGATAATGGAAAATTAATTACAATTTAGTGAACAAAGGGAAACTAATAACACGCAAAATGATGCCATTGAAGCCAATGAAGAAACTACAAGTATTATGTTACAATTTCCACTTAAAACCGACGATGGTATAAATCAATTGGAAATGGCTCGCATCGCTAATAATTATTGCAAAAATTGGTAAAATGTCTCTTTATATGTTTTATATATTAATTACCTCTATAAAATATTTTAAATTTTAAATAATTCAATTACTTTGTACGTTTAATCATCACAAAATAAAACATTTATATTGCTATTTAAAAATATATAACTGTATAAAATGTAAAATATATACTGTATTTAATTAATTTTTTATTTTCTGTCTTTTAAAAAATGTTCCTTTTTCTAGATAAAAGAACTTTCAAAAATTGGTAGCAAGAATTTGAAAACTGTCATTTTGAATATATTAAAAAGTAATATTTTCAATAACTGTTGCAAAGGATTATAGTTGGTACGAAAAGAAGAACAATAAAAGCTTATCGGAACTGAAACTTTGAAACTGAACTGAAAGCAGTAGCTGTTTTTCCCTCCTCACCGCACAGCGCCGCGAGTACAGCCGCGGCTGCCTACGTCTCGGCGACCGGCGGGCGGTACTTGCGCGCGGTGATACGCGCTTATTCGCAGACTTTATTAATTTTTATTTCGTTAACTATGGCAAATATTAAAAAATGGTAAAGGACTTTTCTGCTCAGTTTTACTTGATCTATCAATCCACGAAACCATGGGCGATCGTTACCTGACACCCTGTATATAATATATTTTATCTGTAGTTTTGATTGCGCTGTTACATTCGCGCTGACTCTTACTAGCCTTGAACTATATTTCTGTTTTAAATCTCGAGAGTCCTTATTTACTTGATTTGTTTTTTATATAAAACTTTCTTCTCATTTTTTTTATCACAATACTGATAACATTTAACTATTATAATTTGACACATTATATATATATTCCACTTTTTGTTATAGGTATAGTTCAGATAAAATATCCACCAAATATTAAAATTTAGTAATTTTGTCTTTTAGTTTTGAAAAAATGACTAACTAAGTAGTATAATCATAATTGATTAGTTTCCTCATAATCAACTTTGATTGATCAATTTATTCTTTTTAAACGGAACGGTCTTTACCAGTGCAATCATTGGATATCGTCTATCGCATATTGCCATGCGCAACACGTCGCACATCGCGCTAGTGTGTTCAATCCTTAAGACATAGCGAGCGACAAAAGACAAACGCTATCACCCGCGACGAGTGTTTCGTGATTGTAATTTTGTGTGTGATTTTGTGTTCTGTGTGCCGTGTGGTGCCGCGACCGCGTGCTACTTCATCGTTTGGAGTCCATTTTCCTGTATTTTAGATTCGTTATTTTACTGTAAGTATATTAAAGTCATACATTTACGATTCGAGTAACATTCAATCCTAATGCGTCTTGATTATATTTAATATAGACCCTTGATACGTTTTTATCGGGACAGGCTGCTAGGACAGATAGACATTTTTGTTCGTAATTTTGATGCTTTCGTGGCCATTGTTATACTTTTTGTGGACTCGTTATTTCGTAAATTTAGAAACGTGTGACTTGAGCAATTTAACATACATATATTTATGATTGCATTTTGAATTTATTATATTCTGTGCAAACGTCAAGGAAACTACTGTTCTTGCATTTTACAATATGTTGACTCAGCAATACAAATCAACAATCAACGAATCAATCTCAAAATTCTCATTTTTGTAATTATATCATTATATTATAAATAGGTTCTATAACATGACTGATGAAGAGACTCGAAAAATATTAAAAGATTTGAAGCTGGAAAATCTCATTGAAAATTTTGAAAGTAAGTTGTTGAATTGTTAATATTGCTTGTCATGTTTTATCATGTTCGTAATATGCAGTTTATTAAAAAAATATATAATGAATATTAGATTATTACATACAAATTCATATGAAAAACGCTAGATGTTAATGGACACATTTTCAATAAAATTATAAAACCTTTTTGTTTAATTAATTAAACAAAAAAATTTTATAATTTCATTGAAATAGTTATGTAGATAAAAAACTAGAGAAAGAACACTAACTAAAGAAATATTTACATAAATAAATAAATATGTTGTAAAATATATCCATTAACGTCTTTGGTTTTCAATATTACTTTGTATGTAACAATGTAACATTTATTATATATTTTTTAATAAAATAAAATCTTTTATTTTTAAAAGTTATTATATAAAACCTATAATATTCTATTACTTAAGAAATACATTGGATATTTTTATAAAGAAGGGCATTATGAAAAGGTCTGTTTTTGCCCTACTCGGAGAAAGTAAAAGAAATATTTCTTTTACTTTTTAAAGCAAAAAATTCAATAGTATTAATTAAAATTACGTTACATTTTGTCTTGTGAATAATTGCGGTGCCAAGCATTTTTCCGATTTAAATTGTCTATGTGTTCCCATTATTTTTAATTAACATTATCGGATTCTGCAATTAAAAAATTGTAAGAAATGTTTCTTTTCCCCAAGTAGGGCAACAATAGGCTTTTTGTAACATCTTTTTTTATTGTTTATATTTAATTACATGTAAAAATATTGCTTTAAAAAATATTTATTTTTTACGTTTTAAGAAAAATGTATTCTTAAGGATATTCTTTCTTCATTTTAATTTTTATAGACGGTATGCTAAATTTTTTAAGAAATTAATTTTTTTAAAGTGAAAAGATGTTATATTATGTGTGATAGTACAATAATTTTGATGCTTTATTGTTTTAGGAAACAAGATTACTAAAGACACATTAGAACGTTTATCAGAAGCTATAATATCTGAATTAATATTGGTCAAAGAGTAATATTTTTATTATATTGGAAAAAGCATTTCAATATTACATATGGTTGAAAGTTCGCCATCAAAAAAAAGAATGGTATGTTTTTTACTTTTCTCAAACATTTTTTTTACATAATTATAATACATATTTAAAAGTTGCGAATTATTTTAATTATATCGCTCGTTTGCTACAATGGCATTACTCAAAAAACAAGGTTTTCCGAAAAACCTTAAACATTTTGAATTATTAAAACATCAAAATATTAAAATCATAAAAATATCTTTAAATACGATTTTTGCATAATATTTGATTGTAGTGGAATAAAAGATTATTAGTGTGCTGAGTCTTTATTAAGTGTACTACATTTTCATCTATGATAAAAATAAATCTTTAAAAACAAACCTTTTTGATTTATAATACTTTATCTAAAATTTTTTTCTTCATTTCTTTTTTCAATTAGAAGCTCAGTTATGTAATTCTGCCAGTAATAAGAATTTCAAAGATTCTTTTTTTTCTTTTCTTTTCTTTTCTTTTCAAAAATACCATTTTTTTAGTTATATCATTGTTATAGCAAGTAAGCAATATGTTTTAAAAATTGACTTTTTTTATAACAGAAGCTAGATGACGAAAAGGAAGTTAAAACTTTAATTAATTCACCTGATTTGAGTAGTGAGAATCCACCAAATAATTGTACAAATAATTTCAAACAATCTATGATAAATTTAAAGGACTTACTTTTAAAATATAAAATAGGCCAACAGATTTTAAATTATTATGGAAGAGAAAATCAACTGCAAGAAAATTTTAGAAATAAGTTGTGCGACATTATCATTAATGACATCGAAAACAAAAATGCAAAGTATGCTTTTAAATATTTTATCTTATTTTTATTAATATATTTTTTAATTTGTTATATTGTCTTATTAATACCTTTCTACTGTTTTATATATATTGACAAACGATTTGGCTGATTATATATCAAAAAACATAATTAACAATTTCCGACTGAAGTAGCCACAACATATTATATCCCACCTGTATCAAAGAAAAATTCTGTTATTAAAAAATCCATGGTTGCGCGTGAAAACTAATGAACATGTGGCGAAATAGATGTACTTTATATAAAAAGTTTGAAACTAAATTGAAAAAAGAAGAAAATGAAAAAGAAAGTAATGGTATGCGTATTTAAAATAATAATCGGTAATAATACAGTTTAAACGTTTATTAAGTTCCGTAGTCCAAATAGTCTAATAAATTTTGAATTAATACTTATACGTCCTCTTCATCAAAAACACATTTTTAGTGAAAGTTTTTTGCAACATATATATGTATCGGTGTATGTATACATATATTGCAAAGTATATAAAAATAGATATATATATTTATAAATACATTTGTACGTGTACATATATGTATTTGGCAAAACTTGTGTTTCGAATTTTGAAATCATAAAGTATAGCAAAAATGATAAATTTTTAATAGTAAATTATTAGATTTTTTATCAGTTCGGTTTGAATTTGCAAGATTGAATAAAATTATGTTTGTAATTTTAAAATATGATTTAATTTTATACAGCTCCACAGGACATAGATCAAAAAGTCCAAGACAGTATAAAATGGTTAGATGAGAACGTTGCTCCATGGGAACTAGTTCTCCAACATTGGCTTGCTACTTTTGATATCGGACGGAAAGATATTAACAATTTTGAAGAAAAAACTTTGCATAATCTACTAAATAGATGGTCTGTTTTGAAACATCCACAGAGATATCAATTAATTGTTCAAGATTTTGATACAATGAATTTAAGTAAAGTAAAATTGGATTTAAATATATGGCAACAATTTGTGGACGTTATAATAAAACATTCAACATGTAACATTAAAAATGACGAAGTAAATTTAATGTTACAAAAGTTAAAAAATAAGGATATTTCAGACGGTAATTCTCTTTTTCTTTGTAATATTTATTTGTAGTATAATTAGAAAACGTATGTATAATAATAATTAAAATATTGGAAAGTGTAAACTATACACACACACACACACACACACACACACACACACACACACACACACACACACACATAAAATTATTAATATAATCATTAACATAAACAAATTGCTAATATAAATACATTTAAAAATATGTTACTTTTTAGATACAAAAGTGGCTATAGGTCTTATGTTACTTCCACATTTAATTCCGCCAAAAGGCCTGAAGAAATATAAAGGCAAATGTTATAAACCTCAATAGCTAACGCCAAAGAAAGCCTGATAAAACATGCAAGCGTTAGTAAAATTTAAAATTAATAAAACTTTATAAAAATTAAAGTATCATGTAAAATTGTTTCATTTTTATTATATATTATAATATGATTTTTAGATTCCTGGAGACATGATTCTAATCAGACAAAAAGCAAGAAAACGTGCTAAAATGTTAAATTTGACGTTACAACCGTATATAGTCATTTTAGATTCTTTTGACGAAGTAAAAGAGACATACATTCAAGTGGACGACATTTTATGTAAAGCAAATAGTACTTTAGAGGCGATTGATGTATGCTTCAAAACATACCATGTTTTTCAAGTAAGCTACCCTATAATGAGCGAATATCTTTGGATGCTAATTCAAAAAGGTATTTATCACTTTACTACAAAGTGGGATTTTATAATTCCTAATATAGAGTATATATTAAGTAAAGTAACAAAGTCTTTTGAAAAAGCTATTAACTCTAAAAGTACTAATGTTTAAAACGTATTTTTAAATTTTTATTATTAAAATTAGATTTTTTGTAAAACTTTTAATCTATAAGTTTAAGCTATTATAAGTTAAAAATTTTCTCGTTTTGTATAAGTATATTTACTAATTATATGGTAGTCTAATTTTTTACAATGATTCTTTGTTTCTTTTTGTGAACACACATTTTCATCGATAGATACTTTAATGTTACATATAAAACTGAGACACAAGTTGCTTATAAATTCTACAGTAAAATGTAATTTCGAAGATTGCATAGGTAGTTTTAATAATATTTATTCATTGCGGAAACATGTTTTAAATACGCATTGTAAAATATTATCTCAACAGAATGCTTGTGTAAAGCAAAATGAAACATTAACAAACACTGGAACATTAAAAACTAATGTTGAAACTTTTCAAAATAATGTACCAAAATGCAATGTCAAAAATAATTTGCAATTTTTTAGTACTGAAATGTTATTTGATGTGATTGATAATACTGACGAAATTAATACTGAACTTTTCAAAAATATAGTATCCGAATATTCTATACGGTTTGTCACAAAATTGTATGCTACTGGAAATTTAAATAGAAAATATATTCATGAAATAATAAAAAATATAGAAATAAATTACATTTTCATTTGTTTAGATGTTTTATCTAAGAAATTTAAGGATATAAAAGATTTTGATGTTTTTTTAAATATTATAAAAAATGGCTTTAAATTATTTAAATCAAAATATAAAACATTACAGTATTTACAAGAAAGAGATTGTTTGTTTATGCCAAAATTAATACGTATAAACTCTATTTTATCATTTAGTAAAGTTAAGAAAAAATATCAATCGCATCTACAACATAAAAAATTAAGTATAATACTTCTAAAGTTGATACTAAAAAATTTTTTAGAGCTTCCGAATGTATATCAACAAATAACGTCGCACATTGAAAAAAGTAAAAAAAAATGAATATTTAGTTTTTATATTTCAAACTGATTTTTGGAGGTCTGTTGAAAAAAATGCAAATGGTAAATTTATTTTACCACTCATATTCTATTTTGATGATTTAGAAATTAATAACCCTTTGGGTTCTTGTAAGAATAAAAATAAAATTAGTACAGTTTATTGTCGTATTGATAGTTTACCAAATGAATTCTCCAGTTTATTAGAAAATATCTTTTTAGTGCAATTATATAATTATCAAGATCATAAAGTTTTAGGAAATAAAAAAATTTTTATTCATGTCATTAACCAAATTAATGAACTTTATACTAACGGAATTTCCATTAATGTAGAAGAAGAGACAAAACAAGTTTATTTTATTTTATCTCATATTGTTGGTGATAACTTAGGTCTCAATACAATTCTGGGCTTTACCAAAAGCTTTAACTCTTCTTACTGTTGTCGTATATGTTACATTTCCAAAGAAGAAATGCAGAGTACAATGATTGAAAACAGCAATTTATTAAGAAATGTTGGAAACTATAATAAACATTTTGTCAAGAAAAGTCATGGGATTGTAGAAAACTGCGTTTTTCATAATATTATAAACTTTCACGTAACTAAAAATATATCAGTAGATCCTATGCACGATCTATTGGAGGGTATTTGTAAATACGACATTGCTAAAATTTTATATGATCTGATAGGTAATAAGAAAGCATTCTCTGTAGAGATACTTAATGAAAGAATTAAGAATTTTTCTCATTCATTTGATAAAAATATTCCTATTATAAAATTAGAATCTATAATTAACAGAATGATTATCCTATCCGCATCAGAAATGTATTATTTAATTTTTAATCTTGGCCTATTTATAGGCGACTTAGTTCCTATTAAAAGCTCAGTGTGGAAACTATACGTGATGCTACGTAAAATAGTAAATATTTCTATGCTGGAATCTATTACTGACGATATTATGAACTCTTTTGCAATGTTGGTATCTCAATATTTAGAATTATATTTGAAGACTTTTAAATGTTCTTTTAAACCGAAACATCATTATTTAATACATTATGAAAGAATTATGCTTGAATTTGGACCTTTAAAAATTTTTCTACAATGAGATTTGAAGCAAAGCATAAACAAATTAAAGAATACAGTAAAATTATTAGTTCTAAAAAATGTCCTGCATATTCCTTGTCATTGAAACATCAAATGCAACTTTGTCACAGATTTATTTGTAACGAAGGGTTCCCAATACGACTTTTCCATGGGTTTTCTATTTCAAAATTAAAATTTATAAATGATTATGATAATTTTCAATTTTTATTACCAGCACATTTTGACGATTATTATTGTGTTCTATGGGCAAAATTACAAGGAACTCGTTATGAAATCAATAATTTTATAAATATAGAAACATATGCGTCTCCAGTTTTTGGTCGAATTAAGTACATTATAATTAATAAATCTAAAAATGTATTTTTCTTATTTAATAAGTACATCAATTTATGTTATTGCGAAAACTATGGAGCATATAATGTAAAAGAAAATAACGAATGAGGATTTATTGCTCAAAATAATCTCGTAGATTACAAAGTTTACAGTGCTCACATTATGTCAAATAATAAATATTATATTCCTTCTTTTTTATAACTATTATATGTTGAAAGCTTTAATATATAAATATAAGTTTTTAGATTCATTATAATGTACTCTCTCCTCTTTTTGTATTAATATTACTTTTTAGTATTGTAATTCACGATTGCATTACTTTTTATTACTTATTAGTAACAAAATATGTATTATAAAATGTTTTGTTAATAACAAAGTATGCAATATAATAAAATGTTTTATACAACTCAAATTCACTTTATTTTATATAAAAGGTTGATTCATTATTTTGATAAGAATATCATCTCGAGAACTTAAAAAGATTCTTTATGCTTAGAAATTTGTATTATTGCAATTGAGTAATTTAGCGAGTTTAGAAGAGAGTTGCTGACTAATATCGTGAGCATTGCAGTATGAATAACTCTGATCAATCATATAATTCTGTGATTGGTCGAAATAATACTCTAATAATAACGTAATCAGTTGGCGGTTCTCTCCTAGGTTTGTTAAATTACGCCATTAGACAATAGCACGAATATTAAAACACAAGGAATATTATCTATTAATAAAAAAAGTATAATATAAAAGAAAAAATTTATTTGTTTAAATTGATCAAACAGTTTTTAACATTAATAATATATTTATTGAAGCAAACAAATATATTTATTTATTAATTAAAAAATGCTATTTATTTTGAAAAGACGTTTTGTTATTAAAATAATAGTTTATTTGTATTAAAATTTTTTGTTACATTAACATCTAGAATTATTGAAATAAGTATCAATATTTTTAAAAATAAATAAATATTTTTTAGAACAAAAGGTGATTTTTTTCTTTTAAAGAAATTATTTTTTCTTATTAAAACTATTATTTATTTTAAATTAATAGAAATTGTTTTAATTAAGAGTTACAACTTTTTAAAATAAATACTG
Source organism: Solenopsis invicta (assembly GCF_016802725.1). NCBI lineage: Eukaryota > Metazoa > Arthropoda > Insecta > Hymenoptera > Formicidae > Solenopsis > Solenopsis invicta. The sequence continues at coordinate 15,523,730 of NC_052670.1, read as the reverse complement.
ATACTCTTTAATTAAATAAATATTGTTTAAATTTAATTTGAAATTATCTCATATAGAAAAAATCTTTGCTTTATTTTTAAATTTATTTTTTTTAACTTACATAATATTCATTGCAATATTCAAATAAATAATGTCTTTGCAAGTATTTAAATAAATTATTTATTTAGAGCAATTAAAATTTTTTTGGATTTAAGATATTTTTTTTTCAGTGTACAACCGGAAAAAATTCGGCGCACATTCTGGTGCGCCAAATAATGTTCCTGACATATTAATAAAAATATCCACTAATAATAATATAAATATCGTATGAAAAAGTAAATAGTATGTCATTTACTTTGATATTTTAATTAATTATAAATATTAGAACTTTCAAATGTAATAATTATAAAGTTTAAGAGGTGAATCAAAAGGTAAATCACAATACCTTGTCGCCTTGTTATGTTTGTCAACACTTGTAGGGCACTTTAAATAGTCAATTCGCAAAGTTGCTCGTTGAATTGTTCAATAAGAAATTCGCCGCGGATCTCGTTTATTCTGAGTTCCGACAAGTTTAGAAAATGCTCATTTTGCCACGTTCGCTACTTTTATAAGCTCGTTGAACAATGGTGAGAATGAGACACGTGTTGGGAGTACCGTTGATTACATGTCAAAGGTCGTATACATAAAACATGTATATACAGCTAGTGTATGGCGAGGGGGGTCAAATGATGACCTTAAGGTTTGTTGATTTTTGCTATTCCCATTGACACGTCGTTGAATGACATTTTTTTCATAGCCGACAATATCAACGATTTTGATAAAAATGGCTTACGAAAGGAATGGTTATTATTACATTCCAATCTATTAAAAACAAAAAAAAAATGAATCTGTCAAAACAAAATTTTGACGAAACGTGGATCAAAATTTTGTAGTATTGAGTTGCAAATGATGATACAAAATTTTCCAATTTACAATGCCTCTTGAATGCAATTAGATCTTTTCCGCATTCTAATGCCGATCCAGAAAGAATATTTTCTATTTAAACCGACACTAAAACAAAAAAAAACGGAAGTATATATATATATATATATATATATATATATATATATATATATTAACATATATTTATATACATTTATACGTAAGATGTATTTTTCTATGTTATTATATATCCTTGCATAAACAATTTTTTACTTAGAATGTGTTTATTTATTTTATATAATAATATGTTTACTTATTAAACTTATACTTAATATTAAAAACGATATTTATTTAATATTAGCTTTATTAATATATTTATTTAATTGATATGTTTAATACATTTGCTTCCTTAAATATATTAATTTTATTTTATAGATATTAAATTTGTTATGTCGATAGGCGAGTAATTGCATTTTACTACATTAAAATATTTCTTATATAAAATTAAATTATTTTATTATATTATTTATATTAAAAATGTTATTATTAAATTTAAAAAATAATATTTTTTTTGAAAAATTATAGTTTCAGAATAATATTTTTCAGCAAGACCCTTATGAAAAAATATTACTGCTGAAAAAGTTACACATAAAAAATCACACACAGAATATGCTATTTTCTGTAATTTTAATAAAATTTCATTACCAATATGAAGAACTTTGAGAATGCAAATCAATGCAGCGTCATATCCTGAAACTATTTACACCAGGTTACAAGACGATTTCCTGTTTGTCAAATAGAAAATCGGGTTGTCAGTCAGCCGAAATTTATGACCTATTGTAAATAGTTTGAGGATATGACGCTGCATTATTATTGTAACACAATGAGTATTTTTTTGTCAAACGTGAGTACGAAGAAAATTATATAAAAAAACTTGTTTGTTTTTTAAAAAGCATGTAGGTTGTCATGAAATAATCTTTAATTAATTTTAATTCAATTATAATTTGTCAATTTTTCATGCATTTTTAACGAAATGAAGAACTTTTCTAATCATGTTCTTTATTTCTTACTCTGCAAGTATAAAATAAAAAAAAATAGTGTCAATTTTTACCACGTTTGAGTACAGAAGTTTGTCCTAAACTTGTGTACTTTATAATATTTTTCCAATATAACATTTTTCAGTGAGAGTATCAGTGGATCGGCTACTGAAAAATGAAGCGGAGATACCATTTAAGAAGTCATTGAAGATGTAGAACAGATTTGTGCGGAAAAGGAAACATCTCAAGTCTTAGAGAAAGAATGTCCAAATGTTTTTGATGAAGAAACACGCAGTGTTACTGAAAAGAAAGTGGGCAATGTTTCACAAGAAAAAACAAGTGAATTATCAGAAAAAATAAATTCGTATGTATATTTTGTAATAAGAATCGAAAAAGACACCAAGGTCGTTGGCAAAAATTGCATTTATGCGAAGAAAAAACAACTATTGAAAATATTAGAGCAAGTGCATTGCAAAATAATGATACTAATTTAATTCAAAAGATTCAGGACATGTGTTCACAAGATCAACTGCTTTTTTATCACAATCTTTGCAAAAGACAGTACATACAGGGTGATTCAGAATAACCCGTTGTCTTTCAAGGGACGTATTTCTGGTCGAATTCTAAAACGATTTTTCCTTTGCCAAAAATTTGTCAAACGCTTAGATTTTGAAATATCAGCCGATTAAGTTAGCGTATCACGGGTCGAATACAGATGGTACGCAGGGGCGGCGCACTCACCATTACGCGTGGGTGTGTCGTGAGGTGCCTGCTGCGCTCAGCTGATACACACACAAGTCTTTCTCCCCTCTCTCTCTCTCTCTCTCTCTCTCTCTCTCTCTCTCTCTCTCTCTCTCTCTCTCTCTGTTTCACATCACAATGCTAGTTTTAACTTAAAAATGTAATTAATTTTTTTCTTAATTTTAATGATTTTAATAAGAGAAGTGCCAGGAAATTCTTTGTACAGTCGAAGAATCGAACAAAGAATTGCACGAAATCTACAAAAGTATTTACATCTCGAGTTTTTAGAAACAATAGTACTTTTTTTGTCACAGAGAGAGAGGGGGGGAGGGAGAAAGAGAGAGAGAGAAAACGAGCGCGCGCGTGCTTGCATGAACAAGTTTGGACATGCATTTACTTACGTATTATTCTGTACAGCGATCAATTAGTTGTCTCCACGATGAGACAGACTAAAGTTTCCTTGATCCTCTCGTAAATTATCACTTTAGTATCATAATACACAATTCATTCACTTGATCGCTAAAACTTGAGTAAATAATTAACGATCACTTCGAGTAATGATCGCTGCAAATAATTATTAGTCATTCGGCGTGCGAAAATATGTAGCTTGATAAAACTCGTGTTTACGCGCGACGAACAGACAACACGTGTTTACTCGACAACAGGAAAGAGCCGACTGATTTTATGGGTTACGTTATGATCGAATATGAATGCGTGATTGGTCGAACAGAAGTTAGAATGCGGCAATTTAAAAGTAAAGTAGTGATTAATATTGTTTTTAATAATAAAATTTATTGAAAAATATTTTTCTATTTATTTTATTAAAATTATTTTTTTATATCAAGAGATTCTACACTAAGAAAAAAAATTATTGAATTTTAATAAATATCCAGATAGCACACAGCATTCAAAAAGAATTCAGGTTTATGTCACCAATACTGAATTCATTTTGAAATGCAAAAAGAATTCTTTTCCTAACTTTTTTTTTTCTTTTTCAGAAAAAGAATTCTTTTTGCATTTCAAAATGAACTCAGTATTGGTGACGTAAATCTGAATTTTTTTTTTAATATTTTGAATTCTCTGTGCTATCTGGGTAAGTAATAATTTTTTATATCTGTATTTTTAATTTATATATATATATATATATATATATATATATATATATACACACACATATATAAAAGATGGCTGAAAAACGAGTAGGAAATATATCAAATGGACAAAGAAAAATTCTTATTGAATTTCTGAATAATCATCCGGAATTAGTGTCGGCAAAATTTACATCAACATTTTCATATAAAGATGCTCAAAAACTATGGTGTGAAATTACTAATATATTAAATGCCCTTCCTGGAGCTAAAAAGACTTGGGAGCAATGGCGAAAGGTAAATATATGCGGTAACTTTATATATATATATATATATTATATATATATATATATATATATATATATATATATATATATACACATATATATATGTATAAAATAAAAATAATACATAAAATATATATATAATACATATTATACACAAAATAATACATAAACGTAATCTGTGTAGTTTTTATATGATAAACTTTACTTTTGATCAATTAATTTTTTTTTTTTGTAATCTTATAGACTTGGCATGACATGAAAAACAAAGTAAAAGGAAAGAAAGCAGATATCAATCGAAGTTTAAAAAAAACTGGAGGAGGTCCACCATCAGAAATAAACATGACAATGATAGACAACGATGTAGCTAATTTGATTGGACCTACTACTATATACGGTGATGCTAGAGTTGACGAATCTATTGCTGAATTTGTAAATATCTGAGCATAGGATACACTTTATAAAAAATTGATTTTAGATAGTGTAAAACTCTGACGGGTTATTTGTATGACCGCCTTTGGCCTTGTGGTGCGGTCCCATGGACGAATATGGTTACGCCATACGCGAAAAGTATCCGTCCAATACGGGACCGTACCATTAGGCCCAATAGTCGATGTCTAAGCATGGGCGCAAAATACGAATTTGAATTGTAGTTTGATGGAAATCTTACAATAGTTTGCCTTACAAAATTAATTTCTTTTTCTAGAATTTTGAAAACACTGAAAATACCGAAATTGAAAATACATTGGGTTTTAAAGAGAACAATTCAGATATGTCAACTGCATCAAGAAATAATAATATATTAAAGGATATTACGTATAAAAGTAAATTTTTTTATTTACTTATTTGTAATTTAAATTTTTATTTTACAAGTATTATTTTTAGATGTTTATGATATTTCTTGTATCAACTTTTATTTATTTTGTAGGAAATGTTGACTTAAATACAAAAAAATGTGTTCAAGTAAAGTCATCAATTAATTGCAACAAAGAGCTATTAATATCTAAATCACGTCAGTGTATTTATATTTAGTTCTAAAGTCAAATATTTTTCAAAAATAACTTTTTAATGAAAAATGTTGATCTTTTACAGAATCAGTGGAGCCTTGTGTTTTCATATCAGATAAATCAGTCAATGGAGAAGCCAATGAAGATACAAATATAAACAATACAAAATTAAAAAATCAAAATATAAAATCAACTATAACAACAGCAGTAACACATAGTAATATTTATTTGTATAGTAAATTGTTTTTATATAATAAATATATTGTATTACTTAATAAATAAATTATATTTTAGAAGGTATTAAGAAATGCAGACAAAACACATCTCACAGTCAGCAACGTATTACAAAAAAAAGGATAGTTTGAAAATACTCTTTCGTATACAAAATGTCTAAGCACAAATATGGAGGATGATACGAAGATGCGTGAAGAATATTATAATAAAAAACTTAAATTTATGGAACGTGATGTAATAGCAAAAGAACGAATTGCTGCGGCTATTGAAACTTTTTGTGCAATAAATCAAGAAAATATAACTTACGAAGAAGTAGAAAATTTGGAAGACACAGGTTATTAGTTTAGAAGAAAAATGTTTATTAGTACAATGTTTATTTTTTTTATTTATTTTTTGTTTTAAACTGATCAAAATTGCTGTGCCAAAGCTGCACATAACTGATAATTGTTAATACATAAGTTGTGCAATATTAAATGTATTATGTGCTATGTGTTCATTATATGTGTGTACAAAATATTATAAGCAAAATAAAATTAAACAAAATGTTATATAATTATTGCATTATTGATAGATTTATATTTAATTTAAGAAAAAATTTCTAATTATATGGCGTTGCATTACTCTTGCTTTTGTAAGATCAGGATTTAAACGCCCTACAGCAGCTTCAACTTCCATTGGTCTCTCATTCAACATACCAAAATCCATATATAAATCATAATCATCATCTAGAAGAGGTAAATTATTTTCTACACACATATTGTGCAGAACTACACATGAATTTATAATTTTAAAAGCCACGTTTGGAGTATAATGAAGTACACGGTGTTTCAACAAGCAACGAAAGCGCATTTTTAATAATCCGTTGCATCTTTCAATAATTGAGCGTGTTCTTTTGAAACATTGATTATAATGTTTTTCTGGAGTAGCCGGTTGAACATCATTCAGTGGAGTTAGAAGCCATGGTCTTAGTGCGTAACCTGAATCACCTAACGTACAAATAAAATAAATTTTTTATTATAAATGTAAATATTTAAATAAATGTAATAAAACGTATAATGTATACAAACCTATCAAATAAAAATTATCATGCCCTCGTGCATGTAAAGTTTGCATAACTGGCAAAACATTGCAATGATTCCAGATAAAACTATCATGACAACTTCCAGGATATCGAGCATTAACATTTAAAATTTTCATTCTTGAATCACAAATCTGTAATAAAATCATAATATAATAAAATAAAATAATTGTAAATTGTATGTAATTCCATTACAACTGATAGATATAATATGAATTTTACATAAACATATATATTTTAAATATTTTATATATTTTATGTACTTTTTTTATATATTTTAATTTACATTTTTATACTTTATATACTTTATTTTATATATTTTATATTTTATATATTTAAATTATTTACTAACTGTGTATTTATGGAATGGTATCTTTTTCGATTTACATATACATGTTCTGGATACATTTCATTGTTCTTTGAGGGTGGAAATGTAGCCACGTGAGTACAGTCTATACATCCTACAACACCTGGGAATCCATATTCTGTGTAAAATCTATAAATACCATATTAAAATAACTCAAATAATTTTAAATCCATATTCTATGTAAAATATATAAATGCCGTATTAAAATAAATAACGCAAATAGTTTTAAATAACAACTAAATTTAATTAATTTTTTGTACGCATTACGTATGGTCGTAAGCTCTTCTAAATTCCTCGGAAAATAAACCCATTTGTTAAACACATTGAGTACTATGTTTACATCTCGAATACAACGACTTACAGAGGATTGACTAACTCCAATATATCCATTGCATCTAATACCTAACTGATAACTTCCAACTGCATAAAATCTAAAAGCAGTAAATACCTATAAAAATAAAAGTTGTTATAAATACAAAACCTAAATAATATAATATCTGAAGTATAATATTTATAACATATTAATTATTACATGTTATACAGCTTTTACCTTTTATTCCGCATTTAATGCTGATCTTCTTGAAATTGGATCACTATATTCCTTTACTATGTCAATTACCCTTTGTACCATATCTTTACTTAAACGAAATAATCTCATAAACTCCAAATTATTTAATTCAAATAGATCATTACGTTGAAATCTTTCTCTATTTTCAAACACAATGTTTGCATTTTCCAAAACATTTATTACATTAAAATTAATTAACCTTCTTAAAACCGCCATTATTATATAAAATTTTTACTGTTATATAAAATTTTGGTTATTTATCGCATACAAATCTTCATTTTGAATGACCCATATGATATAAATCGCATGATATTTTTCGAATACGACCGCGTAGTAACAAAGTGAGTCAAAATTACAGAGAATTGCTTTTTGATTGTATAAGAACACATAATGGTTGTAACAATAATCTTATATTTCGTCAATTTGTTGATATACTTAACAAAAATTTTAGTACATCATAAACTTCATCCAGATAAAACAGATAATTGCATACTTCAAGAAAATATTTCTATGTTACATACAGGAGAAGAGGGTATTATGGCTTCTGTCGACAAAACGGCTACCCCTATTATTTCCGTTATTAGGTGATGTATTCTAACTAAATTGCTTATGGAGTTATTTGTTTAGTAGCTCGCCGCTTTTTAGAGATGCTAATATGCCAATACATAATGACTGACAATTGTTATAAGACATTTTTACTTCTGAGCACTTCTAAACTTTTTCAAGGTACACTTTTAACCTTCAATTACATACACTTATTTATTATTCTTAAACTTGAGTGTATTATCACACGAAGGTACATACACTCGAGTGTTTTCTTGTTATTTAATTTTTTATTTGTCCGTATACATTTCGAGTTATACAAAGTTAAAAGAATAACATGGAATTTTGTTAATATGGTTTTTTAAACGAAATTTTTATATCGAAATATTTCTTCAATAAATTGATTGTCATTTTAAAGAGCGGTTTAGAAACATTAGAGACATCATTTTACGCTTGTTGTGTAATGTTAAACAGGGATAAAATAATATTTTTATTGAAATTTGGTTTTATTTCACCGTTTTTAGCCCGTTTTTAGCCCTCGAAAACGGTTAATTTGAGTAGTGAAAACGTGCAATTTATTCATTGAATATGACCCGTTTTTAGCACTCATTTTTCCGCAAACAGGAAAATTCTAAACAATAGAAAATTAGAAATATATAATTTTGTAACAAGGTACTGTGTTTTTTTAAACTAGATTAAGTGCATTTGTGCATTAGCTTACTCGGTCTTTACAGTATTCTGATTATATATAACGTAATTTTAATCGCAATATGTATTGTAATGTATATCACAATTTTAATAATTTTCTTTTTGTAGATTACATAAATATTTTTCGTTTTATTTACTTTTTTCTTTAACTACGTCTTCTTTGTAATACCAAAATTGTATAAGATTATTATATTGTAATAAATTGTTTTTATTCATAAGAGTACATTGTTATTTGACTGTTTTTCACCTTATCCGGTATCAAAAGTTACCCGCATATGGGGGCAAGATCACGAAATTGACCTAAAATGATGTCCTAAAATAATTTAAATTTTAAAAAATTCTAGTTTATTTAACAACTTCTAACTTTTACTGATTATAAACAAGATTTCAGTAAATCTAGAAAAAAATAGATTGTTATTTTTACATTGCCATATCAAATATTGAACGTGGTTGAATGACCAATAGTTTTGATAAAAATGTATCCTTAACTGGCAATCTTTTTCGGATTTCTTCAGCAGCAGTTATATGAAATTGTAAACAGTTATTTCTAATTATTTGTACCACGTTTATGTAGTCTTCCTTTAATTTTATGAGATATTCTACACATTCAGAACTTCAATAAATACTATCTGCGGATTTATGATATTCAATATTTTCAAATTTAATGTGCAGAAAAACTGTTACATCCGGCTTTATAAAATTATTACAAATTTGGTGAAGAAATTGTTTTGATTTCGGCTGTAGTAAATGAATTACTGTTTCTTCTGTGACTTAAAAAAATGCATTGAAACTATTAAAAAAGTACAATACATATTTCAGAAATAGCAAATATGCTTTTGTTTCTACACTTTCCATTAAAATAAGTATACTTTCTGCACATTTTGTTCTCTCACTTATAACCATTAAAGTTAAGAAGTGTTTAATAGCGTACCAAGATCGAATAATTTTTTCTACGCATGCGAATTGAGAGAGCTATCGTGTGTCAGATAATTTTAAGAGTTTGTAATTCTTTCTTTGAAAACATTCCAAAAAATCCCGATAAATAGCTGATCACTTGGGACTGCTATTAACGTAATTTACAATTTTTTTACAAATTCATCACAAACTTCAGGTAATTTGTACATGCAGAATGTGCAGCTAATGCGGAAATGTGACACGGATACGTAAATGTCAATAAATTTGTGTACACTTGTTCCAATTTTTTCTTAAATGACACACATTTGCAGTCATAACGGATGCATTATCGCAAAGCAAGAATGTTTTCGAAAGGTATTTGGAAATTACTCATTTCCTTTTCAAATGCAATAAATAATTTTTCCGCGCTGTAATCTGATGCATCAAGATCAATTAGTTTTACTAATTGCGATTGAATTTGTAATGTATCGAGGTCTATATATCTAACATGAAACGTCATCCATTTTTCATTCGTAATGTCTGACGATTTATCAATATAAGTACAAAATTTATTTTTTTTGTACCACACGATTTGTTTCAACTGGGCATAAAATATTGGTAATTAATTTTGAACATTTCGTTCGGCCCTTTTTTATGTTTTTTAAAACGTTGGGTTTTTTCCTACGTTTTGGAAAAATTGAAGTATTATTTGTGCAGTATCAAATGGAATATTTTTGTCAGCAATTAATGCAGCGTATCGAAGCTCCGCTAACTTTTTTCTATCTTCAAATAACACAAATGGTTCGTCAAATTGCACATTTGATTCATTATCTTGTATATCATTTATCTTTATGTTGTTTGGAATCTGCGTGACGACGAATTTGCAATAAACCACCTGCAAAAGTTTTATCGCAAATCGTACATAAAAATGAATTTAAATCATGTTTGGCTTCCCGTAACCATGGCTTAAATTCTTCTATTTTTAACCATTGCCCCAAAAACATTCGTTGATGCGATGATTTCTGTTTCGAAATCGTATCATCATTATCAACCAAAGTATTTTTTTCAATGTTTGATCTTTTATGACAAGCAGATTCCGCATGTTTTATTATATTTAATAATGGGCCGCACGAAAAATTTTTACAGCACACGATACAATAAAAAAGGCTATCATCTAAGAGCACTTTTTGTATACAAGATTTAGATATATCATTGCTAAGCCAAGCTTCTAGAAAGCTTCGTTTCCTCACTTTTTTCCTCACTTCATTATTTGTTTCCATATCTAACAAATAGAAATACAATTAAAAATTTGATAGATGTACAATTTAACAAACACAAGTGACAGGATAAAGTGCCAAATAGCTAAAGAATCAAAAAAATATCTAAATGTTTATCCTTATTAATATAATTAGAAGAAAAGAGTTGATGGTCATGGAAATATCCTTATTTATTATGAGCACAATAATAGAAAAACATTCACTCGACTCACAAGACCGTAAGATATTAAGCTAACGCTTAGTATCAAAATTATTTTGTAATCAAAATCAACGTACGTAATGAGAATCACGAATTGAGATATGATTACAAAAAATAAAGCCAAGAACGCAGTCTAACAGCATGTTTATGCTAATGCCATCTGTGCTGCGGAGACAAATGACATATCAATCTGCGATTCCGTATTTATTTAATAGGTGAAAGAGGCATTTGAGAAGAAAACGTCTCGCAAAATATCCAGTAAGTATTTTACTTTTATACATGTATTTCATATTTACAACAGTTAAAAGTAGAATTTTGTAACTATTTAAAAGCAGTATTTCGATTAATTAGTAACGAAATAATACATTCAGCTTGATAATACTTAGCTTTTAATTTATGATAGCCTAACCTTCCGTTGAGTGTAAAAAAATCATACCTCACGTCTAATGGGGTCTAGAACATTTTTTTTATGCGTAACACTATTCCGAATTCATAGTCATTTCTCAGATTTCAAGATTAATATGTCTTTGTTCTGTGTACTATGTTTGTACTATACGCAAGACAAAGACAGACTTGAGATCTGAGAAACATCTATGAATTTGGACCATTTTGTTTCTTGACATATAACATGTTTATGACTGTTTTTATTATCTTTTTGCAAGATATAGCTGAAATTGCGATGCTGCAACAATTGCTCCAGCAAATGCAGGAGCAAATCCAGCAGCAGCAGCAACTACAGCAGCAAGGATTGCTTATTCAGGGATTCGAGCAGGAGCGGCGCGAGCGGCGAGAGTAACAGGAACAGCGGGCGGAACAACCGCCAGAGCAACCGCAAGTCGAACCGCAGCAAGAGGGCGAGGAACTGGCACAAGGTCCAGTACAGTAGCGGCCAGAACGCAATACGTAATATATAAATGCAATTACATACATACGTATATGTGTATATATATATATATTATATATATATATATATATATATATAACAGATTTATGTATATCTAATTTTAATTTACTACAATTATATCTTTAAACACTGATTTTCAAATAATATACATCAAAGAAATATATTTCAGAATAAAAATGTTGCCCTTATTATATCTTGGATTTTTTATTGCGATGTAACTTAATAAATCTACACATGTCAGTTCTACTTTGTATCTATGTTAAACAAGTTTTAATACAATATGTTACAAGTATCATAAGAACTTAGTGACATTTTATTTGTACATAACATGTACATACGAGATATTCTTGTATCGATTGTTATAATTTTTGAGTTACTTCTAACAAATTAATGATAAAATATTTCAAACAAAAATATGTTGGTTTTAAAGTCATAAAAAAGTTATCTCCGTTTCTTACATCATACATTTTTTTTTATAGAACGTCTTTTTTTGTTATATTTAATCATAGTATTCTAATATCATTTATAATATAGCATATATTCTGGAATATTTTAACGTGAAGTATAGAATATTTCTTAAAGTATTCATCTTTTTGTATTTGGTATTAATTTGATATTAACTATGGTATAATATTTTTATGTACAAAATAATGAAATATATCAATTATGAGAAAAACTTTGTTGCTTTAAAAAAGAAATGTATAATGAATGAAAGAAATTTATAATGCATTTCTCTTTAAAGTAACAATTTATATATGCAATTACATATTTTTTTTTAAAAGCAACTGTATTCTCTTTACAATATTTTATCTCATTCTTTGTGCATAAAAGTATGAAGGTAAAGTTGTCAAAAAATAAATAATTTTCGAGTTATTTTAAACTTGATATAGAAATAAGCCAGAATGAAGTGTAAAATGTAAACCATTTATTTTTTGATAATGTTATTTTAATGTTTATGTATGTAGGAAATTTGGAATTATATATTAAAAAATTATATAATTTTGTTTTTTAAAAGTAAAAAAGTGAACTTTGTATAACCTTGAAAAATTGATTTTTCGAAAATTGACTTTATTTGTTCTCCTTTAGACAATACCATTTTTATTTGAATATTTTTTTGATCTTATCCTGCAAAGATGAAAAGCGTGGTAAATTAAAATAGGAAACTGTATACAAATACGGAACATATAATACTTATTTGCACATTTACATGGCGAATGTGCCTTATATTAATTTTCGTTAAAAAATATTTGCAATAAGATGTTTTTTTATAAAAAATAATTTTTCTTGGAAAGAACTATGTGATATTACATGTGTTTTTTTTTAAATAATATACATATTTTTCAAACACGTTTATATTAAATTAAACATTGTGAAAATTGTTTAAAAATGAATGTTTAGGTTATAAGTTAATATGTTCAATTTATAATAAATTAAATATTTATACAGATAACAATAACGACAATGACATAAATCTAAATCATTTCGCTGAGCTACATATCGAGAGAGGTGCGTACATAAAAACGAAAAATATTTAAAAAATTAATTATAATGGTTTTAAATCATTCCAAATTATAATAAAAATTTTTTCACTTTAACCCTGCTTTTAGAAAATACAGCAGATGGTCAAACTTTATCTAGACAAGCAAGTGTGTTGGTCAACCGTGGTCATAGTTGTAGACGAAACTTTATTCCTTTGCAAAGATCACAGGTTTCTTTGGAAATTAATAACCCAGAAAGAAGGCATACTTTAGAACAAATCAATACATCTGTTAACCCTGAAATACACGAGCAAAATTCGAATTCTACATTAAGAGAAGATGCAGTTCATACTTCTGAGAATGTATCATATGATGGAACTAATGCTGCATCACAGAATATCTATAATCCTGAAAGGAGACATACTTTAGAACAAATTAATGCATCTGTTAACCCTGAAATACACGAGCAAAATTCAAATCTTATATTAAGAGAAGATGCTGTTCATACTTCTGAGAATGTATCATATGATGGAACTAATGATGCATCACAGATTATCTCTCTTTTAGATTCAAGTAAGATTTTTGCCTTAAATAAAGTACAAAATAGTTAAAAATTAAAATGAACATTATAATAGATACAGTATTTTTGTAATAAGAAAACAATTATTTGAAATTATAAATATATTAATTTATACTGTGAAACATAAAATAAAAGTTAATAAATTTTTTATTTGTATAATTACTAAAACACTTACAGCAACAACCACCCATATGTCATAATTTAAACTAGTTCATTAAAATAACTATAAACCATAAACGTAAGCTTGTACTTATAAATAAACTAAAACTAGCATACAAACCAATCAGTTGTATTTAGATTATGAATTGCTTTGTGCATTGGTCCAAGTTTATGTATAAGTATTATACAAGCTTAAGTTTATAATTTATATTAATGTAACCTAATATAATCTTATGATTGTTCGTGTGCGAAGACTTTTAGAGTATCTAATTTCGCTATAATTTTGACTATCACAATCACCGAATTGATTCCATGTATAATCTATTGTTGAAATCAACAAAGAGAATCGAATGAAACCATCAATTCACTTACAATTACTTTTCAACATATATCTTTAAACAATGTACCTATATGTAATTTTCTATTTTCTATTAATTCAATTTGCATTTCTGTAACATAAAAAGTTGTAACGCTGGTGGTTTTCGTGCGGTTCTGGTAAGTGTCAGGATACGGTTGCGGATAAGCTCGCCGGATTGGTCGGGTTCGGTGTAATAATCGCACTCGGTATTCAGTTCACAAAAATACTAGATCTTTATTTGGATCTTTATGTGATATTTACATGTAGCCTCATAGCTGATTGCGTCTAACGCCTCGTGACAAGTGGACCCAGCCTTAGCGGGGACGCGATTGGCTCGCGGTGGTCGCGGCGACCAATTGCCGCTGCGCGGTCGGAATGGCGAGTGGTGGTAACGATGAGCGCGCGGTGACGTGTGGGTTAACGAGCGCGCTAGGCGAGAGCCAAGATTGAAGTTCGAGACGAGAATTACTAACCGCGAGAGTACAGATGAATCGGCACAGTGTCAAAAGATAATTCTAACTTATAATGAGACAAAATAAGAACGGAAGTACTAGAACTACGAAATCATAAGAATACATGTAACTCTAACTTAAATTAAATCGCGTGGTTTGAAACGGACTCGGTGTCCGGGGTGGTCGGGGAGCCGCGGAACGCGGGATCGGAGCGACGGCGACGATTCCGCGTCTCGCCCGAGCCGCCTCGTGCAAAAAGAGGCGAAGTTCTCGTCAGGACGCGGATGCCCTGACGAGGCTTTTTAGGTTACGAGAGACTCTTCCCTGAGGGAGAGGACGGATGGGATTGGCTAGGGATACCCAGCCTGCGGACTCGACGAGGATGCTCGTCGGGGGCGGTGATTCGCCGAGGATACTCGGTTACGGAGCACGGCGAGGATGCTCGCCGTGATTGGCTGTGTACGGTGTTCGGTATGACAGGATTAGCCGAGGATACTCGGCTACGGCGAGGATGCTCGCCGTGATTGGTTGTGTACGGTATTCGGTATGACAGGATTAGCCGAGGATACTCGGCTAGCCGGAGCGACGAGGATGCTCGTCGAGGGGAGTCAGGATGAGGCGAGTATTCTCGTCCTCTTGGGAGTCGGAGTGCGGTCGAGGATACTCGACCTGTCGGATTCGGCGGACCGGGGAGATCTGTCTCGGCGTTCCCACTGCCGGCTTATATATCCGAACGAACGGTTGGGCGGACCAATCCGTGCGTTCGGTCGGCTGGCCCGGAGTGGGAGCGTTGCCGAACGCCACGGGCGGCGCGCGTGCTGCCGCGTGATCGCGCCGGCAGGTTAGCTCGGTGCGCGCACGTGGCGTTCTGCCGGTGTATTGCTCGGGTGGACGGAGCGGAGTGGCAGTGCGCGCGAAGTGGAGGGGCGTTTTGTTACAAAGTATTTGTTAATTGTTAATTTTGAAATAACAATTTTCTTCTTTTGCAGGTGATGAAGACATTTATCGTATTCCTCCAGATGATTACAGCAATCTCTTTCAGGATGAAATTGAGGATATTCCATATTATCCAGTAGAACAATCTGATAAACGTACATCTGACTGCTGTTGTGTTTGCTTAGTAGAAAAAGCAGATCATACATTTATTCCCTGTGGCCATTTATGTTGCTGTATAGATTGCATCTTGAAGCAGCAATCAAAAAATTGTCCAATTTGCAACACACACTTTGATTCTTACATGAAAATAATAATTCCATAAAGAAAGATAAACTTTTTGTATAATAAGCATATGATAATATTAAAAAGGTGTTATCGTAAGCATTAAAAATGTGAACTGTAAGCATTAAAAACCAGAAAGTTTCTTTGATTATAAAAATTTATTTACAGTAACAGGAGTGTTAATAAATATCTGATAAAAAAATATCTGATAATCTGTCAACGCTTTAAGAATTCATTAGAATAAATAAGTTTTTTGTTTTTTTTCCATAGAGTTTATTAAAAAAATAAGCTTTAATCGAATCAAGATTAATTGTGATGATACAATATGAAAACTTTTGTTTAAAAAAAGTACTACTTATAACTACACTTTTTATTATATAAGGCGCGTTCCACTTAACGCTCATAGAATCATTTTTTTAACCTTGTTTGCCAGATATTATTAAGAATAAATAATGCTCGCGATCGTTGAGAGCGTTAAGTGGAACGCACCTATAGTTTTAAATAACTTATATTTAAACCTCAATAAGTTTATAGTGTTACTAATACAAAATAAAAAATATGTCAGAAATGTCTATTATAACATATATGTACAAATAAGAAAA
This sequence comes from Solenopsis invicta, assembly GCF_016802725.1. Lineage (NCBI taxonomy): Eukaryota > Metazoa > Arthropoda > Insecta > Hymenoptera > Formicidae > Solenopsis > Solenopsis invicta. Next base: position 15,507,054 of record NC_052670.1, on the reverse strand, counting down.
TGTGATACCTATGTAGAGTACAATACAGTAAAAGGTTATTTTAAGTTTTCTTGTACACAATTATATAAATAAATTTTAAAGGAATAAATATAATATTAGTACTTTTTCCTTTCCTAATTCAAATATATTATAATTATGAAATTTATAAAATTTTTGTTAATAGATAAAATTTGGACTTTTGTTACTAATAATATTAAATTGTAACAATTTGTACAGTTTTCAACTATTTAAACTATATCATACATGTTTATATTTGTGTTATTATTCTTAAGTTGTTTTTCAATTACATAAATTATTTAATTAGTTTTATTATTTCTTGCTTAAACTTACTTAGAGAAAACTTAAAATAAAAATTGCTGAAAATTTTCAATTAAAATATGTTTTTCCTAATTAAGCATTATATTAGAAAAATATTTAAGAAATAAATATGTTTACAAACATTTATAACAATTTTTTCAAAAAAATATTTAGAATTATTAAAGTTGTTAGTAAAGTATACTGTCTATATGCATTTGTTAACGCTTCTGGTTTAAAAAAAAGAAATGAAATAAAACAATTATTTCATTTTTAATGTCTTTTCAAAAATTAAAAACGAAACTTTATTTTGCCCAAGGAAAAAAAAGAAAAAGGAGAAAAATAATTGTGCTAATATATTATATAATAATGTTTAAAGAATAACAAATTTTACATTAAACGTGTTTTACATATACAAGGAGGTTCGGAAACGGACGAACGTCTCAAAAAGAGCATTCTTGAGAAAAATGTTTTAAAAATTGTAATCATTTTAAGTGAGGGACTACATAGTATTATAGTAAAACCTCAAATAACGTTGTCAGGGTCACATAAAATTCAGATCTAATTTCTCAAATAGAAACTAATTTTTCGTTGCTATTATTGTAATTTATCCCTAAAACTTTTCAAAACACTAAATTACGTAGTTTCACCAATTATTACTGCCATTCCACTTGTAACGACCCGTCTTTTTCCGCGCACGGGGCGGCGCGAGCGCGGCGGACTAGGACGCGGATTGAGGTCGCCAAGAGAACTAGACTTTTCGGTTTGGATGGTATCAAAGTAGCGAGTTTATTTCGCGTAAGAAATGTACAGATGACGAGTAACGGAGAGGCTTAGCCACGACGCGCGGACGGACGGATGGCGGTGACGCTCGGACGGACGCAACAGAACTTAAAGCCTACGCGCGGACGGACAGACGAAAAACGGAGCGTGCGGACGGACGAACGGTATTTACAAACGTGTTTGACGCGGTATCGGATACGGAGCTATGTACACGGCGCGGTTCGCAGAATTCCTGCGCCGAGGCTTCCGGGAACTCGGAAATCGTCTGTTGACGCGCGCAGATCGTGGCCTTGCCGAAGGCCGCGGCCACGGCCGTAGATGACGCGCGCGCAGTGCGACTATACACGGATCGCGATTCCCGACGCGAAGCGGTTAATACCGCGATGTTCGGCGGTGGTGATCGACTCACGCCAAGAGCTCTTGGTAGAGGCGCGGAACTCCACACCCCAGGTCGTGAGTCGATACCCAAGCGGGGACGACGAATCAGGAATTGCCGACTACCAGGAGTCCCTGGTGGAGCCCAAGGTGGACTTGAGCCCGTGAACCGGCGGTTTCAGGAAGGCGGACGACTCTTGTCAAGACTTCTTGACGGAAGCTAAGGCGCTTAACTCCCTGTGAGCGCTAGGAGGGTTTCTTCTGCGGACAGGAGAGCGGACGGAGAAGAAGACCGCTCGACTCTCGGAGCGGCGGCGCTTATATACCCGAATCTCTAGGGCAGGGACGGTGCGGGGGTATGGAACGGTACGGAGTCGGTGGGGGGTCTCCCCGCCGCTCGAGATCGGTCCGGTGGTCGCCACTCCGGTCGAGCGCGTGCGCGCGGAGATCTGCCACGGAGATCTCACGTGCGGATGCGTCAACGCGCGCTACGCCGGTGTTTGTGTCTTTTCGGCGCTATGCGCCAGGTTTCTGCTGTCCGGCGGTTGTTCGGCCGAACAGCCCGGAACGGTGGATGGTCCGAGGGGGGAGCGGAAAGGCGGTTTGTTACACACTTTTTAAACGTAAACGTAATAAAATAACCGTAGAAAACCATCTCATTACAATATATGTAGGCTCTAATAGAAGCGCAAAATGCGAATAACCCTACGATGTAAAGTAAAGAACAAAAAAATTACGATGCAGAGTAAGGGTTATTTATACATAATGTTTTAAAATAATTATATATTAAACATTAATATAAATAATTATACATAATTATATATAAAGTATGTCAATATATATTAAAATATACGTAATATTTTATAAACAGTTATACCTAATTATACATGTTTTATATATATGAATAATATATAAAAATTTTCTCCGGAAAACTTCTAGGAAAAAAAAACAGAAAATGAAGCAATAGTAAGATATATACTACCGGGAATAAGAACGTCTCTCTCCCAATAACACACATCAACAGGTATGTGTGTTAACATACGCGTCTTTTTCTCGATAGCGCACATAGTCGCGTGCTATCGGGATGCGCGCTATCGGTATGCGCGCTATCGGGATGTGCGCTATCGAGATGTGCACTATCGGGATAATGCGCTTTTTGCATTGTATGCTATCGGGATAATGCTCCTTTTATGTTGTGCGTTATTGGGACAACGCGCCTTTCTCTGTTGTGCGCTATCGGAATGTGCACTATCGTGATGTGAGCTATCGAGACGTGCGCTATCGGGACGTGCGCCGTCGGGACGTGCGCCGTCGGGACATGCGCCATCGGGACGTGCGCTGTCGGGGCGTGCGCTGTCGGGACGTGCATTGTCGGGACGTGCGCTATCGGGTTGTGTGCTATCGAAATGTGCGCTATCGGAATGTGCGTTATCGGGATGTGAGCTATCGGGATGTGCACTATCGGGATAATGCACTTTTTGCATTGTGTGCTATCGGGATAATGCGCCTTTTATGTTGTGCGTTATCGGGACAACGCGCCCTTCTCTGTTGTGCGCTGTCGGGATGTGTGCTATCTGGACGTGCGCTATCGGGACGTGCGCTGTCGGGACGTGCGCTATCGGGAAGTGCGCTATCGGGATGTGCGCTATCGGGATGTGCGCTATCGTGATGTGCGCTATCGGGATGTGCGCTATCGGAATGTGCGCTATCTGGATGTGCAAATATATATAATTAAAACATATTATTTATTTAAATATATAATAAAATGCTTGTTTTAACGTTTCATGCTTACTTTTATCATTAATAAACTCGATTAGAATCCTTATTAGAATTAACATTGATTAATAAAACTCAACAGTCACTTTTGATCAAGTAATCTATTTCGACACTAAAATAAATTATGGACATCAAGCATCAATATAAAAAGTCTATATCATTTTATTTATTTCAAGAAAATCCATAATATGTATAAATTAATCTTCCACACGCGAGATATAATAATAATACGAATAAAACTCAATGTAAAAGTTTTGACAAACATGGTTTTAACGCAAATATAAAATATTTTTATTGCGTATTCTAAGTTTAATATCTGACTTTGATATTATTTAATGTAAAAAAACGTAAATTTTTAAAATATTTTAAATTGAAACAAAATTTTCTATTAAAGGACCCACAGAACTGTCGTATTATTCAATTTCACAAATCTTTTTTATCAATGACTTTAAGCATGATCTAATAATGAATTTTACATTGAATAAATTTCACTTCAAGAGTAATGAGTATGTAAAACAAAATTTTTGATAACATTTGGCATCAAATCATGAAAACAGATGCAATGTTCAATGGTAAAAATCGAATTCCGCGAAACCGACGCGAGCTGCCTAGGCGACCAAATTTTTTTTTTTGCTGCTTCTATTAAAGGAGGAAGAGAGAGAGAGAGAGAGAAAACTGGAACCGGATTCGTTACGCATTTCGTGATGCGTGAGTCCAGTGGCTATGTAATTAAATGTCAAGGTCTTCTTTCTCTGTTATTCACATTGAATTTTATTTCTATTATTATTAGATCTCGCGTGTGGATTTATACATATTACGGATTTTCTTAAAATAAATTTAATTTTTAACAAAATCAACATGAGAATCAAAAAGTTGATCAGTACTAAATTAAATAACAGAGTTCCGAATCTGGTTGACGAGATTGTTACGCCCGTAGAAGAAAAAAGTTCATGTTCTTTCCGTATGTAAAAGACTTATCGGTAAAAATATCCGAGTCTCTGAATAAAGACGAAGTGACGCTTGGCTTTAGATGTTTAAATAAGCTAGACGAATTTATCAAAGTTTACAAAGACAGGAGCAATAAAACAGAGTGTAACAATGTCGTTTATAAATTAAATTGTAATGACTGTAATGCTTCATATGTAGGACTAACAAAAAGGAAATTAAAAATAAGAATTAAAGAACCCATGAATAACATCAAACTTGAATCATCCAAAATATCCGTTATCAGTAAACATAGATTACAACATAATTATTCTTTTAATTGGGATGATGTTAAGATTTTTGACTTTGAGCCTAATTACTATAAACGATTGATTTCCGAAATGATACATATTAATGAACAGAAAAACAGGCTAAATCAAAAAACTATGAAAATTAATTTAAAATAAATTCATTCTACTAATCCATTTATATTAATGACTATTCCCTTTTCTTCAAGCAGACTGATTTTTAATATAAGCTCATCAACAAATACTGCCGCATTTTCAAAATTTTTACTGTCCTTTAATTAAAAAAATGCAAATTAATAAATATTAGTCAACGATGGTGTTAACTCTTGTGGAAAAGAAAATAAAGAGAAATACACAGCTCCTATTTTGTTCTTGCTTGAATGAGAACCGAATGCGTTGCCGTTTCATATTCATCAAAATAAATGAACATTGCAAACACATGTTTATTACCAAAATATGAAACTTCTGACTTCCACGGCTGACCTTGAACAAAATTACTATAAACAATATTATTACACATCAATTTATCATAATGGCTTTCAAATGTAAAAAATTTGGTTTCTGAAATAATAAAGAAAGGATTTGCTTTATTTCTACAATTGAGCCAAACACATAAGTTCTAAAATTACATTACCACTAATACGTTTTTTTTAACTGCACGTTGTCCAATTACTGCGTGGGAGCACATATTGTTCCAAAGATTTAAAATATTGTAAATATATTCAGTATCTACATTATTAAAAGAATTTTCTATTATTTTAAACATATTCCTTACAGTATTAACCTTTAAATACACCGATCCTGTAAAATACGGAAACATTTTCGGGTCTGGGAGACTTTTCCAACTTTGAGAAGCTATAACTTTGATTACAATCAATATTTTGCTAATTTTTTTTTTTAATGAAAGTTTAGAGTCTCAGAAGTGTGACTGCACAATCGGCATTGCCGAAAAATAATTTATTGTGAAGATATAAAGGAAAAACCGAAATATATTTTTTATTATAAAATGTATACATCCACGTATATAAATAATTTTCATGTATTTAATGCTTTTTATTTATTAATTATATATATGCATACATACATACATATATATACTAATATATATGCATACATACATACATATATATACTAATATAAATTATGAAATTGTTACGGTAATTCCTACTATTACATTCTTCCAAAACTGAAACTAAAGCATTGCACTCATAAGTGTAGTAAAGGCAATTCTTCTTCTTTTATTTTCAAAATATTTGTTACAACTTAAATTCAATCATTCATTTTAAAAAACGTTACAAGAAAATGTCTTACCTGTATTCTTGTTTTAAAATATTTATTATTAGAGGAAAATATTTTTAATTGACAATTCATGCCTCTCTTAGCATCTAAAGATTCTCGAATGTCAAGTTCAATATATAAATGTGCATTAAATTGAACATATTCAGTGCGACGTCTAGAATAGTCTGATTGTTAGCATTTAACATTTTTTACCTGAAAATTATAGGAAAGTGCTTCTTCTAAATACATGAATCCCTTTTCTTGAATTAATTGATGATTAACACCAAGTACTGATATATTATGTATCTCGTTTTGGCATTCTTGTGAGGAACATTCAGATATTTTATTAACACATGGTTCGTCCTTTGTGAGATTTGTCCACATTACAGTAATACTATTATATACATCTATGATATGTACATTACCAGCTTTCGTTGTTGGTAAATTTAATTCACTATTTTCTAATAAAATAGCGATTCTTTCTTTATAAGCGATGGTATTTAGACCATTATTTAAAATTAATTGATAAAATTTTAGAAATTTGTTATTAGAATTACTAATATAATTAAAATAGTTTTCATCTTCTAAAGCAGTAAGTATAATAATTTGAGCAATTGAGTCGAAAGGACACGTATTCCGAATTTCATACGTAGTTCCATTAATTTTTAATGGTTGTAAGAAAGAACCATTTCGGAGAAAGAATTTTTTGGTTGATTTTATAAACTTATTGTTTTTAATATGTTTTTTGGATATGGCTTGAAATATTTGGATTTATGACTAGAACGAGTGTTACGCAATTTTCTGTGTTCCAATAATTTGTTATTTTCATTTTTTTCTTTGTTTTGTTGTAATGAATCTATTTCAGTTTTACCTTTATTCATCCAATTTTCAAATTGATGCATATCTTCATTTTTATTACTTTCCTTGTTAATATTGTTATTTGTATGATCAGTATTCACATTATTGTTATTTATCATAATATTTGTACTTTTTGTATTAGAAGTTACAATAGCAGCAGATGCTATTTTCATAGTTCCATCAATAGATCGTAAATGCATTTTGATAAACTTATTTGCACGCATAAGAGTTTGTACATTTTTGAAAATATGATTACGTAAGTCTTTAAAATATGCTTCACAATAGGCTGACGTTGCACGTACATATTTTGAATAAAATATTGGAGCTAAAATTCCAGACCATAACGGAAATTCTTGGCATAATCTTGTTATTTGTCTATAAAATTCAGGTAAATAAAAAGCATTTAAACGAGAAGCTTTTTTATCACTATTTATTTCCGCTTGCATTTTTAACTTCTCAATCCAACAATGAATATCATTATCATTATTCTCGTTATCATTGATATCTATTGCAATATCATTTTCTTCTCTCTTGTCGGTGACTTTTATATGATCAAAATCAAGATTTGTATCATGAATTTCAGTTGCAATATGATTTTCTAATATTTTCTTTGCTTCCTCTGCCGGTGAAGGTAATCCTGTACTATAATGTCCTTCATATTGTTGAATACTGATAGTTAATGTAAGCAATAAAATTGATTCAAATTTTTTGAATGATTGGCAACTTATCATAAGTGCAACACATTTTACAAAAAATGATTTTATATCAGGATGTTTTTTATCGAAACATTTCCAACGGCAAACTAATTTAATTAAATGAGCAACATCAACTCTTATATATGTATCTGGTAATCGATTGATCTTGGTACTGTGACTATTAATAGCAGAAAAGCATGCTGAAACATATTCTTTAATGGTCATTCGATTAAAAGCAGATGTCATTGCACCTAAAAGAGCTTTCGAATAATCAGAAATTGCTTCTTCTGGTTTATTTGCCCCCCCCCCCTTATTTGCGTAACCATTCTTTAATCCAATATTCATTTAAATTGGTATCATGTTTCTCAGAAATCATTTCATTAACTGGTATTATTAATCCTTCGATGTTAATAACTATGACATATAAAAATATGTGGCCGGTCTGTAAATTATTTACAATTTGAATTTTTGAAACAAAACTTCCTGTTGCGTCCATTGCAATTCTTTTATATGTTGTTTTTCGACAATATTCCTTATATTTGTGCATTTGTGTTGGAGTTCTATAATGCACACAAACTTTATCTAAGGTAATTTCATGTATGCTACCGCAGTACGGAGAAGTATGTTTCATATTTCTTATAGTATAAATTGGATCTTTTCCATCTTTTGGATCAACATTTAAAGTTTTGTCGTGATATTCTTGATTTACTTTGCGAAGAACAGATGATTCGTATAAAAAAGGAGGTTCAACATCACCAGTTTTCATTTCTTGACTGGCTATCCTTCTCTGCCAATTTGAGACTCCTTCAATCAACAAATCTTTGCCAATTATTTGACGTTTCTGGAAACGAAGGTGTCGTTTTACTTTTTCATGTGGAATTGTAGAAGTATCTTTTGTAACGCACCGCATAATCAAATGTTCTCCTCTCTTAGGTTCCGTATCAGCATAAGCAATAAAAGAAGATCCACATACTTTACTTTTGTATTTTCCATTAATTATAAATAAAATCCGAACGTTTGTCAGAAAAATAAACTTTTGCTCTTTTAAAAACATATGCTCATGGTAATCTAAACTGTCGCCAAAATTCATCACTAATAATATCACTCCAGACACCAGGCTTAAGGCAATCATATGTTTTGTCCTTATATTCGATGTATCCAGCTTTCATTTTAATCCAATCTTTATATGTTATATAAAGATAAAATGTGCTTAAATCGTGATTTTCTTTCGTAAAATCCAATGAAGTATTAGTTGATTCTTTAGTAGTATTTTTTGAGGATATTGAAGACAACGTCGTATCATTACATTTTTCATGTTTATCATCTTTAATGTTTAAGTTTAATTTCATTTGTGAAAAAATTTTTCTTCTGTTTTCACGCACATTTATATATACATTATGGGCACTCCATTTATTACTTAAACAGTTACTAATATCCTGCCATACTTTTGAAGTATATGCTGGTAACTCTTTGTCTTGTAAAAGAATCTTACTAAATATTTCGAGAGCTGCTACAGCTTCGTTCACTGATACAATAGAAACACGTGGCATCTGCAAAAGGATTTAAAAGAATGGATCTTTAAAATATCATGAACAAGTATTACTCAAAGTTTGGAATGTTTTGTGTAATTATAACAAATATTTATCCCTAAAGAATTTATTAAAAGAAAACTTTAAGACAAAAGGAAAATAAGTAACAGGAGTAAGAAAAATTAAAAAATTATTACAAAAATATAATGTTATACAATAAAATGTTTAATGCAAATCTACAATCTAAAAAAACAAAATAATTATTAAACAAATGCTTTCAATATTTTATTATTAAATTGATTTAAACAGTGTACATAATATAAAAATAGTTTATCATTAATAGTTATATTTATTGTTAGATACACTTATTTGTACACGTCTACAAAGATTTGTTATATAATGTATATTTAAGAAAATAAATATTTTTAATGTTATTGACTATAATTAAGGATAAAATGTAATTAAAATTAAAATAATATTTATAAACAATAAATCTCAAGAAAGTTAAATCTCAAATTAGAAAATTAATAATCACTACTTGCACTTTGTATATATCTATTAAGAGGATAGTGCACCTGAGTAAAAAAAATAGGTAAATTTTGAGAATTTTTATCTCAAAAAGTAATTATTCAATTTGATTGTAATTTTTTTATTGGAAAGTACATTTATTTAACTGTAATTAAGAATTTTTATGTGAAAATTAATTCATATAAAGTTTTTTTTTTTTTTTTGCGTAGACTGTTTTTCAGTGATACAGTTTCCGGTGTTCATGATATTTTACAAACGACTGGACCGACTAATTTCATATTTGGAGGCAATGTTTTTTAATAATTTATCTAGTCTCTGACAATTTTACTTTTTATAAATTATTTTAGTTTTTAATAAATTAAATCAATCTAAAATTTTGTGTAAATAAATATTAACTTTAGAAGGTCGCCATTTCTTTAAAAAAATGTTTAAAAGATCTGGATTGACAATAACAGCATTACATATTATATTTTGAAAATCTATTTACAATTTGTGATTCAGATCATCCGATGACAAAAAATCGTGAATATCGCAAACTGCGCCACTGAGAAATACAAATTATTTGAAAGAAGATAACGAAATTTCATGTAAATAAATTTTCATTAAAAAATTCTTAATTACAGTTAAATAAATGTACTTTTGAATAAAAAAGATGTAATCAAATTGAATAATTTTTTGTTTTTGAGATAAAAATTTCCAAAATTTACCCACTTTTTTCAGTTGTCTACTCAAGTGTACCCCTTTAAGTCTATACATATGTGTATATAAAGTCATTACATTAAAAATGGTCAATTCTTATGTTAAGTAAAACATACTAATTTTAACTACTTCATATGCAATAATGTAATAATGTAGAGGAGAATCTGATATAAAATATACTTATAGCCATTTACATTTTAAATTAACATTTTATATTGAAATTTAACGATTATATTCAAAATGTTGATTAATAGATTCTAGACTCAAAGTTATTGTTTTTAGCAGGGAAAAATGTATTCTTCTCACTACAGTTCCGTTTAGTTTAACTTATTTAATAACATACCTTTGACAGTATAATAAACGTGTGAATTCTTAAGAAATGCTGCAATTGCAACAATGTTCCATTTGTCACATTTGTATGGCTGGCGTTTGTATATGTTTCGGACGTCTTGGTCGCGACAGCACCTAGGAGTAGTTGTCCTGAGTCGCGCAGCGCACTTTACCTTGATCACCCTTGATGATAGAGGAGTAAACGGCTCGGATCTCCGATACTTGATGAATAATGAATATCCGTATGATCCGTAACCATGGTTTCACGACCGTGGTTTCGCGATCGTGGTTTCGGATAGAAAAGTGATCTCGGGATTTTTGTCCGCCTTATATATATCTCCCGATTTCCCGCGGGTTTGTCCTGATTGATTCCGATTTCTCAATTTCTCGTTTTCATTGGCAAATCTGATTCTTTAGATCCTAAGTATGACGAATAAACGCTGGGCGGCGAAGACAAACGATCGCCAGGACGAGCTCAGGATTACAGACATCGACATTACTTTAACCATTGCCGCTTTTGGCTTAATATTTCCGCGGACACGATATCGAATCCGCGGCATCTCAATGATATATGACATCTAAAGAGGCGCACTTTACCTGATCAAAGATGCGCGACAAAAAAACCGTGGCGCCGAAAGTCGCGGCATCGACAGCAAATGATAATATTAGAAAATCATATTGCAACTGAAATTCATGATACAAATCTTGATTTTGATCATATAAAAGTCACCGACAAGAGAGAAGAAAATGATATTGCAATAGATATCAATGATAACGAGAATAATAATGATGATATTCATTGTTGGATTGAGAAGTTAAAAATGCAAGCGGAAATAAATAGTGATAAAAAAGCTTCTCGTTTAAATGCTTTTTATTTACCTGAATTTTATAGACAAATAACAAGATTATGCCAAGAATTTCCGTTATGGTCTGGAGTTTTAGCTCCAATATTTTATTCAAAATATGTACGTGCAACGTCAGCCTATTGTGAAGCATATTTTAAAGACTTACGTAATCATATTTTCAAAAATGTACAAACTCTTATGCGTGCAGATAAGTTTATCAAAATGCATTTACGATCTATTGATGGAACTATGAAAATAGCATCTGCTGCTATTGTAACTTCTAATACAAAAAGTACAAATATTATGATAAATAACAATAATGTGAATACTAATCATACAAATAACAATATTAACAAGGAAAGTAATAAAAATGAAGATATGCATCAATTTGAAAATTGGATGAATAAAGGTAAAACTGAAATAGATTCATTACAACAAAACAAAGAAAAAAATGAAAATAACAAATTATTGGAACACAGAAAATTGCGTAACACTCGTTCTAGTCATAAATCCAAATATTTCAAGCCATATCCAAAAAACATATTAAAAACAATAAGTTTATAAAATCAACCAAAAAATTCTTTCTCCGAAATGGTTCTTTCTTACAACCATTAAAAATTAATGGAACTACGTATGAAATTCGGAATACGTGTCCTTTCGACTCAATTGCTCAAATTATTATACTTACTGCTTTAGAAGATGAAAACTATTTTAATTATATTAGTAATTCTAATAACAAATTTCTAAAATTTTGTCAATTAATTTTAAATAATGGTCTAAATACCGTCGCTTATAAAGAGAGAATCGCTATTTTATTAAAAAATAGTGAATTAAATTTACCAACAACGAAAGCTGGCAATGTACATATATATCATAGATGTATATAATAGTATTACTGTAATGTGGACAAATCTCACAAAGGACGAACCATGTGTTAATAAAATATCTGAGTGTTCTTCACATGTACACAAAGAGAAACATAATATATCAGTACTTGGTGTTAGTCATCAATTAATTCAAGAAAAGGGGTTCATATATTTAAAAGAAGCACTTTCCTATAACTTTCAGGTAAAGAATGTTAAATGCTAACAATCTGACTATTCTAGACGTCGCACTGAATATGTTCAATTTAATGCACATTTATATATTGAACTTGACATTCGAGAATCTTTAGATGCTAAGAGAGGCATAAATTGTCAATTAAACAATTTTCCTTTAACAATAAATATTTTAACGGGTAAAAAATGTTAAATGCCAATAATCTGACTGCTCTGACGTTGTACTGAATATGTTAAATTTAATGCACATCATATATTGATACTTGACAGTTGAGAATCTTTGGATGCTAAGACAGACATGAATTGTCAATTAAAAGATTTTTCTCTAACAATAAATATTTTAAAACAAGAATACAGGTAAGACATTTTCTTGCAACATTTTTCAAAATGAATGATTGAATTTAAGTTGTAACAAATATTTTGAAAATAAAAGGAAAAGAATTGCGTTTATTACACGTTATGAGTGCAATGCTTTAGTTTCAGTTTTGGAAGGCTGTAACAGTAGGAATTACCGTAACAATTTCACAATTTATATTAGTATATATATGTATGTATGTATGCATATATATATATATATATATATATATATATATATATATATATATAAATAATTAATATATAAAAAACATTAAATACATGAAAATTATTTATATACGTGGATGTATACATTTTATAATAAAAAATATATTTCGCTTCAATGATCAAGTAAACTAAGATATCCGCCCCGAAAAATTGAAAGATCCCAAGTTCGATTTCTATCTGGGGTGTTATTCTTCGCAACAAATTCTTTACAATTTTTTAAAAGGAAAAGATTCTTACATTTAGATGCTTATTAGCATCAATTATTATTAAACTGACTTCCAATTTAATAACGTGATATAATTGTTTCTTCTTTAACTTAGAATTGTGTTTTAAGACCAAAAATTTATCCGGCATGCAATTTCGTGAACTTGAAAATGTATATAAAATCACACAATAAAGATCAACACTAAAATTTAGCAATAACCAATAAAGTATTTCGTTTATATTGTGTTTTCACAATTGCAGTTCTCTATTTAATATAAAAAATGTATTCTATGCTTTTCGTATTTTTAAATTTATTGATAATACATTGTAGCTTTAGCAATCATAATTGTTTTTAAAATATGGCTATATAATTTTGTAATTTCTTTTCGCACTTGCTCATAATATATTTATAATTCATCGCTTTATATTGAATTTATAGGTTAGCTGGAATAATAGCATATATTAATCAGCATTATATTGCATATGCAAGAAGAATACACGGCACATGGAATATATATAATGATCTAGTAAACTCAGTGCAATTCTGTCATGAAGACTGTAAGATAGAACCGCATGGAGTATTATATATAAATTTAAAAAAATAATCATATATACAGGGTGTTTCCGAAATAGGTGGCCAAACTGTAAGAGCATATTCTACTCATTGAAAGGATGAAAAAATGTCATATAAACATGGGTCCGGAAATGCTTCTTTTACAAGTTATAAACATTTTTTATTGATTTTACAAAAATTGCTGAAAATGATTTCCTTCCGCATCAATGCATACTTTCTTTCCTAGTTATAAACATGTCTTATTTACATTGTACGTATTTACGTCGGATGATATGCCTTGCTTCGACATTCACCTTCTAAAGTAAACAAAAGGTTTTTAGATCTGTTTTAGGTCTGTATGGATTTGGAATTAGTCTTTATTTGAGCATTTACGAATGAAGATAGTATTCATCAACATGGCAGCTTATTCTAACATCGAATGGACAGATATCCTGCACGTTCTCCCGATTTGAACCCATTGGATTTTTACTTATGGGGACATCTTAAGACTATCGTGTATGATACTCCTGTTGCTACTGTGGAAGTACTCCGAAATCGTATTATCGCTGCGTGTGAAAAAATACGAAATACTCCGGGAATTTTTGAATGTCTTCGACAATCTATGCGATGTCGGTGCGAAGCATGCATTGATGCGGAAGGAAATCATTTCCAGCAATTTTTGTAAAATAAAAAAAAATCTTTATAACTTGTAAAGGAAGCATTTCCAGACCCATGTTTATATGACTTTTTTTCATCCTTACAATGAGTAGAATATGCTCTTACAGTTTGGCCACCTATTTCGGAAACACCCTGTATATATATATATATATATATATATATATATATATATATATATATATATATATATATATATAACATGTACAGTTTTATTAAAACGCATTCAAAAATTTTATAAGTATACAAAATTTATTTTATAACAAACAAAAAATAAATAATGAATTTTACATACACGCACATAAAAATTTTTTACTTAACAGAAAAAATATATGACAAAATTATAGTTTTAAAAGTTTGGAAAAAAATTGATTTTTTTCAATTCTTCCGTGAACTTTTTTGCTTTTTTTCCAATGGTACAAAAATTCATTTGAAGTATTTACGTGTGTTAGTAAAACAGCTTCTTTTCGTAAAGAAGATGGTTGCATGCATTTAACTTAAATTAAATAAAGTTAATATACTATATTCCAAACATATATAAAAATCTGAAAGATGACAGATTTCAAAGACGTTCAAATATATGTAAAAAGTATCTTCATGATTTGATAACGTCTTTTCGACTTTCGTCAGAAACGTTAAACAATACCCTTCAAAGAATTACAATATATACATTCTGCAATGGAAGGTATACAATGTTATCAAAATGCCTTAATTATAAAACAGTTGACTTTGATACAACACTTTTTAAACTTTAAAATTTCAGAGAGGGGTAATATTAACTGCTGAAACGAAGAAATTTGCTTTGTTAAGTTTAGATCACGATTTTTTGTGACAATAGAAAATATGAGTATAAAATTTTAAATTAAAAGGTGTTACTGTACTATGGTGATCTCACGTACCAAAGTCACCGTGTTCTACGGTAAATAATTCTTTTAACTCATCACGTATCTTTTTGAGTCCATAGCTCGTTACATTTCGGTCCATAAGACGGACCAGAAATATAAGAAAAAATAAAAATTTTAACAAAAGTAAGATCACATAACTTCTTGGATCACATTAATAATAAACATTAAAAATTAGATATCACATACTTTTCTTTCGCATTATGAATTACAGTTCTAATTACCAAATGTCAGTAAGCGACCACTAAACGAATGCGTATTATTATAATTTCTTATGCAGTTTGAAAAGCCGCATTTTATGAAAATACGGCCAATTTCACACGAGTATGTTTTTTTCGCATTATTAATTACAGTTTTAATTACCAATAATCAAAAATGGACCAAACGTCAATAAGCAACCGCCAAACCAACGCTTACTATTATAATTTTTTATACAGTTTGAAAGCCGAATTATATGAAGGCGGAGCTAACTTCACGCGCGAGTTTGTCCTTTTTTGGTACTATTAATTACAGTTTTAATTACCAATCATCAAAAATGGACTACCAAACGACAGTAAGCAACCACCAAACGAAAGCTTACTGTTATAATTTCTTATGCAGTTTGGAAAACCGAATTTTATGAAAGGGGGGCAAACTTCACGCGAACGTGTCCTTTTTTGGTATTATTAATTACAGTTTTAATTACCAATCATCAAGAATGGACTACCAAATGTCAGTAAGCGACCACCAAACGAATGCTTACTGTTATAATTTCTTATGCAGTCTGGAAAGCCGAATTTTATAAAAGGGGGGCCAACTTCACGCAAGTATGTCTTTTTTTTGTATTATTAAGTAAAATTTCGATTACCAATCGTCGGGAATGGACTACCAAACAACCACCACCAAACAACCACCAATCGAATAGTAATGATCGTTACTAAATTTTTAATAGTGGGGGCCAACTTCACGCAGCTGTATATTTTTCTATATTCATGGATGTTTTTACATAAAAAACTTTTTACCAAGTAGACATTGACAACTTTGCATTTCATCTTGTAATATCGAAAGAATTTACGGTAGTTTCTTATAAAATTAAAGAGATGAATAAATAAACGATATATATTTGATAAGAAAGCCGTATTATATTTATTTTTATTAGTGATACGGCGACGTACAATAATTCCACAGAAGAAAAAGAAAAGATGACGAAACTCCTCGCGTTTGCATCGAATGTCCGATTACAACATCATATATCAACAATTTTATTTAATCTTGATTTATTTAACATACAAGAGCTGTTTCTTAACATTGCGCGTCCAGTATGTATAGCTGTATAATGTACGTATATATTATAAGTAAATCTAAGTTACATTGATATGATCACGTTACGGGGTATTTGTACAAAGAGCGCACAAGTACAACTACTCGATTTGTTCGTAACTGCATTCAAAAACCGGTCATAACGTTCGATTCATAAAAGTGTTTGTCATTTAATGTATTCTTAGTGTTGTAGAACAATAATGTTTCTGATGCCTTCTTGGGTGTAATCTCGAAAAAGTACGTGAGTAACACGACTCTCTCTCTCTCTCTCTCTCTCTCTCTCTCTCTCTCTTTCTCTCTTTTTTTAGTTTTTTATTTTCCTTAATTGAAAGAATGAAATCTCCGAGAAATATTTTGTGATACATCTTATAATAATAGTCTTTAATCGTACCGCGTATTTCTAATATTCAATGCTAAAAAAAGTTCAAGAAATAAAAAAATTATGTTAAATTTTGCAAAAATAAAATTGACATTATAGACTCAAGGATAAATTTTATTCTTTCTTTGCCAAAATAATTAAAAATATTCCTAATTTTTAATATTTATTTTATTTATCTGTTTTAAGATGCCCTATGCACGAGACTACGTTCTCTTTTTTTATGCGAATAATTGGATATCTACCGCGGGATATAAAATATGTGCCCATCGTATGTAACATTCCGTATGTAATATCTTATATTAAAAATTTTCTATATAAATATGCTGAATTTTAATTTTAATAAAGGATATTTCACCTTTGTTTTTCAATATGATATAAATAACGATTCAAAGTTTCAATTCGTTTAAGTGGCAGATTTTATACCGGTGGAATCAATCGACGTCAAACGTGATATTTGTGTACCTCGTAATTTTTCGCCGCAAACAACTGCGATTTGCCTCGCTTTTTGTCGGACGAACCCGACAAAAAAGCAAGCCACGTTTAATCTGCTCCTTCCCGACGCGATTGATTAAATGACATCATTTACCTCCTCGGAGGGTCGAAATTGGAAGTCAGAGATAAATCGAATACGTTGGACCGGCGTCGCAACATTAGATCACATATTCTGGGGGCGCGTATACGTTATAAAATTTTTCGAGAAGGTCACGAATCTTTTTCTTTTTTTTTGCGATCGCAAGACAAATGTCCAATTCCCGTTTATCACAAATTTTATTGTATGCATTGTCCGTTTGGGATCATCGCCATGAACCGACTGCGTGTGTGCTAAATTATATACTACTATTGTTATCATTATCTGTTATTGTTACCGTCGATGTTATTATTATTGTTAACATCCTGCGTACGATAACAACGAAAGAAAAAATTCTTACAGGTATATACGCTATCCGGATCTGTCTCATCAATATACTACGTACATATTGTCTCCGAAGTACATACACACGTGCGAAATACAGCCTGCGGTTTATAGACAATAAACGTATAGTGTACGCGCACGTTTTTACACGATTACACGTGTACGTATAAATAAGTTTAATACAGGCTATACGGTTATACATATGGGATATATAGGACAAGTCACATTGAAAAAATATATGTATGTGTTTTAATTAGGGAGAGGAAGAAGACGAGCTACGTGCATTGTGTAAGCACATGGATATGTATGGTTTATCAGCGGTGCCGAAAGTATCTAGTTGTTCTGTCGTGCAAAATGACGTCGTTATTGAAGTAACTCTACTCTTTTGATGTAATTTTAATCACATCCCTTAAAGATCTTAAAAAATCCGATAGAATCAAATAAGAAAAAAAATATATAATCTTATCGTGCTTTGAATTCGTAAAGATCAGATGTGTTATCTTTTTTTGTTATTCAGCATATAATTTAGTAATCCAGATTTATCATCCATAAGTATCTGACTGTTGTTGTTTTGTCAAATTGATATTATTTTGTCATATTTTTAATTCATGTACTTATAATGTATTATATAATTCTTTTATTTTAGATTGCATTCTTTTTACATAATCTTAATATTTCTTGTACATATATGTATATAAATTACTGTTTGCTGTTACTGTTAACGCTTACAAAGCATTTATATGTATAGTAAAGGAATTTTATTATTATCGCATAAGTAATTTTAATCCTGTTATTAAAAAAAAAGTTTCCTTCTTTCATCTTTATCATTGTAAGCTGTTGTCATGTCTGAGCATGCAAAATTTAGCCGCTACAATTAATAAATTTTAATCACTTACAATTTGAAAAATATTACAGCCTCGACATTTTTATATTAGGATTTTTTTTAAGTTATCTCAGGAATTTGTATTTAATAAAAAATTCGATGGGGATAGGACTCTGTATATATAAAGCAAATCGCAATTTTCAAATTAGATTAGATAACTCAACAAAATAATCGTATAGAAAAATATACGTGATATTAGATACTATTAAGAAACGATAGAATTTAATAACTTCTCTATAATAGCTCAAGTGTCCCAGCAAACAAAATGACATCAAATCAACATCAAGTGACACAAAGTCAACATCTTAATATCTTAATGACATCTTTATCGTCATTAAGACGTCATTGAAATTATTGTGTGATGTCATCTTCTTTGCTGGATGGTCCTATTAAAAATGATAACCTTACTATAAAATCAAGTAAAATTTTAATATAGTTTAAATCTCTTTCTGTCATTTTCTATCGGTCTTTTTAAAACAGGGATTTACATCATCCTTACGTCCAGAGCCGTAACTAGGTAGGGATCGCAGGCACAGGGCTCAGAATGAAGGAAGAAGGGAAGAAAGCTCAAATCAAATTGATAAAAATAATTTGCAACATAATATTTTGAAATTTTAAATTTCGCCCGCGTGTTTGTAAGTTTGAGGTTTCGACATTAATATTAAGAACAGTAAAACTGCCACTTTGCTTGATTTATTTTACAGATCCTTAATAATTTTGAATTAATTGTGTCATATCAATACTGCACTACAAATATTTCTCACTCTTCTCGTTTCTATTATAGTGTTTCATATAAGAGAAATTTCAGTAAATTAAAATTAAAAATTATTTAAATTTAAATGTCTTTACAAAAAAACATTATTAAGGACTTTATAATATGACATTTTAAAGCTAAAGAGTGATACCTTTAAGAAAAATTTATGAGGCATTGTCATTCCTTTTAAAATTATAACTATATAACAAGGAAAATATGACAATAAAAAGCTGTATTTTTATGCCGTTTGAATTCTAGTTGAGCTCTGAAACTGGTCCGTAGAAATAGGGAAAATTTTTAACTTCTTCCCTCCCTTAATCCGAGTCTTCTATTTCGTACCCTCTTTACACAGCAAGCAATAAAAATTTTGTACAGGATCTGCCAGATCCAGTGCTGTATTTAAAAATTAATTACGATAATATACTTAATGAATTTGAAATAAAAGCTAAAAAAATGCAATTAAAATAATTTTCATTTATATACATTAATAAATGTGAATAAAATTGTACATTTCTTGTGTATACAAAAATTATTTATAAACAATTAAATAATTATATCATATTTGTTTTTTATTATTTCTCCTTCTCAAAAAATGAAAGAGTTCCTAAAAGATAAAGCTTTGCCCAACTTTGCACATGAAAAGCTAGATACGGCTCTGTTTCTATTCGTTTTCATCTTTCAAATTTATTTATTTACTCGTTCTTTTTTTTATCTCTGTATGCCTTCACAAACGAATGCTATGCCATGTCTTGTCATCTTGTCATCGATCACTATTGTTGCCGCACGCTCCACCGCAGCGTGAAATATGTACGAACAGGAGAGGTGCGTCTATCTAAGCGTGCTGTTAGTTAGCATCCGAAAATAATTCGGGTTTACCATCCCAAGAATTCGCAAGCCGCCGGAGAACGAACTTCCGGGCGTGTATGTACAAGCAACCGAGAAGTTACGGAACGTAATCGTGCATTATGTAATGTTATCGCGATTCGCGCACCGGGATACCTGGGCCGCTTGTATCGCGCCGAGCGCAAATCTTAAAGTCGATCGATCGTATCGCAACAGAGTTTCGAAGAAACCGAGGGGACGCTTTCGCGTTGTTTCAATTTCACCTTAATCTAAACTTTTACGGTATATATACATGTACTTCCTTCTTCTCTCGCGTGGTGCGGTTACAGGTGCGGTGGCTGTACTCCTGTCACAACTGAATCAGGAATTCTCGTCAGACATAAATATTACACGTTGTAACTCGCGATGAATAAGAACGAGAATTTATATTAATAAAAAATAAAACATATATATATATATATATATATATATATATATATGTATATATATACACATATATATAGGAACAGTCTAATAACACAGTTGTTAAGAGCTAATTTACGATTAAGTCTATAAACTTGTTCTCAAAGCGGCAAGGCAATTTAAATAAATCTTAGATAAATTAGGAATTAGTGCTTGAAAAAAAACAAAAAGATACATTTTTTTGAAGTAATACACAAAAAAAACGAAAGTACGCGTCGAACAAAATTTCGGTAATATAAGAATATAAAAAAAAATAGACAAAATATTTTTTACTTGATAAGATACATTCGATAATCGCTTCGAATCGCTGCAAATTTGAATATCCGCATACAAAAAAATATGAATACTTTTTACTTCGTGTAAACACTCATTAATATAATACGAGATAATAATGATGGTCCAGAGATCAAGGGAACTAATACTACACGGTGTAGACCTGTCTCTTTTATGATTTTTCATTTAAGTTAGAGTCCTACCACGGGTTAACATTAATACATTTATTCTTATATTAATTAATCGTAATTACGCTACGTTTTTAATTATATTATAATTTACAGGTTACGCAACGTATTCATATTAAGTTAAGGGATTCAAGAGGATTCGGCAAACATAGTACGAGATTGGTGCGAATTGGCGGTTTTCTCTTTGCTTATCCTTTTCCTTTTCTCCCTTCCAAAGTTCACAACATTCACTGCCGCTTACAAATAATACTGAATCTACTAAAAGTATTTTCAGCCGCACCCAAAGAGAGACTTCCTTATGCATTATCGTGCGCAACATTCCACAACATTCTCCGGCTTCTGCTGGCATTCACTTTAACATCGAATTAGCGAGATGTTAACGGCAGTTTCACGTACGTATGCTTAGCAATAAATTTTCCTTCTAAAATTATCGACGAGTTGCAAATCAATCGCTGCTATTAACTCTTAAGGGAATCTTCTTTCATTCGCAAGAATAGGAAAAGTTTACTATATGCTTGAATTTAATAGAATTTTGACACTTAAACTTAATAAGAGACAATGGGTAGAATGAGCAGATTTTGGTTCTCGGAATGATAAGTATACTTTTCGTAGTTACTTGAACTTGTTGAATTTCATTCTGACTTTTAAATAATTTTAATTTATCGAAAAAGTATTAAAATTATGAAGCTATTAAATATATAAGAAGCTATTATAAGAACGATGTGTTAATGAAAATATATAACTGAAGTAAAATGTACAGAATTAGAAAAGTTACTTTGTAGCAGTAACTAGTTACAGTGATAACTTTCTTTTCTCAAAAAGTTACAAGTTAACAACTGTAACACGTTACAGAGAATTATAGTTATTTAAAGTAACGATACTTTTCAGTTACTTGTTTATTAATTTATATAATGTTTATGTCCTGCACTATTCTAAATACAAAAATGTTTTTTAAAATTTTTACATTACTAAATTATTTACTTATACTAAACACTTGGTTATATGCTGTATTAGTTTGTGTAATTAATGAATCACAGTTGTTTAAAAATCTTAAAACCAAAGTATATTTAATATACTAGCTGAATTTATAATAAATTAATATTTATACTTGAAATAAATTATCAAAATTATAGGATCAGTATTTTTCAGTTAAAAAGGAGTTACCAAATTCAACTTTATGATAAAATTGTAAACTAACGGGCTTTGTTTCAAAGTCTCAACTTTAATGTTTATATGATTGCTGTTCTTAAAGATGATTTATCACTTTAATTTGCTTAACACAAACTATATGTTGAAGACAAATAAATTTGAAGTAACTATAAAAGTAATTACTAAATTATTTACACAAAACACTAATTACACAAAAAGTGTAACTAAGTTAATTTACAATTATAGATAGAAAGAAAGGAACGAAGTTAAGTTACAGTTACTGAGAAAAGTAATTGTGTAACTTTGTTACAAGTAATGAGTTACTTTCCAACCCTAAAATTAAATAATAATAAATGAAAATCGATCAATATGCAAACAAATTATTCATAATAAAAAAAACCTATTCGTCTAAAGTAGTGCTTAAAAATATTTTTTGCTCGAATCTTTCAATTTCTAGTAGTAAAATACTACAGTACAATACAAAAATACGTTGGGTGAAAGTTCTCTTAAAAGACATGATGAATGTTATCAGATCCCAAGTCAAGATTTAAAATAATTCTCATCAACAATACCTTCGTTTTTAGATATTAATAATTTTCTTAAATGTCTTTGTGTTCTTAGATATAAATTTTTAATTTGCCTTAATCAAGCAGAACATGAACTATTAAAGATGAGAGCATTATTATATTTTACTAGTACAAAATATATAATAGATATACAGAAATATACAATATGCTTAAAATAAACAAATTAATATGTTCTTAAAGTTCAATAATAATTTACGATACTAGATATTTAATAGTTTTATACCAATTTTAATACTTTTCTGACCAATTAAAATTTGTTGAAAGATAAAATCAGATACAAAAACTACACAAATCATATCGTTTTTATTTGCTGTTCTGATCTCAAAATCAACTTATTTTACCCATCATTCTTTATATAATTCTAGAAAAAGTTTTGAAACATTTTTTTTTTAGTTTTTTATACACTAGAGAGTATTTGTCAATCGATAAATAATTTTAATGTCAGTTTACAAAGATCCATTTAAGAGTTTAGCGATCGACGTCGCTGAATCGCGATTGTTACGCAAGTTTCGTGAAATCTCGTCGACGATCATGTATAAAACAGTCTTGGCAAATTGAAAATTTGCTTTCGCACATTGCTTGTCGCGCTCTCTTTGGGGATCAACAGTCTTTTACAAAGGTACGATCTTCTCGTTCCGATGCACCGGGGTATCGTACACGGGCACACACTTGTAATATTGCGGCGGATACGACGCATATGATGCTTCCGAGGGTGACAGACGGCCGCGGAATCGGCTGCGCACGACGTGGATTATCAGTAACAGACACAGCAGCGCGAGTACTACGATTAACGTAATCGGCACTGTGCCCCAGCCTCGGCTAGTGATCTGATTAATCATGTCGTTCTCCTTAGTCGTCTGAAACAAACGTAGTGATGATAATTTTTAAATTTCTTTCTTTCGATAGACTTATTATTAAAACAATAATTTCATTTTTCGTCATTTGAACAATTCCAGCAATTCTTAAAATAATTCTAATTAGGTAAATGTTCCTCAGTGACCGCACATATATGTCCTATATGTGCCCAAATACTTGCACGGAAACTTATTATTATTAACCTCAAATGTGTTTTTTGTAACATTACTTATTTATAACCTTTAAATACGAGGGTAAGTCAACAATTATCTGCACTTTTACTAGAACACGTCTTTAAGTTTGTCACACTGCGTTCCGGGCAGGCAGGCTTTAAGTTGGCACTACTGGTCCCGTAATCAAAGCTGGACCTTGATTGCATCAGTTTGTTTATCGTTACGAGCGTGTAAATATGGCTGCTCCGCTAGAAGTTTGCACCAAGTAGGAACAGAAAGCTGTGATACGATTTCATTGGAAGGAGTGAAAGGTGCTAAAATTCATCGGAGACTTTTAACATAATACGCCGGTTTGTCAAAATCAACTCTTGACTTTGCTGAACCTTTTCGTCGGTGGTGGAAGTTGATGGACGTCCTGCTCCCTCTTCGTGTGTCACACTAAGGCGTTTACTTTTAAACTTTTCGATTCATTCATATACACTTCTGCGTGGTAAAGCACTGTCCCCGCATTGTGTTGAAAGCCTCTGATGAATTTTAGCACCTTTCACTCTTTCCAATCAAAGAAATCGTATCAGGGCTGTCTGTTCCTCCTTAGTGCAAACTTCTAGCGGAAAGGCTATATTTACACGCTCGTAACGGTAAACAAACTGACGCGATCAAGGTCCAACTTTGATCACGGAACCTCAGTAGTGCCAACTTAAAACCTGCTTGCCCGGAACGCAGGGTGACAAACTTAAAGACATGTTCTAGCAAAAATGGATAATTTTTGACTTACCTTAGGCCGGTATTCATAGTCGATTCTTATTTCAAGATCGTCTTAAGTAACGTCTTAAGATGCTAATACGGCTCTCTGATTGGTTGATGACATCTTAAGATGATACTTAAGATAATCTTAAATATAAGAATCGACTATGAATACCGGCCTTAGTATTTATAAGACAGGTTAAATATTGTAAAACTTAATGTTCAAGAAATTAATTTGTTGCACAACTAGATTTAACTTTATATTTTAATAATAATCTTCTTAAAACTTTTTTAAGAAATACTATGTATTTTTCAAGATATTTTTCGTATTTATTTGACAATAAAGGATAAGCATTTAGGACATTAAAAGTAAGCATTTTTATATTATTGATGTTACATAAATTTTTGTTTTCAGAATAATTTAAAAATTTTTCGTATTTTTGTATATTAATAATAACGTTTTATTTCTCGTTGATATCTAATTAATTATATAATTAAATTATGTTATGTCCTGAATTCTTATAAAAATTCAACCATCTTAGTTCTGCATCTCGTTGTACATAAATCCGTTTACATTTACCTTAATATTAATTTATATTTCAGTTAGTTATATGTATAATTATCGTAACACTCCGTGTGGAAACTATCTATCATAGTCAACAAATCCTAGATTCGATCCTGATTGTTACATTGCGTCAGGTCCCTGGAGATGTACCAAGACTAAAGAACTAGAACTATAATTAAAGCCTAAGAAGCTAAAATCGTATCACCCTAAAAATCTAGAGTTGTCATACCATAAAGATCTAGGGGCTGTGTTGGGCTTCGGATTCCTATTAAGATGAATTTAAGGAAAGCTTAGTGTGAATCACTGAAGAACTCTTTAGATCTAGAGACAGGTGACATCTAGAGAGCGATATAGTCCCATCTACTTCCATTACTACTACTATTACTACTACTATTACTAATTATATAATTAAATTACTTTAGATCGTAAATCTTTACAAAAATTCAACAATCCTGTCTCTGTATTATTACATTCGGTTACTGGAATATTTATCTTATAACTGAAAAAACAAATTACATTTAGCGCTAAAATATGTATATACAATTAATATTAGAGCTATTAATATAGATCAGATTATTTCAAAACCAGAGTACCTAAAGTACTAATCTATTATTTAATTCACAGGATAGAGTACGAAAAAAAATTGGCTGTCCGCGTGCAAAAATAATTTCATTTCTTTATAAGTATACATATGCCATTGTTTAAATATGTAAATATACTGAAATGTACAAAACTCTCTTTAACAATAAAATATTTTAATTACAATATTAAAATTTTGTTTTAATTTTTTATTTATGGCTATTGCCGCTTGAGTTTTTTAACGAGTCTCTAAAGAGGCATTAAAGTGTATTCTTTTGTTTCAGAAACAATCGTGTTATGAGAGCGGTAAATCTATTATGTACCTTTTCGACTAGAAATAACATTCACTGAAACTTTTTCTTTAAAAAAATTTAATTTTAATTAAACATAATAAAAAATTAAAGCTGCGATTTTATCGCATTTGTAATATATCCAAGTTTAATTTAATAAATTTCGATTCCGGCCGTCTCTCTTTGGCCATCTGCGTGCTACACACGTTTGCTAAGTCTTTGGCCCAATTTCATTCGGGTATTTGGATAATAAAAACAGCATATGTCCTGTTTATTGATTGTAACCATAACAAATAATGAGCATATGCATTACTGGATACTCGAAAATTTTCAAGTACTTATTATCCGAGTATCCAAATAGTAGGTACTCATCAAGTTGGATAATGGACTTGAGTAATCCGGATAGTACTTGAAATAACCAAATCTTCGAATATTAATTGATTAAGTCCTAATTAATGTCGTAGAATACACATATAAAGGAAAGTGGGGTAAGAAAGGGTAGGGAGGTAAAACGGGGTAGCGCCTGTATGGCGCAATTCAAATGCAGAAATCACAATTGGGCATACGTGTTAGATGCAACTCTTTGATCATTAAAAGTCACCCACGAGTCAGCGAAATAGACAGCTGCGTTATTGAGATAGACCATAATTTATACTTCTCTGCGATTTTCTTATGACTATAAGAAGATATTAACAGCGAGGAAATAGGCAAAGGTAAAAAAAAGAAAAAAAGAGAGCAAGAAAAGTATAAAATAAAATTATATAAGAGCCAAAGAAACGTATAAGAGAAAAAAATTAAGCTGAAAACGTATAGATATCCTTGTCCGCGAGAATACCCATCTTACCCCACTCGTCGGGCAAGGTGGAGAGAAATGCCTCTTTTTGGTTTTTATTAAATAAAGTTTATAATACTTAAAAATTTTATTTTAATGATAAATATATTGAAAAACAAATAACCAAAGAGTATTATAAAAATAAAGATGACTCGTTAATTATGAAAACCTTTTATTCGTTTTCAAAGCTTAACTACCCTATCTTACCCCACCTTTCCCTATAGGAAAGATAGAGTGTAAAACAAAATCTGATTATTACGTAAAAAGACAATTGCAAAAAGAGAAAAAAAATTGCGAGAATCAGAGAGAGAGAGAGAAGAGAAAGTATGGTTTTCTGTTATCTGCGTGTTTTTTATGACCGAAGCATTAGATAGCTCAATCTATTTTTACAATTCCTATAGTATAATATAATACTAAAAGTGAGTTATAAATGGAATAAAATACAAAACTCACTGTAATTGGGCATATAGGACAACAAAAGCCTGGTTTCGGTGGCAATGGATTACTACAGGCCACCGAACAGATGGTTTCTTTGCAATTAAGTCGTCCACCAGGCTCGCAAGTGCATGTGGTGCAGCTGTTCAGATGCCAAGTCGACCCCTCCGGATGCGTCTCGTTCAAATGATCCATGCACGAAACTCGACAGCGGCATACCTACAAGAAGAAATCCATCAGTACCCTTAAAAAGGCATTTATACCGATATATAGTTTTAATAGTTAAGAAAATAAAAGTTTAAATTAAATTTTATACATGGCATCGTATGACAGATACATTGAATTGATGTAACATATGTTATGTCAAAATGTTTCGTATACAAAAAAAATTATATGAATAGTTGAAGCAAATCTTTTTGTAAAATCTCTCTTGCAAAAATTTAATTCCATTTACAATGTAATTTCTTCATATACAAGTAAAAAGCTGATAAAAATATAAACTAAAGATGGTTTTTAAATAAAATAAAAATATATAATGGAACATTGGCAACACTGTTGACAAAATGATTTTAAAAATTACAAAGATATTACAAAAATATTAATTAAAAACTAAACTCTTTTTGTAAGACAGTTTTCAAATAAGTGCTATTAAAAGATACAGCAATATAAGTTGAAATGTCGCAAGTATATATAAGCAAGTATATATGCAGTCACATCCGACATTTTTCATAACAAAATTAATAAAATGCCTAAATATAAAATCTTATTAACAATTATCAAGAACCTTCATTAATTTAATTTTACGCATTTAAAATCAATATAATAATGATCTCATGGAATCCGAATACAGACGAGTTTTGAAACACGCTTTCTAAGTTGAATGAGAATAGTAATATCACAATATTAAATTGATAATCAATTTAATAACAATGATGCTTTAATAAGCATCTATTTATTACCTCTTCTTCCCCAAATACTGTAAAGAGTTTATTACGAAAAACAACACATTAATCAGTAATCGAATCTGGAACCCCCGACTTTCCGGGGCGGATGTCTTAGCTTGGCCTCTTCAATCACTGGCACGTGGTGATATTTATCACAATTCATTCAATTTATCATACATTTAATTTTTTTATTGCCGTTTGTTACGAGCGTAAAACAGTGGAAGAAAATTCGAGCGTTTCACTTACAGGGCAGCCGCGCTTGTTCGTCTTGTAACCGAAGTTACACCTCTTCCTACATCCGTGAAGCGGCGGACAGCCGACGGTGGGTGGCTTACACTCGCAAAAGGTGCAGTCATTCTCGTCCATGACGAGCTCGCAGTGAAGATCGCACTTGACCTCGGGGCAGACTCTTTTGTCGTTCGTGGTGTCCGGGGCGGTGACATTCGGCGTCGGATAACGCGGTGGCGTCTGACAGGCGCACACCGGGCAGCCCTCCTCGTCCTTGACGAGGTCGCAGTTCAGTCCGCAGTGCGGCAGTTCCGGGCAAACTTTGTAATCTTCCGGCAGCACGTCCGGCACGAGGTCGACCTCCTGGAAAAGACGAGAGTCGTCAGATAGTCGTGAGATAGGCGTGAGGGGACGGCGTTGCTGAGAGGAAACCGCCGGAATTCCTCTTATTCGTGAAGTTGGTCTCGCGCGCGTTGGTTCCGAGAAGAAAGCTTCTTCAGCTGCAGGTACGTTTCAGAGATAAGAGGAACTGTGTCTCTACCCTAGCTAGGTCATGACTGAAAATCCGCGCGGCGGACGTTGTTGCAGACGGTTGCATTTAGCTAAGGTTGATACGGAACGTTTCGCAGTAGACGAGAAGATACTACGTAGGAGATTGTATTGTCATCGTAGGTAATCGTCAGCCAACCCGCAGCAGTTTGTCGTATCACATTTCCGATTGCATAGTTTTGCGTTTATAAATTTAGATTGATACTATTTAGATTTATCAAATAAAAATGTTGATTAAATATAAAATGTACAGTTATTTTAATTACTACAGGCGATTTGGGCCAGTGCAGATGACTTGGGACAACGGGTACTTTTGTTGAATTCGGCTGTGGCTACCTAGTACATTTATGTGTTCACTATATGTATAATAGCTACAAGTTTCAGTATCACATTTTATACGACGTGAAAGTTGCTGCAATGTTGCAGTGTATTGTAATTTCAAAAGTAATTTCCCTTTGTCAGTGATGTTGGTATACATACCTACATCATTTTATTATAACTAATTGTATTATATAACATCTATATAATTCCAATAATTAAATTCTACACATTGAAGCATCACATACTTGTTACGTAAATAATACGTAACATTTGTACATTTATTTTATATAAAAGAAAGTAATAGATACAAGTCATTATGATATAAATGTCATGAAACACATTTGTTATATAAAGTATTATTCCACAATTATATAGCAATTACAAACTGTGTTGACTGGGTATCTATCACTTATAGAGAATGGGTTACTAGAAAAAATTGAAAAAATTACACTTTTTCCATTATGAATAGATATAAATGAATTACTACGATGGTCGTTAATTGTGCTTTAGCAATGGTGGTAAAAATTTCAAAAAGATGACGAGACAAATTCAAGTTTTTAAATGGAGCAATTTTGATATTAATTAGATAATAAATTTTTTTAATGAATCTTGTTACACGCGCACGTGCCGTAAAGTGGCATGCCTTGCAAATAAAATAAAGCAAATTTTATACTTTGGGAGTGCGATTTTACGCAGTGTAACGACACGTGTGGAACAACATGCAAGATCTTTATTAACTTGCTTATAATTAAATGCGATCTTCTTCTTCGTTCCTAAATAGTGTATTGAAAGAAAAAAAGTTGTTTTTAAATATGTAAACTTTTTGTAAAATTTTAAATGCATTTTTCTTAAATCCACTTTTTTCAACCCTGTCCTAAGCTCTTCTGAGAAACTAGTGAACCGATCAAATTTCGCCTTAAAGCAAAATACTCGTAATATTTGTGATTATTGAAACTAAAATTTTTTTAACATGTTGAACAGTTTTTTATAGGACGTAAAAATTGAAAAAATTTTGCAAACTTTCGTTGTTCATTTTTACCGTTCTTAACCATCTTGTTCAACATTTACAATAAATGATTTTTATTCTAATTCCAATGATAACATTCATGTGAATTGAAATAAATCCTAGATCGTTTAAGATCAGTACGGAGGTTACAACTTTGGGACAATTTAAACAGGACTTTTTCTTAAGTATTTATTGTGGTATTTATAAATAATTCTATTTTAATTAATATTTCGATCTATTTCATATTAATAATAAAATTCAATTCAATTTTTAAATTAATAAATTAAATTAAATTCTAAAATTAAAAATTAAATTTTTATAAAGTTAATAATGTAACAAATACCTATCTATAAAATAAAAATATTCTAGATGTTTTTAAAGTTCAGAGCAAATATTTGTGAAAATAGCTTTTAAAACTAGAATAGCCTCCTTAAGTAATAATTCAACAACTACTTTCAAATTTGATCAAAATTGTTTATAATTTTTTCACGCTCTTACCAAATCATCGGCGCACTCGCAGATCGGGCAGTTATCTTTGTCCATCCGCAAGCCGTGGAAGCATTTCATCTTGCAGTTATCCAAGGACGTCTTGCAGAACTCGTCAGGGTGGTGATCAAAGGTACTGTTGATCGGCGGTGGGCAATGAGGGCAGCATTCACCCGGATCGGGTGGTATCGCATTCTCACACGACTTGCACATGGTTGTTTGGCAGGACGCGAGTCCATCCTCGTTGCAGATGCAAGTGATACAGTCGTTCTGCTTCCACTCCTCACCGAGTTTCCTCGAGACGCCCTCGTGAATACAGTTTTGCGGTTTCTCTTCAGCCTTCGCCCAAGAGATCGGATCTAGGACGGCGAATAAAACGGAAGTTATAGAGAAATCGACGTACATTGGCTTCAAATCTACCGTGTATCCGGGGAAAATTTTCTCTCCGTATAGGAATTGTATTTTCAAACGACTAAACAGCACAATGGAGATAGCGCACGGTGAAGAAAATTTTCTGTTGCATATTAAAAAATAAAGAATTCCAATGTATATCTACAGATTTTATCTATATAACATAGTTCAGTAATAAATAACATTAAGACATAACTATGTCATTTTCTGTATCATTGACGAGATATCATTAATATTTCGTCAGTCTGTAATTTTTTTGGATGCTGAATACGAATCCGATTTCCAAATTGCTCTATCACATCACAATTTTGAAAAATTTGCAGTTAACCCTCCATCGGGCGCATGAGATCTCACAAATTGATAGTAAATATATTTTCAAATATCTAACAAGAAAAAGTACACAAGTGTCGTCGTTTGAGTTTGACGAGTCTTTAATATGTTTTAGTACGGATCAAAATAAGAAACTCGTATGTTTTTTATACGTGCCCGTTTTAACTTTTTGGGGGTGAAACATCCTTTTGAAGAAAGTCCGTATTTTTCTTTCAAAGCGAATATCTTCGAAACTATAAGAGATAGAAAAAATGTTCCGAATAAAAGTTAAATGGCTTGAAGAGTGCTTTATAACAGTGATAACATTTCTTTAAATCTTTTTAAAATTTTTTTAATTGTTTATCACTATTATAAAGTACTCTTCAAACTATTTAACTTTTTATTTAATATGAAATTTATTTAAGGGCAAATAAATTAAATGAGTTAAATCTTTGAGAAATTATCAAATAGTTTTTCAATTATATTTCTTTAAATTAAAAAGTTTTTTAAGTCACTGAATACAAATCCGATGTCAAGATTGATAAATTCAAAATAAATT
The DNA here is from genome assembly GCF_016802725.1 of Solenopsis invicta. Lineage (NCBI taxonomy): Eukaryota > Metazoa > Arthropoda > Insecta > Hymenoptera > Formicidae > Solenopsis > Solenopsis invicta. Next base: position 15,474,842 of record NC_052670.1, on the reverse strand, counting down.
CAATATAGCGACGTTAAAATTGAAAAAAATATCCAAATTTTTAGTAAAATTTATGTATAGAGATCTTTTACTAAATACGAATCATCAAAATTGAGAAATGCAAAATGACGGAATTACTGTAGATGAAAATTAACGTTTACATTTTAGCAAAATCATACTTTTACTGAAAATGCATCACCTACAAGTTTTCACTTTCAATTGTGTTTTATCTAAAAAAATTTAATATTTCATAAATTTGTAGCATAAATCATATTCTTTCATACTTTTTTTATTATACGATAAAATTATATAATTTATATATAGGTAGCATAAGTGGAAATTTTTTGTTATTTTTACAAAATTATATTTAAATTTTCCATAACATGACAAAAAAATATTGAAATTTAAAAAAAAGTGCATTTTATGAATGAACAATACGTTCATGATTTCGGATTAGAATTTCAAGATAATATGTTAACCATTTTTACAAAAAAACTTTCAAATATTGTGAAGAAAGACATTTTGTATACGTTAACTCTTTAAAACATCGACATATCCAATACTCCTGAATAATCATAATTTATAGACGATTTCTTAGATTTCTTAGATTGCTAATTACGAATCGAAAGTCAGAATTTGAAAGTTCTAAATAGTGAATATAATACAGCTGGCCAAAAAGTAAAAAATTGTTATAATTTTTATGAAAATCGTTAATAGGGATTTTTTAGATCGTTGATTACGAATTTAACATCAGAATTTGAAAATTTATACATTCTATGTATTCTTTGGCATAGAATCTCACTCCAATAAGTTTAGAAATTCAACTAGTCTTAAAAAAAAATTTTAATTTCTAAAAATTATGATGTAATAAAGCAAATCGGATTTAGAAGCCAAATTCGTATTCCAATATTCAAGAAAAAGTTTTCGTTAAACTATGTAATCCATTACAGAGGAGGAAGCAAAAAAATTGAGGAATACCCCCACTGTAACGTCAAATTTAAATATTTCTTAATTATCGAATGAAAAAAATGTTTAAGGACCCTTTATGACAAAACTATTAAGCCATTCCACCATAATTCCCTGGCACTGAGATTTTGGTGATACAATAGAAAATACAGGAAATATTTTGCGAAGACAAGTTTATAAATAACTCACGGCGCCGCCGCCGGGAAGCGTCGCTAACCCAAATATGGTAGTTTCGCGAGCGAACGAGGAAAACTTGGGCGAGTGCCTCGGTGTTCCCGGGGAGTTTGCGAACTCTTGCATAAAATTGTTGCGACGGATTTTTCGATGTCGCATCGCGTCGCGTCCGTCGCACCGTGCGCGACATCTCGTTTGCTTCTCGCGCAAACGCAATCACATTTTTAACAAATCCTTCAATCTTGGTGAACAAATTTCTCTGGAGCCCGACGAAGAATCGTGGGCGTTATTAGCAAGGCAACCGGTTAATTATGCATACAGGATCACGAGCGCGTATATAACCGCGTCGACCGCGCGTTTACGCGGCTCCTCTTCGACGATCAAGTCATTATTCGACGATTTTCCAGCGGCGACAAGCGCTCGTCCGGTAATCATCAAAGCGCCGGAAATTGCAGAATCTCATAAAGATTTGCAATCTCGCTTAATATTCATGGCGCCCTTAACGCGCGCACAAAGCCGTTTTACGCCTCTCGTCGTCGTTTATAACTCGCGAAAATCTGATTATCCGCGACATTATTTCGTTACGCGAAGACGATCGAAGAGGATCATGTCGTCGCCATTAAAGCTGTCGATGTGAAACACCGCGATTAAGCTTCCCGCGATGACTTTGCTATTCACGCAGGCGTCGTATTTCGCTTAGAGCGCTTTTATTTATGCGCTCTTCTCTCCTCCTCCTACTCCTTCTCTCCCTCTTTACACAACCGAGTGCCTATACATGAAATTTACATGTCCAAGTACACTCCAGCTGGATAGCAAACCCTTGGGCGTTGATCTTTTCTGCATGAGACAATTCTGTACACACGCGCTGGTTTCAAATCGACGCGTCGGCACTGATAAGAGGTGAACTTATCGTTGCGTCGAGAATGGCATGCGCATTATAATCAGGCAAGAGCATTGTTCAATATTAAAAAATAAAAAGTCAATTTTCTCGCGAGTCAATGATTGTAAATATAAACTTTGAGTGTCGTCTTTGCGATCTTCGCCCACGCGCGTCTCGCCGTCCAAGAAGTAGTTTACAAACAAAAATTTATTTTTAAGTTACTGTGAACTAAACGAGATGTTTTTTTTTGTCAATTTTTACTGTCACGTTTTAGGCTTCTAAAATAATCGAGCTTTAACTTTGCACCACCGTGGATGTCCACAAAATATAATTCGATAAAATATATTGCAAATATATATATGTAGGATAAAGTTGTCGAAATCGTGTCACTTTTGACATAAAGGCTTATCAATGAGAAATTATGAGGAGTATTTTTAATTTTCTTAAAATACAACATTTTATCTTTCATATTTATTTTTTTAGAATTTTATGTATAGTCATAAATTTTTAAATAACGATTTTTAAGAAGCCTTCATAATGCGATTTGGGCAACCGGTTTTCTAAATCGCACCACAGGTTAATATTTTTTGCTACAATTTTTTTGCTAGATTCTTTTTTCTCGAGCCAAAATGCGTTAAATAAACATAATTTTATTAATATTGGAGATAAATACCGTAAACTAAATATAATTTCTGTCAATGTCATCATTTCGTCAACTTTTCAATAATATTGCAACAACATTGCCACATTACGGTAATATTATTACAATGTATGCTCTGTGTAATTTTTCTATTTGATTTTATACATATAACTACGATCAAAGCAATAGTGCGATTTAGAAAACTAACAATAAGTGCAATTTAGGAGCCAATGCGATATCGGCAACCTTACTTTACGCGCACACACACACACACACACACACACGCGCGCGCAGGCGTAATTTACTTATTTTATCAAAACTCCGTATTTAAAATTCTTCATGAAGACTAAAAAGTAAGATCTCGAAATTGAAAAAAAAATGGAATAAACGATACATTTATAACTTCTAAACAGAATTTCAAAATAATGTTAATTTATTTTACAAAAAAATTTCAAATATCGCAGAAAAAGTCATTTTTTGCATATCAAATCTCAATTGTTTTGGAAACAATAAACTGGTGGAAAACTGGCTTGTGGCGTTGTTCTCAACATTAAAAAATTTACAATAAACACATTGTCTTGTTTGAAATGATTGAAAGAAATTTTTCTTGTAAATTAGTGTTATTTATCTCACCGTGTTAGGCATCGATTTTAGCGCGAGTTTCTGCACTCCGCGGAAAGAAGCATATGGGTCAGGCGGTCGACCCGGATGGTGGCTGCGGATGTATTACGTTCTATCCCCAGCCGTCTCATTTACGAGCGTTCATTCATAATGCCTCCCGAACTTTAAAGTGGCGCGTTCCCGTGAAAAATCGGCTCGGCTAACGCAAAGAGGCAAAAAACAATTTCCGAAAGTCTCCGCTAACACGTGGGGCGGTAGAGTGAGCTCGCAACTCCCCATTATTTCCTTGTCGCGACACACGTACGGACGTACGTTCGCGCTGAAAGGAGAAAAATTTGCACGAATTTTTTTCATCGGATACATCCGCCCGCCGGCTGGTTCTGGCTGGCTGTCGGTAGTCCCTCGCGTAATACGTTTCCCCCGTCGTTTCGCATATAGCTTACACCGCCGGAAAAAGCTAAATTCATGAGCTTTTGTAAGAAATATGAAAGGGCGGGTGTTCCCTTTATGTGCTCGAAGAACATTTTTTTTATCCCGTTTCATTATTCTGGATGTTTCATTACTCTTTGTAATCTGCACTGCGGCGAGGGGACGATATCGACGGCCAAAATTGAGGGCAATAATAAAGGCGCTTTTGTAGAAAATATTAAAGATATAATCTCTCCTGGCAAGGAGAACGGTGGTTTACGAGAGAGGCGAGACGAAAGAAAGATGTGTTAAATGAAGAATTGTAAGATCTACGAACTGCGAAACGAACATCCGATCCAATATCGTAAACCTTTGGGAAAAAAATTGCGCTTGAATTAATATTCCGGGCGGATCGGGCGAAAGGTAATTTACGCAAGTAGGGGAGGGCGTTTGCGACGAATCAATTGCAAATGTCGCTAACTGCTTCGATTAGGGCGCCAAATCAGTCGCAGAGTAATTATTTTTGTAATTAACATAATAAAATGTAATTAACATATAAAATACACTTTTGCAGCGAACGGGAGTGAGAGAATATCTGTCTGTATAATTTAATCCGGCTGTATCGCTATTTACCTCAACGCGGTATCAGGGTTTACGTCAATATTTATTATCGCGTGTACTTTTCGACGAAAGCGTATTAATTAAACGAGGCATCAACTATGTACGCGTGACCGATAATGCGGACTATGGGCTAATGAATATTGTTAACAAGGTAGAACGCGCTGTTTAACTGTCGCGTAGCTGTTTAAACACCGTCCTGCGCGAAACAGAACCGGAATGAATTTACCGTATGATGTAAAATGGTGTTTAATTGCCGAGAATCTGATCGATCGCGGAAGAGAGAACCGCGATATTCGAGACCTATTTGATCGATCGAAATATATTCAAACGTATTTAAATGTTCCACGTATTTTATTTTTTACTTCTTGACGCAATCGAATATTTTAATCGTCGTCCCGCGCGTAAAAACTGCTTAAAAATCAGCCTTCATTGAATGTGTGATACCGTGGCGATGCGACGCGTTGCCAGATATATCACTTTCAAATGCGAAAATAGTACATACGTTGAAAGTATAATCAATAAATCGAGTGCAATAAATCGATGAATCATTAAGAGAACTAAGAAGACTAATTACTTGTCTCATTATCTGCGATAATAATATTTCCAGTGTAATGAGTTGTAGCTGATGGTGGTCATACCGTGCTCGTGGTGGAAATATTATTAAATTTAGAACAGTCACGGAGTGCTATTAAATTTTAACAAAGAGAGATAGACGAAAGAAAGAGAGAGAGGGAAGACTTCACGATTTCGCGAGATAAGAATGACTTCATTAAAATTCAACAGGTAGATCGAAAGTTCCGCTGCGACAGCGGCGACAGTGTAACTTTAAACGTCGTAACTTAAAAACCGCCGCTCGCTGAAATATCGCGTTTGAGCATTATCTCTGCTTACAATCTGCGCGACTAGCATTTATAATGCCCCCGTAGATTCTAGAACGAATTTAAGAAAATAATGATAGCGTTGACATTTAGAAGACTATTTGAGTCCCATGTTATCCAGTTCTGTAAACCCATCCTTAAGAGAATCATAAAGTTGTTCTGTTTTATTGACCGAACAGTTTTTTTTCCAGCATACTATTTTTTGAGTTTATAGATTTAAAGATCCTTGTCTGCAATTAATGTATAAGTATTAATGTAATCTAAACTGATCAACTTGACGCCAAAAGTGAAAAAAATGAAAAAATTTAGATCTGTTTTACCTATTTTTATCAATCCAATATGGCGTCTAAAGTTGTCAACATGTACTATAATATTTGCTTTATACGAAAATTCTACATTATTATTGTACAAAAAGAGAATGATTTTGAAAATGTAAAACATACACGGAAATACAATGTTAAGTTCTTAGAATTAAGTTTGAATACCTAATATGAAAGATTAATGTACTGACTAAAAACAGAAAGAAGTAAAGAAATCACAGATTTTCTTATCGACTTTTAATTTAATATGGCGACCAAAACCGTCGATTCACTGAAACACTTACTTCGTAGAAACGTTTTGCAGATTATGTATATAAAATAAAAGTAGAACAAGATATAGAATAAATGAATAAATAATACTGAATCATTAGAATTAAGCCGAGAAGCCTAATTTAAGAGAATAGAACGTTTAACCAATCATGTATACGTGTACGTGAGATTTTGATGTAGTAGTACACCCATGGAATTTGATTCTGTCCATGGGGAAATTTTCTAAACTGAGAAATCACCACTTTCTACATACTCGCAGTTTATGATTAATGTAACGACTAGAGCTTATTGGTCGTTGCGTTAATCATAAACTGTAAGTATGTAGAAAGATAGCGACTTCTTAGTTTAGAAAATTTCCCCATGGACAGAATCAAATTCCATGGGTGTACACCCAAGGACTTTGATTCTGTCCATGGGGAAATTTTCCAAACTGAGAAGTCGCTATCTTTCTACATACTTACACTTCATGATTAACGTAACAACCAATAAAGGGCCTCGCACATGAAATGCATAACATAACATAAGCATAACATAAGACTGACGGACCAATGAAAATGTTATGTAAATCAATATGGCGACTTTATGCTGGATACTCATTGGCCCATCGGTCTTATGTTGTGCTTGTGTTACGTTATGCATTTCATGTGCGAGGCCTTTAAGCTTTAGTCGTTTCATTAATCATGAACTGCAAGTATGTAGAAAGTAGTGACTTCTTAGTTTGGAAAATTTCCCCATGGACAGAATCAAAGTCCTTGGGTGTACGTAGAGATCTGTTTATGTTTCGTAAATCATACGTATTTTTTTTTTTTTTTTGTAAATTGTATATGTGTTATTCACCGATAAAACTGACTCCAGCATTACCTTAAGAGAAATAGCGTTAAGGCTAGCGTTATTTGTGCAACTCATATTTATTAATTATTAATATATCATCTGCTGTTGCTTTTAGATTTCAGCGCTATCTAATGCAAGATCTGTCACATATTGTTAAACACAATTATTGTTCTACTTTATCATTGTTTATCTCTGTTAATCTAAACGCACACCTGTGAAACGTAAATCAGGAAAATCTTTTTTATTAGGCTTTCGAATTCGTAGGTGTACAGGTTTAGGTTTGTTCCTGAGTGTTGTACGAATCCCGGATGTTTCTCATTTTGAACATACGAGCTACAGATTTTTTGTAGCAAAGGGATTAAAAGCTCAGGTGACAGCTGCACGAGACGAAAGTGAATTTTTAACTCTTTTTCCAGTTATCTCATAGAATCTAGTTTTTCGGGATTTATTTTGGTGCGTATTTTTATATATAAAAGGTTTATGCGACCTGTAAAACCAATTCAAAGAGTTATTTGCAAGATGTCGGTAATTCCCGTTTGTTTACCATCCCTTTAAGAATCACTGAATAAGCCTAATGAATTTTAATATGTACGTTCTCTGTGCTTACTTTACGTTAGCGCCATTACCACATTTACCGGTAGATTCATCATCTGCGATCGTATCTTTTGTTTTAACGTGGAATCTAGTCGCTTTTTTCACTTTGTGTCGTATGGCGGTACCGCAGAAGAAGCGTGTGTGTAACAAATGTTCGAGAAAAGTATACGCATTTCCTTCAACCCAGCCGAATTGTAAGACGATTCAGTAGAGTCGCAACACAAGTAGTTTTATATAACGCAAAAGTTTGTAAGACAGTCTTTTCTTATTATATGTGGCACTCATAATTGAAGGCAGAGGGATTCGGTATCGCCAAGTTAAAAGATACTTTGTAAGCGAAGTTACTGAAAACTTCTAAGAACTTCTTGGTGGATTTCAAACGATGAGAGAGAAAGAGAGAGATATCTTCATTTTGTCGCAATGATCTCTTCGCTCTTTCAGAATCTCAATATTCCCATCACATATTTAACGTATACACATTCGTCTTCCTCTGATCCTTCTCTCTCTTTCAGTAATGGAACGCCGCGCGTCCATAGGAAATGCGTTGATTACGATCGAGGAAGTCCTTCGTGCCGATATCTGGAGTACATTGAGGCTACAAGCTCACCGAACGAGCTTGCCTCGTCAGATTGCAATTCGAACATCCGAGAGAAAGAGAAAGAGGCAGAGACAGAGATAGGGAAAGAGAGGATGTATCAGAGCATGAGACTGGCGAAACAGAGAAAGAGCCAAGAGAACGAGAGAAAAGCAGATCCCCGAGATATCGATCCGATATTCCGCGCGCCGTTCCTATCTTCTGACAGGAGCCAGCCTCGATTACGACCTTTCGTAATTACCTGAGGGTCTGCAGTCATGAAGGGGGCAACAGCTACCGGGTGTCTCGGGCTTGGCCGCCCGCACCTCGACCGGCCGTTGACCAGGTCGGCACTTGGGCGGTGGACACGTCGGGACGCACTTGCAAATGCCATCGTCCGTCAGGACGCTGTCCTCGGGACAGAACGACTCGATCCGATGATGGTGATCTGCACAAACCGGTGTGTTCGGATGTCAGAAACCTGTGTTACCGACTTGTTAAACGAGAGAAAGCTACACCCTATTTCTATACTTAGCACGTTAATTATTGTATGGCAATTGAACGATATTTATATTTAATGTTATTTTATATTAATATATTAATTTATATATATGATTAGAATTATATTAAATATATATCATTATGATTACATAAATATAATTCAATATTATAACGGTATTTTTATTAATTGTTTATATTAATTAATTGTTATTATATATAATAATCTATATTTTTAGTAGAAAGAATTAGAGGAAAGTTACCAACACTTGACATACACTTCGTTTTCGGGTAATATCTCTTAAATAAAAGTTAAAAATAATACTTTTTTTTTAAACATGAATACAAATTAGAAAGTGCCGTCTGTTAGATAGTACAGCAGTTTTTATAATACTGTTTCGTATTTTGTAATAATTAATGTTTTGACGACATAATCGAAAAAGTTTATCTGAGAAATTAAGTCCCAAAACTGGCACCGTTAGGCAGTAATGATGAATAGAATTCAGACATGGCTCTGATAAACAAAAAGTTAACTATAAATATAAATTGATAAATTGAATGAGTAACTTAATAGTATTGGTCTCAGGGAAATTAAATTAAATGTATAATGCCAATACAAAGCCAATACTTGCTTAAATTTTCGTGATTCAAATAAATATGTTATTATTTAATTAAATATGTAATTAATTATTATAATATTATTTAATTAAGTATGTTATTATTTAATTAATTAAATATTTTATTAAATATGTTATTATAATTAAATATGTTATTATAGTACTATTCAAATAAACATTACTTGTTTGTAGAAAATATTACTTTTAAGAAGTAATATTTATATTTATGCAATGTAAATAATTTACTAATAGTACTAATAACATATTTACTTAACTCGCGAAAATTTTTTCCTCAGTGTGCAATGTACATATAAGTTTATTATTCAATAAACTTTATTATTCAATTAACAATGTAGACAATCCTATTGTTTAAACCATTCTCAGTATCAGTTATTAACAATTATAGTGATAATTACAATTTTTAAGACGGACTCATGGTCAATTAACAGTGGCTATTACAAAGTAATTTACGTGAAGGTTTGCTGTACATTTCAATTTGCTGTACATATTAAGTAAGATATGTTCGTGGTAGTTAAAGGTAGTCAAACAGAGTAATAAAACATATTTTTATGTATTAAACAATAAAGTTTATAAGATCAAGAAGGTTAGAATTGAATCTTCTCACTTTATACGATCTTTTAACATCTTCTTGGTATATAGGTACCTGGCACTGTCACGTCCGACACTATTTTTTCTATCTTAAGGTATTAAAGAAAATGTGAAAAAATTTATGAAACATCTGTCAATATTGTAGTTAAAGATTTTGTAGTTATTGTCTGTTCTCACAAAGAGAGCTCCACCGGTTTACGCGCAACAATTTCGTGTTCCAAACCGCACTAATTGTAAGAGGAAAATATGAAAGAGAAAAGTACAAACAAAATAGTTAGTTTTAAGAAGTTATAAATATATCAAATAATTTAATATTATGAATTATCTACTCATTATTGTTAAAATTATGCAATTTGCAAAAAAAATCATTCAAATTTTATTTTTGATTTTCAAGAATTTGTTTTTAACAGATTTTATATAGAAAACAGCTTTGAATGTATGTATAAATTATGAATATTTATTTTTTAATTGTTTACGCAGATCATGTTTTTATCAGTAATATTGGTGTAATGTTTACTTTTCGAGAAATAAAAAGGGTACCACTTTAAAAAAGATTATGGAAATATTGGCGATTTTCCTCCATATTTTTAACTTCACGAGTGTGTTAAAGTCAGCGTTGAGTCCCAGCAATGAGACTTGATGCTTTATTTATTTTCAGTAAATATTACAAGTACTTTCTTATACAAAACGTACAGTTTCATCTCGGTTGTCTGCAATCAACATTATCGCTTCGACTTGATGTTTTTGAAACGGCTTGGTTTAATCAAAGGAAAAGCGTGAGATATTTACACCACTATCGTCGGTATCATTTTCTCCGTTCCGCAACAGCCGATCTTCCGCGCGCGGCCATTCGTTACACTTGGCAAACATTATTTTCCGCCGCGAACACAGTTCCTTTTATGGATTCTATTACCTGTGGGAACGCAGTTGTAGCGCGGGCAGCAGTTACCGGGGGCCCCGGAATATGACCCCCTCACCATCACCGCCTGCTGACCCGGTCGGCACTTGTGGGGTAGACAATCCGCACATTTGCAACCGCCGTCGCCGTTCTCGTTCGGCACGCTGTCCTGCGGGCAGTTGTGCGCGGCTCCTTGAAACAGAAAAATCGCCAGTGAGATTAACGTCAGCACCAGAATTCCCGGGGATGGTTGGCGATATGTTCGACGAAGGACGGCCACGCCATTAGAGCGCTCCACGTCGAAAGATATCTCCGTCCCGGGGTCTCGGATACCCCGGGATTCTTCTCCAAACGCTTGAAATTGCGCCAGGCTATTCGGTGTACTTTATTATCAATGGTACTTTGCACCAATTTGCTGTCGCACGAAGTGCCCGAGAATTATCGCCATATACTTTCGTATATCCCTCGATCGATTTAGAGAAAATTTATCGTTGGCAGAAATATTAGAGTACAAATGGCGTATAATAACCGAGCAATATAATTCTAAAACGTTCTATATGGAAAGATTATTTTAATTAGATTGATTTTTAAGGCTCCTGAATAATCGTCGCAGCCATATTGAAATCGTGACGTCATAAGTGAGAAATCACACGTAAAAGTTTCTTGCGTGCCAATTGTAAATAAAGAGAATTTGGATAAAATAAAATAATGAAATTACTTTATAACAGTCAGTAAATAGTTGTTAAAGGCACGTGAAGTGAAACCTATTGAGGAAAACACGCGGACAGCTATTGAAAGGAGTAGTGAAAAATATGATTTTACATGTAAAATTTAAAGACAATTTTACTTGCAGTCCTGCTTTTACGAATTTGGTAAATACGAGACAAGTCACATTTTCACAATAAAATATATATCTAATAATAAAATTACATGCAAGACAAAATTTCATCGTTCACATGTTACATTTCACGTCTATTAATTCTAATTTTTTCCGCGATACTACGTCGCCACTGTCGCATGGAGTTTTCGGCCAACTACTCAGGAGCCTTAATTTAATGATGTGTAATATATTCGTCGAACAAGACAGAGACGGAGATATCTTCCAAGAAAATATATAGATGTGTTACATTGATAAGAAAGCATATTCTCAGACGATAGCTATTCGATTTCTATTCATTATTCAGTTCATTAATTGAACCTCTAGCTAATGCTAGCGACTCGTTTTGTTCTTTGTCCAAAATAATATAATGACGATGGTAATTTGCTGAAAATAAATTTTGCACTCTGTGTCTCTCTCTATCGGCTCCCGCCCCGAATGAATTTTTTAAATCTCTTCGCATTAATAACTCGCCGGCAGATGGTCTGTAATAATATATTGATATATGTGACAAAGCGAGCGTATGCGCGTTTCTATAAAAAAAAAGATGTCGATTCTTCTGTGCGGACCGCTGCGCACCACTGTCACAAGTTACACGTGCCAGTGACGTTAATATAAATTCCCAAATGAGTAAGAAAAAGAGATATATCCTTGTCAGAGACGCGGCGAGGATCGATTATTTTATTCAGCGGATTATCCCGACCGAAGATACACACGCATTGTCCCGTGTGTTCGCGGGAGGTTCCGTCGTGCCGGAGATACGGAACGGAGAAAAATAGCGGACTTGTTGGATGCCAAACCGGAAATCTCGGAGGTATACTGCGATGCGCCGAGATATAAAGAGAATAATAAGCGGAATAAAAAGACAGTGCAAATCCACGGTGCACCGGTAAATTTCATTTTTGGTAGTTTTATAAACGGAAGTGGATTATTTTCTAACGATTCTCATTTGCAATCGTTGCGCCGCGCCGCGCCGCGCCCCGTGTCCTTATTTGTTTCTCGTATGGAAATAAACACCCGAGAGATGCGAAAGTCTTCGAAGACGGTGTCTCATAAAGATGTCTAAAGTTAGATATTCAGAGACCGCCGTATTTAATTACGAGATGGCTGTAAATTCTCGGAACTCTATCACACCACGCAAATGTTCATAACGTGAGTCATCGTTGTCTCATACATACTAAATATGTTTGTTTGCATATGGAGATAATTTCCTGCAGATTACATTTGTGTAGTCCGCAGATTGATCTTGAAAGCTCAGCGAATTGTGCAATGAGTGCTCTCATCGTTAGAATTCTTACGTCGTTATTCATAATTCTTCATTAAAGGGATGTATTTTAATTATTCGTTACTGTGTAGTTTATCATTTTTACTGCGTTATAAAAAAATTCTGCACTGAAAAAAAGTATGCTGTGAAAAAGTTTTTCTTAATTTTAATAAATCATGTGTTTACATACAACTGTGAATGCATTTTCTTAGAATAAGAGATCATATGTTTTATGTAAAGAAAATAATTTTCTATTAAACAAATCGTTCACCAATTATTAAAACTGTTTTATACAATCAACATTTATTGAAATATAAATTGTTTATGAATTTGTAATTTCTTAATAATATTTATTTAATTCTAAAAAATAATTTTTCTATTAAGTAAATCATTTGCAATTTATATAAAGTATTTTTTATATTACAATAAATATGTACTACGTTACAGTTTTTTTATAAATATTGATTTTTAATGTGAAAATATAAAGAAACGTTTATTTAAGTTTTAAAATTATTATTTATTACAGATTATATAAGTTACATCACAAGGCGTTACTGTATGATAGTTTTACGTGAAATTTGATATTCAAATTGATTTACTACTGCATATATCATCTTGGAAAAAAACATGTTCATGGGAGGATTCAAATCTTTGGAATCTTTGGAATCTCATTGTCAGTCTCCCGCAAAAGTACTACATCATTTCTTCAATATAGCACAAAAAAAATGTTATATATCATCTATTTCTTATGTAATTAGTGTGTTATACTGCAAATAAAAAATTCTTTTTCTTTCTTATTATATATGTATTATTTCTATTCAGGTGTACAATTTTCTCATAAATGTAATAAATTGTTTTAAAAAATGGGCATTTATCTCTTACTAGTTATTTATTTATCATTTTCGCTTTTTGAACTACAATGTCATTTTTTAAATTACAAGATCTAGATTCAATAATTAAAAAATTCATTTACTAAGTTTCAATAGTAATGTACTGCAATGTATTAAAACTGAATTTGATTCACATAACTTTTTCAACAAAAAATCACTTATTAATTTTAATGATTCGGTTGAGGTACTATTGTGAAAAGCAGAATGCTTTATACTTTAAACATTATTTAATTAAATTAAGTAATTTGAAAATTTTAATAAACTTACTAAAAAGAATATTTTCTCAGTGTGAAATCGATTTATGAAAAATTTTCAAATTTTTTATAACACATCGAGAACGGCATTCGAATAAAGAACACATTGTGAGTATGCATAACTGCAAACGACATCGGAGTCTCTTAAAGTTACATGATATCGCAACGAAAAACCAGATATGAAAGAAATACGTCGAAGGGAAAAGAAAATGTTCGAACTTGTCCTTTGTATGGATTTGGAAAAGCGAAGTTCGTATACGTGTACACGGTGAAGACATTTCCTTGCTGTAGCTTAAGGAAAGCGGAATATTCGATATTCCAGAAATTTTTAGAATCATCCTCTAAACGTGAGATTGCAGGAAGAGTCCCGCGAAACACGCGAATCTTTGGAAGAAACCAAAAATTCAGTCGCACAAGCTACGACAACGAAAAGTCGTCATATGAAATACTTTCGCAGACAGGAAGGTCAGGTCAGGTAAAAACAGTCGCAATTTAGAGAATGAAAAGGAATTGCTTTCACAATTAAAAGTTTTCCCTTTGAAATTTAAGAGAGCGGATTTTCTCCAAACTTCGTCTGCGTAGCTTAATGGACCTTAATCCTGCCCGTGAAAGTTTTATATCGAACGTCTCGCTCATACTTTAGGGTAGTCTATAAAATATACATCACACAGAACACACAAAGATAGTACTTTCATCTTCGTGAGAGTCGCTGTTACGACGACACTTTTCAACGTCAAAACGGTCCTTACTGATGGCGCTCATCGCACCCACGTCAGAAGTCCCGTCAAAATCGACGATTACAGCCGATTCTCGTATTCGTCGGATGAGTCTGCACATCTCGTGGAACGCGCAATCCGTACTTAGCGAGAGAAGAGATCGATGACTTAACAGCGAGAACAGCGAGAACAGCGAGGCGGCGTGCGCGTGATGCACTCACAGCGAATTTCGTGTCACGACCAGTCTGTCGTCCGTTCGTTCTTTGCGTTTCGGCCGCTGACATGACAGGAACGAGCAGATACGATCTTCTCCTTCCCATCCGATGCTGGTTGCACGCAGCCTCTTTGTGCCCGGCTTTCGCAATTTCGCGCTGGAGATTTCGGGGTCGGATAAGTTCCATCTTCGTTACCGCCGTCGGCGAGAAACGGCAGAGAAGAAACGAATGAAACGCACCTTTCGGTTTTCGGCTTTCGGCTTTCAGCGTGACTGAAGGGTACGTCGGTCAAAGGTTACGCCGCCGTGAGTCCTTTAGTCAAAAGGGCTACGGAGGCCTTTTTCTCCTCATCTCTTTCTCTCCAACGCTTGGAAAATCTCCCCCTCGGTGATCAGAGAACGATATCTACTGGATTTCATCGCGTCTATTTGAAGCTACGGTTTAACGCATTCCGTGTTGCTTCAAAATCTTTTACGGAAAGAGTGTATTTAAAATTTTATATTCATCTATTTTACAGCGCGTATTTTGCTAACACTTCACGGTCGTCTCTGATTTAAAAGGTCAATTATTATAAAATTATATTGTAATCAATTTTCCTTACTAAGAATTGTTAATTCAGACATTATTTAATACTTTATATAACTTATTTAGTTTTAAAATTTAAATTTATTTCATTTATTTACAAATAAAGTTTTCTGGAGTTTATGTACTTAAGCTGCAAAAAACAAATTTTTCCGTAAAAAAAAAATGAAAACTAATAAGATTTAATTTAATGTATTTAATTAATTTTAATTTTTTCCTTTCAAGATATGCTTCATTTGTAATTAAATAACAAGATCTTGATATCAAAATCAAATGATCGTACAGCTGACCCATTATTAATTCTCACAATAATATTATATTCAAATAAGAGTTTGATATTTGATAATAATCAAGCTTTAGTGAAATAATTTCAAGTAATTGTTTCATTAATGTAATCAAATGTTTAGTAATATTTAGTAACCCAGAAATGGACATGATTGACATTTAATGTTTGACAATTGATAAATAAATATTTATTCAGAATTTTTATTTCCATTGAATAATGATTAAAAATTCATTTGTTATTTGATCACTTATAAATGATGAATAAAAATTTATTCGTTATTCAGCCACTTGTGAATAATGAATAAAAATTTAATCATTTGATAATAAATAATGAACTTTCCTGCGTTCAGAAACATTAGAAATATCATGTTAATCTTGTTATATTCTTATTAATATTAAATAAAAAATTTTTATTCGTTATTCACAAATGACCGAATAACGAATCAATTTTTATTTATTGTTTACAAGAAGTCGAATAACAAATAAATTTTATTTTATCATTTACAAGAGGCTGAATAACAAATAAATTTTTATTCATTATTTACAAGAGGTTGAATAACAAATATATTTTTATTCATCATTCAATAAAAAAGTTATATAATTATAATTATTAAGAATTATACTTACATTTTAATTTTAAAATTTTTTATTATTTAAATAAAAAGTTATTAAATAATACCCATCCCTGTAGTAATCGTTTGGTGATCATAATTTAGTAACTATTATCTACACTAAAGACAAAAAGTGTTTAATAATTATGATTACAATTGCATAGTAAAATAATTATAGTTAAATGCTACATTTTTATAATTATCATTATTATAATATAATGTTAGTAATAATGCTACAATACGTTTAACATAGTTTCTATTAAAAATTACTATAAAAATTTTATTATAAATTATAATAATTTCAAATAATAGTATAGTAAAATATAAAAAGATAAAAATGGTACAAGTAATAAATGTTTTTACATAGTAAATGTAATCATAATTATAAATATAACTATATTTGTAACATTCACTTATTATTTCCGTAATAATAACTAATAGTTATAATTTAGATGGTTAACAACTATAAATATATAGTTGGTATCGAAAATGGCTATAAATTACAACCAAATTATGATAATTACTATCATTTTTTCTTTCAGTGTAAACCTGATTATTATTATATATTATTATATATATTTAAATGTCATACTCTCTCATAGTTTAAAATATATTGTAAATCACAAGAGGACTTATATTAGTCACGATGGATCAAGATATGTTAAAATATTAAATTTAGTTAAAGGATTCCCGAGGCTTAACATAGAAAGTTGTAGCTTGCACTTTGATATACTCAATCGAGATCGGCTCATAAACTTCAGGAAAATTTAAACGAAATTTCGAACGCCCGCCGTAAGAAGGAACTCATTGTTCAGAGGCGATTCGAAAGGATCGATAGGGCAAATACTTTTCTCTTTGTCCTTATGTTCCGTCATAACTTCCCACCTCCATTTTTTTTTTAGAGTCTTTGTCCACGGGATCGATCAACAGGTTCTTATCTGTACTCTTCCGTACTTTAGACGCATTCATTCTTTGGGCAGCGCGTCTAAGGCACGCGTAAATTGGCACGAATCGCGCCGTAAAGATCAGGGTTGGGAAATGACTGGCGAAATTAACTTTAAAGGATAAAAGATAAAGCGAGGAAGAAAGGACGGGTGAAAATTAGCTTTTGTTTCGGGGAGACGGTTTTGGGAAACGAAGCAATATCCACGCGGTGGAATCGCGATTCGCGCAACGATACGATCGACGTCCCGGCTGATTTATTTCAACGACGTGTACACGCAACTGTATGTAGTATACCCCGTGAAACGACGGAGGTGAATGAGGAGAGGAAAGTGGGTAATTTCCTGCGAAAAATAACATCGTGCGGTGCCCACGAAACGGGCAGGCGCCATGAGGAGGAAGTCCTGATTGCTGCCCCCCCGTTGCTCCTTCGACAGTGACGAATGACTGACGAAGGTTCGTTTTGTATTAATAATCGCGCGCTCACACTCCAAGCACAATCTTTCTCCAGGAAGCATATTCGCGATTGAGTATACGTTATCGTCGGGTGTTATCGAGCGTGTACGAAAGAAACGAAGGTTCACTTGAAAAGGAAAAGATGGATTGCGATTACGAAAATTGCATACAGAACGCTTTCATTGATCAACATCGTCGAGTTCTCTTTGCAAAAGTACTGTATCAATAAATTATATTATTACTTTCGAGTATAGTTTGCAAATGAGATAACATAATATTCAATTAGACATCAATTTTGCACATATGATAGGCGAAATTTTTACAGGTGTATACTCTAATTTTGAGAAGTATTAAATACATACTTTGAAATTTAGTCGACAAACTTGCAAATTGTTTATTGAAACGTCTTTACAATGTTTCAACCTAAAGTTCAAGTCCTTTTTAAGTGAGTCAGTTAAACTATATTACATTGAATCATTTGATTAGGAAATACGACTGTCCATAAATTCTTTTCAGAAAATTTACGATTACGATAGTCGTAAACCTTCGTTCTATAAAGAGACATGTGATTTTGACAATTACTGACTTACTTTTATTATATTTTAATACCTTTGTCAGGTTTTACTAATTTATACATATTTTTGACAATAAAAACATTACAATGATGAATTTTTTGGAAGTACATTAAATGAATTTTTTTAGATCCAAATGTTATATTATAAAAAAAGTTTCAATAAACAATTTCATAATTTGTCGACTAAATTTCGAAATATTTATGATTTTTATCACTGGCGACTACAAGTAATAATATATTTGAGAAGTATATAACATATTGATTTTTTAACTTTAGTCTAACTTGTCTTAAATGTAAATTTCAAATAATATTATTGAATTTAATGTGTGTCGTAATATGTGTATGAATTCGGCAAAAAAAGTCATGTTATATGTGGGTAGTAGTTATGGGAAATCCGCGATATACATCTCTCTTGCGACTTTAGAATCATGTTGTGGACGTTGCATAATGTTTATTAGAAGAAATTATTTTAAAAAATTTTTTAGCCAAAAAAAATATTAAAATATCTTTTTTTATTAAATATGTTTTATGAAACGTTTATAAAACTTTGTTTTGTGACTCATTTATGTAAACTTTGTTTTGTGACTTATTTATGTAAAATCTACGGAAGATCATTAATTTATATTTTTTTTATCAATAAAAGTGCCTCTCATGACATTAATTGTTAGTATTCCATGAACACATCCTTTTTTCTCTCTTCAATAAATTGTACCATTATTTTCGTTCTATATACCCAATTCACTTCTACCTACAGGATGATTGGTAGAACTCTATCGCTAACAAACTGACGTTGGTTAAAATTGTGTCGCGTTAGTATTTACTGAATCATTGTCAAAAAACAAAATGGTATTCCACAACCCCTTCCTTTCCTTTATAAAATGCGTCGGATTTAGCATAATCGACGAGACAAGGGATCGGACGATGAGCGATCGCTACATTTTTATGCAGCTCAAATTGGTGCGCGTTGTTACTCACCAATATAGAAAAAAAAAACCATTTGCAATAATTGCATCACCGAAAACAATGCCAACGGAAAATATGGGGTCTCGATCTCATTGGACGGTGTACCGTTTGGTAAAATCGCATGGCTGGTATGCAATAGACGGCTGGCCTGCGCCAACAATAAGTTCATTTGGTATGCAAGAGTTAGCGGCTGTGTCCAGGCCAGAAGGAAGCTAATGCAATATCCTCGACGGTGCGAAACGCCTGCTCGCTGTCGGCACTCTCGCGTGTTTTGCGTCAGAGCGGCCTTATCCCGGCTTTTCTAGATTGCTGTATTCGGCACGATCCGCAGAGATGCTCCTCCTTCTCTCTCTTTTCCCACGGCGTTGCACCGTCGACGCAATACTAATCGTTGTACTAATTCGGCGTTTCCACACCGGGCAATCGCGGACCGTACTCATTTATTTGTTCCATTCAATCGTATTCTCGTTTCTCGTTACGCGCCCCGATGTATTTCCTCCTTCGTTATCGTCCCTCACCCCCGTAATTTATATTTCTGTTATTATTGGAAAAGTTCTCCACCTGAAGCTCGATGAAAATTTATTTCATTTCAGGCTCGCGGCTCTCTCTCTCTCTCTCTCTCTTCTTCTTCTTCCTTCCTTTTCTATCTCTCTCTTTCTCTTCTTGTTTCTCATTCTCGCTATCGATTCTCTCGTTCATGAAACTTCTGTATTGCGAACCGTGCGTCATTGTCGTATTAATCTCAAAACTGATTCGCGCCGCGTAATGCAACGTCACTGACACCCGCGACACTGTCACAGTATGACACGCGTTTTTATTAGACCGCCAACGTGACGATGCTTTCAGAAATATCGACACTTAGAGGCGTTTATGTAAGAGCGAACGTTACTGAAGAAACTAGCTGCACAAGAAATTGAATAGCTCCTGTTTAATAATTCATGGTTTATCCCGACGAGAATCGCGGCATGAATGCATTTTCATATTTTGCGCGACGAGAATGGAAGACAACTTGTTGTGATTTTTTCGAAACCGATGTGCCAAAGCTCGGAATAGGGAGCACGGAATAAAAATACACGCTCGTGCAACTTGGCGGCCATCAATGTCTCGCATTTATCCCGCCAGCTCTTTATATCTTATCCCGGCTCTTCTACCTGTCGTGATCTTTATACCGAAGCAGACGCAAAAAAATGACGCGAGTCGTACTCGAGCCATACGAGAGACGGCGAAGAATTGGCGAAGAGGCGAAAAACTGAAGAACGTTTGCGCTCGGCGTCTCGTCCTCGGTCCTCCTCTTTGTCTTCACGTCTCGACTCGCCTTCTGCTGCTGATGCTGTTGTTGCTGCTGCTGCTGTTGCTGGCAACGGCCAACGACGACTACCGCAACAGCCTCCTACAGCCGCAACCAGTTAACGCGTTAACATTGGACCCGTTCTCTCGGGCTCTGCACCAAGATGTACACTCGAGTTACTAATTTACGTCCGACGTGACGGCACCACCCTTTGCCTTGCTGGTAACCCTCACCCTTCGCCAACAACGTCAAAGTAAACGGCCTCGGTGCACGCTTGGTAAACGACGCGTGCACATACAACACATTCCCATTTCTTATGAAAAGATTTTGGATTATGTCTTTCCAAATCTTTTAAATAAATTGTTTAAGAATGAATCTCTCAAGGATTTAATATTTTGTATATTGCAAATAAATTCTATTATCGACAAATCAATGCGTAGACAATTGAATAATTGTGACAATGGGATGATTACGACATTGAATATAAAAATAAAATTCTGATTATTTTTGTCTAATACATCATAAATAATTATATTTTGTTTATATAAAATATTTTCATGGATATGCATAAAAACGACAAATAAATAAAATTTTTCTTCAAAAACAAAAATGTCAGAAACATAGGTTATGAAAGTTTTATATGGTTGTAACTAAAATTTGTTTTTCCATAATAAATTCATTATTTAATAAATTCCTTATCAGATTTAATTTATCACTATTAATTAATAAGAATCTACAAAAAATGATAAAAAATCGATATTTCTTATCTAAATTTTAATCAACAATCATAAATACTCCATAATAAATTTAATATACGAGGTAAACGTGACCTCTCTGGAAATAACTGTTTAACCTGTACGTGTTTGGCGCGCAGCGGCTATTAATATGTTAATAATGTTATCACTGAAAATCCTGTAAAGATAACAATTATTTTTTACATATTTTTAATTTTTATAACAATCCAATAATGAAAAATGACTTGAATCTAAATAAACATTGTTTAAAAAATTGTTTAAAATCTTTATATTTTAATCGGATAAGTTTTCTGTTATATGTTCTTTAAAATTTAAAAATTATAATACAACTTTTAATCATTAAATGTATTTAAAGAAAAAAGAGGTAAAATAACGTTTACTTTCATTTTATTAAATAACTTTGTTAGTAATCATTATTTTATATTGAAACTTAAACGATTATATTCGTCAAAGTGTTGTTTAACAAATTCTAAACTCAAAGTAATGAAATATTTATAACTTAGGACGTAATTTATAAAAATGTGACCCACTGCATAATCGATAGAAGAGGAAAAGTAGTGATAATATGCCTAGCCCAAAAATAAATTTTAAAAATTGGTTTAGATTTTAATAAAAAACAGTATTTTATTATAAAATAAAATATTCTTAACCGTTTATTATTTAGAATTATTTTGTAGAAACATTAGAGATATCATTACAGACATTTTATCCATGTTCAATATTGAACAACAAAATTAAAATGATATCTCTAATGTTTCTGAGCGCAGTTCTCTAGAGTGACAAATAATTTATCGAAGAAATATTTTGAAATGAACATTTTGCTTAAAAAGCAATTAATAAAATTTCATGTTATTGTTTAGTTTTACATAACTCGAAATGTGTACAGCCAAATAAAAAGTAATGTAACAAAAAAAAAAACACTCGAGTGGAGATACATTTGTGTAATAATACGCTCAAGTTTTAAAACAATGAGAAAGTATAATTAAGTGCTAAAATGTACCTTGAAAAAAATGTATCTTAAAGTATTCAGAAGTAAAAATGCCTTATAACAATTGTTCGCTATTGTGTATTGGAATATTAGTGGCACTAAAAAAACGGCGAGCTATTAAATAATTCTATAAGCAGTTGTTAGAATTTGTTCTAATAACGGAGATAATAGCCGTAATGTTCACAGTAGCCATAATATCCTCTTTTCGTCTATAAAATTTAACATTTTTTATAATATTTAATAATTTTCATTAAAGTTAATGAAAAAAAAATAATGTCCAAAGATAAAATCAAATCAAGAATGACCACAGATCTACATATAAATGTTCATTATACTATACATTCATTATATTATTTGATATGAATTACTTATTAGTTACAAAAAAAGACTATGTGCAGTACTGTTTACGCTAAAAATGTTTGCCATGTTTCATTGAAATCAATAGAACTCGATTCATTTATTTATATTTAAAATATATGGTTTTTATACAATTAAAAAAAATTAAATTAAATTTATTAAAAAGTTATAAAGTGACATAATAAAGTTATAAAGTTACATAATCTCATTGAACTTTGTATATTTCTATTTCCATCAAAATTATTCATTTTGACTCACCAACATTTTGCAATTATTCATAATTTTATTTATTTAGTAAAATTCTATGAAATCACAAAATACATGAAATACGGTTAATACTGATAAGTTTTCAACAATACATCTGCTTTGAAGGAAAATGGTGATTTGGGATTGCCTAAGTGTACAGGTGAGCGAACTAGAAACTAGGCAATGTGGAGTAGTTACTGCGATCTTGAATAGCGGAATGCGCAACCCGAATGTCCAACTACCTTCGAGAATGCTTTGAAGTGGTTACCTTGGATGTCGGGTTATTATTCAAAGGGCACCAATTCGATAACCACCAAAATCTTCTATTTGTGCCGCGAAATCTATTGTGTGATAAATTCCATTGCCAATTAAAAATTAATCCTATAATGGTTAATTGTGTTACAATACATTATTTACTATCAATTCTCCTTTCATCTTTATGTAAACCAGAACAGTTTATTGACGATTAAGATTTTGGAATAACTTTTCTTTAAATAATCTTTTTATTTGTAGACGTGCGAAGCGTTTACGTTAACGAAACTATTTGTATGATTCGTATAAATAAATATATGCTTCGAACAGCACACTTGAGACCATTCCTCGTCTCATAACCCATGTACCTCTATTCCTTCGACTGCATTCGACCACCTCTGACATTTGGAAAGTATAAATTCGTTAGCCTACATCATTCACTACGAATCCCGTTTGCTGCAGCGGGTTAACTGCACATTGACCTTGCGTGTCATGTCTGACGTCAGCCAGTACGATCGTTATCCGATAAAGTTATCAATCGATTCAGGCCCCCGAGGTAGACCGACCCGGTTTGCCAACCGATCCAATTATTGTTTTCGAATGGTACACATAATCTTCCGCAAGCACAGCGACACGAGATGGATCTCGTCGTAGTACGCAATAGAATCAGGCGGTGGGAAGGCGGATTGAGTAGGGAGATGGATGTTAGTACAGAAGAGATTAACAAACACACGGTCGCTCACGCATAAGCGAATGCAGGAGAACAAACAACACGGGCGAAGGCAGCCGAAGGCGGTACTCCGCGTAAATGAAAGGAGAAAAGCGCAATATACAACCCGTCACGCGTACGTATACTTCTCCATCTAGATCCTTCTCTTTATTCTCCGTACATACTCCGACGGCATTTTCTGGCATAATGAATCTATTTGTCGTCGTCCAGTAATCGTTCTGAAAGAATTGACGGGATTATTCGCGGAACAAAGCGTATCGGTTGAAACGAGTTTTTTATATAATTGTAATCGTAAACGTTGTCTAAGTGTGTGTATATTAATTGTAATCTTACAAATCTTAAATTTAATTAGTTTTATGAAAATGTAATGCATTTGGAAGATATACATATATATATATGTATATAGTAAAATAATATAACTAAATAAAATTAAATTGTACAGTATCATTTTATAATGTATAATGCAATAACTTTATCTTCTTCTATTAAAACGAATCGGCTTGATCTAAAAGTGAGAATTGAATATTTTGGTGAGCTGTTGACCTAGTACCAAATTTTAGTATTGAGAATCAATGTGATACTAAATATTAATTGTAGTATAGTAAAACTGGTAAAAATATTGGGATGATTAGTAATAGACCAAAACTTGAAGCACAGAATTATTACACTGAGAAAAAAATATTTGGTAATTGTATTGTAAAATAATTATGATTAAAGCTCCACTTTTACAGTTTTACTACTAATATTAGTAATAATAATCTTATCTTTACAGCTCTACCAATTATAAAAAATTTTACTGTAATTATGATAATATAGTGAAATATCAAGATATTGATGGTAATAAAATAAACAACTGTGTAGCAAATGCAATCACAATTATAGCGAAAACTATTTCTTCAATTTTGTTTACTCTTTACATAGTAATAATAACTAAGAACTATAATTTGCATGATTAAAACAACTATAAATGTACAGTTGGCCGGTAACGATTATGGATTATAGTTAAATTATGATAATTGAACAATTTTTCCTCTCAGTGTACGATAAGGAATTACAATATAATAACAGTATCAAAAATCGATCTCAATTCTCTATATCGCAACGATACCAAATATCAATACTTATTCTTAATACTGTAACAGCAATACTATACCAAATCGATATCAATTCTCTATATTGCAACAGTAGCAAATATTGATATTGATTTTCAATATCGCAACGGTTCTCCAGTATAGAGACTCTGAAAGCTCGCTCTAATACAAGGAAAAAGATCTCGAATCTTACGCGGTTGCATTATAATGTATATATGCACTGTGTATTCTTTTTACGTCAAAGAGTTTAACCGCGCGTCCTTTTAACAGCGAAATCTTGTACTGCTTCGCATTAAGAGGTAAGAGAAATATGACTGGGGGAAGGGGGGGGGGTAATATGACAAAGTAAGTAAGATAACGAATTGTTAATTGTTTCAAGTTAATAACAAATGAATGTGACAAAAAAATAGAATGTTATTTTTACACAGAATTATTTATCACAGGAATTAACAAAAATTGATAAACCTTCAAGTCATCTTACCCCTCTCCCCTAATCTTTCAATTTCAGAACAGATATCGAAATTCTATCGGCACTATACGGTTAAGTACTAATGCTCGACATATTTCTTTTGTCAATTTCAAGTACTCTCTAAATCTCATGAAAAATTGCGCAGGATCAATTTTCACTATGTAGGAGTGAATTTTTATTCTTGTTAAAATGATAAATCGCTTGAAAAATTGCACAGGTTTAATTTTCATTTCCTCAAAGTGACGTTTCACTCTACGAGATTTATATAGAGAGCACACTGAAAGAACAATTTTGCTGAAATACAGATCTAAAAATAATTATGTTGAAGCATTAAAAAGTTTATATTAGACATAAGCTAGTTGCTAAAATGGCAGAACTTCTTGTAACAATATCATCGTGCTTGAACGTATTACATAATTATTTTGATACTCCAACATAAAATTATTTTCGAATCTGTATCTAGGTAAGTTTTTAGATAATACAATAAAATTGTTCTTTCCGTGTACATGATACTGAAAATCTACCGGCAGCATGCCGGATCAATGCTACTATTTAATACCAATCCACATAGTATAGACTAGTATAACGTTGTTATTTTAATATTGTTCCACTACCGAGCCAGTAGTGAAATATAAAACTCATTTTACAAAATCAATAACTTGCCAGTATTCAATACAGGTTTAATATTTTTTTATGCTTTGCGTGCATTCTATTTCCCACTTCAAAATTAATTAAAAGTATTATTGTTTGTAAGTTTCTTGGAAGTGATGCTGAAGAATACGAAAATGTTAAATTACTAATGTTGACCCAAATATGAGGTACAATCGGCATAGTTAATTAAACATTGCGCCTGGAAAGTTAAAAATATCGTGGACAGAATTACGATTCCTTGTTTTTCAGAAGTAAAAATTTATCATTGCCTTGACTGGAGTCGCAACGCTGGCTTCATAACAGATCAACTTTTTACGTAAACGTTCAAGAGAGAAGCGACTTTTCAACGATTTCTCCTCTCCACGTTTTTACGCGTTAGCAATTATTTACGACTGAGTTACGACGATCGTTATAACTTTTATAACTACTACAAGTATACATAATAATGCAAGCGACAATCTTTCCATGATATATTTTTAATTAAATTCATCAAATCTCTCTCCAATCGAGAAAGATTTAAAATAGAAAATATGATGGGACACTTATTCACTTAGTAAATCAATATAAAAGCAACAAGTGCTTTCTGCACATATGAATGTATTATTTTATTTCCGGAAGATTTCTACCAGAATAAATCAAGAATTGAATTTTTATAATTAGATTCAACTTTGTATCTGTGATGGAATACTTTTTTTTTTTAAACTGAGAAAGAAAAGAAATACACGAGAAACATCAACAAAGTACCACTAAGTTCAAGAAGAAAATGTGTATTAAATACGTCAAAAGTTTTCACCGTATTTATGAAAGAGCGAACATTTTCATCTCGTAACTTCGCGTATCTGGTTTAAATGCTGAGCGTTTCACGGGGCTCGTCGGCATCGCGCGAAAAATAAGAGGGCACCCCCTTCAGTCACGAATTAAAAAAGCACCGCGCCTGAAAATCGCCTTGAAAGTCGCGATTTACGGCAACAGTCCCTCGAGTTTTGCTTTAGATCGAGCGCAAGACTTGCGATTCGCAATTCAAGAAACGACTTTCGCGCTGCTCCTCTGCGAATTAAATTGATAATGACGTGACGTTATTTAAATTTGTACGACTATTCCGCACACGTTTCTTTTTTTTTTTCAACTTTGTAATCCAATTTGGAAAGCCGAGACGAGCTGGTCGTTTTAATCGCGTTTCCAAACAGCGCGATCTCATCTCCGAACGTTTATCCGCAAGCGAGATTTCCTTGTGTCGCCCAATGGGGTTCTCGTACGGCCATCGAGAATGCGGCTGGAAAATCAGCCGCGTCTTTGACGACTTTCCAGAGAACGGGCGAAACGAACGGGGAAAAAGCGAGAGAACTCTTCAACGCGTACGCGAAGCTTTTCGAATTTACTCTCATCCGGTTTAACGGCCGGCGATCTTCTCACCGAGGAGAATGGAACTGGTATAAAGATACGCGTGATTTCAAGTTCTACGGGAGAGGGTATTAGTGAAGAGTAGAATGACCGACTGTATTATGTTGTACATTGCGAGCGACGGAAACACCCGGTCCGGTGTATTCGCGATTGTAAGATGCATAAATGTCGATTCGACGGGCCAAGAGATTCGCAGAGACTGCATAAATAAAATTGCATTTTTCATTATACGTTTAATTAGTACTAAATTTAATTTATTTTGTAAATTAATATGCAAGGTGTCTCATCATCACAATATTTTAAAAACAAAATAGAGTTAAAATCCTGAAAATATTAAAATCACAATAATTTTTGAATGACAATCGATCAAAGATAGCGTCGTTTAAAATTCACAAACTTGTAAAATTTACGAACACGCATCTATCATCTGTTGTTAATTTTAACACTTAATATCTATTGACTTTTACTGTACAACTGATTATTAATAGCATTAATAACAATTATTATTATAATTTTTAAATCTAATAGTTTTAAATTAGAAAAAAACAAGATATTTTGACATAAAACGTAATACACATTATTTTATTAAAATATTATTTCACATTTTTATGGAAATTATATGACTTCATTCCTTTTAAAATTATACGATTTCACTCGTTTTAAAATTTATATTTTAAAAGGAGTGAGGTCGTATAATTGTAATAAATAAGATAAAGACCGGTATTCATAATCGATTCTCATTTTAAGACCATCTTAAATGATGTCTTAAGATTGCTAATCTCCGTGATTGATTTATGACTACTTAAAACAGTATTCGAAAGGATCTTAAATGTAAGAATCGACTATGAATATCGATAAAAGTCATTCATATTTTTGTAATAATTAAAAACTTTTCAACAACGCAAATCTTTCATTTAAATTATACAATTTTATTTTTTTCAAACCCTGAAAACTTGGAAAATATATATTCAAAAAAATAAATTAATAATTAAACAATTTTAATAAATCTTTATTTTAGAAACCAAGACAAATATTATTTTTTAAAAAAGAAAATAAAATTTAATAATTTTTTGTAGATTAAGTAATTGATCAAGTAAATATAGGGTGATTATTAATGAATGTCTCCACTTTTTACCATAGAAGCATTTGTAATTTTTAATATAATATGTTAGAAATACGTATCCGTCGGTAAATCATGCTCCTATGGTAAAAAGTCGGGACATTCATTAATAATCACTCTGTATATTTAAATTTTATAACATTTTTATTTTTCATTAATATTAAGAACGTTGAGATCGTTGTTAACAAATTGTATATTGCAAATAAATAAGATTAATTAATTTTGTTTAAAATTTAATACTTTATTAATTCGTCTACCTAGAGAATTATCTAACGTTTAAAAGTTCTTTTTAGAAAAATAATATTTATCTATTTAAGTTTAAAATTTTATTTTATAATAACGCGACGATCTATCTTTGCTTATTAGCTCTTGACACTTGTATTGATTTTTAATATTTAATATTAATATCCATAATATTGTCAAATATCACTTCTGAAAGATTTATGAAAATTATTTAATTATTATTTTCTTTTTTCAAACATATGCTTTGCCAATTTTATTAAGTCTCTTGAAAGAAGTAACGTTGTGTAATTTTTATAAAGCAAAGTTTAAATTATTAAAAAAATATGAACTTAATTTTATTTTCTTAATTTATTATAATCACACAATTTTATTCTTTTCAAGATATAAAAAGTAAAAAAATAATACAATTTTCATAATTAATTTTTATATTAAAAATACGAAAAGTTTTGTTTTTCTAATGTGTGTAAAAATATTAAATTTAATAATTTTAATAATAACTATTAATACTAATAATAATTATAACCAAACTAGTATAAGTCATCAATATTAACGGTCAAAATTATTAACAGACGATAGAAAGATCAATGCGCGTTTGTGTATAACTATTTTTTATTATAATTCAAAACTATTGTGGTCTCGACATTTTTGTAATAGGATTTTTTTACTTTATTTTACCTCTAGAATGTGCTGTTAATATATCGTACGGCAGTTGTGAAACCTATAATACATAACAATGACTTTATAATTTATCTTTTACATGAACAGCAAGAAAGCGTTGCAATACGTGCGCGTTGGAAGTATGTAATGTTTTTGAAACAATTTACTTAAAGTAATTAAATAATCTCGCTTGATTGAAAAATTTGCAGTAAAAGCAATTTATCGTTGTCTCGTTGGCGATGGGATGAATGAGGGGGCGATCCCGCAAATTGAAAGAAAAAAAAAAGGTAGTCTGCGCGCTTTCTCGCAACGTGAGATTGATGAGAGAACACCTATATTAAGCTTCCTCCGTCTCCTTCCTTTTCAGTTGTTAAAATAGATAGAAAATGTCTAAAATCGATCGCGATGTCACCTCGACCTCCAATCAAACTCATCGGCCGAAATTGAAAGTAAATTAATCGATCGCTGCTAATTAATACGACTAATTAATTAATCTGTTATTTTCGCGACAATATTATCATAAGATCACTGTATTTGATATCGAGCTTATTTCTACGCAAACTTTTTAAAATTATTGAAAGCCAATAATGCAATATTGCATCAGAATTTTCAAAATATCTTTGTGTAGCTTATTCTCTTTATTTAAAAAAACTATCTTAAACTGAACGAGTGGAAATGTCACTGATAAAACAATAAAAGGATTACACTGAGAATCTGTGAGTATTTTCTTGATTTTCAGCACAAACATTCACGTTTGGAACCTCCATTTTTTATTTAATGTTACAAATTCTTTCAATAAAATTTTACTAATTTACAAATATTGATATTCTACTTAGAACTCATCATGATTATTTACTGTCTTTTAACGAGCATATACTAATCCGTTTAACAGAGTATATCGATCAAGAATGAAAATCAATAGAAAGAACTAATTTGATTGTGATAATTAATTGTATTATGTGGCATCATTGAAAAATTGTAAAAAGTATAGGACAGAGGCTCTAAATTGACCATGTAAAACTGCTTAATTTTATTTTGCCATTTCAATAAAATCTGATACTGATTTACAATGCTCTATTATTCTATTTAGAACTCGATCAGTAATTATTTATAGTTTTTTTAGTGATCATAGACTAATTCTGTTTTCCAAAGTATATCGATAAAAAATAAAAATTAGTAGGAAAAACTAATTTAATCATAATAATTTTATTATATGGCATAATTGGAAAGTTGTAAAAAGTATAATACAGAAGCTGTAAGTTGAGCATGTAAAACTGTTTAATTTTGTTTCGTCATTTCAGTGAAATCTCACTGATTTATAATGCTGCATTCAGAATTTAATCAACGGTGATTATTTACTGTCTTTTTGTGATAACGAACTAATTCCGTTTTATAGAGTATATCGATCAAAAATGAAAATTAGTAGAAAAAAGTAATTTGATCGCTATAATTTTATTATGTGACATAATTGAAAAGTTGTAAAAAGTATAAGACAAGGGCTGTAAGTTGACTATGTAAAACTGCTTAATTTTGTTTCATCATTTCAACGTACTTTTTCTCACCGCTTTTTTTTCAGAACTGTGTCTTCTTTCCGCTCGAAGTCGCCGGTACTCCGTAACTCATTTATCGTAATTCATTTGTCAACATAGAAACTCCCTGAGATTTCTCCCGACACGATATCGAACAAATGAGAGTGAGAAAAAAAGACTGTAATACGGCCGGCAAACAGATAACGTTTAAAAGTGAATAAAAGCGAAAGACATTAATAAGTAAGGGATTACTAAGAGTTAATTCGTAAGGATTTCGTAATTAAAGAGCTGCTTTAACACAAAGCACGTTTACGTGAAAATCGATATCCTTTAAATCTCGTAGAATGAAACGTCACTCTAAAAGAGTGAAAATTGAACCTGTGCAATTTTTCGAGTGATTTTTTACTCAATGAGACTTATTTTTATTTAAAAATATAATAATTTAGTGATATTGCAGTGTTGATTTATAATTATCTTAACAGAGCGACAAATCACTCGGAAAATTGCCCAGGCTCAATTTTCATTCTTTTAAAGTGACGTTTTACTCTAAACATAAATCTCGTAGAGTGAATAAGATTGTTTCTTCTTGCACTCTGTCGAACATGTTGCAAAAAATGTTATACTTGTAAATCATCATTGCAATATCACTGAATTGTCGACAATTTTAAATAAAAATAAATCTAGAGTTAAAAATCACTTGAAAAATTGCTCAAGCTCAATTGTCACTCTATAGGAATGAATTTTTATTCTCATTAGAGCAAAAATTCATTCCTAGAGTGAGAATTGAGCTTGTGCAATTTTTCACGCTTGAGTAATTCTTCTATTCTCTACGAGATTTATTTTTATTTAAAATTATTGTGACAATTCGGCGATATTGTAATGATGATTTATAAATATAAGATTTTCTACAACGTTTCCGACGAAGAATGCAAGAAAAATTTCATCGGACGCAGCGACGGCAAGAAACTGCGAGGCTGATTAATCTTCATTTTCTGTCTCAAGGTGTTAACGTTGGTGAAAACTTGTTTAACGGTAATACGTTCCTTCGAGAAAACAGGATACGAAATAGAATCATATCGAAATGCAAGCGGTAACAACAAGGCGCGCGTGATGCAAAAGAAAGCGGTGCAACGTTCCGCAAACGATGATGAGAGTCGAGTGCCGTAATTAATTCTTTCCGCCCTTTTGTCTGTTTCCCGGGTCGCATCACGGTCGCTCTTCAATGTCAGCCAACGGTGCGCGTCGCGTGCTGTGCACTCGCAGTCGTGCGGACGTTGAGTACATACCTATGTACGCGCGAGAACGCGCCCGTCGTACCCGTTTTCTTTCCTCGAAAAGGCTCTTTCTGTTTTCAAGCTCCGTTTTCAGCATCGCGGCGTCTACATCTACATTTCAATAAGCGGCGCGGAAACGGACGATGCGCCGAGGCTTTCTCATTAGCGAGAAGAGAAAATGAACGGGGGCGCGGATAGACGCGTTGCATCAACGTCGAGGGCTTCCTCACAATTACGTGAAAGCGTTTCACGCGATGATAAAGCGAAAAGATGTGCTACTGCTGTTGCTGCTGCTGCTGCTGCTGCTGCTGCTGCTGCTGCTGCTGCTGCTGCTGCTGCTGCTACTTGGCAGCACGTAGAGCAACGTGCGTCAACGCGCATTTCATTATTGAATTGGTGGAAAGCCAGATGAAAGGATATATAATACGTGAGACATGCGCGTTGCGATTTGATACATCGTCCGTGATGAAGAAATTTTCATCGGTTTATGTCAACGAAATAGATGGAGAGAAAAATGGGAATTTAATTAAAATTTTAAAAAATCTTCCTTTTTTAAAGGAGATGAGTTTTGAAATTACAAAAACTCCGGAGATAGCTTTTAAATAATAATTGCAGAGAGAATTTCCTCATAAAATTTGCTCTGAAAATCATGGTAGTCGTAAAACAACATTGTATTTCGAAGAATTTTATATAATTTTCCCTGATTTATTAATACCTACTATACATATTTTATATTTTGACACAATAAAATATAAAATACATAAATATTCAACACAGTAAAGCACAGTGTTTCATTACTTTTACTAAATTGTACAGTTATATTTCAATGATTTTAAAATGTGTTGAACAATTGTTATGATCCCTTATTGTTTCAAATAGAATAAATTCTAGGCAGCGATAACATATATAATATATAATCTTACATCACAATGACATTTTTAATCTAACTTACAAAGGAATCTCGCAAAGTGTTCAATTATGATTTGAATGGAACTTTGTATACATATAGGTTACATAAATAAATAAATTTAGAAAATATCAGTTACTGCCCAAAAACGATTTTAAAAGATGAAATCGCCTCTTATACATAAAACAATTTTCAGCTTTTTTTTATTATAGTATATCTACCTCAAAAACTATTTAAAATGTAAGAAAATGTTTTATATAATAATTTTACAATAAAATAACCTCTATTCCCACCAATAATATTTTTTAAAAACTAGTTATTTAAAAAATGTTTATTATAAAACTTTTGAATAAAACATTTTTTTATATCTTGAATAGTTTTGATGGAAAAATTGAAAATCGCTTTACACATGAAAGGTGAAATTTTTAGGCAGCAACTGATATTTTTTTTAATTTATTTATGTAACCTGTATGTATATAAAGTTTCATTAAAATCAGAATTTAACACTTTGCGAGATTCCCTTGGTAGTCTCGTGAAAATTTTACCATGCACTATAGTAATTGCGCGTTGTTTACCCCTTCAGTCACAATGCACAATATGAGACACCTTTTTTATCATTCCTTTTTTATTAATCATGTAGTATTTATTAATACCATTAAACTTTTGTGTTGTTATAAACAAATTAATATCCAAACAATGCTACTTTCTTGCATTAAGTTTATTTGTACGTGAACTATTCTAGATAAACACGTATTTTATTTTAAATAATATAGACATCGTAAGCAACAGAATACGATTTTTGCAGGTTTAATTTTCAACTTTTTACAATACAAAGTCCAAAAAGTGTATTTCTACGAATAAATACAATTTTACATTTATTTGTAACTTTAAAGGTTTATGTATTGGGTATTTATGTACAAAAGTTTTAGGAATTGCTAATTTCTTAAATTTTCTATTAAAATTTTGCTTTGAAATAGCGGATCAAATTTTCAAGTATTTTGTCATCAAAAAAGTTTTAGAAACCTAACAGCAAATTTGAATTCAGCAATTCTAAAAATCTGTAATAGCATACATATGAAAATCCGCCCGCTCCTCAAATTACGTGACTGGAAGGATAATTATATAAGTAGACATATATGACATTCATTAATCGAAGAAATGGCGTAAAAGTAAGACAAAAAATTCATAATTCAGCAGTTCAAATCCTAATACTAGAGTGTATTTTCCAAAACAATGTAACGTTATATTAAATACATATTCGTATAAAGAGAAATTTCGTATATGATTATTTATCATTGTCTAAGAAAATTTCGTTTCGAATTTTAAAAATTTTGCCTTGGAATATTTTATAATACTATATGATAATTGTTATTAAGCAGTTAACAAAATGCCTTTTGTATGTTTCAAAAATTCCTATCGTTACTCATACATAATGTTTGAAAGGTAGGTTGCTAAGTTGTCTCAGACTTATCACCATACATGATAAAATTTGTAGCGAAGTTTACGGCAAAATGTAACAAAATTTTTCTTCGCGTGATAGCGAATAACAAAGTTCACATTTTTAATAGTATTATAATTTTAAAATTGAGAAGAATATCATGCAATCTATGTGACCCAATAAATTATTC
Organism: Solenopsis invicta; assembly: GCF_016802725.1. Lineage (NCBI taxonomy): Eukaryota > Metazoa > Arthropoda > Insecta > Hymenoptera > Formicidae > Solenopsis > Solenopsis invicta. The sequence continues at coordinate 15,440,249 of NC_052670.1, read as the reverse complement.
TCATCTCAATATCCTGTTACTTTTCTGGCAAAAACAAAATTGAAATTCCCCGTTTTCCAGAAGAATGATAATTTTAAATGTTAATGGACACATATCGACATTCTTTTTCGGAGTGGGATTTGATTGTTCAAAGCTTATTCCGTCAGAGTAATTCGAATATAAAATGAATGCAAAAGTCGACGATGCGTAAATATCGGAAACAGCGTTTCCCGGACGGTAACATCGATAATTCGATTCGTTTTCGTTAAAAGCGCGCAGCTTAAAAAGCAGCGGCGACGTTAATTCACAGTGAACGCCTATCAGGCGTATTCAAGCGCGGCGCGCATTGAAAATCCGACAAAACTTTCGGCAAATTGAATCCAGTCTAATGAAGTGCTGCAGCTGCATCGAGATACGCGCGCCAAGTGCATCGTTGTCGTGCGCCCGTAAATATTGCCGTTAAAAACGACGAACGGCGCGGCGCGGGCGACCGGCGCGGGGAACGACATACGCCAGGAAATCATTAGCCTAATTGGAATTGGATACACGCGTGAAATGGACCTAATGACTGCGATTTCATTCGATTTTCTGCCGCCGAGCTGACGCGCAACGTGGCAAATCGCTGACGAGAACGCGTCCTGCGTATTATCAATAATGTTATGTGTCGAGAGTTACTCCGCGAGAGAAACACGTTACATCACAATGCGCTGGCGTGTGATAAATTAACGTAGCGAGATGTTACGACGTTGTTGTTTTCCGTTTTTAGCAGTCACCCTCGTATATACGAGTCGCTCTTATACAACTATTTGATATCGCGACACGAAAGTAATCTCTCGTTGATGCAATTTAATTAACGTACAATATATTACAGCCAGTAGCACTTACTATGCTTACAGGACACATCTTTTAATTTATATCTTGTATTTAATGCACGCTTTATCGGACTGCATCACTAGCGAAGATAATCCTTTTGGGCGTAGCAAGAATCACGTGATAGGGATTAACTTAATTAAGTAATTCTTGGAAAACGGCGCGTGTTCCTGACGTAAACTTGAAGCTGAATGTGGACTAGATCCCAGATGTATTGCAGCGAGTTCAGGTGCGGCTTAGCGTTTCACGCTCGTCGCTCACGTATCACTGGCATTACTCGCAGCAACGCTTATGCAGCATGCTTAAACAGTGCTCTGGTGCGATGCTGACGCGCACAGGATCTAATATGAAAAATGGTCACGTGGAAATAAGACGTGTGACCTGCGACCTTTGTACCGCGAGGTACGTCGATAGAGCCAATTTGCATAAAAAAATCCAAGTGGAAATTGAATATGAGATATTGATCCAGTATCAACCTCAATACTGATGCGGTACTAGATACCAGTACTGGTATAGTACTAATGTGCAATGATGGACCTAAGACTTGAAATGTGCTCTCTAAATTGGAATCAGTGTATTATTCACTGAAAGACAGTAAATAGTCTGTTTTCAGTGACATACTTGTAACTTTTTCATTCAATGATATTTGCACTGTTTTTCAGTGACAACACACTAATTTGGTCAATGAGAGCAGCTTAATCCCTCCTTAATCAGAATCACTGAAAAATAGTGAATCACTGATGACACAGTTATAAGTATAGCACTGCAAATCAATAAAATTCCACTGATTCAGATTTAGAGAGTGCAGAACTATTATGGTACGGGATTACAGTGATATAATGGTACATTCATCATTACAATATCCCTGAACTTCTTCAAAATACTCTGTCTTTATTTTCCAAACCTGCAACATTGCAAAATGTTATTCTCCATCTTGTCTTCCTGTCATTCTTCCTTTTTTCTCCCTCTAACCTTCTTTTCAATTTTAAATCCCTTTTTCATTCCCTTCTCTCACCTCTTCGTCTTTTCTACCGCTTTCCCCCTTTTTCGCTCATCTATCTCATCATGACCATTTCTCTCTTCCTGCGTCTTACCCTGAACAAATATGAATTTTCTATATAGCAACGGTATCAATATTGAATCTTAATACTATAACAATAATGATACTATAATATCTAAAAAATTGATAGAGATTTTCTATAACAACAATAGCAAAAATTAATATTCTGATTCTTGATATTATAATACTAATATAATATTGTATCAAAACTTAATACTGATTCTCAGTATTGCAACGGTAATGAAGAGATTCTGGGAGCTCGCTCTAATACGACGAAGATGTCGCGCGTGCATTACATAATGCACTGCGTGGTATTCTTCTCAGAATTCAGGTGTGAACTCCGCTAGAGGAGTACACATACTCCTCTAGCGGAGTCCCTTACTGCTTCGCGCTAGAAGACAAGTCTTTCAGTATCGAAAATCTACCAACAGTACATCAGTTCAGTACCAACGCTCGACGCATTCCTTTTTGTCAATTTCAGTACGGACATGGTACTGAAAATCTATCAGCAGTATACTGGTCCAGTACTACCATTCAATACCAATCCACATGTTGGGTTAGCACTGTAACGTTGTTATTTTAATCCTCCGCTTATAAACCAAAATTACCAACTCTGGTTCGCAAGCAATTATTCCCACCACAGCAATCCCTCTCTCTTCCCTCACCACCAAAGACCGGAGTCACTAATAGTAGCGCTAACCTGGTTAGCATCACAGTGGACTACTAGTGAATCTAGCCAGCCTCTGGTAGAAGGGATGTTGCTACGGTTGCGGACCAGAGTTGGCAACTTTGCTGTAAGTGTGGATCTGAAGCATTCGACTTAAAATAGCAGTGCTACAGCTTTTTCTTTGTTTATGTTATAAGTTCATTAACAAGAAAAAATATTTACTAATCGTTCATCATCAAAATGACTATGAAATCGTCAACTGCAATGTTGACAGATGTTCCATGATTTTTTCAAGTGTCTGACACGACAGATCCATATGCATAGGCTATGGGTGCCGAAAAAACATATACAGGAAGGTTAATGCTAGTCTGGTGCAGAGCCAGCAGTGAAATGTGAAATTCATTTCGTTACAAAATCGGTACCTCGCCAGGATTCAATACTGGTTTAATGTATACTACTCCCACTTGGGCAATTCTTTAGTACATACTTACAATTGCGTGATATGTGTAATGAATTCTGACTCGTTCCATAGATATATTGTATCGCATTTCGCTGTTGCCACGAAAGACCCTTTGCGAGTGTAGAAGTATGCAACCGCGTACATATACACGTCCAATAACCATAATGTTCGAAATCGCAAGTACAATGGGAACGCGTAGCGTATTCGCCGCCACCGCAACGCGCGCATACATGCTAACGACAAGTTAACGCGCGTCATATTTATTCATATTCGTGAGTATATATACATCGCGAATTGATTCAACCAGGCTAGAGGCAGCAATCTCTCTCTCTCTCTCTCTCTCTCTTTCTCACTACGAGGAAGAGAGAGGATATATGCTGTTGCTCATATATCCTTTCTGGGGTACCGCGCTACGTGTCACGAACTATTCTGGAGCGCCGGGCGAACATCGCATTCTACTAACGAGTGCATTCGCGAGTCGCAACGCCCGGCGGGGTCCGAGGCGGACGACGCGCATCAAGAAGTCGCGTCAAGTAACGTTGTTAATGTCGGCCGTTGTCAGCGAGAGGTCCTGGGATGAATTTACGGCACATCAAAGTTTCGCAATTTTCTGGACCGCCGGTGTTGGCGTTCCGCGCGACGACGCCTCGCTCCCACGAGCCATGCAGTCGTTTCTTTCCGCGCGAACTTTCCGCCCGTGCGCCGCATCGCGCCGGCTGCGGATAGTTTCGCGAGTGCTCCTCCAGAATAAAGCGGGACGCTCGCTCGATATCCTCTTATGGCTCCTGATCCGCGGATTTGCTCGCGTGAAATATCCCCCCTGCCACTGGATAGCCGAGAGAAAGTTGCCACGGCGTGATCAAAAAGTTTCGCGTGAGCATTTTAAAATCGTATCACGAAGTCTGTTGGATTTGCATAATGAGAGACGCATTAACGGACACGATGGACCTCCCTTCGTTCAAGTTTGCATGCTTTACCTTTACCGCGCGCTTTAACTTTTACCGTGCGCGGGATTGTAATCGCACAGAGCCGGGCTTCCGTGATCACGCGAGCTAAATTAATCTCCGTTGTATCAATGATAATTATAATAATTGACGGTTTCAGTAGCAATTACAGTGAGCAATTACATTTCAATACACTTTGAAAGACAAATGTATACGAATAAAATAGATTTGAGAATGAGAATAAGCTTATTCTAAAAATTTCACGATTCTATATTTTATTTATTTATATAACGGAACAATGTGCGGAAACTCTCAATAATTAAAAATGTACAAAAAAGCGGGCAAATGAGGCATAATAGTTCAGTAAACAATCTTAATTTAAAAACATAAATCAATACAAACGTTTCGACTCATTCTCGAGTCATCTTCAGTGTGCTAACCAAATTGTCAATATGTAGGAAGAGAGAGTCATTATTTCTAATTCTTTTTCTATTTCTGAAAATTAAGAAAAGATAAAGAGTAAGTTAAACTAAGCTTAAAGTTAATCTACATTGATGGAAATGAATGTAATTTACACGTCTGTGGACTCCAATTTTGTAAATACAGACTGTAGAGCTTTTATATCAAGCAAACATTGTCACGACTAGACAGATCTGGACGCCATATTCGTCTAAGGGATAATAAAAAAGATCTGAATTAAAAAACTTTTTTTATTCTCTGCATAGAGTCTACAGGTACGGCAGACATGTATTAATGCCTATACTTTAATTCTGAAATAGAATTTCCAAATCTATAAAAGTAGTACATACAAAAAGTTGCAAATCTATTGTGTTTAATAGATAAAACAAAACAGGTTTCAGGATCCCCTGATGCTAGATCAGTCGTTTTACCGACGAATTCGACTTACGCGTGTGCGATTTACAATATATACGTACGATTTACAAAACATCAACAGATCCCTACATACTACTACATCGAAATATCATGTAACAATATGCACAAATGATCAAACATACTATTCTCTTAAATTAGGCTTCCCGGTGTAATTCTAACGATTTAACAGTATTTATTCATTTATTTTATACCTGTCTCTGCCTTTATTTCATACATGTAACCTGCGTAACGTTTCCACAAAGCAAGTCTTTCGGTGAACTGACGGCTTTGGTCGCCATATTAAAGTAAAAGTCGATAAGAAAATCTGTAATTTTTTTTTGTTTTTGATCAAAAATAAATTAGAGCCATATACATTTGTGTACGTATTTCAATTCTGTAAAAAGAATTATATTTCTGTAAAATCAATACGAAGTAAAATGGTATTGTTGTCGGTAATACAGACGACTCCAGCATCGCCTTAAGATTATCTATTAAATTGATGCGCCTCAATAACTGCGCTTGCTCCCATTTGCCCGCTTTTTTGTATATTTTTATTTATTCATATTTCTCAAACGATCGCGAGGTATTACGGTTCGTAATATAAGAATAAGAAACTACGATCTGAAAAGCGACTGTTGCCGCGGCGTTCGTTTATTCCTGTGAAATGCTCGCGATATTCCGCAAAGCAGGGGACGCGGGTTCCATTTAATATGTGCTGCGCACGGGTAACGGAAATCGATTCAGCGATTTCGAAGAAATCTGCCTTTATCAGAGATGGCGAATGCTTCCTTCCTTCCGCGTAGACTAGCTCGATTATATTATGCGGCAACACACGCACGAGAGGAGGATTCAATAACTGCGACACGCTATCTCCACCCACTACCTGGCCGCTCTAGAAAAAGAGCACCCTTCTGCAGCTTCTTATGCCCCTTAGTCGCGCACGTAGTTTCCTACACACACGCCAGGTCGTTCCCTTCATTTTCCTTTCCGGGGATAGCAATTCAGCGTACCACGGGGGAAAAAGAACGAACGGGTTTTCGCCTACTTCTTGCAACGTATTCATCCCCGGGCAAGAAGTTTCTTCCGCGAGTTTCGTTACTTAAGAATTTCGGGGGAGAGAATAAGACCAAACCAGTGAGAGAAAGCGGAAAGACGCGGAGGGAGACGGCTCTTCGAGTGTAAAGAAATCGCGAGAGAGGTATTTCGAAAATGCGGCCAGGCCTGGAATTCCCTTATCGCTCACGCGCTCAGGCGCGCGTTAGTTGGAAAATCGCTTTTGCAAGGCTACTGGCGGCGCGGCGGGGGCTTTTTCAAAGACCGTCGTTGATTATCGTTCCGCGTATCTCATTTCACAAAACTGGTTTCGCGCGAGAAATTTCTCTCCGGTTTTTCATTGCAGTTCCTGACGTTCGTTAAGGACTTTAGAAAAGACATGCTCAATTTTCATTTGCACGGGAAAATAAGCAAGCTCCTCTGGTTGGACGCATAGTCATTCTTTTCCCCCGGTGAATAAAAAGCCGAATCGACGATGTTACGTACGTGTGATTTTGGAAATGAACGTTGGTCGGTTAACGACACTTCTATCTCGCGCTATTGTCAGTGTTTGTCTTTTATCTATATAAAATTACCAGGGATGGGAAGTACCGAGTTACTTGTAACGTCGTTACCGTTATAGTTACTTTTTTTAGTAACAAATTGGTAACGGCGTTACTTTTTTTTTGTAAGTATAACGATAATGTAGTTATATTTTTTTAGTAACGAATTTGACAGTTACTTTTTAATTTATGACATAATTTTCAATTTTTATTTTTCAATCAATATTTATAGCTCGTTGTTATATTTAATCCTCACTAGCCAACGTGGGGTCACTCGCGTCCGAGCAAAATTTCCCGCGTCGCGTACATCGGTACAATACGTGTCAAAATTACATAGTTTCACCAATTATTATTACCGTTTCACTTTTTAATCGTATACTAGAAAGTTGAAACTAAATAAAATTACGATTGAAAACTATCTTATTACAGTGTATTCTTTAATAGAAGCGTAAAACGCGAGTCAACCCCACGTTGACTAATGAGGAACAAAAAATTACATATATTGGCTAATAAGGGTTAAGATCGTTGTAAGAATAGTAAAATAAACTATAACTTTTATCTATCAAAATCGGCTTCTGAATCTGGAGAAAAACTGGAACAATTTTTAAAATCAGAAAGAGAGAGAGAGATCTGACATCGAATTATTAAAAGACTGTCTCAATTTAAAAAAAACATTTATTAAATTTCATACAACGTTAGCCAATAGAGCATGAGTCAAAAGACTGTTTAGTATAGATAATTCTGTACCATCGCGTTCAAAAGGTCATCTACAACATAACATAATGGAGTATCAACTTTTATTAAAAGTAAATAGTAAATTAATACCAATAAAAATGTAATAATAAAGTAAAACGTTTTCATATTTTTACTTTTATATTACATTACAAAGTAAAACTTTTAGACAAAAGTCAAAACTTGGTAGCATAATTAACCTTTGTAATATAATTACCTTCATATTAAAAACATCGATAAAAAATTTATCGACAAAATTAGATTTATATTTAATAAATCCTATATGAATCTTAAGCAGAAAATCCTATATAATTTTTGTATATTTATTTATTTTAAAAACTGTAAATATAAAATTATATTAAAATTTTTAAACATAATCTAATTTTATTTTAAAATTTAGAAAAATAACAAATCGTTATTTTCTGTGTAACGGTAACAAGTATCAGTAACGAGTTACTTTTAAAAAGTAACTTTTCATTTCCTAAAAATTACCTACATAATTAGACGTAATGGTTTTATTTTTTGTCTTTATCTATATCAGTCAATCGGTCACGTGATTATTTCTCCACCAAGAATCAATCGGTAAGCAGTCCCCGCCTGATGTTACTTGTCTGGCTACCCTTTCATGATTGTCGAGCGCATATGTGCATATCCTCTTTATCTTTTAGAATTGGATCTTTCAATTGGCATTTACGCCTTGAGTAGGGAAAAAATTATACGATATGGGAAAATAGAGAAGAAGCAAGAACGGGCGAGAGACAAAAAAATTTTGTGACACGTACCGCACACCGTGCGCCAGTTAAAAGGTATTGATTTGTTATAGTTTATATTAGATTGTATATATATTAAATTGTATATATTAAATTGTATTTTAGCTTTATTATAGATAGAGAAAGATAGAGAAGAATTGTTAAATTATTTAAGTTAACATAAAAAATAAATTGATAAAAAATGTTTTACGTCAAAAAAAGAAAATTTCTAGGAATTATCATATACATTAACTTGTAAATATTTTATACAGATGACTCGTGTAAAAGGAAAAACAAGTGTAGTATTACTGCCTATTACATTGAGACTCATTTCATCAAAAATGCTCATTTTTGCTTACCTTGCGAAAAACTTAATTATTGCAAAATTCAAAACAATATATAAAACAATTATACTATTAAAAAATTATATTATAAAAATTGCTATAAAAATATAATACAAAAACAAAAAATAAAGTATTATCTCTAATCTCCTCTTACACAAATAATTCACTGCTTTTACACCTCATATGGACCGTTTTTAGTCCGTTCTATCATTTTATGACCTTTTCTTGCACTCTCAAGCACGCGTAGACTATTGCAAAGAAACATGTCGAGTATTCATGAGTATGTATATGAGTATTCTTGAGTAAATTGCCCGTTTTCAATACTCATTTTTCAGGTAATGAGTAAAAACACGTTAATATGTTCCACTTTTACTCACAAGGAGAAGAACCAAGTATTGTAGATTGTCCGTTTTTAATATTTGCTTTTTAGTTAATGAATGACATAATACGTTTCTCTTTTATTCATAAGAAGATAACCAAGTAGGATACCTGCGCCTAACTTTAAATATATTTTAGTACTTGTTCTTCACTAATTCATGGATAAATGACACGACGTAATATTCAAATATTCGCAAGAAATTTGCATTAAAAGTTTCTAGTGCGATGTCTTTGTGATGTTTCTTGCCTTTTTATTATATAATAATGATAATTTTTACTGAATCGTGCTGTTTCAAAATGTGTACTGTGAGTGTTAAACGAGTATTTTGTACTCGCAACTAAATAGATGTTTTTATCTCAAATTTACATACAACACGTTTTTACCACTTAAATATACCGCTCATAAGTTTATGTTTATTATTAGTTTGGATATATTTGTGTGCAATCCGCTTTAACTCTTCATTTTTCTGCAAAATTTCTGAATTTGACCTGAAAACGAAGTCATATTCATTGAACTAAATGCACGTTCACATATTCATTACTCAAATTAACAATCGTTGCGGTCTATAAACGGTGAAATATTTTTGTAAGGATCGACCTCCAAGTAATCCCATTAACAGAATTTTTTGAAATAACAACAGATTGCACTGATCAAAAAATAATAGAGAAAAATTGTCAATATTAACATACCAACATACCACTTGTTTTTGGATTACACCTTAAAGCAAGTTTTATAATTCTGTTTTGAATCGTGAAATAATTAAGTTTTTGTACAGCAAGCAAAAACGGTATTTGTAATTTTTCGCTAGTGCAATATAAAATTGTTAAAAAATTCAAAAATTTTTACAAGAAACTTTGTCAGACATTATACAGTTACATATTCTTTCTATATTTTTCAACTTTAATTTTTATTTACATATTGATTCAAATCGAAAGAGAAACATTTTTAAGCAGATTAAATTATTTAAAGACTTATTTTTAAGAAGTAAGGATTTAAAAATAAAAGTATAACTTCATTTTTTGTTGTGAATCGAAAAGATTTATTAACATAATTGTTTTAGATTAATTCATTTAAGTAATTTACCTGAGACAAGTTTGCGCTATTTTTATATATTTATCAGAGAGAAGTAATATTTTATAGTGAAGTCATGGATATCGATTCCTTTAATAATTTTAAAATCAGGGTAATTTAACTCGATATAACATGGAATTAATTAAAATTTTATAATTAAAATTTTAATTGGTTGAGTGAGAATTTTTGAAGGCGCATAACTGAAAGATTTTCAAATTGACGTTCCGGAATAATAAAAAATATTTTATTAAATTGTAAAGATTTACTTGAAATCTAATCCGTTTAATTTAAACACATTTTGCTATTTTTATAGAACATAAATCTTTTATTGTGTAAAAACTATCGCCACATTATTTGTCAGCACATTATTGTCACAAGTTTATTTCTCAACATCGTAAAAAGTTCAAACCTCGATTACACGAATCAAAAATCAACACAATCAAGATAATTTGTTAAAATTCAACTTTATCTGTAATCAAGTTAAGGAGTTATGCCTAATCAAAAATTTTGAAAAAAAGATTGATTTTTCAAAAAACACATTTTCTTGAAATATACAATGTTAAAACTATTCCGTACAAGTTTTAAGTTGATTCGCTTTATTTTTTGGCAATGATATACAACCTTGAGCATACATTCTTCCAAACGCTTCGCGCAAGTATAACGCGGCAACTATACTGAAGACGAGTATCGTTTCTTTCTACTCGTAGACCATCTATTCCATGTGACTAAAGTTTTAGAAGTATGTTTTAGAGACAACAACTTCGGCAGAGGATAACTTATATAGGTCTGGTGTAGATGACTCTGTGTAAGTTGAAAAATAAATTTTTTAATTTAATGTAAATTGCACTTGAAGCTTCAAACGCGTTTTTCTCAAAACTGTGTTTTCAAAATCGGTGACCAAGATATCTCAGAAACCACTGCACCGACTAATTTGAAATTTTACATGCTTCTGTTAGACATCTATATCTAGTCTTTAATTAAAGACTATTTTTTAATGCGTATCTTTTTTCATGGACGAAAAATGTCCGGTTTTTCGTACAAAAATCGAAAGTTTAACTATGAACAGCTACCATTTTGTTCCCATTCATTTTTTCGCAAAATTGACTGATTAAAGACTAAAAATTAACTCATATGCTAACTATATCTTTTTGAATTTTTGATTTCAGATAACTTAATTTTGAACAATATTGGTCGCCACAAAACGCTTTTGAAAAAAAAGGTTTCCCGGACATCGGCTGTAACTTTATTAGTAATCAATATTTTTGCATAAAAATGTTACGAACATTCTTCACAAACATTGATCTTTTGAATGAAAAATTTTTATACAAAAATATATGTATATACTTTTTTTAAAAAAAGAAATCTACGAAAATTTGTTTATTTTCGGCCTTCAGTCTAGATGCTTCATAACTCCTTAATTCCGAATATAAATGTAAACTTAAATTTTGTGTCTGAAGATAAAAACTGGTCAGAGACCGAGACTAATTATAAGATTGACCGCCGCTGACCTTAACTTTTTTGTCCCTATATTCTAAAGTGGCAAAAACCTCTACGCGAGTTTCTTATCACTTCCACTTAAAAATGTCATTTTAAAAATAGAAGGGAGAAAATTCTCACCCACATAAAATCGAATCTATAATGAATATTCAAGCCGTTTCGCCGTTATCGCTGAACGAACTATCAGCTGAAATCCACAATAATTTCAGTTTAATTCTAATTTCTTGGTTCACCATCGCTATTAGATTACTGTTTACTGAGCAGAATTGCTTAAAAAATATTTGCATAATAATTTAATATTGAAAATTATCCACTTAATTGTGACGTTTTCTGTTGTTTTGCTCCAAAGCGATATTTTCTACATAAATAATTTTATTTTTTATTTAGATAAACTTAAAATTAAATAATATTTATATAAAATACGTTTGAAAGAAATTTATTTTACTTTCCTATATATAATTTTAAGTTATCTGAGTACAACACTGGCTGTGGTTTAGCTCAAATATTTATAGATAGTAACATGGCATCATTGAATTGACAGCATCGACGCTATAAAAGAGGAAAAAATAATATTACCAATTCTCATCCCAGCAAACTCGTATCGTCTATTCAATTCAGGTTTTCAATAAATACGAAAGGCATTTGCCAGCGATGCCTAAGAAATTGCAAAGGGGCGGAAAGTAAAAAATTCCATTTACAGGTTGGCGCGAGCTTTTGTAATCAAATTGGTTGGTAATGCGCTGTGCATACCCTTTCCGGAAAAATTCGTTCACTGCAGATTTCTCCCAGGTGTTTCTCCGCTGAAAAATTTACAGAGACCGTACGAAACAAAAAGAATTCTACGAGCTTGCGAGCGAGCGAATCGATCGCGGAAGCGTAAAGATCTACAAGAGAACTGGCATAACCAGGAAACGGCGCTTCGTCATTTCATCGATGATAACAGATTCGTGCCATTTATCAGAATCACCGGAAGATTCTGAAGTGCACCTTTAATGCCGTAGAATTCTTTTGACGCTTTACAGTCGCCGGCGATAGCGACTGAAAGAGCTTCCTTTCGCGTGACACTCATGGGAGAAAAACTCTTGGACAGCGATAAAGTTTAGATTATTATATACAAGTTCGATCAACACAAAGTATAACTGAGATGACCAACTTGTCCGTTCTCTTTTTCTCTCCTTCTCGGAAATTTCAAAAAGTTAAAGTTTCTTTGTTCGCTCTATCTCTCTCTCTTTCTCTCGTTCTCGTCCAGTTATCCGTTTCATGTATGTACATGTACTCTTATATTATGTATACGTATATATCATACAAAAATATATCGCGAAGATCATCACGCAAGAGGAAGAAGTCTGATGATGTAATATCGTAATCCAGGATAAGAGATTGCCGAGGGAGATTGAAGAGCGACAAAAATGTAATACCTGATAAAATAAGAAACTCGCGTAACTCTGCTTGGGCTTTTAAGTCGAACTTTCGCTCGCGATAGATTATTGAACTTCAGAAGCTGGGAATGGCTAATAAAAATAATCACGAGAGATCTTTGGTGAGGAGAGCGGCATGGCATTGATTAAAATAAAATTCGAGTGGATAAATGAAGCGTCTTCGCTAATTTAACATTTTATATGTAGGTTAATCTCGTGTCGGCGTTGAGAAGTTAATCATTCATTGATGATTGCTGATTATTGATGAGAGTATTATTTCTACAATATTCTCTGGAGCGAAGGAAACGTATTTTACAACAAAACGGTCGAAAGAAACGCGGCTTACGCGGCGAAGATAGAAAATAAAGAACATTGAGTATCGATTTTGATAGGGAACCACAGTTATTCGCGAATAATCCTTCTCTTTTCCCTATACAATTCTGTTTTGTTCCTTTCCTCTCAATACCCATTCCTTCACTATTTCCCTTCCGCTGCCTTGCGGTTTGTACATCCGCTCACGTTGGTTTTCTCTACCCCGCTAAAGATAACGATCTATTCGCAGATCCTATTTACCTACCACAGCACCGAGAACAATTATAACTCTCTTCGTTCCTTTTTCTTGGGAGCTTCTTCGATTGCATTCGTTACAATAAAAACTTTAATAGAAGTGAAACGCTGACGAGCGTGAAACACCGAACGATCGATATATCACAGTCCTTGTTATGAGATATCGATAATCTATGTCAGGAAATTCGGGTTTGGGCGGGATTTCCCATTGCGGGAAACAAATTGACTGTTGGGCCAACCACGTTGATGGATGTATGCGGATGCTACTGCGAGTCCAATTATTCGAAATGATGTGTTGCGTGATTGATGCATGAGCAACTTAATTTTGTCGCCTCTAAAAACAGTGCGTGTTATTTTTCATTCAAGGCGAAATATCAAACACAGATGCATATTTCTATGATATAGATTAATTTATTCTCTCTTTATTTCAAAATAATTAATTCTGCCTTTAACGAAAAATATTCGTTTAATGCCAAAGCATAATTGTTATCGAATTAAATTATTCAAAGTGTTGCAGTTGATTAAAACAGTTTCGAATTTAACCAAAACCATTTGTAAGTTTCATATTGAACTCAATTAGAGACACATATAATTGCCTGCCACTCTAAAAAAGAGGTCATCGAAATTTCATGAAAAAAATAACGAAAAAGTAATAAATCGTTCTCTTCTATACTCGGAGAAAAAAATCGTATTAGCAACTGTAAAAATGTGAACGAATAACACCTCAACTGTGCGTTACAAAGTTGCAATAAAGACAATAATAAGTTATATGAACTAAGAAAATAGAGTAATATTAACCATTTATAGTAAATATATATTGGATAAACTATAGAAAAATAGTAACGCAAATGTAGGTGACAGAAAAATTGAAGTGGACCAACTGAGATTCGAACTCAGGACGTCTTATTCTCATTCCTAGCACTCAGGACTACTAAATAAGTGCACCACTGCTTTACTCTTATCACAGTTATTTCATATACTTAAGGGGATGCTAAAGTCGTCCTTTTTTACCGACCGAACGTTAATTTTCGGGCATGCCGTTCTTCTAATTGCATTTACAGATTTAAAAATCCTTTTCCACAGTTAAAGTATAGACAGTAATGTATAATGGACGCTATATAAGAATAATGAAAACGAAACAAATTGGAAAATTATTCTCAATTTTTTTTTGTTTTCTTTATCCTTATGTAGCGTCCATTATACATTACTGTCTATACTTTAACTGTGGAAAAGGATTTTTAAATCTGTAAATGCAATTAGAAGAACGGCATGCCCGAAAATTAACGTTCGATCGGTAAAAAAGGACGCAGCATCACTAAAGTCATTAAGTGGTCGCGCGCAAACTAAAATTATTATGTAATTGTTATCATTTTCTTGCAGTAAGGTTAAGGTGCTATTTTACTAAAAAGTAATAGTTCTACAAAAATTATTGACGGTACAAATCATTTTAAAGCTTCAGTTGCAATAACTGTAAAAATATCGAATTTATGTACATAGCTCAATAAAGTATAAAAAATAGTTTATTGAACTATGTACATTAATTCCATACATGAAATTTGTACAATTGTCATTTTTATAACCATTACTATGAATTTTTCTCTGAAGTCTGAATGTAAGTAACGGTAACTGTAACGCGTTACTTTACAAAATAATGTTCCCAACCCTGTATATGATAGGGAATCATCTCTTACGCTTGTCAACGCATTGTTAGACACATTATTTCCACGATTGCTGCGGTCGGTATTGTCGGCCATGCTGGTCAGAATGATGGCAGCGCACTTTAATCGATGTAGCTGAGCGAACAAAATGGAATTGGATGGGGAAATTTGATTTCTGGTCCTCCGCGCGCGCTGGTGGAAGCGACGAGCAAGAGGTATGAGGCATCACGCTGTACGTTATTTTACGGCACAACTTGCGATTGTGAATAGGAACATCCTCGCTATAAAGTATGTAGTACTCGACAAGAGTGTGCCAGTGATAATTTTTCGCGATTTATGCGAAATTAATATTACATTTGCCACGAGTTATCTACAGTCTGCCAAATATTTACACAAGCTTCGCTCATGTCACATGTCGTCGTGATCCATATGTTTGACATTTCCTTCATTTTTTGACAAAATAATATCAAACTCTATTTAATATTTATACGGTCTATCTGACCGTCTGATATTTATTCAGATATATTTCGTATGTATTTTATGTATATCTACGCGCGCACGCAGTTCAATATTATTTATTTAAAATAAAATATAATTTTTATAATTTATGTCGGATACGTTATATTTTTAAGGAGCTAACGAAGCTTTTAAAAGTCATTCTGTTATTATCAAAAAATTTGAATTTTGACAAAAGAAGCTTGCAAATTGCAACAATTTCATTAAAAAAACCTCGACTAATTAATTTTTTTATTAGAAATAAATAATTTATGAAAAAACGTATATATGTATATTTTATATAACTGACCTAATACTTGTGAAAACATTTTTTAAACTTGTAAGTTTTATGATATGCCGCTTACGTTTTAATTTGATTGATTTGTAATCACATTTAAATTCGATCATTTAGTTGAGTATAAGTCAGATTTATAACTCGAATATGTTTATTAGATATTAGCCGCTGTACGATAGTGTCGCACTTGTAAGTGCAGAAGATAATTATTGACCGCATATTTGGTGACCGCATATTTGGCGTAAAAAATTATAAAGGACTGGACCTGTTACGACTGGATTTTAAATAATGGCACTGAAGAGAACCCAAGACACGGGTTGAAATCCATGCGCTTTTGATTTTATATAATTGCACACTGGGAAAGAAATTTAGTGCCTACAGCAAAGGCTGTTTCGAGGTTTCGCATTTGTTAACTGCAACCAAATATTTTGTTTTATACAACAAAAAATTTGGTTAGTTCTACGAAATGCATGTAAATAAAAAAAATATTTGTTTATACTAATTAAATGTTTGTTTATGTTGACTAAACCGTTTTATTCAGTATATTTTAACAAATTATTTGTTGTTGCAACGAACATTTTTTCTAGTGTAGAAGTGTAACGTAAATTCAGCGATTCACGCTAGAGAAACAGCGTTGGCTCAGATGGGCAATTTTGATAATTTTGAATTTTCACAAAGCATGAATTGTATACTTTAATATTCTTTTCGTTCCAATTAATGAAAAATTATTTCGATCAAGATCATATATAATCGTATTTCTAATAAATATTGCAAGAGTGTGTTTTCAAATCTTTTAGAATCCAAAAATCCTTTGAAAAATACAACCGTTTACTAGTGACTCAATTTGGCTAAGAAGTAAAAACAGGTTAATCTGTGGAGAGTTAAAATAATTAACACTTATCATTAACAAATCGAAATGTAAATACCTACGAGGCTTACGCCTTTTTTTATTGGAAACAAATGATTTTAATATAATTTTTTACGAACGATATTAATATTATTTTCCGTTAACGTATGACGCAGGAGCACGTGCTGAAAAGAGTAAATATGAAAGTAAGTAAACATTAAAGTAAGGTATTTTCAAGATGATCGGAGCACTAAAGGAGTATTACGGTCCCTGGAAGCTTTTACAATAAATCCTGTTTCGAAACGACGAGGATAATATTATCGCTGACGGATTTAGCTCGCTATATCTTCGATTGGTCTGTAAATATTTACTATCGCTCGTAAGAAGCGGATTCGATGCTATCTGCTGATGGCGAGCCGATCGTTCCGCTTGAATGCCGCTTATGCTACCTTAGAGTTTCCACGTTCGGCTATTTTTGAGACATATATCTCTATCTTTTTGCCGTATCCCGCGCGGAGTTTCGATGCATCGTTAAAAAAAAGTTACGCTATCGTCGATACGCGAGAGACGCGAGAGAGTGGAATCCGTCTTGGACATACTTGGAAACTTTAAATTAGTATCGCAAGACGGAACGATACATAAAACTCTCGACGTTTCTTAGGCAGCGCGGAAACGCACGTGATGAAACGTAAGCGCCGAGCAACTGCATTTGTGCCGCATAGTTGCGAACATTTTATTGAATACGGCATCCGAGAAAAAGTGCACACGATTTAGATGTTTTGCGCAGCCGTTACAAAATACGTACACGGAAACAACAGTTTTACTGAAGCAACTGAAAATTTAGCCAGATGCAGATCAGAAAACAATTTCGCGTTAGGCCATCAAAATAATTTTATGTTGAACCATTCAAGCTGCTTGATGAAATGTCCAAATTTCTTGCAGCATTGCTCATCGCGCTCGAACATCCATCGCAATTTTTTGATGATCCAACGAAATTATTTTCAGATCTGTAACCAGCTAAATTTTTAAATGCTTCAACGAAATCGTTCTTACCGTAGGAAAGTAACGAGATGGCACGGGTTCGCTTTCTGACACAATTAGATAAATTCATTGTTGCACGACTATGCCATAAATTTGTTTGCGTTCCTTAAGATTTAATTAACGACCACCGTGCTCGAGGAGAATAGCATGGTGTCCCTAATTGAAAATCCGGGTATAATCAGAGGAAGAGATCTCCCTGGTGGACCGACCCTTGGAGCCTTGATCGCGGAAACAGACTTTGAAGCAACTAACGCAATCGAGGTTAAGTGCGTCCCAACTAATTCAGAAAACAGACGCCGTTTACCGAAGCGGCGACGGCGGCGGTGGCAGGCCGGCCGCTGCGCGCTAGATAATGGGCATCTCCGGACGGAGAGCGGCAGGATCATGATGGTCGACCGCGGGAATCCCCTGGGAGTAGCGGCCACGGGCCGAGAGAGGCTTAATGAGAAAGTTGGCACTTTGGTGTAGTTGGTGAGACCGGATGTTGCGGCTCGACGACGGGAGCTAAAGCAGGAGGAAGGAAGAGCTGCAGAGGTGGGCTAACGCGCGCACAGACAGAAACAAGAGAGAGAGAGAGAGAGAGAGAGAGAGAGAGAGAGAGTGCGCCGAGCATGAATAATGCAGGTCTCGACTCTGCTGAGCATAGAGGGTGTGCACGAACATCGGGACCACAGCTGGAGCTGGAGGAGAGCACTGTGCACTCGATTGAGCGCGACGCGCCGCCGCGCGCCGCCCGCGCCGCGGCGCACGTCAGGGTGGACTTCTGGCACAGCGGGGCCGCTTTGATCTTTTGTAGCCGTCGAATTTACGTCGACGACGAGTTAGTAGACGCCCGCCACAAAGGCACTCGAAAGACGCCTGTGAGATACGGTTGGATCCATTCGGTCGCGTCAGGCCTTATTTCGCGCGGTAAACTCAATTTGACCTGCCTGCGAAAGATATATACTTAGCGGATTACGGCGGATCTGGCGAAGAGAATTGTTCTGAAGATTGCAATAATGTGCAGGTGTAAGATGAATTTATCGTACGCTTTGGAGAGGTTGAGAGGGAGCGGAGGAAGGGGTAGACGAGGGATTAACCAAAGATCTGCATCTTATGTCAGACTGAAGAATATCGTGATCCATCACGAAGGATTGTCTCGAAGACTGTAAGAAGCTAAAGATAAAGGTAGATTAATTTGTATTTATGACAGACACGATAAATATATTATCTCCGCGCTTGAATCGATAGGAACACAGTTGAATATAAAATGATATTATCTAATATCTGACATCCAGTATCCAGTATACAATTTTATTTCGAGAATCTAGAAGCATCTTAAAAACATTTTTAATTTCTACTAAAATAAAGTTCTTACACAGTGTTAAAATAAGTCACATAGTAATGGTACTTGTTCAAACTCTCATAATTCAATTTCTTCCAAGATTTTCCATCGTTTATAATTTACAATCTGATGTGAGATACATATGCAAGATATTTTTGCTATATTATTAAAAAACCCATTTTGCATTAATGAAAAGATATACAAATAGAAAGAAATTAACAACATCCACTGTAAACTTATTTTATGAATAGACTTTGAATTCGGAATTTTGTTGTATCCCTCCCACACACACATGCATACACGCGCGCGCGCACGCACGCACGCACGCACGCACACACGCACGCACGCACGCACGCACGCACGCACGCACGCACGCGCACACGCACGCGCACACGCACGCGCACACGCACGCGCACACGCACACGCACACGCACACACACACACACACACACATTTATTCAAAGAAACAGACTATAGAATCTTCAGATTCTCGTTCATCATGAACAACTCAATGAATTGCAATTAATTTTATACACATGGACTGATTGGACAAAAATGTATAATTCATGCATGTCCTTTATTCAGTCTGTTTTGGAAAACTGTTTTGGGTAGCATCATACCCTATCGTGTATAGAATCATTTGTGATTGCAAAGTGTATAGGGTCATAGAATATGATCACTTGTTCTGTACCGGTACATTTTTTCCTTATTTTCCTATTCTTGTTTATATTGAATAAATTTCACAAATTATTAAAAAAAATTGAAGTTTATCCAATAGTTTTCAACTGAAGCACCAGGAATATCGCAATGATATTTGCGTCAGTGTGTTATAATGTTCAAAAATGTTTCTTGTAATAATTCTGTTTCTTGTAATTCTTTATGATAAGTTTTTGTAACATTATATTAATAAAAGAATGCATTATTTAAAATGTATTATAAATATATCCTCAATTTATACTCATTCGTACGTATTAAAATACGTCATTTTGAGGTTACTGAAGAACGCAGCTTTTTAAACAGTCGATACTTGAACCATTTTTTCTTTTGTAATTTAAAATGTTAACTTTAAGATACAAAAATATTTTCTTTTACGTTACTTTTGTTTCAAAGTGTTGTGAATTTTTATATGAAATCGTGTATTTTTCAAATTTTTTTAGTTGTCGTTAATTATAACACTTATATACAATTTTTTATCAATCACACAAATATTTTCTATACGTAAGAATCACTGAAGAATTTTCTCATACTTGTAAAATTAACGAAAATTACCTTAAATGCGAATGACCCAGTTGTGCGCAGAGAAGGTGCCTAAAAACAACGTGTTTATGAATTGTTAAAATAATATTGTTTTTAACTTGCTCTGTATGGTGTAATATGAAATTTCTTGTACAGAACGCTGAAAATGAAGAGTCCTACTGAAATAACAAGTGAAACGCTCTTCGTTTTCGTCGATAAAAATAGAAATAAATACCTGCGCGCGGATATTTAGAAGGATTATCGCTCGATTTTGCCTTGCAATACTGGCACGATTATTGCGAGAGCGCCCACTATCTAGGTCGCAAAACGGGCGCGAAGCCGTTGCATATGACGCAAATAAAGTAGAATGATGAAAACCGAGCGGTGATAGTACTTCGGCTCACAATAACGATGATCGAAACACAATCGATTGTCTTTGTCCGCGCGTTGTTTTTCGTGCTTCTCGTAACGATTGACGCGATAGCCACTACGGAAACGATTGCTTGCACTGTTCTACACATTCCGCTGCGTCTATGAGCAGATTTATTGGATATTTATTTATAGATAATAGTTGCCGATGTATGTATTCTTCGAAATTGATCTGGATTGCGTTCTGTGTTACAAAACAAAAACACACGCGATTGCCGCTACCAGTTTATTTTATCTGCTGCGTATTATTAAAACGTTGTTGACATATGCGTATGCACGCGCGCAAACACACGGAAAGAATACGTATTATAAACAGATAGTTTTGTTGTAGGCATTGGCTACAAATTTGTTTTATATAGAAAACTCAAGAGATTTGGCGAGATACGATTGTCAAAGATGTAAATATGAAACTAATTTATTTCCCGTGTAATTTGTGTTATTCGAGCTTCATTTGAAGACAAAGTTTGAATTTTACAGATTTGGTTCAACGATAAATTAACACTTGCTTGGTGGGTCCCGGTCCTTCAAAAATTTATATCTTCCACAAAAATAATAACAATTTCTGCGTATTTTAAAAATAAATGGTAGCACTTTTCGCAAAAAATCAACATCTGTGTACAATGAGGTGCATTAATGAGATCCTTTTTCGGTGTAGGAATTCCAACAATTTAACCAATCATGCGTGTTGCTATTGGCTTAATGAGCTTGCCTGATTGACTCAGACTGTTGTGACTTTTGCACTAGCTACACCGAAAAAGGATCTCATTAACGCACCTCATTGTACTTCGTCGAATATTCGCAAAATGGTGTAAAAGTGAAAAATTCAAATATCTTTCACAAAAATTAGATAGCGATTTCTTTCTGCAGGCTCATTTTAAAGATCGATGTAAGAGCAATATAAACAAAATCGGTACTTAATTTCAAAATAATAGATTTAATGCGGACCAAACTGCTAAATTTTGTCATATTTACATGTAAATTGGTTTGTATTTAGGTTTTTGAGATCGCTGATGACAAATTTGCAGTAAAAATTTCAAAATTTTAAAATAACGGTTTTAATATGGCGGACCAAAAAGCTAAATTCTACTAGATTTGAATGAAACTTATTCTGATCAGCCATTTTGAAATTTTGATTTATAATCATAATCATGACCCTAACTTTAGTAAAACTAAATTAGATGCTAATTAGGGTAAGGTAAGTTGCCGATATTGCATCGGCTTTTAAATCGCACCTCGCGTATAAATTCAACCATAATACTCTTTGTGAAATTATTTGGAAACTACATAACATTATCATTCTTCATTGGACTTGATATATCAAAAACAATAGCAATTTTGTTATTAATATTTATAGAAAAATTATAACAGTGCTGCTATTTTTCAACACAATTCGTAGCTTGATTGCAATAAAGGTAAAATAAATAATCTAAATTTTTATAATTTGTAATGATCACAATAGTATTAAAATTATATTAACAAAGTTCAAATAACTTTATGCAAAGAAAGCACGTTTCTCGCGACATTCTGGAACAGTTGGTAACATGGCCGTAAATGGGCAATCTTTGGGGTGGGGGATATTGCCAACCGTGGACGGCAAAACCAATATTCTCGTACGGTTTGCATGCGCAACCGTGCTTTTGTCAAGAAACGTTTCGTGGCTCACGTGCTAACCGTAGGTAGTATACTGATAACCTATAACCGGGACAGGCAGTGACAAGGAAACGCGCTTGTTCTCCCGCATAAAAGGTACTTCCTTTGCATAATGTACTACTATGTTTTTATTTATAAATTAAATAAATAAAATTTTACAAAATGCTTTAGTTTCCTAAATCGCACTATTCATCGTGGTTATATATATATAAAATCAAATATAATAACATACAAAGCATATATTGTAATAATATTGCCGTAATGTAGCAATATTATTGAAAAGTTATCGAAATGATGACATTGACAGAAATTACATTTAGTTTACACTATTTATCTTCTAAATTAATAAAATTATACTTATTTAACGCATTTTTGCTCAAAAAGGAAGAATCTAGTAGAAAAAGTGTCGCTTTAATCCAGAAAGAGTAATATTAACCTATGATGCGATTTAAGAAACCAGTTGCCTAAATCGCATTATTTGAAAACTTCTTAAAAAGCGCCATTTAAAAATTTATGACAATACATAAAATTCTAAAAAAAAAATAAATATGAAAGGAGAAATGTTGTATTTTATTATGACGTAAAAAAAATTAAAAATGCTCCTCATAATTTCTTAGTTATAAACCTTTATGTCAAACGTGATGCAATTTCGGCAACCTTACCCCATTCCTAGAAAAAAAATCACACGCAAAGGATCGATAAGAAATCAATCGACTGACGAGATTCATCCAAGATCATTATCATCGAAGTAACATCGGCCAAGATCTTTGGAGAACAACCGTTATATCTTTCCATTTTCATAATGCCAGAATAATGTCTCCATCGGAGGAACATTTTTTATCCATCTGCTCCTCGTGCACGGCTATTCGGACTTTCGTGGTGCATCCCCGATGCGGCCTCATTTCCGAAAGCCGGATGGGTTCGTTATTCGCTGATAGCGGGATAGCATAGGATCCTTATCGTGAATGCATCCGCTGCGCCCCAAGATGACGTATAGAGCGGAAATAGCGGGGCGCGGCAAAGTTCTGCGGTCAGTTGTAAAATGCAAATCGGAATCCACCGCCACCATAATGGAAGGTGCCCCCCCGTTGTTCGTCGTACGAACGTATGGAGTGCCGTCACGGACGGTATGCGCGCGCGTGTATAATATACAGACAAGGGGTGGCCGAGGAACGGGAGTTACGTCGAAACTACGGTGGTCGGGTTGCACCACCACCGTCGCCACCGCCGTCGCCGCTACCGTCAGCTGGCCCGTTACCGGCGATAGCTACGCCGTAGACATCACTATAATGGAATGCGTCAGGTTGCCTTTATGTCTTTCGCTATACCGTGCGCGCGTCTGTGCTCTTATCCATACCGGTTTCCTATAACCAACCCGTCTCTCTCTCTCTCTCTCTCTCTCTCTCTCTCTCTGCTGTGACGTGACTTTCCCCGAGCGGGTACTTAGATTAAAACAGTGCCGTGTGATGCGCGTTTTCCTTCTGCTTCTCCTTCTCCCCTTTTACCTCTGATCCGCGCGCAGACATGTGTGTGCAGAATTATCTAATAAGAAAAAAAAGGGGGAGACAAGATCACTACGACGGAGCATGTCTGTCTACTCGCAAACTTTCTTGCGTCACACAATTATTTTGCCAGCCTCGATCTCGCCGCAACGGTAGCAGCACACGTTGCTCCTGGGAGCTTATTGCTTTAAAATTGTTTCCGTTAAAGAAGCGCGCCTGAAATATGAAATAGTGATATAAACAGACGCTCAGTGCAGGAGGAAGCAAAATTATTAGCAAGTAAAATTGGATCTCAAGTTACGCGAGCGTAAAACAGATACCCACGTATATTAAATGTGCGAGCGAGTGGGTTTCCTGATTCCGATGTTTCATCTCGCGGATGAACAAGTTACGCGCTCGATGTATAACAAGCGCGTCGTGATCTCCGTTATAAATATCTAAAAGCGTAACTTTCGAAGGAAGGACCTAGGGGGGTCTGAAACCGTAGCCCGGTGGCAGCAGCAGCAGCAGCTGCATCTACACTGGCCACCGCGAATATCAAGCGAGACGAGGGAAAGAAAAAAAAGTTTAGAAAACGTATCGCAGGAAAACATGAACAGATGAGACGGGGTGGATTTTACTCCGGATAAAAAGCCGGCAGCACGGAAAGCTTCTTACTCGTGCCCCCATGCGTCGGTACGAATGATATTCGTTCGTAAATAACGCACGTCGTCGATAATAACTGAAAGAGCATCGAGTTATATCAAAATCACGCTTTTTGATTAAAAATTGAGATTTAGATAAAATAAACATCGTTTTGTGATACTAATTACGACGACAATTTACGACATAAATGTGTTTGCCCTTATTTTCAGTCAGAAATAAAAAAAAATACATAAGCCATTGCACATTAACCCTTAAACGCATCATGGGGTCTGGGAGACCCTGTATAAAATTTCGATTACTTGCCGGGCGAAGAAGAAATGAGAAAGAAGAATCGATTAAAGAAAAGGGGGGCGGGGGTAGAGATCTCCACTATCGATCGCTGACCAGCTTCGTTGCGCAACTAGAATTCAAACGGCACGAAAGAAAAGTTCTTTTATGATATTTTTCTCGTTATATAATTATAATTTTAAAAGAAGTGATGATGCCATAATTTTTTCTTAAAAGTATCACTTTTTTTTAGCTTCAAAACACAATATCATGAAGTCCTTAAATGTTTTTCACTGCGAAGATATTAAGAAAATGAATTCTTTATTGGGTTGTTACATAAAGTTTGTTACAAATGTTTCATTAAAAAAAAAGTAAGAAAAAACCAAACAAACTTATGTAACAACCCAATACAAATCTTTACTTGCGCTTAATGGTTTCTCCTTGATAACTTTACAATGAATCATTTTTTCGGTAATGCCGTTGTAGTCACATTTCTGGGATTTTGAATTTCCAACTTTTTAACGAAAAATTTTTGGAAAATATTGATACGAAATAAAGCTATAGCTTCTCAAAGTTGCAAGAGTTTTCCACACTTCTATGCTGTGTTCAAGGGTTAATCTTTTATAAAGACATTTGTAATGAAACTTGTGACCAGAAATGGAAATTTCTGTTACAATTTCTTTCACATTTCTAAAAAGTATCTGCACAATGTTGTGCAATTATTTCAATGATAATTTTGGTTTTTATTATTAACGTATTAACATTTAAGTACAAAGTTATCTATAAACACGAAATGTATTTATAGATAAGTAAAATTTAAATGCAATATTGGCTTCATGAACTAAGAATTTACAGGGACTTCGAAACAATTCCTAATATAAACTTGTGTCAAGTCGGAAATTGTTTTCCTCGCTTGCTCGACGCGCACAGGAACTATCGTCATGGTACTTTAACTTCCGTTGTTCAGTATCGGTAGATAGAAAATGTATATATGATGTATAAAATGTTGAGCGTTAACTGTAAAAGATTGTGGATTCCGATACATGATATCGAAAATCTGATTGGGATTATTGGGAGTAAAGGAGCCGGATGTTTGTCGGAATTATACGATACGAGAGCGCATTAAGTGAAATAGAATTGAATTCCAAAAGTTCACATGCAAAAAGGAATATGCCGCGTGCGGCTGTAAAAATAAAAGGAATGTCTTTTCGATCGCGATTATCGTTATCGCAGCATCTGCGTTAAGTGAGCGCGAGAACGTTGAAACATACTTGTCGATCGTAAACGAGAAACTATTGTCACGTCGCTATGGAATGACGCTCGTATCACTGCAGCACAATCATCCGTGACAAATACGCTATGAATGTAACGATCGATACGTGTTCAACAACGAAGATAGCTCGCCCAGTTTCGAGCTGGTGCGTTGCGTGCAAATTGCTCGTCAATTCCTTTCTTTCACTGCCATAGAAGAATCGAATTGTTCATGAACAACGGAAAATTTGCGTCCAATTATTTGTACAGAAAGATGAACTGGGATTGTAAACTAAATTGCGAATAATATAGTCTCTTTTAGATTATTTACAAATATTTTACATATATTTTCAGAACGTGATTAACAACCTAACAAATGAACAAGAAGTTTCAAATGTGTGTGCAATTTGTTCACGAATTTCCACAATGTGCTCGTCAACGATCGCTCGCAAGCATACGATTCGTATCCTCGCCAAACCTCGCCAAAAGAGACCCAAACGAAGAACGTCTATTTTACCCGTTATCGAGCGAGAAAACACGTGATATTAAGGCGATCTTTATTCCACTCAAAATCGCGACTCGTCCATCGCTTCCATACTCGCGGAAGCTCTCAATGAGTCCCGAACACCGAATGGAGTACGATATCTCGAGGGTGGCGGAACTGCTGGCGAATCCCTCGGTCGCTGGTCGTCCATTCTCCGATAGCTAACGCGGGCAACGGAAACTCAATGAATGGTCTATCTTCCGACTATTCTCCTCGCGGAAGTCGGCACGATCGTCCGTAGGAAGTATCTTCCAGATTCCATAAAGTGTCGTGCGAGTGGCTCAATAAACGTTCCGGTATTATACGATCTTGCGCGCGTGGTCGTTACTGTTATTATGACGATTATTGGACATGATATAGAGATGAACGGATACTGAGGTGAGCCAAACATCGTCGATGTGTTATCAATAACGTGATACGTTCTTAGAATAAATTCCAGATAGAGTGTTAGGAATTAATTATGTAAAATAAAAGATTTAATAATGCATCCACAGTTATAAAACTTATTATTATTTATTAATCTATCCAATAAATTGTATACGAGCAAAAGCATTCTGTGAAATTATTTCACATAGAGTGAAATGCAAATTTTTAAATTTTGTGTAGCCTGGGTATGAATCTACCGCGTAATAATGGCATACGTTGTTACCGCCACTCATTCCGGGACAATAAAAAAAATAATATTTGAATTATATGCTGATTATGCACTATAATTACATTGTACAATGAGAAAAATATATAAAAAGAAATGAAGTTTATTAATTTCCATAATTTTAGTAAAACATGTGTTTGCATAAATCTGTGAAAGAATTTTCATAAAATAAAGAACTCTATTTGTTTATTTGAAAAACCTAATTTTGCTATTAAGCAATTCACTAATTATAAAAACTTTTATGTAGTACAATCAACATTTATTATTAAATATAAATTCATTTTTTATAAATTAGAATATTTTCTTATTTACTGAATTATTTTAAAAGATAATTTTTTAATTAAGTACATCATTCATAGTTTGTAAAAAATGCTTTTTTACCGTATAGTAAATATATATTACAGTTTTTTGTTCAATAAATAATGACTTTAATCAGAAACACTCAATCATACAAGTTTTGTTAATATAATCAAATCATTTTTTTCAGTATATTAATTAACTTTATTCAAGTATATGTTTCCTCGTTTTCTCAATTACATAATAAATTGTTTTGAAAATTGTTTATCTTTAAGTAACTTATTTATTATTTTTGTAACTTTAAAAACGTAAATTTAAAGAAATATTTACTAAAACGTTTCTTTTTTAATTAAAAAATCAAATTCAATATTTAAAAAATTTATTTACAAAAATTCAACAAGTATTATACTATAATGTACTAAATCTGAATTTTATTCAAATAAAATTTTCAAGAAAAAAATCATTTTTTAACTTTAATGTTTGGTTTACTACACTTAAAAGAAAAGGTTTTATACTTTAAACATATTTTATTTAAATTAAGTAAATCTATTGTAATATTAATAAATATTTACTAAAACTAAAGAATTTTTTTTCAGTGTTTAATAAACTCACGTGCACACGAAGAAAAAGTCTCAACAAATGTAATCAACTGAAAAATGTTTCGAAATAATCTTGCTAAAAGCACAATCAGAAGCGTCGTTCTCGCGAATTCAACACGGGACGAAATCGAGAAGCTGAGATTCGAGTTACGATACAAAGTAATTTGCGAGATGCAATTCATCCTGGAGAGAGCATCGATCGAGCGAGAAAGGGCTTGGGGAAACACTGAGCGTTTGCATTATGTTCAGCGGCCAGATTTCCGCGTCGACACCGTCCATGTGGAAACATGGGATACCGCAAGGTGTCAGCGGGCCAAACGTGCGTGGTCACGGAGACGAGGACGGAGAAGGTCGTACGCGGAATATGTGGTCATTTCGATTTTGCAGCGGCAGAGCTCCGTTATGCGTTAGGATGCAACGAGAGAGACGGCTGCGGTTTACGCGCCGCATCGGAATTCCGGTCGACAGATGTCCAGCAGTTTGGTTCAAACTAAACTCTCTAACACGTCAGGTGGATAGGTAGGTAGGTAGATAGGTAGGTAGGTAGGTAGGTAGGTAGGTAGGTCGGTAGGTAGGTAGGTAGATAGGTCGACCGGTGCCGTTCGATGGACTTTCCGCCTTCCCGCTGTTACGCGTCAGTCCATCCAGCCAGACCCTGTAATTCCATGTACTTTGGACTGCGGTTATTTGCAGTTGACTATGCGGCAAACGTGCTTGACGTGGCTTGGTATTAACTTGGGTGGTTATTCCTCCAATTCGCGGAGGACATGTATATGAAGCGTTATACAAGCAGAGAAATGCGCTCTGCTATCCTGTCTTGTTAGATAATATAAATGTAATTTAACGCGTTAATGAAATAGCAGGATGAAAGGTGCTTGAATCTTTATAGGACGAGAGCGCCAATATAATAGCTATTCAATTTTTTATGTTATAAGGATGTTGTGTAATTTCTATGCCCGCTCTTATTGTTGTTGAGTACTTATTCTGTTAAACTCCTAATGCTGAAATTAACCGACAGATGACTACCAATGACTACATACTTGTAAATAAAAACTAATCTTTATACTAATAAGCATTCTCACCGCTTGTGTATTCTGTTTACATCTTGTTTGACTTTCGTTTTCGAATGATTGTTCTCAGAGCTTTATGTTTTTAATTATTAGTTATGAATTTGGCTAATTAGCTTTTATTTTTTTGTTAATACTTCAAATATTCAAAAACATTTATGAAAATTTATTTTTCTGTTTGTCAAGCCGCCATTTTGGATTTGCCATTTCAAATTTTGAAGTACTACTACCAAATTTGAATTCAGCAAACCCAAAAAACGCATGTAACAAATGTTTAGACAATTTATTAATTTTTAAATATTGATGTAAAGAACGAGAAGCCAGTAGTGACTCCGAAACAAATGTCATGTTTTGATGCAAGTTATACAATGAATTATAATGAATCTTATTTGAGCCTTTCAGTCCCGCGGGCTAGCGAATCTTTATCATGCTGTTATAATTTCTTTTGGGTTTGAATTCAAATTGAACTGTTCACTGTTAGATTTCTAAAATTCAAAATGGCAAAACAAAATACTCAAGAACTAAATTTATTTGCATAGCTGCATACAAATTTGTAATACAAGTTTTTGAAAGCATTGAATAAAAAAAATATTAATAAAAAGTTCATAATTTAATTATTATAGGATTCAAAAATAATTTTACAATGTTAATGTTGAATTCGTCATATTTGATCCGCCATATTATTAAATCCACCATTTTAAATATAAAATTTTAATAGAAAATTTAAAATTTGCAGTCCAAACAAATAAGCAATTCATAAACCTTTCAAGTTATTTAACAAAATTGCAAAAATTTGTAAAAATTTACACTTTTTCAAATTTGTGTTATAAAAAGGTGAAAATTGAACCAGCAAAAAATCTGCAAACGTCATATTTTGTTCTTTAGGGTTTCTATTTTGTTAAAAAAAAAAAATGTTTGCATTTATCTAGAATAGTTCACGTACAAATAATCTTAATAAAACAAAAGTAACATTTTTGGGTATTAATTTATTTATAACAAGTTTATAAAAGCGTTAACAATTGATCAAATAATCATTGGAATGTCGAGATTAAACCTTTAGATAGTTGAGAAAAAACAAGAAAAGATGCAATAGTATTGATAAAAACAACATAGTAAAATTAAAAGAAGAAAATAAAAAAGGTATCTCATACATGATATATTGTAATTAAAAGGGTTAAAGAAAAGCTGTAAGATTTTAAAAATAAATTCACTCATTCTAAAGGTTAATCGCTGTTTTGACAGGTTTTCACATTAAATAAAAACTGGGGCATTTATTTTATACAATATATACATACACATATATATTTCTTTTTTTCCCAATACACTCCGTACAGACTAACGCTGCAGATATTACGTTATCGGAGGCTAAAAGTCGCAAATACGCCCTCCGGGCGAGAGAGAGAGAGAGAGAGAGAGAGAGACCGATATTCAATGCGCCGTTTCTCGCTGAAAAGATAAGCCGAGATTATTCACCGTTTGCCATCCCGCGAGCCAAGAAGACACTTCGCTCCACAGACAGTTTCGGCACTCACGGCGCGTTCGGGAAGTTCGTCTCCGGATTCTGCCCGCCGTCATGAGGCATTAAGGCGGGGATTCGGAAGGAGAGAACGAAAGCTCAGCTCCGTAGCGCAGCTGCGCCGGCAGCAATCTTCCTCAATGGCCAGCCGATTGTCGAAAGCCCGTGGAAGCTCGCACATCGCGAAATCGCACGGCTCGGCCCTACCGTCGACGAGCGTGCTCTTGCACGGGATTATGTTCTTTCACACACGGGAGCCAGAGACCGGATGTTGGTCGCCGAAAGTGCGCCGTAAATCCTGACCGGCGCGCGGCAAAAGAAAAATGCGGCTGCCGTGAGCGCGCTGAATATTCGCATCGGCGTAGATTTTTCACGCGACGCTAGCGATAAATACTGCAGCGGGATGTGCAGCGGTGGTGCGCGCGCGACACACCCCTACGTACGTACGACAGCTCGAAATTGACTCTCGCAAGCACCCCTGGATCCTTGAAGCAACGTTACGGTCGCTTTGCGTAACGTTCGACGTAAATCTTCCCGCCCTTGACTGCCTTCTGATAAATATGCCGCGGGATATATATCGCCAGATTCGTCATTTTTATCTAGCTAATTCTCTTGTCGCGCCGAGCTTTTCAGAGAAACAATATAAACTTGCGATACAATACTTTAGATGTGTATACGTATTACGGAAAATTTGAATAATTAGGAATTATACAAAAAGGGCAGATAATATGCACAATTCCCAATTCGTTGGGTTAAAAAAATTGATCAAATTTCCCGGCCATTACACAAATTTCTCACAATGCTAGATGATCATTTTAATAAATCGCCTTGTTTATGTAGTATTTCCAGCACTTTCAGTTTGAATTATATTAAAAAATTACTTTAATATAATGTAGACTATTAAAAAATTATGAAAGTTTTACAAAATACATATTAAAGTGGAAAAGGGTTCTCCCTAAAGAAAAAAGAGAGGCAAAACCCTTCTCCAAATAATGTTATTTTTTATGCATTAAATTCATTAGAACTATTCTAGATAAACGCATACTTTTTTTCAAAATAAAGTAAATGCCCTACGAAAATACGATTTTTTCTATGTGCTCTGCACCTAGTCCAAATACAATTTTAATTTCCAATAAAAAATTGCGAACGGGCAATAGGGAATAAAATTGAGTTTAATTATATATTTCGAGTTCAATCTCTCTACGGAGAGGAGAGGGGAGAGGGCACTCTCTGTCATTCATATGTGTATTTTACAAAATTACGAACATATAATTTGTATATAAAAATATATACTTATTCAGTCTTTTAATTTGTTAATTGTTTTTTCTTGATATTATACACTATGATTGATAATATTTTGATTAATTTGAACATTTTTGCTTTCATTATTCAAATATCCCAAAACAAGTGGGCATTATATGTATGCATGTTGGCCGTCCTTTTCATATAATTCTCGAATTAATCACATTTCCTGTAACATATATGAAAAGAACGCGATTTTTGCTGAAATATCTAAAAATTGGTCACCTACGCACAGAGATCGGAAAATAATTCTATTAAATCATTCGAATAATTATGAAGGACGTTCAAGTATGATAAAGCCTGCAAAAATATTGACATTGTAGCAACTAGTTTTAGCATCTTACATAATTATTTTAATAATCTAACAAAATTATTATATTTTTAAATCTGTATCCAGCTAAATTTTTAAATACTTCAAAATTGTTTCTTCCGTGCATTTATCTTTCATTATTCAACCTTTATTAAGATCTCAAAGAAGTAAACAGCTATATTAACATTTACGAGCTTTCATCACGCAGATCAGATGCGGTTTTCTGTCTGTAGTTTTCCGCTCGAGTGATCAGAGATCCTCTTGATAAACCTACAATAAGAGGTTGCACGCAATGGCGCGCTTTTTGTCGTACACATAGAAAGTCAACGATTACATTTATCGCTAATGGAACATATCAACTGGCGATCATCAACGACTTATTAGCGTTGGCGATTGTGATTAAATTTATCTCGCAGTAATTTTTATCCATTATCTGCATTAAGGACCGACCCTGCTTTATCCAACTCGACACTTTCATCAAGCGCATCGCGTTCTTGCGTTACCCCCCCCCCGTACCTCCTTTCCCCCTCCTTCGGCAAATTTAGATTTTCTATTCTTTCTTTCTCAATAAAACCGAATAAATTCAACTCGAGAGTTCAATTTTGCGCGGTCTCAAATCAACGGTGCGCGCTGGGGCGCCGATTATTGCCGCCAACGTGAGCGCGGAAAGAGAAGGCTCCGTTATTAGCTTTCCCTTCGTTTTCAATTCGTTGTACTCCACCTTCTTCCCCACCTTCCGTCGCTCTTTTCTTGCAGCTGATCGACGACTAGAAGCTTTACTTCTACCGAAGGAGGTTACGTTCGGATGAGGTAAACGCTTTAAACGGTGCCATGCTCCGTTCAACGGAGGGATTGTCTGTGAAATACTTTCGGAACGGTTGCCCGTCCATTGCATGCGTTGAAATTCGTGGGAATAGACATAATACGACGGCATAAATGCGTTTCGATAAATTGTATACACGAGTACCGGATAACATAAATGTTTCCAGCACTAGAATTAACTCTTTCAGTTACAGTGCATCATATATAGAAAATCTCTTAACTTTTTTTTTAACTATATCATGTAGTATTTATCATTATAATATTTATCAGTACTGTTGGATTTTTTGTTTTCTCGACTTTGTTTCAATTTTGACTCTCCAATCGTCATTTGTTCAATATTGGTAACAATTCAAAACTTTTGTTATAAACAAAGTAATACCCAATCACTGCTACTTTTTTACATTAAATTTATTTGTACGTGAACTGTTTTAAATAAACATATACTTTTTTTAAATAAAATAGATAGCTTAAGTAAATGCGATTTTTTGCTGATTCCTTTGTAGATTTCAATTTTCAACTCTTTACAACAAAAAGTTGAATAAGTGTAAGTTTCTACGAATAAATGCAATTTTGCGGTAACTTGAAAGATTTAGGCACTGTATTTTATGTACAAAAGTTTCGGAGCTGTTAACTTCAATTGTTGATGCACTCAAAAACTTACATTCCAAATTTGAATTCATGCATTTTATGCAAATAGATTTAATTTTCGAATATTTTGTTTGTTATATTAGATCTGTCATTTAAAATTTTAGAAACAACAAATTTGAATTCAATCTATTATTTGTGTGTGGTTCATAGTGATCCATAGTAACTGACTATACTGTCACGTGGGGACTTTGAATCACTTCTTAAAAAATGTTTTTTTATTCTTTTTACTTTTAAAGAATCAATTAATATTCATCGAATATATTCAATGAATTTTAAAATGTGCATAATTTTTTAATTGTATTAAAAAAGAAGACTTTAATTGTATTAAAAAAGAAGACTAATACATTATATCGGACTAACAAAATTAAATATTCAAACTGCGCTTTTTAAAAGCATTAATAATATTGTTCCGACTTCATGACTGTGTTTCAAATCCGACAAAATACAGCGCGCAGTTTGAATTAGAAATTGTAAAAATTAAAAATTATTAATCGGCACCACGAACCAACGTGACATAGGCCTTCTATTCTCGCGTAATAAAAAAAAAGAATTAAAAAATCTTGCATTTACAACTACTTCTAAGAATCTAAACTCTTGTGGCTTATGGTACTCGTCTTTTCTATATGAAATAATGTTAAAGACGATAGGGGTAAGAAATGTTAAATATATTGTGCCCATTATATTTGAACATATTTGAAAACATCGTTATGTATTTATCTGATTAATTAATAATATTCAGATAATGTTTCAATAAGATTCTTCTAAAATTGCTGAAAACAATTTCCGGCACTATAAATTGTATTTGCCATCGATGATTAAAATTGTCAAGATATTAAATTTAAAATGTTTCAGCGTTCTTCAGAGAATTTTTCTTTCACTTTTATAAAAGAAAAATAAGAAAAAAAGAATTGCTTTTAAAAACCGGAAGTAAGAAAGCACGTTGTCGCAACATGTTAAAACGACAAAGAAACTGAATAACAAAGTCATTAAACATGCAATATTATAATATCACGTCAGCGTTGCGAGCGTAATGCCGAAAGTAGCTCCGGGCAAAGTTCAGTTTATGGCTTGTACAATAAGTAGATCAGCATGCACTACCAAAGAGTTGCCGCTCGAAGTCGCACAACGAGTTTGCGCACGGGCGAAAAACCACGGGCGTGAAAAAAAATGACAAAAAACATCACACGAGGGAAGCACGAGAGACGGCAAAGCGCATATGCGAATTTGCGAAACGTACATGTCGCGAAGGGCGCGATCCATGTCGGCAAATCTCAAATTCCATAAAATATTTTACGATGCCAATTGCCGACGATGCTCGTCTTAACATCGTCGTCTAGCAAATATATTTGCTACTTTGTTTCGATATATCGACGTTACGAGGTATTGAATGCGAATATCTTTTGAGATACAAAATTACCAACTCTAGTCTGCGAGCAACCATCCCCACCACAGCAATATCCCCTCTATTAGATGCTAGATCCACTAGTAGCAGTAGTAGCGACGCTAAGCGGGCTAGCGCTACTATTAGTGGCTCTAGATCTTGATGGAGGGGAGAGTTGCTGTAGTGGGGATTGCTGCTTGAGGACCAGAATTGGCAACTCTTTGTCTCTGCCGTTATCGACGTCGACGTAAGTTGCTCGTAATACTGAAGTATTTATAGCCGTACGAAGGCATCGTCGTTTGGTGTAAAACATTTCACCAATCGTTCGTAAACAAAAACCGCAATGATTTACATTGGCATGCACATTCGTGCCGCTATTCCATGTTAGATTCTAAGCTTTGTACAGCGCTTTTCTCGTTGCGCATCACACTTTCTGGATACATTTTCGGCTGTTAGCAACGATCCGAAACGCATATTTCGACGAGCCGTCGCGTGTCGTGTCTCGCAAAGAATGATTTACTGTCGCGCCGCGCCGTGCCGCAGTGCAAAAGAAGGCGAATCGGGCACGTACTTATCACGAGCGGCTGCCTTTTACTTTTATGGCTCTGCGCCTTTTACGCGGAATATAAGAATAGACTTCGTGGAGAAGTATTTTTCTTCCTCGGCCTCGTATTACGGCGAATAATGCATCTGACAATGACGTGCAAAAAATATTACTTACATCTCTTGCAAAAAGTGCAAAAATTTGTTTAGGAAATAAATAGCTTCCCATGAAAGGAATAAATTTGATCGCAAAAAACTTATACAAAATTTTGCAGACAATTTTATTTCATTTTTCTTTTAGATAAATTATATCGTACCAAAGCTTCTCTTATAACATTTTCAGTATATATATCTCTACTAAATCTCTCTTCTTTAAAGATTTATATGTCTCATATTCATTTCAACGTCCGTTGAAAGAAAAGCTTATGGCTCTACCACAATCTCGCAATGCTTTGCAAGCCAATGAAATCTCAAGGAGCGTTAACCATCTTAACGAGACTACGATACTCGAGCGCAATCGTAGGTAGAAGAAAAATGTTGAAAAGGTTCTTGATATGTTGCCACGCTCTCGGGATCTTGTCAACCTTAATCGTCGAGATCTCATCATTTCCGCGCTCTTTATGCGATATTACATGTCACGCGTCGAGCACGGCAATTAGGATCGCAGATAAGCACCTAGCTTTTAAAAGCAAAGTTTTCCGCGGCAGAAGGCGAGTTAAACAGTACAAGCAGAGAGCGAATAGGAAAGTCCGTATATTTGGAGAGTAAACAGATAATAATAGCAAAATTTTTAATTAGAATCTTCTCGCGATTAAATTTTATGATGTATATTTCCACTCTGCTGCTTGTCACAGACTAAAAATACATATATATTCCATTTTAATTATGATTTAATTAATTTTCTACATCAATAATTTTTAAATGCATTTTAGTTATAAGGATTATAAGAAAAAAAACAAAATTATTATAATTAATTACAATTTTCTATTCTTAAAAGTAGAGAACAAAATAAAATACATTTCATAATAATATATATTGTACAGTTAAAAATTTACAACAATAGGTGCTTAAACAATTTTTTTCTTTAAAAAAAAATGAGAAATGTTTACATCAACTATATAAAAATACTCGACTCTGCACCTTAAAAGATTTTTCTAAAAATGTGTGCAAAGACTGTTCAAAAACAAATAGATCGTAAGTTATTAATAACTAAGTATGTAATTAAATATTACATATAAAAGTATTTTATTACATTTTTGCATATAAAATTCTAAACTCTTATACGCAATAAAAAATTGATTAAAATGATAAATAGGATCATAGTGAAGCAAAAGCTTAGCTTGCCCGCGTCGCATTTAATAGAGTAAAAAAATTATTTTATGCATCATTTTCTTATCTATATAGATAGATAAGAAAGAAGTATTAACACAGTATTTCATTAGTGCTCTGACAAAATCATAATTAACAAATACTTCAGCGAACTTGTTCACACTAAGTTTTTGCTTCATTATGATTCATTCTGTTCATTATTTTAGTCTGTAAATCTATGTAATCTAATGTAAATCTATTTTATAAGGCAAAAAATCGCATGAACAAATAATAAATGTATTAAACTTTTATTGCAACTTTTATTACAATTTAGAATTGTATATATAAAAGTAATGTAATAAAATACTTTTGTGCTTTATGTCTAATCAAATACTTGGCTAATATTTGTTTCTGACCAAGTTCTATACACATTTTTGGAAAGGTTTCTAGGGTACAAGATCGATACTATTTTACGTACTTAGCGCGCATATTTTCTTCTTTTCAAAAAGTTTATGTTCTCCTCGTAATAATTTACCTAACACTCGTGAGATCTGCGATTGTAATTAAGTTCGTAAATTTTAATTGTCATCACGATAACAGTGACTACAATATTTATTAGTGTAAAAAATGTACGTGCCGCAGATGTGAGATTTTCCAAGTTTCCAAAAAAAGCGTCACGTGCCTTGTATTATCTATCGTTAAATTTCCCCTCGGGACTTTACAAGAAATTTAGGTCAAAGATCAAACTCGTCGGAAGAAGAACACAATATTGCAGCAAGCCGTACAATTTTCACGGCACCTCGAAAGGCAGCTTACACCATACTTTCGACATTTACGTCAAACCCCATTTTTCGAAATCTACGTGCAATTCTTCAAACGTAAAAGAATCACATTGCCGATTAAATCAGACGGGGAATCGAGAGAAGGCGTTCGTACTTAGCGGAAACGTTTGATGGCGGAGCGTTTGACAACACCTAAATTACGAGATGACAAGTAATTAAGCGTCTCGGGCGTTTCGATGTCTCGAAAAGCAGGGCGCGAGTCGAAAGGATTGAGAGGATATGAACGAGAAGGTGGAAGAGAAAGAGGGGGAGGGGAAGGGGGAATATGGCGCTTGAAAGCGCACAATTAGCGAGTTAACAGTGCAGCAAACGCCATGAATGCAAAGGTCTGAAATATTCCAGGATCACGCGTGGCTGATGCTAAAGCGTCCTTTCGAAAACGTGATAGGAGGCGATGTCAAAGGTTTAAAATCACGAAGGCGTTATACGGTTAATGCAATGCTTCAATATTCTGGAGTTTAAATCACTGATATCATTCTATTAAATTTGTGTTTGCTCTACTCGTATCTCAAATTTTATTTGTAAAATACATTACCACCGTACAGTGGTACAGTTAAACAGACATTTCATTCAAGTGTCAAAACTGTCACAAATGTTTCACAATACCCGTTAAATCGATTTGCTGCTTAACAAGCTAAATGTACGAAACGCGTTACATATAATTTCCAGCAATACGATTTCTAATAAATGGCTGCAATCATGAATGTCAATATGTTGCATTTTCCGAAATCATGTCATAAATACCAGCAAGTTAAATTTAAATAACAACTTCAGCGATGAATTCGTTATCGAGATTTTCGTAATATGTGCATAGGGTAATTTATTTTATATTAATTCCGTTCTCTCTTAGTGAATAAAAATAACTCCCATTACGGACAAATTTTTAAAGCTTTGTTAAATATCTGTACATGTCCTGTCAACATATCTATATTATATTATATAATATATCGATTTTGCCTAAAATCTGCAAAATATTTCATACCGGAAGAAATTTTAACTAGATGAAAATCACTCGTCCTATGTTAATATTCCTTTCATA
The DNA here is from genome assembly GCF_016802725.1 of Solenopsis invicta. Taxonomy (NCBI): domain Eukaryota; kingdom Metazoa; phylum Arthropoda; class Insecta; order Hymenoptera; family Formicidae; genus Solenopsis; species Solenopsis invicta. Next base: position 15,401,534 of record NC_052670.1, on the reverse strand, counting down.
TTGTACATGCAGGAAATATTTTTATAAGATAATTATTCAATTATCGAAAATCATACCTCATCAAAGTGTATCGTTAGAACATGTCTCCCAGTATATCGTACGATGAAAAAAAATATTAGAGAAGATGATAGAGGAGAGGACTTTACGGTTCTCGTAAACAGAGTTGCCAATTTCAGCTCACCAACAACCACTCCCACTACAGCGACACCCCCTCTACAGCAAATCTAACCAATCTAGCGATGTGACCAGTGCGTGGACCGCTGTGGAGGGAGTGTTGCTGTAGTGGGGGATATTTGATGGCGAGATGAAACCGGAAACTCTGCTTGTAAGTATACTTGTAAGTATATCTCCGTTATTAAGTGATAAATTCCGCACGAAAGAAACGATTTCGCTGAAGTATCTGAAAATTTAGCTAGATACAGATCAGGAAATAATTTTGTCGGTCCATCAAAATAATTATGTGGGACGTTTAAGGATGACGAGGCTGCAATACGTTTTCTACCAACCAATTTGACTGTTCTACATAATTAGTTTAATGATCTAACAAAATTATTTTCAGATCTGTATCTAGCTAAGTTTTTAGACACTTTAGCAAAGCCGTTCTTTCCGTGTAGTGATAACATACTTCAAATCATTTGGTTAGAAGCCTGTTATTATGCAGTGCCAATCAACAATAACCGACATTTTTACTTTCGAGCATTTTGAAACTTTTTCAAATTCAACATTTCAGCATTAATTACACATATCTTCTCATTTCTTTTAAACTTGAACGTATTATCATACGAATATACGTACACTTGAGTGTTTTTGTTTTTTTTTGTAACTTGACATTCTATTTCTACTTCTGCTGGAGCACAATTCGAGTTATGCAAAGTTAATAGCATAGGATTTTGCTAATGCAACTCTCTAAGCGTGCTAACGCCTCTCAGGCTTCTTTTCTGAAGTTGTCAAAGTAGTTACTCGATAAGTTGATTGTAGTTCTAACTTAAAAGTTATTATAAAAGTTTAATTTCTAGCATACGCGACGTTACGGAAACTGTAGTAGAATTCCAGAGAATTGCAAAGAGAGCGATCTTTCGTGCGCGCATTTTCCTTCGAGTTTTCCCAGTGGAGAAGCGAAGATAAAACATCCGCTTCTCACTTAATGACCTAATCAATAGGTATGCCGCAGCTCATAGCCATTAGAGGGAGATTACAACCAAGTTCTCGTGACAGCGGAAGGAGTCGATGTGGTTTAGAAAAGTACGACGGAAACGGCTGACAAAGCGCTTACCCCGCCATGGTACTTTGCTTTCATCCCGTCGCCATAACAGGCGATGCGCGATCACCGTGGAATTTCTTTTAATGGATAGCACCATTTCGCGCACGAGCTTCCTCGGGCTTTGGAAAATGTCACGCGCCAGCCGCAGAAAATTCCCGGGTCGTGACAACGTGCAAAGACGGTAACCGCGTGAATTACGGTTCTTACGATTCAAATTACACCGATCGATTTACGGTTACGACCGCGTTTAACGGGCGGCTGACGATGTGTCTCATCCTGGATATGCGACGAACGGGAAATCTCGCGAGAACACCCGCGAGCGAGACAAGTGATGAATCTCGAGTGTGTGTTTTTAAAGAATTTTCGCCAATATTTGCCGCAGAGAATGCTGCCCCTGGGCGATTAAATACGTGTCCACCACTCTCGCGAAAGATAAGCGAGCGAGAATGGTGACAGAAATTTAATCGTTGGTAGTGCAAACATGCGAATAAAATTGGCATTTTAAAAAAACTCTCATATCAAGCCAACGATGAGAGCGAGGATAGTGTCGCGTCAGTGTTCGATGTAAAACTGCAAATTGAAGGATTACATACCTTTTCGGTGCTGAAAACTACTGATTTTTGTAAACATTTTGGAAGAATATGAATAAATTTGATATCTACAAAAAACATGTTTTACTGATTATTATGTAAAAAAAATATAATTTTGTTAAACTACTTTGACTTATTTAAATTAATTTTTACTGGGGCTACTCATGGGCACATTTTTCCAATCTTAGAGCTCTGAGATTCTGTAAAACAAACGAAAAAGAAAGAAAAATGATTACAAAGACTTTAGAATAATTGTGACGGGATGGATTTTAAAATTTTATAAAAATTGAAAAGTTTTTATAGCTAAATTTTAAAAAAATTAGTTTTATCAACAAATTTTCGACCTTTAAAGGTTTACAAAAATTGTTGTAATAAAAAAAATTGTTTTTTATTACAAAAATGATTGAAAATTGCTAAACTATATAACGCTAAAACTTTTGAGAAACATGGTTTCGAGAAAAACGTGTTTGATAAAGAAAATTCATATAAATAGTTATGTTTTTGGGCAACTTTGCACTTTTTTCCCCTACATTCTAGCTACTATAAAGAATGCTATTATACTATAAAAAACTATAAAGAATACTATTAAAAATTGACGTTTTTGAAAATTGAAAAGGCAATCCGTTAAATACGATTTTATTTTAGAATATTCATATATCAAAAACATTGTATTTTCGAAGAGGATACATTTAGAAGAAATATTTTAAAATTACATTCCCTTTCACATTTGTAGAAAGTCAGTTCTAAAGTAAAACCATTTACATTAAAAAAGTATTATACATATATTTTTGTAGAAATTTAGAATATTTGTTAATTTATCCTTTAAAAGAATTCCTTCTAAAATTAAGAAATTTTCTAAAATAGGCATCAAAATGTGTCTATTTTAAAAAAAAGACTACTGTAAGAGTAAGAGGAAAATTCTTAAGTTGAGAACAAAAGTTTTTCAATGTATGTTTGCATAGCGTTCCGAGTAAATATTTTACAAGGGACGATTCCTTCAGCTAAATCGGGAAGTAATTCGTCGATCTCGAGAGAAATCGTGACAACTGCGCGACAGGGCGTAGTTTTGAGAGCCACGGCCAGGTGGTATCCCTCATTAATTCCATTGTCCTACGAAGCAAAGGCTCATGCCAACCTTGTCCTGCCGTCCATCTTTTTCCTCGCCTTTTTTCCTCCCCCTCTCTCTCTCTCTCTCTCTCCTACTTTCTCCCGAATGTTCCGCGTCTTGTCCCGGCGGACACGTGGACGAAGATTTATGCCGGCCGTGATTTCGCGACTCGTTCTCTCGTTCGTTTCGTCTGCGGACACGAACGTGGGGTCGACCGTTCCTCCGGAGGCTATCAAGAGGCCTGGCCGCAGAGTGACGGGCACGTAGCAGCACGTAGATAGCTACACGTGCGTGAGAATGCGTGTGTGCGCACGCGATAATGCGCCACCTTCCCCGCTGTGTGTTTCGTCAGGATTCTTTCGGTGATAAATGACGACTCGCCGCCGATGCGAGAACGATTACCGCACCGGTCGATTTTTATTCTTTCGCAAATCCTTACGGCAAACGCTAAGCGACTTACGAGGAGAAGTCAGACGTTAGACGTGACTTCGTTCAAAGGTGGAGCGCGAGCCGCGTATATAATAACGACAAACACTGCTTAAATAACAGTAATTTAAATTAAATATATCGTCAAAATAAAGGATATTCAAATCTCTTCCAAGTCATTAATTTTGTACAATAAATTTATAGTCACATAATTGACCGGGCACAGAATATGGAAGTTTCTCTTTTATGATACAAATTTATAAAATATGATTTTTTCGAGAAAGCTTGATTGAAAGTGAAAACTCTTGGCAGTGATGTATAGTATTTTCATCAAAAGTATACTTTTAATTTGTAGAATAAATGCCCAACATTTTGTGTCCAGACAATTTGGTTGACTGCACATGATCTCGTTTATTTAATGTTTTTCTACTACAGTTTTACGCATCCTTTACATATATTTTCAAACACAAGTAAAAATAGAAATAAAGTAGAATCGTTGCAATTTTATTTAAATACATCTTTCAAACTGAATTGGTTAATAACAGGTCAGTGAATTTTTTCAGTTTCAACACATGTTCGCTTTTGATAAAAATGTATCGGCAAAGGTTTACATTTCCAATACAGTTTTCCCTAAAAAAATTATAATTTGGTGAATTTGTGCGTAGTACAAACTAAATTCCCACCGGAGAGAATTTTTTCATATAAATAAATTGTAAAATATGTTTGAATATTTTTACTAAACTTATTTTTACAGTACAGTTAAATTTTCATGATTTTGAAATATATATTGAACTGCCTATGATTCTTTATTTTAAATAGAACGAGTGCCGAGTAACAATAAACGTACACAATATTTTATATAAATTTTTACAGCAAGATAATTCAGTAGCCATTTATGCCATAAATAAATAATGTATAATATATTTATCAATAATAGAAGAATTGGCGTAGCCATTAAATGTCGCTGTTTGATCAATTCAATATGAAATCTATAATGGTTTCCGTTAATTGCAATATAATTCATAAGCATACAACTAACACCAAGTTACAATTATAAAACTGTTAGTTATAATTTTGCACTTGATAATATAAAGTTACATAACAGTTACCTTAGGTAAGAAATTGTAACTTACAGTTTTATAATTGTAACTTACAGTTATAATACTGTAACTTGATGTAAACTAACGATAAAAGAGTAACGATGAAATTTGTCGTTTTATTGTTATGGTAAAAATATAACGACATTACCGCTACTGTTACAGACAGAAAAAATTAACGATCTTTAATGTTATTAAAGAAACGATAACGGTGTTATTTCCCAATTTTGATAATATGAAATACATAGTCATATATAAAAATAAACTTCGTATACTTGTAAAATAAGTAAATTCTGTTTTAAATTTAAAAACTTTTTTCTTAGAATGTATTACAATACTGTATAATAATTTTTAATTAAGCAGTTTATAAATGTCTTTAAATAAGTCATATTTCAAAAATTTATGTCGGTACTCATAATATTTGATAGGTTACCAAGTTGTCTCAGGCTTATCATAACACATGATAAAATTTGTAACAAATTTTCTGATCAAAACGGAACGTTCTTTCCTTGTCATATCCTGTGTCTGAACAATTACTTTCGTGATGTACTCTTTAAATACAAATCAGTGAAATCTTACTGACTTGCAGCAGACTATTACGCTTAGAACTGTGATAATCAATGACTTTTCATTGTCTTTCAGTGATTCTAATTAAAGATATTTTGTCTATACAATAGTTAAAAGTTATTAAAAAAAACTGAAAGTTTCTTTATGTTTCTATTTTTCCTGAACAACAAAAAATTTGGCCACAAATACCCAAATTTTGATCTTAAAACTAGCTGCAAAAAAGAAAACAATAAAAAAGATTTATAATAATTTTTGCAGCAAAAATTACTATATTTTGCTACAGTTTTAAATAAATAACTTTTAAACGAGTAAATAAATCTAAATGAATTTCTGCACAAATATTTATTAGAGTTTAATTAGTATATGTAAAAATTTTGATTTAATTGAAAATGCTACTTCCTCATCAAACTTGCAAATAAGTACTGCAAAACGGGATTCTACATAAGAATCAAGAGTAAACAAAAAATTAAATAACTTTTAGACCAATAAATGAATTGTGCTCAAATTTTACACAGATACTCAGACGTAATACTAGAATATTCTATAAAATTTTCATATTTTTAGTAATGCTTTAAGATGTAACCCATAGATTTTTAAGAAGGGGTACTCTTACTGATGAAAATCAGTGTATTATAACTTAAAAAAAAAAATCAGGTTATTTAATGTTTTTTAGTGAATAACAAACTGATTCTGATTTAGAGAGTATGTTGTACAAAGAGTACATGTGAAGTATTTTAATTGGTTTCTTTCTTCGGTGTAACGTGCTCAAAGTTCCAGTGTTAAAGCAATTTATCAGCTTGAAAGTTCTCTCGATAGAAGCTTAAAGACATTCCCCTGTCACATCGCCAAAAAGAGTATACCTCGATAACGCATCTCAACGAACAAGTTTGGCATACTACTCCTGCAGCATTTTCCCGTGAAATCACGCTCTCGGGAGCTATTACATTTTTATCGGTCGGCGATTTCGGCAAACGTCTTAATTCGGACCAGAGATTTTACCGTTCCAGAGTGTGCTTTTAATCCATTTACACGGCACACCGTCTGTCGTGCGCGGACAAATTCACGCGGCGCGGCGCGGCGCCTGTATAGACGCAATTATGCGCCCCCGCATCATGCGCCCCCGCATCCATGTATAAGCCGCTACAGCAAGTAGTTAGTTAGCATTCGAATAGTCGTGCCGCATCGCAAAGACGAGGCGCGAATGCATGCGACATTCTGATAAAGCTAATTTGCGGCTTGCAGACGAAGTTTATCCATTAGCGCGCACGAGCAGCGCTCTTTGCCTGTCGAATAGACGCCTTCGTGAATATTACGCGCGACCGTACAAGGCTATTAGCTTGAGATTAACGATTTTTCTAGACATAAAGAAGGAGTAATCGGGTATTCTCGGAACTTAATTTCATTGTTCATTAACACTTTTGTTGCGCACGCGCTTGTTGCACGGACGACCGTTAAATAAATTCCAAGTGGCATTCTAAAAATGCTAAGTCCCTTACTGTTAAAATTTGATAAAGACGGAAACATTAAAACGTTATCGTTATTTTCAAATGGAGGAATAATTTTCTTCCTCGCTGTATGAAATAATGCAGATACGCAGTTTAAAACAGATTAGAGTACAAATGAAACTTTAATAACGGACGAGAAAAGTTTTCTCAAAAGTAGTTTAAATGTTAGGTTTCGCTGATTAATTATCATATATCAGAGAATAATGTAACATTTGGTCATTAGAAAAGCAGGTTCTACTTCTCTGAGCATTTGTACAAATATAAAAATTATAAGAATTAATTTTAATTGTAAGAGTAATTAAAATAAAAAAGTACCGATTATTAATTGTAATGATACAAAATATTAAATATACATTGAAATGTTACTGCAACACTGTATTGCAATATTTCTTGTAACAAGCGAATGTTTCATTGTTGTTGCATACAACATCTTACATTGCAGTAGCACTTTACAATGTTGCAATATTGCAATAAAACATTTCTGCAATTTTTCTAGGTCATATAAGATCCCTAATAAAAAAAATTCTATACACTCTTGAGAAACACTACAAAAATCTACCAAAAATGCTGGAATGAGACACTTTTATGTATTTTAATAATTAAAAACATATCTCTTTGTCTGTGAAAAAAATCGATATTTCTACGAAATAATAAATAATAGATTTACAAATTTCTATTTTCGGTAAAACTTTGTACTTATTCATAGAAATTTTTTTTGCTACGATAAGCTACTTAAAAACGTGTAGAACATTGTAATTCGTTGTAATTTAACATAATTTCATTGAGAAATTTGTAGGAATCGCAGAAATGACGTGCTACAAAAATACAAAATTTTACAAAAATTTGGAAATATTCCAATTTTAGTGTTTTCATACAGATTCTTCTAGTATTTCTTAAATTTGTATAGAATTTTGTAGAACTTTTTCCGCCAGGGCACATACACATCTGCAAAAATAATGAGAGATAGATTTCACTCGGACCACGTGTCAGCATCGCCGAGAGATGAAATTCGAATTTTCAGGTATGGACGGCCGTTCCGAGCAGGTGGTCCATAACAGGCGCTCCGGAGTTTGAGGGAAATTAGTCAGGAAGACGGGGCCATTAAATGGAAAATTATGTGCACAGCTCGCTCGCGCGCGCGCACAGTCATCGGGCATTTAAGTACGACGTTTCGGGCGATTACAGTGACGCAAAGCTGCGATGCGACGTTACAACTTTGTTAGTCGGCGTTAATAAAATCCGCATTGCGCCGGAGAGGAAGGGAGGAGGCAGCGTTTGTCGCGAAATATCGCCCCGGTAGGCCGTTACAATGACCGCAAAGTAGGGCATTTATTTCATGAATTTTCCCCGCTATTATTAACCGCATTTCCATTGCGAAACCGCCGCAAAACGCGCGCGACGATTTCATTGTACAACTGTGCTATTTGATTTTTAGCTGCGTAACATTTTCACGAGTTCTTTTGTTACACACGGGGTACACACAACACATTCTCTTATGCATTCGGCAGGATTTCGGCCTGCGTCGGCCTGACAATCGAGAAACTCTTTGAAAAGATCTCCATCATGTCGGGGCAAGAGCTGCAATGCACGTTTGCGAGGCAGTAATCAATAAATAACGCCTCGTTGCCGCAGGGATTTAAGAGACGTTGCAAGAGAAATTACGCAGGTAGCAATTGCAAGTGCGCTGTGGCATCGCATCGCGCATTCCGATACTAAACGACGCGGCGCGCCGCTCGACGGCGCTATTACGTGATTGATAATAACGACGGCGGGTGGGAGTTTTAATAAAGTCCTCTCAATTAGTATCGAACGCTCGGTGCCGAATGACACGGCTCCGCTATTAATGCGAAGCTGAAGCCTCAATTACCGTCCGCCCGACCAGCTCGCTCGTTCGCTCGCTCCCGTCATAAATCGCGCGTGCAGCTGCGGCACGCGTGCCACGGTAATCGAGTAATTAACATTCCGAGTCTCGTTTAATTTGTACGTCACGGCCCGAGGAGGTGCCTGCGTACACACGGAGCGCTCCCGCGGGCTCTCCGCCGGGTACAAAGTTCCCCCATGACGTGCCGCAACTCCGGCAAAGTACACACAAGTGTACGCGGTGTCCCCGCCGATGAGTCGTCTCGGAACTTTAATTAAAATACGAAGTAATTGCGGCGTACCGCAAACACGTTAGGTCCCCGCCGTTGAAATATCGTGCGATTTTTCTGCCGGCGGAACGAGCCGCGTCCGCCGTCGACGGCGACGGGGACTGAAACTTTTTCATCGCCCGAGAATTCTACAGCGCGATCGCGGCTGTAATTAGTGAATCGTGTCTATTAGCGGACGTCAGACGTTTCTGACGACGGTCTACGGCTGGAATAATTGCGTCTTCGTTTTATGTGTAACGCGAGGAGACAAGCGATAAGTATCTCGCCGTCGTCCCGGATTAAGGAAATATCATCGAAAAGTTAAAATGCTTCCATCTGTTTTCAAATTATAGAGCAGATTATTTCAAGCAAAGCTAAACTATTTTATTAACATTTCAAACCGATTCACAGAAAAAATTAGTATCGAATCAACAATTCACAAGCAAGAATGTAATTTGCTTACCTGAAGAAATTTTGTTTCCTCGTATAAGCAAATTATGTCTGTTTCAGATTATAAATTGTTCCAAGATTTTATATTCTTGCTTATATATGAAACAAAAAATTGTTGATTTGATACTAAATTTTGTTTCTGTGTTGAGAGACCGTGTAATTTCTAAGAAAATAAAGATTTAAGATAGACAACTTATTATTGATATATCGCATTACATCACTTTTCCAAACACTTTGCGCGATATATACGTAAAAATTATAATTTAATTCACAAAATTGCCTGTCTGAGCCAACACTATTAGTTTTGCATGAATCATTAAGTGTACTAATTATTACATACATATTATTTAAAGGTACATACGTTTCAAAGCTAATTTGGGTCTTTCTCAATGCTCAATATTTTAGTAAAATCTTTAAATATTTCTTTCATTCCCGTCAAGAAATGTATGTCAATTTGTTAAAAGCCATTGAGACTGTTATAATTTATGAAATTAAAAATAGAATCACAATTATTTAAAGTGAATGTAACATTTAATTAAATAATAAATTCTGAAAAATTGGAATAAATAACAAAATTAAGGTTATTATTTAATTAAATAAATTATAATGATATTTACGTAAAAGAAAACGATATATACAACAATGTAATTTGCATGTTGAATATTTGCGAGCCAATGTTAAAATCTCGCATAACGGAATATATGTATATACACACACTTTCCTTTTTTAAGCAAAAGTTACACACCATTATCTCAGACCAATTATTATAAAATAGAACGTTCAAAGTATTCACAATCAGATTCCGTTAATTAGTTCATAGTAAACCAAGTTAAAACTATATAAAACTATTCATATGAATATTATATAAGTAATTAGATCAAACCTTTGTGTCCTTACAAAAATACAACTCTATTCACCATGTAGTTTTTTTCATATTATATAAAAGTGAAAAACTACTGAAAATATGCTGCGACTTTAATGAATTAATGAAATACAATATGACAGAAAATTTGGCAATATTGGTGAAAAAATTTTTAAAATGTTTGTTACAAAGATATTAATTAACAACTAATCTATTGTAAGCTGTTCCAAGTGTAGAAGAGCATTGAAACACACTTTAGCAGATTAGCTGTTTATTAGTCGTTTAATTGTACAATTACCTTCGACATTTTTAACGGCAAAATTAAGCAAATGCATAAACAGTATGTAAAATCTTACTAACAATTATCGAAAACGTTTCATTAATTTAACTTTACGCGGATAAAATCAATAACAATCTCATGGAATCTAAGTACATGTTAAAACAACAATTATTATGTTCTGAACAATAAAAGTCATTTTTTTGCTGAGGCCTGTATCGATCATATCTTCTTAACCTTTCGATTTCCCATTTCCCATGTCAATTTTCCAGACGCAAGTTCCCAGAAGGGCGAACAAACCAATCTCAAAAAGTGTTCTGTATAATGGCATGTTTACAATATTAAAATATAAATAATAAGTAAATAAATGCGTACATATAATACATGTCATTTATTTTTATTTATATTTGATATACAATAAAATTCAATTTAAAAATTTTATTATATATTTATAATTAATAAGAAAACAATTATAATTCTTTTATAAGGCGCACAGCTCACCTCGCTTAAGAATTGAAGGGTTAGATACAATATAGTAATTTAAATACTAAACAACAGTTGAATTTATAACAAATTTTACCCAATTTGAATTGCTTTCAATCATTCCTAAAAGGTCGCCATTGCTCCTATTCAAAATTGTTAATTTAACTAAAACAACGTAGTTCAACAATTTAGTTCAAGAAATTTAAATTTGATTAATATTTAGTTTATTATTTACTAGATGCATACATTACCATGGACGCTGTTTACTTTCAAACTAAGCAATTTAACAGTGGGTTGATTAAAAGTTGTTCTCTTAACTACTTGTTTTGTATTAAAGTAATAAATTTCAACTCGCATAAAAGTTAAAAATATCAAAATGTTACATTAAAAAAATTCAAGGAATTGATTTAAACTTGATTCCTTAATACTTAACAGTGTACATAATAAATCATGCGACATATATTTAAAAAGCAAAGAATCGGAAATACATAGAAGAAAGTTGTCACGAGTTATTCTACCATTATCCAAATAAATTTGCAGCGCAAATTTTGATCTTTTGAAAATCTTAACGAGACTCCGAAATGCGGGGTGGCGCCGTTAATGCTGTTTCATTACGTCGTAATGAAGAGGAGTCAGGGTCCGTCGACTAACGAAGTGAAAAGTAACGCGATTCGTCAGGGATCAACGAACGATTTTATATTATATATTACGAGATCTTCGTTCGTTTCCTTTTCTTTCTCACTCTTCGCGCGCCGATGCTAATATGAATGAATGTGAATGTTTACCAACATTCGACTGCGTCCGGAAACGCGCATATCGTTAACCAGCCGTTAATTAACGCGGATCTAATGCAATATCCTTCGGACAATTCTCGTGCACACTCTCTTGACACGTATGTACACGCGAGCGTGCATGCGCCCAGGCGCAAGCGATTTTAATTAAAACGTGAAATAATTAGCGCGACAAAGGATGCGAATTACATAAATATAATAGGGTCGACTCGAGCTGCCGAAGACACGTTGCGGTCTTATCGCCAATGCAATATATATGTGTATGTATGCGAACTTGCATAATTGCCGAGAGCGAGGGTGGGGATAGACAGAGAGAGAGGAGGGGAAGGGGGGAGAGGGACGACATCACTTTACGCCCGTTAACGAGTCGTTAATTAATATAATAACACCTTAGCTGGGGGGCAATGTCGTTAGGAAATTAACCTAGCAAGCAATTTATTGCGATATTAGAACCTCCTTCCTAAGCCGTTCTCCTCCCTGCGGAGGTGCCAATGAAGTTCGATTAACTGGGGTATTACACGTGAGAATTGCATGCCGCGGCCGATGCAACTTGCGCGATAACATCGAATAGCTTGACGGCGAATTAGCGCTACTAAATATTCGAGTCGCACGATTTGTGCAGAAGCTCCCAATACCGCTATAGTTAGCTTTCCCGTTCGCACCGAAAGGATTATTACAAGGGTCGCTGCACCGGTCGCTGAACAATCACCAGTGAACGCAGACCGCTTAAGAGAATAATCAACGTGATCAGACTTCAAAATAATAACTTGCTTTAAATTGACTTATTATTATTAAAAATAATAAATTGCAAGGCAATCGAGGAAAAGTCGTAGGCTAAAAACGAGCTAAACACGGTTTACAACGGTAAAATTTGTATTTCTACCTAATCATTTAATTGCTGTACGTTTCGAGTTACTTACAAGGAACGTTTGGCAACCCGCATTTTCAACAAATTCTGAAATTTTGTGTACAAATAGAGTTCTTTTGTAATACAAAAATATTTTTTATTTGTGCCCGTTTTTAGTTTTAGGGGGTAAAATACCCTGTTAAAAAAATCAATTTTTTCTTTCCAAACGAACATTATTAATTATTATTAACTATTATTAATCAAAAAAATTGTTTTCTTAATTATTGTTATAAAGTACTCTTCAAGCCATTCAACTTTCATTCAAAACATTTTTATCTATCTTATACAATAGTTCGACGATGTTCGCTTGGAAAGAAAAAAACAGATTTTTTCAAAAGAGTGTTTCACTCCCTTAAAACTGAAAAACGGGCACAAACAAAAAATATTTTTGTGTTACGGGAAAAACTCCTTTATTTTTATACAAAGTTTCAGAATTTTTTGAATATGCGGGTTGTTAAGCGTTCTTTATCTTCCTCAGCATCATTAATGAATACTGAGCAACTCTTAATCATTTAATATACTCAGCAGTATTTGTTAATATTGTAGTGTACTGAGTATATTAAATAATTAAAAAGAAATAAAATTTATCGTTAAAAATTACTACTTGCTTTGCTGTTTTTTTTTTTTACTTTTCTTTGACTGCTTTGCAAATACGAGCTGTTTACTCCTGAATAAATTGCAAATTAATTAATATTTTCTAATTTACATACACAAATTTAATTAAACTGTTATGTTTTTGAGTAAAATGTCAATTCAACTTCAAAAAATGTTGTGAAATACTTGTGAATTTTTTACTTAAAATTATATTAAGTTGTTCAAAATTACATTAAATTATTTTTAATTGTTTATTGACTGGTGAACTGACCTTAACTTGGCCTAACACGCTCTACGAGTGGCGCTTGTTTGCATCTAGCGCCAACACAGCAGCAGATTTTCGGGTAATTCAAAGGATTTTCTTTCATGAGTTCATAAGTACTGCGGATTATTCAGATTTCGCGTCTTTTTATCGAGATACCTATTTACGGTTACCACGTCTGGTCGAATATAATATCCGCCTTTGAGGCACTACAAAGTTTCGCGCAATTTTGATCGTCGGAGAGTCGTCGGACGTCGCTTAACGGGAACACGACGACGAGTGCCGTAATTAAGGGATTTAATCGTGGAAGTTATTGGAACACAGAACCTCATCCCTTCGTCGTCCCTTCCATTATCCCGGTGCCTTTCGGTAGAATGGGCAACGAACGTTCGAGTATGGCGCGGTGTAAAGCGGGGGTAGTTACCCAAGTGTGCTCGGCGCGAAATCGCGGAAATAATTAACCGTATGCATTATGCACCTTAGTATCCGCATATCGTCGACATTGCATCACGGCGTATCTTATCTCCTCCTCTCTCTCTCTCTCTCTCTCTCTCTCTCTCTCTCTCTCTCTCTCTCTCTCTCTTTCTCTCTCCTTCTCTCACTTCCTCTCGCCTGCGACCCGGAATTCTCTCGGGTCGCGCGGCAGTCGCCGTCTCCAAAGTGGACGAAATATCGCGTCTGTGAAAGGAATGTCGTTCCCCGCGATTTCGCGGAATGGAAAGCGAGAGGTCACAGAAAGAATATCTTCCTGCAATGTAACAATAACGGAAAGAATTTTTCGGAGAACGGATGTAGCGAGGTCGACACGAGAGTAAGAAAAATGTAGTGCGAACATTACAAATCCAAGTGTGCAAAACGTATAGTCACTCTTTGCGCATTCGTATTTTTTATGCATTAAATTAAATTTATGCGTGTAATATTTGTACTTTTTACTCGCTTAGACGTATATCAGTGTTAAATTTCGCGTCTAAGCATATAAAAGAAATGCACGCGCATAAATGTGTAAAAAGTAACAACAACACACAATCGCGCACTACAAGACAGTGGTTACGAAACGGCAGTAGGCATGAACATCGATGCATTTCAATTGCAGGCCCAAATCTTGGACAGCGGTGACGTAAAACGATCGACGAGACACGCGGCGCAAGTGCGTCGCGAGCGATTAATACCGCGCGAGTAAATAACAACAAGTAAATAACAGGTTATTTACCCCTCTCCGCGGTCGCACTGCCTGACGCCGACCAACCCTCTGCCGCTCCTCTCGGAATCCTTCGCAACGCTGCTTCTCCGTAGCACTTACACACCGACCTCATACGCGCGCGTTTATTACCGAAATGCAACGAATACAGGATCAATTATGCAGGCTGCGCCGTATAATTCTCGATTAAACGCGATTCGAGAACGCTTTGCTATGCGACGTCTTCGTGGCGTTCCGTTGGCGGGAAAGAGCGCCGATAGCGGATGACGTCACGACTATCGCGACGTCACGACTATCGCGACGTCACGACTATCGCAATGTCACGACTATCGCGACTTCGATTTATCGCGCGAGTCGAGCGAGGGTTAAGAGGCCGAAATCGAGACGACTAATCGAGATGGCTTCCGTGCACGCACAAGGTGTTTAACGCGTCCTGTAACGCACGTAAACGCGTTGTATATAGAAAGTAAAAGGTCAACGGCGTCGATTCGGCATCTTAACTCTAGTTCGACTCGCGTCGCGTCGCGGCGGTAAATCGGAGTGAAGTTGCCGACGTGACGCTGACGTCATCCGCTGTCGACGCTCTTTCTCGCTAACGGAACGCCACGGAGACGCAGCGCAGCGAAGCGGTCTCTCATCGCGTTTAATCGGGAATAACTTACGGCTTGCGCAATTGGTTTCGTTGCGTTTCGGTAATAAAGGCGCATATGCGAGTGCTATAGAGAAGCAGTGCTACGAAGGATTCCGAGAAAAGGAGCAGCAGATGCTTGGTCGACATCGGGCAGCGCAACCGGGAAGAGGGGGTGAGTAACCTTACATTTTGTTGTTGTTATTTACTCGCGCGATACTAATCACTCGCGACGCACTCGTCGATCGTTCTACATCACCGCTGTCCAAGATTTGGGTTTGCAATTAAAATGTATCGATGTTCATGCCTACTGCCGTTTCCTAACCATATCGTAACCATCGCGCGCGACTCGGTCTCGTTGTCAGAGACGACACTACGTTGCAAATCCGAGTGTGTATTTTTGTGTAGAAAATTATGTAGTCACTTTTTACCCAATTCTGTGCATGCAATTTCCTCCTCCACCGATTATATATTGCATCACATTTTTTATAAATCATGTCCTAAGTAATAAATATTTCAATTTGAGAATTTTATAACTCTAACATTTTTGAAGAACAGTTTGATGAATATAATTGTTCAAGTTTCAATTGCAAATTAATTATTAACATAGTTATTCAATAAGATGTAAATGGGTACCATATTACTACCTTCTCCTCTATGCATAAAGACCCATATTAGCAATATTCCATGTTTAACTTTGCATAATTCAAAATATGTACAGCAACACATAATCGAAGAAAAAGTTAAATAATGAAAAAAAAACGCTCAAATCTATATTTACATTCGTATAATAATACGTTCAAGTTTAGAACAATGAGGAAGTCATTAAATGCTAAAATATCTTGAAAAAGTTTCGAAATGCTGAATAGTAAAAATGCCTTATAACAGTTGCCGGCTATTGTGTATTGACATATTAGCGCCACTATATAATGGCAAGTTACTAAACAAATAATTCCATAAGCAATCGTTAAAATTGGTTATGTACCAACAGAGATAACGGGAGTAGTCATATTACTTAGGTCCGATTGTTCCACCTTTTGGTAAGTACCAAGTAAATTTAAACGTATCCGTATAGGTTTACCTAACAGTTAAATTTACTTGGTGCTTACTAAAAGGTGGAACAATCGGGCCTTACAGCAGCTATATTACTACCTCTTTCTCTGATGTTTCAATAAGCCCAGCGTGGCTTCTATTTTAAAGTTTTCATACCGAAGTAGTTATTTGAGAAACTACAGTTTACATTACATGTATTATAGATTCTCGGTACTGCAGTCTATATATGTATTAGGTTTATGTGTACGATCATGTATACATTTGAACGTATTCCGCAAAATTTTCTCTTTATTTTGAACAAATGTATAATATTATAACAAAACACTGTAATTAATACTTTTAATTAAAACTAATTTTAAATTTATTCTTGTGGACTATATTATTCTCTTTCTCTTCGACTCTTTACGCAGTGTCGCTACTCTTTTATAAATAACATTCAATGTAATATGTAAATATACATCATAACTTTAAGTCTGGAATCTATTGAAGAACAGTTTGATGCATATAATCGTTGAATTTTCAGTTCAAAATTAATTATTAACAAATTTATTGCATAAAATGAAAACGGGTCGCCGCAATACCACCTTCTTCCCTATCATATCGCAGTAACTTTTCATACGTATGAAGTATAAAACCGCAGTGAGCTGCGGTTTCAAAAACGGAATTTCTTCGCAGTGCGGTCGAAATAAGTTTCGCGGAAGTGGAATTTTTAATTTCATTTCGTAAACGTTTCTTCCTTTTCTTCCTTCCCCTTTTTTTCCGGTGGAGTCAAGCGAGCAAAATAATTAACTGACCGCGTTACACGGCGGTCACGACGCTGCGCGCTCATACTCCACCCATACCACGGGATTTTATCTTCCGCGGTCGTGCCCTGAAATCCCATCCGATTACTTATTCGTCGGCACGTATTCCGCGCGTATGCTCAGCGAAGTATTAAAAAATCAACCTATTAAAGACGAACGTCCTCCGCGCATTTGCCTCGTCTCTCTCTCTCTCTCTCTCATTTCCCCTACCACTTTTTCTCCGCGAGTCCTTTGCTCGATAGCGCGGAAATAATTGACCGTGTGCATTATGCGCGCGCCATGCACCGATATCTGCATACCCCGGCGTTGCAGCGCGCCGCACCGCGCCGCGCGCACGGTGCCTTATCTCTTCCTCGTGTCCTAGAATCCTTAATGCATCCTCCCCGCATGCAATTCCCTTTGCACGTATCCTCCGTTCGTATAGAAAGACGCCTACGGTTGAAGTGTGACGAAACTGTGTTCATCGAGATAAATAAAGCGCGACGGTAAAGCTCGACGGTAAAGCTTGGCGCAAGCTTAACTTGCATCAAGATGCCATCAAAACTCTCATTGTTGCGTCGGAAAATGCCTTTTAAGATATTAAGCTCGATGCGTAGGTATATCTTCGCGTCCCTTGTATGAATCCATACAGCTTAGCCTGTTAGCAGGGGTAGCATGTAACGCCGTTAGTGTAATCGTTACTTTCTTTGATAACAATCCCTATCTTTTCTATTAGTAACGTCGTTACATTTTACAGTGACGATAACGAATTTTATTGTTGCTTTTATCATTGGTTTACAAGTGCATTGTACAATACATGCTTATGAACTGTATTGTGATTAATAAAGACCACTATTGATATCATATTGAGCTATAATCAAATAGCGACTTAAACTACAGAATGCCACTCTAAAAAAAAAGTAATAAATCATTACGTACTAAGTAATGGCAACATGTTATACTTTTACAATGTTGTCTTGTTTGTTAGCTACTTAGCGATAACGACAAGACAGTCGTGATAATTTTTATTTACTCTTAGGCCCAATTATGGATATTCCGTAACCGAATTCTACCTACGGAAATTTCTCAAAATTTCAACGGTAATTATAAATTATATCTTTTATTTTTTTCCAAAAAGAAGTATAGTTATTTGTTCTGAAAACGTGAAAGTACGTTTATATAAGTTTTCAGAAATTTTTTCGAATCACTTTGAATAAATGAAGAAAATGTTCGGTCGTGATTTATCCAAGATTGTAATACGGGACATCTTTTTGCATATTATATCATAAAGGTTAACCCTTTCTCTTCAAACGTGAATCACGATTTTTATTCATGGAAGTTTCTCGGAATTTCAAAAACTCCCAAATCCTTATCTTTCCGTAAAAAAAAAAAAAATTGTGATGGAATAAATCTCTATGCAGTGATGCGTGATCGAGACCGTCGAGTTGATTTCCATGTCGAGTACTAGTGACTCAAGATTACAGACTTTTGTGAAAAATAAAAATTTTGTAAAAATTGTATAAAATGATATCATTCTAAAAATTTTTAGTATTTATATTCTAAATTAACGTCTAAATTTCTGTTATTTAAAAAAGACTTTTCTAAAAAAATTATTTATTTAAAATAATGGATTTTGTGAACAAAATTGAGGCGTCGAATCGCATTATGTATGAGCAAAACAACATTTTGAGCTTCTTGGAGAAGACATTACTTTGCATCAAAATATAAGAAAATAGCTTATTTTTTACGATGTTTGATTTCATATTTATCCTTTATTGAAAATCACTGTTTTTATATTCCTGAATATTTCTTGAAAAAATTGGAATTCCTGTATCATTTTCAAAGCTTCATACCTAAATTAGAAAACCTTAATGTTTTTATTATTTATAATATAATAATATTTATTATAAATGTTACAAGTTTTTGAATCAAATAATTTTTTGTGATTAATTCTTGATAATTATGTAGAAAAGTCGGCAATACTTGAATAGATTTCTTAAAATGACACATGACTTACATTTATAACTTATTTTGATATAAAATCTGCTAAAAACAAATTTTTGGAAAGCGTCAATAAAATTTGCACTATTTTCTCTCGCATAGGTTAAACAATAATAAACAATAATGTTTATTATTGATAATATTGGATTTTACATGCTTGTAACGTCCTAAAACTATTTCGTTTGTATTTTTCACTTTTATATTTACCTCATAGTGCGATTTGGAACATAAAATCGCTCTTCGTGAGAATAGATAGTATTATGAAATCTTCAATTAGAAGACAGATATTTTATTTTCTATTTATTAATTATCTTCAAACACGGCAGATTTGTGTACCATATACACTATACACTAATAAGGTGTCAGAAAAAATATAAAGTGAAAAGATATAATTTTAGCTTTTTAATTTTATTAATTTTGTTGTTTCATACATAAAAGTATATTTTATTACTTAGTTTATCATCAATTTATTTTACAGCTATATAACTCTTTCCCTACAAAATTGTTTCTGAACTCTGCTATTATACTGCCTCCTGTGCCAGCTTTAGGACACAGCTCAATTTCTTAAACGCTCCTTTTGGGTTGCGATAACATTAATTATTACAAAATACGGAATACAGTATTATAAAAACTGCTATACTATCTGATAAAAGACATTTTTTAGTTTGCACGCATGTTTTATTTTTACGCAAGTTATATTTTAGCACTTGTTTAAGAAATATTATCCAAAAGTAAAGCAGTACGCCAGTATTGATGACTTTTCTCTATTTTTTTTTCCAAAATAAATTATAAACATTTGTTCTACTTGAACATATGTTCAAGAATACTTTGAGATTTTTTGAACCACTTAAATAGATAGAAAAGTGGTCAGACGCAAATCACCTATGATTGGACCAATAAAGTGCCAAACATTTAGAGATAATTTGTCATTTTTCACGTTGTATTATAAAATTAAAATAATGTTCTAGATCATTTGCATAAATACACGCAGATAAAACATAATTGATATAAAAGATATTAGTAAAAAGTACATGTTATCAAAACTACATATTTTTCACGTGCATTCCTTGCAATAATTCATAACACCTAAAGGAATTTCATTGATAGCGAGCCATTTCAGGTAAACAATACCAATAAAAGCAAGCGGATAATTTCGCGATAGCCATAGCGTTATTAAGAATTGGGAACGTGAGGCGGGAAAGGGACGCAGTGTCGCTATAAAATCCATTTCATTTTTATTTTTAACGATAAACGTACTCTTTCGAGATCGAATCGATACTTCCGAGAGCCTCTAATCCGCTTTAACTTCCCAGCAATATCTGCTTATACGATCGCGCGCGCATACCGCTTGTGTGCGGTCGCTGGAGTTTTCTCACGGACGAATGGCTCTCTTAGGAACGGTTGGAAAGGATATTGTCGCCGCGGGGCGAAAGTCGGGGATTCCGGATACTTCTCTCGCGTACGTCTTCGATTTACTTTCTCGACAAATACACCGCTCGCGCGGCTTTATACCGTCGTATTTACAGGCCTTAATGAAGCTCCGCGAGACGACGACGACGACGACGACGACGACGGTTATCCCAAGAAGCGAGATTTCGAGACGCGCGGGTGGGCGCGTGTTGCACGTCTCTCGCTGGGACACCGAGTAAGATTAAACCGCGAGAGAACCGGGAAGAATCATCTTCGGGTGGCTCTCCTCTTCGGCGCGTGACGAGTATACCACCCGGCTGGGCCGATAATTATCGCCGGTCGGAGACACACGTCTCTCTAATACTCTCGCGGTTAATTGCCGCGCGCTGCCTGCATGTCGCGCCTGCCTGCCCGCTTGCTTGCCTGCCGTTTTGCTAATGCTATAAACAACACTAGTTCGCGCATATTACGAGGATAAATCAGAAAGTACGAGCGTGTCGCGTGCGTAAATTGCAATATCCCGGACGGGAAGTATTCCGTGGTTGTCGCGTCGCGTCGAGACGTTAGGGGAATTGCACGGCGTGCGAGTTTCGCTTCGCGATTGCAGCGAAACTGCGATAATCAATTGTGGTTTCTCATGGGCTGAACTCGCTGAGAAATTTATGAAACGAGTAACATCTCGATAAAGCGAGTAGACGAGACTAGAAATAATTAATCAACTTTTCAGCCTTTTCTTAATTTTCTCAGACAAAACTGATATTTATCGAGAAAGCTAATTTTATATTAACTCGATACATTAAACTGATTACACTAGAGTCCTATATAAAGAGAGAAGCGACATTGATGTCCGAAGCTCTGATTGGTAATCTGATTGATACTTGATTGACTAAGCGAGCAGCCATATTGTGACCACAGCTGTTTGTAGAATGATACGAATGGTGTTTGATGACGTTAGAGTGGTCCCAAAATGGCGGTGGAGGACTCAATTGGATACTGAAGGCTGTGGGGGTTCGATGTCGCTTCTCTCTTTATATAGGACTCTAGATTAGACTATTTAAGATAATTATAATTAAATGAATAAGTAGCCAATAAAAGAAATTTATGTGTTTCGAGTACGTTGCTTATGTCAAATGGTCTCAAGATTGGAATAAGTTGATAATAAGATGTATTATATTATTAATAAATTTCAATATATTTTTATTTATTTTTATTTAAAATTGAAATAAAACTTGCTTATATTTAACCAGGGTTGGGTAATAACTATTTAAAAAATTAAAAGTTAATAATGTTTAATTATATACTTAATTTCAAGTAAATTTTTAATTTGAAGTAGCAATCTTTAAAACACATAATTTTGAACTTATTAACTTTTCTCTTAAATAAAAAATTTACCTAGAAAAAATACAAAATTGTAAAAAAAGCAGGTAAAAAGACAATATTCTTTGTTATTTCAAGTAAATTTAACTGACAAAATAAATTTAGAAATTAAATAATATTATAATTAAATTTATTTGATAATTTGTTTTGTAATTGTTTTATTAGCTGAAATAATCTAACTTTAAAAAATTATAACATTTTAATTTAATATAAATAAATAAAGCTTTTCAAAATTGACTTTTAATTTAACGCAATTTTCAACTAAATTAATTTTTGGTTCATGTAATTTTTTTAACGTAACTAAATTAATTTTATAAACCGTTAACTTTAATTCAATTTAGTTTTTAAAAATTATTAACGTGTCCAACTTTATATATTTAACTGTTAATTATAACACGATTCTTTTTTAACCGGTTAATTTTATAATTATTTCTCAATAAATGCAAAGTTAATAAATCAAGTGTATTAAAAAAAAGAATTATAAAATTCATCATTATCAGGAATATTTAGCATGTGTATCTTTAATCCCAGGTTAAAATTAGCCTACTTTTTGATTATGTTTGAAAAAAATTCAAATTAATAAATATTAAATAAAACAAGTATCTAATAAATAATAAACAATTAATAAGATAAATGCATTATGGGCATTTGTTCTTTAAGTGAGAGTATTCTTTTATATCACAAAAACTTATCAATTTTATATTTACATTTTATTATGTATTATTTTTATATATATATATATATATATATATATATATATATATAAACATTCTTTTGAACATATATTTTATATAAATTGACCAATTTCTTTCTTATTTATAATATTTTTCTCGTATTAATAATTTAGCATCTATACACACTAATATTAGTTAATATATGTACATTGACCTGATAGCAAATAACTATTTATTACTGGGGCGTACTCGTGGGATAGATAACAAGATGACTTGACTCTACATTTATTTTGTACTGAAGAGGACGTAATAAAAGTTGAAACGCTTGCGACGTAGCTAGTTGTTAAATACACATTGAATTACGTTATGAAATACACTTACGAAAATTTACGCATGAAAAGTATTTTGTGATTTATTATTCTTAAAATCTTACTTGGAATATTTTATTAAAAATATTTGCTTGCCTATATGATTTTTCTTCCTAATTCTTCAACAATATGTGCTTGCACTAAAATATACTACGAGCAACTAAGCAACAATGTCTGCTACATGTACAAACACGGTTGTAACTATCGCCAATGTTTCGTTTTGAATATAAATCTAATTAATTAACTTATTCCTATAGTCAACTGATCTCAATTCCACCTATGCAATTCACCGGGAGAGAATTGGATGAAGGATAAGTGTCTGTGGTAAATAAAACGGCGAAATATTCCATAAAGTAAATTGGTAACAAAAATATTATTTCTGTTCGTTCGGGATTCACTGGATTTAAGCAAAAAGAATTATTCTATTCTACCTTTTACATTTCACATTCTCGTACACCGCTTGCTCCGAATGTTTCCCGACTCATATACGAGATACACCAAACCGAGCACGTACAAGAGGATTATACATTCGCGCGATCATTATTTTCATTACGCGTTTTTGAGCGAAGCGCGGTGTTAACTGGCGTACAATGGACAAAACGAATTTATGGAACGGCGGTAATCCGAATACAATGGCGCTGCGATGAGAAACGTGCGCACCACTGGTAAGTACTCTGCCCGCCTCTCGCGTTCAGGGTGTTTTCCATCGTTCTCATGCGCGTGCATGCGAGGACTTTCCGATAAAAGGAAAAAAGGGGACCGCAATCATCGGCCACAACGGTTGAATAAATTCCAATGGCGGGCTGCGGCGCACAAATGAAAATCGAACGAGGACCGCCACGAAGGTGGGAATTTCGAGGCGCGTGCAGCGCGGTAATCAGGCAACAAATTAACCATTGTATTTATCTGCGTAATTCGCGTACTTTTTTTTTTCAGCGATTGACACATCCGCATAAAACGGATTCGAAGAGAAGCCATTCCGGTCACTCCCGGGCGCGGTAATTACGTCGTTGTTTTTGGCGATTATCGTGCGAGCGGTACGACGAGTCTAGCCCCATCCGGGTCTCGTGGAATGAAGACTCTCCGGCCGTCCTCTACGTACGTGCACTCTATGCCGCATGTGCATCTGCATTTAGCGCCGCGCGTATGCACACAGACACGCCGTGACACGGCGGAACGGTGTCGGCTTTCCGGACCGGCATTAACCTAATTTCCCCCCCGCTTTTAATCGGCCGGTTAGAGAGCCTCCAGCGGCGAATTCAATTTGTATTTCTACTTGCCGCTCCGGGCACCATCGTGGAGCGATTATCGGATTATTTGACGTTTTCCATTACGCGCGCGGCTAACGCTATGTCGAACGCTTTATCGTTCCGCTTCAAACGCCATCAATTCCGGTTGCCACGACGGCACCCGTCACCCCGCTGTGCTCGATCACGAGCGTCTTTTCTTCGCGAACACTTGACACTCGGTGAATAATTTAATTGACCTGTTAACTTGACGCGCCCCAACTCGAGCGGGGCTCGACGAATCAGATCGAGCAATGAAAAAACGTTCGAATCGTTAACAATGATAATTTCTCGATTTTAACAAGGAGGTTTTAATTGATTAATTAAAATACTGTAAATGTTATAGAAATCTATTATCGCACGCTTTTACGCTGGCAAGAAATCGTGTCTTGTTGGCCACTGATTATGCAATGCAGATAAAAATCACTTTTTGTAACTCTTACGATTCCAATTAGTGATGCACAGAGAAAACGATTTCTTTGAACTTAATAAATTTTATTGTATCTAAATGAATTTATTTGAAATGAGCCAAACAAGCCAATGTTTGAATCAATAAGTACGACCAATAATAGAGTTACAATCAAATAATAGAGTTACAATCAAATAACAGAGGTTTTTTGAATTAAATAACAAAATTTTTATTCAAACAAATGTTTCGTATAAGCATACGTTGTTTCAATAAAACAACTTCTAGCAACTTTCTATCAAATAAATACTAAAACACTGAAGAAATCTTTTTCTCTGTGTGAGATTAAGTATCTTAAAACCAAAGAAAAATTATGTCTAAATTGATCATATCGTTAAGTAAATCTAAAAGTTTAAAGTCTTTGTTTAATTCCAATGTAATTCTTGTAATATTTAAATTGTACAATATTTAATTGTACACAACTCTATCTTCTTTATCACTAGTAGAATTTTTTGTTTTTAGTACTGGAGAACAAATTTTAATATTAAAAAGAAATTAATAATCCGATGATTATTTTAAAATGTTACTTATATTTAAAAAAAAACAAAAATATTTAAAGTAAACAATAAAATAAGAGAATTTAAAACACATATTAGGTGTATGCAAAAGTTTTAGCCCTTTAATGTAATTATTTTTAATTGAAATATTTCACTGTCGTTTTATGTTTTTGAAAAGTTGATACTGAATTTTCTAAAACGCCATTCATTATGGTTCGATGATGCATATAATGTTAGAAATAATTCAATGAGCGTCGAAAAATTGTATATTCGACATTGTATTTGAATGCGTATAAATTTTAGCAAGGAACAAAATTCTGCTGAAGCATCTGAATCTATTTGCTCTGTTCTTGGGAAAAATATCGTGTCCCTCAATACGTGCAAATATTGGTTCCGTCGCTTTGAAGACGGTGATTTTAAAGGCGAGTGATTGTCCGCGCTCTGGAAGCTTAAGGCCAACAATTTGGAAATGTTGTTGAATGAAAATCCACCCCAAACGCAAGTACAACTTGTAGAACAGCTCGGAGTTAACCAAGTAACAGTTTCAAGGCGACTGCATAAAATGGGAAAAATTCAAAAGCTTGGAAAATTGGTGCCGCACGAATTGTCGCAAAACAGCATTATTCGCCGACTGAGTACGTGCGTTTTGTTGCTTTCCAGGTACAAAAAGATGTTTTTGTGCACAATCGTTACCGGCAATGAAAAAGTGGATTACGTATGGTAATCCTAAACGCAAGCATTCGTGGATCCCGAACAGTCTTCTACATCAGTGGTAAAACTAAATATTCACAGCAAAAAGGTCCGTTTGTGTATTTGGTGGGATGCGAAGGTGTAATTTATACGAGAATTTATTCCTTCAGCCGAGTGAAACGGTTCATGTTGAACGCTACAATCGTCAATTGAATGAGTTGTCCGACAAAATTGAGGAGGAAGGACCATTTACCAAGGGAATCGGAAAGTCATTTTGCTAGAAAGTCATGTTGGTCAGATCATTCGAGAAACTATCATTAACTGAAAAAGTTCTTCTGCACGCGACTACTCTCCTGACTTGGCGCTTTCAGATTATCATCTACGAGTATTCTAGCCGATGCAGCACTCCTTATTATAGCAGGACAGCGCTTTCGAGATGTGACAGAAATACGAAAATGGCTCGATGAATTTATCGTTTCCAAACGAATATCTTTCTTTCGCGAAGGAATCCGACAGTTACTCAAAAGATAACAAAAAGTTATAAGAAATGAGGGAAAATATTTTTCAGATTTATTAGAGTCGCTGTACTTTATTGTAAACAAATAAAAATTTGAAAAAGGGATTAAAAGGGACTAAAATTTTTACATACATAATAAATAATATATATTACTAACGTTCATATTATTGTTATGTCCATCTATGTATCTGTAGAATACATGGATTTATTTTTAAAATAAATAAATCTACATCTAGTTGTTCATAGAAAATGTGTAACTATATCTAAAAGTTACAGTTTTCCTCAAATAACTGTGTCTCGTTATTTTGAAACATATATCTCTTACAACACTGCTTACAAGTTCGAATCTGTTTGTGTAGTTTCAAACTCTTTATGAGCATTTCGAAAAACAAGAGTTGAACGTTCAAGCGGACTCAAAGCTAAATTAAACCTGTTCGATTTTTCATGAGTGCTTTAGTAGAAATTTATTTCAAGTGAAAAAATTAATTTACTGAGATTTTTTTTATAAACAGTATTTAAGCCCTAAGACTAATTTTAGTCTTAGGGCTTAAATACTGTTTATAAAAAAATACGATAAGAACTACTTGTAAGTATATTTTGAATCCTCACAAGTACTTATTCTAGGATTCGAGACTAATAATAATTAGTCAGTATCGATCACTTTGCAAGTGCAGTGTATGAACTATTATTGCTTAAGGATATATTATTGGAATTTTAAACCTTGATTATTGGATTTGATTCAGACTTTTATATAAGTACATATTAAATGTGATCTTATTTTTAGGTACAATATGAAGGAAAACGTGCCTTATTGGCCCAATTATGGACATTTCATCTTCGACGACTCTTTTATCTAATTAAAGTGATTTTAAATAGTCTTTAAAAATTCATGAATGTACTTTCAAGTTTCTAGAACAATTATCTGTACTTCTTTTTGGTAAAAAAAAGAATGTAATGTAGTAATAATAATAATAACATATTCTTTTCAGCGTATACAAGGCAAGAAGAAAATTTAGTTTACAAAATTTTTCTACCACTCATCCATTCTTTAAATCTAGTGCTATTTATTTTTTATATTTACACATATGAAATGTACAATTTAATTACCTTTGGAATTTGGAGGAACATTCGGGATTAGAAATCGGTTGGACTCGGAATACCCATGATTGGATCTTAAAGTAATGTTGACATCGTCTGTTTTACCTGTAAAGAAAAACAACTTTGTTAAACAAGTTATGCTGCGTTTTACATGATTATAATTTCTTTTATACAATTGAAATACACACGTTAATGTACATATGCACTGAGAAAAAGTGCTATTGAATCAACAGCATCAGTCTAATTGACAATATTTTGTTAATTCCTTAACAGTATTAACGAAACAAAAAAATCAAAGTAAAGATAATAGCAAATACAAATAAATGAATAAAATTCAGATGAATCACCTACTTATGTTTGTAACAGCCCGAATGTTAAATTGAATCAAATTACGTTTTAATTCATATTACAGCTTTTTTTCAGTGGACGGCCCTGGTCAATTTTTTTCCCAAAAATAAAAAAAATAAAAAAATTATATTAGAGAAAAGTGAGCTCAAGAGCCACGCAAGATGTCGGGTGCAAATAAATAACAAAAATCTCCAATGTCAGGCAAACGTTTCGATCTTTAATGACGGTCTTCCTCAGTGATAATACAAGTCTATAAAACAACAATCGCACTAATTAAGATGTGAATTTATCACAATAAACAAATAAAGAACAGAAATAAGAAATGAAAACAAGTTATAGATAGAGATTGTGCAAAACCGCGGTGTACATCTTACTACAACGTCTTAGAATAAAAATATTATGAAAAAAATTATAGATTTTCTTGTCGACTTTTACCTCGATATGACCATAACTGTCAATTCACCGCAACATTTACTTAGTGAAAAAGTTCTATAAGTCATATGCGCGAAATACAAGTAGAATCGAATGTAAAATAAATAATATTGAACCAACAAAGTTCAGAAGTCTAATTTAAAAACGTATAATGTTTGATAAATTGGATGTACATGAAGATTTCGATGTAATAGTGGGAATCTGTTGATGTTTCATAAACCGTATGTTTTGTAAATCGCGTTTACGTAAGTCGCGTTTAATCGGTAAAGTTAAGACGACGTCAGTATATCGCCTTGAGAATTAATTTCAAACGTTCTCTAAGGGGCGTTTCGTTTTGCCCCATTTCGCACGATGATCTTCTGACATTTTAGCAAACGGAAAATTTTCAAGAAACAGCGAGATATATAAGACCTTGTATTCAACGTTATCGTAATAGTCCAAAGCGCGAAGATCTAAATGTCGATTGGAGCACTTCGAGGCTCAAACAGTTTTGCCGCTCGAGATACCATCGACTCCGGCGGCACTTATGCAACGAAGAAGTTGCCGGAATGCACTTTCTGACGTTACGAAATACGCGAGGCGTCATCGTCTTCGCGGCGCTCCGGCGGACGGATGGAGAATAAAATGCACGCGTCGCCGAATGGATGCGGGACGGTCCGTTGAAAGTGCACGACCGCGTCGCATTCGATGGTGCCAAAGCCGCAAAGTAAGAGCGACAGTCGTACGTTCTCCCGATAATGCATATCGCGATCCGTCGAATCCTTTGACAGTTGCGGGTATGGGTGGCCTGTCAAGACACAGCCCGCGTTACACGAACGATCGAGATATAGAGAAACGGTTCCATCGAGAAAATATCGAGAGTCAAGCCCGCCGCCTGTCACGAAACAAAAGATCTTGAGAGCAGCAAGAACTCGTGCCTGCAATACGCGTATAAAGATGAAATATGTTTTAAGGAAGAGCCAAATGTACCGAACACTGCAATATTGAATAATACGAAGAGCGAGGTCTATCGAGAGGAGAGAAGAAAGAAGGGAGAGTGTAAAATTTTCTTTGTCATTGTTAAATTATTTTTTATTCACCTTCCAACTGTATGTGCCCGAAATTGGATGTAATCACCTGATGCGATTCTCGATGATTTAAACTTTATAATCACGATAAATTTATAACGCTAAAGATGGTTGGAAGCCAGGCAAAATGTACGAATTAAGGAATAAAAGCATGTATAATAGATATTATAGATATATTAAATCATTAAATGTATCAATACGCAATTATTGCGGTTTTGACTTTTAATTGCCTCATCACAATGATTGATTTTTAAAATTCTCAAGAGTCCAGAAAGAAATTTGAAATTTGTACATGTGACTTTACGACTCAAAGTAACACCCGCTTGTAATTGTAAAACCGACAACCTGCCTATCTAGCTCTCCTCCCTAAAAAAGAAGTATTGTTAGAAAGGATTTGAATGCCCCAAAACCAAAGTTGTCTTAACTCTAGTCCGGTTAACGCCACTACTAGTGACTCTAGCCCTTGATGGAGAGAGTATTGCTGTGGTAGGAATGTTTGCTTGCGAGTTAGAATTGGCAACTTTGTCCAGAGCCATTTCGAAAGACTAATGTATCGCTGAATACAGAGTCTTGTAGTCTTTCATGGACGTGTTAGTCCAACAAGTAACCTTTTTCTCTAAACCATAATAAGAAAACATAGATATTAGAAAACTAATTAAATCTCTCTCGACACTCCTCGTGTAATTTTATACACCTTTCTAAATTCATTAAACTACGCGATGAATAAATTTTTAGTCTTAAAATGCAATTCTAAGTTGAATGGGAATGGTGATATCAAAATATTAAATTGCAAATTAAAATTGAACGATGTCTCGGAAAGTATACAGAAAAAATTAGTATCAAATCAACAATTCGTTGTTTCATATATACGCAAGAATATAAATTCTTGAATTTCTTGAAAGAAATAAAATCGTCTTGTGTAAAAGAATCTTAAATATACACAATTTACTTACATGAAAAAACAAGAGTTCTTCATTTTAGCAAATTATGTCTATTTAGGATTAAATATTTTTTCAAGATTTTATATTCTTGCTTATAAAACAATGAATTGTTGATTTGATATTAATTCTTTTTTCTATATAGAGCGACTCGATTCCTGGCTAAGAAGTATTTTTTGTCACAAATTCCTCACAGTATTTAAGGACAGAAAGTGATAAATGCTTGTTAGCATCATTATTATCTTGATTTAGTATTATGATATTATATCCTTGTTTAAATTCGCACAAATTTATTTGGCACGCAATTTGATGAAAATGTATATAAAATTGTACAAAAAAATATCAATGCAAAGATCCGATTATGATCGAGGAGCTTAATCTTTAATTAGTTATTTTTCTGTAAATAACAATTTCGCTAATTTTGCTTATTTATGAAATGTTGTTTTTGGTCAAAACAACATCTTAAAAGATTTTAACAAATTCTTTATTTAATTATTTAATGATTATCAAAAAATAGAATACCGGAAGATGGACAAAGTTCGTTGCTCGTTTCATTAAAAATAAAAAATTCAATAAACAATGTTTATTAAAATAATTGTAATTAATATATAATTTAATTTATATTAAAATATATAAATTATAGTTTATTAAGGTATATAATTATTATCATATATTAATATATAATTTCGTTTATTAAAGTAATTATAATTAATATATAACTTAAGTTACAATATTGATAAATGTTTTATATAAATTTTTTTCAGATTCTTTGAATGTTTTAAGGCAGAAAAAATAGTTCCGAACGGACAGGATATCACTCGAAAAAACGCATATCAAAGGGTTAATTACTGTCATTCTAAATTTAAGTTAAACGGCACCTTGCAACAATGTTGCAACAATCTGCGCCTACTTTTTCTTACACACTCAACATCTCGGAACACAATCATTAATTCTTGCTACGTACTTTTGCATCAGTTCTCGACTCATTCTTGATGCGGCTCTGTTGCGATCTGATAGCAGAGGTCCAAAAGGGAAATCGCGATGTTCGCGAGCTGCACCGTTAACCAAGGTTTCTGTTCGCTCACCGTCCACTTGGCTCCATTCGCAAGCGGCTTTTGAGTTCGACGACCGGATCGGTCGAGGATGCATTATGCCGACGATGGATTTGTGACGGTACGCCGCGCGTTAAGCGGCTTCGTGAACCCCGTTCAAAAACGGGATTCCCTGTATTGCGTGCCCGTGGCATTTTTATGATTTGCAACGATCGATACCGAATCGGTTAGCAACGCGGAAGTGAATGTTTCGAGGACACGAGGAGACAGGCAAACGAGCACGAGCACGGTAAAGCATCCGCATTTGAAGGTGACGGTCCATGAAACTATTACATAAAAAAAAGCTTCATCCGTTATCACCGATCGTCGTTAAATTAGATCGATATATCATCGATATATCGATCAATAAATATCAGTTGAGCATTAATTTTCTAATTAGCAGCTCACATCTTTTACGATATTTGTGCGTAATGGACCATCTCACATCTTTTACGATATTTGTGCGTAATGGACCATATATATATATATATATATAAAATATCGTAAAAATTATTGTAAAAATCAAAAAGTTGTAGAGTGTTTATTTTTTAAATTAAGTCATATCTTCGCAACACAAAACTTTTAGTCCCAGTCCATAATAGGTGTTGCAAGCCTTCAGCCGTAAGAAATTGACCAATATATATATATATATATATATATATATGATGAAAGAACTTTTTCGTGTGAATTCGCGACTATTTGAAGGAAAACCTATATCATGCAGTTTTATTCAAATACTTCAGACGTATCCTTGCCTGCCAGAAGATATAAAGAATCCCACGCAGTAGACGATGCCAAGCAGACATGTTTCATCGAAATCGGATTACGAGACATTCGGATAGCAATGACATACGGACATCGCGCGCCTTCCGTTCGCGCATGTGTTATGCATACTCCTGTTGCAATTGCACCGCAAAGGCGACGGCAACAAAATCGATAGCCCCCTGGCTTGGAAATTATAAGCTGGAACTCTAAATATATAACCGTAGAATTTTTCATTAATCGAGTTATCGATCGTTCAAAACCGATATCGAAATAATTTGCCTGATTCTGTATAATGAAACATGAGCGACTTCGAGGCATCCATTGCACATTTGTGTCTCGAAAACGGCGTCAATTTTTCTTCCTATTTGTCATAAACTTTGGCGAATTTATGCAATAATCTTTACAATTTTTTCTTCAATATTGCGCTCATTCTGTCATTCAATCGATAATGACTTTCAAAGTTACAATCAATGTTACAAACTTACAGTTTTATTAACCCTTAAACACAGCACTTGGGTTTAGAGAAAAGGTTTCCCATACGAAATTTCAATCGTTTGCTGTGTGAAGAGAGAAGGCTCCTTATTACAATTATAATTATACAATTATATTTTTAAAAGGAATGACAATACCACTTTTTCTTAATAATCACTCTTTAACTTTGAATCGCGATATAAAGTCTTTAAATCCCGGTCTACAATAGGTGTAGTAAGCCTTAAGAAATTGATCAATCATAATTGAATATAAAGAGAATAATTGATCATAATTGGTCAATTTCTTACGGCTGAAGGCTTACAATACCTATTATGGACTGGGACTTAAAGTTTTGTGTTGCGAAGGTATGATTTAATTTAAAAAATGAATATTTTACAACTTTTTGATTTTTACAATAATTTTTCCTTAATAACCGCACAATAGGTCATTTTTTCGGCAATAACGTTTATTGTCACATTTCTGAGATTCTGAACTGTCATTCAAAAAAATTTGTCTAAATATATTGAAAAGATATTGGATGTTATGACTTCTCTAAGGCCGAATACTTAGGTTGTGTATAAGAGATTAATTCTAAAATCGTGCAGATAAAACATGATCTTTTCCAGCACACTATTTTTTAATTGCCTGTACAGATTTAAAAGTCCTTTTCTACAATTAACGTATAAACACTAATGTAGTGCGAACTTATTGACTTTATACCAAAAATGAAAAAAAAAATCAAAAAATTTAGATCTGTTTTATCTATCCTTACTTAACCTAACATGGCATCTACAGATGTCAACGTGTGGCAATATTTGCTTCATACAAAAATCCTGCAGTGTATTTGTACAAATTAAAAATTGTTCGGAATATGGATTACACAAAAATATAGTATTGCGTTCTTAATGTTATATTTAAATACTTAATATGGAAAATCAGTGTGTTTAAAATTTGTGCATGTACATGTATGCAATATTGATGCAGTAGTATCTATTGTAAGTCGTTGTTCAGTCGGTAAAATTCACGACTTCTTAAATAGTACAATATTCACCATTATATATTAAGAAGTAACGCATAATATTTTAATATCTCCTTTCTTCGTAGAATACTAATTTTCCGAGCAATTCATTTTAATTGAAAAGTCGCGCTATCGAATGCTTTGCACAGAAAAATCTCAGAGGCCACGATGAGAGCGAAGCGAAGATTTCTCGAAATAAATTCGGAGGAACGGCAATTATCACGGGAAGGCAGCGAGTAGTCTGCGAAGGTGGCGGAGAAAAAGGAAGGGAAGCAAGAATGAAAATGACGCGGAAAAGCGAGCGTCTAAGAGGAAAGAAGACAAGGTCCGTCGTTCGCTCGCGCCATTCGCGCACCTCCTCCCGGATCTTCTCCTCGAGATTCTGTATATTTCACCTCCGGGAATACGTGGTCTCCGCTGCACCGCACTTTCGCCAAGAAACTTTTTATCGGTGGCATTTCTTAACAGCGGCACGCGAGGTGGTCGCCCTTTACGCGAGCAAGTCGCGGAAACTCGCAGGAGAGCATTCATTTTTCCCTGAAGAATGCGCTCCGAGTCGTTCGCGCGGCACGATTGCGAGTTACGAATGCTCATGATCCCTGAAATATCGGCCTTCTCTCGACGAATCCGCTCGTAAAAAAAAAAAAAAACTGACAGCGCGTGTTGTACATTATGAAACATCGCTGTTGCATTGTCCGTTCATTTAAGAGAACGAGAGGTTTTTATTTCAACCGTTTAAATCGGCAACGATGAAAAATTGAACCAAAAAAAAATGTATACGTTATGTTGTGGAACACGGACGGTTGTAACGGTTGAATTAATTGGTCTTGGAAAACATCACCGGTTTCCAAAATAAATTTCATCATTTTCGAAAGCGGAAATTGGTAGAAAAGTGCATTAATGCGCAAATATTCAGCTACGTATTTCAGGATAACTGGAGGGAAAGAGAAAGAAAGAGAAAGAGAGAGAGAGTTCGCCAATGCATGGCAAATAAATGAGAAATAATTACCTCAATTTATCCGACCAGCGAAAACGGAAGTTTTAGTTCCATCAAAACACGGTTACTCGAGACCGAATAAACATAGCACGGGAAAAACGAATAATTAACAGATAGTAACCACGTCACGCGGGAAGTAATGCAACGCGATAACGAGCTCGTTTCTAACGAGAAACGTCAGCTCCACGCTCGGCGTGTTTCGTTTAGCGCTGCGGAGGGCTATAGGGGATGTTTACGCGAGACACGCATCTGCGAATAATCCGGCGGGGATGGCATACAAATCTGTGTGTATATACCCCCCATGCGCGCGCGGGGCGCCCGCGATAGAGCTGGGTCTGCTGTCGTTCGCGAGAAAAGCCTCGTGAAGCCAATAAAAGCGGATTGCGAGAGGGCCGCCGACGTGTGGCAGAAGAGACGCGCCCGCCAGCGCCCGCCGACCTGCCCTCGTAAACCTCTCTCACGCGGATAATGCCTGAAATCCGTTACGAATGCGACATTTACGAGAGAGCGTGACTTTGTAACGAACATTACGCGAAAAATTGCATTGCCACCGATAATGCCACTCGTCTCTCTCGCCGAGAGAAGTTGTATAAGCCCCGTATAAATATAAGAAGGATAAGCGAGAAGAGAACGAGAAAAACAGAAAAGGGGAGGGGGGAGGAGCGATAAAAATTACGAAGCGCGTCGAACTCCTCGCGAACGTTTCGCTCGCGAACGTTTCGCGACGATGATGTATTTTTCCATTTATTTTCGCGACACCACAGTTTCGCAATAAATTTTGCGGTTGCGAGCGATCGATAAAATTATACGATTTAATTCGATAGATGGAACCCCGGACGAGGCGAGAATGCCCTAGCAGTTTTTCCGCCGGGCGCTAGGACCCGCTATCTCGCCACTTTTATCTCTTTCACGGCGATTTTCCGCCGTGCGACGACCGCGAGGAACTCGATTATCGAATTACCGGAATTCTCGGAGAATTAGGAAATAATCTCTTAACGCGTCCCAGAGTTGGCCGGCGAATGTTCGCGCGGCGAGAACCGGGAATTTCGCGGACCATCATGGATATTTCTCGCTTCGCTTCCCGATTAAATCTTGTTTAGCACAAATTAATATCCGTCCCGGAGTTTCGGGATCTACGAAATCACAAAGTTGAATTTTTTCAAGGATAAAAGCTACTGCGGAGAGCACGAAAATTTCTAACTGTGACTGATTAATAGCTTTATTAACCCTCCGTGGCTCAACCGGGGATTTGAAGACCGGAAAAAAGTGAAAAACTTTTCGGGTCAAACAATTGTGAAATCGTATTCTAGAATGTTGGGAGAGTGTACCACACACACAGATTTTTTTTCAGACTTTTCTAAAGCCCAGAAACCCTTTCAAAAATACTATCAGGCGCCAGTGACCCGATTAAGTTAGGAAAGCAGCGAAAGAAACATTGGACCACGTTTTTTTGAAAGTGATAATAAATAATTTGAGATTTACAAAAAGGCATGTTTCATTGATCATCAATGTGTACAAAAATAATTTTTTAAAACAATTTTGACTTATTTAAATTAACTTTTACTAGGCTCTGCTCTCAGGCGGGCCCAAGTCTTTGCGCGATAACTTTAACAATTTTCAATTTTTTTTAACAAAACAAATTTTCACTTGTGTAAAATACAACTCTCTAAGACTTGACTCGTCAAGGGCCACTTTTTTAATTACAACAATTTTTATAAACATTTAAAAGTCGTAAAATTTGTCGAAAAAATTAAATTTTTCCTTTAAAGTACTATAATTTTTCAATTTTTTCAAAATTTGGAAATTTGGCTCGTCAAGTCTTAATGACATCATTTTACAAGATCATAATAATTTTTCTTGTTTCTACAAGAGCATAATAATTTTCCATTTGTTTTATAGAATATTAGTTTGCAAATATTGGAGGAGTGTGTCGTCGAATGGCCCTAATACAAATTTATTTTAATACATTAAAATCACTTTAAAAACTAATTTTTTATACAATAATAATCAATTAAACATGTCCTATTTCTAGACATCAAATTTATTTATTATCCTTTCCAAACAAAAATTTCCAAAAATCAGTAACTTTTGCACTTTTCGAGAAAGTATGTGATATATCCCTTGATGTTTCTGTAGATATATAGAAACCAAAATATGTCTTATTAAACTTGATCAAGAGTCCATTGATAGTAATTAATCGCCCGCACGTTACTGACGGCTCCACCGTAATCCTAAACACCTTCGAGCAAGTGGCACTAGAGACTACGGCTCACTGTGTGCTCATTAACATGACATGTATACGTCCTTGTAATAGGAGCACTGCCTAGTAGACACTCTCGCATACATTGAGCCCTTAGAATCGTCTCAACGATTAGACGGAGCGTACTGAAACGCGGGACTAGCAAATGGCAGGAGATAGAGACCGGATGAGGGCCACGAGAGGAGAGATAGATAGATAGAGAGAAAGAGAGAGAGAGAGAATCACCTGGGAAATCATCTTACATAGCCGTGGCCGCGCGCTTCTGCCGCACGGCGACTCGGCAACTTATCCCAGTCGTTTCTCGCGGATCCTCAGCCTCGTTTAGAAAAGAGGTCCTGCGAGCGCAGAGTTAATATCGGCGTTCACGAAAGCCGTTCGTTGAGCCCGCGTCGCTCGATTAATCTCTCCCCTGTTCGATTATTTTTGTCGGGTCGCATCCATTAGCGCGCGAGCGATTCGTGCGATACGCGCTTCTTCGTGACGCGTATTAATAATCGTGTTTTATACATCCACTCGGTGTGTGCGTGCGTGCGTCTACGTACGTGTAAGGCGATGAAGATTGCGTTTTTTGCAACGAAGATTGCGTTAGCGATAATTAATGAATTTGCCACGTGTACATTGAATGAAACGCGCGTTTTCAATTTTAATATTGCATACTGCCTATTATATACGTAAGAGACTAAAATAACATTTTATATGTATATATGTATATATAAACGTATGCATTATCTGCAGCTCAAGTTAACTGCGCATATAATTAGTATTTGCAATCAACTCATTTATACATGAAGAC
Organism: Solenopsis invicta; assembly: GCF_016802725.1. NCBI lineage: Eukaryota > Metazoa > Arthropoda > Insecta > Hymenoptera > Formicidae > Solenopsis > Solenopsis invicta. The sequence goes on along the minus strand of NC_052670.1, from coordinate 15,364,000 downwards.
AATTTTCTCATAAAAGGCCGAAAATGTCATGAAAGTTGTACAACAATCTTGTATTTTGAAAAATTTTATGTGATGATTTTCTGATTTATTAGTACCTACTACACATATTTTATATTTTGACACAATAAAACATAAAAAAACACGTTTGATTATTTTACTAAACTGTATAGTTAAATTTCAGTGATTTTAAAATGTATCGAATAATTATAACTCTTTATTGTTTCAAATACCTAGTAATGATAAACATATACGATACATAGGTATATAAATTTTACAATGTAGCATGTTTTCGATCTCACTCATGTCTACTTTTAGATGTAGATTAACTTCGATCTTCGTTTAACTGACTCTTAATCTTCCTCTAATTCTTAAAACTAGAAAAGGATAAAAATTAATTTAAACATAAAAGTTAGTTTATATTAATCGAAATGGATATTAATCGGTTATGGTAAGTGATTGGCGAGATGTTTGTACCATAAACAGAAAAGGTATAACACATTTCATCAATCAATAGAAGAATAGAGCATGCAAGCAGAAGATTTATGATACAGAAATTCGGGTTAGAATCCTAATAGGATAAGCGTGTTCTTCAAAAAGCGATATATGTATTTAACATTAAATATATGTATAATCATGTAAAAACAAAACTTCGTTTGTGATTATGCATCATTATATAAGAAAATTTTATTTCAACCTGTAAATCTTTTGCTTTAAAATGCCGCATAGTAATTTTTATAGAACAGTTCATAAAGAGTCTTACTCTTCTATATATTTCAATAACTCCTATTTATATATGACGGGTTGTTAAGAGAGTTGTCCCGAGCTTATCACACGTGATAAAATTTGTAGCAGATTTTGTGGTAAAATATAACGAAAAATTGTTTTCGTGTAGAACAGTTTAAATCTTATATTAATGAAGTTTGCAGCATCAACAAGCTCATCTAGAGATTGGTATTTCTATGCGATTACGAGACAATTACATTGCAGCACTGAGCATAAAAATAGTAAACTCGATAAGAGAAGTGTTTAATTTTAAAATATTAAAATGTTTTATTTCTGTCTCTGCTTTTTAAACATTTAGAAATGTTTCGTTACAAACCATGTATATGGATTTAAAACACTAAAATGTATAAAATTGAAATCTTTAACGGGTTTTAAATATTTCAGTGTTTTAAATCAAAACACCGTTCGAAACAAAACATTTTTAAGTATTTAAAAAACGGAGACGGAAATAAAATATTTTGATATCTTAAAATCAAACACTTCTTTTCCGAGTATAAGATAAAACCGAGTTTGCGGATATCCGTACGTCTATAGCGCCCATTTTATTGGGACAACTACGAGGATCTCAATGCGCGCTCGGACGAAAAGACCGAAACCAATCTAACGATAGTTCATTCCCTCTGCGTCAGGATTGAAACAGAACCGCGCGTTTGCGTGCGAGAGGCGAGAGACGGGGAACGAAATGGAACAAGAGAAACGGAGACACTGGCCGCTTTGAATAGCTTCGTCAAATAAGTTGGTAGACCGCAACACGCGTACCGCATACCTACATCACCTGCCGCTACGTTCTCGTACACTTTTCGCGGTAGGTAGCTCATCGCCGTACACCGTATGCATTCACGTACATACATACAGTGCATCTTCACGTGCGACGACACGATACAAAGTTTCACCACCAATCGCGACGCGGCTGCATTTTACGATCGGCGTCCCACGACACGCGTTTTTGCACGATCGCATGAAGAATCGCGCGTGTATATGCTGTGTTCTCGCTCCCTTTTATTCTCTTGTCACCTGCTACGAAGAATAAATTGCTCTACGTCGAATGGCAAAATTCGAAAAGTGGAGCACCGGAGTTTATCCGACCGCGACACGTCGCGTCGCGAAATGTATCTTGTCGCTACTTACTCGCGAGGATCGACGAGAAAAAGAAAACGAGAAAAATGCCGCTTGATAATATAATATTCGTACAGAAACGCGTGTTACAATATTTGGTTGTATTTATTATTATATGAGCTTCTTGTATGCTAAAGTAAAATCGTGCAAAGGAGAAGATGATTACACGGTCGTCTATTTATACATTTTGTACAATAACTTTATGAATAATAATATTTGAATTAAAAACTTAATGATTACATTCGTCGTGTTGCTTAATCGATGCTACACTCAATATTATGAAATATTTTATTAGTTAGGATGTTATTTATGAAAATGTGAGGATACTGTATAATGAATCGAAAAGAAACAAAGGCGGTAATGGCCTACAAAAATATATTTGAAAATTTGTTCAAAAGACACAGTGCTTTGTCATAAAATTATATATTTATTTAAAATACAGAAGTTTATATGTAAATGTATGTAAATATACATGACCCTTCTGCATATAGGTCAGCATTCATAGTTTTATTTCAAGATTGCTTTAAATAATGTCTTAAAGTGCTGATACGGCTCTCTAATTGATTAATGACATCTTGAAATGGTACTCAAAACGGACTTAAATATAAGAATGGACTATAAATACCGGTTATAGACTGCAGCACTGAAAATCTGCAATATATACCGAGTAAATTGGAATTCCTGTGTTTTACCATAAGAGATGACTGCAAAATTCAACCGTAAAATTCACCCTGTACGTATACATGTATACACACAAAGTAAATCTTACAGTTGCAGTCGGTAAGTCATCTCTTATCATAAAACGTTGACACAGGAATTAAAACTCACCCTGTATAATGCAAACCATAGATTAACAGTAGAATTACAATAAATAAACTTATGGAGTGATTACGTTGAAATGGAAACTTCGAAAAACAAATCATGTCAGATTTCTTCAGATGTCAACACGCTTGAGAGGCTGCATTAACAAAATTCCATGTTATTGTTTAACTTTGTAACTCGAAATGTGTAGAATCGATAAAACAAAACGTTAAATAACTAAAAATAAACTCAAGTACATAATATACGTATGATAATTTAATTTAAAAAGAATAATGTAAGTGAATGTAATTAGATGCTAAAATGTTCCTTGAAAAAGTTTTGAACGACTCAAAAATAAAAATGTAACAATTACCTTGTAACAAATGCACCATTACGTAACGGCGGACTCTAGTAAACAAATAATTCCATAAGTAATCATGATTTGTCTTTTAATAACGGAGATATACGAGTGGTTATACCCACAACATCATCTCTGTTCTATAAATATAATGTTGCTAAAGATCATATATGAAACTATCGTTCTTAAAGAACGAGTATACTGAAGCAAATTATAGACATTTTTATTACAAAATATCTTTCAATTAGCTTTAAAGAATTCCAAATCCTTTTATACAATTAAGTACGCGCAAAAATGAAAACGGTAAAGGGAGATTTTATGATAATAATGAAAATTTCTTTTTAACTGTTTCAAGTTTTTAATGTGTCTAATGTATTTTCATTGTTAACACGAAATCGCTCTTTGCCCTCTTCATTTTATTTAAAGTTCCGTAAAGCCAATTCAAAAATGTTTTATAATAAAAGAATCTCGGTAATTTGCTTTAGGAGTAAGTAAAATAAAACGTGTCTTTTTAAAACTATTCTTGAGAAGAGCACTGATCGTCAATCAGAACGAGTCAAAGAGAACGAGCAGTGTCGCTGTTAAGATGTTAAAGAATCCATACACGTCAAATCCATACACTTGCGTCGGGCGCCGGTAAGCGCTAATTATCATAAATTGTAATAATTCATTATACCAGGCGTTATCGCCTGATCAAACACACCGTCCACGCGTGTCTCGCGTGCGCGATCGCTGGTTGGCTGACGCGTTTCGCCGGACGTGTATCGATCGCACGATAATGCGAAATGAAAGGAAGGAAGTGAGGACGGGGAAATGCAGAGAGGCGAAAGAGACAGGCAGAGAAAAGAAAGAAATTACTTTGCGCAATAAAATTGCAACGGACGCATGACGGGGAGGGAGAACGAGATGCGCCGAATAAATCTCTTTTCCTCTCGTGCTCGCGACCCAGTCCTGAAAATTGCGAGAGAATGCGTATATAATCGAATCGCCATTGTCCCGGGCGTGGTTGTCGACCCGGCCAATTAAAATAACAATATGCTCAATGGACCGTTTTGCATGCAAATTAAAGGGGGTCACTCGTATTCGACTGTATCGACACTTTTCACAGTCGTCGCGCTATATTGCCACTATATCGTATCGACACACTACTAGTTTCCAGTACGCTGCCGTTAGCACGGAGATCGGTTGTACGAGCGAATCTTGGATATATCGCCGGGATTACGCTAAAAATTAGCATGAGCACTGCCGTGTGACGAGGAGAAGTAATTTTGTGCGTCATGACACGAGCTTGATATGATAGGAGCATCGGAATTTTATTGTATATCAACGTTATTCTGAATTATTATGTAATCCATTTATGGTCCCATCGATGTCAACTTTCCGAATTAGCCTTACTCGACTATTCTTTATTTTAAGGAAGATAAAAAGGGTTGAAAAGTCAGTAAATTTTGTCTAGTTAATACAGGAATTAATTAAATTCTAAATCCTTTCGTGTGACTTATAATATATGTATGTTAATAATTAAAAACTATTTCCAAAGTTACAAAATATTAATGTATGAAGGTACTGCTGGTACGCATCCATCACGGTGTAAATTGTGGTTTTGCAGATTACGGGTGATCTAGTTGACATATTTAATCAAACAGAATTATGTTTCGGAAGCTTACCACTATAAAGTGAATTAGAATAAGCGAAATCCGGCAAAAATAAACAAAACGACGACAGAAAGTACACAAAATTAAAGAAATAAAATACTTTTTATTATTATAGAACAAATAATAGTATACAATTGTTAGTTTTAATACTTTTTAATTTAAAAACCATTTTAATATTTTTGTTCGTTTCGAGTTATCCTTGCAAAACCACAGACCACCATGCAATAAATCAGGCTGCAATAGTTTCATCCGTTAATTTTTTGTAACTTTGCAAATAGCTTTTTTATAGTTAATATATAACATAACTGCTTACAAAAAGATTTTGCGTTCAATTTATATTTATATCTATAATATATTGACAGAAAATATTTCTGGATTCGATGCCATGTATCATAAAATAAGATTGATATGAGAACAATTATATTGTTGGAAGAATATTTTATTTTTCTTCTTAAACAGAAAAAATTTTCAATTGCATAAAATGATCTTAATGTTATCCCATTAATTTTCTCAGACAGTTTTAGATTAGATTATGGAAATTTTTGGCAATTTCATAATATTCTTGATTTGACAATAGATCAATCCAAAGATAATTTGCAAATTATTTTTATAATAAAATAAAGGTTTATTTAATAAAGGTTTTACAAAAGCGTTTACTTTGTGGATATTAAAGATATTTTGTAGCATAAAGGACCATAAAGACTCACTTTACAGACAAAAGCTGCTAAGCTTTACATGAATGTGTTCCCAATTACGTAGTGATTAATCATTGCCCGTTATGACGTTGAGTAAATTTTCATAAATTTCCTAAATTTAAGAACATATAAGCTGAAAATTATACGTATTACTCTTATCTCAAAACAATTAGTCAATCTTATTTAATTCAATAAAGGAGAATAGAAATTATAGACCTTATCTTATTGTTCAAAGTTGCAATAAGATTAAATAACGTCGAGAATATTTTTAGTCTTGTTATTAGAAATCTTTTCTGATAGAACATATTAACGCGTCAAAATTAAAATTCCGCTTAAAAACAGATCTGAAACTAAATCAAATGTGACAATAAATTAACTACATAAAACATCGATGTAACAATACTTAGAAAGTGAATTAATAAATATATGTTATTAATAGAAAAATGTATTAAGTTTTATTTAAATTAAAATAATTCAAATATCAAGCGACTTTCTGGCAAAAATGTATGTATTAAAATTAATCACAACGTTTTGACCTTAGATTTGGATTCTTTTCCAGTGAATCAATTGTGATATACATTAAGACACGTATATAAAGGAAAAACGTTCGACAGAGAGTTGTTGCCAAAGAATCTAAAAATTCGATACTAAAAAACACACAGTATAAATACAAAAATTAACAAAAAATACTCGCTGAACTTACATGTTTCCATAGTCGAAAATATATAAAACAGTTAAACTTCAAATTATTTTTAAATTGTTTGAATACACTTGAAAAATGTGCAACATTAAAGAAAACTAATTTGGTACTTGTTCCTGCAAATTAATAACATTAAGGAAATGTACGGATGAACGTGTATCTCTATGGAAATGACTTTACACGTCCGTACATTTGCTAATACGCGCCCACAAGCAGGTCGGACATCGAAGATGATACGTCAGTTTCGCTTCCTGATTCCCGATCACGTATCCGAGTTGAACCGCGAATGCATATATACACGCACGAGGAATATCGATCCAGACTGCAACACGTCGATATATGCATGTACAATCGAGAGGATTAATGCGTGATCTCCCTCGGTGGTAGTTTGGATTATCGGACGTTGCGAACGTATCAAATGCGTTCTGCAATCCTCGCAAAGTCTCGAATCGCATGAGATGACGCGTCTCGAACGGCAACGTCGTCGTCGCGAAAACGGAATGAATGTCGCAGACACGGAGAAATATCGCGCGCCGCGTTCGTGTTGCGGAGGCATCTCGAAAAGTAATGCGCATATGCCAGGCTAAATGGGAACGCAGCGTCGGCCTTTTATTATTTTACTCTGACGTAGCTCGGCGCAATTTTTTAAGTTACAGGGATTTTAAGTTAAAAGTTCTCACGTACAGATTTTCGCGAGCGCAGGTCCTACATCTCCCGGTCCACGGTGGCGGCGCGGCGGCTGTGAATTTGCGTCGTATGAAGACAGATTTCTAAAGCCGAATTCTCGATTCCTCCCAATTATTTTTACCATCGCAGAAAATGACAAAGCAAATATGAAGACAAGAGGGTGTACGGAGTGTACGTCAAACAAGTGTGCAAGGACTGTCAGCAGTTAAAGGCCGGAGAGGAGGAGAGGAGAGAAAGAATTCGCTTTTGTGTCTTTGACCGGAAGAGGACCTCGACCTGACGGTCGATCCCAGCTGGCCGCGTGTGTACATTCGCCGCGTACGGCCGCCTCAGCCGAATTCATCTCGGAGATATACATATTTGGCGCGATATGTGACGAGCGATCGCTGCCCCATTCGTGATCGTGCTCGCCTCTTTCCAACAAGATTTCAAATTTCGTCACGCTGCGCTCTCTCTCTCTCTCTCTCTCTCTCTCTCTCTCTCTCTCTCTCTCTCTCTCGTGCGCGTGTGGCGGGTACGTGTACATTACGAGCATTACGATACATGTATGACGAGCACCGACGAGCGCTCGGTGGACCGGTGGTCGAAAAAAGTAATGAGAGCGCGCCCGCGTGAGATTATTTATCTCGCCGCCCGCCCCCGATCGCTCGACTCGAATTCAGCGCGCGCGCGGAGCGAAATCAGCGCGCGAGGACGTAATTTATTAGCGCGGCTTTGCACCGACCTTTTTCGTAATCGTCGCTTCACGAGCGACGAGACGGAAGGAGAGGCAGAAGAAGGAGAGGCGAGAGAAGAACGCGCGTCGCGCCGTCGTCGTTCTCCTTGGACCAGGATTCGGTCGAGTCGAAAGGGGGTCATCGGTTTTAAGAGGGTTCTTCGGGATCCTTCTCGCCAGCCCCGTCCTTCATTGTTTTATCGCTTCATCCCGAAGAACCACTTCGCCTCGAGTTCCACTACCTCGGGGCGATCGATTATACGCTCGCGTGGCCGATGATTATTACTTCTTTCGAGCAATCTTTTCGCACGAGGGAGTAATTCGTCTGGCGCGGCGGCCTCCGCTCGTCCCGGACGTCGCGCCTGCTGCCTGACGTTTTTAACATTTTGCACGCTCATGGCCCTCTCGGAGAGCTAGAGAGACACGTGAGGTCGGGTTAGCCTTCGATCCGAGGATTACAAAGATAGATACATTTTAATAACGCCGTCTCCGAAGCAGGCATGCTTTGCGATCTTGCAAATCATCGAGCAGCATTGAGCTCTTTGTTTTCTTCCTCTTTAAATTTAATATTCTCACTAGATACATACAGATATTAGAGCTATTAGAGCTCAACCCTAACGGTACATGATATCGAATGAATATTGTGATGTTTTACAAATACGTGTACCGCACGATATCACGATATTGTACGAATGTTCGTACAATGATCTAGAATATTCTAGAATATTCATACGATATCTTGCGCTGTTAGGGAATGTATCTTCAATCATTAATATCACACGAAATAACGTAGATAACTAGTGCAAATTTTATTTGCTGAGTTTTGTAAAACTTTCCATTGTGAAACTTAAATCACAGCTTCGTCAAGAATCGCGATACACGGCAAAAGATTGCCGTAAATGAATGTTATATCGTAGGATCTATCGTTGTGAACGAAATTGCTTCAAATTTCTGCACAGCTGCGGCTAACAAGACGAAATTCGCGATAATATTAAATAAAACCAAACAGAAATAGCTCCGTCTGCTGTAAATTAATTTAGTTAATTACGGTCTTCGAATCTTTTGGGGATAGAACGAGATGGATAGAGAAAAAGAGAGAGAGAGAGAGAGAGAGAGAATGTACGTATACGTGTGTATGAGTATGAAATATCCATGATTTACGTGCAAATATTGCTATCGACCATTGCACTTTTTGCTGCAATGACACACATAATCCTTATCACACGTGCATTTTCGTGTTATTGTTGCAATAATAATTATAACAAGTTGAGATTAATTCAATACCAGAATACGAGAAACCTGCTAAAAGCGTTGAAAATTCTCCTGAAAAGTTAATTCTACATCTATTTCATTCTCTTTTACATAAACTTTCAATCGATGATCGTATAAACATTTCACGCAAAAATGTGCACTAAACAGAATTGTGTCGATAAAGCTATTCAATTTGAAAAGACTGATTCGTACAACACAGTTGGAAAATTTTTGTTACATAAATATAACACATGTCGCATGACCCAAACGATCCACTCAAATTTTTGTGCTAATTTAACACAAAGTAAGTTAAAAAATAACACAAATATTATGTCAAAAGTTAACACAAAAAAATGTTATACTTTGGTATAATTTGGAGGCAATTTGTGGAAGTATATTTTTCTTTAGTAAAATTAACATTTATATAATTTATAGTAGTAAAGTTATATTATTTTTAATATTCGTCATTCTATTTGTTAAATATCAATTTAATATTCAACAAAATATTCAAATAACGTAATACGTTATATAAATTATATAAATGTTAATTTTAATAACACTTGATTTAAAAATTTTAACAAGAACACACCGGTTTTGCCATAAATACAAAATGTATTTTATAGTATATCAGAGTAAAAACTTATAAATCATATTACATAATTTTTAGCATGTTATTAAACTGCGGAAGAGTGATTTGACACGACTAAAGAATAAAATTTATACGTGACATTTTTAACTGTACATCCGCCCAGCACTGTATTTTCAGTCACGAATTTATTCTGCAGCGACGTCGTCCAATTACACTCGCCGGCGCGTTGTCTATCGTCGCGCAACAACGCGACGGTAAATTAGGTGAAGTCCTAATCAATCTGAGAGCATTCGCGGCTGCGCTCGGGAATTTTTATCGTCGCTCGTTGCGCCAAACGTTTTCGTATGCATAATGGGCGAATGCGGGAGAGAGCCCGCCGCCGCGGTTATGCAGCCGAGCCACGCAGACGAGAGAAAGCAGGCGGATAGGAGCCGACGCGGCGGAGGCCAGTCAATCTTCCGGCGGAGAATTGGCCCATCGCTCTTCAGCAATTTATGCCTCCGGCCGGTTGAAAAATGCCGGCAGCCTCGCGCGATGCGGCGCGGCGTGGCGCGGTGCGGCACGATGCGATGCGATGCGATGCGATGCGGTGCGATGCGGTGCGGTGCAACGGAAACGTTTGTATTCTGACCGGATGCGCACGCGGATCAGTTCCACGACCCTGTTTCAACCAATATTCCGCACCACCTCCTCCTCTTATTTAGCTCCTCGCTCCTCCGCGTTTCGCTCTTCTACGCGTCCTCATTTACTCGCGCTCCCGTCTCATTCATATTTATTGCATCCCCCGCTTATCCCCCGGTGTACCCTTTCCGCGAATTTGTAACGGACAATGCAAAAAGACAGTCTCGGCTTTATATCGGTAAGCGATCGTATCTCGCGCTGTAACTAAAATCGGACGTATTGAATGGAAAAGTGACGATTGAAAACGAATCCGTACGACTAAAGTATTGTCTTACGCATAAAAGGATACTTTATTTGCTTCGTGCAGCGAACCGCAAATTTTCAATCGTTATTTCACCGTTTACGTACGTTCGCTTTACGTATCGTTCGAAAAGATACAGCTTAATCGATTTCCACGGTAAAAAAAAATATATATATATATATTGCGCTTCTTTTGTTTTACGAACAATTTTTAGTTGCTTTCGCAATACCCAGCGAGACGGAAGAAATCAGAGAGTTGGTTGACCAACCGCTACCTAAAGGCATCTCGCAGTACAATGAGAAAATTCATGAGCCGCAGTACACGTATGCGCACCAGCACGAAGCGACTCCCGACGATTTCCATTTTCCCTACGCCCGCCTCTTTGGCAAATCACGAGTTATCATCCATCCTATTTATCTTACCCGAGTAAAAGATAACCGGTTAGATGCGAACTCGACCACCTGTCCGTTCAGCCACCTCTATTTTTCTTCCGGCAGAACGGCAACGGGCAGAATTGCTTTGAAGGAAGACTCTAAGTGGTTGAATCCTGTCCTCGAAGTGCCTGGGATAAAATCGATCCGAGCGGAGACCAGGCAGCATACTCGACCTCTGCGTGTCTCCGTCGTCCCGGAACTTTCAGCGAAACCGGAAGAACTCTCGGTGACAAAAAAAATAACACGAGGGGGGGTGGAGAGAGGGGAAACGAGGCGAGGCAGATGAGAGATACTTTTCTGAACTCCGTTCGAAGTAAATGTCGAAGTACACTTTGCCGGAAGTTTCACTTCGCTTCGGTGCACCGAGATGTCCTTTTACGATGGCGCGAGGATTATCGGCGCGCCGTTGCTCGCGAATCGCGATTGTGCGAGACGGGATTCTCCCTGAAGGCCCCCGATAAGCTCGAGGACGTGGAAATTGATGCAAAGTTCGACGATCGGTTACGATTAATAAAATTGCGAATTACATAGAGATTGTTAATTCTGCATTACTATTTACTTGTACTTAGTTATTTTTCAAGAAGATCATATTTCTGAATCGATTTTCTTGCAGGGAAAGGACTGCAGTTTTGCTAAAATATCTAAAAAATTAGCTAGATATTGAAAATAATTATGTTGAACCATCCAAATAATTATGAAGGAAGGATTCGAGCATAATGAGCAATGTTGCAAAAAATTTTTCTCTCTACGTAGAAAGAATTTCCTCATAAAATTTACCCTGAAAATCATGGTAGTCGGATAACATTATATTTCAAAGAATTTTATGTGATGTTCTCTGGCTTATTAATATCTATTATATTACGCATATTTTACATTTTATTATAGTAAAATATAAAATATACTTGTCCATTTTCACTAGTGTATATAGTGAAAAATTTCAATAATTTTAAAATATGTTGAACATTTTATGATTATTATTATTTTTGGTTTTAAATACAATAAATGCCAAGTAGTGATAAACACATACAATATCTTATACAAATTTTACCAAGCGGCATGATCGACGCGCTGTTTACACCATAAACAGACAAATCGATAAAAGAAATAACGTAACACATAAGAAAGGAAACTCATGATCCAGAAGCAAAGTTGCCAACTTTGGTCCACAAGCAACATCCCCTTCACCTAGGGCTAAAGCCATTAATAGTAGAGCTAGCCCGGTTAGCACCATTACTCTAGTAGTGGTTCCAGCCTTTGGTGAAGGGGATGTTGTTGTGATGAAAATGGTTGCTGGGCCAGAGTTGGCAATTTTGTTCAGAAGTCTCGGGTTTGAATTCTATTACGGTAAGCATGTTTTTTAAAAGAGACGATATTCGTATATAACATTAAATACATAGTCATATAAAGACAAGTTTATTATATGATTATATATCATTATGTAAAAAAATTCTGTTCCAATTAAATTAAAAAACAATTTCCCTTAAAACATTGTAATTTTTCAACACTAATTCTTATAAAGCAGTTTATAAAATGTCTCTTACATACTTAAAAATTTCCTACAAAACTTATTAATATTTGATAGGTTGCTAAGTTGTTCAAAGCGTGTCACTACACATGGTAAAATTTGTGTAGCGACTGTTGCGGTAAAATATAACTAAAAGTTCTCCATAAAGCAACTACAGCAACATTATATGAAATGTTCAAGCTTCTTGCTGGAATGTCAAAACTTTTTGTACATTGCTCATCATGCTTGAACGTCCATCATAATTATTTTATATATTTAGTATAAACACGTATATATATCTTAAATATATGTACATAATTATACATGACTTGGTTGTAATTATGATATTGCGCAATAATAAGATAAAAATTAAAATCTGATATTGCAATAATAACATAACAATTATAATTCTTTTAAAGTAAGGAAAAGAAACAGATTTCTATATTTAACAAAAAACAATGTAGGAAAAAACAAAGTGGGCTATTGTTGCCCGAATTGTATGAGAAAAATGATAATAGTATATTTAAATAAATAGTGAAAATAAAAGTACAAATTACAAGTCGCGTTATAATTTACGTTCCTTTATTATATGCGTAACGTTGATTATGGTAGCGCTTAGCTATAATTCATTCGACGTTAAAACAGCCTTTAGAAGACACATGCAAAGCTTTGTAAGTACGTAGTCAAAAGTAAAAGTATGACATAATATTCAGAATAATATTATTTCGAATAGTATACGCGTATAAATTACTGTAGATATTGATTATCTTTCAGAATAACTATAAAAATGCACTACTTAGCAATTATTGAAAAAATTACAGACTATGACCATCTTTTCCGTATGGCCATAATACCCCAATGTACTCTACATTGCTTCACTACTAGCCGTTTTCCTTGTGTTTCACGTGTTTCTGATCCATCATATATCTACACAACTATTTCTGCATAATGTATTTTTCCTTCGAAACGACTCACGTCATTTCGCCGTTTATTCAAACTGAACTATTACACTCGTTTCGGACATCCGGTTCGAATAATGACGTAAAGTTACCGCGATACTCATCGGAATTTCCAGAATTTCGCTGGTGGGCGAATGTCCGCCGTGATGTTTAGAAACGATCCGCGAAGCAGTGTCGTAACAACGATAATCACCGAGTGGGAAAAGAGCAACGTGACCGGCAATTTGGCCAGCTTACACCGGATGTATGCGCATTCCCGGTAAAGTCGTGCATTCTCGCACGTCCACGACCTTTCCGTGGGGACCGCGAGTTACCGGATTCGATCTCGGATGCCGCAGCTTCGAGGGCTGCTGCATACAAAAAGGCGCCTACTCCCGTTCTCTTACGTGTTCACGGACATGTTCTTCGAGCGGGCGATCCTCGGATTCTCTATCCCGGCCTCGTATCTGCCAACGAGTCGGATGTGACTTCCGAACGTAATGAACATCGACGTTTGCACGTATCTTGTAATGTCTGTATTTGAACAAGATATCCCTCCCCATCCCGAATAATTGGTTCAAGGATTTTTGAGATGCAGATTGAAACGCAGTGAAAGATATAGACGTTGCATATTTCCATACTCTTATTAGGGTTTTAAAACTAAAAGAGAAATAAGAATTAATATTTATGTATTAAGAACTTAATTCAGGCGTTAGATGAGAGAGTCTAAAAAATGATTAATGTCTGCGGTGCAATCGTAAAACTACAATTTACATGTAGGAAATATTACTCGCGTTTGATGTAACACGTGCTTGAAATCACGCTGTTTAATCATACTAAGAACTCTAAAAGCACATTTTGTCTACGAACAAACTACTAACTGGCATCATTCCGAGCGCGGAAAACTTTTTGAGTACGCGAAAGCGGGTTGTAGTTCACGTTCGAGCGAATTTCAGAGAAGGTCTGGCGTTCGTTCAACTGGCCGTAATGCAAGGACTTGAAAAAAAAAATAGACTGAGACTTCTTGGTTCGGAAATAAAGTCAAACTTATTCACAATAAACAGCTCAATGAGCAAAAAATACACGGGGAGAATTTTTCGTTACATTCTACCGCAAAATCCGATACAAGCTTTCGCCATGTGTTGTGATAGCCTTGGCAACCTATCAAATATGTACACCCAAGGACTTTGATTCTGTCCATGGGGAAATTTTCCAAACTGAGAAGTCACCACTTTCTACATACTCGCAGTTTATGATTAATGAAACAATTAGACCTTATTGGTCGTTACGTTAATTATGAACTGTAAGTATGAACTGTAAGTAGAAAGATAGCGATTTCTCAGTTTGGAACATTTCCCCATGGACAGAATCAAAGTCCTTGGGTGTACGAGTAATAGGAATTTTTGAAATATATAAATATTTTATAAATTGCTTCATAAAAATTACTATGCAGCGTTGTAAAATATTCCAAGACAAAATATTTACAGCTCGAGCCAACATCTTATATAATGATACATAATCATATATAAACACTTTGTCTTTATATAATTATATATTTTACATAAGGTTATATATTGTTTTGAAAAAGACACCCTACTATTCAAACTCGGAACCTTTGCAGTTTTCTGCCTTGTATACTGCACTGTTAAAAATGTCAGGAAATCCAATGAATTTTCAAGTTAAATATGTATAACTGAAAAGTATGTGAATAAAATTGAATGCATTTCGGATAACATTAAACATTTTTAATGTTTTTGATGTAATGCTTGAAATTGGCTTCCGTTACGTTAAACTCTGCTACCTATTTTTAACAGTGCACGCTATTCTTTTATTGACAAATGAATTACGTGTTATTTACTTATGCTATAAATATCTCTCTGATCAATTACCATGCTGCTCGTTAAAATTTTCATGAGCTATTAAGGGCTAGTTGTTCCATCTCTGGGTAAACTACGTAGTAAATTATCTAATGGACAAATGTCTATGTCTACACATCCATTATACGTAGTTCTATGTATAGATATAGACGTATAATGGATTTATCCATTAGATAATTAGCATGCAGTTTATTCGAAGTTGGAACAATCGATCCTACGTCAGAAAATACTATGCTACATTATTAAATTTATGTAAGATATTGTTTATCGCTACTTAGCATTCGATTTCTTTAAAATAATGAAAAATCATCAGAAACATATTTTAAAATTATTGAAATTTTACTATACAGTTTTGTATAGTAAAATATAATGAAACATATTTTATATTTTACTGTGTTAAAATATAAAATATGTGTAATAGACGTTAATAATGTTGTTACAATGTTGTTTTACGACTATCATGATTGTGTGCATGCAGCGTAAGTACATAAAATTCCTTGCGAAAATAAATGTCAATGTAACCGAGACATTATAATCGAGTGACGCGAAGCTACTCATCCGTTTGCGCACTTAGATCAATGCTACGTGTGAACAGAATAAGAGCACGGAAACTGCACACATAAATCAAACAACACAGAACTATTTTAGCACGAGTCTCGTGCAAATTCGGCAAATTGAGACTTCCTGCAGCGATGGCATCGAGCACGATGTAAACGTCAAATCTGAGCAAGCTTAATACTCGAGAACATATTAACGGTCTTGTCATAAAATAACAGCGACTTGTTAATAAAATTTAATGTGGGAAAATAGGATTCGTCAAATATTTTGTTTGAGAGACGAAAATATTATAAAGAAGCTAATGTTATAAAAGAAGCTATATTTTATAAAATGTTTTTTTCTAAAATAAAACCACTGACATAAAACGAGCCATTTCATATAAATAATTAATTCAAACGAGAATTCTCCGAGAAATTTTCTGATTATCTGGCAATAAGATCATATTTTTTTTTTCATAAAAGTTGCAAATCCATCAATTACAAAAACCAAAAAACTAGCATTAAATAATAATTAATCAATGCCGTGTAGATTGGCGTTGAAAATGATAAATCGGACTTCAAGTCGGACCCATCACTATGTAGGAGAGACGACGTGAGGGAGGAAAACATTCCGACGACGGCATCCTGAGGGCAGATCGGGGTCCATTCATCGTAAGCCGTCGGGGGAAGTCCCGGAACTGGGATTCGGATATGTGTCCAGGGTCAGTGTGCCGTCGGTCAGACCAAGAAGAAATAGCTGGTTCTGGCATGTAGCCAACTGCCTTCAAGGAAGTCTTTCTCGCTCCTTCTCTCTTCTCCTTCTTCCCTTTCTCTCTCTCTCTCTCTTTCTCAGAAAGATGCTATGACTTTCTTCCTCTTTCGCGCAACATCATTTTCACTTGCGACGTGGAGAATATCGATTGACTTATTGTTAGAATATCGCAAGTAGCAAAGGTCTTACCTCGATCGCGGTCTTTAGTGACCGATAATCATAGCTTAATCAATCTTTGGTTTTTGACCGTGGAAACCGAACTGTCGTTGGCATAAAAGAAAGTGCAAGAAAAAAATTACAAATGTGTAAGAACTTCTTCGAACTTCCAACTTCGCCTTTCTCGTTGTTATCGTGCTTACAAGTGGATCGCGCGGAACGAATAAATGACGTAAAAGTTTGAAAAAGATATGATAAAATTTAATATTCCGGCAATATCGTATGCACGATAAGGCTGCGAACTCCGGTGGACAATGCTGTTCCCGAAAAGATTGCTGGTGAACCGTAACTGGAACAAAAGCAGGACGCAGTAGAAATGGGAAAATTTTGAAGATTCAAATCTGTGTCGCTGTGCGCGGGGGGAATCATATAGAAAATAAGAAACATTCCAAATATGTAGAAACTTTCCCCTCCGGTTCTCTTCAACTATGTGCACGCCGAGACCGGCGTACAATGTAACTCTCAAATCCAGATGTCGGTTCGGAGAATATTGCACAATGCTCGCAACGAAACCATTGACATGCCAATTAGTGGCGACCGTCGGACTGGTAAACGCCGACGAAACGTGCCGCCAATTTAGAGCAACTGGATCTGTTACTAATTGACGACCGAGTGCATCGCGGGTCGGTTCCAAGCGAGAGAGTAAAATAGAACTAGCTTCTTATATGAATGACCTCCCGTTGATCTATGCCTATGAAGGAAAGAGAGCGTGCTGTATTCTATGATACCGCGAACATACCATCGGCGCTTTTGAGAATTATAGAGCATTTAAGCAGCAATCTCTTCGATAATATTTGATAATCTATCACGTGACACTTGTATCATACGTGGTACTTCAGCAGAAAATAGTATGTATGTCTACTCTTTATGTACACATTATATATAGTATATCTTTTAATTTAGAAGAGAAGATGGTATTATGGCTTTTAGGTATAATAACCGCTCTTAACAGGATGCTGGCGTCGCGTCGTCAGTTTGATCAATTGACGTGTCTTCTTACTCACATACGATTTATGAAGCATCAGCAGATTTTTACATCTGTTACATCAACTGATCTCTACATCTCCATCGAGATCTCAAGTATACTCATATATACAATTTGTCAAACATTATATTCTCTTCAATTGCTAAGTTTTTAAATTTAATTCTAATGATTTAACATTATTAATTTATTGACACCTATCTCTGCCTTTATTTTGCGCATCTAACCTACTTAACTTTATCATAAAATAAATATTTCGGTGAACTGACAGCATTGATCCTCTTTTGAAGTAAAAGTCAATAAAAAAATTTAATTTTTTAATCTTTTCCTGTTTTTGGTAAAAAGTAAACCAGAGGTGTATATATTAGCATGTGTAATTATGTAATAATTATGTAAAAGAAGTTATAATTCTGTAAGATCAATGTAAAGTGTAATTTTTTTAACAAAATAGTATTTTAAATAAAATAGACAAGCAGCATTATCTTAATATCTCCATTATTAAATAACAATTTCTAGTAATTATGGAATTCAAAAATTAATTACGGAATTAATGAAGAAATGGATTTCAAGTACATTTATCATACGCTAACCTTTGTGTGATACAACAATCTTTAATAAATAATAATTGTAAATAATAATTCAAAAAATAAATATTTTCTTATTTTCATATTTATATTTAATCACTGTTTATAAAAAAGAAAAATTATAATATAATATATATTTATAATACTTCATAATATAAAAAAATACTTTTTACAAATTATAAATGATCTAGTTAACATAAAAATTGTTTTTTAAAATTAAATTAGTATTATTAGAAAATCACTGGTAGATAAAAAATAAAATGTTTTGTTCGATAAAAAAATCGTAATCTTCAAACAAATAAATACAATTTGTTATTTTAAAAGAATGCGTTTGATAAACAAATTTATAACAATTGTTTTTATAAACTAATACTTGGTTTACTATATAATTAAGGAAAATTTCTTTTTTCAGTGTATATTTCCTTATGTATTACAGATCTCAGATAAAAATGATTAAAAAGCATTCATGTTGCCTGACTTAAAAGAAAATTCCAAGCTCTACTTGTCAAGAAATATGTCAAGAATATTAACTATTACTCTATCATTAAGATCAATCAGTTCATACATGAAAGCGTGATTTAACGTTCCATCTCAGTCACTCGTTATTAATTTATGGCCAATCTGATGTTCCCATATGTTATGTCATATCTCGTAACCTCGTCTTTTACATAATAGAGCCAATGTCTAGAAGTCATACTAACGGCGGAGTCAACGTCCGATAACTGCCCCCGATCATACGTCTCCTTTTTGAAGTGGCCACACGCTCGCCTACGATCTAGTGCACCGAATTATTTGCAGCTGCCATTGCTACTATTCTTCGCGCGTGACAGAGAAATCTTGCGTCTCGATCGTGCAATAATGATCGCTCCTCTCCAAGTCGATCGCTTCCCTCCAAGCCGCATGGACAGTGTCTTAATAATCGACTTATCAATCTCGAATAAATTGACCGGACGAGATCACTGACCGCCTATATATCCGTCCGTGCCATCTGCGCCCGCGCACGAAGATTATTGGATTAAATAAATCCTTCTGTGCTCTAGAAACGAGTGGCTCGACGTGACTGTAGAAATAAGCAAATTGTATGGTTTAAGGTTCGGCAATATATTTTCCGTAATTATAAAGATTACATCGTGAGATACCGCCGGTCGCCGTAATAAATCGAGATGCCCGCGTGTACCTGTGTGTAGAGAAGAGGAGAAGGTGGTGGAATACCACTTTGTTTCTTTTAAATAACTCAATAAACATTAACGCGACATAATTCTTATCGTCACCAGTCATAAAGTTCTATTACCTTAAGATAAAAGTTTATCAGTTTTTTAAGGTCATAAGAAACTTTTAATTATAAAAAAATACAAATTAATGATCCTTTGCGGATCTCACACTCTAATAAATCTTACAAAATAATGTTTTATGAACATTTTATAAAATACACTTTGTTAAAAAAAAAATTTTTTTTAATAATTTCTTTGCTGCCAGTAAATATTATGTAATGTCCACTATGAGGTTGTAAAGTCACAAAAGCGGTCATAAAAGACTCACGACCTTGTCCCGTATTTTATTTACTGAAAAAAGCTTGATAATAACTATCAAGTGTTGAGTGAAATAACGTCAATTAAATATTTGGTTAATGTAATCAACAATAATTTTATTTTTTCTGAATATTTAGCAAGCATTATCAAATTTAGTAATATTTATAAAATATTTAGCAAAGTAAAATTATTTTAAAATTATATTAACCGAATATTTAATTGGCATTATTGCACTCAATATTTGGTAGCTATTACCAAATTCTATTTTCAGTGTATGCCGAATTCATGCACACATTACGTCGCGCATTAAATTCAATTGCATTATTGAAAGTCACATCCAAAGCTGAAGATAAAAAATTAATATTTAAATTAGTATTTCTCAAAATTACGTAAAAAATAAAACACCTGAAAAAAGCTCTGTTACGTGCGAAACTGAAATTCAGCTTTTACAAGAGCACAGTGAACACTAATGACCAGTAACCATCCTTCAAAATCCAAATAGAAACGAAGTAACGAGGTAACTTTAACGGTTGCTCTTGAAATTTCGCGCGAATTATACAAGATATCAGGGTATCTCATCACCCCACACCTATCGCACAACCCCCTTCTCTCCTCTACGCAATCGAGACACGCGTGATTGTAACACCGCAGACTGTGGCATTCTTGGCGATACTGCGTAAAGTGCAAACGTGTCATTGGTATCTCCCGTCGCGATCTCCGAAACATCGAAATATGTTTACGCGCCACTTAAGTAACACTGTAAACAAATATCCGCGCTGAGAGTACGCGTTCTCCTATCAGCGAGGAACGCAGTGCAAAATAAATTGTGTGCATCAAGAGGACGGTATCGGCGATTTCAGCCGTCGCCGTCGCGACGCAAAAATACGCCGTCCGTCGAGCAGCGTGTAGCTATATCAATCCCATTCTCCTCGGAATGAACTCGCGACAGCTGCGCTTTCCTCGATTGTCGCGAAACCGCACACTCGAGCGATCGTACGTACGTGCGGGTCGATAACGCCGGTAAAGACGCCGGAGCAAGTGCCCTTGAGGCAGCCAGCCTCCTCCCTCCGACGAGGTCGTCCGCCGCGTTGCGCCGGTCGTCTCTCTTACCTGAGTCTACGGACACTTAAGCGGCTTACCAGGTAATTTGCCAAGGGGAGATCGATAACCGATAATTTACACGCCGGTTACACGAGACGTCCTCGGACGACTCCATCCGACTCGATCCAGCCGGCCAGCGCGTGGGTGGGTTTACGAGAAATCGCGCGCGGCGCCGATTACGGCACACCTACATACGTGGTGCGACGGGTGTCCTTACTTACTCGTGTATGTACGTCGCTCGTAAAATCCTCGAGGTTGGACAGAGGCGTCTCGCGCGCGCATTGTCCGGTACGCGGCGGCGGCGGCGATCGGCGTACGATGGCGTAACACGCGAGCGAGAGGGCCGCTAATGGGAACGATCGAGCGGCGATTTTAGATGAAATCGGCAACGAGACAATGGTCGATCGGAAACTATAATTATACACTCTCCTGCGGCTCGTTGCCTATTAATTGGGAAGTAAGCGAGTAAAGTTTAATTAAAAGGCGCTTTCTCGACGCTTTACTTTGATACGTATTTTTGCACATGTGTGTGTCATAACTAAATGTTATAATTAATAAGGGGAAACTTATAAATAATTTAAAAGAACGTAACAGTTAATTTTGTTATGTCATTCTTTTTACCTCTCTTTTCTCTTCTATTTTTTCTAAATCTATTATTTTTATTAAACTTATTAAATTTATTACACATTTGTATTTCCTTGTGTGTTGTGTGTGTGTGCGCGTGTGCGTGCGTGCGTGCGTGCGTGCGTGCGCGTGTGTGTGTGTGTGTGTGTGTGTAAATTACATAAAATTTGTTAATATATTTTTATTTTAACTTTATTCTATTTGTTAAAATTACTAGTTTATTAATACATAACAACGCAGCAATAAAAAAACTATACTTTTTTATATTTATATGTGCATTATGTTCTTTTAAATTATTGGAATCTTTTCTTATTATTGTTTAGTTATGATACATGTATATAAATAAAATAAAATAAAATAAAATAACTTTTTCTATTCTTCTGTCTCTCTCAGATTTACATAAATTCTTCCTCTAAAATTTCTTAAAAAGTATACATTCAACTATTTGAACATTTTTCTGATATATTATATTAAAAAACGTATTATATATGTATAGGTATTCGGTCGTAATATTAGAAGTATAGAGAACACAAAATATTCAGTGTGTAAGAATCCCAGAAAAATTTAACCAAAATTAAATTTTAAATATATGCATTAATTGAATTTAGCTATGTAAATAAATTTAAAAACTATTTAATATAGTACTTTAAATAACAATAATCAGTGTAATTTAGTTGCTAAGAAGACCGACATAAATACGAAACATTAACATTTCTCACAGCATAACGTTTATTGTTGAGAAACACGTTACATATTTGCATACATATATTTCACTTTGTGTTACGAACAATACCGTTTTATATATAAATAACGTGAAACTAACAATAAGTAAAGCGTGGTGTATGGAAAGCAAAACTTAACGATACTCATATTACATACTCAATTTAATTGTAATTAATCACTTTTTTTAGTATATCGTGTGACTATCAATATTTACTATATTTCCGAATATTTCCCAGTAATCTTTTCAACTCGCATATACAAATTTTTTCATACAATTTAATTCACAATTTACAAAACTTTCAAGAATTTGTGGATTTTATGTAAAAATTAACAATATTTAATCAAAATTTTTTGTTACACTCCGCGCTCATATTTCTCTTATAATTTATGATTGTAATATATTTTTGATAATAATTCTATTTCATTATTCTACGTTTTTTTATGACTATTTATACATGTACATTATTGTAATATTATTTTTTTAATTGGTCAATAATTAAGCGATTATAGATAAACCATCATGTAAAAATATCATAAATAAATATTTACAATAATCCTATCTTTAAAATGTCAGCAATTTTGATTTTAAACACGAATCAAAATATCTTAAAATCTTATTGAGGAACTGTTGTGAATGTATCAAATTTTACATAAAGACAAGTGTGTTTGCGCTATTTCTGCACACTATGTACAGAGAAAAATGAAATGTAACATAAAAGAAAAATAAGATAATGCCAGTAAATTGAAAGATATAAACAAGAAACAAAAATGCGCGACAAGATGATCGGGACGCAAGCACTCCTAAGTTAATACGCAGAATGCCAAGAAAGTATATGTCAATATTTTATGAAGTGAATGTAGGACACGCGATATTAGAAGAGAATGTTATATTAATCCAATATTGATTCTTCCTCAAAGAAGGTTTAGTGTACATAATTAAATAACCACGGTTAATGCGTCATAACGCAGTTTAACAATAATCCTTTTCTTTTTCTCTCGGAAACAACTTAGCCGCGCGATAACTTTTCCGCGTAATTGCGAAATCTAGTCGCGTAGGGAGATGCATTTCACCGTGCGTGACAACAAAAGGGACGAGGGACGAGGTTTCGCTTAGATTACGTCACAAGAGGACGACAGGGAGAGCGGGAGGGAGGAAACTCGGGAAATAAAATGATAAAAACACCACGGAAAAAGAAGAAAGGCAGCGAGAGGAAGAGAGAGAGAGATGACCGAGGCACAAGGGAGCTCTCGTTCCATGGCTCGCCTGTTAATTACTAGCCTTATAACCAGCCGGTGCCTTGTACCATCCAAAGGGTGAGAGAGAGAGAGAGAGAGAGAGAGAGAGAGAGAGAGAGAGAGGGGAGAAAGAGGCATCAACGCCTGCGGGGTGAGAAAAAAGAAAGACCAAGTAGAGAGGGCGACACAAAGTGAGTGAGAGAGGAATTCGGAGCCACCGGGAACAAGCTCACCCCCGTCGACGTTGCTTTGCCGGTGTCCCGTTAATCTCATCTTAACAAGGGTTTAACTCCGTCTCGCGAATTCGCCAGGTACGAACGCGCACACGGGACATCTTCACTAGCGTGTACACGACACTATCAATATCCGAGTGTGCGAGTACGATGGTAGCACATGTACGCGCGAGTGTCGCACAGAGATGGTGTAATCAAGTCCGATCCGGGATGTGTTAAACCGATATCTATTAACCCCCCCACTCGGCAAACTGCCGTATCGTTTCCGGCTAAACATCTAGGGACAAATTAGCTTCTGCGCTTGATTAACTCTTTCGCCGCTCAAAATTGCCCAGCTTGGGATTAAAATCTTCTTCTCGGCTAGAAATGCACCGTGTCAAGGTGCTACTGTTACTTTATAAGGCTGAAAACTCTCTCGTCGCACTTCATACCACTTCCAAGAGATCTTCGGACTTTGGTTAAGCTACGTATTTGGCGTTAACAGGTAACAACGATGACTCCGGTGCGCCTGCTCATGATGTAATGTGCCACAGATACTACTCTGAAACCGTGTAACAAGCAAGCATAGGTATTTGCATCTGCCTGCACGATGGAATATGCACGTGTGTATATGCGATTGTTGATATACACGACGTGCATAATACTCGGATAAGGCGATTCCGCCGCTGCTGCGGAGATGTATTAAGCCTACATCTATTAGGGTGTGCCGTACACCCTCCATGACGCAACGTCACGTTCAGCGAGAGAATTGCCCTGAGCAACTTGAGAAATGTCATTAAGTGCTCACCGAGGCGCAGGCCAATATGTGCGGATGCGGGTATGTGTCAGCCGTATTAATAAGTTATCGAGCTCTATAGTATTGGATGATACGATCTATCCTACCTTCCTACATCCAGAATAGTGATCTTATCAAGTGCTGCTCAGCAATCATTTGCCATAAATGAATCGTCAACATTATAATATATTGAAAATTCGAAATTCTTTGTAATAGAAAAATTCTATTACATGTGAGTACATGTAGGGTAAACTCGGGTAAGATGGCCATAGAT
Organism: Solenopsis invicta; assembly: GCF_016802725.1. Taxonomy (NCBI): domain Eukaryota; kingdom Metazoa; phylum Arthropoda; class Insecta; order Hymenoptera; family Formicidae; genus Solenopsis; species Solenopsis invicta. The sequence continues at coordinate 15,339,390 of NC_052670.1, read as the reverse complement.
TTTCAAAATGCAAGAAACGCATTTTTATTTTTGTTATTTTTTAACAATGTTTGACATATCACTTCACTGAATCTTAAAGTTAATAATACTATTGAATTTAAAGAGAAAACATTTATTAGAAATCAAATAGTAACAAAATATTATAACATATGGATTAGCCATCTTATCAAAATTTTAAGGAAAAGATGACCATAGTATTATGGGACAGTCGACTATACACGTTTCATGTTAAAAATAAATGTAATATTTTGTAAAGTGTTGTATTTTGTAAATAAAACTTATAATTTTATATATTTAGTATAAACACGTATATATATCTTTTATATATATAATTATATATGACTTAGTTATAATTATAATATTACAATAGTAACACAAAAATTTTAAAATTTAATATTGCAATAATAACATAACAAATTATAATTCTTTTAAAGTAAGGAAAAAAAAACAGATTTCTAAAAATTCTTTCACGAATTCTTCAAAAGCAATAATAAAAATTGCACAAATTTTTTTTCATAAATTGCAGATCATAAATAAGGAAAAATAATAGTTTTTAGGTAATATCGTTACTGAAAGAAACAATTTAAGAAATGAAAACTATATGTTCATATTTTTATTTCTAAATCTTTATTTCTTAGAAACAAAAGTTTTTCAAGCAATTTAATTTGACAAGAAATATTTATCTTTAGATTTGAATGAATACATAAACAAAATCAAAATTAAAAATAGAAAAAGTATACATATAAATCACATATTATGTAATGACTAACAAAATTGTATGTTTTGGGGTTTTCGAATTTTGGGGCAATTTATATATTGCATTATTATTAATCTGTGCGATTTGGGCTGCGTTTTGATATGTGCTGCCAGTACTAAAATACTGTGCTATTATTATCTATTAATACCATTGTTATTATTTTATAAAATTCTCTTATTATGGTAAATTGTTGAAGTTAAGTACAATATTTTTTATTCTCGTTATTGTTCATATTATCTTATTAATTTGAAAAAGATAACCTTTTCTTTTATCTAAGATCAAAGTTGAGATAATATATTCTAATGATCTAGATAAGAATAACATTTTTTTATTTAAATAATTATTTAGATACGTTTAAGTATACTGTTTGTTCTATTTTCTTTGGTATAAAATCACTTTACATTTTCTTTATTTAAAATAAAAATAAATATAGTATACATTATCAATGACAATCTAGATAAATAAAATAAGATAAAATCTATTTCTTTAATTAGATGATTCTCTATATAGATAACTTTATGTAGATTATCGTAAACAATGGTTACAGTGTATCAACACTAGCAAATATTACAGTAAATATATTGAAAAAGTGACGTTAAGACCAACCTCTATAATAACACCATTTGATTTATTTACAGTGCTATTTTATGTCAGCAAAAATAAATAAAAAGAGATTATTTGTGTATGATTATAATGTACAAGCTTTAAAAAAAAAACATTAATAAATGCTATAAAAAACAATTATCATGAATTTGAAAATTTCCCAGTGTTTCTACAACATCCATTATTTTTATTCCTTCTCGAAACTCATATATTATAATCGCATGCAAATATTACTTTTTAAATCCATTTTCGTTGACACAGACTTGCACTAAATAATTCAAACAGTATCAACTTTTCCTTTATTGACGTCATTTCCAACAATATACATAATTCATCATAGTGTCTGCCAGTATTAACGTAACAAGAATAACATCATCTTTCGAATAAGAGTCAAGATTTTTGCATTTATTTAATACCATATCGGTTTTGGGGCCCGCTATTTATTTATTACAAAATTCGAAACAATTTAACAATGTTATAAAAACTGTTACACCATCTGACAAAAGGCACTTTCTGGTTCATATTTGTGCCTTTAAAGTTTTATTTTTAATTACCGTTTAAGAAATATAATTCGAAAAACAAAGTGTTTATCGGTATCGGCGGTCTTATGCAACAATTTAAAAGAAATGATGGATGACGTGGGCGCAACAGCGTAAAATTCTAACATATCGTATAATATTTATCTTGAATTAGTCCGCAATGCCTCATTGGAGAATTTCACCATAAACGTATTAATCAAGACTCGCGTGACACGCATATAGTATCGTATAATATTTATGAGCATTTACGCAGCGTACAGTTATGGTGCGGTTTCCACCTCTATTTCCGCGGTCATATGCGCTTGTCAGTGAACTCGCCATTTTTCACGCAAATTTTCCGAAAATGAGGTTTCAACGCGCTTGCCAGCCGTCCGACGAAATTATCCGCCGCCGTGACCACGTCTGTTTTTATGTAGATTACGTACGTGCCCGCCTCACAATACACCGCTGTAAAGTGGCCAACAAAATTATTCCCGCCCGACAGATACGACACGTGTAATTTTGCGCGTAAATTTTTTTCGCCCGGTAACAGCGATTCTCTGACGCACAGATTTATAATTTCTTTCTCGCGATTTTTAAATAGACGGCGAGATGCTATAATATTTAATACGTTCCAGCGCGAGCGGGTAGGTAATATCAAAAATTCGTGAGAGACGCCGTCCGAAATAGAACATGTATCGAAGCACCTTTCTCTTTTATATCTAAAGAGCTAAATATGCCTTAACGAAATTCGTGGCTTCGGCATTGAGCGTAAAAAAATTACAGACGGTTACACAGGTGACGAAAGTAAATTGTTGACGATTTTTACTAGCGAAACGTGTGAACCGTTTCGATTTACGCTTTCCATATTTTACAACATTTTCGACTATTACGCTGTCGACCGCATCGAAAATAAATGCGTGCGGCTCGCTTGTAATTGCCAGGCACCGCAATCCGTTATCAAATCAAATGATCGTCGAAACGGACGACGAATTAATTGGAGCAACGCACTCGACTCATCAATCCGTACACTATTATCGCCGGATAGATGCACGCTCGTTTCCCCCCCCATTTAAATCGCAGTCGACAGTCGTCGCACAGACGTGCGCGCATTATAAAATCGCAGGTAAATGTCAGGATCGCTATTATTATGAGCACGCACGATCGAGTGCGGCGGATTACCAAGTGCAGTCGACGAGGCGGCTAGCATCAAAATCAATGAAAACACGAGAGGAACAGCGAGCGCATTATGCAGACGACGTCAAGAGGGAAAGCACCTTGTATTTGAAATTCGATAAAAATACAAAAGTGAAAAGACTTTCTATGTTAGTTTCATATTAATTACATTTATTACGCGTTTCAGATTACATGTAATTGTGAGTTTAAATTAACGCAACGCAAAGAATGAAATGTGGAATACATCTTAATTAATTTTGCGAGAATTTTATTTTTTTATATTATAAAGAGCCAGCGATTAATGATACGCCATGTTTGAATTTTAAAAAAATTGCGTGTATCGCATCTTCATAATTGTATTAAAGTCAAGATTGTATTCTCTGAACGTACGATAAGAATAAAGAAAAAAAGGAAATTTAGCTGAGCCAAACGAATTATTTTCAATCGTGAGCCGTAAGCAAACCTGCAACTATAGAAAAAAATGATCGTAACCACTCGGATAGAACTTCGTGAGTATGTAGGACGCTATACATTTTTTGTAAAGGTGCAACTCTCTAAATCTGAATCAGTGAAATCTTATTAATGTACAGTGCTACAGCAAGAAAAAAAAACTGTTAACTAAATCTTCCAACTTGATTAAATTTCTTCAAATATTTATGTATTTAAATTAAATTGAATTTCTCTTCAGCTCAAGTATTTATATATTCAACCTAAATGCATAAATACTTGAATTATGTAAAAATATAACCAAGTTGAAAAATTTAATCAACGATTTTTTTCAGTGTGCAAATTCAATTAAATCGACAACATACTGGTGAAGCCAAGCAAAATTTCTGGCTATTGTAATATGATTTAAAGTTTTATAACTAAAATATTTGATAGACTTTGATATTATCCGGTATTTCCTACAAGATTTCCAATTCGTCTGTTTTTTAATAGACATACTGGTTGTGAGTCTATCAGATTTTCAATTATAGCAAGAAAACACAAGACTCTTTTTTTTAGTATACGCATAACTGCGATCAATTATTCACTAATGTCTTTCATGATTCCAAAGAGGAGAGTACTCTCATTGATCGGAATCAGTATGTTATTGAAAGACAATGCACATATTGATAATTGATATAAGTGTATCACTGAAATCAGACAATTTATGTCTTTCAGCGAATAATACACTGATTCTGATTTAAAGAGTGGAGAACAGAATCAATAAAATTATTCTTTTAACAATGTAGCAATAGCAAATGTTCAATAATAATTTCTTCATGAAAAACATTCCGCAGTGCAATCTTGCAACAAAATGTGACAGAGCAATTAAAATATTGCATGTACAATTTTAAAGACTGCCAAGAGACGATTTCTAGTAAACGAATTAGAAAGTTTTATGGCAAGCGTTTTGCATAATGCCAAAAATACGTGGTGAAGTTCTAAAGAAGACGCATGATTATTTTATAGCTTGATGTCTATTTTCTGATAACCATGAATGTTCTATATGGTAATTTTTATTCACCGGTTATACGCGAAAGCGACATCATTTTTATGTATGAAACGTAAAATACCTGAGAGCTTGCTTAAATCATATTTGCATCACAGACAAGTGTGGAACTCGGTTAAATCAAGTCAGAGAATTATTAATTAATGTAATTAAGCCTTAATTATACGATTAGTTTTCTCAGAATAAAGCTTTATCCATTGGTTAATATTTCAAGTCCAAAATCAAATTTACTTCCGGTACTTCATTGAATTATATCGATAACTACATGAACATACTGATAACAGAAATGAAATTATTTCTTTCGCATGTCTTTAAGATATTTACGGTCAATGTACATTGATTTCGATATAATGAATTATACCGTAATCAATAAATCGCTGATAAGAAACACCGTAGACTATAAATTGAAACGTGTATGCTTACGTAATATTTGCTTTTAATATAGAATAGATTCAAATATAAACTATGCAAAAGCCGCAATTTTCCATGGAATTACGTTTTGATGGTGTAAATTCTAAGATACGAATTACACTCGGGAGACACGTTTGCACCGCGATCTAAAATTAATAAACCCGACGTCTATACCTCACGTAATTTAATTTAATATGCTACGTCGATACAGAGAGTGTACAACTTGTTAATATAATAAAGATGAGAATATTGATTCGGGCGAAATAAATCGAAATAAATTGCAATAATAAATCTGCAATTTCAAACCGTAAAATTATTCTGGTATAATGATATAACTTGCATTAAAATATTCGACTCATACACTCGCAATTCATATATTTCATCATATAAAAATTCTCAGCATAAATATTATTTTAAAAAAAGTTCTTTTCATAGAGTTTTTTGATTTTTTCGAAATAATGTAAGTAGTAAAAAGCCTGTCCGCAAGAAACAGAGCGTGAATAAAATATAATCGATAATATTTACACACACGCACGCGCGCTCACACACACACACACACACACACACACACACACACACACGCACACGCACGCACGCACACACGCACGCACAAATACGCACACTAGAGACCCTAGAATCAGACTCTGGCTATAAGATATTTTTGATTAAATTACCATATTTTTTCAACTTCCGAGAAAAAGAAAGAAAAAGAAAGAAAAAAAAAGAGTTAAGTCGTGTTCATAATAAAGAAATAAAATTGATGTTAAATATTTTATGAAAACCAATTGGAAATTATTTGATTTTACATCATGACAAAGAACGGACAAACGCACAATGAAGAAATTAGGAATAAAAGTGACAAAATAATTAAAATATAATATAGTCGCGAGCATAGCTGACCATAACGTAAATACAAAATAATTAAATATGGAAAATAACGTAAATACAAAATGATTAAATATAGAAAATAACGATATTACTGAAAATTACGTGGAAAATGAAAATGAGGATGAATAATAAAGAAGATGACGAATTATTAATTGATTTAATAAATTTGCACCCACATTTATAGAATAAAAAAGATAAAGATTACAAATAAATATGATAATTCTTCTGCCAAAAAAGAGAACAAGATTTTTGTCAGATAATAAGACGTAAACAAAATTTGTAAATAGATATATGAATACTTTATTATAGATTAGATTAACTGCAAAATCTATGCCCTTGAACAGATAAATAATAAGATTATATTGTGATTATATAATATATTTATATTTTATATCTATATTTATATCTATAGAACAAAAAAAAACGTAACGCACTATAGATACAAACAAAAAATATTTAATATTCATTCATCGTCTAATATTTAATATTCATTTATCGTTTTAATATTTCTTCTTTTATACGCAGGACTTTGGTAAATGTACATATACCTTTTCCTCTCGTGGAATTTTAACAAAATAGTAGCCAGACATTGACTCTGAAATCTCTAATATATACATATATGTATATATAGCTTTCCTCTATTCTAAAACTCTTAGCTTATATAACTCTTAAGCGATGACACTTAATGCGAGTCGTGTACAACGCAGTTATAAAACTGGTTTTAGAAACGTGGTTACATTATTTGCTTGAAGTCGCGAATGCGTCGTACGGGAAACGATTTTCACTGTGGCGTTAAATCGTCTAGATAAAAATCTGGCAGAAAGAAATCGTCGTGTGCTTAAGATATTCAAATCCTTGCGTATAAGTGCACGCCACGGAGAGAAGTTAGATTTATATGGGAACTGGGAACCGATCCGTGCAGTTTTTCCGATATATCAATTATATGCGAAAAAAATAGACACACGGCAAGCACAATTAAAATTGTCAATCTTTTTTCTATTCGCGCATCCCTTGAATAAAAATTAAGTCATAATTTTATAAGAGAAAATGTAACCCTTCCTATCTTTGTTACGTTTATTTGTTCAACATTTCTACAACTGTCATAAAATTAAGAAAATATTACATTATTAAATATATTTCGAATATATAAAATTTTGAATTAATAATTTAACGTTACATAATAACGTTACACATTAATTTTGTTTAGTATCGGCGCATGCGTTGTCATACGAGTATATGCCTGCCAAGAAACAATAATTAAGCGACAAATCACGTGCGAGAGATTCATAATTTCTTCGCTGACGTAGTTGTTTCATAAAATATTGCAAGTTTTAAAGATTTGCTTGAATTTCTGAATGCGGTGGCGACAAGCGCGGAATAAGTTGTTACTGTGTCGGATGTTCCCTCAAGGCCGACGATAAATCGACTTTCACTACTGACTTGGCTGTTGAGTCTGTTACGCTCCGTCGACGTCACCGGCGATAAATACGGCAGGGCGTCAAGATTTATTGCTAATTATCATTCAACTCGATAATTACATTGTCGCTTCCCCCAATGTTTCGTTAATGAATGCGGTAATTTTCTAACGCCTCAACGGTTTCGTTATCGCGATCCGCCCGCGGTTATCAATTACCGAAAACACAGGCACTAATGGTCTACAAAGTACCCAGATCTGTTATCACTGATACGGTACCGAGGTGCTCGCTTCTCATTCGGCCAAGTCCGAGTCGTTTCGTTGGTAATGAAGCTTGACGATAATTAATAATCGTCAAGCGATAAGCGACTGCGGAAATGTGATCGGATATTAGCACGCATTCTGGGGAGCAAGGTGGCCCAGAACCGCAAAATGGAACGCACGTCAGGCCGGGCATGAATGCGCTGTCAAGCAAGCCCCTCTCGACGTTGTCGAGGTTTATCCGTTAATTAGCGCAGCAACCCGACGTCGCCGCCAATGTTTGAGCGCTGCGTTTAAGCGACAGTGCGCGAGCGTGCGTTTCACAGTTGCGGGGAGACTTAAAATGAGCGCGTATGCCTTCCAAGTCCAATATGTGCGCATCGTTATGTGCCTTAATGATGAAATTCACCGATGCGAACGGTGTTTATCAATCATTGATACTTTCATGACTTTTCGAAGTACTTTATAAATAAAACTGCGAAAGTGAATAAAAAAAGTTAATTAACAAACTACTTAAGAGGATGCTAAAGTAACAGAAGAACTTCCTCGACGTCGGTCCTACAGATCACTGTAGATTATTTTTCGAGCAAGACCAGGCTATTGCTCTTTGTCCATTGCATAGATCTGTCTTTGTTTTTTGATTATTTCGCCATCTGCGAAAAGTCCTATCAACTACTGTTGGGCTCCATATTGCTCTGTTTATGACAGTTCAGCTTCGCTGAGCGAAATATGCGTGTGGTAAAAGCACATTAGCGTATCTTTTTTGTTAGGCGTTCAATCGTAACTTTGCAAGGTCAGTGTTATTCGTGCATGTTTTCTGAAGGGTGCTCTACTATCATTTTGTACGCACGAGCTACACAACTTCTGTATTAAGGTAAAGTTAACCTCAGGTGACGGCTATACGAGTGAATTTTTAATGATTTATTAAATTTTTGTTCGATTTTCTTATAAAATTGACCTGAGCACCCTTTCTTTTTACGGGTATTTCAATTCTAAAAAAAGTTTTTGTGATTCTGTAAAGCCAATCCAAAGATATTTAATGCACTGTAAATGTCGGTAATTCGTAGTACTTTAGCATCCTCTTAACAGCGAAAATAAAAGTATTTGTACTTGCACAGGCAGCGCATAAATAAATAATCATGCATTATTTTCAAAAATTACTGTGTTAACATATCTGAGATATAATATTATAGCTTTTATTATAAAAGTTGTAAAACGATAGCACGCATAAGTCCATAAAAAAAAAGTATGAAAATCGTACAACATGGAACATTGTACCAAGCAGGTTATAGCACTGCAATATCATAAAGGGTCAAAGCTTATCATGGTTTATCGTTTAATTAGCGCACCTGCATCCACGTAAGTGTGAGCCTATCGCAGGTGCATCTCGCCTATCTCAAATACACACAATATTACATATGTGTGATTATAACCGCTCAGCTAATAGCGATGAACACATTATTATGTTGATTTATTGATTGCAGCGCAAAGATAAGAAGTATTATACAATAATGTGACTCATTCGTGGACTCATTTGTCTTTCCGTCACTTTTTTAGGCATATGGAAGAAAGGCCACTTCAATCCCGATCGTTCGCACGTTCCAACATTCAGGATTATAAAAGTTGCTTGTTATAAGCAACTGAAAAGTAATGACTCGTTACTTTTAAGTTACTTTTGTTTTTTTTTTTTTTTGTTATGTTTATGCATTACTATTTTAAATACAAAAGTCTTACATTTCTAACATTACTGAATTACTTTACTTATTAGATTGAACACTCGCTTATACACTGCATTTTGTCTGTAATGACTTATAGTTATTTTAAGAATTTAAAATAAAAATGTATTTAACTTATTAACTGAATTGATAATTTATAATAAATTAACATATATATTTGGAATGTATTAATTCAAAATTAGGGGATCAATATTTTTCACCTAAAATGTTCGCCAAATTCAAATTTCGTGATGAAATCATCGTAAACCAACGATCCGCGACTTATTTTAAACAGTAGTAGAGTTTCGATTTGAATATTTATATGATGCCTACTCCCAAAAATAATTTATCACTTTATTTCTGTAGTAGACAATTCAGTTTGAAATATATAAAGTACAATAACTATAAAATTACTAGTAGTAGTATAGTAACTAGATACATGTACAGTAGCCTCCATAAATTTAAAAACACTTGCTCGCATTTAAATTTGAAAACATTTTCTCGCATCTCACGAAAACTTAAATATCGCGGTGGAAAAAAAAAGTCATAGAAAAGTTTCCAACTACGCATTTTAAAAAGCAAAGATGGGATTTTAAATTTAAATTTTGTTTCTACAATATTTTGTTTCTAAATTATGTAAAATTAAAAATTGATATTTTGCGCAATATTTTATTTTACTTTAAAGCACTGTAGTTTGAGGAAATATCATTGGATAAAATTTAATCTAAACATTTAAAAATAGGCTTTCTAAGTTTTAAAGAGTTCTTTTGGAAAAAATTAATACAATAATTTGTAACAATAATATTAAATTTTTTATATAAAATTTTTTAGCAAATATTTTTTAACTTTGAAACTAAAGAGTTTACAAAAAAAGGAAAAAGAAAAAAGTGTTTGTCATAAAGCTCCAAATTCGTACAAATGTTTTTCAAAATTTTTAAAACATGCACAGAACGGTGTCATGCGAATGTTTGTCTGTAAGATGCAGAATATTTCTAAACTTATGGAGGGTACTATAAAGAGCTACATTTATGTGCTGTTCTGAGTTTGTATCTAAATAAATTCGAACTGGAGTTTCTGTATTTATAAAAGTATCCAAATATAAAACGCAATATCTGAAATGCTTCAGATAAATGTTGAAATACACTTTCACGTATCTTTTGTTTCTGATAAAAAAAGAAGTACGTATTCCTCTTTGATGATTATCTTTTATTTCTGTTTATTACTGCCATTAATAACGTGACATAAATTTACGCGAATAGCAAAAAAATGTACGAATTTACAAAACAAAATCAGAATACTTTCCTCTGATGTCTCTTCACTAACTTCCATAAACAATAATCAATTCTTTAAGTTTTTAAAAAATCAGAACCACGTAGAAATAACAAGTGATAGTGCCGCCGGCATAGACATTCTCTCTTATTTGTCAAACAAGCAAAAAGCTATCGCATCAATCGCACAACATTCAAAATTAGGAGAAACGTTTCTTATATAAAACATTTATTTTTAATATAGAGAGAAGAGCCAATTTACGAGCAAATTAATTAATCTTGTAAGTTATATAAACATTAAGAATTTATTCTCCCACAAAGTGTTACACAAGACATTAAAAATTTAACGCAATTTCATCTTTATCAGTACCGCTTGAGCGATTACTTAGCACTGGTGGTCAGATTTCAGTACCGCGGTGAAATAGACTAAATGATGATATCTTTGAAACATCTCGGTATAAAATTAGCAACGAATGAAGTAGACGTAACGGAAACGAAAAGGAAAACTTTCATGAAAGATTTATTCAGTGTATTTTATGAATATTACTATTATTACAAAAAAATGTGATTTGAAAGTATCTAATTTGTATCTGAGACACTTTTAAAGTATCCATGTACCTGCATCAATATACATTTTAGCTTGTCCTATATTGCCAACTAAGAATTGTAACTGAGTTGAAAGAATTGTAACTACAGGTAGATAAAAAAAAAAAAGAAAGAAGCAAAGTCACAGTTACTAAAAGTAACTCTAGCTGTTACTTCGTTACAAGTAACGAATTACTTCTCGAACACTGCCGGTGAACGAGCGTTCATCGTTCATCCCAGATATTCGACATTCGCATTCACATATTACATGCTAAATGGTTCGTCTCGCGCGTTTTCCATTCTTCTCCGCGATCCTGCACGGATCCCTCTAGCAACTTGGAACGGACTGACGCTCATATTCCCGTGTAGCCGCGGGTCGGCACGTTTCGCCTGCCATGCATCTCTATCCGCAGCGATGTAGATTCGGTGGTGTAACCGCCAATGTATGATTACGGGCACCCAAGCGGGCGGCAACGCGCGGCGCGCGGGATACGATATCCTCACGAAGAGTAAAAGCGGATAGTCCAAATTGCTGACTACGGTGCGTCCGTCGTTCCCGCGGCATAGGCACACGCGTATACATAGGCACACTCACACGAGAAACGGCCACCCACCATCACGCCGGAGCTTAGCCGGTACCCAGGAGAGAAAGAGGACTCGGCTGAATCCTGCCGTTTATATATGGAAATGCGCGCCTTCCTTCCTTCCCGCCTCTCTCCGTCCCTCGTCTACGTAACCCCGTGCACCGCCGACGATAGGAATCCGTAACGTTACATTTTTCGACCCCTCGCGCGATTTTCCGTCCTCGTCAGAGAAACGCCCCACGTCGCCCTTTGTCTCGGGAAAAATCGCACGTCTCGATCGATCAGGGATATATGGGATGCCTTCTCGACAATTTCTTGAGCTGCCGAGATTCGGGTCAAGTCGTCAGAGTCGCCAAAAGAAGGCAGAGCGGAATTGGCGATTTTCATTTTGCTCGATCGCTTCTCCTTTTACGGAAAATTCACACTCACTTGACCTTAACTGACCTAAATTATCCGATTAAAACTAATAATTTAAACGTTGCGAGCTTGAGGCAAAATCGTCGCTGCAAAATAATTAATATTGAAATTGCTCGTAAGATTCGAAATATATATTTGTGTCTTTACGGCAAACACGTTTAAACCTTTTAATAGGAAGCACGTTTGCAAAATTGATCGCCGAAAATACAGAAAGGTAAGCAAAAATAATCATCTGGCTAGACAAATGCAGATAAAAAATTTATTTCGCAATTCTACAAAATAAACCAAATGATTTAGAAGGGATTTTTTTGTGCCAGAATAATACAGGCTTAAACACTTTGACCCGTATTCAGAACACGCTTATAGAGTTGTTGGCACGCTTTTTTATCATTCTATCTTTGTCATTCATTAGATGTAAAACAAAGATTGACAACAAGAAAGCGTCAACATTTTTATAAGCGCTTTTTGAATACTTTGCTCATACTTTATTGATATATTTACAATAATATTAATTTGTTTAATAAGCAATTAAACTTAAATAAATTACTTTCTTTTCAGCACAGCCCTAGTGTGAATAAATAAATTATTTATTGTACAGAAGAAAGTCGTCAATACTGGCATAGACTTCCTAAAACGGCATTCCCTTATTTCCCGAAAACTAAACATCGCATTGTATTAATGCTGATAAAAATATGATCTACTTAGATAATTAAAAAAATAAAAACCCACAGTTCATACATTCATAACTTTTCTAAAATCTGTTAAAAACGAATTTTTGAAAAGCGAGAATGCACGATTTTTTTTCTGCAAATCGTTATAATTACAATAGTTTAAACAATAGTGAGTATATCATATTATAATATTATTAGATCATTTTACATGTTTGTAGCGCCCTAAAACTGTTTCATTTTTATTTTTCTCTTTCATACTTTCCTCGTAATGCAGTTTGGAACATAAAACAGCGTAAGTCGGTACACTTCTCCACCGAGAATAGACAATAACTATGAAATCTTCAACTATAATGTTGACAAATGTTTCATGATTTTTTTCGTATTTTTTTATTATTACATTAAGATAGGAAAAATCGTCGGACACGGCAGATCTACGTATGCACTAATCAAAAAACGTATAGAGGGAGAGTTCATTTCTAACTATTTATAAGTTTTATTGTTTAATACATGAAAATACGTTTCATCACTTGGTTTGTTAATTTATTTTATAGTACACACTTAACTCCTACCTACGAGACTGTCTGAATTCTGCTAGAAGAGTAAAGTCGCTTACTATAAGATACCTTTTTTTAAAGGCTTATAATTTATTTAATTTGTACAATCAACTCCTATTTTTATATCCAAATTATAGTAAATATGTTTCATCGCCAAAAGTTAGCAACCAATAATAGTTATACTTCGTTGTATATGAATTTTTTAATCAAAATTGCCGATTTTGCTAATTCAAAAAAAGGGTTTCTAATATGAGACACAAAAGTATTTTTTCTATGAGATGGGTCTTATCAACTTGGATTTTACTAGGTTCAAATGAGGCTCCAGACTCAAAATATAGTTGACCAATCAAATGGCTCTTTTGATATTCAGAAATTTTTGTACGTAACATTTTTTTTTTAATTTATTCTCTTCGAGATATTTTAAAGGCTCAGTGCTAATGCTAAAAGCCATAACTTTTAAGCCTTATAATTCGAAAGTCCTTAATAAAAAACTTCATTGTAGCATTTTGGAAAGCTCTCGAAGTCAGAATTTGTAATAATAAATGGGAATTTTTCATTGGCTCATATAATAAGTTTCACACTTTGCGGCTTCACGATCACCAAATCTAATATTTATAATTAAGCAAATCATCACAGCCCATATTTTTCCCATATTTTTCTATTAATACGACTTCACTCTATCACTGCATGCAGAATTTATTATCAAATATTTCTTTATTTTATAATAAACAAGATTTAAAGACTCATCTCAATCAATCTTGGCAACATCTAATTTCAAACAATTTTTATTAACGACTGCACGCATGACCTAATAATAAATTTTCTGCTAAATATATTAATTTCATCCCAAGAGTAATAAATTTATGATGATACCAACCACGTGCGTTTATTAATGTAACAGAAACCTCGCTATCTCATATCAGGAACCTATCCTATAATCAGCGACTTTACCCTCTTACCTATTGTGCCAGTTTTAGTACCCAAAACATGAATTATTACAAAATACAAAATAGCTAGAAAAACTGCTGTTCCATCTGATAAAAGACTCTCTAGAATGTATTCATGTTTTTAAAGTTTTATTTTCTTTGTTTAACAAGTATTTTAAACAAAGCAGAGTTATATACCAGTATCGACGACTTTCTTCTATATATTTTAAAAATTATACCTATTATCGACAGGATTGAACTAGTTATGAGAGTATTCGCACGAGAATGTTGCCCCTATTAATCAGTCAATTTCGTAACATCTGCTAGGAGGACTACACGACCAGGATTTCGAATCAATCTCCATCTATCTGTCTATCTACGTCCAGCCCATAACAGGCAACGAAGCGCTTCATTTCTCCCCTCATGCAAGTGTCAAAACTGCTTCGTGAGTTAAGGACAGCCGACCAAAACGAAAGTAACTTGCAAATCAGGGCAGGAGAGAGAGAGAGAGAGAGAGAGAGAGATATCTTCTCGTGAAATCGTGCTGACACGTACTGCCGTCGTCCACTAAACTTGTCGACGATACGTCTCCTGAGGCTGGACGACTTCTCGTCGTAAGCCGTCAAAGAGGAGAAGGTTTCGCACCATTCTCGTCCTCAGACTTCTACATGTTTCTTTCTTTTCTTGTCTTTTCTTGTCGGCTGCCGCACATAAACTCCCCTGACCTCTGTCCCTCTAATTTTGTTTCATTGGCGGCACCCACATCTCAGGCTTTCCAAACCCATTTGCGCCCGTAATGTTACGAGCCAACGAATGGCGATACACTCGCCTCGTCTTCCGTTCTCAGCCATCGCTGCCGGCTGCCTCATCGCCATTCCACTAACTCCTCTTTCTTCTCTCCCTCTTTCTCCAACCTTGGTGCGCACCTGTGGAAGTTAAGCTACCAAATTGAACCACGAAATTCCACCGTATATGTGGAATGGTTTCAGCATATGAAAGCAAATTAATGAATTAATCAACAGCAGATGTTACACGGTACGTTTGACGTTATATCAGAGGAATATATGACGAATTATTGGTATTTTACACATGAATTTGGAATTCGGAGGGAAAGCAAAAGATTGTCCGGAGAGCCATACATTACAATGTATATCAATGAAAAAAAGGAAATACACCATTTAATTCAGTAACACAATTGGCGAATTCCGCGAGGAGCTAGCGATGAAAAACACTTCCTTTTCAAGTAAATTTTTCTATGTGACACGGAATGAAATGACACATTAATAAATATTTAAGTAATAAGATTAAAGCACGTTATTTTGACGCTTGTGATCCGCAAGAGAGTTCTCTCAATAATCGCAAATAGGTACGGCAAAAAGCGACATTCATGTACCGGTAATTATAAATTTAATTAAGAAGGCGTGCTGCGACCGAGTTGACTCTTACAGTTCTCTTCGATTCAATATTTACTTAGTGAAGCGCTTCGAAACGATTAAAGGAAAGTTCGTGGTGCGATCGAACTTTCCGATGTGAAAATTTCGCGTCAAATAGAATAAGAGTCACACAAATAGCATCCACGAATCAATTATGATAGAAAACGACGACACTTTGCATTCAAGTGGATAAACTTCGCTAAATATGCAATTGCTTCACAGCTTGATAAAGAGGAAAAAAGAGAGAAAAGGAGAAGAAACAGAGAGAGAGAGAGAGAGAGAGAGAGAGAGAGAGAGAGAGAGAGAAAAGGAAAGTGTGTAGCGGTTAAGTTTGGGTAATTAATTAGAGGCTTCGTAAAGAAGACGTCGCTTGTGCCGCGAAATTGATTACTTAATGCCGCCCGACAAGCGAACTGCCGTAAGTTCTGCCACGGCGAAGATCAACCCTATTCCACTTACGATTTGAACTTCGATAAACTGTGCTTCTCTTATTTGAGTTGCACCAGAGTCAATCAACTTGCTCTCAGCACTTCTCTCTCTCTCTCTCTCTCTCTCTCTCTCTCTCTCTCTCTCTCTCTCGCTCGCTCGCTCGCTCGCTCGCTCGCTCGCTCGCTCTCCTGCAATCTTAAGTCGGAGCCCTCATGTTGCGAATAACATTGTACATTATTCCACGCAACTTTGAAATCAGTTCGTTACTGCTCCAATTTCTCACATATACAATCTGCAATCCTACCAACCCTTATTATTTAGGTTTAAGGATTTCTTTTATCTCATGTGCACAAAAGTCTATATTTTTTTAAGGTTAATAGATTGAAGTCACCAATATTGACACAAATCCCCTAAAGCAATACCCCCTTATTTTGTAGAAAATAAACATTGCACTTTTATTAACACTTACTCGCCATCGTAATGTTTTGTTCCTCACTCGTGGTGATGTCTCTAGCGCTTCTATTAAAGGGTACACTATAATGAGAAAGTCTTCAGCTGTAATTTTATTTAGTTTCAACCTTCTAGTGTACGATTAAAAAGTGAAATGGCAATAACAATTAGTGGAACTATGTAATTTTGGCAAATATTTGGCAAACAAAATAATGCAGGGTAATGTTTGAAAAATCATAACTTTTTGAAAAATCATATGGAAAACTGATTCAAAAAAGTAATTAAAATTAAAGGATCATATTTTTATTAAAAAAATGTTCCATTAGTTTGGATTCATAATTTAATGTTAAATTTGTAACAAATAATGCTTTTTTTTATGATGTAAAATTAGCAAACAATATGGGATTTTCAATAAATAAAGCTTTAGTTCTGTGAGTTTAACAAATTTTAATACAAATTTATTGTTGAAAAGTAAAAATTACATATATCTTTATATTTATATATTTTTTAAAACTATACATATACATATAATGCAAGATTTCTATATTAAAATAGAAATTAAATACTTTTATTAATAAAAAGTATAAATATCGTGCAAATAAATTGATAAGATGGAATACTATAAGAAATATAAAAATCATTTATTCCCAATTTTAGCACCTTCACCCGCCAAGCTGGGTTTAGTTATGCACTGTGAATTTTTCATACCGACCTCACTATTAAAATAACAGTCAATAAAAAACGCTACTGCGGCGCCATATTCCCCTACCAATAAAGTTTTTTTAGGCGTGATATAGGCACATGCAAAACGTATTGTATCAATGTATGCAACGCGGGAAATTTTGCTCGGACACGAGTGACCCCACGGTGACTAGTGTGTAAGGTTTAATATTGATTAATGAGTATATTATTAATAAAGGGTTATTTTACATGTCTGTATCGTCCTAAAACTGTTTATGTTCTTCTCTTTCTTATTTTTCTCATAATAAAGTTTTAAACGTAAAATTGGGGTGCAGCATAAATCCATCAATAAAATAGTAAAATCCTGTAGTATAGAAGAAAGGGCACAGCATCGTGAACTTTATTTATTAAATTAATAATTCAAACCTTATATATTATCGCGCTACGCCACTTTGCCAAAAATATTTAAAAATAATTCGCTATACCTGCCAGTGTTAATTACATACTATAATAAGAGTACCGTCATTTCTTCAAAAAGAACCGAGACTTTTGCACTTACTTAATACTACGTCGGGTTTGGGACTAATTCTTGTTTACGAAAAATGTAATTATTGTAAAACTGAAAACAATATTATAAAATAAAAAAAATAAATAAAATGACAAATGAGAATCAAGCGCTGTAGGTGATGTGCATCTATTAATATTAAAATTACAGTTACATACATCAGTTCAATGTCCCGGACGGTTTGACTCTATTTCGAGTCACTTTCGTAACGAAATCGTAAATATTCATACAATTCATAATCCTCTGGTGAGGACCAAAAATGTCAAAGCGTGTCTTTCACAGCTGTTGCATGGCCGAGTGATATGATTCGGTTCGTAATTAACTTATTAAATGACACACTCGTAATAAATTAAAAGGGTTTTATATTTATATAATTATCTTAAATAACGTTTTTTAACATTCATTTATTGAATTAAGAACATTATCTTTGAAGCCCTTAACGTACAATATCTTTTTGCAAACGTGTTTTTATATCTACACGTTTGACTTCCTGTAGCGAGCGATTATTTTTAAGTATTTTATGCTTTGATTAAGCCCTTTTAATTTATTACGAATGTATCACTTTATAGAATAATTACGAATCGCATCAATCGGTCATACAACCGCATTTCGAAAGTTAATTTATCTATTCATTAAGATAATGTAAAAACTACTGTAACATCTGATAGAAGACATTTTCCAGTTTGTATTTATGTTTCCAAAGTTTTATTTTTGGTTTAAAAAAATACAAGAAACAAATAGTTCGTATTGGCGACACTTTCCTCTAACAAATTCAATATAAATTTCTAAAAATCTGATCAAATTTCCAATTTCTCGCTGCAGTAATAAATATGATTATAACATTGAATTGCAAATAACGACGCAGCGTGCAACTGTCGAGAATCGAATTCGCGAGACACAAACTTTATCCTTTTAAGCTCGTAGATCGGCAACGAGATATCCAGCGCATCGATCGCAGGGAAGAGTTAGATTTTAAGCGACGAAGATTCTCGCGAAAGTAAAGCTCAGCGCGCCAGACGGTCGGTTCGTCGGAATCCATGAATTTTCGAAGAGTAAGGGAACCAGTGAGATCTCCGCAGCCGAGGAACGGCAACGACGCGACGATGACGCCGACTTCCAGGGATATTGAATTCGCGATCACGTGAATCATCTTCATCGCGGCGCGATGCAACCGCCGCTAGATCGTTTCCCCCTCATCAAATATTCAATCGAAGTTTACAAAACGCCAAGCCTCAGAATGAATCTCATTATGTCGTCCGGGACCAATATTTGCCGTCGAGAGGAGCACTCGGTGGCGACTCGTGTCGCCGGAAGTTAACTCCAGTTGCATAATTCCCATTGTTTCTATTGGAAACTGCGCATTTTATTGGAGCCGCAAGAACCGTTCATCTTGCTTAAGCGGGAAGAAGACCATTCGTGATATTATTTTGCAATAAAAGGCGATAAATTAAATACGTATAACTGTTATCAGAAAAAAAATTACAATGTATAATAATAACAATGAATAATGTTTCATATATTATTTTATATATTATAACTGTAGAAATTAAACGTAGACTTGTTATTCGCGTACAAAAATTTAAAAAGTTAGGATTGTTAAAATAATAAATGAGCAAATTTGGAAACTAAATTCAAACAATAGTACAAGTTAAGGAGAGTAAGAATGCGATTGAAAAAGTAAATAACATATAAAAAAAAGAACCTTTATTATTAACGGTAACATTGAACGTTTCAAATTATCAGTGATACAAATGGTCTTGCGGAATTCATTCTTCTAGTCTCATATTAATGAATCAATTTCAAATTGCGAAGTAATTTTAAAATAACTGGAACAAAGGAGGATGTAATTTGATCCACATGAGATCAAGAAAAGTGGCGAAACTTTGGATAGGGAATCAGTAATCGGTCAAATTGATCATTTCGATCTCGTACTAACATCATCGTTCTCTCATTAAAAAATTTCAACATGTTTACGTTGCTTACATGCTATTGTTCCCTGTTTTATCGGTTTTTTTTTTATAAGTTATTGCCTGTACTATCGTTAGAATTATTATTTGCAAAATTTTACTGCAATTTAATTCGTCAGGATTTGCGTCAAGATTTCACCTTAATCATGTCTATAAAAAAAACTTGTTAAATTTTACGTAGACAATTTTGTGAATAGTAGAATCCCTGTACATAGCAGAAAATATAAATATAACCACGTTGGCTATATTGATCGTTGGTAAGATGGCAAGCCCATCATCGTCATCTTCCCCTTTCTTTACGAGGTACACCTTTGTCTTCGTACGTTAAATCGCCCTTTCAGTCAGAGGTGGTAATTTCCTGCGACCGGGTTAAGAACGGGGTCATTATGTGCCCCAAAGGTTCGCAGCAACATTCTCCATTCCATGAGTGCGCCGGAGTTAAACGCGGAGCTGAACATCGCGGGTGTAAACAGTTCCATCGAAACAACGAGTCTCGCCACTATGTACCAGCTTTACGAGCTCATTTGAGTTACAGGTTTAACCCTCCCTTCCCCGTTTCTCACTCACTCTCTCTCTCTCTTTTTCTCTTTTATGAGGATCCTAAAGTCGTCTCGTTTTACCGACTAAACACAATAATTTTGTGACAACATTTGGTATGTATTACTTTTACAGATTTGGAAATTCTTTTCCAAAATTAAAGCATATGCATTAATACACGCCTACAGTACGAATTTTATGCGGGAAATAAGAAAAAATTTTTTTATTCGGATTTTTTCGTTATTTCTTAAATGGTGTCAAGTCGCGACAATATTTACTTGACGTAAAAACAAATATTCTCTACAGTCTGTATTTACGAACTTAGAGTCTTCAGATATGTATATTACATAAAAAAACAACGTTGAGTTTGTAGAATTAAACTTGGGCCCGTTTGCACCAATGTAGCCTTAACTTTAAACTCGATTTGAACTTACTTTTTATCTATTCCTAGTTTTAAAAATTAGAAAAAAAGATGGAAAGTAAATTTAACCAAGTTTACATTGATGCAAACGGGCCTTACAATTATACACCTAATTCGATACGAAAGGCTGATATAAAAATTTATCCGTACGTGTACAATGTAGTAGTATGTAATATGTTGTAAATTGTACGTACATATTATAAATTGTATATAGACAAGTTGCTGTTTAATCAGTAAAACTGACGACTTTAGCGTTTTCTTAAGGATGATTCGACATGCAATATCAACTAAAAGTTCTCGAAATTTAAAAACTGCAAGATCCTTGGATTTATTCTTTTTTTTTCTAATCAGTGACAACAAATTTTAGCCGTAAATACCCGAATTTTGGCTCAGAAACCATTTGCAAAATAACGAAAACTTTGCCTTTTGAAAAATAACTATTTTACTGCAGTTTTTGGTAAATAACTTTTTTAAACGAGTAAGTGGATCCATATAAAGTTTTTAATAAATATTAGTTTTATTGTGTATTTATGTATTATTTATGTATAACACAAAAAAATTGATGTAATTCATAATACTATATTTCCTCACAAAATTTGCAAATAAGTACTACAAACCCCGATTTTAAGAATCAAGAGTAAACAAAAAATTAAATAACCTTCTGTGCCAATAAGAGAATTATGTTCAATTTTACACACATATTCAAACGTAAGAGTAGAACATTCTATAAAATTTTTATATTTTTGGTAATACTTTGACATGTGACATATGCATTCTTAAATCATAATTAAAAAAGCAGAAAAAAATTAGCAACTCGAGAATCAATTGTGTATTCAAGCAGAAAATCTCTGAAATCACAAACAATTCTTTACATTTACCTTGCATATGCAAGAAACGACGTAATACCTGCTTAATCCGTCACACGCGTAAACACGTAACATTCACAAGATTCCGTAATAATGAATTTACTAACTTACGCAATTTCTAAAAAAGAAGAAAACTACGTAAAAGCGACTATATTGTACAAAACCGTAATAAAATTATAAAACATTATTAAAAAGTAAATAACGAAGAGTAAAATTAATCTTTCGCGGAATAGTCGTGTATCAATAACAACAATAATAATCGTAACTAATTCTTAATAGTCTAAATGGATAGAAAATGGGAATACTGATTGATGAATGGCTCAGCGACGTCGTCTATCTTCTTTACAACGTGACAATTTTTATTATTGTGAAAAAAGTTGGATTATTCGCTGATATTGTTGCACTCAGATTTACTGGTGCAATGGAGAATATGCTTTTAGAGAAAATAATATTTAACGATTTCTAATTTAAAATTCCTTTTAAATGTTTCATTGCATTTAACTATTAATATCACTGTGAAACATTTTTAGCATTGGAAAATGTTACTATTTTGTCGAAAAATGTATAAATAATTTTCGCAATAAGAGAACTTGAACAATCTCTAAATTCACTGTGTCATTGCGTTCACATCCTTAATTTAAACCTGGCAAAGTTAACGGAGGCATGTCAAACGAGAGTGAAATAGTTCTACGAAATGCGCGAACATTTCGAGACGTTCTGTCGCGCGCGAGCATTCGAAATCTAATTTAAAATCTAAAAGCCGGCCGGTGTTATGAAATTATCATCGGGATTTAACAACTGTACCGTAACTAATTCGTTATCATGAAAATCCTTAAACCCCGTGACCTCATTCGCGCCGTCGTCGGTGATATCCCAATGGCCTCGTGAATCCAGCGGAATACGGGCGGAAGTGGATTCCGCATGAACAAGGACTCACGGGCGATCGCGGCCGGAAGTCGGCAAAACCCCTGGAACTCGTCCCTGGGAAGACATCGTGAAGTTTCTGGCGAACAATGTTCTGCGCGGCGCTCTTCTCGCAATTCTTCGTTAAACGTTTTGCAACGCCGCGAACAGTCGTGCAAGACATTATGAGAATTTAAGGCCGTTACAAAAGAAGAGAATTGTTTCAATGTAAAATAAATGGACTTATACGATGTCGCACGATGAATATTTTAGAATTAAATACTTTATAAATAACACAAAATAACATAAAATACATTGCAAATATTGCCGTATTTAGTTCGTTTTTAATTGTAAGTATCTTAGCGCAATATTAAGTCTAATTTCGTAATATTCAAAATATTTTACAACATTTCGTCATAAAAAATCAGTACTATTTTGTTAAAACACTAAAATTTCTTGACAAGTTTTCTACAAAAAAATAGGAAAGAAAATACTTTTATGTATACATATATACGATAACTCTGGTAAATATGCCGCCTCTAAATTAAATAAATTTAATTTTCCAACTATTATTTACTGTGTTTAAGAAAAATAAACTATATTGTATAAATAAATACATTGTATAAATAAAAGCTTTATTGTCAACTACTACAAAAAAAAAGTTAAAAACACGAAATAGTTGTTTTCTTATATTTTTAAATAAAACTTAAAACTCCTTATATTTTTGCCCAATCACATGTAGAACATGTAGTGTGTAAATAATTTACAAATAATACTTATAAATGAAATGTAAAATGATAATAATTAATAAAATGTGTTTACAAAATTTATTATAGAATAAGAACCATAAATCTATATACACGAAATAATAATAATATTGAAGAGGTTACGTGCTCTTTGTGATGCTCTGCACAAGCACTCTCTCGTGCCTTTCAATTACAGAGCGTCTATACTGCGGCACTAATCTCGTACGCTAAAAGTGCCGTGCATCTCAAACAAATGAGATGTACAAGAGAAAGAATTCAAGAGCTAAGCACTTTTACTTTGCTCCTTCCTTTGCTAGCCCTCTACACTTATGCATTATGAAATAACTGTGAAAATTAATTAACAGTAAAAAAACTGAAATCTTAATACAATGGAGAAAACTGAAAAGTCACCAATACTGACGTATACTTCGTTTCGTTTTTAACAATATTTTTTAAATAAAAACTGAACAATAGAATTTTAAAAATATGAATACAAACTGGAAAGTGATGTCTGCCGTTAAATAATGTAGCAGTTTTTGTAATATTATATTTTGTACTTTGGAATAAATGTGTTCGCCGAAAACATAACCCGAAAAAATCGTCCGCGAAATTAGACTCCAAAACTGGCACAGAAGGCAGTAATGATAGAATTCAGACACGGCCCCGTAGAGAAGAAGTTAACTATAAAATAAATTAACAAGCCACACACCGAATTACCACACATACAAGGTGATTATTAATTAATGTCGCCACTTTTTATCACAGGAGCACGCATTTGTAATTTCTAATATAATAATATGCTAGATATACGTATCCGTCGGTAAATCATGCTCCTATGATAAAAAGCGGGAACATTCATTAATAATTACCCTGTACGTATACACATTTACTTAAAATAAGATGTTAATTTTACGTTTGGTATAGCATAAGAAACATATATAAACGTGTTGGCTGATCCTGTTCATTACTCGGTAAATGTGCGACATTTACGACACATCGCAACTAGCGGTTTGTCCATGGCGCGGAAGTTCAGCCTCGCTCGCGATTTTTCTCACTTACAGCGAATGACCGCGCTTGTTTCCAAGCAGCTTGTTATCGTTAAGAGTCGTCCGACGAGAAAACGGCTCGGTCCGGACCGCGGTGAAGCGTGAAGAATTCACGACGAGGCGAAGCTGCGACTCGTTCCTGCATTCCCTCATTCATCGCTCACGATCCGTGATTTGTCTCACGCGGACGGAACGTCTCAGCGTGAACGACAGATACGCGTCCGCGAACGGGGGCGATGTATTTATAAGTAGCGAATATATACGTTAAAATACAGAAAGCTATGTTTAGACGACGGCAAATAGCATCGTATAAGAGGTTGATGGCGCGTAATCCTGTTTAAGGTGTGATGTTTTAATTCCGTAGTAATACATGATTCCTGTTAGTAGCCCATTGATATGTAACGACTAACGACATTCTTATTCTGTGTAAAGGACGCTGTACTGTAATCTCCGATGGTTATTCGATACGCGGCTTAGCTGCAATGTGTTATCCGTCAGAAAAAAAGAAACCAGTTCCGAGGAGCGCGCCTACGTCTCAGATGTCGCAAAAAGGTAATCGATGTCATTAAAGATCCATGAATAATCGATTAAGCAGAACATCGTTTCCTCCCTTATTAAATCGATTCGCTATGCTTACATACGACTACGTTATTTTCTTCGGTGTTACTCGCACGAGACAGGTTTCCAATATGAGCCTGTCAGATTGCTATAGAGAGAGCATCAAGGAGAAAACGTGTGACGTATGACAAATATGACCTGCGTAGGGGAAAAAAAGTAAGTTGTAAAATTCTTTCTCGTCGTAACTTATGTCGCGAGTTATGTCGATTGCCGCGATATTTTCGTCACGGAGAGAGATATTTAAATTTTTTACAAAAATACCGCGTGCAGACGCATACGAAACATCCTTGTCATTTCCAACAAACGTGTACCGAGATAGTTTCAGCGCCTCCGGTTGGTGGAGGTGTAATAAGCGGATATGAGGAAGGATCCTGCTTTCAGACACAACCTACAGCGTGCGCAGTGTCTACAAGTGATATATAATGAATGCTTTAAAGGTGACACGAGATTCACGGATAATAACGGAACGGAAAAGCGCAATCTTATTTCGTCAATCAAACGGAATCGTCATCGATGTGAATAATTAAACAGAATTATCACTGACGCTTGCTTGTGAGAAAAAATTGAAATACATTCAATAGAAAAATTTTCTTTTAACATTGTTTAAAATAATATTTCTTTTTTAATGTATTTATAAAAGTGCTATTCGAAATAAGTATACCGTGTAGTAAATATAAAAAAACAAATACTATTAAAAGTTTATTTAAAATGAAGTATTTATTTCACAGTTTAATATGTCATGGATAAATAAGTTTTCTCTGTTTTTCATTGTTAATTTACTGTTTGCCATTTTTTATGATGTATCGAAATGTAAAATAAGCATCTTATTTCAAGTAAATTTACCTACATATAAATGTCAAATATTATTTGCTTCTTTCATATTTACCATTTCAAATAATACTTTTACAGATACATCCTGTAAATGAATGTCTCTCTTTTTTATTACAACTATTTTCGCACTGAAATTACGTTTGTTGAAATTTTATAACACGAGGAAATACGATCATCCGTAATAGAGATATTAGGAATCGGCGCTTCTCGATTTTGATGTCCTAGTTATACATATACATTCAAATTACACGTGACATAAATCAACCCAGTCTCGCATTATGGTACCGGATGTCAACGTTAACACACTTATCGTTATATATCTGGTTTCACTCTAGTTACGAGACGTAGAACGGATGTAGAAGGCTCTGTAAATTCCTTTTCAGAAGACCCTAGTCACTAGGCTGGTTAAGGGTGAAAAGTGGGACAGATTACTTTCTCGAGCTTCTCAGTCACTCTGCGTTACGACGACAACGATGTTACCTCAGTCCTTCGTTCGATGGCCTTAAAGCGAAGATACTAGACGTAACTCTTCTTCGAATTCCACCATTTTTATCTGGTACGAAAAAAGTTTACCGCGGCGATTCTCAAATCTTGAATTACGACATCCCTGATGGACCATCGATAACGTTTTTCGGTAAGGTCGAAGCCGAAAATCAGAAGAAAGCATTACGCTGTATCTATTTGTACTCGCGATAAATATATGGAGATAACGCACTCTCTCATACAGCACAGAGTCTAGAGAATGTCATATTTCAAGACATATTTCCAAAAGTAACCTTAAAGAATTCTTTCAGACGTCTTAGAGACGTCTTATGTCCCGATTTTAGGGCCACTTGCACCAACGCCGATTAACTTAATTGGCTGATTTTTTTCTATCGGAATTAACCAATCGCATTTGTCGTTAAGTAGAATTGACCTGAAATAACCAATCACATTTGAGACTTAATCGGCAGTTAAGTTAATCTGCGTTGGTGCAAGTGGCCCTTAGACTTTGTGCTGTTTGGGTTCGAGTTTCCTGTGATTTTGTGTATTTTCGTGTGTAGGATATAGTCCAAAAAGGAGAATGTCATCCCTCAAGTCTCGTTTCTTTTAATTTCAAAGATTTTTTAATTTCAAAGTCGGTAATTAGGAACATAACCATTTATTCTAAGATGGTCTGTGCGTGTTCATTAGTCTTTCTTCTTGTCAGTATAATAAACCTGTATTTTTAAATAAATGTTAGATTTAAATTTTAATCTACATAAAAAAAAAGAAAAGGTATAAATTAAAAATCTCGAACTATTCTTTACTATAATTTAAATTACAAGAAACTAATTTATATTTTTAATTAATTAAAGTAGAGAATCTTTATTTTATTTTCTTACGGCCATAAATTATCATTTTCTTAATTACCGACATCAAAAAACTTTAAAATTAAAAAAACGGGACTTAAGCGACGATATTTCCTCTCAGAATATAGCCTGATGCACGAAAATACACAGATTTACAAAATTACAAAAAAATTTGAGACAAGACGTTATATTGTATATTTACTGTATTTGCGAAAATATTCTTTGTAATTATATTTATTTATTACAAATTTAATTTATATGATATAATATTAAATTAAACTTATTTATATAAATAATTTATTATGAAATTTCACGTTTAAATTATTATCGACTAAATAAATTTTATGTGTTGTTAGCAGGAAACAAAAGATGTAAACTTATACAATTTTTGTTTATATTATTTATCTCTCATTTATTTCATATTTTATCACTAAATGTTGCTTATATTAAATAAAAATATAAAATATTGTTTGTCTAATTTGTATCTTTATAGCATGTTACAAAAAAAAATAACAAGTTTGTTATTAGCAAAAAATTAAACATTGTAATAATATCTGAGCATTTAAGTTACAATTTCCAATGTTCATTTGCATACAAATCAGTATCAAATATGATTATAAAATAAAAAAAAAATTTACTTAAATTGCACGGTATTAATATGTTTTTTGTATTAAATTCGTATTAATTAATTGTTATATAATTAATACAAATTTAAATTATAATTAAAAACACGCTCTCAAGAGAGTTACAAAAGTCACGAAATTTGTTTCTAAAGGAAAGTGCATCCTCCATTTATAAGTGTTATCAAGCTCTCACTATAATTGAAAGACTTCAATCAATAGTTCTATTCGCGTTTTCAGGACGCGTCTCCGCAAGTTTGATACATACAGAAAACGTGTTTCCTCATTTCCTGCCAACTCTAACGTCGTCCTTTTTTTTCGTGAATGTCGCACTCGCCTGCATTTTAACAATATATTCGCGGGACAATCGTGAACCTTTTTCCCCGTGGATCCTCATAATGGTTTCTTTCTGTAGCGAGTGCAAAGAGGAAGCAGGTCCTCCGGTAAAAGATTTCCTGTCTCCCTCCCCTCGGCCGCCGACCGCCCGTTTCGTTCTCTCACCCCCGTCACTCGTCTCTCTTTTCCTATTTCACTCTTACAATCCGTCTTTCCCTTGCGTTCTCCTTGCACCCTTCGTTGTCACGGATTTACGTCGCCAATAAATCACGAAGAATATTCTCGGCCACCTTGAAGGTACCTGCATGGTAATTCACCTTCTTCCCTTCTGTCTCGGATATGATTCTTGGAGCCAGTCCGCCGAAAGTTGCTATCGTAAAATATATATGTACGATGCATAATCGCATGTGTAGCGTACATGCATAACGATTGTAGTCGAATATGCAGTAGAACTCAACGAACAAAGGACGGTGGGTAAAATGAACCAATTTTAGCCCCCGGGATTGGCAAATAAAAACGGCAGGCTTTTTTTTGTAGTTTTTGAAAGGTTGAATCTAATTATTCAATTTCAACAAATTTTAATTCTAAAGTGAAAAGTACTACAGCATACGAAGCTATTAAACATTTATTAAATAAATTATTATCTTTGAGCCTTGCAAAAACATATTGATTTGTTTTCCTGCTAATAAAGCACGTTAATACTCACATCTCGACGCTAATAGTTCACATTCTGCTCAATAAAAAAAAAAATAAAAAAATTATTGTTATCTAAGAGTGAAGGAACTATTTTAACTCATTTTAACTGCGGCACGTCGAAGCATAAGTTGTTGATTACGTCTTTGAAAGAACTTTCTCCCAGAGTATTATGTATTCCTTTGTAACATCTTATCATTGGAAATTATAACATTCGCGCAAAACAATATTTTCAAGCATCAAGATCTGACTCTGACCGTCTAAGACCTTCTTCACTTAATAATTTCTTTTGTCTAGTTTTACACTTAGTTTTACACTTAACATTCTCATAATAGCTTCTTATATATTTAATAGCTCCATATGCTGATTTTAATACTTCTCTGAGAAATTAAAATTTTTTAAAAGTCAGAATCAGATTCAACAATTCTAAAACTAAAAAACAAAAAGTTTCGTGTTTACTTGCCATTCCGAGGGCTGAAATCGATCTATCCAATAGAGAATATTTGTTACAAAGTGCAAGAGAGCAGGGTTGTTACGCGGGAATGAAACGGAATCAGTCGTTAACTTTCCAGTCGCTCAATGGTTTCACATCCAACAATTAATTTCACATCCGTGACATAAAAGAAATTCGAGGCGATGATAACAAGAGAGCTTAACTTCGTTCGAGCAATGACGTTAAAATATTACCTAGCGCATACGAAAGCAATGGAGCGCGGCGAACAACGAAACTGCTTAAATGGATAAAACAAAATTGTTTCCCCGGTCTTGTGCTAACAAGTATCCCGTGTGCGCGTGTGCGGCAGCAGCGGACAAAGCTTCGTGCTTAGGATAATGCCCACGTAGCACCGGTGGTGTACTTTTCCACGTAGCTGCCGCGGCCGAGTGATTACATCTATTTTAATTACGGCTATTTCACGGCTCCGCGGTCGCGCACTAGGGCAACCCGAGGGCGAGCGAGGGTGGAAAAGAATTGGAAGCCACCCGGCGGGTCGATTACTCTTCGGGAAACGTCGTAAGAAAGAGAAGTCCATTTTCCACCCGCGAGAATCGTATTTCAAGATGGAAGTGGATGTACTTCATAAACCGGCGGCGGAGCGCTTTTAATCGAGACTTGGCTGCTTCGGTGGCCTGTGAAAGTTTCGACTACGAGCGCGCGCGAAAAATCGAACTCCCTTCATCTTGCTTCCTTTCTTTCTTACATATCCGCGGAGACGGAAAATTCTCGCGATAATGCCGGATGAAAGCGCGTAAAAATTGTTAGATCTCGCGCGTACGTGTGTATGTACGTGTACGTTTGTGTGTGTTACGACGAATATGCCGATGGATGAACACACACGCCTTCACTATATTGTACGTTCTATTGTCCATCGTATAGCACGCGAATTTCTCGCATCGCAATCCATCAATCTTAATCGTTATTGGAATATTCACCCCACTATTTTTGTAAAGGATCTAAATCCAGCTCGTAACTTGATTCGCGAAGCATGTCACTGTCGAGTGTAACTGAAAAGTTATTTACGTCTGGACGTTCTCTTTTTTTTCAGATTGAATCAAACAAAAATCAACATCGGAACACATTCGATGTTTGCATCTTTGATATCCTGTGCGTATTGTAAAATAGCTCCTTCGTTAACTTTAATCTAGCAAAAACTACTTGTCGGATATAATTTTGCTGAAGGAAAAAGTTGCTTCCTTCGTAAGCGTAAAGACCAAGTCAGTTTAGGTAAAACATATTTTTAATTTATAAAATATTTCAAAACTCATAATGCACACACTGGGTTAAAATCACCCGGGCCGATTTTCAAAGTTGTGGCATTTGAACACGCCTTTGAGCAATTATTGCAAAACATCTTTCGTGCCATGATCTCTTTCCAACTTTTGCACAGAAAAACTCTTTTTCTCAATCTTTAATTTAAAAAGAAAATTATTTATAATCGATGTAACACACGCCGAATAAAAAATGCCCAGTGTGTACAGAGAGAGCTAACGATATAGAAAGTAGACAAAAAGTTATTCCAGTAATTGTTATTCAAAAGAAATGCACAATTACGGAAATAATACGAAGAAGATAATATGAAGAAGAAATTGTTTAAGACAGTCGCCTGTAAGTATAACAATTATCGCGCACGTTAATGAATTAATCAGTCGCTAATGAGCAGGCCCAAGGAGCGGCATGTTCTAACGAGTCGCGTCCCTTTAATGTTCCCCGAGCGGCAACGATCAATGACGACATAACAATCCCATGATAATTCCCCACGTTTAACCATCCGTAATACGACTTATGGTGCGTGACACTGCGCGGTAATGAAAAATGACAAGCGCTTCCCCGCATTTAGGGCAATTCACGAGCGGCCGCTTTCTCTTTCGCGAACAACAAAAACACGGAACACGACAAAAAAGAAAGATGAAAAAGCGGGACTTACTGCGAACGGACGGACCGGCAAAGTGTCGTGAGAGGCATGGGCTTATGCCAATGCGGATAAATTGCTATCGGCGAGCGAACGAGATCATCATCACTTGAAAGGCATGCGAATGGTATTTGCGAGCATGGTTTTAGCCTACGTGCGGCACCGCGTCGACGACTATACTTGGATCTGATGAGACACGATCGCAGCGAGAGAGACAGACAGAAAAAGAGCAAGAAGGGTTTGAGAGGTAGGGGAGAGTTGCGAATGACTTGAGTTGTTTTTTTCTTGTATTTCCCATTTGTGTGGTAATGATTTGCACGCGAATAAACGTTGGAAATTGTAGCTTGATGTTACTTTATTTTAGTACCACAGCGCTTAATTCACCAATAACAAATTATTTATTATTAGTAACATGCTTCAAAAGGTACGATGCAGGCAACCGGTTCACCTAAATCGTATCAATTTTGAAAGTATCGAATTTATGAGTTAAAATAAGCAAAAATACGAGGAATTTTTAACTAATACTATATTAATAATTTATCGAGAAAAAGGATTAAATAATTTACAAATAACAATAATGAAAAGATAAAAAACGTCGAAAAACTGGTTTGAATTTATCTTTGCAACTAACATGTTTTTATTCATATCAATTATTAGTTTTAGTATTATCACTTATTAATCTTACATTAAAAACATTTATTATAATAAAATTTGTAGTAATACGATTTAAGAGACTTAATAAATTTTATAAAACTATCGATTTAGTCTTTAATAATTGCAAATATGTATATACGCTAATGTAAAATATTTTACAATAATTGTTCTTTTATAAAAATATCAAAATTCAGTACAAAATTGTACTATTATTATTTAAATTAATCAAAATTACAATTTCACTTAATATTTTTAAATGTTGTTAGCACGCACGAAACAAGAGATATCCTATTTTATTTAAATTGTATCGCTTTCGAATTTGTGAATTAAAATAACTAAAAATATAAGGAATTATTAATTAATACTTGTTATATTAACAAATTATCGAGAGAAAAGTTCAAATAGTTAATAAATAACAATGATGAAAAGATAAGAACGTAGAAATAAAATTAGCTTTAAATTTAATTTTGCAATTAACATGTTATTCATATCAATTATTAGTTTTAGTATGTATTATCTTATCGTGCAGTGATCACTCTTAATTTGATATTACTTGTTCTAATAAAAAATTAATACAATTTTAAAAATTTGATAGAAATTTTATAAAAAATATCTGTTTAATTTTTGTAATAATTACAAGTATGCACAATAAAAATATAAAATATTGCACAATAAATCTTCTTTTATGAAAATATCACAATTCAATATAAAATTTCATGATTAAATTTTTGGAAAAGTTTTACATCCCATAGGTGCCAACTAATGACCAATTTGAGCTCAATTGATGCAGAAACATTTTACACGCTTATACTGCTAGGCTAATATCTATACTACATTACTCTTTCTCATTAATTTCATATTTTTGTCACTAAATATTGCTTATATTAGATAAAAAAATACAAAAAGTTGATAAGATACGATTCGGGCGAGTGGCACGCATTCAACAACTCTCCCCTAAGCGTCTTCGAGAAGGACCGTCCGTCTCTTATGGATGTAAGAAAGAACAAGGTATACAAGCCCGCTACATGGCTAGATGTGTCGGTTAATTTCCTCGTAAGTCGAGTTACGATGACGCGCGTCGACCCCGCGTTTTACTGCTCGAACGAGTCGACGCGAGGCGACCGTCGTCCAAACGCGACGGAGCGCGAGCTTTTCATCCTTTGCCGTTTGTCACGAGTCGGTATCGCAGCGGGAAAGTTTAATCGCCGGCCGCTAGAAGCGAGCTGTAACGATCCGTTGTAAATCATTTCACCGTCAGCGAAAACGGGGATTTACGCTGTTTTGATCTTCGACCTTCCACCTGCTGACGTGGAGTCAGTCGAGCATTGGACGGTGCAATTTGTCGTGCGACGGGATTTCTTGCTTCTCAAGTTGTACGAATTCGCAGATAAACTAATGAATATATCAAATCAATATCATGTTGCTAGTGTTCGTATCCCAATAAAAATATTAATTATAATCGGGGTTGAGAAATAATAAATGATTTATAATTATGATTATAAATGTTATTATTGTTATTCTTTTTGGTAACGATCGTAACTTTTTTCTGTCTGTAATGATAAGAGTAACGAATTCAATCGTTACTTTTATCGTTAATTTCATTTGCCTTTGTGCCTATCGAATAAATTCGCACACCTCTCCAGTGTGCAAATACAATCGGTGTGCAAGATAAACGGTTAAATAATAAATCAATGGTTAATGCAACCAAAAATTTTATTTATTTTTACATTTCACATATAAATTAAATTAAATATTGAAAAAGATTTTGTATTTTATATTTTAAACTGCATTTCGATAGTCATTGCCATTATTATACTGAAAATCTATAGCAAATATGTAACGTGAATTACACAAATTTTCAGTACTGGCAATGAATATTACAATATATTATTAATAATAATAATACTTAATAATATCAATATTCAAATAATATAATTTAAAAATTTAATATTTTACTTTAGTATTGCAAAAAAGTAACAAATTGTGACTTTTTGAGTAACGATAACGGCAACACATTACTATAATACTTTTAATTACGCAATTCGGCAAACCAACAGGTTTTTACATCATGCATGCTGTTATAGATTTTCAGGTTTCGCTGAATTCAAATCCACTATCAGATTTCTAAAATTCAAAATCGCGGATCTATTTTTTAACCCGTTGAAAATTTTAATAAAAAATTCGAAATTATCAGCCTCAAAAACTTTTGTATATAAATGAACCTTTCAAAATACAATAAAATTGCACTTATTTGTAGAAACTTTTCATTTTTTCAACTTTGCGTTGTAAAGGGTTGAAAATTGAACTTGCAAAAAATTTGAAAAAAATCGTGTTTCGTTTTTTAGAGTCTGCTTTATTTTTCAATAAAATTATACGTTTATCTGGAACAGTTGACGCACAAATGAATTTAATGTAAAAAAAAAATAGCATTACCTGGGTGTTAATTCGTTCAACAAAAACGTTAACAATATTGAACAAATGACTATTAGAGAGTCAAGATTGAACGTTTAGATAATCGAAAACAACAAAAAGTGCAATAGCACTGATAAATACTACACGATACAATTAAAAAGAAAGAAGATAAAAAACGTATAAAATGGTACGCGATGACTGGAAGAGTTAAAGTAACATTCCCACTCCGATTATAATCTGCATATATTATCAGACACGCAAAACCTTTCAAACGCAACAGAACGCAATTAACGAAACTTGATCAATTAAACGACAAACATTCCGTGAGGAATTTTAAGACGCTGGCAAGCACGTCACCGCGGATCAATATTGATGATTCAAGTTCGAGGAGGTACAGCGTCTCTTTGATCATCCGAGATGTTTCCAGGAAGCGGATTACTCGAGGTCAAAGGTGATTTCTCAATTAACAGTGGCGGCTAGGCTTTAACAGACTGCGAGAGTTCGGTTTTACTGTCCGCTAATTATGCCGAAAATATACAAACGGCATTACGCTCGCGTTCTGTTTGCTTATTATAATATATGTAAATCTCCAAGTACCGGCAGCGCAACGTGTTCTAATAAAATATTTGCTTAACGGTTCCGCGGTCCTTGGACTCGCTTGAAAGTCGGTTACGGCAATCGCGGCGCAATGACGACGCGAAATTTGCGAAATGGAGCAAACGACGCCGTTTTCCGTTTCGATAGCGAAGAAACGTCATGAGGGAAGTCTTTTTTTCTTCTTTCGAATTACAACGACAATCGAACGAACCCTTTGCGTTAATTAGAAAATCAAACGCATCCTCTCCCATCGTCTGCCTTTTAACTGCGACGGAATTGGACGAAGGCTGCTTATCGGAGAGCGCGATAAATGGACAAACGTGACGCGCATTTGCATATCGCTGTATTAACATTTATATTGATATCGATACTCGCGTTCGCTGTTTTGCCACGATCAATGTTAAAAGAGAGATGGTATAAACGATGAATCATAGGGAATTGCTTCACGACGTGCCGCGATAAAAACGTCACTGGAAATTTCATTGGGAAGCGCGGGTCGCAAGGCACGAGTGTCAACGCGCGCGCTCTCACGTTGATTTCTGACCTAGAATACAAAATGCAATCGACATAAAAAGCTTATCAAAGTATAATATGGGCGCGTCCCATCGAGTTTACTCAATTAACGGGAAATCGATTATCAACCGTCCCTGTTACGTCCCTTTCTCATTTCCTACAGAAATGCAAAATACGCAGATGGGAATGAGCTACTGTAAACAGAGTGAAGGAGATTTTATCCCGTGGATAGTCAACTTCAAGGGTGCATTTACTTTCATCAAAAAGTAAATGCAGATTTCTTAATAAGCGGCGAGCACATCCGTCCGGTATCCATCGCGGCGAGCGTAAATTGTGCCTTCGTTTTTTTTTTTGTTTTGTTTTCCTTTAACAGGAGAAGCGCGGAAAATATAGATATCGTATTTTCAACCAAACGTTCTGGCAAAAAAATCTAACGGATAGCGAAAATTGGAAGGGGCCAGCTAACTAATTGGATCTATAAACAAAACAAAACACTGGAGATGGCTATAATCGTGTTTGTACACGCAACGAACGCACTGCTGCTCAGTTGGCCGAGATACATAATTCCGCACAGATCGTTCAAAAGCTACAAAGCATTATCGAAAAGTTATATAGACAAGTAAATGCTTTTAGGCTTACATTTTTTTTGTTCTTAAATTAGTATGCAGTTCCCTGAGTGTTTAATTTCTCTGTTCAGCGAGTGCAGATCTCGCTTAATATATTCTTCACTCTTTGTTTGTCTTATTATTTATATGCCACAAAAATGAAAAAATGAGGACAAGGGGCCAATATCATCCTGGGATTACAGATATATGTAAGATTAATTAATTAATCTTGTAATTGTGATAAATTTATAGGATAAGGTTGCCGGTATCGCACCGGCTCCTAAATTGTACCGTGTCTTACAATTAGTTTCCTAAATCGCAGTATTGCTTTGATCGTGGTTATACATATAAAATCAAACATAATAATTAAACAAAGCATACATTGTAACAATATTACCGTAATGTAGCAACGTTATTGCAATATTATTGAAAAGTTATGGAAATGATAACATTGACGGAAATTATATTTACGGTGTTTATCTTCAACATTAATAAAATTATACTTATCTAACGCATTTTTACTCGAGAAGAAAGAATCTAGCAAAAAAAGAAGTGTCGCTTTACCCCAGGAAGAATAATATTAATCTGTAGTGCGAAAATAACTCGTAAGCAAGATTCAGCACATGATAAATATAAGGCCGTGGGTCGTGAGTCGATACCACCTACAGATCAATTCCCTTCCCCCTCTCCCGCAACAGAATTCTACTACTATTACTTTTAATAAAATTTCTGAATACAGTACCGGCCAAAATTATATCACCTTTCAATTTTTGAAGCATAACATTTATCGAAGCGTATCGAATGCACTCAAAATTTTACAGTAAACACTTGATGAAAGGTACATCTTGTACATAAAGTGTAATAAAATTTGACAACATATACTATAATCTTAGAATTTTTTTATTAATTTTTTTAGAGTTGCGCTTTTGAGCTTTCTTTATTTTTCGTGTCGCAATCATTGTTTTTACCACCTGGTTTTAGCAATTGGATTTAATATTTCACATTATTTAAACTTGTTATGACTCAAAATTAATTATGATTAAAATTTTACGTATTTCGGAAATTTTAAATAAAAACAACTTTTCACAAGTTGCTGTTTCTATTATTTGATAAAAAGTTATTATTTACGTAAGTTATACTTATCATCAAAATATATTGTGATTTAATAGAGATTCGTGCTCTTTAAAACAAGTTATGCTAAAAAAAATTGAAAGTGATATAATTTTGACCGGTACTGTACATAAAATTTGTTATTCAAGCGTTAAAAAAATTTTTTTCACGTAACATGAATATAAATTATATATATAAGCAATTAATAATACAATACTTTCACTAAAATGATAAAATTATTTAAACATGACAGATTTAAATGTTTCAAAAATATATGTATACTTTCAGATAAAGTTGTATATTATTTAAAAAGTCAAATATATATAACTGTACTTTTAATTCAAATATTAACTTGGTTAGACCAGATTTGAATGGTTAGATTTTATTGGTTATTCTCATAAATTTCGTTGATTTAAGAAATTTGTCAAATTTAAAAAAAAAACATTTCCCTGTGCAATTGTTAAAATTAAGTGTTCATAAAATTTATTTTTATTATGTATGTATTCAAATATATTGATACTCTATCTTAATATACATTATTTTAACTCAGCAATGCTACAGTCAGCTTATCTTGGAGCTTATTTGACACAGAAACGTGTTGAAAAAACGTTAATTTTGTACATCGGAGTTATCAATTTTCACTCATTAAAATATTATTAGATAGCCTAATGTATTTAGTACTGACATAGAATTTACTTTTACGACAAATATCTCAATTTTGTCTGTAAAAATGCAAAACTGAAAAGTTGCCCAGCCAGCCCCGGTTTGCTCTACTTTCGAGTCCCACGGGATAAAACTTTTCTCTCGCTAATTCTCCTTCTGCTTTTCTCTCTCTCTCTCTCTCTCTCTCTCTCTCCGTCGAGTGCCGGTCGTTATCGACGCATCCTTGATTCATTTTCGGATTGAACGAGCTGCGCATCCACCTATTAATAGACGTTTGTCTCACGCCCGAAGATTCCCGCTCGCCGGCGGACGCCGAGCGTGTCCGACGATAATACACGATTACAACAGATGCACTCATAACGAAGCGATTTACGGGATGGCGATAACGAGCCCGAGATCGGTTAACCAGCTCTGCCATTAACCAGCTGGTCGCGCCTGTCGCTTTGTTGCGCAATCGGTTTCATTTTGCTCCGCTCCGCTATTACGATCGGGTAATGATTAATGATGGGAAGTTTTTTTTCAATTTACCATGTAGATTCTTTTTGTATTCGTAAGTGTGAACGGTAGAACATTCATCAGCCTGTTGATCTCGTGTTTACCAATACCCATCTATCTAATCCTATTAAAATGTCACTTTCGCGATCTGTCTTCATCTCTTTGTCAAACGATGGAAGATTAGTCTTCTTTTTTTTCGCGTCCACTTCCAGGATTATTAAGAATTAAATAACTGTTATTCTCTTTGACATTGCGACGTTGAAAAAGTTAGAAAGAGAAGTTGCTAAAGTCGCGTCATGTTATCTGTCCATTATAAATATTTCAGAGCCGGCCAAGTTGCCGGATTACTCCTGAGGCACCGATAACGAGAGATTATCGCCGATAAAACTCGGGACGAGTAGCGCAATTAACGGACGACCTGGAGTAGCTCGAGATTATTGCTACTGTAATTTCATCGGGGAGAGTGGGAAGAGCCGACGTCGGAAAAGTCGACGAATTCAGATCGCAAATTGTTGAAAGTGGGCGACCTTCCATAAAACGCACCGAACTTTTCCCACCTCGGCCGACTCCCACCGCCCACGACTTCTCATTAGCTCGTAATTAACGGCGGTTTATTTTCGCGGTAAGACACCACTTCCCTGATTCCGGTCGGCTCGAAGTTTCCACGGCTGGTTTCTAATTGCGATCGCGAAATTAGAATAGCCGAATCTCTCGGGCTCGCAGCCACGGGAATAATGTCCCTCAAACTGTCGGAGTTCCGACGGGTCTAATTGACAAGTACAAACTTACGCTTGATTGCGCGTGTATTATATAACAGATCTATGAAAATTTGATTTTTCATAACATCTTGCTATGTAATATAATCAGTGTTGCGCTTAGATAATTTAAAATTATCTAGCTAACGGCAACATAAATTACATGTAATTGTACCTTATGTAAGATAAAGATGATTTAATTTAGCGCTAGATAAAACAGAAAATTATGTAAGGTTTTAGATCATTTTTAGATATCAAAATTTAGAATTAACAACAATATATATTCATATTTATATTTTTAAATTTTTATTATTTTTAAATTAAAAATATTTCTAAATTTTTATCATTTTTAAATTAAAAATAAAAGTTTTCAAATAATTTAATCTGACAAAAATAACTCTTTGAAATTAGTAAATAAAAATCAAAATTAAAAATAGAAGAAATATTTAATTCACACATTATTCAATGATAACAATAATATAGAAAAATTTCTTTAAACTTTTTAAATTAAAAAAAATTTTTTTAAATCTTTTATCACTGTTATAAAGTACCGTTCAAGCCATTCAACTTTTATTCAGAACACTTTCTTCTATCTCTTATAATTTCAAAGATATCCGCTTTGAAAGAAAAATACGGATTTTCTTCAAAGGGGTGTTTTAACCCCTAAAAGTGAAATCAGGCACGTATAAAAAAAATACGTGTCCCTTATTTTGATCCATATTACAGCATATTTAAAGAGAAGACTCGTCAAAATCGGAAGACGACACTTTCGTACATTTCCTTATAAGATAAAGATGAAGATAATATACATTGTAATAATTAGGATAAAGATCAGATGAAGCTATCTTTTTATCTAGATGATTAAATAGACAATGGCAAACACTGAATATAATTTTAGGTCTTTAAGTTATATCTACTCTGAGCTTCTTATTCTAATCGTACGCACGTAGATGGATGGATGTCGTATGTGGCAAAAGAATTTCGGAATATCTCGAATTTCTGTCGTTCTTCCTGCCACATTTGATAAGGCCGAAGAAAAAGTCGAGGGAGAGATATTAGACATTTATTACGCACGTGACACGAATAACATTTCGTCTCGTAATATTTCGTCTTGGTGGCCTCGTCGCGCTGTCATCCTGTCCAGCGTGATGTTAATACACAATGGCCGCAGACGTATTATGACATTTATCGCATGGCCAGCTGATCTAGCCGCGTTTTACGTCCCATATGGCTAATAACACACGCGCAACACAACTTTACACGTGCGCATTTCGTGCGATACGCGACTTACACACTCTGTTGTACGTCACAATATTCGCGGTGAGCAACGTACAGGAAAGACACGCTTCCTTAAGAGTTATAAAATTAAATTCTCGCAGACATTCCTTCTTTTTTCACTTCTACTTTTCTATTCGAACATACGAACATTTGATGAAAAACAGCTTCTTTGGTTCAATTGCCCACTTTGATCGTGCAAATTGTGAAGGGTAAAAAGTTTTTGTAATATAATGAAGAAAGTAGATGAAAGAGAAATTTACTATAGAAAACAGTTTTCTATAGTAAGAGATTGAGCGAAGCATTAAAACTCAATTTAAGGATAATTTTATAGATACTTTTGGCCCGAAAAGAAAGGTAAAGCACAAAGACGTAAAAAAATAAAAAAAAAAGATAACTGTCTTCGAGGATAACGTTAATTATTTGGTTAACAATCCGTATTATTTTTTAAATAATCAGGATATTTATACTGCTGGTCTTTCTCGTGGTCTCCCGCTAATATTTTGATTTAACTGGAGCACTCCGATAAACTCTCGTATGATACTTTTTCCGTTGAAAATTATCCTTTCGCCGGTTTTATCCTGAAGATATATACACGGGTCCTGCATACGTGTACATACATATACGGACGGCGTGGCGTAAGCCGGTCAGAAAAGTTTATCTCGTGTGGACTTCCACCGTTGATTATAATCCGAAACAAAATACTATTTCCACGGCTTCCAACCGGTATTATATCGTTACGTACCGGCTTTTGTATTCCTACGTAATCTATTATATAGTAAAAAAAATTTATTTAGAAACTATACAACAAGAGAGAGAGAGAGAGAGAGACAGAGAGAGATTTATTGAGCGCTTGTACCTAGGTACAAGCATCCCTTCAAGCGCAAAAACATTACGCTTACAAATTGCAGCACACAATCATTTGATTTCAGAACAATTAAAAAAATAATAATGAAAAATAAGAACATACAAAGATAAAGGAAAAGTAAATAAAAAAAAAAGATTTGTGCTAAATGAAAATACAGAAGGAACAAAAACTACATGCACACGCGTATGCATATATGTGCGTGCCCCGAAATTTGCGGATCAAAATATTATCGCATGAAAGTTATCGAAAAATCAAATAAAATAATTCGTGAATTTTTATTTCAAACATACAGCAGTTTTTGGAATATCAGGGTTTTAAGTGGGATTTAAAACCAATCACAAACTATATGTTTGTAACAGCGTTTGTATCTACGTGTATGTTGTAGTACTAGTAACTGCATGACAGGTACCATCGCTAAACGTTAATCTCTGATTGATTAGCTAAAGCCGCTATATCTTCAAAACTTTGCTTGAAATAAAAATTTACACAAATTTATTTTATGCAATTTTTCGAGAACTTTGTTGTTACAGCGTTAGATTGATGCAAAAATAATGTCAGTTTTAAAGTTAATTATTTGGCGCTTTATTTTACAATAAAATTATGTTCAGGTTACGTTAATTGCGTCGTGTTGCATCATTTTCGAGCGCAAATTCCGCTCTGTTAATTGTGCTAATTTTGTTCTCGACACTGTGATCTATTACTATTATTGTTGTTGTTATTATTATTAAAAGTGAAAAAGAAGCGATTCCGAGCAAGTTTGTACGAGTTCAAACTAGGCTCTAAAGAAGCGGAAACGAATCGAAAAATTAATAAAGCATTTAATCAGGAAACTACAAACGAACGAATAGTTCAATGATAGTTTCAAACTCTATAATGGAGATGAGAGCCATGAAGATGAAGAAGAGGGTCAGGGATGAAGTCATTGACAACGATCAGTTGGCAATAATTGAAGCAAATTCATTAAAAGTCACTCGAGAATTGCGCGGGAACTGAAATGTTGATCGATGATCAATCAACAGTTGTTCATTGTCATTTAAACCAAATCGCTCAGACGTAGGCATCTGAAGTTGAATATTCAAGCTAAAATTGTGAATCGCGAATTTCGGAATACCATGTACATAATTCTCGCCCGAGTTTACAAAAATACCGCTACGACTATCAAGCAAAGCGGATTACGAGCGCAACTACAATTATCTCCGAGGAAATCGTAAATATAACTCTCGCGAACTTACGTGATTCAGTAACGATTATCCAGCGTAATATATGTGACAAGCTGGCCACATACCGCTACGAAATGCGAATCGTTTCGGAAGCGATTCGCCCGCTCGTATTAGCCGAGGAGAAAACGGGCTCCATGGGCGTGCGCGGTTAAACGCGAGACGAGACTCGTTGCGAATCGCTACGAGGAGCCGCTACAAGCTCGAATTCCGTAAATATTAACTCGCTAAAAGAAACAAAAGGAATATGAAATCGGACAGCGCGCTCGAGTTTCTCTCAAGAACGTTGCTCCTAATTGTGAGAGAGAGAAAGAGAGAAAGCAAACGCGACGATCGTAAATGCGGCACGCTCGGGGCAGCTAATTGCGCGATTTCCACGAACAAATTTGAGCATGGATTACAGCGCAGTTCCGGTAGCAGTCTTAATGGCGAGTGTCACGCTCGGCGTGGTAATGCAATCAAATCCGTGAAATAATCGTTAATTAAGACAAATCGCCGCGCGTCAACTTTCGCGTGTTACGACGGTTTCCGGCGCGAGGAGAGTAATAATGATTAATGTCACGCCCGAGATGTCGATGCGCTGGAGATTAATGACCGATCGGGAGACGCAAGGAGACAAATTTAATTGGCGCCGGCCCCTTCGAGGCGAAAAGCGACGCGCATACGAGATATGACGCAACGGTGTCCCGACGTTATAATTGAAACTTATACCGAGACGGTGATACCGTTCCGTGAGAAGGCTGCGACCTCGATATTAATTAACGTCAATTATCATTTTTATCGGTGCTACCCGGCGCAAAAGCCGGTCGAGCAATTTTTCGACCGTGCCGCCGCTCGCAACGTCATATCGATGCGTACCGGCATCCTTAATCGAAATACCGCCGCATAATGAGCGAGAATGCAGATATGCTCCTCGCAAACAGTTTCGAAAAGAGAAAGTGCGCACGCTTCCTTGACCCGAAAAGGCCTTGGAGAATTATTCGTGGAAATCATGTCGGTTTATTATTACGGCTGATCGATATTTGGACGGTAAAATCGAATCCGAAGTCGTTGCCAGTGTTGCATATATTAATGATACACGCGACAAAAATAACAACCCTAGTTTTATGCCCTTTGAGAGATGGCCGTCACGAACTGTGGAGATCCTGGAATATCGCGACAGGTTTGAATCAAACGTGACGGCGAGAAAGAGATAACAATGTTTGTTTGCTTTCTCATGCGTGAACGCATGAGCAGGAATGAGACGACAATGTAAGTTCATCTCTCTTTCTTTGTTTCCTCTTTTATTTCCCAAAAAAGTACGAAACTATCCAAAATATATAGTCGTGAGCTAAAAGGTTGCAACACCTTTTCTTCGATTGTTTTTGAAATGTAGACTTGCTCATCAAACGGCGAACGTCATTGGTTCTTACCTGTGGATCCAACCAATTAAGCATCAAACCATCTACCATCGAAGAAAATGTGTTGCAACCTTTTAGCTCACGACTGTACCGAATAGATCATAAATGACCAATCAAAAAACTG
This sequence comes from Solenopsis invicta, assembly GCF_016802725.1. Lineage (NCBI taxonomy): Eukaryota > Metazoa > Arthropoda > Insecta > Hymenoptera > Formicidae > Solenopsis > Solenopsis invicta. The sequence goes on along the minus strand of NC_052670.1, from coordinate 15,295,578 downwards.
GATTCGATTGTCGCAACTCTGTAGCTATCTTCTGCAGCGTACGGCAATTCACGGCGTTCGCACAATGCGGCCAATTTTATTGAATATCGTGCGATACCGATCAGCCAATTCTAGAACATTGTTATGCGGAGCCGATGTAACTGGTTCTTCAAAAAATTAAGGAATAACGTTTAAGATAAAGTGCCTCGAAGTGTTCAAGAACCAGAAGGTTATGTAGCAAGCGATCGAGTCAGTGAATCTTCGCGTAAAGCTTTCCTAGCAAAATCAAATTTCTGCAACGAAGACAAATAGTGATGGGCTAAACAAATATTTTTTAGCAACAGTTACATCGGCTATTATTACTTGTATAACCGTTTATTTTAATAGTTATTTTATAACTGTTTATCACAAATAAACCTCTTATAAAATTAATTAATATCTGAGATTTTGTGGACATAAAAATAGTGAAAAGATAATACGTTAAAAAATGTATATCAAGAAAATTATTTTATAATATTTAAGATAAAAATAATAATTTAGATGAATGGAAAAATTTGCATTTCCATTTATTAAGAATGTCAGAATATATGCAAGTTTATGTACAGACATTTAACTCGACTTTAGCATGATAGATTTACACATGTTCAAAAATATGAAGCTATATAAGGACTACAAAATAGTATATGACAAATAATATTTGCACATTTATTTTTCTTATATTAATTCAAAATTTGTTTGTTTACTTCTCGTAATGTATTTCTTTTTTCTTTTGTGACTCCTACTTCGTTAGTTGTATTGAATTCTAGCATCAAAAACATCTATTGTAGTCACTTTAAAGACCGATAGTTTATTTATTATTTAAAATATTTTCTAAAATCATTGATTGGTTACACGATACTGAAATTTTTATATCTTCAAATTTCCCAATACACCAACCAATCAACACTTTCAAAAGATTTGTAGTAAGCAATTTGTAGTAACAATGATATCGATCAAAAACCCAAGTAACTGCCCTTTTTATCTAGCAATAATTCAATAATAATTTCAAAGTAACTGTTACCAAAAATAACGCCCAATTAAACGAAAGAATCCGTGCCTTCGATATAAATAAAGACTTCGTATAATTAATGACATATACATCGATCGTATTTGTGCATAATTATTAATAAACATTACTAGAAACTAATAGTGAAACTGAAACTATATAAATATATTATTAAAAGAAATATCATTTAGATATTTAGTTAAATTTTCTTGTTTCGATTTCATTTAACTTCGGTGTAGATTTTTTTTTTAATTAAAAAATAGATTACCGTTTTTCGCGTTGTACTTAAACGATCATTAGACAACGACCTGATCTATTCGCGATCAATCATTCGCGTTCCAGTGAATCCGATAATAGATTCGCGCGTCTTATCGCGGGTATGTCTTAATGAAGGCACAAAGTCCAGCGTGACTTCGACCAAACTATTTTCCCGAACGCATATTCTCGTAATGCACTACTGGAATCCGTCGGCTGGGTATTCGCGAAATGAAGAAGCGGCAACGGAACGACCGCTACGTCAAAGTACCTCCAAAAAGTTACACATAGACTTCGACATAGACACTTGTCGAAAACATTGTTTGAGCGACTCGACGAGCGATGGCAAAGACTAACGTAACTCTACGCCGCGCGAAGTGTTCACTGTTAAAAATATGCAGCAGCATCGAATGTAACGTAACAAAAGCAAATTTCAAGCAGGTACTTGAAAAATACTTAACTGTTAATATATTTCAACTATTTTAAGGTTCTTTAACGCGATTAGTTCGTGCTCTTAGATCCTGCAGGATCTGAACATGCAAACCAATATTAAAGAATAATAAAACCAACATTAAATGATCACATCGAAGAGTTTTACGAGTTGCAAAGTTGCTTCTTCTGCTGAACACAACCATTTGTAGTCTAATGAATATTATCGCGTGCGCAATTCATAAACATGCGACATTTAACTAAACGTAGCTTGTGATTTAATAACTTTAAACCCTTAAATCTCAAAAACTGCTGTTTGTCGTAAAAATTTACAAATAACTATTTTATTAGATTTATCGACAACTTTCCGTATGGTATTTTGATTCGCGAATTTCGGGACACACTATAGACATGCTTAAATGCATTTGTTAAGAAACACGAGATGCGTTGTGTTTTTTCCATGCCATTTTCGTCTAAAACTCTGCGTCGAGCAACAAACGCAATTCCCGTCACAACAATAACGTCGTCATATCCCTGTTTACGCAAACGTCAACAGAGTTTGCAACAACGTCGCTCCGTAAAAAAGGCAGTGCATGTAACGTTCTCCGATAATCGAACGTTACGCGTGTTCCCAGCTTTAATAAAGAGGTATTCACGCGCGATCGACGTCATGATTCTCTTTCTCCGTCCGTACTCTCGCGTGTTTTCATAACGCAGTCGGGGAATCCATTTGTCGAGACTATGTCAAATGCCGGACGAGGCGGAGGGAAAAGAATAATGTACATTTTGGTAAATATTTGCACGGCGGGGTTTTAGCGAGCAATCTCCCCAGCTATTCCTCGCTCTCTATCTCTCTATTTCTCTTCCCCAAATGTGTGTGTGCGTGTGTACGTGCGTGCGTGCGTGCATGTGTGCGTGCGTGTGTGTGTGTGTGCGTGCGTGTGTGCGTGCGTGTGTGTGTGCGTGTGTGTGCGTGTGTGTGCGTGTGTGTGCGTGTGTGTGCGTGTGTGTGCGTGTGTGTGCGTGTGTGTGCGTTGGGACTATACGCATTAGCCGCGCGCGGAATATTTGTTAGTTGGCACGACGATAAGGTCGCATTCCATCGTACTGAGCCGCGGAGGTACGTATCAGCATTCCGGGCACTCAAAAAGATAGCGCTTATCTCGCGGAGGGGGCGAAGGTGTGACGCCGAGTGAGGGAGAAGTAAAAAAAAAAAAAGAAAAAACACAGAATATATAACAAAAATATATGCAAAGCGCATCGAAAAATCTCGATCTAGCCGCAGAATGAAACAAAACGAGGGAGAACGAGAGGAGGGCCGGAGAGTCGGGCGAGCGGATAACGTAATTGGATAATCGTATTTTTCGTAGCAAACGCGGGACACCCACGAAACGTCCCGCTTAAACGTTTCCGGGCCAACGGCGGCCGTAAAAGTTGTCGGCCGCGCGCGATAAATTCGCGAGTAATATTCTTCCGGGAGGTGAAATATATTTTGTCGAAGCATTTTCTCTGTACCATAGCTTGCGACGCAATGGCCCCGCGGCTGCTTTGAACAGTCCGCCGCGACGGCCAGTAAATTCAAGTTTGGCACTGCGATAGGGATTAATGGGACAGTCGAAACATTGGCATGCCAAAGCGACGAGATGTTTGAAGAAGATGACTGCGATCGCGAAGGAACGAAAAGGGCGCACTTGTGCGTCGAGAAAAAAAACTTACAATTGTGCGAAAATTATTAAAATTTAAACAATAGAATCAAAAAGAAAATAAGTCAAAGACGAGCTATTATAAGATAAAAAAAAGTACATTTAATTAGAAATACTTAAAATAATGTATAAGAACGATTTTTGTTTCAACTTACATGGAAACATTTCCAAGTAGAAAATTTCTAATTTTAATAAAAAAGTATTCAAAATTAAAAAAAATGTTTTATGCAAAAGTTTTACAATAAGATTACCTGTATTCATTCCTGTTAATGTTTTATAAAAATAATTTAAAAAAAAATTTTTTTTAATAATTATTTTTCGGAAAGTTCTCTTGTTAGTCGTCATCAGTCTAATAGATCAAATTAGAATTAATACGAATAACACAAATATAATGATAACCAAAAATCACAAAAGTTAGACATGTGTCAGTAAACGGTACGTTGGTTTCTAGAATATTGTTCCATAAATACGTCCAATATCGATCAAGTCCAAATTTATCCAATTATTATCCATTTTTCGTTTAAAAGCAAGAAAATGTATGTCAATTATATAAAACGTCAAAAGATTATATATGTGTTTCATAAATATCGTAAAAAAATGGAGAGTTAAAAAATATAAGATTAATCAAATTCAATATCGAAACGATATTAAAATTAAAAAATTTTTATATAAAACTCACTCAATAGTCTGGATTAAAAAAGAGCTATATCATACAGATTAATGATGATTTCGACCATTATAGAAGTTTGTGAGCCAAACAAAGTCGTTAAAATAAACCCAAACATATGTCGAATAATTGCAGGTCACTTTGAAATTTATTGGAGAGTACGTCAAGTAAACAAAAATATAATGTCAAGACATTCTGTAACTTTTTAGAAATTAATGCCATTTCTTTGTTCCTTAATGTGCAACATCTCAAAAATAAATCTCTTTTTTAATTTATATTATTACAATTAAAAATTGTCGTAATTATATGTTCATAACAAATTAAGTGCTGTTATCAAATAGCAATATCGTACGAATTAAACCATAAGAATTAAATTTCCCGAAAGTTCTCGAGTGGCGTTTAACTCGTTTTAAAGTTACGCGCAAAACTTGAAAGAGCTCGACTACGCGCGATATCGCGGCCATCTCGGCGCGGCAAATTACAACCGAATATTTTACTTTCCGATTGCTTATCCGCTCATTTATATATTAAGTACTTAGCAAAGTTATATATTTCCGCGAAATTCTAAATGCCCCGCTTCTCATATTTCGCAAGAAAAACGAAATGCATTTAATATTGGACGATCAGGAAATTTAATTGTCATTTATCGCGCTTTAATAGCAGCATTATGTAAACACATGCTTCAATTAGTTCAACTAATGAACACAATAAATATAAATAATAGTATCAATGTTCGTTATTCGAGCTTTGCTAATATAATTTCAATATAGCGTAACACGAGCGGGATTTATTGATGAAAAAACGGATCATTAGCGGGGACTATGTTATTTCATACAGTAATAATTATTAATAGTTGCGCATATTATTATTAATTAACATTTTGTAAAATAATACTCCTGATATATTTTGTAGCGAGGTTCGCACTCCCAGAAGAGATTTCTTGATTGAATGAATGTTATTACTGTTTTACGTATCATGAAATAAAATAGATATAGAGACAATCATAATTTTTACTGGGAAGAGAATATTAAGTTCTTGAGAAAATTCTTAAATCTAGAATAAAATAATCTTGATGTTACCTCATTATTTTTCTCAGACAGATTAAGATTAGATAACGGAAATTTGTGATGAATCTCATAATATTCTTGATTTAACAATATACTGATCCGAGAAAAATATAAAGAATGTTCTTTTGAAAATGAATAAATAAATAAATAAATAAAATATCATGAAAACCCACAAGGGAGCTACTCATTTCGTAAGTACCAAAAATATTTATGTCTTTCAATTTGTTCACTAATTAGTTGTAAATACAATTTGCTATTCATTTTACCTCCAATAAACTTTGTATCTGTTTTTCCAGTAACCAATACCAGCCCACATCATTACGCCTTCGCCACCCATCTGACGACGGCTCAAAATTCTTGTTTCTTTTCACAAATCATGATAATAATAATTTCACTCGTCAAGACCGTCCAAAATAAATTTCTTTTCATCACTAAACAATACTTTTCTCCATTTTTTAATCCAATGCACATATTCCTCCGGAAATTTCAATTTTATCTTTTTAACTAATTAGTGAACAAATTGAAAGACATGCTACAAGGATATTCAGAGAAAAGTTTATATTTCATCAAGATAACGCAGCGGCCCATAGTGCAAAAGTAGTGAAATTCCATTTCAAAACTAATAATATTCCATTTTTGGAATAGCCAACACGTTCTCCGGATATAAGAATAATAGAAAGCGTGTAAGCAAATCTTGCCGAAGTTGTTTATGCCAAAGGAAGACAGTTCAATAGCACGAAGGTATTAAACAAATATATCTTACTAAAATGAGAAAAACTTAATCAAAAACGAATTAAAAAAACTTTACAAATCACTTCCAAAGCGAATGATTTGAATTATACAAAAATCTGGAGGTTCTAAATATTAAATATTAATTTTTCTTGGTAAATATCAACAGATTTTGATTACTTAAAAGTCTTAAAATACTGTGCTATTAATTTGTCGCCAATTTTCAAGGATTCTTTTGTTTTTACAGATAAAATGAATATTATTTTATGATTTTTGAATATATGTTGTAAGAATTGACGTACAATATCTATTTATACGTGAAATAATATTTTTGTAACTTACAAGATAATAATTAACAAAAACATTAAATGTGCTACTATTTGTATACAATATACAATATACAATGAATGTAAAATATTCTACAACAAGCCATTATGACAATATAACAATTCAAAATAAAATTACGCAATTACGTTATTATCAGCTATATAAATTGATGGAAAATATACAGCGTATCTGATTTTCTAAAATGCTGACAGCATGCGGAAACCACAATAAAACTTGTTAAATTTTTGTCTATATTACTCATTTCTTATTTACTCATTTTATTGTTGTCATTAAATGTTGCTTATACAAAATGAAAATATAAAATATTGAATAGGTACGCATTCAGCAACTTTCTCCTACATCAAGAACATTTTCAAGCCCTTTTATTAAAAATCTTTTCCGAGAGGGCGTAAGAAGTTGTTCCGCGAGACATTATGATGTTTAGAGTTTTCTACATGTCTCAAGTAAGTATAACTACACGTATACTCGATAACTACACATATACCCAGTTCGCATAAATCTGCTGCACTGACAGCGCAGCCGATGCGTTCTATGGCGAGATACTCGTTTGACGGGAGCTATTCTTACACCGTACGGGCATTATCGACTTGGAAACAAGTTACCATTGTTCGCGTTTACATCGGCAAGGGAAGCCGTGTAGTTTGCGGCGTCCCGCAAAGTTCGCCAATAGTGTCGAAAATTTCAAAGACGGCTCCCGCTCGCGGCATCCCTAAAATAGCTGATTAAATTAATGAAGCGGAATATTCTGTTTCCCGTTGACGTTGAACGACTGCCGCACCTACGTCGCGCGCCGCAGCGAAACTTCCTCCGTGACTACGCGTTCGCGAGCTCCCGTACGCTCGTTCCTCCCTAAGTCAAACAACAAATATTGTTCCCGATACGAGATTACATCTCTACAATATTATTTTCGAGGAAATATTTGCCCTCCCGGTGAGCGCTCGTTCGTTTTCCTAAACAGTTTTTCCCCTATTTTCAAACGCGCGCATTTTCATGATCCGCCGTTTAAGAGAATCGCTGACTCGCGTGAAGAAACACGGGCGGTCTCACGCTGCGCGTCCACCTGGCGCGAGGCACCGTCGAGGCACTCTTGATAGATTCGTAAACGTTCCGATTTGATCTGGCGAATGTTCGTACGTCGATGAATCGATTTCGAACGGTGTCTTCTCATTCGAGAGTCTTTTCGATCATTTCCTCGTGTATTACATCTGTCGCGCATGAATGAGAATTTTACTCCGGGGAAGCGCCGTTTAAAGCGCGACGTTAATTCCCGATCAATTTCAATTACGAACGACAGACACGTTGATCGGCGGAAACGGCGCGGCATTGCGGCGTACGTGCGCGAGCGGCGTTGATCGGCAGACACGGTAATTATAGAGGAAACACCCGCGAATAATATTCCGAGTCCGCCGGGATAATACGCATCGATAACTGTTTTCAATCCGGTAATCATCGTTTCATTGCGCATCGCACTTGTCAAAATTAATAGCTATTACGCGTCGGACGTTCGTGGCGCGAATTAGACGTGGGGGCGCGGAGGGCGAGGGATGGAATGCCCGGAGGGTTGACATTAATTCAACAGGTTCTTCCTTACCTGTCCAGCTGGCGATCCGCGTGCTCCTCGTGGCCCTCTCGTCGTCCTTCCAGCCGCCGCCGTCGTTTCGTCTCGATTCTTCTCTCTCACCCACCTGTTCTCGATCGCCCCGCGTCGCCGACTCGCCGAACGACATGCCTGGAATAAATTATTAATCGTATTCCGATCTGTCCTTGCACTTTTCGCCCCAGTTGCCCGAGTCTCCGTAGAGGCGAGCGAGCGAGCGCGCGCGCGCGACCACCGAGACGGCAATTTAATTAAATGAACGCTCGAATCGCGAACTGTCGATTGATCGAAAACGCGAATCATTCCGCCTCGCGGCGCCAATAACGAGATACCGAATTGCGGCGGAAGATGAATTTCCGCCAAGAACAAAAAAAAAAAAATGCGAGCGTTTCGATGTTACCTCGCTTGTCGTGATTCCGCAATAGTGCGATAAATTTATTATCGGTTATAATAATAGTATTCGAGCGCTGCTCGTGAAAGGATCGAAGAACTTTCAGCAGGCTAGCCGTTTAGGAGCGTTACGTAAGGATTCTCTCTCCAAAGTAGTGAAAAAAAAAAATGACGACGGAAATTGTTGTAATAAATGGTACGCATGGAATTAAATTTCTCCCTTGCATAAGTTTCGTAAAATCTGTATCTGTTCGAGTACAGTTATTTCGCCGGAGAAAAGTAGGCGAAAAGCATAATTATACACTTGTTAAGCCGTTGTTTTTCGGGACGCATAATGCTGGCGTTTTAAAGTTGACGTAATTAAAAAGCGGCGTGCGCGCCAGAGTGACCTATGCGGAATTACGCGGGCACAGCGTCGTTTATACGTATAATAGGCTTTTACCGGGAACGTATAACGCGAAACAGTTCGTGACTTGCCGAGCGTATCCCATTTGCACAAAAGAGTCGCGTCTCGTTTACGGAGCTTTCGTTCCGAGCACTCCATAAATTTGCGTTTAAAGAGACATCGCGCGTATATAGTCGAGGCTCATTGGCACGAGAGGCGAGTTGGCACTGCATACCATTTATGTATTTATGGCGAAACAAATCGTGAAAAAGTTATCGCGAAGTATCCCATTTATAACAATAAGTTCTATTTAAATCCAACAGCAAGTATTGCAATAAAAAGAGAAAAGTCTGCTTCAAGAGGAAGCAAGTAAATTTTCGAGCGTTTGAAAAGTTCAGAAACAAAAACAGCAATTTTACTGAAATACAGAGCTGAAAATAATTATGTTGAACCATTAAAAAATTTATATTGGGCGTTTAAGCTGAGTCGCCGGAATGTCAAAACTTTTTGCAGAAGTATCATCTTTAAACGTACATAATTACTTTGATAGTTCAAAATTAAATTATTTTCTGATCTGTATATAGCTAAGTTTCTAGATATTACAATAAAATTATTTTTTCCGTAAATGTTCTGCAGTTTGAGAGAGTAAATTTAAGACATTATTAATTAACAAAAAAATTTGTATTACAACGTGCTATTTTGGATTATATATATATTTATATATATATATATATATATATATATATATATATGTATATATGTATGTATAACAATAATTTGTTATAATAAAATGATTGAAATCAAGAGTAAAATATATCGACTCATGTTTAAGACTCAGCTCATATATAAGTGAAAAGCAAACATTTAATTATAATTTAACTCTGACAAAATGCTTTATATTTAATATTTATATAATGTATTGAGGCAACCCAGGTGGGAATTTATAAACGGCTCAATATTGACCCGATATCGAAAGCTGAAATTTCGATACTGGCAGATCAATATTGGTCCAATATGGGCATGATATTGGAATGATAAGTCTGGCGTAGTACCGATCATCAACGTCGTGCCTCTATGCAGTCTGTATTAGTACGATATACCAATATCAACCTATATACTATCAATTAACAATGTAGATACCATATTTACTATTATATTACTTAACACTATTATTGTTGTACATATAATGTTACTATTTATATCGGATAATAACATTAAAGCATTAAAAAATTATATGTAATTCTTTCTTACAGCACATATATGTATGTCAAAATAAAATTTTTTCTATGTCTTCACAAGTATTTAGTACGTAAAGTTATAAAATGTGCTATTTTTGTTATATAATTAATCATAAAGTTCGATTATTTGTGATAAGATCCATTTTCATTTCAAATAAGCTACGTACAAATTAGTAAATTAGTAGAATTTGTAAAAAATGTATTATATTAAATAATGTACATGCGCACATGCAAAGGATATTAAAAAAATTTTTTAATATTATTTTTTATCAATTTTGAATTCAATTAATGTAAATTTAAATAAATCAATATTAATATAAAACAAGATTGGTATAATTTCTCCTGTTTGAAACGAGAATTAAATATAATTATAATGATAAATCCATCATCCTAATTAAGAAATAAAATAATAATTGAATAAATGAGTACGCGTTTGAACATGTGTAAATGAAATAAAATGTATATGTTTTAATTAATATTTTAATTTAAATCAGCATTTGTTATTTTCAAACATCAAATTAAAAATATATATTCAAGTTGGGATAAAAAACTTTGGTACTCAAACTTTTAAACTTTGCTACTTAAACTTTGGCAGTTTAAGTATTTAAAAAAATCCGTGCTTTAATTTGCAACTAATTTTGATCCTTTTTCTTTCTCTATCTTGATCAGTTAATATTATTATAATAATTAATAAAATAATTATATTAAGAATTTAAAATACCGTCGATGCAATCAAAGTATAAAATGATGGTATAAAATGGTGCCTTTAATTATTTACGACTTTATCCCACGCAAACGTGCGTAGCTGTTTAGATTAATTTTGGCTGTAGCTGGAAAGATTATAAACGCCACCGATTTATCGCGGATTAAATTTAAGCTTTGAAAAACGTATTCATGTTCAAAGAACCATGGAGCATATAAAAAAAATCTTTTTTATATTCATCGCTCCAACGATAAAGCATCGAGATACACGCTGAGAGAAATCGTTTGGTGAGATCAACTAAAGTTGAATAGCCATCAAATGAATTTTGTAGTTACTGGCACCAAAAACTTTTAACTTTTGTGGTTACATTTAACGAATCTCTTTATAATTAGTTGTATAAAAATAACTGTTTGGTCAAAACAGTTATATATTTAGTAATTATAACTGCAAAATTAATTTGATCACTGCTTAACTAAAACTTTGGCTGATTTCACCAAACATTTCTCTCAGGACAAAATAATGAATAAATACGTATTAAAAGTTATGTCTTGAAGGTGGCCAATTTTACGAATGACGTAAAGTGCACTTCTGGCTCGTGTCCCAATATCAATTGACACCAGCCTCACGTACGATAGGTGTATACCGTATTTATCATCACTATATACCTCATGGATATCCGCGTAACAGAATAACACGTAGGGACAATACATCGCGTGTTAAATCGCCGGGAGTGCGGCAGCGCCGGAGCGAGTTCGAATCGAGCGACGTAGGTACACGTGGGCTGCATTTCCGTCTCGGAGCACAGAACGAGATCGAGATTTATCGTAGTCTACGTGGTGGAGCCGGCTGGAATTAATGCGGCGTCCTTCTCTTTCCAACCCTTCCCCAAGCCCCTCCCGAATCATTCTCCGCGCCCGAGGTGCTTTATTCTTCGCGCCCGTTTTCGTCCGCGTTTTTTTCCGTCTGCCATGCGTGCGTTCGATCGCCGCCCAATGATTTAGCGTTTGTTACGCAAACGATACTGCGATAACGGCCGTCGCGCCCGTGTGTAATACCGGCTGCCAATTGCTCGCGACTGAAAACGCCGTTGCGACGAACGTGGGATATTAAATCTCGACGTGGCCGTAACTTTATTACTTCGATACTTTGTTGCCGCGCCGGAGAGAAAAATGCGGGGCACGAGAGCGAACGGAGCAACTCGGTCGACTTTGAAACGTGAACGATAGCGAAAGAGAAGGGTAAAAAGAAAAAAAGTGGAAGATTAAAATCCTCTCAACTTCAAACTATCTGTTTAAAATTTGCGATCGGCGCTGTTGTATAACGTACTTAATATAAATGGCGTTAGAAAATTTAATCCATTAAAATCCAAGAGATTTCTATGCGTTCTTCTGTTCTAAATCCTTGTCTAACTTGAGTCCGCGAATCAAAATTTTCTAGAAGGTAATTGGCATTTAGAGGTAAAGGGAGTTGCTTTTTACAAAAATCTCGTCGACGATGGGTTGGGATATGAGGAAAAAAGGTTGAAAGTTGAAAGTGGAGCTAAAAGAAGAGTCTCCTTTTTACTAAAAACTTGTAACAAATTAATGATTTTTTACCCAACTTTTTGTGTGAGTATAATACTTTGATATAATTATTACTCTGGTAAATAATAATTTAATATAATTATTATCCTAGTCAAAAAGATAGATAAAATTATTAAATATCTTATTTTGTTATCTTCCACTTTCAACTTTATATTCTTTTCCAGACATCCTAATTCATATATCGTCGACTTTCAGAGATTTTCAAGATTTTCGAGACATTTTTACCTCTAAATGCTCAACTTGCGGTCTAACAATTTTGATTCGGGTCAGAGTTACAAAGACTTAACCCTTTCTCGTGCTAGATGAGATATATGTCTTAATCTTTCAAAAAATCATATCTTTTTAAAAACTAAGATAGCAACTTCTTCCTCATTTTAAAGAAAGATCAAATTTTTCACACAAAAAGTTAACAGCCCTATAAGTTTTAGTTCTTGATCTGCATATCTCATTAAATATTCGTAAAATAGGGTAAAAATAAGAATTGCATGTATACTTTTTACAAAAATTAAGATAACAAGCTTTTCTTGAGCTCATTTTGAGGATTAATATCAGGACTTTATAGAAGAAACAGCTATTTAATTCCAAAATAGCGGAAAAATAGCATTCAATATGACAAATCAAAATGCTAAATTTTGTTGTATTCACATGTAAGTTGGAATTTTGAGGTCTCCATTAACAAATCAGCAGTAAAAGTTCCAAAATTAAGAATAGCTAATTTAATATAGCGGACTAAAATGCTTTCTATTGAATTTCGGTCCGCCATAGTAATTCGCTATTTTAAATTTTAAAATTTTAATTACAGGTTTATAATCAGCGATCTCAAAAATCCATACATGTATATCAACACATATGTAAATACAACAAAATTTATTGCAGCATTTTGACCTCCCACATTAAAGAGTATTCATTAAAAAACTTCAAGAGACATGAATTAAATGTTAATTATTTCTAGAAAAAAAAAAATCAAGCGCGAAAGAATTAAAACAGGAAAGCGTGTAAGATCTTAATGGGTTAAATTAATTGAAAGATTGCAACAGTTCAAGAGATCAATATTTGACCGAAAATGAAATTTAGTGAACAAAATTCACGATATTATCGCGTTCTCGTAAATGCACGTGTAACGACTGCTTGCGCGGCGTAATTCATCGCCGATGCGTCACGACTTTCAAATAAGAATACGGCTCTTCTTTGCTAATGGAGATCGACATTCAATTGACGATCGATGATATTTTATTTCATGATGATTCAGCCGCCGTGGAATTCGTCGGTCACGGGATGGCAAAGTGATACACATTGAATGCACATTGAGGCTGTATGTACATACATATATACGTATATATACGAGTATTACGCGTTCCGTCGAGAAAAATACCCGGCTGTCGGCGAATTTATTTATTCGATAAACGAAGACACAATCGCAAGACATAGTAACGCGAATGCTTGCTCGGCTGGCGTCGGCGACGCCGTTCGGCGGAAATGGATGCTGGCAGCACGGAAGGAAATATCACATAAACGTAATTCAGCTTGCGCTGAATAATAATGCATTGAAAAATGAAATAAACGAAAGTTTGGTTCAACGTTAAAGCGAGCGAAAGACATTGTGTCCCTTAGCGATGAAATCTAGAGAGGTGTGCGAATAGTTCGAATTCGAATCGAATCGAATCTGAAGGATTTAAATTCGAATAGTTTGAGAACTTCGAATAATCGATGATTCGAATTCAAATTGATCACTTGGGTATTTTGACTGTTTCATTAATCGGATCGACTGCACGACCAATCTTACATCAGCGCGAATCAATTCTCGTGTCTAATTGTTTATCAATTTCCAAAACTTCATATCTAAATCTTATAAGTTATTCAAAATTTGTGTACACGCGGTAGACAATCATTTTTATAAATTTGTTTTAACTTTTCATAGATTTGTATAATAATTTTATAGAATTTAGGACACAAAATAAAAAATTGCTCTATTAAATTTTCCTAATTAAATACATTAAAGTAGATCATCACTTAGACATTGTAATACGTATATGTATTTAATGCTTATTTATCAGTATAATATTGTTGTTTAGTATTATAAATTTTTATTTCACATATTTTTTGTAATTATTTTTTCAAATTTTTGCGACTAATTTTCTCGTTTGTTAAAAAAGATCTGCAACACCATCGATAATACGTACTTTATTACATTAATTAGTATGTAATGTAAATCTGGAAAAATGTGATTCAATTTGATAGACATAAAAATTTTAGATCCAAACATCGATTTCGATTTCGAAAATGATATCAAAGATTTAATTTGATTCGATTCGATTTGACTTTACAAATGCTTGATTTGCACACCTCCCAAATAAATTGATTCTCTATCGCGGATTTCACGTTCGACAAAATATTTGTGCTGGCACAATAATAAAAAGGCTTTTATGACTGCTAAATATATTATAGTTCATACAATCACGAAATCAATTGTGCACATAGGATATAGAAAGTATTTTTTATGTTATAAATTCGTCAAATATTATATTTTTGGGGGGGAAAATTCGATTGGAAATAAAAATCCTTGCCAGTGACACATTCCCAAAAATATACTTTTGATTTGTATACTCAGAGAAAAAAAATTGTATCAGCAACTATAAATTTATGAACAAGTATCACTTCAACTATGCAGTACAAAGTTGTAATAAAAACGAGTTGTAAACTAAGAAAATACAGTAATATTACTCATTTGTAGTAAAATTGTTGGATAAACTATAGAAAAATAGTAATGCAAATGTAAGAGACGGAAAAATTGTATTAAATTCAAGATCTTTCGTTCCGTTCGTAGCACATAGGGTCCTGCACCACTGTTCCATTGCTGTCATAATTATTCCAGTCATATTGATCGGCTGTACGTAAACTGGAAGTCAATATGTAATTAGAATAACTTACTTGCAAAATCTACAGATATAATTGTGCAATTATAACTAATGAACAAATATTATCGTGGTAATACGCTAGTAAATTAAAACTTCAGTTGTAACAACTATAAAATAGTTTATTGAATCACACACATTAATTCTACATATAAAACGTGTATAATTGTCACTTTTATAATTGCCATGAAGTTTTTTTCTAACGAGTGCAGCATAAAATAAACTTCCAATATTTTATGTGTCCGAGCAATTAGCTTCGTGACTATAAGAAATTATATCCTGATTTATCTAATATCATTTTCTGATTTAGTTAATATTATTTCATCATATAATTTGATCATCTTTTGCATTTTTACACTCAAATAAAAATATAATAGGTATAAAGACAGAAATAAAATAGAAACGCGCGTTGTTGCAATTTTATTTAAATACCAATATCAATTTAATTTTAATAACAAGCCAGTGAATTTTTTTAGCTTGAAGTTTGCTTTTGAAGGAAACATATCACTGACAAAGGTTTTCACTTCTACTCAAGTTTTCCTAAAAAAATTATAATATCTGGTAAAATTGTAGCACAAAGTGAATTGTCAATATCTGGCGTGTCCGGCTAATTAGTTTCGTGATTGTATATTCATATAAGATTACTACTGTATTTGTTTTCTGAATAAAATAATGCTGATAAAAAAAACTGTAAAAAACTATAAATAAATTTTTTGCAGTTGTAAGTTGAACAAGAAATAGAAATATCACGTTAATAAATTGAATAATTTAATAACTAATGCTAACTAGAGTCCCTAAAAACAGGAGTCTAGACAATGTCTAGTTTTGAAACAAAATAGCATCGATTCTACGAATGGATTAGCTGTAGATACTTTTTCATGTCGATGACACACGTCGATGTTTCATGTGCACGTACGTTAATGTTTCGTGAGTCATTATAAGAAATTATTGAAAAGAAATTATAATAATCACCAAATTGTCTATTAAAACAGGTGAGTGTATACATTATGATATTATGTGATTTATACTTACAGATTAAGTAAAATTATTTATTCAGAAAATGACTCATATCTAACGACACATTAAAAAATTGCCATAATCTATTCAATAATATAATGAAATATTTTATTCAATTTAGAATTAGAATTTACAGCAAAATAGAATAAATATTAGAAAAAAGTATTTAGACTATTTAGCAGTAAGACAAAAGCAAGGCATTCTTATATTAAATAGTTATAATATTTCGTATTATAAAAATGTATTATTGTTTAATAATAATAAAGATTCTATGAAAATCACTGTTTTTCTATATCTCTCTAAATCAACCTTTTTATATATTTTCCTTATAATCTTATTTAATAGGTCTGTTCGCTTTATTTGCACTTTTTGCACTCCAGTGGTAAACAGGATAGTTGCGACATTCATTTTCTATGATTTTCGGAATGTAGCCTGCTCATCAAGTGATTGAACATAATTGGGTTTTACCTGCGGAGCTAAGCAATTACGTTCACCGCTCGATGAGCAAGGCTGCAAACTGTACCACTGCGCATGATGACATCACGTGTAGCGACGTAGGTAGGTACTGAGCCAATTAAAAAATAACCAGAAAGAACAGACATTCGTTGTGTAATATAAAAAAAATTGAATTGTAGAGACCCTCTATTAGAAGATCTCTCTTGTTATAAAGTCTCTATTGAATTGTAGCATTTCTGATCACTTTCTGATTGGCTGCTACTGCGCATCCACGGGACTACAGCGTATCATTAATGTCTGGGGTTCGATTTTAGGGATCACGTTCCTTTCTTAGTTACTTTACGTTTATAACCAAATGCTGCCTCACTGATAACAACGCCCTCTTTTCTACTTACATGATTCGACCACCACGTGGAAACAAATTTTGCACTCTCCCTTTTGCATTCCGGCAGCCGAACGAATCAGTCCACTCTCTGTACTATTAAAGCTACATTTTGTAATAAATTGAGTATAGTAAACACGCGCTCTATTTTCCTGTAAGGATACCCAGAAAACAAAGAACCTACAATAATGTCGATATTACTAACAACGAAAGGAAGGGAGCGGCGGCGGCAAATGTCTCCGTTACAATACAGCAATATCGCGAATGTTTCAACTTTCGTATAATCGTGTTATCGAGTCAGAAGCTAAAGAATTCCAATTTCCACGTAGTTTTAAGCGCATTTTCTAAGTTTTCTAAGAAAATGCGCCGCGGAGAGGTGTTTTCTGGAATCCGAGAATTCCCGATAAAAGAAAGAGGTCTCTAATATCAAGGCCAAGTACGAGAACGATCTGTCCAACATGCGGGAGGCTTTCAACAATACATATAACAAAATAAGCTTTTTTGAAGAGAATACTAAATCCCTGCAAGATAGAAACAAGGATCTCGAAGCGAGATACGTATTGCACTCTGTTTTTAATTCCGTCAGACGAACTGCCTACCTTGTCTCTTACTTGCAAAATAAATAGGTATTAACACGTGTCGATGCAATTTAAACGTTATTTCTTTTTATTTACTTTGCGATACATCTTTAAATCTTTATTCAAGCTTCAAATTAATTCAATCTAAAATAATCAAATTATATATTTTGTTTGTTATTGCTCTTTCTTAAAAATCTAGATCTATTTTTTTACACCTATGAGAGAATCATTACGTTTTGTGTGACATTAATTATTATATTATTAACTATTATATTATTACAGATATCGATGTCCAATTATTCCATAATATAAAATCTCGTAGATTGAAATATTACTCAATAAATTGTACAAGCTCAATTATCACTTCGTAGAAGTATTTCAAGAAAAACAAAGAGTAAATAATAAGTTTCTATAAATAGCCGTAACCGTTAACTAACCTATCGTAGTAGATTTTCAGAAGAATAATCAACTATGATTGGTCAATTTCTTATGATAACGGTTATTATAAACCAAACTTAAGAGATTGCTAAAGTACCTGGAATTACCGACATTTACAGCATCTAAATATCTTCAAATTGGCGTTACAGAGTTATAAAAACTTTTTATAGATTTAAAATATGCGTAAAAAGAAGAAGTGCTTAGATAAATTTTATATGAAAATTAAACAAAAAGTTAATAAATCATTAAAAATTCACTTGTTTAGCCGTTATCTGAGATTAGCTTTACCTTAATACTAGAAGTTATATAGGTCGTACGTACAAAATGAGAGTAGAGCACCCTTCAGAAAACACGTACGAATAACCCTTACTGTGTGAAATTACGTCTGAACACCTAACGAAAAAGATATCCTAAAATGCTTATACCACATACATATTTCCCTCAACAAAGCTGAACTGACATAAATAGGGCAGTAATGGTATCCAACAATAATTAGAGCTTTTCGTAGATATAATTGAAGAACAAAGACATCTGTACGTTGGAAAAAGAGCGATAGTCTGATCTCGGTCAAAAAATAATCTGCAGTACCGACGTGGAAGTTTTCGTTATTTAGCATCCTCTTATGTTAAATTATTGCTGGCGATGCTCAATTATGCTGGTTTAGTTGAATGACGCCTGTTTCGGCAAAGTCAGTTTCCCCCGCTGTATTTTTTTTGTATCGAAGAATTTCGAGTTCCTCGAGGCGACAACCATCACATTTTCGTTAGGCTGCATTCAAAAATCCTACTCGTCGAGTAGAGTAACTTTAAGTGACAAATCAGGATGAAGAAATCTTGAGATTTCTTCACGAACGCAACTCTAAAAAGCGTATAAATATCGAGACTCTCTTTCCGGCAATTAAAAATAAATCCTGTTGACGATTAACATTTATTATTTCCCGCACAGCACGTAATATTGCAACAATATTGCAACAATATTACAATATCGCAGTAATATTACAGCGATATTGTAATATTACAGCAATATTGCAGCAATATTGTTGTTAGATTGCAATATTACGTGCTGTACGAGTTGCTTCAGATTGCAACAGAAGTCCTCGAACCTGATTTACACTGATTTACATTTGGCAACGTCGGGAAAATATATGATCCTTTCAACAAATATGGTTTAAAGATACGACGTGTATGAAAAGATAGTACGTCATATATTAATAACAAAAAAGAAGATAGAACTTAAAGGAAAAATGTATGTAAATACAAAAATAAAAAGAGCTACTTATAAACTCAACTCTCTATTATACTGGCCAAATTTTATCTTTTTAATTATATCCATGGGATAATTTTCTCATTTCAAATTTTGATAAGAGTTTTAAAAATAAAATGAATTTTAAGAAGTTGGTATTTTTATATCTGCAATAATTAAATTTTGAAGCTAAAAGATTTATTTAAATTATTTATTATAAGTACTTATTATAAAAATGCTTCTTATTAACTATAATTTTATAATATATGTTATAATATAATTTATTATAATACTTTAAATACATAATACTTCATAATGGAACTTTGTAATTCTTTATAATTAAGATAAATTTATATATTATATTTTTGTAATTGAATTAAGTTAAAGTTAATGACTCATAAAATTAATTTTAATTAATATAAGTTAAATAAAAAATTAATTTTGAAATGTATTTTTTATATATAATAACTCTTAACTATGCTTGCAAGAAACGTGCTCCAGCACATACAATTATGCAACATGCATGTCTCTTTAAAATATAACTGAATTGTAATCTAAGATTATTGTTAGAAAAAAAATCCTAAAGTTAATGTCGAAAATTAGAAGTAATTCGATCTTTATTTGTGTTACTTAGAGTCTTTTAACAAACTTTATTTTTTGTTACAGTTGTAATAAAAATTACCTTTCGGCTTCAAAATATTATACATTAAATAAAAAATACCAACTTTTTCAAATTCATTTTATTCTTAAAACTTATCAAAATTGGGATAGAAAACTATTCCGCGGGTATAGTTGAATAGGTTAAATTTACACCCATAATCGGTGTATTTATTACAATATCATCTAAATTCATGACTACTTTTGCTTTTTTTTATCTTCTTCATGTGTGAAACGTATACGTTTTTCTTGAAATAAATGGTACGACCCATTCGTTGCATCGTATACGCAAAGTTACGTATACGTTGCACGTTACGATTGTCAAGAATATCGTTCTAGGGATTTTCCATTGCAAACATTCGCAACTTGCTTTACGTATACGCAACTATTTAAAGAATAGCCCCCCTGTATGTACCATTGCGCATGATGACGTCACGTGTAGTGACGTAAGTAGGTATATGAGCCAATTAAAAAGTGACTAGAAAAAACAAACATTTGTTAATATAAAAAGAATTGAATTGTAGAGACACTTTATTAGATGATCTCTCTTATTAGATACTTTCATTAGATACCTTATTAGAGACCTTCTTAATAGAAGGTTTCTATTGAATTGTAGCATTTCTGGTTACTTTCTGATTGGTAGCTACCGCGCACCCACTGTACAGAGCGCAGCTCTTAATGCCTGAGATTCGATTTTAGTGATCACGTTTCTTCCGTAGTTACTTTTACGTTTAAGACCAAATGCTGCGTCAATGATCACTTACCCACCTTTCTACTTACTACATACATCTAAAGTCACTAGATTTATAAAGTACCGCAATCATTCCGCCATTTTGGCTCCAACATGCGACACATTTAAAACGTGCATATGTGTATAAATGTATTTAAATAAGAAAGAAAATCATAAACTATATAAATTAATTTTATTTACAATGGTTCTTATTCACATATGACTTTATTGCAACGCTTTTACTACTGTATGTGTTCAATATGCGTTCATATTATATATGCGTATACTATATGTGTTAATATTAATATATATTTTTTAAGGTAAAATGGATGCGTCCTATAATAAATGTTTTGATAAGTTTAACAACAATATTGTGGCATGATGGCACAAAGTCTGTACGACAATTATTTAAAAACACTTCAATAAAGTCTAAAGGTTTTAATTTATTCAAAATTAGGCATGTTTCTAAACGTTTAATTTCTCAGAGTACAACAATAACACAACAGATCTAGCGCATCTCACGGTGTCTCACGGTAAATAATTGCACTTAATGTGTAGATACATACATTATGAAAGTGTGCACTCTTTACACTTTCCGACGCCATTTTGGCTCCAAATCCTTATACATTAGGCCTGTTCGTGTTGTTGCCCTTTTTGAATTAATTTCTTCGTCGTCTCTCTCTTTTTCACGGTCGAATATATATTTATCTCATCTCGAGTGCAAAAATTTTTGGGGATTTCAAGCAACTCGAACAAACCTATTGAGTCTTATGAATTGCGGTACTTTATTAATCTAGTGACTTTACATACATCATGTTCTGTGACCACCACGTGGTAGAAACAAATTTTGCTCTCTCTCTTTTACATTCCGGCAGCCGAACGGATCAGTCGACTCTCTGTATCATTAAAGTTTTACTTTGTAATAAATTAAGTATAGTGAACACGCGCTCTATTCTGTTGTAAAGGGACCCAAAAAACAAAGATCCTACAATGTTGATTTTACCTAACAACGAAAGGAAGACGGCAGCGGCGACGAAAAACGTATCCGTTACACAGCAATGTCACGAGTGTTTCAATAACCGCCGTATAATCAAGTTATCGTATCAGAAGCTAAAGAATTTCAACATTGCTCTAGGAGATTTTCTAAGTTTTCTAAAAAAATGCGTCGCGGATAAGTGTTTGTTGGAATCCGAGAATTCTCGATTGAAGCAGGAGATCTCTGATATCAAGGCCAAGTACGAAAACGATCTGTTCAACATGCGGGAGGCTCTCAACGAAACACATAACAAATTAAACTTTTTCGAAGCGAATACTAAATCCCTACAAGATAGAAATAAGGATGACGAAACAAGGTACGTACAACATGTCACATTTTGTTTTGAACTCCGTCAAGCAAACTGCCTACCTTGTCTCTTACTTGCAAAATAAACAGGTACTAACACGTACCGATTCGATCTAAACATTATATTTCTTTTTATTTACTTTGCGCCACATCTTTAAATAGTCGCCGTCTTTATTCAAACTTCAATTTAATTCAATCTAAAATAATCAAATTGTATATTTTGTTTATTACTGCTCTTTCTTAAAAATGTAGATCTATTTTTTTACATTTATAGGAGAATCATTACGTTCTGTGTGATATTAATTATTATACTATTATTCGTTAGATATCAATGTCTAATTATTCTATCTTCCGCGGACAGATGTTTGCTGGAGTCCGAGAATTCCCAATTGAAGCAGGAGGTCTCTAATATCAAGGCCAAGTATGAGAACGATCTGTCCAACATGCGGGAGGCGCTCAACGAAACACATAACAAATTAAGCTTTTTCGAAACATATACTAAATCCTTGCAAGATAAATACAAGGATCTCGAAGCGAGGTACAACCATAGACATAGAATCTCTAGACTGAGCGATTCTCGGGTTTTTGAGGAGTGGGGGTAATGCTCGGGTAGAATTAAGACGGACTGTGTCTGTGACCCTGCGTTCTCTCTCGTTCGCGCATGTGTACAAAACATACAGTGTCTATGCGAGGGAGTTGAAAGAGGAACGAGGAGTAAGAACAAAAGTAACACATAATAACAAATACCTGAGCACATTGTGTATCAAGTACTATTTCGATAACAAAATGCTTAATATTCTCTTTCAATTCTTAATATTCTCTTTTAACGCTTAATAATCTCTTTCAATCCACATAGTCCGTCTTTTTCTATCCGAGCATTACTCCCACTTTTTGATAGCTCAGTCTAGAGATCTTATGTCTATGCGTACATACAACACATCGCACTCTGTTTTTAACTCCGTCAGACGAGTTGCCCACCGTGTCTCTTACTTGCAAAATAAATAAGTACTAACACCTATTGATGCGATCTAAACATTATTTATTTCTTTTTATTTACTTTGCGAAACATCTTTAAATCGTTGCTGTCTTTATTCAAGCTTCAAATTCAATCTAAAATAATGAAATTGTATATTTTGTTTGTTATTGCTCTCTTTCTTAAATTCTAGATCTATTCTTTTACATCTATGGAAAAATCATTACATTATGTGTGATATTAATTATTATATTATTATTCGTTAGATATCGATGTCCATTATTCTATAAAATCTCGTAGATTGAAAAATTACACAATAAATTGCACAAGCTCAATTGTCACTCTGTAGGAATGAAATTTCGAGAAAGACAAAGAATAAATAATAGGTTTATAATAGCCGTAACCGTAAGAAACTAGCTAATTATAGTAGATTTTCAGAAGAATAATCGACTATGATTGGTCAATTTTTTACGGTATCGGCTATTATAAACCAACCTTAAAAGAATGCTAAAGTACAGTGCGTTGCATTGATGCCTGGGGTACTGATTTTAGGGACCACGTTTCTTTCTTGATTATTTTTATGTTCATGACTGAATGTTGCGGTGATCGTTGACAGCAGCATTTGGTCAGAAACGTAAAAATAACTAAGAAAGAAATGTGGTCCTTAAAATCGGTACCCCAGGCATCAATGCAACGCACTGTACCAAAAATTACCGACATTTACAGCATTTAAATATCTTTAAATTGGGGTTACAGAATCATAAAAATTTTTTAGGCGATGCTCAATTATACTGATTCGGTTGAATGGTGCCTGTTTCAGCAAAATCAGTTTTCCCCGCTGTATTTTTTTTTCGATTTGTACCAAAGAATTTCGGGTTCTTCGGGGCAACAACCATCACACTCTTGCTAGGTTGCGTTCGAAAATTCTACTCGTCGGGTAAAGTAACTTTGAGTGACCAATCAAAATGAAGAAATCTTAAGAAATCTCAAGCTTTCTTCATCCTGATACTCAAAGTTAATTTATCCGACGAGTAGAATTTTTGAACATAGCCCTAAGAAGCGTATAAATGCCGAAACTCTTCTCGGCAAATAAAGATAAATCCTGTTAACGATTAATATTTATTGTTTGCTTCAGATTGCAACGGAAGTCCTCAAACCTACAAAAACAATGCATATTTACGTACAATTCAAAGATATTAGAGTCAGTTTCTAGTCTGCAGAGTAACATTCATTGTCTGGAGAGTAAAATTCATCGGTTAAAAGAAATCTGGATTCGGCAAAACAGAAATTACCAGGACAAAGTCTGATTGATCATATTAACAAGCTTAAGATAAAGATTTTCAACCTCGAACGCTTGTTCGAGAGAGTAAGATACCTTTACAACAAGTATTATGACACTCTGATTCAGACTGCACACAGCAAGTAGAGGTGGAAAATTATCGATAACACTGTCGATTGTTATCGATAGTTTTAGTTATCGACATTTTTTTTTTTTTTTTTACCGATTATCGATGGTTTTCAAAGAGGAATCAGTGGCTTTTTTCATGAAACAATATTTTTAATTACATAAAATTATTATTTGGTATTACTCATTAAATCATACTATAATATCTTTCTGTTTCTTTAATATCTTTGTACTATTTTGTAGTATAAAAATGCATTATTGTTTAATAATAATAAAAATTCCATGAAAAAATAATGTTTTTCTACAACTCTACATCAACTTTTCTATATATGTATTTTCCTATAACCATAATAGGTCTGTTCGCATTATTTGCACTTTTTGGATTCAGTATTTTTATTGTCTCTCTCTCTTTCCTATGCTCGAACATATTTTTATTTTGTTTCAAATGTGCAAAAATTTTTGGCAATTACAAACAACGCGAACAAACCTAATGATATATAAGTGAAGATATAAAAGGATTAATTGGTTCTGCCACATTGCTCAAAGCCAATGAAAAATTGAATAACATTGTCCAGACTCCTATTTCTAGGGACTCTACTTTATACCTACGGCCACCGGATTACGGTAAGAGCTATTTGTTCACCAAGCAACGCCCCCACTGCATTGCGCTCAGTAGGTTCAGGAACATACTGCGGCACTCGCCCAATAATGTAAATAGACAGGTATACAGTGGTGGACAGAATAGTTGCGACACTTTTTTTTCGATGGTTTTCGAAATGTAGCCTGCTCACCAAGTGATTGAACATAATTGGTTTTCACCTGTGGAGCCAAGCAATTACGTTCATCGTTCGATGAGCAAGGCTGTGTTCTAAAATCCATCGAAAAAAGAGTATCGCAACTATTCTGTTTACCACTGTATTATTGCGCATGATAACGTCACGTGTAGTAGGTAGGTATAGTACTGAGCCAATTAAGAAGTGACCAGAAGGAACAGACATTCGTTATCTAATATAAAAAGAATTGTAGAGACTCTCTATTAGAGGATCTCTCTTATTAAATACCTTTATTAGATACTTTATTAAGCACCCTCTTATAAGAGAGTCTCTATTGAATTGTAGCATTTCTGGTCACGTTTTGATTGGCCGCTACTGCGCATCCACGGGATTGGTACAGTGCGTTGCATTGATGTCTGGAGTACCGATTTTAGGGACCACGTTTCTTTCTTGGTTATTTTTACGTTCATGAACGAATGCTGCGGTAAACGTTGACGCAGCATCATAGACATAGGATCTATAGACCGAGCATTCGAGGAGTGGGGGCGTGAAAAACTAGAAAGAGATAGCAAGCTTTGGACCACTATTCTGTCTTTGTCTAATGACGCGCGTGGGGAATCTTCACTTGTTTTTTTTTTATTTTTTATTTTTTTATTTTGACGTCTACAAACGTAATAAAGAAACTGATAAATTTAACATTAATAAAACTAAGAATAAATAATTTATTTACTGAATAGGAACATGATTTTTAATCAAGCTCCATTGATGGATCATAGAAATCAATTGATTCGTATTCTCTTAGAAAAGTTTTTCACTCTTTGTATACATCATTATGCTGCTTCTAAGAATAACAAAATTAGACGAATAAGATCTAAATTCACAAAACTCATTTTATTTAAAAATCAATAACATATATTATATATATAGATATATATAAAGATCAGCAGGGTTAATTTTTTTATTACTGTTATGCCAGGTGTTTTAAATGTTTATTCAATACTTTATTGTTTAAATTTTAATACACAATTTTACATTATATATAATTCTATATTTTGGCACTTTTTCCAATGCTTTTCAATTTTCCTTCATTCTTTTTTCACATTCACTTACATTTCCCTTTTCTCTTTCCCTAACCTTACCGAGAGTTTCGTTACCTTTACTGTACCCCACGCGCGTCATTAGACAAAGACAGAATAGTGGTCCAAAGCAGGCTATCTCTTTCTAGTTTTTTACGCGAGAACTTTACCCCCACTCCTCGAATGCTCGGTCTATAGATCCTATGTCTATGCGCAGCATTCGGTCATGAATATAAAAATAACAAAGAAAGAAACGTGGTCCCTAAAATCGGTACCCCAGGCATCAATGCAACGCACTGTACAGTCGCCTGCATATGAGTAGCGACACTTTTTCAGCAATGGTTTTGGGAATGTAGACTTGCTCATTGAGCGGCGAACGTAATTGGTTGGATGCACAGGTAAGAACCAATTACGTTTGCTGCTCGATGAGCAAGTCTACATTCCAAAAACCATCAAAGAAAAAATGTCGCAACTCTAATGACCGCGACTGTACATCTACCTTTCTACTTACATAATGACTCGAATACCACATGGTAGAAACAAATTTTGCTATCTCTCTTGCATTCCGGTAGCCGAACGGATCAGTCCATTCTCTGTACCATTAAAGATTCATTTTGTCAGGGTTGAGTAAGTTAATAAATTTTTTAACTACATTGAGTTAAAGTTAATGGATATAAAATTAATTTAGTTACGTTAAGATTAAATTAACATAAATTAAAAAAAAGTTAATTTTCAAAATTATTTATATAAAATTAGAATATCCCTAATCAGCACACAATATTTTTAAAATGTTTTTTTAATATTTATTTAATATTAATTTTTCATTGGACAATTATAACAAAAATATTTATTAAATATTTATTTAACATCAATTAAATTTTTAAAATAATGATTTAGGGAAAATATTTGTTTAACATTTATTTAACATTTGTTTAATATTTATTATATATTTGTTTTTTTTAAATAAACATTTTTTGCCAGCATTTTGTAATAAATTAAGGATAATAAACACGCGCTCTATTCTCTTGTAAGGATACCCAGAGAACAAATCTCCTATATTGTCGAATTCACCTAACAACGAAAGAAAGATGGAAGCGGCGGCCGAAAACGTCTCCGTTACACAGCAATGTTACAAGTGTTTCAATATTCTCCGTGAAATCGAGTTATCGAATCAGGAGCTAGAGCAAGATACAGAACAAAAGATAGAGAATTTCAACATTGCTCTAGAAGGTTATCAAAAGCTTCTAAGAAAATGCACCGCGGAAAGATGTTTGCTGGAGTCCGAGAATTTCCAATTGAAGGGGGAGATTTTTCATATCAAGGCCAAGTACGAGAACAATCTGTCCAACACGCAGGAGGCTCTCAACAGTACATATGACAAATTAAGCTTTTCCGAAGCGAATACTAAATCCCTGCAAGATAAAAACACGGATCTCGAAGCGAGGTACATTAAACATATCGCACTCTGTTTTTAACTTCGTCAGTCTAAGGCACTAAAGATATGAGTATACTGTGGTATATAATCCACCATTTTAGTCCTTTCCCCTCCGTCTCCTCACTCCTTGCCTATACGCTGCCTCGTCACAAGGGTAAGGAGTGAGGAGGCGGGAGGAAATAACTAAAAATGGAGGAGGAATACCTATATCTTTAGTATTCTAGTCAGACGAGTTGCCTACCTTGTCTCTTACTTGCAAAAAATAAATAGATACTAACACGTATCGATGCGATCTAAACATTTCTTTGTATTTACTTTGCGATAGATCTTTAAATCGTTGCCATCTTTATTCAAGCTTCAAATTAATTCAATTTGAAATACTTAATCAAATTATACATTTCGTTTGTTATTGCTCTTTCTTAAAACTCTACATCCATTTTTTTTATATCTATGGGAAAACCATTACATTTTGTGTGATATTAATTATTATATTATTGTTCGTCAGATATCGATGTCTATTCTATCTTTTGCGGACAGGTATATGCTGGAGTCCGAGAATTCCCGATTGAAGCAAGAGGTCTCTAATATCAAGGCCAAGTACGAGAACGAACTATTCAACATGCAGGAGACTCTCAACGAAGCACATAACAAATTAAACTTTTTCGAAGCGAATATTAAATCCCTGCAAGATAGAAACAAGGATCTCGAAGCGAGGTACGTACAATACATCGCACTCTGTTTTTAACTCCGTCAGACGAGTTGCCCACCGTGTCTCTTACTTGCAAAATAAATAAGTACTAACACCTATTGATGCGATCTAAACATTTCTTTTTATTTACTTTGCGATACATCTTTAAATCGTTGCCGTCTTTATTCAAGATTCAAATCAATTCAATCTAAAATAATCAAATTGTATATTTTGTTTATTATTGCTTTTTTTTTAAAAAACTACATCTATTTTTTTTACATCTATGGGAGAACCATTACATTTTGTGTAATAATAATTATATTATTATTCGTCAGATATCGATGTCCAATCATTCTATAATATTAAATTCGGTAGATTAGAAAATTATTCAATAAATTACACAAGCTCCATTGTCACTCTGTAGGAGTGAAATTTCGAAAAAGACAGAGAGTAAATAATAGGTTTATAATAACCGTAACCGTAAGAAACTACACCCAGAGAAAAGATTCTTCGGGTCAAAGAAAATTTGTATGAAACAAATTTGTGCATTGCTATACGGTCAAACAAAAGTTTCTTCGATGTGAAGAATTTCTTGGTTATTTCTTTTTATTAGAATCAAAGAAATAATTTGGCTGGGCAACTAAAATCCTTTTCTAAATAAAAGAAATATATTTTTAAATGAAAAACGAGTAAATTACTTCTTATAATTCCATCAGTGCTTCTTTGAATTAAAAAGTTACTTATTTCAATTAAATAAATAATTTGAACAAATAATTTATTTACTTTAGTAAAAGCTAATAACGTCATTTCTTGAAATCAAATAAATTTTTATTTTTCTCAAAAGCATTTTCACTTCAACTTGAAAAAATGTGTTTAAAGAAAAGATTTCTTAACTTTAATCATAATTTTTCCCTCGGTGTAGCCAATCGTAGTAGATTTTCAGAAGAACAATCAACTATGATTGGCCAATTTCTTACCGTAACGACTATTATAAACCAACCTTAAGTTAAATTATTACCGGCGATGCTCAGTTATGCTGATTCGTTTAACTGGCACCTGTTTCGGCAAAGTCAGTTTTCCCCGTTGTATTTTATTTAGATTTGTGCCGAAAAGTGTCAGGCTCCTCGAGGTGACACCACACTCCCGCTAAACCGCGTTCGAAAATTCTACTCGTCGGGTAGAGTAACTTTGAGTGACAAATCAGGATAAAAAAGTCTTGAAATTTCTTAAGATTTCTTCATCCCGATTGGTCACTCAAAGTTACTCTACCCGACAAATAGATTTTTCGAACGCAGCCCTAAGAAGCGTATAAATGTAGAGACTCTCTTCCCGGCAATTAAAGATAAATCCTGTTGACGATTAACATTTATTGTTCGCTTCAGATTGCAACAGATGTCCTTGGAACTACAAAATAAAGACGCATGTATATACAATACAAAGATATTGGAGTCGCGTTATAGTCATAGTTTGCAGTTGCAAGTTGATCAGTTAAAAGTGGAGCTGGCTGAGAAAAAACACGAATTGTCACTATCAAAACAACTGCTGGTTGAACAATTTAAGGAGCAAAACAATCTTGAGATGAAGATTTTTAACCTCGAACAGGGAAATCAACAAAGGGCCTGTTTAAAACCTGATTCAGACTACACGCAGCAAGTAGAGATGGAGAATTATCGATAGCACTATCGATTGTTATCGATAATTTTAGTTATCAAGAGCCATCGATAGTTTTTTTACCAATTATCTGAAGTTTCTGAAGAAGAATCAGTGGCTCTTTTCATAAAACAATATTTTTAATTACCTACATAAGATTATTATTTAGTGTTATTTGGTATTATTTATTAAATCATACTATAATATCTTTCTATTTCTTTAATATCTTTTTACTATTTTGTACTATAAAAATGTATTATTGTTTAATAATAATAAAAATTCCATGAAAAAAAAAACATTTTTCTATATCTCGACAACTTTTCTACATATTTTCCTATAACCATACTTAATAGGTTTGTTCACGTTGCTTGCACTTTTTGCATTCAGTATTTTTTTTGTTTCTTTTTCTCTTTTCTATGATCGAACGTATATTTATTTCGTTTCAAATGTGCAAATATTTTTGGCGATTTCAAACAACGCGCACGAACTTAATGACATCTAAATATAATTGGTTGAAAAATTGAAAAACATTGTCCAGACTCCTATTTTTAGGGACCTTAATGCAAACAAGCAACAAATTATTTTAAGATCGAAAAATTATTCAGCGCGCAGTTTCGTGAACTTGAAAATGTACATAAAAAAATCGCACAATAAATATTAGTATTAAGATTTACAACCATCAAAGGCTTTTTCGTTTATATTGCGTTTTAAAATAATTGCCTCGCATACTTTTCAAGTGAATACACGCAAATATCCTGTAAAAAGAAACAACAACAGCGGTTGAGAGACGCTGCCGCTGAAAAATGTATATCGCACGCTTGAAAACGGTACGAGCGCGGTGATACTTCAGCAAAATATCAACATTGCGAGCAAAGTAGACTGCTGCTAACGCCGGTAGTTGATAGCCATAAATCTTCGGGATTTCGCAACGGACAGATTCAGAGCGACGTGATAACATCGGCGTGGCGTGCGCGTGTGAGTGTGCGCCGGAGAGAAGATGCACGTCGTTCACCCCGTTCTCCTCGCCGAGGTCTCTCAGCGGGCGCGAAGTCGCGCGCGGGCGCGAAAGAATGCGAGGCTGAGGAAAGATCGTCATCCCGTGTGCGCCCCGCGAGGAGAAGGTGAGGCCAATCTCGTCAGTCAGCTGAGCAAAGATTGACATCACCGCCGCGTGCCAGCGCGCTGATTCACGCGCGTTCGTTCAATCGGGAAGAAAGTGCTCGAGACTCGATAGGGAGATGGGGATTCGAGTAGTTCCCGACGCGCGCGGCGGGTCCGTGGGTCTGTCAGTCTGTCAATTAAAATACCAGCCCGCGAATTACGCGTCCCGGCTTCCGTCGTCGTGCTGCGAGAAGAGAGCGTGGCTCTTGTGTATTTGCGTAGCAGATTAGTGTAGGCGCGCGGGCCGGGATAAGATGCGTCGAGTCATCGGTGAATTTTGGCGCCAACGATTGTTTACGAATGTCGGCTATCCACCGCGAGAGTCACGTAATGACGGATTTTCGACATGGACGGTTGTAGGCGCATAAGAAACGCCGGCGAGAGAGAGAGAATCTGTTTACCCATGTTAAATATAATGTCAAATGCAAATTGGTACACGAGTAGATAACTGTCAGCTCTCGACAAACTTCCGACCCTGTGCTGCCGATTCTCGATCCTTAAATCGCAAAATTGAAATACGTAATCGATCAACGAATAGAGAAGGGTATTATGAAAAGACCCGTTTTTGCCATACTCGACGAGTACAAAGTATTATGAAATAGACATCATTCCTTAGTTTTTGAAACGAGCAATCTGGACACGTATTATGCATTTGTTCGGAATTGATTCCGATCGGAATTATTCCGTTTCCCCTAGAAAATACAATAAAAATCTAGGAAATAACTAAATAATTTTGAACAAATGCATAATACGTGCCCTGATCGAGATCTGATCGATATAATTCAATATTATATAATTCTATATTTTATCTAACAAATATATTCTACAGATAGTAAATATTGAATTAAAACTTTTTATCAATTTATTTTTTATTTTCCCGACAAATTTGTTTTTTTTAGTGAATATGTAAATATCTATTATAATTATGTATGTATGTGTAAGCGCGTCATTTATTTTATAATAAGATTGCAGTGGTTGCTGTTAGAGCAACGGTAAATTGAAACATCTTTGCACATTTTGGGACAACAAACAGTTAACACAAATATAAAGTTATTTTTCATTGATCGTGGTTAGATTAGTAAGAAAAATAAATAATATGGTAATACCTTTCTTGTTTTAACTACAAACACTACAATCTTAACTAAAATAAAATATATAGATATATATTTATATTTTTTTCAGTTCCAAATTGCGTAATGTTTTTTTATCTTCAGACGAAGTTCAACATAAATTTACAGAAACCGATGTCTAATGATTATTTTATTTAATTTTATTTAAAACACACTGGCAGTCAATTAATCAAATAAAATTATGTTTAATCAATAAAAAATTTTTAATCACTAGAATCGTTTTAATCACTAATCAAATTATTTTTAATTACTAGTTTCTAATCAAATAAAATCATTTTTAATCACTAGAAATGAAATAATTACATATGCAATTACGAGAAAACATTGTATAATCCGATAAAATCATCTATTTTTCATACGCAATAAAAAAATCAAATTTGTAATTAGATAAAATCGTATAAAATTAAATAAAATCATGTAATCTATGAGACATTTTAGCTAGTGGTTATGCCGTCGAATCTGATAGTATTAGTTAAAATTACATCACATAATGGGAACACACATGAAAAATTGAATTTAAATCGGAAAAACGCTTGGCATCAAAGTTATTCGCGAAACGAGTCACTATTATACGTATGATAGTACGCAGTGTGATATATCATGTTTTAATATTAAAAATATCGACTATTTTATATTTGTAACCTTTCTTGTAGCGTAATCTAAAATAACTCGATTATCTATCACTCCTGCAATTTTGATAAGCTCTTCACTAATGAAAGCGAATTAAAGAATCAGAATTTTTTTTAACTCGGCAAAAATAAAAGAAAAATGAAGCTCTTGTCACAGCGTATATGTTCATTAAGCTAAAATCCATATCTACTTGTCATTCGAAAATTCCGAGACCCAATTTCTATAATAGAAACAAATTATTAAATTATGCATATTCATTGTATTGATTTATTGAACTCATATATTTATTGGATTGATTTGTTGAAACTTTCTAAGCAAAATTACCTCAGATGATCATTTACGTAAAATAATTACGTCATATTAAAATTTGAATATTATAAGAATGTATATTATAAATTCGAAGTAATAATATAAACAATGAGGTTTGAGTTAAGTAAGTATTGTAAGCTATTTTTATATTTATACAAAAGTTTGTATAAATAGAAAAAGTTTATATTATTTTTTTATAAAAGTTTATTTTTATCTTTCTTGAAAAATATTTCATACATTGTAATATTTATATAATATAATACAGTAAAAATAAAACATTTTTAATAATTCCATAAAAACAAACACAATACAAATTTTATTTAGTCTCAATTTAAATTGATATAAAATGGATATATATTTTTATCCTAATAACTATTTTCTTTACGAACGTTTTAAATATACAAATCCAACAAAATTTTGCAATATAAAAGCATTGTATTAACTGATTTCTTCATTGTTTTTTTAGGAATACTGTCATAACAAGCTACTAGATGTGCTTCTTCCGTTTGTTTAACATTTTCTTGGCTTTTCCTTACTTTCTTCAGAAAATATTAATATCCTTAGATATTAATAAATTACAGAAATTATCAATAACATATAATAACAACTTCTAACTAGGTAAAAATCGTCTCAGATGTTCGTGTTTTCGCAAAAAAATATGGAATGGCTATTTCCGGACTAAAAGGATGTTAA
Source organism: Solenopsis invicta (assembly GCF_016802725.1). Classification (NCBI taxonomy): domain Eukaryota; kingdom Metazoa; phylum Arthropoda; class Insecta; order Hymenoptera; family Formicidae; genus Solenopsis; species Solenopsis invicta. Next base: position 15,261,783 of record NC_052670.1, on the reverse strand, counting down.
AAGAAATAAATTTATTTTAAAGCTGTCTTAAGAAATTTCCTTGTAACACTAGGAATTTTGAATAAAATTCCTGGAAAATTCGAGAATTCTTTTACAGAATTTAAGTAAACATTCTAAAGTTATTACTCATATATTCATAATACTGATCTGTTGAAACTAGCTGGAGTGTAGAAAACATTCGAAGTAATTATGTTATAAAATCAAACAAATGTGGTAATAGTTTATATTATAAATTTAAAATAATATTATATATTTATATAATATTGTAACTTTCTTTCGTTCCTCATAACTATTCTTTATAAACTTTTAAGTATACAATCCTAACAAAAACTCGCAATATAAAAGCATTTTAACCGATTTTTTCATTTCTTTTAGAAATGCTGTCATAATAAGTTGCTTGCTGTGCTTCTTCCGTTTGTGTAACGTTTTCTTGATGTCTTATCTTTTCAAGTAATATTGACTAAATCTACAATTCACATAGTGTGTCCTAAATATTAATAAATTATAAAACAATAAATAATATACAATACATAATTATGATAACAATGATTTTTAACTCGAAAGTAAAAAAATCACTCTAAGTGATCGTTTACGCAAAAGAAAGATAAATGGGATGACTAATCTCGAGTTAAAGGAAATATTTCGAATAGGCATCGATTGTTCGCTGCAACTGTGTAAATGCGATAAATGCGAATACTAAATGCAAATTGAGCGTTCATACGATGCGCAAAGGTTTGAGGAAAGTCATCGCGAACACCGCGGATTCACCGCTCGTCGCGATAAATGGTGTCATCACTCCCCGTCGTGATTTACGACTAATTCGTACGATACATCATCGTGCACGAATGCGACCGCATATACGCAGGTGGAAACGCGCGAACGTCTCGCTCGGCCGAACGGCAAGTAAGGAGATAAACGAGTTGTTTCTACGAGCGAAAGTATGCGGGGAAACATAATAAATACCTCGCGCCAATAAATTTTAGCGTCGTTAATGTCTCGGCGCGGCGTGCCGGAATGGGAGGTGTTCGGTGATCGCGGGCTCAAAATCTTGGCACGAACAAATTTGAAGAGGAGTCTCGCCCCTTAAATCACCTTGCGGCCACCGCAATAAACTTCGCGCGTCGATATCAATTCGCGTCGCGCGGTCCAAACAAACGCGCTATTTATATTCTCCATAAGCCTCCGTATATCGGCGCATTAATCTTTGAACAGCAAAAGATGGCCGATTGACGATGGCACGGCATTTTAAATTCCGTTGTTTGAATAGTTAAATTCGCTGACGAGCCTTCCTCCCCCCAATTACAAAGCATCCAATTCGAATGTTGAAGTTTAAATATGTCACGCGTATCAGCGTGACGTGAAGGTAAAGGGAATTAGGACGACAGATTTAATCTCGTATTTCCAACGTTGCGCGGCTCCAATTAATTCGCTATGCGCGACGATGATGAGTGCCCGTTTTTTTTCTTCTTTTTTTTCACGAACCTGCACCGGCGATTAAACTAAAATTCAATTTTCTGTTCTTGCGGACACAATTAATTGGAGAGATAACGGAGTTTCGTGACCTTTATGTATTTTTGAGCCGCGGGTGCCTTTGCGTTTCCAACGTTGAAAACGATAGAAGATATAACCACGATTACAGTAAAATATTGCTTACAATCGGGAACCCCCTCACGAGCGTATTTCCGAACATCCGAATACACGGATTAAGGGTAATCTGGATTATCGGCACAACCAATAAACGTACAATCGATTATCGGGGCGCTCCGTATTTACAAGCGCCCTGGCCGTATTAACGTTTAAAACGTGGCATTAGAGCATAATAGCGTGCAAGCAATCGATATTAAAAATTGAAAAACATCGAAACGCGTGTCTCTTTTATCAATCTCCCCTCAAGGAGATAACCCAAAATCGAAAACTCGAAATGCTCCGATCTGTTTAAAAGTTACATAGAACATTGTAATATAAAGCGAATCTAATGTTTTATTAAACTTTTTAACTGATGCGTGTAATTTTTAAACGATAAAGATTCAAGTTACGATTTTATGGCACCTTGCGATAGATACTTCGAATGACTGATATATCGCGTTTCTTTTTAATATGCTTCGATGTATATTGTACATAAAAATCGTATGAACAATTGTAGCAAATCTGTTTGTATATCCTTGCCAAAATTCAACTCCATTAACCATGTAGCTCGTCGTGCATAAATAAAAAAATGGTGAAGATATGTTTACACTCTCAGAGAGAAAAAAAATATCGTATTAGCAATTATAAAATTTGTGAATAATTAGCACTTCAACTGTGTATTACAGAGTTGTAATAGAAATAAAAACAAGTTATGTGAATTAAGAAAATGCAGAAAATATTAACCATTTGTAGTAAAATTGTGGGCTAAACTATTGAAAGATAGCAATGCGAATGTAGATGACGGAAAAATTGAGCCGACTGAAATTCGAACTCGGGATCGTTATCATTCCTAGTACTTAGAACCTCGCACCACTGCTCATAGTTATTCTGGTCGTATGCTTAATCTGCCGTACGTAAACTACTATGAAGTATGTAATTGTCATAACTTATCTGTAGTGCAATAAAATCTACAGTACAACTACGTAATTATAGTTGAGATACTGTTTCCGTTGAGATACTATAAACTAATAGTTGCGCAAATATTGTTGCCGTAGTGATACAATTTTATAATTGTATTACAACTAAAATTTTAATTGCAACCACGATAAAATAATTCATTAAACTGCAACGCTTTTAAAAAATAATTTAAAAAGTTGTTACAGAGATATTAATTAAAGCTAAACTCATGTAAAGTTTCGGGTATGGTAAGTATTTGAAATATGCGATGAGCACTGCAAAGTTGTAGATTAACTGTTTAATTTTTACGGCCAAACTAAAATTATACATAAACAATACGTGAAATCTTATTAATGATTACGAAAAGTGTCTTATTAATGTAATTCTACGCAGTTGCATCAATAGTACAGATCTTTAAGTATTCATCGAGTATCACATATTGTTATAAACAATAAATTAGAACATAAAAATGTTTGATTTCCGAGATTCCATTGCATACACGTTAATGTTTAATTGAATTGCTCATTAAAATATTAAAACAGATGTGAATTGGCTCGAGATGTGCACGCGAAATTTAATAAAAATGCAAGCGATCATGCATCATATATTTCACGTTTAAACACAATAAATAATATATATTACGAGTAATGAGCGGCGTATTTAGCATTCACAAAATCCCTCGATTAAGCGAAAGAATTTATTATTTATACCGGTGACTCCGTTTATGCGTCAATTACGGAATATTTCTTCAGAGGCAACGGAATGCGTGTACGCACGCGTGTGCTCGAATCGTGTTGCAATCGCAAGTCATTTCATGTCGGCAGCTTTACCTTCCGCTTTCCGCGAGTAACGTCTCAATTTCATTGTAGCGGAACAATGGGCGAACTTTGTGCCTGTCAGCAGAAATCACCGACGATAATCGCTGGCGTTCGAGAGGGTCTTCGAGAATTCGCGGATCGCCATCGACGGCTGTCGCTTCTGATTTCGTGCGAGACGAAACAGCCGTTCGCTCGTCCCGAGACGAGCCACACGACTTGCTCGGGTCACGTTCAAGCAGTCCTATTGTGAGTAAATCGAAGCGATTAACTTTGCGGTCGGTCGACTGCTAGCGTGCACCGCAATGTATCGATGCGTGCTCGAAATAAATTTTATGTTGCCCGAGCGAAATGTCCTTTTGCGGCTGAACAGTGAAAAAGAGTTGGGTAGATAATAATAATCAAACTTGGGTGAAACAATTTCAATTAAATATTTTATTTACGTAATAAATAAATAAATAATAATTACACTAATGCACATAATAAACAGTAATAACGCTAATAGAAGCAAACATAATAGTAACCAATTGGTTACTAAATATTATTAAATATTTAGTTATATTAACTGAATATTTAATTAAAACTATTTCACCAAAGCTTAATAATTATCGGCTAAATTGATTGTTATTACCAAACTATTTTTTAATGTGCGGAAAAAACGGTTTAGCTGAAATATCTGAAAGTCTAATTAGAGATCTGAAAAGAATTTTGCTAAACCATCAAAATAATTCTGTGCCTTGGCATGCTAAAAGGGCCAATGTCCTTCTATTAATTCATACATTGTTGCCTTTGTAGCACCAAGGTACAGAATTGTATGAATTATTTTGATGAATTAGCAAAACTATTTTCAAATCTCTGATTGGATTTTTAGATAATTGTATAGATTATTTTGATGGTCCAACAAAATTACTTTCCGATCCGTGTCTAGCTAAATTTTTAGATACTTCAGCAAAATCGTTCTTTTCATGTAGTACGATTCGATTTGGTCACCATCACGAGTATTGGAATTCTCCGAGTTTCGCGAAAGATGCGGGCTGCACGAACAATCGGCACTGTTCGTCTTTATCGAAAAGCACTCTGCCAAGGCTGCGACGGTTGAAAATATTTTCGAGAACTTTAATACCTTAAGAGGCAGCGAAGGCGCAAATCTTTGGGACGTGCCTATCCCTTCAGTGAAAATTCTCCGAGTCTCCGACGAGACCGCGTAAGATGTTGTACTTCATTATTTCATTTTATCTATTTTATTTAGTGCTTGGAAGCATTAGGTGATTGCATAGTTCGAATAGCGCGAATCTCGAGAACATCAAACAGTTTGAACCTTTTAAACTGAAGATTTGTTGCTATATTTGAACTTATTTAGATCTAAAATTAAAAGTTGTCATAGTCCAACTTCAATTTCTTTATATATTTCATTCAGAGAGAAAAAAATCATATAAGAAATCAAAGTTTTAGTCGCAATCTATAAAATAATTTATTATACTACGTGCATTAATTCTACATATAAAACTTGTACAGTTATCACTTTTGTAGTTGCCATCGCTATAAATTTTTCTTTGAGTGTATTGTAGAAAAGACTCGTAAAAAAACTGCTCTTTTGTTTTCAACGCACACTTTCCAATTTTCTTCGCTGCTAGCATTAATATAGAAAAATATAAATAGTCGGTAGGGATCGGCCCAATCACAACCAAAACCTGAGAAAATAATGTAACAAATAAAAAATGATATTCTTACTGTCTTATTGCTAAAGTGTTCCTATGCGTATCCCTAGCCTTACATTTCGAGTTTCAGACGTAACAAACTGATATTATAAACCGATCACTGTTTAAATTCGAATTGTCCAAAATATTCGAATTGGACGCTCTTCTTTTTTTACTTTAAACTATTCGAACAGATTGAAACATATACCGAAAAATTTTATCCTTAAAATAAGAAGACTATATAATTTGTAGGTCGCCGTTTTTCATATATTTTTAATGGGTGAGAGAATATATTCTCTCCTTTGAAACTGAGAATATATTCTTTCTACAATGACTTCTCGACATTTTATGTAGACCAAATTTGGCGTTTGTAGCAATTATATTGTTATAATTTGGCATAGCTAGTACAGTGTAGCGTGAACATCGTGACGAGATGGTAATAAAAAGTAGCTTGAAGAGCTGACCTAATCATTTTAAACATGTTTTAAAAAACAGTTATTATTTTTATTAATTAGTTTTTCATATTTTCGTCGGCGGAAAACAGTGCGTGTTCCAAGATTCATTATTTTAAAATTAAATACATCTTTTTTTTATATTTGCAGAAAATCAGTCTAGAGCAAATCCTGTAATTTCATCTTACTTTATACATCCGTACAAAGAATAAGAATTCTACTTATCTATCCTTTAGAATTCTCTCTGAAGAAAATTTTTTAGTGTCTTATTTAGAAGAAACTAATATAAAAATACGAGAGAAATCTTTAAATTGAAAATACAATATTTTTTCGGTGTATGTTCGAATCTTCTGTCTGAGCCCTAGTTTTTATGGGCTTATTTCAATCGGAATAATCGTTTCGTTTAACGCCGCTGAACTCTCAATAGCAATGCATAAGTAGTTGAAAAAGGATTTGATCGTGTTATCGAGTATTACTTTTCATCGTCTAAAAACTGCGCCGTCATCTTCGAACCTGAAATATTACCAACTGAATTGTGCCAGAAATATATAACTGCGCACGATTCCCAATCTCATCTCGGGCGGTAGACTTCGACAAACCTCGTTCGTGACGGTTGTCCCTGTCCTATTTTAATCGCGCCAACCTGTTCGATCGCCATATTTTCGCGTGGCCGCACGCCTCGAACGATCTAATTTCGCTCCGTAAATTAACTCTTAAACAAGAACTAACCCCCCTCGAACCATCAATATTGCATGGCACATCGATCAGCGCAATTACCGATAAAACAATATCCCCTCGCAGAAAGCGCACTCGGGAAAGCTCAGCGGGCACTCGCTCGAATCGACCGAAATAAAAACCGCCGGAACAAAAACAAAAATAAAAGCGAATCGGCTTACCGGCGATCTATTTATATCAATGACGGGGGCTACCTGTTCGATTGGAAACGTCCTCCTCTCGGCAGCTCGACGCGAATCAAACGTAGCAGAATCTGATCGGCACAATTTCGACGAGACGACGGACGTCGCGCCAAGGCGACGCGTCTTCCCACCGAGAAAAATGACGCTCGAGACGTAAGCGATAAATCATCTTGGTGTCGCGTCGCTCCGCTTCATTCTTATACCCGACCCGCGCGCGGGCTTGGGCTCTCCACGTTGGAATAAAGACGTCGGGTTTGTGTAAAAACGATACGATAAGTAAATAAGCGTACGTACATACGTCCAACGGAGAAACGTGGTCGCGCGATAAAAAACAAGAGCCGGCCCCCGCCGATCGTTCATAAATCAACTTATCGCCGCGCGGCGAGCTTCCGCTCGCGCGAGACAGCCTGCGTGCGTGCGTGCGCTATCGACGACGGGCGTCAATCGCGATCGGATTTCGCAATGCGTTGTATAGCATGTATGTACGCCGCGCGCCGGAGAATGCGCTCTCACGCGTGCGTTACCGCGAACGTATTTATCGAGGCGATGAATGAACGAACGTGCGTGTGCGTGCGCGAGGAAGTGAATGGACCTGCGTGCGTATTTTGGCGAGTGCGTCACGCAGCCCGGCCACGCACGAGGAATGCGCGATGTGCATCGCCTGCAGAAACAAAATCCACGATCGCTGCATCCGGCGCAGTTCGTTCGCCCCGCCGCGCCGTGCGCCGTCTCAACCTGTCGCAGTTTTTAAGGTGATGTTAAAGTCGTCCTTTTTTACCGACCGTTAATTTTCGGGCATGCCGTTCTTCTAATTGCATTTACAGATTTAAAAATCCTTTTCCACAATTAAAGTATAGACAGTAATGTATAATGGACGCTATATAAGGATAAGAAAAACAAAAAAAATTGAGAATAATTTTCCAATTTTTTTCGTTTTCATTATCCTTATATAGCGTCCATTATACATTACTGTCTATACTTTAATTGTGGAAAAGGATTTTTAAATCTGTAAATGCAATTAGAAGAACGGCATGCCCGAAAATTAACGTTCGGTCGGTAAAAAAGGACGACTTTAGCATCCCCTTAAGTGGCACGCAAAAAATGTGTAATGACAATGTCTCGATTCGTTACAAATTCTTTTCCGGATCGCGATACTGTTTAAAGCAATTTCACGTCTTATTACTTCACCGTGATGATGATGATAATAATAGATTACGTGACATCCGGTTGGCTCTAATGTACGTACGTTCCTCCTCAACCAGCACGGAAACGTCGCGAACATTTGCAGACCATGTAGTTACACGTATTATAGTTAATGGAGACACTGTCGTGCAGTACATTGCAGAGGGAAAAGTGTTTGGTATTTGTGACTATAATTGCATGGTAAAATAATGATGGCTAGGAGCTCCACTTTTATAATAATACTAACCTTGTGTTCTAACAAAAATGTTCTAAAAAATATTATTGTAAATTATGGTAATTTTAAATATTAATATAGTAATATGAAGACATAAATGATGAAAAAGAAAATGATTTTTTAACTGATGAGAGAAAAAAATTACTAAACTTTAATAAACATTTGTATAGCTGCAATGAAATATTTACTAAATGTAAATGAATATTTATTTAGTACAAGAACCACTAATTTAATTTAACTATCACTTTTTTATTTCGTAAATATTTATGTAAGTAAATATTTCATTGCAATTATTCAAATAAATATTTATTAAAATTCAGTAATTTTTTTCTCTCAGCGTATGTAGTAAATGCACAATCACGATTACATTATATCATGTGATATATTTAATTATATCACAATTACGTATAATGAATATAACTTTTTAACATTTTGCTTACTGTTTGCGTAGTAATAACTCTAATTTAAATGATTTAAGATAAATATAAATGTATAGATTGTACCAAAACTGAGTTAAATTATGGTAATCGCTAATCCTTTTCTCTCAAGTGTAAGTGCTAAAAATGAGAATAAAGAATCCCGAGTTTGAATTATTTTTCCGTCATCTACATTTGTACTGCTTTTTTTATAGTTTATCCAACGATTTACTAAAAAAAAAGAACGATTTACTAAAAATATTACTATATTTTCTTAACTTATATACAATTTGTTTTCATTACAACTTTACAATACATAGTTGAAGTGCTATTTGTTCACAATTTATAATTTGATGTTACAATTTTTTTCTTTAAGTGTAACTTCTGAGGGAAGGGTAAATTAGTAGATGATAGTTGATATTCTCAATTTTTATAAGAGAAAATTCTTTCCTGTGATTTACTCAAGAACTGATTTTCTACAATTAAAAGAAAATGTAATTTTAAAATATTGCAACTTATTAAAACAGGCACCGTTTCGCATGCCGATTATGAAATTTATATAGAAAAACAAAATATATAGATACTGATTTTTAAAACACACACATGTTGTCTAAGGCGACTGAGAGTGAGTTAATTCTTTGCTATTTTTTTATTACTCCCATCGATTATTTAACTATCACGTTGTTTGAGGTTTCGAGCGCTATACTATTACACTGTGTTAAATTATGAAATATATTTATTGCAAACACTAAATAAAACATGTGGAATATCCAGAAGTTCATTCGAAAGAATATATTCTTAGTTTTAAAAAAATATTCTGGAAAAGTACTATATGTGTTCTCATTAATTAAAAATATGTGAAAAGGACTCGCAAGATATAATATATGTACAATCCCATTATTTGGAGAATGCAATTTCGGGTGTAATTTGTCATTTAAAATAAATGACAAATACATGTCAAATAAATGTCATGTACAAAAATACAATTAAATATAATATAAGAGAATCTATATGCAATTCGTTGGGACTGCATTCGCGCATTTTTAATAAATTCCAAGGTAAATTTATATGCACCGTTTTGAAATTTGTGTCGCACTATTCTACTTTTTACTTTGATACAATTATTTCGATGTCGGAAACCTCACTTTTTCTAGTCAATTCCTTTTTAGCGCTTTGAAATCCCCCCGGATGCCATCGAAATTCGTATCCCGCAAGCTTCTGTAACCCCTTGAAACTCACTTCGCAGAAAAGTGTGCATAGAATAGTGCTACATTCGTGAAACAGTACGATCGTTTCTCGCGCGCTTTATTCGCTTTTCCGCTTGCTCCCCGTCGCCTCGTTTTTTCGTTTGCCAACTGCTACCTGTCTCGCTGCTGCACCGCTGCTGCACCGGTCTCTCCTTTATTTTCATTTGCACGTAGCTAAACCGAATTACCCCGGAAACGAGCGCCGTGAAAACGACTGCACGTCGCGTACACGTACAATTAACGAGGTGAATTTGAAGGGGGTTGAATTTGGAAAAAGGTGACCGGCGCGTTTGCGCCGCGATCAAATCCGTTTCCATCTATCTGCCGATGAACATTCTGCTTGTCGTACATTTGTTGCTAAGCGACTGCTTTGCGATCTACCCACAGTTCCACACGCTTTTACAAACATTCTGAAAGCTTTCAAATAATTTCCAAGTTACTCGACTAATCCAATTAATTAGTAGGACTAAAATAAACGCGGCTCTGGTTCTCTATATTTTATTCTTTCAGCAGATTCTTTTTGAATACACGAAAATTGCAATTACGCGAATTTTTCTCTCATACGATACGCATCATTGAATTATCTGGAAGAAAATTCGTATCATGCATGATTGCGAGGCTCAATCGATTGAAACGGACTCCGCAGGATTCTTTCGCCGATATGTCGCCCGAACGGAATAACATAAAAAATGGATCACAATGTAGTTGATTGATAAACAACGATCTGCCTAGGATGCCCTTCACGGAAAATAAAAAAAGAATGAAAGCCGAAGTTGGAGTTTCGGCTGGTGCTTCCAATTTTGTTTGACGCAACGCGTGCGTCAGACGTCAAGTTCGACGGGCGCGATATTTTGATGTTTACGGAATGAATGGACCATACGCGGAGCGGACAGGTTTATCGGTTAAAAACAAGCGTAAAACAAACATCGGATTGCGCGACACTTGCTTCGGGAACGACTGCTCGACGTTGATCAACCGTACCGCATCGACATTTGCGTTAGGTAGGCTTTTGTTAGCCTACATCGATAGCGACGCGGCAGCTTTTCGGAAGAAAAGCGAGATAAATATTCGAGTAATCGGATATGTAACGATGTAGAGTCAAGATTGAGTTTTTGTAAGAATTCACGGTATAAAATGCTCTGATTATACGTACAATATAATTAACTGAAGCATGAAATGAAACGTTATTATTAACATAAAGAAATAAGAAAAGTTTGTTAAATTATTCCGAAAATAAAAAAAAAACTCGTGAAGCACTAGAACGAGCCAATATCCGGACAGTATTGCGCTTAGATGACTCAACATTATCTAGGTAAAGATAGGATAAATTACATGTAAATGTATCTTAGATTTTAATTCATTCAGATAAAAGATAAAATTTATTTGGTTTTATCTACATAATTTTTAGAAAATATCATTATTGAGCAAAACGAAATTTAGGATATGAAAACAATGTAATCATATTTTTATTTTTAAATATTTAGTTTTTAAAAACGAATGTTCAATGTCAATTACTTTAATTTGATAAAGTATTTTCCTCTGGATTTAAATCAATAGACGCAAATAGAAATCAGTTAAAAAATAGATAAAATATATAACTCACATTATATAATGGCTGACAAAATTCCTTGTAAAAGTTTCCGAATTTATAATTTTGGATCAATTTTTACGTTACACCCGTGTTGCACCATTACTGGTCTATACAATATATCTGGGCTGGGTTTCGATACACAGTGCCAATTCTAAAAATTTATAATTCACGTTATATATATTTTTGATTTTCAATGGTGGAAGTGAATTTCAAACGCAACTCTGTTGCAACTTTGAAAATTTCTTCTGTTAGGATTAATTAGTAATTTGAAGACTGAGTACAATAAACTTTTCATTCATTTCTCAATACTTATTATTGTTCACATTATCCTAGATAAGGAATTTAAAAAAAATTTAGTTAAAATAACACTTCTTTTATTTAAGATAAAAATAATGTACATTATAATAATTTAAAAATAGAATAAAGCTATCTCTTTATCTAGATGATTATCTGGATAATTTTTTTCCTTATAAAATAGATAACGGCAAACACTAATTGTTTATAAGTATAAAAAATATTATCTTGACAAATACATAACGTTTCTTAAAAATTTTAAGATCAAAATATAAAATCTAATCTACAATAGTAACAAATTTACTTTATTAACATTAATTTTTGTAATATTTAAAATTACTTTATAAATATTTTCAAATAATTAAAGATCGCAATTGCATTTTTATATTCTACAAAAACACGTTTAAGATATTAATATATGACAATAAATTTCCATGTAGATGTATAGAGATGTTTGGTGCACTTTAGTGAAACATTTACTTTACATCAATTAATCTTTTACATGAGAAAATAATTATTACATGAAGCAAAATTCAAGCTTATGCAATATTAATCTTTTTTTCAAAGCGCATAAACTCGTGTATATTCCTGCTATTACTCGTCAAAACCAGCGCGAGGACACGTGGCGGTGCGCCCGCCACGGAAATAATTAATTCGAATGAAATTGTAAAAGTCGATCGTGCGCACTCGAATTTCTCGCGAATCGCTGCGAGACGCGCGGAGCGCTTCCGTAAATTAATAGTACCGACGCGTAGTAAAAATTCATGGGTCGACCTTACGATCTTCCCCCGTGGAAGGGCTCGTCGCGCCTTTTAGGAGCGCTCCACGCTCCGCCGCGTTTGCATACGGCGACGCGAAACGAATGAACACGGTTCTCATTCGGGCGAGAAAATAAAGTGGCAGTCTGCCAGGGCGGCGCGGCGGCGGCGGCGCAATTCGCTTCTGCGCTCGCAAGAATTCAATTTTCACACTCCCAATACGCAGATTTCTACAATGCTCCGTGCATAGGCCGCCCGTCTGAAATGAAACGCCTCTCGTCGCGACCTCTCCGTCGAAATATCCGTGGAAATCAAACTGTCGCGATTCGAACGCGAAAAGTGCTAATAATGAGAGAACCAAAGAGAGAAAGAAAGAGAGAGAGAGAGAGAAAGAGAGAGAGAGCGCAGACAGCGTGGATCGAACGTGATAATTATAGTTTATCATTCAACGACGGAGTTTCGCAATTATATTGCAGATATTTTATGCCATAATTGACAACTGATATTAATATCACCGGATTACGTAAATGCGCGTAGAAATAATTTGTATTATATTCTTGTATGTTTTATGTACATTGGAAACTATCAGCATTTCTCTCATTAACAATTTATTCTAATGATAAATAAATCTACGTAATTGTGCTCATCATTATTATATATGTCATATAGAGATGCCATGTTTTATATGCATTTCGCCGGCAATAAAATAATAGTTCATAAATCATCGTTTCGTTACTAAGAATTTAATGCAAGTCGATGTTGGGATGACGCATGACTCTGTGCGAGAGCGATCGATTTGCAATCGACGGGTTCGATTGAGCACTGACCCCCATCCTCTGCTACATACCTCGATTTTATAAAAGATTGAGAGTCAAAGATCGCGGATAAGGGAACATAAGACGACTCGAATAATTGATAAACTACTCGACATTATTATTCTACGATACGTCTAATTGATATCATAAATGATGAAAACATTAATTTATAAATTGCATCGGTTTATAATTTTAAAAAAGCTGTATCCTTTAGAGCAAAAAAGACGGATTTCATCGATGTAGACGATAACTATGTAAATGCAAATAGTTTTCCGTAAACGATAAACTATTTTACAATTCAATATATAAATACGATCAAAACTATTTTTAAAGTTTTCCAGTCGTAGCAAGAGAAGACAAGACCACAGTTTATGTAGCACTCTTTACACCGATAAATCTATCTCCTCGCAATTTTTTTTCTAAAACAATTTTATATATATATATATATAAGAAGAAAACTTTTTTCTTTCAAAGTACATCCCTGTCTTCCATTTAGATACTTTCGTCGATAGTTTCCAGTAACGTATAGCATTGTACACAGTGTGTGACAGTGCGATCTGCACGCGAGAATGAACCTCATATTTCGCAACGGTGATTTCGACGGGAAAATTGTGGACACAGTCCGGTTTTGATTTTCCTTGCGCGCGATATAGTCCGCAAAGGACATATATCTTTCTACACGCGACAGACCTTTTACACATTTCATACGAGTGCCGCAACATCATTGATCATACAACGAATACGGCGAGACATCCTTCGTGAACGATATTTGATCGCGCGGTCGAAAGACTTTCTCAAGATGAAACATAGCTTGCCTAACTTTCTCTTTGTAATTATTTATTACCTCGTGGTGCGTTTAAAGTTGTTTGCAATCTCTATAACGACGAGATTATAATAGATTCGAGGGACAATAGCTTCTCACATCGCGTTGGCGATGTAATCGGAATAATTATCCGTACTTCGGAGCTTGTGAAAAAACCGATAAAGGAATAATAATAGTCCCGACTAAAATTTGCGCGGATTCACTTAGGCAACCGGGTCGCAGCTCCGTCAATGCTTATTATACGCGCTTGAAAGAGAATCTGGTTGCATTATTTAAACGTCTAGTAGACCTCAATTAGTATGTCTGAGGAAAAACGAATCGAAATTTCTGTGAGAATTACCGAATGACACGATTTAGCCTTTCCTATTAAATGGCACAATTTGATCGTGTTAACTAAATTTATTTAACATGGGGATGGAGTAAAGAGAAAACGATTAGCTAATTTACACACAATTACATCGGGGAAAACACAAATTTTAATGTTTCTGATAATATTTCAGGTGTCATTATATTAATACATTTAACGAATTTAATGTTCAGGAATTATCAGGTTACTGAATTAATTAATTACTGAATTAATTTTTGCTCGGAACTAAAAACTGTCAGAACACATCTCTCGTTCATTTCGAATCGAAATTTGGAAATTCGCATTCAAAGGAATTATTTTACGTAAAATATATCAGCGAAAAATCTGACAACGTTGCAGCTTCATTCTATTCCGTGCGATTTTTATAATTACGAGAAATACTTGCTAAGGACTTGCTAATCACATCTTTATATTATAGTTAAAATCTATCAAATGTTCTTGCAATAACATATCAAATCTACACACCGAGAGAAAGAAATGATTGAAATAATTACCATAAGTTAACTATAACTCGTAATTTTCGGTGTAAACTATATATTTATAATTGTTTGACCAAACAAATTATAGTTGTTAGTTATTATTACTGCTATTCCATTACTACTAAATAGCAAACAAAAGAGTAAAACAAATAGTTAACATTCGTTTTACTATATTTACGATTACATTTAATATATTATAATAATATTTAAAATTATCATAATTTGTAGTAAAATTTTGTCACGGATGAAACTACAAACACGAGGTTGTTATTACTAACATTATAGCAGTAATAACTACGGAAACGGAGCTTTTTAACTGTAATTACTTTACCATGCAATTATAATCATACATATCGGAAAACTCTACTCTCACAATCAGTGTAGTGACAAAAATCTACGATTTACTTACACTTCCTTTTAGCACGATTAAAGTTTTATTTGGGAAAGAATATATCGAGAACTCGAATAGATTTCCACTCTTATTTAAGATTGCCGTTCGTTCTGTTCATCCTCGCCTCATCATTCAAGAGTACCGCGGAGTCACGCGATAAGAGCATCGAGGCGCTTAATCGCTCGCGGAATCTAAAGGTTCGGGCAATTGGGAAAAGAATTCGAATTGCCTCGTGCTTGCGGTGAAACGTTGCGCAATCTGGTTTGAAGCCAGCCTTCGGGGGATAGGCGTGTGCGTGTGGCGCGAACACGCGTATAAATCACGAAGTGTGTCGTAATCGGTCCGCGACGTTGCAATTAAAAATAGAATGCGCATATAACGCATATAAACGGGCGGCTTTAACGCGCCCATCGAAAGCGTGTCCGGCGCGTTAAAAATACGCTCCGTGTCGCTGCCACGCGCCCGAATAAATATAACTGGACGACTTAAATGCGAATTGAATTTTATTTTATGAAGAGACGAGAGAGAAAGGGAGAACTGTTTCGTCGCAGTGGCACACGCGCCGCGCGGACGAGCAACTTTCCGCTAATGCGGTGAAATTACTGGAGCTTCAATATTTATTTTCATGGCATAGTTATGAAGCTGTTATAAATTCCCGATCCTAAGTTTCAGCGAACACGGTCTCACTTTAGCTAACTAACAACATTATCCTATTATTATAATACTTTATGTATTTAACTTTATACATAATTAATATCGGTTCATCATATTATAATACGGTTAATCATATTATAACAATCGACCATCGTAAAAGTAGAAGACTGTTCACATTTTTGGAACTTATGATCGGATAAATTACATTATACAATGAAAGACATTTTTAGAAAATATTAAAAGATTACACTTGGAAGCTAAATAGCGAGAAAATATTTTTGCAAGAAATTTTAACGATAAAGAATTACTTTGAAAATCAAATTTCTTCGTAATCTCAAAGCACAAAAATAATCCTTTTTAAACATTATTGAAATTCAAATGAAAACGTTCGGCGTCTTCAGTAATATATTATAAATTCAACTACGCCATTTGTGAGTTTCATATTTTTCAAAGGCTTTATTATAAGCTAGCGAGCAAACGCGCAAATGTACATTAATCCACTTTAGTACGCGAATCGCGATAACAGTTACTGCGCGTTGCTTCAAACCAAAGCATCTGGCAAACTCGACAACTCCACAGTGCACGCAACTAGACATATAATTATTATTGGTTAGATCATTAAACGTGATTTAGCGCAAGCCTTAACGAGTTTCAATGGCATCGGCCTTCGAACGAAATTTATTTTGCGTTCGTCATCTTTTCCTCGTAACAGCCGTTTGTTTGCATCGTTAAATAAAAGTGATAAAATTATCGCCTAATTCCAAATATTTTAGTAGCTTGTAACTTTTTATACGCCAGTATGACATATTACTACACTAAAAAAAGACGACGGTTATAATAATCATAATTTAACTATGATTTAATTTGTAGTCATTTTTGGTGGCAACTATTAAATCTATAGTTATTTTAACCATGCAAAATATAACTGTTTCAGCAATGCATTATGATTATCATAACTATGATATGCAGGCAACTCGTATGGTTATCTTACACTTTAAGGAATTTACATATAGTAAATTATACTATAAAATATTATGACAACATAATGTAAAAACGAGATATCATACATATTATTAATAATAAAACGAATTCACATTAATAATAATATTCTATCTTTTATGTATAGTTACATCTACTTGTTATATGATTCCAATATTGTAAGGTTTAGAAGGTTAGTTTAATCATAGCAAGTTTCAATTGGCAAGCTTTATTACAAAATTTTATTATGCTGATACGTTTAAGACATATTCATAATAACTATTTGTACAGAACTAAAAATTATCAAAGTGCATCTTTCATTTGGTTTCATCTTCCCAAAGAGATTCACTAGAAAAATCACTTTACTAAAACATTGGTGAGATCTCTTAATGGTGCGTCTTTTATTCTATTGTTTTTCTCACGAGAAATAAAACGTCATCGCGGCCATCTGATGGCGGTACTGCGTATTACTATTATATAATATTAAATTATATACTTGTAATTACTATTGCATGCTAGAAGTTTTTTACTTTTTATCCAATCAGAAAGTTTTTAATAAAATCCTCATTCTACTTAAATATTTTGATTGCATATTAAAATGTTCAACCATAATAACCAAAAATTCTGTTTACTTCTATCAAACTTTACCTAACCAAACACATCCTTTTAGTTTTTATAATACGTATAATAAATTTGTGGTTAAAAATGTAGTTAAACGTATTAGTAGTATAGTCATACATATTACTTGAAAATGATTACTTTGTTGGTTTTTGTTTTACTCATTTTTCAATTATTATCGAATAATTAGTAAGTAAATGCTAAGAATAAAAATCATTATATTCCAATTATAATTATTTATATTCTGAATAATTATATTATATAAATTATATTATATATTATAATTGCAGTTGCATTAACTAAATCCATAGAAATGGTTGTTTTATTTCCTATACTATCCTAATACATTATTGTATCAATAATTTTAATTATCATAATAAAACTTCTTCACATTTGACAGAAATGTAGACAAAAGGTTATTAGTATTAAATTATAGCAGTATTAACTATAAAATTGGACCTTCTAAGTTTTTATTCATGGAATTATAATCCCAAATGCCACATATTTTTCTCTCAATGTCGAGTATACACATCATGACATGTATGCTATTACCTATCTTTTTTGTTCCAGATCTCAATTCGCAAAAACACAAATACATTCGAAATCAATGTTAATTTATGTAATACAACACGTTATCCAATTTACGCTACAAATCGCTGCGTGTTCGGTTAAAACTTTTACAAAAGAAAAAACAGAAGAAATTGCGTCACACTTTTTTCTATGCAGACACAATACAACTTTTTCACGTTTGCCTCTCTCTTTCTTCTGGAAGTGACACAACATTGCAGATCGGACAGCCGCGAGCGAATTTTATTTCTGCTTACAAATTTCTGTTTTATTTTCGGTCCGCTACACCGGCGCGCGAGCTATCAGCGTACGGGATTTTACCTCTTTCTTCCTTCTCCTCTCTTTTCATTACTTTCTTTTTCCTCAAGCGCACAACACGTATTTCAGACGCGATGACGCGATTGATTTAATTAAAAAATCACGTCGCCGGGTTAATGTCATCGGAAATCGATGATCGCGATTGCGCGAGCTGCTTGAAAAGTTATACGCTTCTCTTTCCCTCTCTTTCCCTTTTTCATTCTCGATGTGATTTTATTTCTCGTCATTTTTCTAGCATTTGTTCGACGAACGAGCGAGCCGCGCTCGCGTCGTTATATCGCACAACGACGTCCGGCGAAATCGTTGGGATTCCATTGAGCTCGCCCCGCTGGGTTCATAGGAAGGGGATAGAACTGTAGCGGTTGCATAACATGGCATTGCATAACATGGCAAGAATTTGCGGGATACGTTCCGTGGATATGCTCGCAATTTTCGTGCCGTTTCGCGAATGCACGGAGCTCTTTCGATGCGCGTATTTTTACCCGCTAGTCCAGACACCTCGGTTATCGATATGCTTCCCTGCAAATAGCGTTGTGCACTAATCACCTTCATTGTCTTCTTCAACCGGATATTGTGAGAAACACAATTATCAAGAGCGAGAGCGGGGAAAGTTGGAGATCACGTTAATTGTTAACTTGCAATCGCGAGCACGATTTTAATTAAATATCTGCGAAAATCAGATAACTCGGTTATCGATGAAATAATTACAGAGTTTCAATGAGATTAGGAAAATATATAAAACGCAGAAATATATAGGGTAAGGTTGCCGATATCGCACCACCTCGCGTATAGACGACAGTACTTGCACACTCTTTGTGAAATTATTAGGGAACTACGCAACATTATCATCATCCTTCATTGAACTCAACTCATGCTAAGAACAATAAAAATTTTCTTGATATTCACAGAAAAATCGTAATCTAAATTTGGATAAGTTGTAATAATCACAATATAATTAAAATTAGATTAACAAAGTTCAAATAACTTTGCGTTCTTATTTGTAAATTAAATAAAGAGTTTGAGAAAATGCTTTAGTTTCCTAAATCGCACCATTGCTTTCATCGTGGTTATATATAATATATAAAATCAAATATGATTATTATACAGAGCATACATTGCAACAATATTATCGTAATGTAGCAATGTTATTGCAATATTATTGAAGAGTTATCGAAATAATATTGCATTAACAGAAATTATATTTAATATTAATAAAATTATGCTTATCTAACGCATTTTTGCTCGAGAAGAAAGAAGAAAAAGTGTCGCTTTATCCCAGAAAGAGTAATATTAACCTGTGGTGCGATTTAAGAGAGCGATTACGCAATTCGCACTATTTGAAGGCTTTTTAAAAATCGTCATTTAAAAATTTATGACGATACGTAAAATTCTGAAAAAAAAAAAATAATAAAATTGAAAGAAGAAATGTTGTACTTTAGCATGACGCAAGAAAATTAAAAATATTCCTATATATAGTATACGTAATAACAAAATAATGTGATAAAAATTTCTATCCGTTTCCAATATTTTTCTGGACTTTCACGATACATCTTTTCTCCTGAAAACTTGACGATGCGAAACTACACGGAGCGTGTACGGAGATTGCCGTATCGAACTTCCCAATTAGTCGTGGGGTTTGAGATGGCATTCCGCTTACGAGCGAAAAGCATCTGGCACAGATTAGAAAAGAGTCCCACTCGTATTGCGAAAGGCGCTTTTGTTTTTAAAACAAACCGAAGAAAGCGGTTGATCCGCCTTAAAACATGTGCCAATTACGAAACTCCGATGAAAGAGAGGTAGCAGAAGAAGAGAAAAGAAAGAGACAGCGGAGAAGCTCGCGGAAGAAGGAATGGCAAAGAGAGCTAAACCTATCGATCGCCCGGTTGACTTCCGCCCGAGGAAAGCCGACAGTTTCCCTAAGTATCTAATAGTCGGATTAAGCTCGGCTTTGTCGAGGAGGACCGAGGCATTAAAAGCTAGGTAGGCGTGGGTATATCGGGACTCAAAGAAGGTAGTGCATCGGAAATCGATTGCCGTCTAAACGGTCGTCGTCACTTCTCCGCGTGCTTAAACATAATATAATACACCTCCCGTGAACGATAGCGCCAGGCGACGACATTAAAAATGACGCTCCGGCTGAGCGCGTTAATCGAACGAACACGGCAGTCTCCATAAATCAACTCGCTGCACTATCTTTTCGCACGGCTGATTGTCTTACGTCGCGCGCTGTAAAGAGGATGTGCATAATCAAGAGGACATTAATTTCGTGTAAGACTACTTTTTGCAGGCCTCGTGTGATATCGCAGGAGATAACGGGTGATGGAATCATCGTTGGAGGTCGTTTCACACAACACGAGATATTCGTTGAGATTTTTGTACACGGTGTCCCGAAATATTCGAGGTTAATAAGGTTACATAAATTAAGTACAATAATAAAAGTGCATACTATATTTTTTATTCGTGAGATAGTGTATAAAGGTTAATTGCGATACGAACAATCACATCTGTCCGTGTGTCGTGCGTGCAATAATACAAACAGATATCTCTTTATTTACGATTGGTTAAACAACAAACATTTTATACTTAAAAAATTATTTTATGAATAAATAATGGTGTGCACTTTTATTACTTGATTTTTCCACTAACTTTCATGCTGTAACCTAAATTATCCTCAAATTTCGGGACACCCTGTATACAACAGCAGAGAAACAAAAGTTCGATCAATTTCTCTGGAGAAAAGTTTCCAATATCGACACATAAGTCTCCCAAAGCGACATCTCCTTATTTATTGGAAATTAAATATTGCATTTTATTAATACTAATGAAAACACGATCCGCTGAGATGATTAAAGAAGGAAAATCTATAGTTCATAGATTCATTGGTTTTTTTCTATATAAAATCTGCTAAAAGTGAATTTTTCAAAAGAATGAATAAAACTTACACATTTTTTTTTTGTATATTGCGCAGTTTAAGTAATAATAAATATCATTAATAATATGGGATTAGTTTACATGTCCTAAATTAATTTTACTTATATTTTTCTCTTTTTTATCTTTTTTATAATGCGGTTTTAAATGCATTATAAATCCTCATATATATTAAATTGTAAGTATTTTGTACAAAGGATTCACGTGTGTTAAAGGACAAGAAAAAGAAAATGTAGTATTATTACATACGATGTCGAGCTTGAAACTCATTTTGTTAGAAGCTCATTTCTATTTATTTTATGTAAATGCAATTATTGCGAAATTTGAACACTCAAACCGATATTCATAGTCATAAATAATTTTCAATCTGTGATTAAAAGCGTAATTAATCGCAGATTCATTCATATCTGTCTTTCAATCGAAGATTAAAAATTATTTATATACGATTATAAATACTGGACTAACTCAAAGAAAAATCCATAATGGCAACTATAAAAGTGACAATTATACAAGTTTTTAATTTTGGATTTAATGCAAATAATTTGATAATTTTGTAATTACTGCAAAATTTTAGTTGGAATAATTATAAAATAGTTTGTATCACGACAGCAACAATATTTGTTGCAATTATTAGTTTATAGTGAAATAGCACCTCAAATATAATCACAGATTACGTAGATTTTAGTACAATAGAATAAATTACAACAATTATTTGCAGTACGGCCGATTAAGTAAATGGCCGAGATAACTATGATATTACAACAGTATAGAACTCTAAATGCTTGGAATGAGAACGAGGAATCCCGAGCTTGAATGTCAGTCGATTCAATTTTTCCATCACTTTCATTTGCATTACTATTTCCCCCTTTTTTGTCCAATAATTTTTTTACAAACAGTTAATATTACTGTACTTTTTTATATATTTTGTTTTTATTACTAAAATTTTTATTTCTAAAATATAGTTGAGATGCTATTTGTTCACAAGTTTATAATTGCTAATGCAATTTTTTTTCCTCTGAGTGAAACGATATAAAAACTGATATATCATCTAATAAGACATTTTTTTTGTTTGTATTTATGTTCCCAAAATTTAATTTTTAGGTTTTGGTTAAGAAACACAATTCAATAACAAAGTAATGTCAGTGTTCGTAATCTTCTTCTGTTAATAAAGATTAAATAAAGCAACTGTTATCGAAAATAAACAAGTTTCAAGAACCTCTAGACTAAAAGACGCATAAATTTTATTTCTTTACTATGCGATCAAGCTTCCACTTATGAAAACTTACTTTACATCTAATCTCGCTATGGAACATATGTAAATAAAAAAATAATTTACTCCTCGTTATTATTTCACTCACAAATATTTAAAAACACTGAAAGGTAGAAGGAAATTGTGCGTCGCACAATTCCATTTTCTACGGATATCTCAATTCTCCTCGAAAAGGAGGATCTTTGCAGATAGAGAGGCTTTTTCGCTCGAGGCTCGACATACACTTTCTATAGAGTGTACAAGTTCCCACGTGCCTTCTCTCGAAATTGAACGAAATACAGGCAGCGGCGTCGAAACAAATTCGTTTCCCAATGGACCATCAGCTATTTGCGGTCAGTTAAAAGGCCACCTTAAGTGCATGTTAAAAGTGCTGCTCCCTACGTGCTTGTTACACACGTACGTGTGTGCTTCCTGCAGGAGGAGCAGTGAAACACAGGCACACGAACGCAAAAAGCCGTTGCAACGCTGATATGTTCCGGCGTCGATGTGTATCACGTAGTTATTGCTACTCTAGGCACTTTATCAGAAATACGATTTACTTACTAATCCCGAAGCGTTCCGCCGCACACCTACTCGTGCAGCTGCGATCGCGCAATCTCCCTTCGAACGTTACGTGCCATAAATTTTTGTGCTAGCACGTAGGTAGCAATCACTTCGAGTTATCTCGTATTGCGTACGATGCCATCAGCGGTGCCCACTGCTGATATCAGCAATGATATCGCGCGAAATCGTATTAATTGAAGTTTCCAAGTGAGCGCGAATGTCAATCTTGTCTCGGGAGGACGATTCCCCGCCCTCCGAGACGAATTAACCAGCGGCACAATTATTGCGAGGAAAACGACGGCGCGCGGCGCGGCGCGGATGGAAAGCTACCAATCCGTGAGTTAATTACGAGCGAGGACGACGAAGTTCCCCTCTCGATTGCTCGTTAAAGCTTTTGATAGATGGATTAAATCCTCCCGCCGGGTCGCTCAAGGATCTCCCCGCCGCGCCGGAAAACAGTCAGTCGTGCACATCTCGACATTGGAAGCCGATTTGAAAATTGGAGCTAAATAATTCCGACCGATTTTTGCAACGAAACGTCACATCGAGACGCTTTGCACTTTATTTCAAGCGGAGCTTCCTTTGGTTCTGTGTGCTTTGTATGTGTATGTGTGCGTGCGTGTGCGTGTGCGTGCGTGTGCGTGTGCGTTTGTGTGTCGTGCGTTGTGTGTGTGTGCGTGTGCGTTGTGTGTGTGTGTGTATGTGTGTGTGTGCGTGTGTGCGTGCGTGTGTGTGTGTGCGCATGCGTGCGTGTGTGTAAGCAATGAAGTGCGGTTTGACACAACATAAAAACGATATCCGCTCGCAGCGACAATTTAATTAATCGCACGTTGTTTAGGTCCTCCTCGATTCGCGACCCGCGGCGATATCTGTCATAAACATTTATATCGCTGCGAACGTTGTACGCGCGCGCGGACTTGACGTTAATTAATTACACTGCTTTGTGCCCGCGTAGAGTACGTTAATAAATATGGAAATACTGAGACCCGTTAAATCGATGCGTAATCAATATTCTACGTAGGAATCATCGAGTTGAAAGCATGTCGATATTAATAATAATAGATGCATATACGTTTATCTTGTTTATTAGATTCTTAACATTTTCCGGATTATTATTCCCTCGTGACTATTCTAATACAACGTCGCGTCGGTTAAAAGATCGATCGAATAATTCACGCATATCACTACTCGTTACTACTGATATTAACCACGAAATCACTACCCATAGCACATTAAAGCTCAATAATGTGACAAAGGATAAAATGATAATGTAAAATTTGCGACGAAAATGATCACTTTGATCTACTTCATATCAAAGCTCTCATCAAATAATAGTACGAGAATTCATGTGCAACGCAATCCAAATGTCTTTTTCTCTCTCTCATTAACAACGAGAAAGTAAAATTCATTCTTCATTTTGCTTACTCAAATTTTGTAAAAGAATTCCCTGAGAATTTCTAAATTCTCTAGAAATTTTATTAAACGTTCCAGGTAAGATTAGAGAATTTATTAATGTAGCTATAAGATAAATTTATCTTATTACATGCGCCTTTTAATCGTTCGATAATCAATTACAAAGAAAAACTTTAAATTTGAAAAAGTACAAAAAAGAAATAAAATAAAATCTCATAATGCATCCAACTCACCAAAAATACAGAATTCGGAAGCTGATAAAACATAATTATTTAAAACGATAAGGTACATGGTTATTATTATGAATTATATATATGTACATACATAGTTTAGAGTTTAGATGAAACTGTAAATTGAATGATGTATATTACAGAATTATGCACCAAGGAATATATATCAAGTTCTTAGTTATTCATGGATGTATATGCTATTTATTGCTAATCAATTGGCCATAGTTATGCAAGAAACATCCAACCTAAAAATTTATAATTTTTGAATTATTTTAATCAGTGGGTAGTCCGTACATTTTTCTACATTAAACAGAAAAGATCCAAGTTAAAATCAAATGTGTCTAAAATTAATAAAAAACAGTTTTCATCTACATTTTTAAATCGCATCAAATATTATTTGCATTTTTCTCGAAACTGACTTTATGTGGGTTGGACGTTTCTTGCTTAACTATGGTAACTTATCGACATTTTGCATTATTAAAAAAAATTATCGAAAAATAATTTTATCATAAAAAGATAGAATTTATCAAATTCTATTTTTAGGAGGAGAGGGGAAGGAAAACTTTGCCAGTGTCGGAAAAGAAAGATGGACCATTCCGTTGGATGCGCAGTGGATTGAAGGTAATGAGGATCTTGTTAACCACAAAGTGTCATACTAGTATATGTCTTGCGGCCGACAGGGTGTCATATGTGCAATAATTCGCGCCACAAATTAACTCAATTTCTGATTGATCGAGAGTCACAAACTTTCACCATTATGCGCAAATGGTTCACCTTTTTTTTTTATACCATTAGTTAAGGATTAACCGATAATGTTAAAAAAACGTTTGTTTTCAGCCAACGCGGAACGCGTTTCATAAAATGATGTCGTTTGTATTGTTTATACGCGTTGACTAAAAAAGACACATTATTATTGATTGTTGCGGAAAAAACTACCATGTGTTTCGGTAGTCGAATTGGCTAAGATGCTCGCACAGAAAATAGGAAGGTTCAAATTTAAATGGATTCCTGACCGAGATAATATTTTTCGCAACAAATTCTTTACAATTTCGGGGCAATCAGAGATTGGTGGTTGGCATCAAAATTATTTTAAATTGATTAGCAATTTGATGCTCGTGACATTACCTTTCTGGTTTTATTTAATAGTTGTTTTTATGTTCGGCAAACATAGGATGCGCAATTTTGGAGAGCTTGTAATTGTATAGAAATTTATCTAGAAAATTATTGAACAGCAAGATCCGCTTTCGCTGATCGGCAAGTTCTTAATTTAAATGTTTCGATTACCAATTGCGAATTGGGCCAATTAGCTTTTGTTTCTTTTTTTAATATCTCGAAAATATCTACGTAAACTTATTTTTTCGATTCTCAAGCGTAATAAATTTATCATTTTGAGTAAATATAAGTAAATTTTTTATATCAAATTTAAATTCAGCGTGCATGAAAAATCCTTTATAACAAATCTTCAGGAGATTTGTCAATTTTTAAGTATTGACATATTACGGTGGAGGACGGGAAGTCGATATATTGACTCAGAAACAATGTCACGCTTCGAGGCAAGGAATATAATAAATTGTAATGAGTCACTTAAAGAGAAGAGCTGCAAGATTTTAAAGATGAGCCCATCCATCCAGTAAAAATTAAATGATCTACTCATCAAGAATTTCTTGCAAATAATCCTCGGTCCTTTATCCGTATCGAGCGACACGTTCCCATCAAAATTGAACATACTGTAATTTAGTAGTTCAGTAGCGGAGACGTTTGCTGAGGACGTTTAGATAACCTTCGCTTTCGCGATCGCGCAAAGGCCGGAATTTACTGCTGTCCCGTTTTGCCGCGACACGTTTACGACTCCATTCGAACTATCGCACGTCTTCTCAATGACGTCTTGTTCCGCGTTTTCGGCGAGAGTAACTTTAGTATACATCACATGTTTTACGATCTCCGTCTTCTCTCCGAATTTTCCGAGAGTCTCACGTGGATTAGCAAACAACTATTAGAGTAATATCGTTTGCTTCTAGAGCATCTCATTTTGCAAATGCTATGAAAGTGATAAACATACCTTCCCTCCCGTTTTACTTTTTTTTTTTTTTTTAAACCGACTAGTTTGTTAACGTTGATCCGCGCAGGCCAATTAGAGCTACGCTGATGACTGCGAGCGGTATACTTGAGCCGCAAACACCAGCTTTCCCTCTTCCTTCGTCATAGTTGACTGCAGTGCTTCATGCGACAGATCACTTTATGATCGTGCATGTCGCGAATGACAAACAACGGCCATAAATAGCTCGTCAAGAATTGATAAATCGTGTAATATGTATACAGCGACATTGCAACAATGTAACGACCGGGGCTGGCAAAGTGCGCCCACAAAGGCACAATGGCCTGCCCTATTATGTCGAAATTTCGTGTTAAAGGGACCTTATGAACGCGCTATAATTTAATAATGTAAAATGTTGTGAAAAAAAATACACGAAAATAGTACAAAAGAATCGATTTTAAGAGTCCTCCTTCGCAAATTAGATTAAACTTTCATTGCGCGATAATAAATATTTCGAAAGCCTGAACATATTTATTTTCGTACAATTGACTCGTGAAAAATAAATGGACGCGAGATGTAATTATCTCCTTTCCCCAATGTGATTTGCTTTTTTCGTGATTAACCACGACGAGAGGACTTCGCGGCTTTTGCGAAAGATTTGTGGTGAATCTGAGAATAGTAATTACATTCTCAGTGATAATCGGTCGAAGTTTCGCCCGGTAGATGCCGAGCCGCATAGCTAATACGGCGCAACTCGCTACATTCTGGCAAGTCATATTTATGACTGCAAGTAATTTCCACGAACTGCAATTACAGCTCCCAAGTTTGAACGTTGAAATATGTGGTCTTATATGAGGTGGCCATATTGGAAATATAATAGAATTAGTAACATCGCGCAACCTCGGCATCGCGCGTTCATAATGCGCAGCGAAAAATTAAAAAAAAAAAGCCACGCCGGACACGCGGTGATCGTCGACGGAGCGGAATGAGTTCGCTGATGGGCTATTTCAGCGGATTTGCAAGGGATTATAGAGCAATATCAATATGTAAAAACTGACGCAAGGGTGATTTATATTTAAAAATCTGAACAGTCGCAGCAACATCTCATTACACTAATTGGAGAATCGTTTCACGACGTGGCGGCAAGTCGGAGAAAGCTTTTACGGATAAACGAACCGATAAACGGTTGCTTTATTTTCCTTGCAAGTGATTTCGGTATCTTGTAGAGGAGGGAAGTCGTCGATACTGTGGACTTCCTAAAGCGGCACCTTCTTAATTCTCGGAAACATTGCACCGTATTGATATTGATCAAAATATAATCTACTTAGATAATTAAAAAAATTTTTTTTAAATAAAAATTGTTTATATATTCATATATGACTTCTTTCTACATAAAATTGAATATAAACGCTTTTTTTAAAAGCGAGAATGAAATTTGTACGATTTTTTCTTGCAAATTGCATAATTTAAGCAATAGTGAGTGTATTATTGTTAACATTAGATCGTTTTACATTTTTGTAGCTTTCTAAGCTCATTTTGTTTATATTCTTCTCGTTCACATTTTCCTCGTAGTGCGATTTGGAACATAAAACCGCAGTGCTGCGTAAACCGATACACTTTTTCGTGAGAATTCATAATAACTACAAAATCTTCAACTACGATGTTGATAGATATTTCATGAATTTTTGTCACATTTTCTTTAATGCCATAAGGTAAAATAACGTTGAATACAATTGATTAAAAAAAAAACGTATAAAATATGACAGTTCAATTCTAGCCTTTTAATTTTATACACACTAAATCTGAATCGGTGCAATTTTACTGATTTACAGTGATATACTTATAACTGTTTCATCAGCGACTATTCACTATTTTTCAGTGACTCTGATTAAAAAAAGACAATACTCTCACTGACCAAATCAGTGTACTGTCACTGAAAAACAATGCATACATCATTGAATGGAATAGTTACAAGTACATCACTGAAAACAAACTATTTACTGTCTTTCAGTGAATGATACACTGATTCCAATTTAGAGAGCACTTTATTATTTAACACCTAAAAAATATATTTATTACTTAATTTATTATATAACTTTCTCTTTCTTTGTGGGGCTGCGTCTGAATTCTGCCATTATACTAACTACTATGCCAGTTTTGAAACCCAATTTCTCAGACGCCCTTTTTGGATTTATCTTGCGAAAACTTTAATTATAACAAAATACGAAACAGTATTATAAAAATTGTTGTGTCATCCGATAGTAAAGACTTTCCAGTTTGTATTCGCGTTTATAAAGTTTTGCCTTTAGCTTTTGCTTGAAAAATTGTTTTATCCGATAACAGCGGTATGCCAGTATTGGCGACATCCCTCTACATATTTGACTTTTGCAATCGGTTTTGAGAAAAAAAAAAGAAAATCTTTCGTAATTTGATTTTCGCGTACATTGATGCAAAACGTAGCATGCGTCGGGGAGGTTGTTCTTGCATAATGAGTAGCAACGGAGCTGAAAGCAAAATACAACGCTCGTGAAAATGTTGCCAGTAATATTTTACAATACACGGAGAATGTCTTTTATTTCCGTTTCCCGTAACCGTGCGACATCCTACCTTTCAAAGCCTTTTTATCATCTGAAAGGTATCTAGTTAGCTCGTTGCATCGTTGCGCAAACATTCTGTTTGAAAAAAAAAAAGAAAGAGATTGCCTGAAAGCTCGGAGAGAGAGAAAAAAAAAAGATCGAATTCGCTCGAGAGTAAAGTTAGTTGATGATAAAACGAACTCGTTTACGGAATTATAGGTAGCCGGTTCTTTATAGGCGCGGAAAAAGAAGTAGGTAACTGAAAGGTAAACGAATAAAGTGCAAGAATTATAGATTGAATAAATGAATGGCGTTTATTGTGCGTTTTATAAGAAAGACGATTGATCGCCTGAGCTGATAATAGTTTTAATTCAATAGTTTGTTAGATATTAAAATATAAATTGGGTATCGATGAAGATTAAATTCCGTTCATTTAAATGACGAATTCGCAACATCGCGCGCGCCGCTTCTCGCTTCGTACTGGAAATAAACTCGATGTAATTAACTCAGCTGCACTTACTTCGGGAAACAAACAAATAATTGTCTATTTTAATTAAAATAGTTCATCCTTGATTATTAATTCTCTACGGAGAATTTCTTCGAGGATCTTTTAATAAAGACCAGCACTTTGAAGAGGCTTCGATCCATCGTGAAATTGCCAGACGCAAAGAGATTTGCAAATGGTAAATAATTTCCTTTGAACTCTCGTAAATTTAAAAAAAAAATAAAAAAAAACAAGAAAAAACACCATTAGCCTGATTTGTATGAAAGGTCATTATTATGTTATTTCCAGGCAAATTATTTATAATGTAAAGAGAAGTTCGCGGAATACACTCGCCCTGAGAAATAGAAAAGTCGCGCAAATTTTATTCGTCGTAATCCGCGTAAGTTTAAAATTGCTTTCCGCCGCTCTTCGCTTCTTATCGCATCATACCTGCATTCTATCAAACCGAATTCCCCTTTCCCTCCCGCCTCCTCCCCCTCCTCCGTCCGGCTCCTCTTCCGGCTCCTCTGCCTAATCTCCGATTTATCCCGACGTAGGAGTAACAGATTTGCCATGCCTGGCAATAACGTTGTCGATGCCGGTGATTCTGAAGAAAGGCGTCCAAATCGAATTTTTCCCCGGAAACCGGATATATAACGGTAGAAGCGGCAATGCGGTGACGTCTTTCCGGGCTTCAGTCTCGGGTTTCTCTACGGAAGTCTACGGAGTGGCTTTCGACGAAGGGATAAAACTTTCGCGACGTCGATTTTCTAAGGAACCGACGAGACTCGTCGGAACAGGCTCGTTAAACCCGGATCAGTACCCTTTCCCTCCTCTCGCTCTTGCTCCATCCATCCTCCTTTCCCCTCGCCCCAAGTTTGTCCGTGGTCTTTTATTAATACGAAACCACTAAGATTCCGCTTTGGACCTTTCACCCCCATTTCCGATGTCCCTTCGCTAACTGCCAAGTAGGTTTAACGCGCGTGACGAGAACGTCTCGAAATTGTGAAATGCAGTAAGTATTCAGATCAATAAGTCATCAGATCCCGATAGATTACAGGCTTTCCATACAAGAACATATCGTAAAGCGTTAGTGATGTTAAATTTTAATTTGCAACAGTAAACTTATGCTACAAAATCTTAATGTAACGTTTTACGTTACGTTATCATTTTTACAGATCTTAAAGCAAATTACATTTTTTTATTACAAAATGTCTATGAATTGGCATTATAGGTTTCCTAATTCTTTTACACAATAAAAGTATGCACAAAAATGAAAAGCGCTTTTATAATACTAACAAAAAAATTCTAATTTTAAAAAATTTATCACGTATTAAAAAGCTTTTTCGCTGTTAACATGATCTTCATTTGTGTTAAAAAATTCAATTGTGTTAAAGATCGAATTTGGAATTTCGTGAAACTAATTCAAAGATTAGCTAAAAAAAAATGTTGGTAATAAAATTTGCTTTAGGATCGTAAAATGGCAAAAAACTCGATAAACTCGTTAATATAAATATAGAAATAAATACAAAATTCTCTCTGTACTACTGATACTACGTATTAATAATAAAAAAAAACCTATTTTTTAAACTATAAATTAACATATGAAGTTTTTAAATCCAGTAAAAATTAAGAAAATTAAGGCAAAAGATACGAAAAATTGAAGAAATGGAATCATTTTTAGTGATATAAAATGTAAATAAGTAACAATATAAAATTCATTCAAATAGTTTTATAAAAAATTTAATAATCTTTAATTAAAAAAAAACTCGATATCTTTGTTCTCGAGTTATTCCTACAAAATCACAGATTTACACCGCGCAGAGAATCAAACTATAATTGATGATTTCATTATTGATATTTTGTAACTTTGCAAATAGATTTTTATTGTTAATATAGCATACAAAAGGATTTTATATTCAATTACTACGCCTATACTAACAAAATTCTAAACTTTTTTCTACGCCCTCTTAACATAAGTTTACTGTTATGTAGGTATAGCATTTAAGTTTAAGATCAGTACTTAACGTAACGCCTTACGAATGCTCTTGTGTGGAGAGTTTACTCCCGCAGTGCAGACATAGTCTAAAACGAGTGTAACGTGCACATGTGTAACGTGCTTGTGTGCCAATGTAATTACAAAATAAAGTACATGAGCCAAGTAAAGCCTACTTTTGAATTTAATATTTAAAAACGCGCTTTATGCCTAGAATATATGCTTAAAAAGTGTGTCATAGAAAGTATGCAAAGAGAGAATAGAGAATTAGAATCGGCAGCAATGTGCTTGTTTGGTGCAACAAAAACTTTCGACAAATTAGGTATATCATCCGTTTTTATAAAAATTCGATGTAAAGTTTATTAAATATATGTATTATTTTATGATTTACTATAACATTGTAATATTATTCAACTTCCTAACTATAGAAAATAACAAATATATAGATATTTTTGGAATAAGTATATCTTTTAGAAACAACGTGGCAATTAAATCTACTTATGTGGTTATTACTTGTGTGGCCTGGTAACATTTTTTCATAGAAAACGATAGAAAACGATTCACATTTGTGAATTCACGAATCAAAATCCATATTCTTTATTCCATCATTTTCTATCGGAAGTTTCACTAATATAAATCGCTTTCTATCATTTTCCGATAGAAATCACGAACCAAAATCCATATTCAAAACGATAGAATTTTTTCTATCGGAAATTTTTATCATGGTCGTTATGGCCATTGTTATTTGTTTATTATGTATGACGTATGCACCAGAAAAGAACGATTTTTAATGCTAATTAAAATTGCGTTCAAATTTACGAAGATTAAAAAATTAATTAATGACAAAATTAAAGGCAATTGTAATCTCTGACGGAAGAGTAAATCCTAAGGGATTTCATTGTTGTGAGTAATAATAATAACAATTTTAAAGCAATTTAAAAAATAATTTAGTTACTTTGTTATTTCCAATAAACTTTCGATTCGGACCTTATTACATTCATAAGCGTAACAAAGCTCAAAGTCAGAGTTAAAACAATTTTTTTGTTTACAAATATTCTATATGGAAGATATATATATATATATTTTATTTTTTTAATAAAAATAGATATTTCATTTTCACTTAATTAATTTCAATATTTCCATAGTTTTTAAAAATAAAATGAATAAATGAGCCTTATTCATTTTATTTCGACTCAGGTACTTTAATCGAGACATCGACGCGACGTGCTAACATAAAATACTAAAGTAAAATTAAAATAACCCAACATAAAGTCAACTTTTAATATCACGAAGTTTGCTTCATTTTATTGCCCCCCCCCCAAAAAAAAATCCGGTAAAATTCATTATGTCAAACGACGTGTTGACACAGAAAATATCCGGCTTGCGACTGGAATTGACTCAAAACGACAAATATCGTTCCTCTTAACGAAGATGGACGGAATATTGAGAATAAACAGTGCACAGACAATTGCGAACGAATCAGAGGGCAGCGACCGGATTTCAGCTAATTAAGCTCAATGGTATCAAGCGGTGCCAATAATCGGATAAAGCTAGAGTGCTGAAGCGCGTCGATCGTTTTAAAGCGAGTTTTTTCGCGCAGAGAGACCTGTCATTGCGTTAAAAAAAAAAAAGCTACCTAATTCGGCGAACGGCGAGCGGGCAGCTGTGATTTAATCGGCACGGCCGCTACCGGAAGCGCGCTGGGGCGACACTGGGAAAATGTAGCGGAACGAGGCTGACGGTGGCTTGGTCAAATGTAAAAATAGAGCCGCGTGACTTTAACGAGCACCAAGAATACATGACAATTCGGGCGCGTTTGCGAGCGCGGGCTCGCACGTCGGCATCGTATCGGAAATGGCTGATGTATTTATTTGTACGTGCATTAACACGCCTCTCACACTCCTTCTTCAAAACAATGTAGTATTACGACATCACTTCAAACGTCAATAGACTCAATATCTCGAGACGCGTGACGAGGCGATCTTTTCCGATAACTTTTTTACCGGATGTTTTTGGATGTACAATACGAACTAAAAATTATCGGAATTTAAAGATAAAGACTTCTTAGACTTATTCATCTTCTTAAAAAACGACAAACAAATTTTGATCGCAAATACCCAAATTTGGCTCTTAAACAGCAACACAGAAGAAAACAAATAGTTTAGCTTATAATAATTTTTGCAGTGAAAATAACCCTATTTCGCTTTTGGTAAATAACATTCAAACAAGCAAATGAATTTCAAATGATGATTCTTGGCACAAATATTTATTATAAGTAAAAAATTTGATTTTAATTCTAATTTCATTTCTTCATCAAATTTACAAAAAAAAGAGTGCTATAAAATGTGATTTCATGTAAGAATCAAGCAAACAAAAAATGAAATAACTTTTAAATTAATTTAAAAAATATGCTTAAATTTTACATAAACACTTAAATGTAACAATAAAACAATTTAAAAAATTTTCAAATTTTTTTTAGTAATATTATATCACATACAACCTTATCAAGGAAACTGTTTTTATTCATAAATAAATTTAGGGATGGGTGAAGAATCAATTTATTTGCATCCAATTTGATTGTTTAGATCAATTTCACAGCTTCGATTAATTTAATCGACATAAAATTTATACTGGATACTTGGATAAAATCTAAAGCTTCGATACATTCATCGATTGTAGACATCGATAAACAATAGAACATTCAGATTTCATTTTTTTGGAATGCATGTTGCTTTTTAAAATATTATTATTAATTTTTGTTTATAAATTGGGAAAATCACAGTATGCATACTTAAAATATGCAACAATACTCAGCTTGTATTTTAAAATTAATAAACTTGTAAAATTATAAGAACACACACACACACACACACGCACACGCACACGCACACGCACACGCACACGCACACGCACACGCACACGCACACGCACACGCACACGCACACGCACGCACACACACACACACGCGCGCGTGCGCGCGTAATTAACGCGTACACTGATTGTAACAATAAACAATGTATTTGAAGATTGTGTAAAAACAAGCAAATGGGATTTATAAAGTATACAATTATTGCAAAAAAAAGTACATGAATATTTATAAAAAGTAAACACTGAACGTACATCAATAAACAAATAGTTACTGATATTTTACATTTATGGTTTACGTGTAGTTATTTCAAATAATATTTAATATTTTGTAAAATTTGATAAAAAGATCGATCATTGCCTGTCGATTTTTACCAAATCATTTTCCTAGTCTCCGATCTAGATCGAACTAAAAGAAATTGACTTTTTTGAAACAATAGCACATCTTTAGAATAAATCAAAACTGGAAGGGTAAATGTGCGCAAAATAATTTATTTTCAATATTACATCGTTATGAGCATAACCGAGCCATATAATATAGCGCTGTCCGGTAGAGATAAAAATATTTACGTTATTATGATATTCCACAAAGAGGAACACACACACACGTGCATGCGGACCGCAGGTTATTTCCTTTCGGCGAGGTCTATGTGTTTATTCTCTCTCGCAACGAAAAACATATCGGCCTGGTCGTTAAATTGAAAACATACAGAGTACAATACGTTATGAAACGTAATTCTCTCCGGCGTGCAGCAAAGAATAATTGGCACGCGCCGACGCAACTCGCGTCAGGTTTGCAGGGGAGGAACGCAGACAGGGAGAGGACACAGAGGGGACTATAGGTTTGCACGTTTTGCTTCACGTCTATTTTCGTCCGGCATGCTCGCGTAACCACCCGTTTTAATCGCGCGGCCATTAATAGACACCGCGTACATACGCGCGTACACCACAAGTGCTTCAAGCTGATCAGCTGAGCCAGATTTTACCTTGCAAAAGTGCCGCGGCCACGTTTTCAAACGTCACCGTTCCTCCACCAGCGAGCTTTTATCAACGACAACCTCGGCGCAGAAATATTAAAAAGTGCACGGCTGATCAGTGTCTGCTCCGCTCAAACGTCAATCTCTCGATGCTCTATGCACAAGCATCAAAAATCAAAAAGTAACGGAGTATTTGTGTTTTAGGAAATACTGTCTTGCAATTTGTATGTGTCGCGCCTAAAGTATGAGTAAATATTTAAAATTTTCATAGACTGTTCCATTCTTATGTTTGATGAAGAGATCTGCGCAAAATTTGAACACAATTCTCTTGTTGGTTTAAAAATTATTTAAGTTTTTCTTTGCTCTCAGTTTTTATAAATTAAAATCACGTTTTGCAGTCCTTAAATACAAATCTATAATGAGGATGTAACGTTATAAATTAAATTCAATTTTTTACATATATTAATAAATATTTAATAATAATAATAAAGTTAAATATTTAAAATAATTAATAAAATTTATTTGGATTCATACGTATTCATTTAAGAGTTATTTACCTAAAACTGCAGGAAAATAAGATTATTTTCGCTGCATGAGCCATTATAAGCTAAATTTTTCATTATTTCCTTCTTTGCTACTGTTATCAGGACCAAAGCTCGAATATTTATAGAGGCAAAAATTTTGTGTTGTCAAACTGGAAAAAGTAAACTTAAGCCTCTTTAAATTTCGATGATTTCTCTGATGTTGTAGAATTTCCCAAAACGTCCTTAATTCTTTTTCTAGCGTATGTATTATACATATCGTAGACTGGAAAAAAGATAATAATAATCAAACTTTGGTAAAATAACTTCAATTAAACGTTTCATTATAATATAACCAAATATGTAATATCATTAATAATTTTATGAGTGAAAATCAAATATAGTGATAGTAATCAGTCGATTACTGAACAGTTACTAAATATTTCGTTATATTAAACAAACATTTAAATGAAATTATTTCATCAAAGCTTAATAACCCTTGTCTATTGTTATCAAACTGTTTTTTCAGTATAACAATTTACCCCTTTGCGCGCATCTACACTGAAAAAAAGAGTTTGGCAATAGCTATCAAATATTGACTAAATAATTAAATATTTGGTTAATATAACCAAAAATAATTTTGCTTTTCTGAATATTTAGCAAACATTATTAAATTTAGTAATATTACAAAATATTTATAAAAGTAAAATTATTTTTGATCATATCGATATTAAATGTTTAATTAACATTTCACTCAACATTTGGTAGCTATTACCAAACTCTTTTCTTCAGCGTGCTTTTATTACATCGGAATATTGCGTATTTTAAAATATAAAAGTGTAAAAATTAAAGATATAGCGATAATATTTATAAATAAGGCATATACTTTGAACATTGCATTGGTATTTAATGATTACGATCGTCTAATATTTTTCATCATCATGCACATCTTCCACGAAAGGAGGTTTGATGCGGCGAGAGGCGCTCGTCCGCGATGCCATAATCGAGTCAATGCTTAGGTAGAAGAGGGAAGCGACGCTAAGTTAGATTGGCGGAGTTACGCGCATCGAATTTGAATTGCTGCCGCGAGTCGGTAAATTTGATCGAGACGATCGATCGGCCGCGCGACTCTTGTCGGGCAATGTGATGAGTGTTACTTTGAGCGTTCCCGCGCTGTATAACAGATTTACAATTATCGAGGAGGAATCCATTAGCGTGTAGCCGTACAGCCGCGCGTAGTTATCAGACTGTCGCGGAATTACTTTTGGATTAGTCTGACGCGCGCGGAATTACACGAGGCTTCGTAATCCCATAGCGTATCCAGTCTATCCGGACATTAGATAGATAGTCGAATCCTATTGGCTCTTTAATTAAGTTTATACGAGTAACGAAAACTTTATCGCCGTTGAGAAACGCTGAATTAAGCAACGTAAAGTGGGAAACTATTTCCTGTATCTCTTACTTTTACAAAACTGGTGTGTGCGTTTTCATTTTGCAGAACAATTGCCCGTTAAGCAGTAAATTACTCTTGACCTTGTTTTTAATTATTCGCACGCGCCGATAAATCGTAACGCACGCAGGGAACACTGCAAGTTGCCAGTTTGCAAGTTTGCGCTTGGACAACTTACATTTATTTAGATAAGGATAAGGTAAATTAAACGTATCTTAGATAAGATAAATATGATTTAATTTTAAATTTAAAGTTGCATTGTTTTGTCTGGATGATATCGCTGTTGAGCAAAACAATTTAGAACGTAAAAACGTATTAACAATACATTCGTATTTTTATTTATAAATCTCTATTTTTTAAAAACAAGAATTCAAATAACTCAAATTGACAAAGAATATTCTTTTTTTCTTATTAGGGAGCACTGTAAAGCGCACAGCCAGCGCGCTTAGACCACTTACAATTATTTAGATAAAAATAAGACAAATTACATTTGAACGTATCTTAGATACGATAAATGTGATTTAATTTTTAATTTGAAATTGTATCGCTTTATCTAGATAATATCTCTGTGGAGCAAAACAATTAAGGACATAAAAACATATTAATAATACAGTCACATTTTTATTTATAAATCTTTATTTTTTTAAAAACAAGAATTCAAACAACTTAAACTAGGACAAGGAATATTCTTTTTCTTATTTGAATCCATACGCAAATAAAAATAAAAAAAGTTGAGAAACAGACGGAATATGCAACTCACATTATAATGACAAAGTTCTTTGTAAAAGTTTTCGGACCACTTATAGTTTTAGGACAATTTTTACATCGCGCTACTTTTTTTTCCGTGCAATCAGTTTTTATCAATTTCAAAAACTTCTCCTATTAGGATAAATAGTAACTTCTGGATAACACATCTTTTATTTAAGCTAAAGATAAGGATGATATGCATTTTAATAATCTAGATAAAAATAAGATACAGCCGTTTTTTTCATCTAGATAATTACCCGGATAACTTTATAGAGATAATGGCAAACAACGCATATAGCATAATATTCCACAGCATTATTTGCAAGACACTTGTGAAGTTCGTAAGACCCGGGGCGGAGGATATGAGAAAGGAGCATTATGAATCAACGGTGACTTTAACGGCGCGAGTCCCGCTCCGTAGCTCCGAACAACGTAGCAGCCCGGGATCCATAAGGAGACGAGCAGAATTCGGTATTAGCCGCGCGGCAGCACGCTTTTTGCGTCGGAGCTAATGGCGTCTGGCGTACATAAGCCGTAACCATCGATGAGAATAATCTCCACTGAACCACCCCATCGTTCCCCTTTCCCGTCCGCAAACCGTTGCACGCCAAGCAAGAGGAAAAGAAGTATCCTAGCAGAAAATCCGAGATTAGTCGGAGGCTAGAATGAGAGAAGCGCGCGCACGTTTCTCACCACGAGAGGAAAAGATGAATCGGCGCCGTTATCGCATTGATCCCGGTAAAAGAGTATTTCTAAAGCACGCTGAAAGCCACTAACGCTTTTCTTTTCGCGGTATCGCATTATTTTCTCGTTTCAAATAAAGTTTTACAATGTTAATGACATAGAATAAGAGTACGTCAGAGACATTAAAAAACTGATATATAAATATATATGTGTATATACATGTGTGTGCGTGTGCGTGCGTGCGTGTGCGTGTGTGTGCGTGTGCGTGCGTGCGTGTGCGTGTGTGTGCGTGTGTGTGCGTGTATGTGTGTGGGTGTGTGGAGAGGGGGGGGGGAGAGAAGACACATCGAGGAACAAAGAGGGAAAAATGGAGAAAAATATGTCCTTTGTCGACGATCAAATTTCTCGCGAATACATTAAATATCGCGGCTGAGTTTCTCGCGTCGATTACAAAAGAATAATTGCGCGGAGTAGTAATAACTCGTCGTGATCACCGATGATGAAAGTCGATGAGAGATTACTCGCGATTCGCCGTTAGATTTCCTGCATTTCGCTCTTTTGACACTGCGTTATTCTCGTCTCGTATCGCTTTATTTATTCTCATTCTGAATATTACACGGAAATTGGTTGCAATATAAAAGCGGCCGGTGCATAACGCTTTCGAATAGTTTTACAACAATTCGATCGGGCCAATTTATCTTCTATATATGCGGTCGACATGCGAAACCACCGGCGGCGAAATTCGGGCTACCGCGCGACGCGATAGGGTTAATCAACTTTTCCCCGATGCTATTAACGGGACGGTGTTACCGTTGCGATAACGGACGATAATCCGTCTGTACATTAGCTTCGGTAACAGCAACGATAGCCCCGCCTGCGAGGTCCCCATTCGTCGATCAATCGGCGCTCAAAAATAAACGATCTGTCGCACGTACGTCGATAATGTCAATTACAATGACAGCGAACTAGATGTGCAGCCTGTCAACGTAGGCTTCTCGAATTCAACGAATGTATTAATGCGATCTCCCCTTCTCTCTCAAATAACGACAAAGAATAAAATATTAATAAATGTAATTAATGAAATAAAACATTTCGAGAAGTATAGATTATAAATAAAAATTTAAATTTTCCCATATATGAGAATTATATAAGTAAAAAAAAAAAATAAAAACGAAACGCACTAGGTGTGTAATTAAATAAGACACACTTAAGATAATTGCAAACAACTAAAAAATGAGAATAATACTTGGGTGTAATAAAAGGGTAATGATTTTATAGATACGTTTGAAACAACTGCATTTGTCAAAGAGAGAATTGGGTATGTATGTTTATTAACATGTATTAGTGTATATTAATACATTTTAATTTATTAATATATAAGAGATAGGCTGTGTCCAATTATTTGCCTATAAAAAAAAATGGAATTATCTGAAAATGCAATTCAATAATTAGGTAATGGAATTTTTTTTTAATATAAAACAGTGAAATTATGTAATATTAATTTAAACAAAAACAATGTTTATTATTATATGTAATATTTAACTTGTAAGTGCTATTGTAAAGTAGATATTGCAGCCAATAAAAATTTCCTCTTCTCTCTCTCTCTCTCTCTCTCTTTCTTTCTTTCTCTTTCGCTTTCTTTTACCGTCTCTCTAACGTGGATAAATATTTAACCAACCGTAATTCGTGCAAAAAAAAACGACGACGGGTCGCGTCCGCGCGAAACAAACTCGGCCGACCCGCTCGTGTTACGATGTTACGGTCCTAAAAGCGAACGACCGTGTAACACTCGCTCGAGATTATGCGCATTCGGAACGGAGATTGAGCCGGACCCATCTGGAAAAACGTGCGCGATGAAACATTACATTGATCTACCGGCTCAAAATTTGTATTCGTCCATAGCCTTTCGTTCTCTCCGTCAGCTCGACCAATACGCTTGACGATCTGTAGTTAAGTATTTTTGTTTGACACACGGAAATCTTTCCCCAGTTGCGCGCGTACAAATTTTATTCCTCGGTTGGCGGTCGTTTAATTCTAACGTACAAGAGCACAGAAGATTGCAAAGCAACATGGAACGCACTCGCGGTTGGCGACGTTTTTAATAACGCTCCTCGGAAATGCTAGAACGGCATTTGAAATGCAACCGTTTCTCCTCGTCGTAGGACAGCGGGGCAGCGATGATCGCCCCTCGCGGTGATTTTATAAGCGTTTGCTCGGTGCAAACAAAGAAGCATTTTCGCGAGTATAATTAGAGAAATTGTAGTAAAAGTTAACGGTAAAGGGAACTAACGGCGAGTCGCCAGAGTTCTCGTCAGTGTGAACGAGATACGCCGGTCTCATTTCTTCAATATTTGCAACGCCGCCGTTTTCCTCTCTTCCGGGAATATGTTAGTAGCAAGCGCCGTGTCCGTATATGTCTCCTGTCAGTTCATTTTAATCTCGCAGTCGCACCTGTGTCCGGCAATTAAATGTTATTTATACGTACAAGAATAGTCAGAAGAAAGAAATCCGGTACTTGTGCATTAATCTCCTGAACGCAAAACGCTGTAAACTCGCGTCTAGGAATGTGACTAATTGGACAAATGAATCGCTCTAATTACAGGGCACGATTATACAATAAATAACTTTGGTTCTTGCCAGCGAAATGCAATCGCACTGATTTAAATAAAGAAACGTTCTGGAATTCGTTTTATTTCATATTTTTTTTTGTGCTGACCGCCGATATGAGCGTATAAATATCACGATGCGGAAAGTATCTCATCGATTTTTGCCGTAGACACGTTTGCCAAAATTCATTTTATATTTACCGCTACCGGAAACTGTACGAAGCACAAAATTATGTCATAGCAAAAACAAAAACATGCAATAAAAGATATAGAATAAAAAGATATTAAAATTCTGGTTAAAAATATGAATTTATAAAATTTTATTTTTAAGATTAAAATTTTAATAGAAGATTAAAAAGTGTTTAAAAAAAAATAGAAAAAAGTATTTAATAAGCAATAAAATAAATTGGGTATTAGATCGATATGTAAATGATACAAGAGGTAAAAAAAATGTCACCCTTCAATCGATTTTGATGATTAATAGAGGAAGATCATCGATACTAACATACTACTTTGTTATTGGATTATATTACTTGAATAAAAACTAAAACTAAAACACAAATACAAAAAACAGGGATTCAAACAGAATCGAAACCAGTCACCGTAATCTTTCCTTTAGTCGTACTAAAACTGTAAGCCACACCAAAATTCTACAAAGTTCATAGCATCACCGGAATCATAACCGAACTGATATCATTTTTGGTTTACGATTTTTTTTTATTCTTTTTCTATAATTTGTTTTTGTCATTCAGTTTTACGCATCTATATTATTCTCTTTATAAGATTATAAG
This sequence comes from Solenopsis invicta, assembly GCF_016802725.1. Classification (NCBI taxonomy): domain Eukaryota; kingdom Metazoa; phylum Arthropoda; class Insecta; order Hymenoptera; family Formicidae; genus Solenopsis; species Solenopsis invicta. The sequence continues at coordinate 15,219,470 of NC_052670.1, read as the reverse complement.
ATTTAACGAACGTGGACTTTCCATTATGAACCCGAACAGAGGTCGTTTTCCAGCAAGAGACACAGATTACGCAGTGCGATATAGTGAATCAACATTTCTTACTAGAAAACATTTATAGCCATTACGGTATTATATAAGATTATTATTAATTCCATAAAGTGCTCAAAATAAAAACAAACGAATGTTTAAGTCTAGTAATAAAAAATCAGCATCATTCCTTACAATTTTTTAACATACCTATATCATCATTATTAAATATTTGACAATCAAATTAATTTATGATTGCATTTTACATTCGATAATCATATTGACACACGATTTATAGAAAAGTATATTTAACCCTTTGCGACACCGTAGATACTCAAATTTTCACGAAATACAATATATATATATGTAAAACTTGTTTCTAGCAAATCCGTAGATTGTATTCTTTAGGTAATTTGAGATTTACATAATTTTAGATAAAAAATTTGAATTTTGATGACTCGTCTTCAAAATGGCAACTCTAAATGTAAGACATTACAACACTCGTTGAAAATTCAAAGTTTATTTAGCTAATATTAAATCCGTCATTTTAAATTTTCAAAAATTCATAATCAGTGACTAAAAGAAGCTTTAGTGATTTTCACAAAAATTATACCAATTTTTCGCTTTTTGGCCCGCCATTTTAGATCCGCCATTTTGTATTTTCAAATTCTGACTTCAAATTTGTAATCAGCGATTTAGAAAAATCCTAGAAATAATAATTATGTAAAAATTTAAGCATGGAAGATCCGCTTTGATCGAAGAGTAGTGTTTCTTTTCATTTCTTATAATTAATAAATATTTATTGCAATAAGCGTTGATATAAATTTTAGACGTGACACGTTTACTTAGTGAAAAACTACCTCCTTCAAAAATACACGCACATTTCGTCTTGCGTGCTATCGATGAATCACGCTATCGATCGAATATATCGAAATGCATTCGCGATCCGTTCAGTTCGCGAGCCGTCAAAGTTCGACGGCGGGCACGCATGCATATGTATTAATTCGCGCCGGCGGAACAGCACCGGCATAATTTACTCTCATTAGAAAACGGCCGAGGGAGTATTATCTCATAAAGGAGCCCGCGCGAGCGCGCGGGATGGCGCAAACCGCCGGGCACAGCGCGACTGAATCTTAATTAGAAAATTCATTTTGGGCGTCGACGGTCGCCCGGGGGCACTGGAATTTCAGGAATCCTTGTTACAACACCTCTTCCAGCTCTCGTCGTCGCCGTCACCGTCGTATAGTTTCGCTGCCGTCGTTTTTCCTCCTACGCTCGCTCGCGCTCTCACGCTGCTCACGGGACGGTCTGCTTAATATTAAACTTGCACGACGTAACGTAAGAACGTCGGGCGCGCCAACTCGCGCCGCCTCTGCTGCGGTCAGTGACGAGCGCGACTAATTACTCTCGTATTTCATTCTCCCTCGCAACTCGCTCGTTAACTTTCTGCGGGCCAGCAGATCGGACAGAAGTGCCCGATCGAATTTTCCGCGAGTTCGGCCCGCCGCAAGCGGTTAAATTTTCGGAGCTAAATCAGACGCATTAATTAGCGCGTAATTAAAACCCTGTAATTGGAGCTACGTTGTAATTAATAACTCGTAATTGATGCCGGTCGTAATTAATGCCTCGTTGTTGGAATATTTCTTCGCGCTGTTTCTCGGTCGCTCTTCCGCCTTCCCCGTCCTCCGCGACTCCTTCGTCTTCTCGTTTCCTTTCCACTTTCGGCCACACCTCCCTTCTCGTTCTCTCTTTAAACAATCCGTGATTCCGTTCGCCCGTTGCTCGAATCTCCGATTTGATCTCCGTCGTTTTCTCGGTCGCGCAAACAACTGCGTATGCCCCGCCACGACTGTTCTCGTCTCTTTCGTGACTCTCATTTATCTTCCGGTGCACTTTAAACGCGCGTAATTAATGGATAGCCGGGCCGAATAAGTTCACGCCGCGGGAGCAGGACGTTAAAGCAGCGAGGAGCAGGGCCACGAGATTTTCGCAACGATAGCACGCAACTGGCTCGTTTTAATTAGGCTGTTAATCGCTACGCACGCGGACGGATGATTGATTTTGGCGGAAATGCGTTCCGTTCCGCGTCGTTAATTAACGCTCGACGAGCGAACAACGAGTGCAACGAGAACCCGTGACCTGATTGAGTCTTGTGCATGTGATCGCGTTTATAAGAACATCTTCGATCATAATACACTGCGGTGGTTATTTTCGAAAAAGATTCGTGAGCGCAGCGAAATGAAATTAAAATAAGGCGCTGAAAAGTTTGAAAATAATAGCTACGCAGACAAAAATTTAGTATCAAGTCAACAGTTCAGTGCTTCATGTATAAACAAGAATATAAAATCTTCTTGGAAGAATCTAGAATCTTAAACGGACATAATCCCAGCAAACACCACGTTACATGTAACGTAAATGTTAGTTGTAATTTCCCACTCAACAATGTAATTGTTATATAACACACATTTACGTTACATGTAACGTTGCGTTTGGTGGGAACTTGCTTACATAAAGAAACAAAGTTTCTTACATCATGCCTCGGTCGGAGGTGAGAATTTAATGAAGTCAAGGTGGCAAGTTACATAGCAGAAAATTAAAACAGCATTACCAAACCCTTTTTTCATCGTAAATACAAAGTGCATATATACATATTCTCTATACGTATACTCAAGCTGCAATTAATTCTGCGTTATGTCAGCGAGTAACTGCGAACATTATTAAAATAATTTAATATCCATTGAATGAAGAATTTTTACTCATTTTACGATTCGGTTTTTATGAAAAGAATTTGATGAAAACTCGGTGAATGACTCTTCTGGCAAACAAAGTGTAATTATGTTTAATTTTTTGTTCGTTTATATGGTTCATATACCCGCACTGATGGATAAATAAGTTCTTGGAAGCAATAATGTTATATGTACTCGATTCTTGTCGAAAAGAAACAGCAACGTTATATACAGATTTTAATATATACATATATGTATTGAAATCTAAAAGTAATTAAATAAAAAAATAGTTAAATTTTGTCTCAAAATCATATTAACATTTGCATGATTAATTGAATTCAGCAAATAGTTACGAATTTTGCACTAACAATAAGAGAAAGAAATAGTTGTAATTACCATAATTTAACTATGTAATTCACTTACTAGATTTTACTATAATTCCCAGTTATTTTCCAACTGTATATTTAAAGTTATTTTAACGATGCAAATTATAGCCATTAGTTATTACTGCTCATGTAAAAAAAAAGTTGTAAATGTTCACCATAATTACGTTTATTATATGAAAATGTTTTATTTTTACTATCTGTATCTTGACATTTTACTACACTAATATTTGTAATTATCATAATTTATAGTAAAATTTGTTCATAGTTGATAAAACTATAAACACAAAGTTATCATTACTTACATTATAGCAGTAATAACTGTAAAAAATAGGTCTTCTAACCATAATTCTTGTACCATGCAATTATTATCACAAATACCAAACGCTTTTCTCTCACGTATTTTCCCGTTTTACATTCCTTTCCTTCTTATAAATTTAATTGTCGAAAATGAGCAATGCAACGCAGCTCGATCTGGGTGGTACCTCCATCGTCCTTCTCGGAAGATAGATAGATCGGCATCCCATGACATTATCCTTTGCCGACAGAAAGGACGGCGGAACGACTACTATACTCGCGTGATTGCTGACGTCTCGTGTGCAGTTGCCTTTTATTTAACTCTCGGTAGCCAGGCGATATCGGCCCTTAATATAAATGTTAAGCATGTTATTAGCTAAATAGGTATATACTCGGGTATAAGCATCGAGCTCAGAGCCCCGTAATCTCAATCCACTTTCTGCGGAACGAGGCATCATCGATCGATCGATCTGTAGCTACCTGACGTACGTACGTACGTACTACGTTTTTACATTTTTGACATGAGATGCTCAGTCAGGCTTGTCGGCAGCAACGCGGTGGCATTCTATCCACTTGAACGATCATGAGAACCAATGCGCAGCCGGATGCATCGCCGAGACAAGATCGCGACCGCTAACAAACGATGCGCGCGACAAAGAGACTTTTCAAGCGAGAGAGAGAGAGAGAGAGAGAGATACTACGCGCGATGCAATTTATCATTTACCAAACTTAAAATTAGATTAAGCTATCGCTACAATCGAAAAATTCAGGTGTACCCTGTTGCACATTCCCGAGTAAAAATTTTCCTCCTATTTTCAACCTTAATAAATTTTCAATCTTGCTTAAATCTATTTTTTTAATACTATTATCAAAACCTATTGTCCTCTAGATAACTATTATAACATTGAGATAAAAATATATACCTTCTGAAACTCAAAATTATCGAATTCTTTAAAGAAGATTAAATTATATAAGACGCATGTAGGTCCTAAAAGATTATGATAACTTATAATCATAGAAATTGAGCTTCTATCAAGCTAGTCAGAGAGTCTCTTCGTATTTTGAATCTTCCTACTGGACGCATCTGCATTCTTTAATTCCAAGACTAATGTCATCTTTTTCAAAGATGAAATTTTCAAGCTTGTAAATTGATAGCAGGAAATCATTAGACAAGACGGAGACTATACGATGATTAAGATATAACTGCTTTTCGTGAAAAACAATTTTCTTTTCTTTTTTTTTTGCATAGAATACGAAAAGGCTTTCTGCCCAACGTTGCGTCTCAAAATAATAGTTATCGGAAAATTTAATTCTTACTCTCAAGTTAAAGAGAGATTTTCGACGAAACCTCTTAGAACTCTTCATAGATTCTATTACAGTCAAGTTCAAAAGAGGCCTTAACTGAATGTTTGAAGTGTTAAATAGGCGTGAAAGGTCTAATCGAGGCCGAAAATAGAGATAAAATTTCGACTCGAGTTAATTTGTTGGGTCACAAAGCCGGTATTCATCCGAATCGAAATTTTACTCCCACTTTCGACCTCAATTAAATCCTTTACGTCTATTTTGACACTTTAAACGTTCAAATAGATCTCTTTTAGTACTATATGCGAAATAATGAATGTGGTAGAGTTTGTGAAGAGTTTGAAAAGGTTTCGCAAAAATCTTCTTTTTAATTAAAAAAAAAAAAAAAATGAAATATTTTTCGATAACTATCACTTTGAGGCACAAAAAGAAACTCGAAAGGTCTAATTGAGGTGAAAAGTAAGAATAAAATTTTAATTCATGTCATCAACCAATCACAGAACCATATTAACGTCTTAAGACATTACTTAGAGTCGACTGGAGTGACGGGCCAACTTAATTACACCTTGTTCGTACTTCATTCGTGATGCAGATACATATCTGCACTGTACCATATTTTGTCTCGTAACAGCAATATTTTGTCCCGAGTCTTTTTTGACTTATGCTTTACGAAGCTGCGAAACCTGTTACAGAGCCGGATTTTGCAATTTTGTTCTTGAAAATATTATAATCAATGAAATTATTTGATTATTCACGATGCAGATACAATCGTGTTTACTCATATTTTGTCTGGTAGAAGCCAATATTTTGCTACCAGCGTTATCTTGGCTTATGTTTTATGAAGCTGCGGAACCCGCTGCAAAGCCGGATTTTGCAATTTAGGCCTTAAAACATCATGAGATTATCTGCTTCTCAACTGCACTATAATGCAAAGTAGTCGAGTGAATGCATTTTTATTTTGCATAATTTTTTCGAAAAAGTCGCTCTAGCTGGTTGCAGGAGATTCCAATGCCAATGACAGTGCAATTTTTTTTTCAGTGTTTTAATCCCGAAACAGATACGGGATAAACAGAGATTCGTCTTCGATAGATGTCTTTCCGATCCATCGATCTTAAGACGGTCTTGAAACAAGAATAAATTATAACGAATTGCGGCCCGAATACTTAATCAAACGGATTAATGCACGACGGTGCATATAATTTGTGCTCCGTACAGATAATGAATTTGTCTCGTTCCCATGCACCGCGAGCACTCCAATTCGCTATAAAGTTTGGACGAGCATCGCGAGTACGCCAATTCGCCATAAAGTTTGGACGAGCATACGCTGCGCGAGAGACAATATCAATATCGCGCGCTATCGATACCGATGGAGATTGACGAAGTTCACGCGCGCAACGATATATTGGAGTCCCGCCGGGAAACTTCCAGTATCTTCAAATCCCTCGACGAGAAAAGTTGGTCTATGCGAAATCGATGTTCTACCTTGACCATCTCCATCGGCGCAGTCGATAGAACGGTATCGGATAAATAATGCATAAAGCATCGGATTTGAATACACTCCGAGTTTTCAGGGGATCTTGTTAACACGAACGACACAAGATATAATACAACTAAATCAAGATGAAATCTGATTTATGTATCTTTGCATCAAAGACTCTCGGATCGTCGACGGTTGACACCAACGTAACATTGTAAATATTAAATTGGAGAAGCTATTACGTTTCAAATGTTGTAAATTGTATCAAAATTTGTCTCTGCACCTTGATGTTAACAATGTGTCTTGATTGCAATAAAAAATACAAATCAGGTTTCAGAAACTTATTTAATATAATATAAAATAAGAAATAGATCATCAGAAGTTATTTAAAATAATAACTAATTTATTTTAAATAAGTTTTTTAAATAATGTTACTTTAAATACGACCGAAAACCCTGTTTACAACACTGGTTTTCGTTTCTTGATTTCAATAAAGAAATCCAAATCCAATCGAAATTAACCAGCAGTATAAATTTATTTTAAAATCAATAAATCAAGAGATAAACGACCAACAAACGAGCGACAATAAAATGTTTATTTGTATAAATTGTTTTTCTACCAATTTAAATTAAAACAAACGTTTCCGTTATTTTAAAATACTTATTCAGAATTAAATAATTTCTTTTCTTTCCTATATAAAATATAGAAAATAAAAAATAGGTCATACGCAAAGTTGTTTAAAATAATAAACATCAAATAATTATTTCATTTTATTTTAAATACGTAGTAATTTAAATACGACCTATTCCCGTTCCCCTATTTCAAGATGAAAAACTTCATGTGACTATACTATGTCCAAAATCGTTTAGTTCCAAAGATAGAAAAACATTTCGTTTTCTCGAAAAATTTCAAAAAGCACTCGGATTATTTTGAAACTTTGTGTAAGTTTGAAGGACATGAAAATAACTCGAGAGATTTTCGAAAGTTTTACTTCAACTTTGACACTAACTTTGACGTTTCGGACATATGGTCATATGAAGTTTTCGTCTCGCATTAGTGTGCGAAATCACCGTTTGAAATCTTTTACAGTGTTTAACGATCACCCTATATATCTCTCGCATCTTCAATCTTCTAATGTAAAAGCGTCGGATACATAAGTAAGCGTCTGCGACGAGCATCTCGCATTACGATTTGCGTTATAAATACTCGCATTACCATTCCCGGTACTGAAAAAGCTCCGCCGCGCATCACAGCCGCGCGCCAAGGCCGAAATAAATGACATAAACACCGCGATTGTGTTCGCGATGTGCACCAAGTGCGCTATTTGCATTCGCTGTTTATAGTGAGCAAAGTGCGCCGTGATTGCGAAAGTTTTGTCGGGCCCGACCGGCGCGGCGGCGCGGCGCGGCGCCTCCCCTTTCATTGTCGATGTCAAAGAAAGTAAGTTTCCGTGTTTACGTTTAGCGACGGAGTAATCGCGCGGAGTTTTCACCTGCCGCGGTTCGTCCTTCGATATCCTTAAAATCGCTCGCAGGTAGAGTGACGTCACGTCGAGGTGGCCGCCGCGCCGCGGTAGAACCGGTTGCCGGTCGAACGAAAACCGCTAGCCGCGACCTCGACTCCGCGACGAAACGCGTCGCAACCTTACGAGAGCCTGCCTGCCTCTCTTGCTGCACGTGCGGGATCGAAGGCACGTTCGGTTCCTCACGTGCGCCGCGCATCGGATATTAATCATCGGCGATGTCGTCGAATCGTTTGATCGCCTCCGTCCTTCCGTGTACAGGCTGCTTACTCAAATCTTGTCAAAGAATTCCCCGAGAATCCCGGATTTTCCAGGAATTTCGTTCGAAGTTCCAGATAAGATTGCAGAATTTTTTAACGTGGCTTTGAGATAAATTTATTTTATTACACGTCTTTTAATGCTTCTTAATCGTCACAAAGAAATGCTACTTATTGTTAGATTTTGAATATTAAATTTAGGAAAGTACTAAAAAGAAGTGAAACGAATTAAATGATAAGGTATATAACGATTTGTCTCCACAATACTCGGATTTGCTTCGATGGAAGTACAGAATTGGAAAAATGATTAAGCACACAACACCAATTAAAAATTATCATTCTAAATTGGCGTTGTGTATTTAATCATCTTTTTAATTCCGTGCTCCCTCTTCTTCTCTCCCTATTCTTCTTCTTCTTATTCTTCTCTGTTCTTTCTATAATTATGTACTCCCTATCACTATTCTTTTAATAAAAACTTTGAAGTCATACGAAAATGTACGTGGATATGTACACTGAAAAAAGAGTTTGTTGATAGCTACCAAATGTTGAATGAAGTAATGCCAATTAAATATTTGATTAATATAACCAAAAGTAATTTTACTTTTTTGGATTATATTTAACAAATATTATCAAATTTAGTAATGTATACAAAATATTGAGAAAATAAAATAATTTCGATTAACATTTGATTATATTAACTAAATATTTAATTGGCAATTTTCACTCAAAATTTGGTAGTTAACAAACTTTTTTCAATATATATGGGCTATAATAACGAGGGCACCCTGCAGAATTTCAGTCAGGGGAAGGTCAAAAAATTTATTTTCTCAAAAAATTTATTAAGATATTTATATTGATGCTAGTTTTCGAGGAACAGCTTTCTTAATTTCTGGAGATTTTCTGACATTGTTAACAGCACTCAGATTTTCATCCTTTGTAATGCACTAGAAAATCTTTTAATGGTCTTTTTGTTGTGCACAATTAGGTTAAGAAAATATGCAGAACATATTTCGTTGCTGGAAAGAAAGTTTCAACTTCTTTTAACACCTCTACTAGTTTCAATATTTTTTAAGCTTTGTTCTTTTAATATTTTTTTTTATCTTTCCTAAAGAATAAAGCATGCATCACGTATCGGCCAAGAAGCGTGCAATTTTTTAGCGTAAAAATTATGTATTTTTATAATTTAATTGTTTCTTCTTGCCCAAATTTATAGAGAAAAACGAGCGTCTCTCCCTGCTCCTCCCTCCCCCTTCCGCATATCTATGTGTATTTCATTTATTACTAATCAACTTTGCATTATTAAGAAAGAATTTAAAAAACAATTTCGTCGCAGAATTTAAATTTGAAAGTTTTAAATTTAAAATTTCAAAGATTTTCTTGCAAATACTGATAAAATTCCATGAAAATCTATGATTTTTGAAAATAAAAAAAAATTCTCGAAAAATTCCAGGTTTCTCCCGATTTTTCTCGGTAGTAAACACCATATATATGCTCCATCTTTTCTCATGTGTACTGAATATTCTCAGCGACGAAAACGTGCATCAAATGATAACTGAAGCATCCATCTGTGATTCGAAATACTGCGAGAAAGTTACAAACTTTTGTTATTACATATCGAATAATTTTTTTTTTCTTAATTGTGCAGAACGTTCAAAATTTCATTCAGCAAACTTCCATTAAACTTTTGCAATCATTATATTTTTTTGCGAGGAAATTAAATATCCTTTCTCTATGTGATATCTATCCCCTGCGAAATTTACTTTCCTTCCCTCCCTCAACTCCTCTTTTTCATCAATTCTTGCCCTTTTGTTCCATTATTTTGCGGGTGCAATAACTAAAAAGTAAGAAGATAACACGGACCATCTGGCGAACACGAAATAATACCAGCGGCTGAAAGTTCTTTAACAGCTAAGTTCAAGCCTGTGAAATTTTTCCTCCCGAGAGCAAAGAATTATGCACTTGGCCCGCGAGAACTCTTCGCAAATTCAATCTTGCCGAGTCGTCGCCAGTTCCCGGCTGCCGTATCTACTCTTTTGCATTTGTATTCTACGTTGTGTGTGTGTGTGTGTGTGTTTGTGTGTGTGTGTGTGTGTGTGTGTGATATTTTTAATGCATCGTCGTCGTCGCATATCCATTTTAATAATGTTAACTTTCTTGTGTTTTGCATTTTCTTCATAATCAAGAATTACAAGTACAATCAGTCTTATATATTTTTTTTAATTATGTGCTCTCAAAAGTACAAAGACATTAATTTCACACGATTTTTCATATTTCTATACGTAGAAAAATATCATTCTCATGCTAAGAAAAGTGGTTACTTTTCAGTTTTCTTCTTTTAAATAACAGTTATCGCCACAAAAAATATTTTTGGGATAGTTTTAATTTGTTTTAAAATATACTCATTATTTATTTGAAATAGATAGTGTTTACTCGAAATAAATTTTTTCTTAGCACGAGAATGATATTTTTCTACGTATAGAAATATGAAAAACCGTGTGAAATTAATGTCTTTGTACTTTTGAGAGCACATAATTAAAAAAAAATATTAGACTGATTGTACTTGTAATTCTTGATTATGAAGAAAATGCAAAACACAAGAAAGTTAACATTATTACACAGAAAAATGTTAAATCATAAGTATATACTATTTATTTCAAATATTTCATATATCCTCAAATCTATTATAAATTCATCATAAGTGTATTCCGAATATATTCTAAATTCTAGTAATTTAATATTTTAATTCAGAATATTAAATTAAAATAAAAACTTAACTTGCTTATATTATCCTGATTTTTCTTTGACGCAATTTTATAATATTCTTCGAAAAAATATAAATTCTTCTTTTTTAGCATATGATAAAGAGTTCTTCTAAAATTTGTAATAAATATATATTAAAACACTTGTCCATAATAAAAGTATTTTTTGTTAATGACAACAGTTACTTATTTAAGGATATGTGTCATATTTCAACCAAATTACCAAAAATATAAAAATGTCATAAAATATTCTAGTATTACGTTTGAATAAAATATCTGCTATGTAGATAAATATATTTCGTTTCGAAAAGTAACATTTATGTATCACTATTTAATTGTTATGTATAAAAATTGTTATATATAAAAAACAATCTTAGTTCCCATATCTTTTAAAATTACAATTAGAATACATAATTTAAAGTTTACGAATTGTAATGCTCGTTGTTTCTTTAACGTCAAACGTTGGCCATTTTATACATAAACAATTGTATTTTTTATATTCAAACGTACTGCGAGTATAAAATCGACTCTCTACGCGTGCCTTTTTGGGATAGTTTTAATACATCAAATACCGAACTGAAGAAAAATCGATTTTATCGCGCAAAGATGTATATCTTTCAATCCAACGGATACTCACATATCGTTCTGTTTGGGTAGACACGAAATAACAGCATAAAGATTACTCACCTGCAAAAGAAAGAAGATAGATGCATTAAATATTAATAATTATTTTCATAAGTGAATAATTTTAATCAATTTAAAATTATTAATTTACTTATGAAATGCATTTATGTACGTTACACAAATATTAATAAATTACAGACTTAAATGAAGATAAATTGTAAACAAACGAATCATCAATTTTTCTTTCACTTTTCAGTGACAAAACATTCCTAAAATAAATGGCTCCGACGTGAACACATCTCTCTTTTCAATTCTCCCCTGCACATGTTTCTCATTCTTACAATTTAAGAATAAGACATATTTCAAAATGTGTCATATTTCAAAACATTACCAAAAATATAAAAATTTCATAGAACATTTATAATATTATGTTTGAGTCTCTGTAAAATTCGAGCACAATTAATTCATTTATTGATTTAAAAATTATTTAATTTTTTGTTTACTCTTGATTCTTACCTTTAAATTGCGTTTTGTAATATTTATTTGCAGATTTAAGGGAAGTAGCATTACCAATTAAATCAAAATTTTATTGCAAAAACCATTAAAAATTAAATATATAATTATCTTTTCTTTACAGCTAGCAAAGCCAAAATTCGGACATTTAACCCTTTACCGCATCACGTGCCATATATGGCACAAACAAAAAAAAAAATTTTATTTAATACTTTACCTTAATTTTTGTTGTAATTGCATTTTTATCTAACAATTTTTTTTTAACAAGAAAAAATTCACGCAGTAAAGAGTTAAAACCAAAATTTTCTGTTAAGAAATAAAAAAGCCTTCATGAACCTTCAGTTTTTAAATTTCTATAACTTTTAGCTCGTGTTGTATAGCCAAAAAGATAAATCGAGTATCGCTCTTCTCGGCAGTATTTTTCCGCGTGTATTTGCACTCTTGTAAAAAGATTATATTGAAACATGGGCCTTCCGTTATCTTTGAAAAGTCAAAACTCATTTGCATCTCGCGCGTTCGAAGACTGAAAAAGACCGTACTACGACTATGAACCTCATCACGTATGAGCCTCATCCAATTTGTATATGACGGACCGGCATTCAGGTCGCTTGGCTGCATATACCGTTCCTTTCCCCGAGACCACGAGCGATCGCTCCTACGGGACTTTCCGCGCGCGAGTCCAATCTCACCGCGAGTCACTCGCGAATGTCGCGCGTTCCGGCGTCGCGTCGCGTCGCGACGCGTCGTCACGCGTGTGCACGTACGGAATGCGGGTCGCTCTTTCATCAGAACGGGAAGTGCTCCCCGCGCGACGCACGTACAAGGCATTAATCTTGGGCCGGCTGTTTATCCGTCTTCTGTTTAATTTCCCGTTTTTGACGTGCCCATTTCCTCCAGCGTCGACGTGGCGAAACCTCGCCGCACGTCCGACGGCCGCTTATCGTGTCAACGAGAGGCTAAAAAATAAACGTGGACAAACACGTCCGGAAAAATCCTTCGCGGATTATGCCATCGCTCGGCCACCCGGCGGAATTTCTCTTTCTCCCTCGTTTCCTCGGCACAACGGAACCCGACATTTCCAGCACGTTCTCCGCGACACGCGAAAGAAATTCCGAGCATCGTGAAACGCTGCACGCGATACCTCACAAGAGGCGTTTCGGTGAATGCTGAGGTACGATTCCGCGACGATTCCCTTCTCGCGCTCGGCAATCATCTCGAAAATTGCGAGATTGTTAATACAACTTTTCTTTCATTCCGTTCCAGTAATAGAAATATTAAAAAAGATACGGCCAATATTCGGGTGCTGTTAATACGTACAATGTTGATATGTGTACAATGTACTCTCAATATCTTAATTAACACTAATCCTGATCGCTTTTTTGATATCTGTTATCTGTACACGTAAATCTGTCACGTCCGACGCTATTTTTCTTACTTGAAGTATTTGAAAAATCTAAATAAAATTCATGAAGTATATTTATATTAATATTATAATTGAAGACGTGGCAACCAGAAAAATAACAACTATACAAATTTTAACAAACAATAGATAAAGGCAAATGAGAATCCAGCGTATGTAGAAAATGTTAATACGGTTAATAAATATATTTGATTTTACGCAACACTAACCGCGCTGGACTCTCATTTGCCTTTATCCTATTGTTTGTTAAACCTCGAGAGTCGTTTACTCAATTGTTTATATAAATTTCATAAATAGAATTAATGTACATACATACATAGTTCAATAAACGGCAACACTATTTGTCCAATTTACACTTATAAATTTCGAGTGAAGTGCAATCTCAACTACAATTACATAATTATATCGATTTTACTACAAACAAGTTAAAACAATTACATATTTCTAATTTACATACGGCCGATTAAGATTTGATAGCAGTGATGCAAAGTGCTCTGAGTGCTCGGAATGAAAACGAGGGATTCCGAGCTTGAATCTCAGTCGGTTTAATTTTTCCATCACATACATTTGCATTACTACTTTTCTATAGTTTATCCAACAATTTTACTATGATATAAACGATCAATATTACTATATTTTCTTCATTCGTATATTATTGTTATTTTTACTACCTTGTAATTTATAATAGTTAATAGGACTTTTTTTTTAAGGTTAGGGTTAAATATTATTTTTGAAATGATGCAATTTAATAAAATTTAAGAAAGATAAAATTTACACAAATATCGCCAAAGTGCATTTTCGATGTGCACTTGCCTCTCAGGCGCATCCGTCTAATACGTGGCGAAGCGGAAATGAATATGCGAAAAGTGACTTGCCCTCAAAGATTTTATCTTAGCAATTTCTAATGGAAATCCACGCGGCGAGCCACAAAAGTGATGCTTTCGCGTTTCGTGGCACGGAAACGCGCTACAACAAGCAGGGAAAAATTCGACGTAGGCCGCTTGCCAAAAATCCTATTGCAAGCGGAATGTTTGACGAGTTTTCCCGGGACGGTACTTTCGCGATCCCGAACCCCTTGTGAAAATGCGCGTGCAAGATCGCTAAAGTATTGTCAAACGAAGGTTGCGTTGCCATCGGTTTTACAACGACGAAATTCTTGGCATTGGATTATTTATTTCAGAGAAAGGAAAACCCCGCTTTAACAATTCGCGGTATTCGCGAAGAAGTATTTACGCAATAAACATTAACATAATCGGGTTTCGGTGATTCCAAACAATCTCTATTTTCCATTTCCAACTGTCAATTTGTAAAAAAAGGAACGTCAAGGATTTATAAACTCTATTAATCAAGACGCTTAATAATTCAGAGACTACGTATTAAAAAATTGTAATAAAAACAATAAGTTGTATGAAAATAAGAAAATACAGTAATATTAATTGCTAGCAAAACTGTTGGATAAACTATGGAAAAATAGTAATGCAAATGTAGGTGATGAAAAATTAAACCGACTGAAAATCAAACTCAGGTATACTTAGTCGGCCTCGTTCTCATTCCCAGCAGGAGGGAAGGCGCTGAATCATTGCTCCATTGTTATGATAGTAATTCCGGTATACTTAATCGGCTGTACATAAATTAGAATTAGATGTAATTGTCATAACTTATCGTAGTAAAGTCTATATAACTGTGTAATTATCGTTGAGACTGCTGCTTCACTATAAATTAATAGTAGCACAAATATTGTCGCCATATACTATTTTACAGTTACTGCAACTAAAATTTTAGACTAAAATATAATAATTTATTAAACTATCTACATTCAATCTACATATGAAACTTGTATAACTGGCGCTATGCATTTTTTTAGTATATTTACTATTTAAAATATAAATTATATAAACTATATTAAATGTAAATTTAATACAGAAATTTATATTTACTATTAAAAATTGCTGTAACACTTTTATCATTGTAGAAAACGAAACGTTATGGAAAATTGTGTTGCTTTTACATTTTTTTTTTTTACATCTATCGTTCACGTATGCAACTTTTAAAGTACACGGATAAATGATAGATGTGCACTTTTAGAGCGGACATATTCTCTCACCTGTTTCGAGTTTCAGAAATCACGGAATATGTTGCTTGCAAATTGACCGATTTATATTGCGTCTGTTATAAATCAATATATGTGAAGCTTCAAAGATACTCGCAATCAGTACGATTCAGACGATTGTATAACCGCGTAGAAATAGTAACAGCATATACTCGATGAAATTTACAACTACACAGAGAAAAAATTGTAATGGTGGCAACTGTAAGGGCACAACCATACAAGTTCTGTTAATAAAATTATAATAAATATTTAAGTGAAATAACTATATAATATAGTATATTTGCAACTACTTTTTTATTAGTTCTCTTAAACTTAAAGTTCTCATTAACTTAGTTGCAATAACTATAACATAGTTCACTTAACTGTATATTATAATTCTATTAACAAAAGTTGTATGGTTTTCTCCTTATATAGTTGCCACCACTACAATTTTTTGTCCCAGCGTACAATGTAAATTCGCAAATATATTGCCGTATTGTCAAACACCGAACAAACACGGGGTGTCGCGGGACACTTCCTTCGCTCTTTGCATTTTCATCAGACTTTTAAACTGAAGTTACATTATTTATTTGAGATGTCGCGCTAGCTTTTACGGTACTTCACAATGTTAAAGGATAAGAATTAAATTGATGTTGTATCTTTCGGGGGAAAAAGAGACGTCGCAAAATATTATTGCGAGGAGGACGAATGACGTAACGCGTTAAATCGAAATTTTTTTTTGAAAAAGCAAGTTCGCGGCGCGGCATAATAAATCTTACTTTCGTGTTTACCGCCGCTGGTACAGACCTGGGACGGGAAAATTATTGCGGCAGCGAGTCACCTTCGCGCACCGCAATGCCAGACGGTGCACACGCTGGATTATCCATCTTTTTTTCTCCCTCGTCCCCGCCCCGCCCCGTCGGATGAAATTACACGACGCTTCGTTACGCGCGCCAATGAAGAGCGTAACGCGCCCGAATTTTCGAGGATCAACCCTCCGTCGCGCCTGTCGCGGACGAGAGAGGCACTCTACGCCTAACACGAAGAAACTTTATCGAGCAATTGTGATGCCCGTCAGCGAAAGCATTGGCTATGACAGAAAACAGCGGTGCATCGCACAGAAAGTTTCAGATTGTCACTTAACAGTACGGCTTGACCTATATAAACTAAACTCTGTTTTACCGGTCACGTATTTTACTGCAGCTCGTCTGCAAAATACAGTTTTTAGACATAAAACGAGCGATGCAATAAAAGCAGACAAGATAAATGGGATACTGGGAGAGAAAGGTATACAATGCGAAAGAGAGAGAAAGAGAGGGATTTAATAACAAAAGTGAGCAACAAAGAAGAAACAATAAATATTTTAAATATTTATATCGATTCGTCCTATCATAAGCGACTTCCGATTGCGACGATGTCAATGTTCGCTTGCTCGACCAGCACGAGTCAGTTCGATAAATTCTTGAGTAACTACTGGAAAATTGATGGTGACATTGCACAAGTATTTCTCGTTAAGCCACTATTAGCAGGCCGATGATGATAAGTAGAGATATCTATCCTTGACGCGGGACAAACGTGAATAGTCTTGACTGCGACATGCCATAGCTTGGATCAGATTAGAGGAGCGAACGCCGCACGGCAATAGGATAATGGAATGATGTAATGAGAAACCGGCTGCGAAGCTCGTGACGTCGGCCCTCCCATCTCCTCCTCCCCCCCCCACCCCGACCCCTTTCTCGGCCGCCCGAGGGGTACCGATGAAACGAGGTCAATTAGTAAAACAGAACCTACATGAAACTTGAAAGCCGTGGCGAAAATCACTGTCGAGAACTTGCCGCGCATTACGCCGCCTCTTA
Source organism: Solenopsis invicta (assembly GCF_016802725.1). Lineage (NCBI taxonomy): Eukaryota > Metazoa > Arthropoda > Insecta > Hymenoptera > Formicidae > Solenopsis > Solenopsis invicta. The sequence continues at coordinate 15,202,218 of NC_052670.1, read as the reverse complement.
CGTTTTCGCGAAAGCTATAAAAAGCACTTTCAGAACTCCGCCCCGAAATTGACGAACTTTTCGGAACTTTTACGGTAGAACGGTAAGAAGGACGAACAATCTTTTATTGAATGAAAATGGATATTTATTGTTAGGGGGAAAAAAAAAACTGTTTAATACACAGGGTTGGAAAGTAACCCGTTACTTGTAACGTCGTTACCGTTACAATTACTTTCTTTTTTTCTTAGTAATAAATGGGTCACGAGATTTTCCCTTATTTCTAACGCAGTTACATTTTGTTGGTAACGGTAACGATTTGAAGTTACTTTTATCGTTACTTTGTACGATTTCTGGACATCGCATATATTAAGAGTTTGAAACTTTTTGCATGCATTAGTGTGCTTGTGGAAACGTTGTGATAAGGGTGTCTATAAAGTTATAAATTTCACAAGCAATTTATATGGCAACCGTTGGAATTATATTTGACAACTGATGACAAAATAATATTTAGCTATTTGACCTGCGCGCACAAAACGTATCAAACTGCATTTAATTTATTTACTTGATTAACAACTTATTTAGTTTATACCCAGTTTTAAGGAGATTAGGAGGTAGAATATTCTCTCGAAATGACTGAATAAGTATTTCGTATTTTTCATAATTTTGAACAGTTTCCGAAATATAGGAGGTGGAAACAGATTTTATAAACAACCCCTTATTACGTTTTCACAAGCGTACTAAAAATATGGTCCGAATAAGGTCGAGCTTGCCATTATATACAATATTCAATTATAATATATTCGATTTATAATGTGAAATAAGAATTAAGATCCGATGTAACCCATTAGCTTATTTCTTTTCCATTATTAATATTTGTTGTATTTATAAAATGTAACGACAAAGCATTAGAGAAATTAATTAAAATTTTTATAAACAAGTAAATTGGAAGAACATTTAATAATTAAAAAATATACAAACAAAGTGCCTAATTCTCATTTATCCGCTCTTTTTATGTTATTTTGTAATTATATAGTCTTTAATTAAAATATACGACAAAATTTATTTAATTTTCGTTAATGCATCGTTAAGTCAAATGTTATATTATACATATATAATAATGTATAAAAAGTATAATATACTTTCTCTATATGTATTTATCACAAAAAAGTTTATATATAAAATTGTATTAATATCAAGAGAAGATTAACGAAAATAATAACGACTTCTTAATTTTTTAATAAGAGTGACGAATTACTTTTATAAAGTAACTTTGCCAAGCCTGTTAATACATATATCTCTCAAATATAAATATAAATTTATCAAAAATGTTTATCATGCGCTTATCACACAAAATAACATCAAACACCTTCGATATTAATATATTACAAATACTGTACTGATTTAAAGAACGAGAAAATAATTCGTACTTAATCATTATGTAACATTTTCTCGCTTAATGTGTACCGACGAATGACTATTCTAAGAATATCACTTATACAGTTGTTAATCCGCTAATGTAAAACTCAATTATTTCAAATTTTCATGTCACAATTCATAAGAAACATTAAAACCAAATGAGTTCGAAAACAATATTGCTAGCCACTATTTCTGAGAATACTTCACCGAAAATGACAGATAAAATGGAGTTGTTTGCTTCCTGACAAAGTTACATCTTTATTCAGAAATAATCCACGAATATAAATCGGAAAATAAAGAACCAAAATTTCTTAATAGCTCTTGTTTAACTCTTTTCTGCTCAACGGGACATGTCTCATTCCATCGAGAATTCATCCCTTTCACGATAATAAAGATAGCGACTTCTTAGGTTCATTTTAAAAGAATAAAAGTTTTCACAAAGAAATCAACACCTTCATGGGTTTCACCTCTTAATCTGTATATCTTGTCAAATATTCATAAAATGACGTAAAAATGAAAAATGCATATATCTTCTACAAAAAATCTGGGTAACAAATTTTTCTTGGGCTTATATTGAAGGTTAACGTAAGAACTATTATTTATAAAAAAATTATTTAATTTCAAATTGGCAAATTAAAATTTTGTAGTATTCACATGTGGTAGGTTGATACATACAGGGTGTTCAAACCAAAATAAAACATAAACTTGTAGTGTTTTAGCACATGGGATAGGAGAAAATGCTGTCTATTTGCTGTTTCTTTAAAACTTATCATCTGTTAATGTGCAAATTTTATCGGTATTGCTTTATCCGTGTCGGGATTGACAAAGATGGAAAATTGCGTCAACAAATTATAAAATTTTATTTACAGATCCTACGAATGACAGAAAGCGAAGGAATGAATCGGTCGTTAGTCTGTCAACGTACTATTTGATTATTACGTTTCCGCAGGACCAGAAGTGTGTCAATCTGATCAATTGGGATAGAAGCCGGCTGTTCGCATAAAGAAGCTTAGACGAGACCCTGCGCAACGCATATGAAAGCTTTCCGAAGCATCTTCAAGCTACCACAAAAGCCAATGCTGAAAGATTTGAACTGTATAAGTAAAATTAGTTTTCAATAACTTGTACCAATGTAAGATATATAATATTAGTTTCTTCAATAAATTATAAAACTTGCAAATAACAGCGTTTCAGTTGCTTCATTTCGATTTGACTCTGTATAAATTAATTAAATTCGCCATTTTTTATTTTGGAATTTTTACAGTAGATTCGTCATCGCTGATAAATCTACTGTAAAAATTCCAAAATAAAAAATAGCGGATGCAGTATGACGAATCAAAATGCTAAATTTGTTGGATTTGAGTGAAACTAATTTTAATTTTAAAATTTTAATTACGGTTTCATAATCAATGATCCTCAAAATCTTTAATAAAATGTAAATTAGCTGTTAATTACTCCCAGAAAAAGAAGTCAGGCACGAAAGGGTTAAAAAGCGCGAAGGGGTGAAGAATTAAAAAAACGATATCCTACATTACTTTGCCGAGGCAGAAAAAGGATTCATGCAAGCCGAAAGGGTATTCTAATCGGTTGAAGGAGTTAAGCTAATCACAGAATCAGGTGCGCGCGGCTTTTCGTGAGAGTTTTCCCACGGAGATTATGCAAATGCTCTTTCTCTCTCTTCCGTCGTTCCCCTGCCTCTCCATTTTCGCCACGGTTAGCCGAAGTCGTCATATTTCTTCGTTCGCTTGCCTCCGCGACCTTTCGCAAAGTGAACTTTTGCGTCTTCGCAAACTGTTCCGCCGCCGGAAACTGAATCAAACTTGAAAACGGCGTGTACGCGCGAGCAAATCGAGCCGCGCGGCAACGTCGTCGATTTTCCGGACGGCATAGAAGCGGGAAAAATCGGCGACAACAGGTGTCACCTCAAACGCCGCGGAAAATTCGTCGGCGAACAGCGGAGATACGGCGGCGTCCCAACGCTCGGTATTATCCGTATTCCCCTAGCCTAATGCGCCGTTGCGACGACGTCGACGATGGAACGCACACGTGATGCATAATGCAGCAGTCGCATTTTCGAGCCGCGCAGCGCCTTCGTGTCACACGTCTACGGCTTAATGGCACGGCAGCCGTGCCGACGATGTGAATCCCGCGGCGGGATGGCTATGGCGTGTCCCACCCCATTATTATTCTCATACATTAACGATCAACCCAACGTAACCTGTTCGATTACTCATACATGTTTAATTAGACAGATAATTGTCGTTGGTGAACTATTACGTTCGGTTGATTTTACTAATGCTGCGATTTATCGAAAAGTAAACTTCGATTGGGAATTCGTTTGAACGAAATGCGGTAATCCTTCGTGTGACACGGTTGAAGATTTTGGTTACACAATACGAGCTAAAAGTTATTTAAAATTAAAAACTGAAGGCTCTAGGTTTATTCCTTTTTCTTTCCTAATCAACAATAAAAAATTTTGATTGCAAATGCCCTGAAACTAGCTATATAAAGAAGAAAACAATGAAAAATTTTATTTATAATGATTTTTGCAGCGAAAATTACTGTATTTTGCTGCAGTTTTAAATAAATAATTTTTAAACGTGTAAATGATTCTACATAAATTTCTGCACGAATATTTATTAGTTTTATTAAAAATTATGATTTAATTGGTAATGCTACTTTCCCATCAAATTTGCAAATAAATGTTGCAAAATGCGATTTTACATAATAATCAAGAGTAAACAAAATATTAAATAACTTTTAAACTAATAAATAAATTGTACTTAAAATTTACACAAATATTCAAACGTAATACTAGAATGTAATTCTATAAAATTTTTACACTTTTGGTGATGTTTTGAGATGTGAATCCTTAACATAGATTTTATTTTACTAAAAAATGATTTTTATTTCATTAAAAATTATTTTATGAAAAATAATTTCCAGAATCTGACAGAATCTCGAGGAGTGATAATGAATTTTAAATCGCGGCGAGCAACGATTGTCTCTCTCTTTTATATTAAACGAGAATATACCTTTTCATATTTTGGTGATAATTTAGAAATGTTGTACTACTGCAAATAACGAATATTTATGAATATCTGTAAATTTCGGTGTGCGTATGCAGTACAACTGAATGAGGTAGTAAAGTTCGTATGCCAGCTCTCGTGGGAATCTGGGACGGCACCTCTCGCGGGTTAAACACGGGTTGTATTTCATGGAGAACGTTGGAATATACTCGTCGCTAATGTACCGCGTAGCAAAAGAAATTCAAAATTTTCGCCCATTCTGATAATCTACTTAACAATCTAATGATGAACCATGAAACAACCACTGTTGATTTGCGTAACAAAATAATAGAGGCAGCGCACAGAACATTTCATTATTTTTGTAAGTGAAACATGAAAATAACCAGATATTCCTTACTAACAAAATCTGCACTGAGAGAAAAAATTGTAGTGGCGCCAACTATAACCAATTTAGTTAATAGAATTGTAATTTATAGTTAAGCGAAATATATTACAGTTACTGCAACTAAGTTAGTGATTAAAAGAACTAATAAAAAATAGTTGCAATATATTATTTAATATATTAATTACAACTATTCTTTATCAGTTCTCTAGTAAATTAGTAGATTCCAGTAGATTAGTTTTCTTTGTAAATTAGTATGGTTGTCCCCTTATAGTTGCCGCCACTACAATTTTTTCTCTCTGTGTAACGTCAAGGCAATATTAAAAATTTGTGCGCTGGTAACACACTAATGCTCGTATAATTTGTAAAATTTTACAAGCGGGTAACGAAACAATTTGAGAAGTAGAAATAGAAAATGTGAGAAGCGAAGCGCGTAAATTGTATAGGGAAAACAAGAAACTGTTTGAGAGAAAATGCAAAGTCCGATTGCGCAAAGGTTTCGTGGAGAGAACTTATATAGAAAAGTTAAAATGGAAAATTTAACGCTCGCGAAACGACTCGGACTCATGAAAGTCAAGTTGATGTTCGTATCCAAGTACCGTGACGAAAATGTAAGCGCTTCGCGAAAACAATTGTGGATAGTCGCGCTTGAATTACTCGACTTAATACTTAAGGAAATAAAACTTCTTTACAGATGATCTCATTTTCAGAAGCGCAAGCAAGAGACCCTTAAGAGATCTAAAGTAAACAAAACCTGAAGCAAATCTAAAATGGCGCATTTTATTCTAAATATTCGCGTCGACTGTACAAAAACTTTATCTAAATGCAATATTCCTTCAAAAACTACGCGAAATTGCTACGTTATGTGTATTCGAGAAAAGAATGCATCAGCATATGAGTTTGTGAACAAATGGCACTTTATAAAGTTGTAATAAAAACAATAAGTTACACGAACTAAGAAAATACAGTAATATTAACCATTCGTAGTAAATTGTTAGACAAACTATATAGAAAAATAGTAATGCAAATGTAGGTGATAAAAAATTAAACCGACTGAAAATCAAATTTAAGGATTGTACTCGTATACTTAATCGGTCTCGTTCTCATTCCTATCATTTGGAGCGCTCAGTCATTGCTCCATTGTTATAACAGTAATTCCGGTATACATGAATTAATGAGTTTTGAACTGGGGATTTCTCGATTTTATTTTATAGTTGTTGCAACCAAAACTTTAGTTGCAATAATTGTAAAATGATTTATTGAACTATGCACATTCATTTTACGATACATATAAAATTTGCATAGTTGTCATTCTTAGAGCTGCCATTAGTACGAATTTTTTTTCTCCGCGTGTGAATCTTAATGAGGCATGAGCGTTTTTAGTCCTCAGCACAAAATGACAAGTAATAAAAATTTCGTGCGGGTAACTAAGATTAGATAAAATAGGAATATGCTTCATACATATGCGCCATCATGCATGGCACATTCTAATTATGTTAAAGCCTTGGATTTTATCCTAAAATAAAAAAAAAGCGCATACACAAAACAAACCAGTAAATGTATCACGTAACTACTACTCAAAATACTCGTGAGTTTTTAAAGCTACATGCTTTTGTATTTTTGCGTCAAGTATATCGCAAGTGCTAACATTCGTAGCACTCGTAATATCGATGATATTTTGATACTGCACACGTCACAGTCGAAATGGCGCCGTTGATTTGATATCCATAAAATGTATAATTTTTTTAGAGAGATACATCCCTTTTTACGTACATATAAATAACAGTTTATTCAGAAAGAATTAAAATTTCCTGATTAATTATTATTCAATTATTTTGAATAATTGATACCAATGTGCCAGTAATTGATGTCGTACATGTTTCGCTCGTGATCGCGCGGTTCATCATTCTCAAGTGTTTACTGATGAACGCTTAGACTCCATAACTCCAGTGCGATGCAAAGAACGCAAGCCTTGACCCACTAATTCAAAGACAAGTGTCAATTTTAATTCAGACTCGTGCGCACACGTGCGCCTTTGCATATGTATTATGGTCATTGTACTCACGACTATCGGTAATTAATAAACGATATATTAGTTTCTATCGTTGCTTAATTCGTGCACATTAAAGCCTTTAACCTTTGTGTCCAAATTGATTGGCAGGGGCCAAGGATTTTTATTTCTGCATTAATATATAATACAAATTTACAAAAAAGTAATGCAAAAATCACAAAAAATACACATACAGACAAAAGAATTATTAGAGAAGATTAACGTCCCCAATAAAACTGCAACATTCTTCACAAATTATCATGCTTGAATTTATAATATATGTATATGATAAATGTAAAAAGAAGTATTCGTAGAGTGTGTGTGCGGGGGAAAAGGCGCGTACTCTTCAATAAATTGTTAACTAATATTTACCTTTTAAAAATAAGATTTTTTTAAAAATATCCTATGTACGATAAATACTTTTTACACTCGTCGAATCGTATAAAGTTACAAACAAATTATAAAGTTTATATATGTACAGTGTATGTATGTATGTATTTATCTAAATATTTATAAAGCGATAACGTTTGTAATGCGATAAAATTGCAAAGGAAAATCTGCAGTGTTTGCTTTTACAAATCGCACTGGCAGATATTGTATTTCCATTTTTATATTGTAATTCAGTTCGAGTTTATCTTTTGACATCCTATAGTTGGTACACGAGCGATGAAACGGATTTTCTAGCGTAAGCGGAGTAGAAAATCAAGTGCAACGCAATGAATTAGTATACCCTTTTGACAACGGCCGGGTCTATCCGGCTTTATCTCGTTCACGTTCGATGAGTCGTTCTGGCGATATATTTTGTTAAGCCGCGCTAACGCAATTACTTTTCGGGTCGCGAGCGTAGCCATCGAACGTGGTCACTATCGACGATCTGCATTATTAACGTCAATACATCATGGCCGAGGTCCATAATCCCGATAATGATGAAAATCAATAAGTGGATGGTTAATGGGTTGAGGACAAAGCACGCAGTGCGGTAAAGCGGAAGCTGATAACAACCCGCAAGAAAAATTGTGTACAGGCTGCAGTGAAAAAAAAAAAAAAAACACATACACAGCTTTTCCTCAAATCTATTTCTCTCTGCACACGGAAGAACGATTTAAAGATATTTAAAATATCTTGAAATTTAAGTGGACACAGAACCGAAAATAATTTTGTTGGGACATTAAAATAATTATGACGAATGTTGAAGCACGATGAGCGATGTCGCAAAAAGTTTTGACATTTTAGCAATCAGTTTGAGCGTACATAATTAATTTGATAGTTTAACAAAAATATTTTCAGATCTGTAAACCAGCTAAATTTTTTAACACTATAGCAGAGTCCGTTCTTTCCGTTTTTGACAATGTGACATGTTGCAAGAATTTGTATAATCATCAGCTACTCTCAAATATATGCGAAATAGCATAAATTGAGATGCGATAGTCCCAAAAAAGCCAAATTAATTTTGTACTCTTACATATCACGTACCGCGCGACGTTTATCTCTAATTTATTCGCGAACCACATTCGCCACAGAGATTTGGCGGTATATTATCATTCGTACTGAGACAAATCTAGGAACTAAGTAAGTTTAGTCAAACTTAGCTGAAATTCGCATAAATTAATATAACAAAGTTAGTAATATCAAGGATCCGATTATTACTAACTTTGATAGAGAATCATGGAATAAATAATAAATCGCTATATAAATTATAAAGGACTCATGATAAATTCGAGAAACTCTAATGTTCTCAGATAAAACGTAAGTCTTTCTTAATTTCCTTTTCAATGTTGAAAATTATTTAAAAAGAAGACGGTATTATTTATAATCAGTGTTGCGCTTAGATAATTAAAAATTATCTGGATAAAAGATAAATTACACTAGAAAAAATATATTGTTGTAATAACATACAAATAATTTGGTTAAAATATACTGAACAAAACTAGTTAATATAAACAAATATTTAATTAGTATAAATAAATATTTATTATCAATTGTATTTTGTAGAAGTAACAAAATTTTTTGTTGTATAAAACAAAATATTTGGTCGCAGTTAAAAAATGCCTCGACTAAACAGCCCTTGCTAAAAGTACTACATTTTTTTCCTGGTGTATCTTCGATAAGATAAAAATGATTTAATTTTAATTTATCCAGATAATTTTTAGACGTAATATCACTATTGAGCAAAACAACTTAGAATACGAAAACAACCTATTTATATTTTTATTTCTTAAGAAGATCTTTAACTAGTTTAATTTGTCGAAAAATATTCCTCTTTCTAAATCAGAATCAATGTATTAGTCATTGAAAGACAGTAAATAGTCTGATTCCAGTGATATACTGATTATATTAATTAATCAATGATATATGCATCGTCTTTTAGTACGTCTTTTAGTAACAATGCATTGATTCCGATCAATAAGATCAGTGATAATATATTGATTCCGATCAGTGAAAGTATTCTCTTACGGAATCGTTAAAAGAGTGAACAATCACTGATTATCACAGTTATGAGTACAGCAATGTTAATTAGTAAGATTTCACTGATTCAGATTTAGAGAGCGCTTTGTAATCAATATGTAAATAAAAATCAAAGTTAAAAACACAGAAGGAATATATAAACACATTATATAATGACTATAACAAAATTCTTTGTGAAAGTTTTCGAATTTACACATTTGGGGCAATTTTTATATTACGCTACTACTGTGACGTTCGCAACCTAAGCTGCGTTCCAATTATACTGCCAATATTAAAGATCTATAGTTCACGTTACTATAGATTTTTAGCATTGATAGTGAATTTCGGAATGAGATCCTGTTATATTACTTTTAAAAAACTTTCTTGTTAGGATAAATGGTACTTTGGAAGTTGAAGCAAAGAAAAATCTTTCTTTCACACACTCACACAAACATCCACACACATACGCGCGCACACACGCGCGCGCGCGCACACACACGCACACACGCACGCACGCACACTCGCAGTCTCGTTATTGTTGACATTATCTCAGATAATTTAAAAAAAAAGATTTTTATTTAAGATAAAGATTAAGATAATATAATATTACAATAAACTGAGAAATATAAATATGAAGATATGACTTATCTAGAAGATTATCTAGATACTTTTAATACGAGCAATGCTGCGTATAATATAAAAGACATTGTTTACAATATAATAACTGAATCGGATCGAATAAAAATACAACAGATAATCACAATATTGAAATATTTCGTATGAAAATAATATCTACGTATGGAACCGTGCAGTACAAAAAAAAATAACAGGTTTCAATCGCACTGCGGACAACTTGTGTATATCGTATTCGATAGCGCGGCGCGGTAACGAGCGTTTAGAAGTCCATCACAACTGACCGCGACGTTGCGGAAATGGAAGAGTACGTCTCTGAAATTGCATTTATCGTGTATATGAAGCGAATCCAGCGAAGTCCATAACGTACGAACGCGCGGGCGCGCGAGGCGCGTATGTTCGTCAGGTGCATCAATCTAGACGCGTCTGTGCCCGTGGATTTCACGTACGTGTGCACAACCGCGCCGTCTGCGAAATGGTAATGCGAGAAGGGAAGTTTGTGGAGTTGTATCCGTACGGAGAGTTGCCGACAACGACGGCGCGGTACGACACATTCTCGCCATTTCTAGCGGAATGATATCGCGTGTCGACTAATGCTCCCGTTGTTCCTCTGGTTACCGGGAGACGCATAAAAATCAATCCGGGACAGCTCGGCGGACGCTATTGCCGGGTCCCGCGCCCGCAACTGCGATATCCGCCTGCATAATTCGCGGATCGATCGCGATTCGTCGTGCGCGCTCGATCGCCGAAGAAATTTACGGCGCTCGTTATTCACTTTGTTATTCGTCCGGAAATGAATTCGCTGGGAACCAACCGAAGCGCGGCAATTATCGCGATTTATGTCGCGGATTAAACAAGGCACGGACGCGCGTATATTTACTTAATCAATTTGATTTGGTCTTTGGAGAGAGAGGGCTGTTTACGCACCGGGTTATCGGGTATATTCGATTTTAAACGGGCCACCGGCTATTGCAAGTGGCGAAAATAATTGATTGGTAATCTATCCACTGTATTACCATTACGCCGAGCTTTTGCGTAACGAAAGCTTCGCATAATTATAATGGTGCGCGCAATCATGCTATCTGTACAATTTCCGACGTCAACATTACACTTCATAATTACAGGTTTGAGTGCGAGAAGATACCAATGGCAGCTTGTTACGCGTGTAATTACTGCTATTAGTGGTAGAGCCGTTAGCGGAGGTAATTCGATTGAACGAATCAATGTGTTGTCGCTCGTCACAGTTAATCATCGGTCAAGATGCCTCGCTCATGTTATTCCTCATTTTACAAACGAAATCTGCAGCCTGTGTGCCTGGATACTCGATAAATCGATATCGCGTACATCGATACGTTTTTATATCGCTATCAGTTGAAAGAGGTAATCTCCGTGCACGGGTTAAAGCGCGCTGATGCAACGAGGCAAGGAAACTGCGAGCGGTTTTCAGTAGTTGGCATCACAACTCGATAATTGAATTATATTCGATATTGGCGATGAACGAGCCCCGCCTCAAACCTATATCAAATTAATATGCGCAAATAAGCAAAATTTGAATCAAATCGTCGCTGCAAAAATGTAGGTGGCCTTTATCGCGCACGGGCGAGCGGCGCGGTACGCGGCTACCGAATTTCGCCGTGTCATGCTGACATTCATGCGCGCACGATAAATCACTCTGACTTTTCAAAAACTGCCGGATAAGAGCTCACAATATTTTTCTAACGTCACATCTTTGATTATATCGCATGATAAATATGCGATTTCCGGCATTAATCAGTACGAAAATTCCAGATGCCCCCTCCCGAAGCAAGTTTCTTTCTGATCTCTTTCAAATTTTAATATTACAGCAACTGCACCAAGCCGAGCTTTGCAGTTCGAAAGAAGAGCGTCGCGGGTTCTAAACAATTACTCCCAAAGGGAAAACAAAGAATTTATTTATGTCCTATATACAATCTTTTAAGTTTTCTTCTGCGAAGTCCATTAGGACAAGTGTCTCGAGGAGTCGTAATTGTGACGTTGCCGAGAGAAGGCGAACTTGTGAGAGCGAATCGGGTTTGCGCGAACGAGAGAATATATAGCGCTACGAATAATTCGAGATATCGTTGCGCAAAGAGAGAAACTGCAGATTCGAGATTGACGGTGAGAAATAATTAAACTTGTGACTAACGACTGTTACGTTCTAATACATACATACGTACAAATATATATGCGTATTAAAGAATTTGGATATAAATTCAGAGCAGTTCTGTCCTCTCGTAAAAAACCAATTCCAACAACCTCTTTCTCTCTGCGCATTTAATTAGTTCACCTCGTAGTTCATGCACCGATCAAAATCGAGAAAGAGGCCACGCAATTGAATCCTGCGTTTCGCTTCGAGGTTAGTGATTGCCATTATTTTTATAAAATTATTTACATAATTATTCAAATGAAGCAATAGCTTCATCTTCAACTAAATTGTTACAACATACACTATCTCCATCTTTTAAATAAGAAAGTGTATCTTTTTCAAATTATCTAAAGATAATGTAAACAATAAAGAGAAATATTGTCCTTAGCCTCTCAACCTCCAAGTTACCTCTCATCCTAACAGGAGAATTTTTCAAGGCGATAACAGAGGAGCGTACCAAAATTCACTGCCAATACTGAAAATCTATAATATACCTGACGTGACTTATAGTTTTTTAGCACTGATAATGTACATCGCAACACTACTCTGATTACACGGATCAGTAATAATATAAAATAAAAATTGCCCCAAAACTAAAAATTTGAAAATTTCTACGAAGAATTTTGTCAGTCATATAATGTAAGTCATATTCCTTCTACTTTTTAACGTTGACTTTTATTTGCGCATTGATTCAAATCCGGAGAGAAATATTTTTTTAGATTATATCATTCGATCTGATCAGATTAACTTAACTTATCTGAAGAACGTTTGCTCTTAAGAGAAAAATAAAGATTTGGAAATGAAAATAATAACACATTTTAAATTCTTTTGCTCAATAACAATATAATCTAAAAATTATTATATCTAAATAAAACCATAATTTTGTAATTTTTTATCTGAATAAATTAGAATTAAATCCTCTTATCTAAGATACATTTACATATGTAATTTATCTTTATCCAGACAATTTTGAGTTATCTAAGTGTAACACTATTCGCGACGCACTTTATGCGTTCATCGCGGACGATTGTTTCGATACTCGAAATTCACGAAGGAATGACTGCACGCACGGCATCGTCGCGATCGCGACGCCGATAGATTCCGTTTCCGGCGCCAAGGCGGTCAGTATCCGCGGTCGCAACTGTAACGCCAGATAGATACCGGACTGCCATCGACATTCCTTCGCCTCGCTTCCGCGATATTCAATACGCGTTCCATTCGCCTGACCTCGAAATCCCTCCATTCCACCATTCTCGCGCAACCTCTCTCCCTTGTAGTATCTCTATTCACGCGAGAGAAGCGGCGGCGGCGACGACGACGACGACGACGACGACGTCGTCGCCGGTTGCCGTCGTCGTTTTCTCACCCGCTCCCACGCCGACAAAAGGTCGATCGAATGGTGAACGCGCGCCGAGCGAAATAGCAGGAACTAGTCGAGAGCCGAGAGTCGAGAGAGCTCGCGATAGAAAAGCAAGAACGAGACAGACATGCTCCGATGACCAACTGTTTCCAGAAGTTTCAATCCGCGATTTCGCGCAAAATACGCAAAATATAGCATTCGTCGTGTTCCTCCCGGTCTGTTAAACGTTTATACAATCGAAGCATTTGCAATTCGTACATTCTCTATAGAACGAGTTGAAACTCTCCGGACATAACGCGATTACGAAGATAAGGGATGCGTTACACATTTTTACTCGATGAGTTCGATATGAACGAATAACACTAAATGACATAATTGAATAAGTTTCGCAAAATTATATATTTATTGGTTATAAATAAAAAATGTTACATCAAACATTCAATAAACTTAATGAGACAAACGGAGAAATAAAATAACAATCACCAATGTATTATTTATGATCGATGATATCGCAATATTTTATTAATTCGGAAACAGATATACTTTTTTTTTATATAAACAATAACCTGGGATGATTTTTATACTCCAGTTAAAAGTCATAATTATTTATTAAATATTATATATTATTCATTATTTTATAATTTATTAATGTCTAAGGACATTATATACAAGAGATTGAATCAATATTTTTTTCTAAAAAAAAAAGTATGGAAAAATTACCAAAATATTAAACAAACGAAAGAAGCACATAAAACAGTTTATTACGATAGTTATATGATAGTTATATGATAAAATTCATTAAGATCATACATATGTTTAAAGGCTTATCAAAGAATAGTAATTAAAAAGAAAGAAAACACACTATATTTTATAGAAATTTAAAAGAAGGTTATGTCGCTATCATATAAAATTATTTATATTTGTCTTTACAAAATTATTAAAAATGTTTTATTTTTATTATAATATATTGTTTCACATAAACATAAAAATTATATAAAGTATTTTTCAATAAAAGTAAATATTGATACAAGTACGATACAAAGTTATAAATAGCTTATAACACTTTTCAACTCGTTTAAACTAATTATTTAGAATTTATGATATAAACACTACTTGATTTATTTTATAATATACGAAAAGGGATTATCTGAAGTGTTTCTTTCTCTATATACATCCCTTCGTCGGTATTATAAAAATATGAGTCACAATTTTTGTTTCAATACGCAAACAATACAAATTGGGCCCTGCAATTTCCGAATGAACGATAAACGTGTACTTTGGATCAATAAAAAAATTTGCTGCGACGCGGACGTTTCATTTTTCTAGCACGTAAAGGAATATCCCAGGTGATTATTCTCTGGTGAAACATTTAGAACATTTGTTCATTCCTTGTTTCAAATTATACACATTATATTTACCGATTCCTTCATTCTTGTCAAATACCAAAGACGCGCTCCTTTTTAGAGCTCTCGGAAGAGCCTGCATTTCACCTCTATTCACTAAGCGACACGTAACACAACCACGCCGTCGCACGTAATTGTGCCGTCGCGAGATTACGTGTGTGCCAAGTTTCAATGGGAGTGACATCGAGAGAATTGACCGAACGGATATCGGCGATAACCGAAAAGTGCAGGGGCGGTGTGCGCGAAACGTCGATAGCAGTGTCTGCCGGCGAAGCGGTCTGAGGACGAGAAACGGGCGAGAGGGATGCTGGATATCCTCGCGAGGGAACGAACGGCCGAAGGATGGCGAGGGGGAGGAGGGGTGGAGAGAAAGAGAAGCTTAAGCTTTTATCGCGACGCTCGAATCGGAGACGAGGCAGTTTGTTGCGCGCGTGAATTTACTGCCGAGATCCCGTTGACTGACTAGCATCAGTCGCGGAAGATGATATCTCCATTGTCGGACGCGTCTACCTCGATAGAACGGTACGAACGAGAGAACCGTCGGATCCGCATCAGCAAGGGAGCGACTGTCGCGGCGCAGCGAGACGGGCCGACCTTCCCCCTCGTTAAGCTTACTCTTCGATTTATCTTCGCGTTTGCTTTTTTGCCATACTTTATTTGGCTTTATTTCCTTTCCTTTCTCGATACGCGTTGCGAATGCTCTTTAACGTCGGCTCCTTCCCTAATCCTTTCGCTTGTACGTCGCGGTTTGTACGGATCGCGACGACGGTGCCGCAGCGAGTTTACTGTTAAATAAGTCGCTTTCGTGCATTTATCTTCGTACGACACGGTAGTGCGCCCTGACGTTTACTTAGCGCGATAAATCGATCGGTATTAACCTTTAACTCGAGGAACGAATGATACGTTAGTGAACGACATGGTACAAATAGCACCGCGATGCATTTTGTACAGAGGAGCGTCAAACGGACGATAAGATGAGTTATAAATTGTCTACAGTCCGTAGGCTCTTATATATCGATAAAGATTTGTTAACAAAATCATATTTGTTTACATAAACCATGATGCAGCCGACATTTGACGGAGACACGTCACATATTTATTCTGTATTCAGCACTGCGCTTAGATGACTCAAAATTATTTAGATAAAGCTAAAATGAATTACATGTAAATGTATTTTACGTAACATTTTAGGTAACTCATAAAGACGATTTAATTTTAATTTATCTCGATGAAAAATAAAACTACATATTATCTAGATAATTTATTTCTGAACATTTATTTCTTAAAACGAAAGTTCTTCAAATAATTTAATAGAAACAAAAAGTATTCCACTTTGGATTTGAATCGATACTATTACAACTTTAGCGGAGTTTTTATGTTGTACTGATCTGTGCAATCTGAACTGCATTCCGATTTACATTGCCAGTGTTGAAATTTATAATTCACGTTACGTATACCATAGATTTTCAATAGATTGATATTGAATTTTAGAACGCAACCCTGTTGTTATCATTGAAAAATTCTGTTAGGATAAATGATAACGTAGAGATTGAGACTAATAATATCTTATTTTCATTATTGTTCACGTTATTTTAGATAACAATAAGTGAGAAAAAACTTATTTTATCTAAGGTAAAGATAATATATATTATAATCTAGACGAAGATAAGATAAAGTTATCTCCTTATCTAGATAATTTTATATAATATGAAACACTGCCTGTATTAAATCGCGCAGCTTTCCATATAGTTAAGTGACCACACCTTCTTTATTGTTAAAGGCAGTCCTTTATATCAGATAGTTATCTTTTAAATTTATTTATTTTTTCATAACTCAATTTTATTTTTTATTTTAACAATATTTGGAGCAGAGTGAAAAACCCTAGTTAAAGTCAAAACATTTTATTTTTGCGTTTACACAAAATATAACTATGAAATAAATTGTTTAGAATTTTGTTCGGAATAATTTTTGAAGAAATAATTATGTGCACTTAAAACAATCTAAAAAAAATCTTTAAAAGCTTACCTTTTTCATTTTTGTTATAAAAGTATAATATAAAAAGACAAATACAATATGATAATATAAATGAAAAATTTATATATATTTACATAAACATAATTTGCTTTGTCTTTTAATAATTATATTTGTTTTAATTTTTTATGTGTGAAAATTATTGTATTTAGATTAGATCTATTTTATTTATTATTATTTTAAACCTATTTCATATTTAAATCAAGAATTTGTCCTAACACAATCAAATCAGTTAGAAACTGTTAGAAAATTAAAATTGTGTAGTATCACGGTACTACGCAAGAAAATTTCGTAATGTGCAGACAGTCAAACTAGAAAATTTACAGATTTATTCTTTATTTTTCTCAGGAAAATATGATTACCGTACATTATAACCGGCAGTTAATTCTACCGCGAGTCCTCGAATTTTGTCGCATAGAGCTGAGAAACCGTTAGCGATTGACAGGCCAAAGCTAGTCGATTAATGGCAGCGAATACGGAGGTATAGAAAAAGCCGGACAGGCCGGTAACGAAGATGACAAGCGGAGATGATCTCCACTGCTGAGATGCTATCGACTTGTCGAGGTACAGAAGACGAGAAACCAATTCTCGCGCGAGAGATGGCAGGCGGTAGCGCCTATCGCTCCTTTCAGTCGTTAAGTCTACTCCTGTTTATCTACCTTTTTTTGCGTTTCTCTTCGATTCTGTCCCACAGTCCTTTTCCATTTCGAGATCGCTCTTCCTTAACCGCAAAAACTTTCTTCTCTCACATCTGTCGCGCGCACTATGTCGACGGAACTTCAAAGAGTCCCTAGACTAACTCAGTATCGTTATACACATCACGTGTGTGTTCGTGTAGTCCGCGGTGTGTGGGTGCTTAACTATGTACGTACCTAAAGGCAAGATCGAAGCAGAGTTCGATCAAAATGTAAATAGCTTCTCTTTCGAAGTGAATGCGATTCCATGCCGATTGGCCTCGAGATATAAGAGCGTACTTTTAATCTCACGAATAGAAAGTGGCAGGTAAACCAAGAAAATAAAGATTGGAAAATCTGTCAAAGACGAATAATTTCTTCATGAGCAATATCCAAGTAGCGCTTGGGCAGAAATTTTAATTCGCGGACGCCGACTATCCCGTCGGATAATATCGCTTGAAGTCACGACATTCGGTTTCGGTTACATTCGTATACTTACATCATGGATGATGGATCGTTTCATCGTGACTGACAGAATGGTGTCCGCGAGAGAACCAGGTGTCAAGGCTGAGGTTTATTTATGCTCGCAGAGACATTCGCCGCGTCGGTGTCAAGAGATTCGTGCTTACCAGGCGAGTGTGTGTGTGTGTGTGTGTGTGTGTGTGTGTGTGTGTGTGTATTTATACCTTGTGCGCTGTATCTCGCGTGTGTTGTTACAAGCGCGTACGCCTCTGTCCTTCGTTTCACTACGTACAATGCACGTTAAGCTCTCGTATTAAAGTTATTCAGCGAACAGATCATTGCGCTTTTACCTTCCACAAACTTACATTCCATTACGTCTCCTGACAATTATGCATCCCCCTTCCCTCCACGTATGTTTGCACAAGGCAAAGGTATATAAAATTGTATCAAGTGTTGTAATTAGATAACTTAAACTGATCTAGATGAAAAATAAAATAAATTTAAATTTTAGGATAGAGATTTAATATTAATTTATCTAGATAAAAGATAAAATTATATATTTATTTAAATAATTTTTAGATATTACTAAAATTATCTAGATAAAGATAAGATAAATTATATGTAAATGTGTTTTAGATAAACTAAAAATAATTTAATTTTAATTCATTCAAATAAAAGATAAAATTATACGTTTTTATCTAGATAATTTTTAGATATCACTAAAATTATCTAGATAAAAATAAGATAAATTACAAGTAAATGTATTTTAGATTAACTAAAGAAGATTTAATTTTAACTCATCTAGATAAAAAATAAAATTATATATAGTTTTATTTAGATAATTTTTAGGTATCACTACTGAGAAAAACAATTTAGTATATGAAAATAATAAATGTGTATTTTTACTACTAAATCTTAAAAATATTCCTCTTTAGAGTTAAATCAATATATAATACACACAAATAAAAAATTAAAAAATAGAAAAAAATATATAATTTACATTATATAATGACTGACAAAATTTATTATAAAAAATTTCGAATTTATAGTTTTGGGGCATTTTTTATACTGCATTATTATTGATACTATCTGGACTGCGTTCCGTTACTGTCAGTACTAAAAATCTACAGTTTATATTACTATAGATTTTCAATACTGGTAGTAAACTTCAAAACGCAATCCTAGTGTTATCACTCTGTAAAATTTTTTTATTAGAGTAAATAATAACTCAGAAATTGCTGAAGACAATACTTCTCATTCTCGTTATTGCTGACATTATTTTAGATAATTTAAAAAAGATAACTAACAATAAGATTTCTTTTATCAAAGATAAAGATGAAGATAATGTACATTATAATAATTTAGCTAAAGATAAGATAAAGCTATTTTTTATCTAGATTATCATCTAGATAATTTTATTTTACGGCAAACACTGACTTGTGATTTTACAATTTTTGTTCGCTCCCCGTTCATCCAACAAACAAATTTTATTCTGTTACCAAAGCACTTATATTTATGGAAACAGTTAATAATGTAGATCCGCTGAAAACTCGGGATGCTTATCCGAGCGTTCGTTCTACGACCGCCCCACGATATGCAGACGAAGCCAATTTGCATACACGACAATACCGGCGCGCGCACGGATACCGTTCTCTTTGATGCCTTGACAATTGCGTTTTAATCGAAGTGCGCGAGTATGTCGGCGTTTTCTCGAATGCGCGCGCCCGCGCGCGCGCGCGTCATCCTCGAAAGCGACGCGTGGATTACTCATCAACGAGCGCGATAATCAGGTCTTAAGCTCCCAGTCTAATTAGTAGTTAAGCCTTTAGCGCCGTGGCATTAACGGAGTTGTGCATGCGCAAAATCCTTTCTCCGATCTAACAAATCTTGTTACGCCTCGGGAATATTCGTTAACAGATAATATTCTTCCAGCGTTTACGCGGATATTTTGAGGGGATTTGCGTGCATGTAAAATCTGTATTCGTACGCCCGTATTCGGCACCACGTTTAGCCATAAACGTGGCAGTCGGGCACCGAATTGTATTTACCTAACATGGAGTTTGTAGTCAATGTAAACACGCGATAGGAATGAAACAGCTACATTTAGAATTGCATACATGGTGTGAACATGCAAACAAATGCAGATGCTTTTTATGTACTCTAGCATATCACACGAATTATCAATAAAAATAGTAATAAAGGGACAATAGACAAATATTTGTTACCTTTAATCCCCCCCTCCAAGTTTTATTAAAAACATGTAGAATAATGCAAAAATGTATTTTAGGAAAAAATATTTCCACGACCTAATTTATCCGTGCTGCTTATTGTTAGTATTTCATCTTCATGGAAATTAATCCCGAACCCGTCAGATTTGGTACGCAATTATTAATCGCTAAATGGATTGTGCTTCAATCCTGGCGAAAATTTTCGATCAAATATGTCGCAATTTTTATTCACGTTTACATATAAAGTAATAACAATTTGCTTTTTTCCAAAATTGCTCTTTTGCATAAATGTTCTAGACTGCAAAATGCTGCGATCACTTATTCGTATCGAAAAAGCGCAGCCAAATGCATTTTAGAATTGACCTCTTTCGCTTCTGGTGTAAAGAAACCGCGTTAAGTGGTACAGCTCGTTCGTTCATTCGTTGCCAGCTATCAATTAAGAATTTAATAAATGTCACGCCGGTCCGCAAGGAGTAATCAAATATTTTAATGAACCGGAAATGCGCCAACTTTCATTTCGCGCTGATCTCACTCGAGCGGAGGCAAAAGCGTAAATTAACTGAATACAAACGTAATGAGCGAGGTATCGGAGTTGCGCGTATATTTGCAACATGGCCACTGAAAGGATACTTTATTTTACGTTAAAAATGCGAATAACAGAAGCAAAATGTACAAATATAAACAATGTGCACGTTATAAAGAATAAAGTTTCTTGTCCTATAAATTAATTAATGTTAGCAAATGAAGAATAAGCTTCTCTCTTAAAATTTTTTTTTCCTTCCAGTGTCACATATAATATGAAAAATCTTTTAAAAATTCTGACGAAAATTTTTCGCAGAATTTTTATACGAATTAGTACTTTTCAGAAATACCGAGAAAATATATATCTTTTGTCAGAATTTTTTACATACGTACGTGAATTATGAAACATGTTTAAAGATTCGTATAAAACAATCTAAAAAATTTTCTAAAAAGTTTTAAACTTATATAGAAATTCTGAAATTTACATAAAAGGTCTGAAAAATTCTGAGACAAATTTAATAAAAATTGATGAAAAGTTTTCTTTAGAAAAATAATTTATTTATTTTTTAACTTTTATCAGAAATTTTGAAAATTTTGAGAAAAGATGTAGATTTTTTCGATATTTCTGAAAAGTATCGAATTCAAAAATTCTAAGAAAAATTTTCACCAGAATTTCTAAATTTTTTCAAATTAAAGAAATAAATATTTTGTTTCTTAATTTGTTGTACAGTAATAGACAGTACACTGCAAATCCAAGTGTGTAAAATGTGTAGTTACTTCTTACGCATTTACATTTCTAATGCATGTAATGAAATGTACGCGTGTAATTCTCGTATACATTTTTACACGCTTAGATGTGTATCAATATTAAAATACACGTTTAAGCATATGAAAACATCACGCGCGCATAAATGCGTAAAAACTAACAACATATCTTTACACACAGAAATACACACTTGGATTTGCAATAGGTAGTGTCATCCCCGAGACCGAATCGCACGCTACGAGAAAATGGTTACGATGTATAGGAAACGGCAGTAGACATAAACATCGATACGTCGCAATTGCAGGGCCCAAAAGCACAAATCTTGGACAACAGTTATGAAACGATCGACGAGACGAGCGACGCGAGCGCGTCGCGAGCGATTAATACCGCGCGAGTAAATAACAACAAGTAAATGATAGGTTACTTACCCCTCCCCCCGGTCGCGCCGACCGACGCCGACCAAGCCTTTGCTGCTCCTCCTCTTGGAATCCTTCGCGGCTGCTTCTCCATGGCACTTACATGACTTACATACCGATCTCACGCGCGCGCGTTTATTACCGAAACACAACGAATAAAGAAGCAATTGCGCAAGCCGTGCGTAATTCCCGATTAAACGCGATTCGAGCGAGAGCGTTTCGCTGCGCTGCGTCTCCGTGGCGTTCCGTTAGCGGGAGAGAGCGACGGATGACGTCAGCGTCACCTCGGCAACTTCACTCCGATTCACCGCCGCGACACGACGCGAGTCAATCTAGAGTTGAGGTGCCGAATCGACACGGTTGACCTTCACCTTCTATATATATATCGAATATAACATATTAGCACGCGTTACAAATAGCCAGTGCGTGCACGAAAATCGTCTCTATTAACCGTCTCGAATTCGGCCTCTTAACCCTCGCTTGACTCGCGCGGTAAATCGGAGTGAAGTTGACGCCGTGCGCCGTCGAAGCTCTTTTCCGAAGTCAACGGAACGTCTACGCTCTCGAATCGCGTTTAATCGGCCTGCGCAATTAGATCTGCATTCGTTGCGTTTCGGTGAACAAGTGAGGGCGTGTGAGATCGCGTGTAGGCGCTATGGAGAAGTAACGCTGCCAGGGATTCCGAGAAGAGCAGGAGAGCCTTGATCGACGTCGGGGAAGGGGGTGAGTAACCTATATCATTTACTTGTTTGTTTACTCGCGCGGTATTAGTCGCTCGCGTCGCGTGTCTCGTCGACCGTTTTACATCATCGCTGTCCAAGATTTGTGGGCTTGGGCTTGCAATTGAAATGCATCTGTCGCAGGCAAATAGCAATTGTAGGAAAATAGTATCTGACTAGGCAAATAGCATTTGCCTGCAGGTTAGGTCAGGTTAGAATAAATTACATAATTTTTGTGTTTTTAATTCTCTACTTTAAATACACGACATGCCTGCTTGAGAAACACAAAAATTCTATAATTATTGGGTTTTTAAAGCAGGCATTTTGTGTTTTAATTTTAAGCCATTTGACCAGGCAAATGCTATTTGCCTAGTCAGATACCATTTTCCTAAAATTGCTATTTGCCTACGACATATCGATGTTCATACCTACTACAGCAGAGTCTCCTTAATTTTGACTGATGGGGTGATAAGAGCGGAATGCCAAAGTTACAGAATACCATCACCACAGCACGAGTCCACCAATCACCGTGTACTTGCGCGAGCAAAGTTTTTCGATACGACACATATCAGAGTTGCCCTACGCATCGTTTGAACGGTTGAAAAAAATATGCGCGTATCACATAGCGCGTATCACATACGCGCATTGACGTAACAAACGGTTCCATCGAGTCCGCAGGTCACAAGTACTTAAATCCTGACTCGCGTCGCCGGGAATGAGATGAAAAGCAAGAGAAATGGCATCGCGTAATCGACTTGCGGTAGTCGTCCGCATTCCACGATCGCGATGGCATAACAGCGAGCCTTTCGTAGGAAGCACGACAGAGAAGCCGCCGACATTTCACTTTCGTCTCCTTTCTACCGCGATCGACAAAGCGATTCTAATGGCGTCGCGATGCGCTCAATCAGGAGGACCGCAGGTGTTAACAGTGCGGAGAACGCGCTCGCCCAACGAATCTTAAGTAGGAAACCCTCCACGCAACGAACGCGCCTGCCTATGTGCGTGATCAATCGACCCGAGAATCGTAATGCGTTATGAACGGACGCGCGATATGCAAATTTCGGCAAACAAACGTGAAAAGCGTGATGCAATAGATGTTAACATATAATATACGCAAACTTGACCAGCTATCCCAATTCTGCACAATTTGTAAACGGAGCTAATTGAGCTGTATGTGACATACGATCATAATGTTGACAATTATTATAAGGGAATGAAAATGTCATTAAAATTCTAATTGCTTAATCGCTATTTGTTCCGTAACACAATTTACGGCAATCATCAATTCCATTTGCTCTGTAAATGACATGCATTTTTTATCTAAACGCAATCTAAACGCAACAGTCCATTTAATGTCGCATATATTGTATATTTAACTAATAACAAAGTTAATTATCCTTATGAAATATTATGAAAGCACAGCGCGCGCTAGGAAAAAGGTCTCGTTGGAACAACAAATAATTTAATTAAAATGTACCCGACGAAACTATTTAGTTAATATAAACAAATGTTTAGTTAATGTAGAAAAATATTTTTTTTATTTACATGTATTCTGTTAGAAAATTTTTATATAAAACAAAATACAAACATTTAGTGCCTTCAATAAAAACTGTTTAATTGCGACATATTTTAATAGCAATCAAATGTTTTTTTACATAAAGGAGAACAAGGTATAGCTATTGTGGACATTACGTCTACTCCTATTATTTCCTTTATGAAGTGATGAATTCTAACAATTGCTATACAATTATTCGTTTAGTTCGCCGTTTTTTAATGGTACTAATATGCCAATACATAATACCTGACAATTGTTACAATGCATTTATTTACTTTTGAGCGCTTCTAAATTATTTCAAGGTACATTTTAGTACGAAATTACACATACTTCTTCATTGTTTTTAAACTTAAACGTATTATCACACAAATATATGTACATTCGAGTGTTTTTTTTTGTCATTTAACTTTTTATTCGGCTGTACAAATTTCTCGAGTTATGGAAAGTTAAACAATAACGTGGGATTTTGTTAATATCGTTTTTTCAGCGAAATTTTCATATCAAAATATTTCTTCGATAAATCGATTGTTATTCTAAACGGCGGTGTTCAAAAATTTAGAGATATTTTATGCTTGTTGTTTTATGTTAAACAGGGATAGAATAATATTTCTAATAATATCTTTAAAGTTTCTTTAACGCAGGAAAATTCTAAATAATGGAAAATTAAAAATATATAATTTTGTAACAAAATACTGTGCTCTTTTTAACTAAATCAATTTTTTTAAATTATTTCTGGGCTAGCGATATCATCACCAGTTTTTTTTTCCACCAATTGTGTGTTACATTAAAAAAAAAATCATTTTTTAAGTAATAAATATTTCATTTTGAGTCTAGAATCTGTTGAATAACATTTTGACGAATATAATCGTTCACGTTTCAATATAAAATATTGATTACAAACAAAGTTATTCGATAAAATGGAAATGGATGCCATATTATCCTCTTCTCCTCTAACAAAAAAATTTACTTGCTCCTACAAAATATAAATACTTATGAATAAAAAAATATTTGATTATATTAATTCGTTTTTGTTCGATACATTCTAACCAAATTGCAAAACATTTTCCCAGTGGGCGGAAGAGCCGTTTTCCACACTACAAACGTTCCGAAAATGACGTATTATGTATCTAATCCCCGAGACACGGCAAATTTCAATAAGCAAACGTAAACTCGAGGCGCCAGTGTTGAAAAGACTTATGATAAATTTGCATTTGACATTCATTGCATCGTTCCCTTCCGTTAGACGTTACGTACTTGGGTAAGAACGTAACGCAAAGGCTGAAGAATATCTCTCTGGGAGGATATATTATATTACATTACATTTACCATACTGTTGGAATACACCGGTATTATGCAATAAATGTCAGTAGATGTAAACCTAGTATTGCGTTACTTTCGGAACAAACGACTCATGCAATCTCGCGGTCTCAACCGCGGCCGCAGTTTGACAGAACACAGCGGAAACCGGGAATTATGAGACTGATTCGAGCTCGGTCGGACGATTTTATTACACCGCAAGTATGGTTGTTCTGCCGGAAAGTCGGTAACATACATCGACGGAATATATATATATATACGTAAAATTGCGCATTTTATATATACACATAATGCGCAATGTACATAAAAATCCAGCTGCATGCTGCGCCTAGCTCGAATAACGAAAATTCGCGACTATTCTTTCCGCGCGTATCGCGGCGCGTCCCGAAACCGCGAAACTTTTCGCATTTCCCACGAACGGTTCTTTATCTTCCGCAGAGTGCTCGCAGTAAAACCGACGTTCCACGATTCGACGATCGCACATGCATAGCGTCCACTTATACGCGTGTTCGCTCGTGAAGTTTTCGAGTACATATGTTCGCGCGCGTGCGCACGATTGCCCATGAGAAACTTTTGTTCGGGGATCAAGATTAAAAGCCGCTCATAAAATTGTATAAAATCGTTCGTAAAAAAAAAAAAAAAAAAATGATCGGCCCCTAGCCGGCGGCGTATACGAGTGACCGCATTGTTGCACATATATCACTGCGTTGTAGAAATTTAATCCAGTACAACTGGCGTAGTGATGTAAATCAGACGTAGCCAACCGCGAGCGAGAGCGGTCGATCGATCGATTGCTAAACGATTCGCAATTGGCCTCTTTACAAGAGGATTGGTCATTGAAATGTCAGCAAGTGCTCTCAATACTTTCGTATATTCCTCCATTCCTCTAATAAGCATCTCCGGAGTACGCCTTCTTATAATCTCTTACACTCTCTTCTTCAAATTTACATAAGATTCCAATTTTTATCATCATCCTTATCATAAATTTATATTTTTCTTGAAGAACCAAATGTCAATTTGTGTAAAAAATTTCATATGCCGTTTATATTTTTATTCAAAATGTCATATTTCTACGCGGAAAAAAACGGTTTTGCTAAAGTATCTAAAAGTATAGTTGGATAAAGATCTAAAAATAATTTTGTAAGAACATAAAAATAATAACATTGGACTCTCAAATTGAATTGCTAAAATGTAAAAATTTTTTACGGAATTGCTCATCGTGCTTGCATATCCGTTACAATTTATTTTGATGATCCAGAAAAATTGTTTTCAGATCTACATCGAGTTAAATATTTAGATACTTCAACAAAATCATATTTCCATGTATATATATATATATATATATATATATATATATATATATATGTTAAAGGGAAGGTGATATTACGGTCCATTATAAATTCTAATTACTTATGGAATTACTTGTTTACTAGATAATATATACTAACCTAACTAATACATAACCAGCAATTTGTAATGAGTCATTTTTATTTTTGAACAAACAGCCGAAGCTTTTTCAAGATACATAGAATTTACAGTAATAGATAACAAAGCCAAGCTCGCTTTATTGTGTTTAATCAATCGAAGTGTATAATCAATCGAAGATTGAACAAAATTGAACGTTTCAACTTACACAGAGTCTGAAGAAAACTCTGTGTAAGTCAAAACGTTCAATTTTGGATAGAACAATTTAGAAGATTTAGACATATTCAAATATAAATGAAATATCCACATGATAAAGGCGTACTTTAATTTGCGCGTTATTGGCCGTTAACCTTCGATTAATTACGTTTATATACAGGATTTAATTACGCAGACTTTCTCATTCTTTTTAAACTCGAGCGTATTATCACAGGAATGTGTATACGTTAGTGTTTGTTTTTGTTACTTAATATTTTTTTTTACTCGGCTGTACATATTTCGAATTATGCAAAGTTAAACAATGGCGTAGGATTTTGCTAATGCAACTCATTAAGCGTGCTGATGATTTTAACATGTCTAATACTTCTTTTTCGAAGTTTTCATGTTAGCCGATAAGTTGATTGTAGTTCTACTGCTTATCTATAATTTACATTACAGATTTTCAGTTGCTACGTACACACGTTTGCATATATACTGCAATATTTCCTCTTTATTTTCAATAAATATACAATTTTATAACAGCTGTTCTTCTTTCAAACAGAATCAATTTTTAAAATCTAGTTTCTTGGTAGGAAAGGGATATATCGATCTATTATGCAGTATTTTTATAAATAACGTTCTAAATAAAAAATATTTTATAATTTTAAAAGTCTAGATCGATTAAACGGCACTCTAACAAATATAATCGTTACGTTTTTAAATTCAAATGTTGATTATTAACAAAGTTATTATAGAAAACGTAAATGAGAGAAAGAGCTGCAATTATAAGGGAATCCTTCTTCTACATGTATCTTTTTAAATATATCGTATTTCAGTTCTGGATTTTTATAAATTGAAATTCTAGCGAAACAAAAATCTTCTGAAATAAAATGCCTCACACAATTACCTCGCAGAGTCCATTCCAAATGCTTGGACCTTAAAAGTGCCATGCTAAAAATGCATATTTAAAAGAGATCTGTATCAAAGTCGTAGGCGCCGCTTTGCTGCCGCGAAGCAAGCAGACTTGATCGTTTAAGTCATGCACAGGCGCGACGGCGCGGTACACATATTCCACGTTTATGCACTCGTAAAAGATTTACGAAATGCGATTTTCGCGGCACGCTAGGCTAGTAGGAGCGGTTTACGTGCGCCACGCTGGCAACCGTTAGCGACGCCGCCGCTGCCACGCCAACAGTGCAACCATAGTAACAGCAGCAGCAGCAGCAACCGCCCGTTGCTGACAAGCAAGTCAGATTTAATGGTTGCTCCTGCTGACGTACATTTAAATGTGCATTAAACGCAGCCACGTGACACGGGAAGAAAGACGGAACACCGTTTTCGTAGATGACAGACTTCTGCGGCTCCGAATGTGAATTAAATGTAACAGCTGCCTCCTCATCCCAACGTATCATCCGCCGATGACACGGATTCGGATAATTAGAAGCATCTGCGGATTCATCGTTCTCGTACGAAGTGACATGGTTAGTTACCACGCGACTCAGACGGAAACTAATCCGAACTATCGCAGTTTCCCTCAGCCGCAGATTCTTTGAAAGGTGAAGATTCGAAAGCTGTATAACTTGTTCCCCAACTTTGTAACTTGCCAGTAATCGCCTGGTTAAATTCTAATTTAACAACGTATCGGAGGGCTAAATTTTATGGCTAAATTTTATTTTTTTTGCAAAATAAATAAAGCCTTAGTTCGCCAAAAGTGTTTACCTTCGATCACATGGATGACATCTTGTGTCGTGTCATCTGACAGCGATATTTAGTAAATTAGATCTACAATGTTGCACGGAAAGAGGAGTTTCGCTAAAGTCAGAGCTGGTAAAATTTTACCCAGCCCAGTTAAACCCATCGGTTTTAATTAAAGTAAAAAACATATTAGAACCCACAATCGGGTTTCAGTTTGTTATTATACGCTCAAACAGGTTAAAACTTTTTGCAGCATTGCTCATCATGCTTGGACGTCAATAATAACTATTTTAATGATCCAACAAAATTATTTTCAGATCTCTATCTAGCTCAATTTTCAGATACTTTAGCAAAATCGTTCTTTCCACGTGTGTGCACAAGTATTTAGAAATGCTGGAGAAATCTATTCAAAATTAAATAGATCAATTTTTTTAATATCATAGAGACAAATATGTAATGGATAATATCTAAAATTTATCGTGGATTTCGTTTATCAAGAACGAAGATTTCCGAACGCCAGCAGTTCATATCGTCAGACGTTGGCTCAGAGCGGAGATGTTTGATCTATTTGGAACGCGTGCCTATTCGTAATGCGATCGCATATTCCCATCGCGCGCGGCCAATCCCGAATCCACCACATCCAGCGGCGGCGACGATAATGAAGAGAGCGGCGTCGCGTGAATTTAAAAGCGCGCGTGACAAGAGCGAGAGCATTTAAATGCACCGTACACGATACGACGAGAGATATACGTTTACGTAACGCGCGCGCATCGCTCGAATCTCTAACCGCGCGCCGACGATTTTTACGGCCGCTTAATTAAGAGATACGAGCCGCCGCGGTTCGACGATTTAACGCTGATTGAGTTACTTAATCCCGCGCGGCTCGCCTTGCCGACGACGAACGCGCGTCTCTCATATACGCGCGTGTTCACCGCGCCCGCCAGAAATCAACTTGAGAAACTCGGCCAGTCTTCGCGGCCTTTCGAAACGCGATAACCGCCGGTCACAAGTCTCTCGCGGAATTGCAAATGCGACGACGCGACGCGACGTCTACCAACGTCTACCGCGATCGACTGAAAAGAGGTTTTAAATATAGTCGACGTTTGAAAATCGGAAAGAGATTTCATCAGTGTGTAAATGAAACGGAATGACGTAAAACAACGATGAATATTTCAAGAAGTACCATTAACAGCTTCCCATAAATTTTCGTTACGCGATTATTTCTATTAATATACACTAGGATAAATATTTTGTTGTAACGTCAAATAATTTAGTTAAAAATATACCGAACAAAAACTATTTTGTTAGTATGAACAAATGCTTAGTACAATATATAGCTATTATAAATGTTTTTTTATTTACATGTATTTCGTAGGAACAACTAAATTTTTTTGTTATACATAAAATTTAAAAAATTCAGTGTTTTAAACAAAAAGCTGTTTAATTGAAATGTCTTTAAACAGCAATCAAATATTTAGTTTTGAATAAATTAATTGCGAAATACATGTAAATACAAAAATAGTTGTCAGGGTGTTTACTCAAATTTTATAAAAGAATTCCCCGAGAATTCCTGAATTTTCCAAGAATTTTGTTCAAAACTTCAAGAATAGAAAATTTTTTAATGCAACTCTTTGAAATAAATTTATTTTACCTTTAATGTTTCTTACTCATATAATCACAAAAGCTTATTATTAGTATGAATATTAAATCTACTAAAGAGAAAGTATCTACTAAAAAAAATAATATAGACTAAAAATGTAGATGGATCTAATTCATAGAAGATCTAATTCACATAAATTTAATTCATAGATCTAATTCACTGGAAATATTGTACAAAATTCAAAATTAATGTGATTAAACACGCCAATTTGGAACGATGTGCTGTCTTTATTGTCATTGTTTTTTTTATAAAAACTTACGAGTAACATAAGATTGTATACATGACTGTGTATAGTGTATTTATTCCTAATCAATTGGCAACAATTTGTAATATCAAGAAACAGTTTTGTCGGAAAGAGAGATAGAATTTAAATTAAAAAATAAGACTGAAACGTTTACGTTTAAACTTTTAATGATAATATCTTATATTATACACAAATATCCAGTGTCGACACTTTATTAATATTACTTTTTATTATTGTGATTTGTTCGATTAAGTCAATTTCCTTCAACTTTTAAATTTAAAAATAATGTTCCAAGAAAATTTCCCTGAGTATCAATTCCATGAAAATTTATGTTTATCCAAGCAGGATAAAAAAAATTAATTCCAGGTTTCCCCAGCTTTTCTCGATAGTAAATACTCTATTTATATTAACTAAAATAATTTTGCTCGTATGTACAATTTAATTACACAAATACAAGTATAATAGTATAATGCATTTATTTATAATTTATGTACGTGTGTGCGCGCTTGCGTGCGTGTGTGCGTGCTTGCGTGCGCGCGCGCGCGCGCGTGTGTGTGTGTGTGTGTGTGTTTGCGTGCGTGATATTTACATGACAAAAATAAATGCAATACCAATTATCAAAAAATATATTTGAACTATCTGAATTTGAAAAATAAACAATTATTTTTGTATCAAAAAGTTTTGCTCGCAATCAGAATATTGTTCCAGTAAAATAATTTTTAAAATTATACCAATAACGATTATTCCAAATACTCTATACATATATTTTTAACTTACATTACGTGTATTATTATATCTCAACAATTTCTAAAAAATACAATGAAAGATAAAAAGATACATATCCTTTAAAAAAAAAAAAAATA
The DNA here is from genome assembly GCF_016802725.1 of Solenopsis invicta. Classification (NCBI taxonomy): domain Eukaryota; kingdom Metazoa; phylum Arthropoda; class Insecta; order Hymenoptera; family Formicidae; genus Solenopsis; species Solenopsis invicta. The sequence continues at coordinate 15,170,585 of NC_052670.1, read as the reverse complement.
GCTAATAAAAGCTAATAGCCCCAATAATTTTTACATTATACATTCTGACTATAATTGTACATTTTACGATCATCAGTTAGATTTAAATGACCTCTTTTCCTTCATATCAACTGAAACTGGCACAACCAGATTTAAATGTGAAAAATATCGTCGCGCTTGCAACTAGCTATTAAACCATCACGACTGATATAAACAAATTTGTAACGTTTTAAAACTATCGCCTGTAAAGTTTTAAGGATATTGGAACAGCAATCAGCAAAGCTTTTGTGAAACATACGGAATACCTAAAAATATATGTACGTGTACTTCAACCGTCAAAATAATGACAGCATATTCACTCGTCAATTTTATATGAAAATACAGTTTGTAATCTATGTGATTTACAGAACATTGCATTATTTACAAAGTTAAAAAATTCTCTCCGTGTATTATAACACAGTTATCATCTAACTGAAAAAAAATATGTGAAATATTCAATCTCAAAATAACTCTTTCATAAAAGATGAAAGCAAAAAAATAAGTACATTAGAACGATATTTACAGTAAATAGGTATGGTACAACAGTTCTAAATCAGTTACACGCATTATTGTATTATCAAAATTGCGTCATGATGTTTTATGCACGCGTTGTAAACGTTTGATCGCATCGCGCTTTATTTTGCAGCACAAATGGAGAAACTCGAAACCACGACAATTAAACGGCCTCACAAACATAATGCAACAACATGCACTGCACTACACGAAACTTCATACTAATGCTGCGCTTGACACTCGAAGCTATTAAGATACCGAGTTCAACCAAGATTCGCCATTGTATAAACGCGACGCGCATTAATCCGATTCGCGCTTATCCGCTAATTACCGTATCATACTTGACAATAAGAACGACTGCCAACTTGGAGATATACGACCATAATTCCCATACTACCTTCCCACGCGATAGTACATTATACAAACTGGTGAATCGCACTGTGTGTGGCAGAGGGAGGGGATTGAACAATATCCAAATATGCACGGAATGACGAGTAATAGATTCATAAATATATTTATACGCAGAGAGAACTTTCTCTTAGAATTTTTTAGATTACCCTTAAAATCATGTTAGCAGACAACATGATTTATTTCGAAAAATTTTATGTGATTTTCTCTGATTTATTAATCCACCGCAATAAAATGTAAAATAGTTTCATTAAATTTCATTAAAATTATAGTAAAATTCTGAGAAATATCATGTTGTCCCACGACTACCGTGATTTTAAACATTTATCTCTAAATTGTTTAATTATTATAATCACATTTCAAATACAACTTTTTGTAAATATTAAATTTATCTTTGATATAACTTTCTATTTACGGACAAATTAGTCTTTGATATAACTTTCTATTTACGGACAATTGTGCCGAATTTAACCTTCACCTTCCACCGAATTTCACTTTCGGTGAATCGGGTGGAAAAAATCAATACACCGAAAAAAAAATGTTTGGAATTTACGACTACAACTGCATGATAATTATGATTAGTAGCTATACTTTTATAGTTATTACTGATATGTTTTAGTAATAACCTGTTTATAGTTCTGATAAATATAAAAAAAATTTTATTATAAATTATCATAATTTCACACATTAATATAGCACGATATAAATGGTAAAAATAAAATAAACATTTCTATGTAGTAAATGCAATTGCAATTATAATAAATATAATTATTTTTTCACATTCGCTGACTATTTACGTAGTGATATAATAATTAAAAACTATTGCATGGTTACAATTAAAAATATTTATAACTATATCACTATGTAAATAGTAAGCCTAATAGTAATGTAACAGTAAAACGACTATACACATATAATTGGAACTAAAAATGACTATAAATTATAGTTAAAATATTGTGATTACAATTATTTTCTTCTTTCACTACGTGTGTAGTATCTCATACTCCGCTATACTTCACTATAAAAATACTAGTTTAATACGACACTCTCATAACATTGATTCTCGTTCCTCAAGATATAAAAATGAAACAAAATAATAAAAAGGGAATAAACTTTTTAATACTTCAAAACAAGAAAACAAAGCAAGTTATAGGAGTTTAAATCTTGCTGACGTATGCCATACCCCATCTACAGTTCACCGAAAGTTAAATACACATTTTCGCGAAATTGATTTCGTAATTCTAAAACACCGCAAATAAGGGCTTGTAGTTTTATTTCTCTTCTTTCGGCGAAATTTTCTAAATATAACCCAAGGTAAATGAGTTTCGAGAAAGCGAATTCGTACAGATGAAAAGAATGAGCAGAAATAAATATTCAGAAACGTGTAGTCACCATATTTTTACCTCGTCATTCTTCCTACTTAAAATATTGGAAGATATATTGTAACCCCTTCTTCCTTCCCACTCTCATAACACAATTATTGTATAATAAGAATTCCATTTTCGATTATGAATTTTATCAGAAAAAAAAAAATTAAGTATGAGTAACAATAATCACAGTTTCGGAAAATTTCGCAAATTTTTTCTCGCAAAAGAGAACTCGCCCGAGAACTGCAGCGTGGACGACGGAAATCCATCGCGGGAGCGGGACGATCGGACTTTTCTTCCTGTACGATTTTACGCGATTTCTCGTGAGCTACGTCCTCCTGCCGAGACGCCGATATTCTTCACTCGTGAAAGTTTCAGCGCCTCTCGAGAAGAGCGGATCGACTTGGCACGTTTCTACAGGCAGCAGCAGCGCTGGCAATCGCTCACCACCATCACCCGTGGTCCATTCTTCTTCCCCGGTTCCAACCCCCCGCTGCGATATCCTTTTATTCTCATCGTAAATTGATTCACGGCCCCGACACGGGCTATCCGCACGGACACACTGTGAAAGTTTCGCCATACTTGAATTATGATACGTGTATGTAAGTCGTCGACTACGATCCGGATTCTTCGTCCAATTCTACTCACAATGTGTAGCTACGTTTATAAATAAATGTCGTTCCTAGTCATTCTGTTGAGACATTCTTTTAACTTGGGAATAGTTGCCTCATTTTTTCGCGGAAACGATCATCTGATATGATTTTTATATTCCAATTAAAATCCAATTGTTATTAATTCTTTATCGTATATTATTAATTATTCTACAATTTAACAATATTTTTAAGAATGAAAACCAAAAGAATACTAAATAAACGGAAGAAATAAGTAGGTTAAACGGTTTATTATGACAGCATTTTTTAAAAATGAAGAAATTAGTTAATAGAATGCTTTCACATATTACGAGTTTTTGTTAGGATTGTATGTTTAAAGACTTATAGATGCCTAATAATCCTTAGAGTCACTAGACTCAAGAAACCCACTAGTCATAAGAAAATATACGTAAATATATGCGAGTAAATATGCCTTATACATTGATAATCATTCTTCATTCATCAGAAAGAATTTTGTCAGAAAGAAATAGAATTTAAATTTAAAAATAAAATTCCCAAAATTTCTCTGAGCTTTAATAAAATCCCATGAAAATCCATGAATTTCAATAATAAAAAAGAAAAATTAAAATTATCTTCAAAATTTCAGATTTTTCTTGGTAATAGGTACCCTGTAACTTGTTTCTACTGTATAAACTGGGTCAAATTTTCGAATGAAAAATAGATATGGATTTTTGATTAGTAAAAAATTTTGCTGTGATCTTTATTTTTCTAACTTAAAAAAAACTACGTGACAATTTTCGAATTAACAGCATACGTGACGTTATGCGGATTGTAATGTTTTGCGTTTCATGAGAAAAAAAATTTTTCTCTACATATGTAAAAAAAAAAGAAAAAGATATTTTCAAAATATTCCGAAAAATATTCCGAAAATTGCAGAATTGCTCAATTTTTACACTATACGATTGAGTTTTCACCCTAAAAGAGTAAAGTTTTACTTTTATTAGAATGATAAATTGCACAAGTTTCATTTTTATTCTGCACGAGTAAATTTTTACTGTTACTAAAGTGACGCATCAAATTCCGCACATTTAATTTTCACCTTACAAGAGTAAATTTTCACTTCGCATGAATAAATTTTTACTCTCATTAGAGTAATAAATCAATTTCGCAAACTTAATTTTCTCTCTAGAAATAATTTTCCTTCTTATTGGAGTGACAAATCGCTCGAAAATTGTGCAAGCTTAATTTTCATTTTTCTAGAGTGACGTTTCACTCTACTAGATTCGGAGAGTGGAGGGGGAGGGGGTGTCAAAAATTCATGGTCGCCATTAAGCTACGAGAATAAGGAGAAAAGTCTCGCAATGGCCTCGCGCTTGATTTCTCGAGCGACCAATTTGAACCTTGTAACGTCGTCGCGTTCATAATTCGGACTTACCCCGCGATGTTCGGCGCGTTCGAGAGGCAGAAAGGATAATCCCGCGGACGCATTTAGCATTTGCAGGATTTTCACGCTTAATAGCGCAGCGCACACCTATAACTACCAGACGCATTTAACGGCACCTCGATGCAACGATGTATTTAAGTTCGCTCGGTGCGCCAAGACGCTGCGCGCGTTTCGCGCCTCGCAATTTACATGTTATTCCGGCGTTTATGCATACATTACCGCGGATTATTCTCGCGTTTCGTTCCGTTATTTCGACGTATTTCACACGCCACGCGTTACTTTCGCGCGGCGTGTGTGCGCACATATGTGCGCACTAACGACAGACCCAATGAAAAAGAAAGAAGGAATGGGATCAACAAGAGCAGCGCAGCATTAAATATGACGCCCACGGGAACGTTTCATTAGCAGCAATTTGTAAGATTTTAGTGAGTTCATATGGTGAGTTCATATGCATTTTTAAACTGCGAGTGGATCGTCCGCGGAGAAAAATGTTACGCCGCGCGAACGATACTTTTGCAGAGATGAAAAAAGAAAAAAGAAAAAGCCATCATTTATTTTCGTCCGTCCCAATTTCGATTCGTTCCGAGTGAAACACGTTATCGCGTGATAATTCCATCATGACGATTAACGAGAACACATTTGGTAAATCCGACTTTCGCTCACCGCTCTGACCGACGAGAATGCAACGGCCAGTGCAAATTGATTTAATTCGACTCGATCGAGGAATGAAACATAACGGCGTTTCGATCGGCGGCTGCACCGCGCTGTTTACAACGCCGTGAGAGAGAATCCCCCTTCCTCCCCGCCTGCCGCCGAGATTCGAAGCGTTCCCCGATTAGACTCTGCCGTCTCAGCGTTTCCTCGCGATCTCCCGTTTCCATCTCGCAGGCTTCTGCGAACGAAAGCGAAATCCGAGGAGCGTCCGCGCGCTCGCTCGACGTTATCGAGTCGCGCGCACGTTGTACGTCATCGTACACCGAGGACTTTGTTCCCGTTCCACGAGGTATACGCTGGCTGGCTTCGTTTTCAGGGACGAGCGCGGTGGCGGACGGGCTATTAGCTTGAAGACACGCAGAGATTGGACGGACAAAAGGAATGCAGAAGTCAGTATTAGTATTAGCATGTTAATTCCATTATATGTTCCGCGAAAGCGACACCGGTACGAGACACGGTAAAGACGCGAGGAATGGGACGAAATGTAAATCACGAGATGTAACACAAACGACAGATTGGAATGAAAAGTGAAGTTGCGAATTAGAAGAGTTGCATTGAAGTAAAAGGAAGCGAAGTAAACGGAGATATATCGCACACTTGGGGAAAAGTTTACAGTAATGGCAATTATAAAAGTGACGATTGTACACAAGTTTTATATCTAAAATTAATGAACATAGTTAAATAAACTATTTTACAGCTATTGCAATTATAAAGTTTTAGCTGCAACAACTTAAAAAATAATTTCCATCACCACGGAAAAATTATTTATATAACTATTATTAGTTTATAGTGAAATAGCACTTTAATTACATAATTACATAGATTTTATAACCAACAATAAGTTAAGGTAATTACATATTTTCAATTTACGTGCGGCCGATTAAGTACAGCAGAAGATGGCACTATGGACATACCTATTCACATTTCATTCAATAACACTGTTAATTATAATTAATATTTGATATTGTGAAGCTTATCGATTATATTCATCAACACATTTTTTTAATAAATTCTAGACTCAAAGTTGTGAAATATTTATTACTTAGGACATATATGATATGTATATAAAAATGAGATGACACTGCGTAATGAGACACTGCGTAAAGAAACATGGACGGTAATATGGGCCATCGGAAAAATAAATTAAAAAAAGATACAATATTTTGTTACAAAATCATGTATCTTTAATTGCCCATGGTTTAGAATTTACCTTCGAAAACGTTAGAGATACTTTACTGTTTAATCCTTGTTAAACATTAATTAACAAAGATGAAATGATATCTTTAATATTTATCAAACACTGAGAAAAATATTTTATTAACAAACCAAAATATTTAATCCGATGAACTAAACATAGGGATCAACAATTATTCAAGTGCTGAAAAAAAGGTGTAATTCATTCACATCAACTATTCAATCAAATTTTTAACCAAGCAATAATTAACTCAACTCAATATTTAGTTGCACGTATCGGACTAAATATTTTAGTATTCCAACAATTTTTTTATCGCAGAAGAAATATTTCGATATAAAAATTTCATTTAAAAAGCTAATTAATAAAATCTCATATTATTGTTTAACTTTGCACAACTCGAAATGTGTACAATCGAATAAAAAGTTATATAACAAAAAAGGTACTCAAATATATGTATAATACATACATTCGTATGATCACACGCTCGAGTTTAAAAATAATAATAAAGTATATGTAATTAAATGTTAAAATGTGCTTTGATGTGTTTCGAAATATTCAGAAGTAAAAATGCTTTATAATAATTGTCAGTTATTGCGTATTGGCATATTAGCGCCACTACATGGCAAGCTATTAAAAAAATGATTCCGTAAGTAATTACTAACAATTTGTCACTTAATAACGGAGATAATACGGGTACTTATAATATCTAGACGGCCCGTAATCTTCTCTATACGACCAGTATAACTATGATAGCAATGGAGCAGTAATGCAGGGCCCTGCTAAGGGTGCGTTTACTTTGGACGCTCACACGCTATAAGCGTTTATAAGCATCATTTCGTTCTTGTTTATCAAATATTAAACAAGGACAAATGAGGTTTTCAAACGCTATGAGCGCAGCCCAAGCGTTAGTACTCGTGTTAGTAGGAAAATGAGAACGAAGAATCCCTAATTCGATTCAATTTTTCCGTCACTTACATTTGCATTAATATTTTTCTACAGCTTATCCAACAGTTTCATTACAAATGGTTAATGTTATTTTATTTTTTTAGTTCACATAACTTATCATTGTTTCTATCACTACTTTGTAATACAAAGTTGAGGTGCTGTTTGTTCACAAATTCATAGATGCTGATGCGACTTTTTCCTCAGAATGCATTATACAACTGTTCGCTATGGATACAACTTTGATAAAGTTACAGATATAATAATAATTGTGAGAAGATGAAAGATATGAAAGTAGCACAAGGAAATATATACTCTTTAAATCTCGTTTGAGCAAGAAATCGCTCGAAAATTGCACAAGCTCAATTTTCGCACTTCCACAGCGGTGTTTCGCTCTACGAGATTTAGGGGGTATTGCAAGTTTCGCGATTTATTCTCTCGTGTCACTCAAAGGTCGTTAAAAGACAAAAAAGTATTAAAATTAAATCACCTGCCTTACACTGGAATATCCATTTTTTTTCCCCTCCTGTCCGTACATACAGCACCGAGAAAGAGGACAAGAGACACGGACGTCTCTCTACCCGGGCAGACCTTGGCCGTATTTAACGAGTCGAGAAGCTAACGTATTTCTCTCGGCGGAAACTTTCCTTTTAAGCAAATGCAGAAAGGCGTCGCGCCCTCGCGCCTCAAAGAGCGGTGAAATAACGCTCCGCAGCGAGAAACGCGCTTGCCAAAAGACGCTTTTTAATATCTTTTTTCTTTCGCTGTTTTTTTTTTTCTTTTGTGCCCCTCCGCTTGGGGAGCCAGTCATCGAAGTATTCGATACCCGGAGTCAACGTGCACGAGATATATATATGTATGTACAAACATGTATACGAGTAACAAGACCAGAGAGACTCAGAAAAAGTCAGAGAGAAAGAGAGGGAGAGGGGTGGAGGAAAGGCCTCGCATGCTCCACGCTGTTAATTAGCGATACACTCGCACGGTATTTCGTTTCGTATTTCGAAACTTCGCACGGCCCTTTCTCGTGCTCAAAAGGCAAACCAGCGATCGCGCCGTTTGTGCTTCTCTCTTTTTTTTTTCGTTCTTCCCCCCCCCCCTTTTTTTTATCCTATCGAATCGCCCGTAAAGCGACGAACAAGACTGTAACATCGTGAAAGAAGGTGAAAAACAAGCGCGAATGACTGGATTTTATAAGGTCCTCGTTAAGCTTCTTCCTTCGCCGCGCGAAACTCTCACGTGTAACAAAAATATATATGCCAAGTCGGGAAAAACGGAGACCGAGTTGGAAGTCGAAAAAAAAAGAGACAAGGGCCGGGTCGGTAACGCTCGTTACGATTGTGTTCCGTTCGGATCATCGTGACCCATTTTATCCAACCTGATAGTTACGAAATAGTCCGAGATAAAGAGAAGAATTCCGTTAGTGTAGTCATTACACAAAGTGAGGTAGTCACTTTTGTCGTCTGATATATTTCTGCTTATTTAAAGACGACACGAGATTTTTATCAATCGTATGCCGTCTTCTATGTGACCCATTTCCTATTCGCAGTTACTTTGGCAAAGGAACTTTATTTAATACTGTATTTTACTCAATTATATTTCATTTTTGAAACGGCATGGTGGCATGGGTGGTGTTGCGCTTAGATGACTGAAAATTATTTAGTTGAAGCTAAGACAAATTACACATAATCTTAGACAAGATAAAAAAGTTTTAATTTATCTAGATAAAAGATAACAATATAGTTTTAGCTAGATAATTTTTAAATATCACTGTTGAACAAGACGCAAGACGATTTAGGATATGAAAACAATATGTTCTAACTCTCTGTTGTTTTAAATCTAAATCTTTGAATTTTTTTTTTCTTTTTTAAAGTTTTTCAAATAATTTAATCTGACGAAAGCTATTTCTTTTTGTAATCAATATGCAAATAAAAATCAAAGTTAAAAAATAGGAGGAATATACAACTCATATAATGACTGACAAAATTCCTTGTAAAAGTTAACAAACTTTTAGTTTTGGAGCAATTTGTATACTACTACTGTGATCTGTGCAATCCGGGCTACGTTTCGATATGTCAGTATTAAAAATGTATAGTTCATTTTACATATGCTTGATCTGGTTATTCAATATTAAATGTAGTTTGTGCACAATTCTCTTCTTAAATAATCGGATAAATCATATACCAATGTAGAGCATTATCATTGAATAAATGCGAAATTGATCAATAATGGCGACCAATGAAGCGCGAGGTGTACACTTTTTGAGTTACATCCCATTGTATCGTCCGGGGAGTTGTGCTCGTAAAGCCGAGTAACGGTCAGTGTAACTGACATAATCACGGACGAAGCTGAGCGTGCAAGTAATACTGATTATACGATGTACTAAAACGTAGGATAAAGGCATGTTCTAATGTTTCATCTACGAACAACAGTAGCATCTCAAACAGATTCGTGTCAATCCTAAAGGAACTTTCGGTTCATAAATGACAAATCAACAAAAGTATTAAATAGCCATATGAAAATCAATCTGCGAACAACAATGGCGTCTCAAATTCGTATCGATTCTAAAAAGAAAACTTTCAATTTATAAACGATAAATCAGCAAAATATTGAACAGCTCGTATAAAAATCAATGGAACAAAAATATACAGGTCAAAAACGAGCAAACAATTGGGTGATAATTAAATAAAATATATCTTTAACATTTCATAGTTCTACAGAACTCTACGGAGTTTTCATCATAATATACTAACTTATAAATTACATCTAAATTATGTTGTGAAAGTAACAGGTCGGAAAAACACATAACATTGTCAACAATACATTAGTATGAAATAAACATTGCGACGCAGTACTATAAAGAAAATCATAATTATAAACATAATAGCATAAATAAAAACTATATTAAAAGTTATAATATAGAATAAACATAATAGCGTGCTACGACAACGTAAGTTCGCGATTTACTTTTCACAACGATTATCGTTAGTATATATCACCTATTTACTTATTATTTTTTCTTATAATTTTTTAATGCAGCACGATCATTTTAGATAAATTTAAACATACACTGACAAAAATGTATGTTACAATAAATTCATCTTTCACGTCAGACTCGATTAATTCGCGACGCGTTGCAACGTTTCTTTCACACTATTTATTCTACATTTATTGTTGACAATGTTTTATGTACGCCACGTACTTTTTTGATCTATCACTTTTGCAACATCACTTAGATACACTGTAATTTATAAGTATGTAATACGTCGCGTTGTAGCTGTTTATGAAATATTAAAAATATATTTTATTAAAGTAACAGCATCAAGTTGGCCTATGCATTACATGTTTTATAAATGCAATCGAAGAAAAAAAATCATATCAGAAACTATAAATTTACGAACAAATAGCACTTCAATTATTACAAAGTTGTAATAAAAATATAATAAGTCATATGAACTAAAAGAGTAAAGAGTAAATTAATTATTTGTAGTAAATTGTTGAATAAACGGTAGAAAAGTAGTAAAACTAGTAAAATAGTAAAAATAAATGTAAATGTAAGTGAAAAATTGAACTGAGTGAGATTCAAGCTTGGGATCCTTCGTTTTCATTCCTAGCATTTCGTATTCTACGTTATTGCTGCATTATTATTATAAGTATCACGGTAGTATGTTTATGTACAATAAATTGAAAGAATGTAATTGGCATAACTTATTTGGATAAAATCTATCAACTATTTAATTACAGTTGAAATGCTATTTCAATATTCTATATAAATTAATAGTTGCACAAATGTTGCCATACGAACTAAATTTTGTAGTTATCGCGACTGAATTTTAATTCCCTGAGTATAAAATAGTATATTGATCTATGAACATTCTATATATGGAACTTGTACATTTGTCACTTTTATAGTTATCAACACTATAAATTTTTCTCCGAATGTGATAACATTGTTACAATCTGCGCGCAAGGGATAGGCATATAAATACTTCAAAAAGCATCAACAGCAGATTCGCCCAGTCTCGTCTGAACGGCAAGAAAGTATGCGCGATGACGATGGAAAAACCGTAAAAGAATTGTGACACTCAGGAGATCGGCGGAGCGTAGGACATAAATCACGAGTTAATTTTTTAAAAAGCACTCGCGGTCGCGATGCACTGCAAACGTGCAATTAATCTTGCCTCGGTGGGTCGTCTTTGTGCAGAAAAAACCGCATTCGCGTATGTGTGTATGTATATCGCGATATCTATTTAATTTATTCGCTCGCGAATAGTTTCCTAAGAGGAAGCGCGAAATTCCAGCGCTTTTTCAAAACCGTGGTATGCAACTAATAGAGAATACATGAATTTCTCAACATAGTTCCAAAAGTATGAAAAACATTTTCAAGCAATTTTCACTAATTCGAGGCAATCGGTGCGCTTTATACGTCCGATAAAGTTGAACCTTCCCTCAAACGAACAGTTTTCTCATCGCGGGCAAAATTAAATTTTCATCGCGCGTTATCGCCTCTACACATAACCAATTCAATTAATCTCGTAATAATGGATGAAGAAGCGATCGCTCAACGGCATCCATCCCTCGCCAGCGGCGACGGGAGCAAAACGCCCGCGGTATGTAGTAGCGGACCAAGCGGACGACACGTCGCCGTCGCAGCGATAAGGAGACGATCGACCGGCCGATCGATCGATCGGCAATGAACAACAGAATGATCGACTTACCGATGATGCAGCAGAAGAGCAGCAGGACCATTACTCGCAACGACCTCATGGTGTCTTCTTCGCTTGGGATCACGCGCGGGCGCAACACATACACGTACATTCGCCGGGCAACTTTTCCTCTCGTCACGTCATAACCGGTGTCTCGGGACCGAGTTGTGTACGTTGGTCTTCTCCTTCTCTCTTTCTCTATGTCTCTCCCGCTCTTCGTAAGTCCCTCAATAAACTTCCATTATACGATCGTCGTCAACGACGTCGGTATTTAGCACTCTTTCCCACCGGCGCTACGCGCTAAAGCAAATATGTGCGCTCTATCTTCCTCCCACTTGTTGGCTCTTCTTTCCGTCTCTCTCTCTCTCTCTCTCTCGTTCTCTCTAAGCACGTGCAAGCCGTTACGACACCACTGCCGCGACGATGAAAAACATCGGAATGACAAAAGCGCAGACACAATCGATGTAATGTGCTCGTTATGTCGTTACGAGTCTATTCCGTTCGCGCTGGTGCTGGCGCGACGCAGATTACGCGAGTCGAACGGCGATCGCAAGTTCACGCACTTACGATGGAGACTCGCTTCTGCGAACGAAATTCGGCACTCGAACCCCGCTCTCTTCCCCTCCAGACGAAGTTCGGACTTGGAAGGACAGGCGGGTTCTCCTTCGCGAAAATACTGATATTAATCGCACTCCGTAAACCACGTCGGGAGACCGTCGCTGAACACAAATCGCGATTCACCTGATGATAAATTCGAAGAGGCAAGAACAGCGCGAAAGAACAGTTATCCCTTTCAAAGGAGCGTGCAAAAGTGTGACCTTCCTCCTCGCTTAACAATGCGAGACGGCTCGCTGCTAATTATGCGTCTCCTCCGTCGGCGAGACTAGCATTAATGACCTACCGCCGTCAAGACTCGTTTGTCACTACACCAGCTCGATGATAATCGCCGCGAACTAGTGCAAAGTGCCTGCACGCTTCGGTTCGTTATCTTCGGTCCGTTAGGCACTCGCCGCTCGGTGTGGACGCGAAGGTTTCCGCTTCCTCGAGAAGGGGACCTGCCTGCCTGCCTCTCTTTGTCGCGCAAACAATCGGAACTTAGGACGACTTCCGGTATATGTTATATTGGCCGTTCAACAGTAATTATAACGCGCGGCGCCTCGACAGTGGCGCCTATTGTCTCGTCGCGCCGCCGAGATGACGGAGGAGCGCTGCGAACGCTTTTGTTGATTGCCTGGCCTCCGCAGAAATTAAAGGACGTTCTTCTTAGCTCGAGGACTTTAACGAACGAAATTATCGCGCAGCGCGGCGTCGTTCATTCTGCAGGTAATTAAGATACCCGATAACCAGTAATTCTGTTCGGCGTAGCCTGGATTCGCCACCGCCGCTGGTCTTCCTTCTCTCCTCCTCGTCTCCTTTTCCCCCACCACTTCTCCTCCACCTTCGTCAATTCGTCGTTCTGCCTACCTCCCGTCGTACGACCGGCTTCTCCGTTTGGTATCCAGCGTTGTTGTTGCCTAACAAAGTTGGAGCACGATCTAATAAATAGACACGCCAGGGTGCCTTACGTGGCGACGATATTGCCGGTGCCTGAGTTACAAGGCTACAGAAGCGCCCGATTAGACGACCCGAAGCTTCCAAACTACTACAACTGCTATCTTGAAATCGAGAACTACTAAACCTCTTCGAGAGAGATCGCCGGTTCTAGGTGCTACGTGTTCTCCTTGTGCCGTATCACGGCCGCGAAGTCGTATTAAATCAAATCTTGAGCAATTTGTCACGCCGGGATATTCAAGAAATATCGGTGTCCAGATTTTCGATAATTACACCATTTCGGAAAGAGATAACATCGGGATCTTTACGTGCTGTACTCGGAGAAGAATGCAGTGACTTGATTTTCTTCTCAATTAAGCGAGAGACTCGTTAATAATATTAGTGAGTATAATATAAAAAAGGGACATATGAAAGGAAGATTAACTTTGTGTTGAGATTCTTGCAGTCAGTAAAATAAATCGCTGGTTAGATAAATCGAGAAACGCGAATGAGTTTTATTACATGAATTTTTCAGTATCGTACATTTCGTCTTTATTTACAACCGCTGACGACGTCAACTCTACATAAAGAAAAATGTCATTCTCTTGCTAAGAAAAGCGATCCTTCCATTTTTAGTTTTCTTTCTTTAAGTAATGGTTCTCTGCAAAGAATATTTTCCTAACAATACTATTAAAATACACTTGTCATTTACTTGAAACAAGTAATATTTTAACAATTAAGTCTGCAAATTTATCATAAGTTGATTATAAGCATCAAATTTATTCAAAATATATTCTAAATCCAAATAATTTAATACTTTAAGAAAATTAAAACAAAAATTTGATTTGCTTATAACTCTAGCTTTTCTTCAGTACAATTTTATAATATTTTTCGAAAGAGTGTAGATTCTTTTGTTCAGTATACGATAATAAATATGTCTTAAAATTTGTGATGAATATATTTTAACACAATTATCGCGAAAATATTCTTTCTTAAAAATAATCGTTTCTTATTAAAAAAAAAGAAGTATAATAAATTGAGTAAATACTTTTCTTGGCAATATTTTGCTGCGTGTGCGCGCTAGTTAAATCGACCAACCAAAATATAGAATTTTAAGATATTTTTTATCAATATTCCGATTTGTATTTAAAATAAAAATTTATGATATTTTAATTATATAATTACTGGAAATACTCGTTCGTGATATTTATACATGACAATTTATCTACTCAATTATTGATAAATTAAAAAAACTATAATATAACAACATACACGTATGAAATATTCATTGAATTATTGCCGTGATAAATTATGAAAAAATATGAGCGCAGAGCAACGCAATAAAGAATTTTGTTGAAATATTGTGCGATTTTAATATCAAATTCGCAACTTTTCGTAATTTTTCTAAATTGAAAATTAAACTATACTTAACAAAATTTTTAAATACAAATTTAAAAGATTTCTGGGAAACATTTATAAATATAGTAACATTAAAATATATGGTATAATAAAAAAAGCGATTATAAATAAATTCAATATATAACGAGTATTGTGTTTATTGCGTACTTTCTAGTGTTCCATGTTGTTGATATGTATATAAAAACATATATTGTTTGTAACAATACTGAAACAAAGGAAATATTGCAAAAGCATTATATTGCGGAAAATAAATGCTTCGTGTTCTATCGGCTGCGAAGCAACTAAATTACACAAATTATTGTTATTTGAGATATCATATTTAATCATTTTTCGATTTAGATAACTAAAGTCAATCAATACTTTTTTTTTTACCTCGTATTTCTGAGATTCCTACATTGAAACAAAATGTTTCTTTTATGTTCAAACAAATATATTTATTTTAATATCGTTTCCATGATTTAAATAAATATTAGTTAGTGTAAAATCATTTACTTTTAAGCTTAAGAAATATTTTTTTTAATAAAAAAATGAAATTAAAATAAATATATTTACTTGAACATAAAATATTCTTTTCAGTGTACACATATGGATCGATTAGAGGCGAAAGGACGGTCCTTTTATGGGCGTTGCGCGCAATGATCGAATATATACCATAATAGTTTCTGCTATTCATCGTAAGCAAAGCATCGGGCCTAACCCGGACTAATCTTTATGATGGCAATGCCGAGATAGACCATGCAAGGACTCGATTGAATCTATGCTACACGATCGTGATAAAAGACTAGTCGTATAGCAGCTCGTGATTGGAAAATTTATCGATTCGATTGGATGCCTGTGTGTATGTGAAAATTCGTGGAATACGCTGTTACGCGCATGAAGGATTTTTCTGCTTTTTACTTTCAAAAATCCTCAACATGTCCGAGATCGTATTATCATCCGCGGGCTTTGCGTTACATGACGGCGGCGTCGGACGACGAAAAAAATTGACATAAGCCGTTCGTACCGCGATATATAAAAGTAAAAGATTATTCCACAAAATTTGCGAGCTTGTACAGTGAGGATATCTTTTTACGTTTTTCACAGAGCCTCTCTTTACGGTTTTTATGGCGAAGCAATCGTTTCCACATTAATACGTAATCTCGAAAGTTTTCAATTACATTTCAAGTTTTAAATTACATTTTCAATCAAAAGCTGGAATTTATTCGCATATCGGTTGGACTATTTATAAAAAGGAAAAAAAAATAGATGTCCACTATCGAGAAAAAAAGAAATTACATGAAATATAACGCAAGGACGCAGAAACCTGCCCCTCTCTACCGTGCCAACAATACGCGAGTCGAGAAAACAAAGTTACAGCCAAGTTGCCTACCGCCAGTCGCTCCTAGGTAAACTCTTTCGCGAAGTTGTTGTAAGAGCTTTTGTATTCTATGATTAATACGGGACATCCCGCACGTCGTGCTCAACTCGCATAGTACGAATGGCCCGCGCGCCAATCGATAAATCATCGTAATTATACCCCCGACGTTGGCCTATAACGTTATCTCATGGGAGCCGAGTTGCGCCGAGTTGCAACCGACCGTGGAATCTAAGACGGATTTCTTTGTCGCGCGTTAACGGCGCGGCGTGGCAGTTCCTCCTCCTGCCCGGTAGGAAATAAACGCTCGCGGGAAAGGCTGAAACCTCTCTCTATCTTTATATCTGCAGTTTATCTTTATAACTCTTTAAACGTGCTCTATCGCGCGAAACGATACACGGCGCCGGTCGAGTAAGCGTCCACCTTGTGATTCAGGTGCACGCTTTTGAACGCGAACGCCTTATCGTATAACACCTGAAATTGGGTCGCGTATATCAATCCGCGTACAGCGGCGGGCCATAAAAGATTCCTCGAATTATTTACGATCGTCGGGCACACCTTGTAAGAAGCTAACAGCAGATAGATTCTGTTGCCTCGCGAGCGAGCGGCTGACAGTGAAAGCACGGCCAATGCTTACGTTAATGCTTATTAACACATTGATGGTCTCTATTATGAATTTTACGACATTTAAATGTCGACGTATGATCACCGGTGGGCAGGAATACAAGATGCACGCGGGCGATATTTTTCTTCAACGGCAGCGCGGACAGAAGAGGCATTCCCGTTAAAGCGATTAATTCGCATTAGTGTCAGTCGGGAGACCTTTTTTCTGACTTAAGCGATTTATCTATAGATTATTCAGCCACGTGTCGCGATAGAGACGCGCGTTCGGAAGGTGGCAACACATACGTATGTCTAAACAATGGTTACGCGACATCGGGAAGGGAAAAAAAATCGATGCCCACGTGCTGCTAATTTGACGGAGCGGATATGCGCGTGGGCGGGAACGGCTACACGCGTCCTATGTCAACCTGACACACCGACAACTTTCGCGGGCGGTATCTTTGAGACTATCTGCGCACGAGCGCGAGCGCACCTGTAAGCGCGCGAGCAGATGTATCGCGCGCGATCCATTAATCAGCGACATGCAGTTGACTCTCCAAACTGCGATGCAAATGAGTCGGGTTTGTTCAAGTCTCGCGATAACAAAGGTCACGCGCACGGGCTCGTGACGGACACACGGCGCTCTTGTTAAGGGGATGCTAAAGTTATCCTGTTTTACCGATCAAATGCAATTTTTTTCAACACACTATTTTTCCAATTGTATTTATAAATTTAAAAATCCTTTTCCAGAATTAAAGTACGTAAATGTAATTCAGGCCGGTCGACTTTATGCCGAAAACAAAAAAAAAAATTAAGAGATTTAGATCTGTTTTATATATTAATAATCTAACATGACGTCTACAGCTGCCAATATTTGCTTCATACAAAAATTTTGCAGTTTGTACAAAACTGAAATAGTCTGTGGTATGGATTATATGATAAAATAACGTGGTATTCTTAGATTTTGATTTGGTTACTTAATATGAAAGATTAGTGTGCTCGAAAATTTGTGCATCTATATGCATGTGATATTGACATAGCAATATGTATTGAGGTTTCGTATTTGTGAACTCAAGTCCGCGCCGTTTTCGGCGCTTCATCTGTCTACCTGACAACTTGTCAAACCATTTAACGTGATAATCAATGTCTAATAATTATAAGACAGAGACTATTCAATTTACAAGATTAATGTTACTGGGAGTCATTTTACGTAAGTAACGTTTCAGTCTCTCAGGCGTCGCTACTCCGTTAATTCCGTCAACAGATTGCCCGTGATGACTCGAAACGTTAAACGCTGCGAGCTGCTGCACCAGAACCGCAAGACAATTACTGCTTCGGCTGCAGTCGCGGAACGGAAGTCTCGGAGTCTGGCGGAAAGTCGAAGAGCGAGCAGTGCGCAGTACGCCGCGGCACGTCCAACTGTTTCGAAATTCGTCGAGTTCCGAGCTGAGTTTCCACGTGGGGCTGGAGACAACCCATTAGACGGGGCGGTAGGACGGACCCTCTGTGTACGTTTTAGAGAGCTCCTCCACACGAAGATTCGCAGCGGATTGCCGTTGTTGTCCCGGCAAGATACCGGTGTACGTGCGCCCGTTCAGCATCCAGAGATTAGGGACAACCGCACGAATACCGGGACGCTTGTCGTATCGACATTCCGAGGAAAATCGACAGGTCGCGATCGATTACGTGCGGACCACGCTGGACGCCGCGTTTCAGCAGTGCCGCCGCGAAAGGAACGCGAATATCGAGAAAGTCTCGAAATTACTCGCTCGAGAATAATTAATGTTTTCAGAAAATATGTTATGCTAAATCCGTAATGTCACAAGAATAAAACGGAGTGAACATTTTTTACAAATATATTATAGAAAGGAAGAACATTTATATCAACATTTTTTTAACGCTTGTACGGGTTATTAATATTACCCGAATAGCGACATTCACAAATAAATATATTGAAGTCCGACAAAATATATTTCCAATGTTATCCAACTGAAAATAGAATACGTTTAAACCTGTATATTGAATACGGGAGAGGTTTTGACGCAAACCGATTTTGTATTAAAAAAAAGCGAGTTTCATATTTTAGTACTGCACCAGCGTTAAAATAACAACGTTATGATACTGGTCTAGATATATAGATCGGTATAGAATAATGCTTCAATAGTGATTCAATACAGTGTCCCTAGAATACAGAGTTTGGATATCTGAACTAAAGCCACTGGTACACGTCTTAGATTTCTATTATAAATATGTATGACGTATAGTACGAATGCATTATTACATTTTTTAAATGTATGTAGGGGAAAGGGGGGGGGGGATAAAATAACGAAGTTGGTAAGATGATGGATTGTTAATTTTTCAAAGTTAATATCAAATGACAAACCGGTGCTTAATTTATTAGAGACTTTAGATAATAATAAATTATAATCTGTGATAGTTCATTTCAAACTGTCCACAAGAGAATAATATAATAAGAAATGTATTTTGGAAGCATCTGTATGTAATTTTTTGGTGTTTATTCAAAAGGAATGACATAATTGTAGTAAAGATTTGCATTTGTTCTATGATCTTACAATATTGTATGACTAAAAGCATATACAATAACATTTTTGTATTTTTCGTTTTTTTATACTGAAACATTTATATTTAATAAATAAATAAACACGGTAACTAAGATGACGTTTGTAATATAACAAGAAATAAATAAAAATCGATTTATAATATAACATTTAAATTTGTCCTACATAAGATACTTAAAATAAGTATTGTAAACGTATTTCTTTGTGATGTGACTTGATTTTATGTGACATAATTTTATTTTTGCAAATTATAAATATATATTTATATTTTTTTATAATTATATTATAATAAGTATCAGAATATCAGTTTATTATAATACAATAAATTTTCTAATTCACAAATATATTTTTAACTTTATTTGATTTATTCGTCGTCTTAGTCATATATAAAGGCAAAACAACATGCTCTCTAAAAAAATTTAATTTAAAAAAATTCTAGTTGTTTAACAGTTTATAATTTTGACTGCTGATATACAAGACTTTAATGAATATAAAAAAAATAGATTGTTATTTTTATATTATCACAGAAATTAGGAAAAATCGGTAACATTAAGATCGCCCCATCTTACCCCCCTCTCGCCTACGTTCTGCGCAACGTTAACCAAGAAAAAGTTGTCTCCAATCGGAAAAAGATTATTTATACGAATTGTTAGTCATGTCTTTTGCTTCGTACGGTTTTTAAAACAACTGTCTACCGTGCTAAAAACATTTTGATACAAATAAAATAAATAAAAGAAAGAAATTTTATTCGTGTAGTTCGATGGCGCTTCGAACGAGAACCAATAATGGATCGCGTTCACGAATGTGTTACATTGCATATTTCGTCGGAGCTAACAGAAAAATATCCGAATTCATAAATCCGCAAGAGGCCGAGCGAGTCACCAGAGCCGGAATGAAACGTGCACGAAAATTTACTCCCGTGAGAAAATTATTGAAACGTGCCGCGCGCCGGGGCCGTCACGCATATATGCGTTGATGCGAATCCACGCACTTATAAAATACCGTCGCGCGCAATATATCTTTCAGGATGCACGCAAGAAAGTTGCAACCGCATGCTTCTCTCTTTCGTTTCGCATTTTCTTTGCACGTACTCTCTATATCTCTTATATTAACACGCAAAAGACTTTCATATACGAGTAGACTCACATTCTTCCTCTTCGAAAAATTTCATAACTCCGGGCGATAAGTTTCGATTTACCTTGCCCAACGGATGGAAAGGTTGCGTTATATGAAATCATACGTTTGTTACATGCAAAATATTCAATTGAATCTAATTGATGCATACTAAACAGAAAAGTGACATTTAACATTGTTCCATTAGCGACGATATCGTGCTGGTGAAATTAGCTTTCGTAAAAATAAAAAAAAAATATTTTTAGTTAAATATTAAACACTTGCAGAATATTGATTCTGCAAAATATTGATTCCATCCCACAAAAAGATAAATATTATAAGTTATACGATTCATCCAATTATGCATTTATACAATGGTTCATATGAAAAAAAAGCAGTTTTACCTCTCTCATACGTACAGTCCGCGACAAAAAATAGCACACCCAATGTTTTTGTTAACTATTATTTTACAAATTACACAAACATAATTTCACGTATACGTAGATATTGCATGTGAATTTCTACAACATATATACGAAAATCATAATATGGTATTTATTTTATCTGTAAAAACAAAAAATCCTTGAAAATCGGTGCAACAAATTAATAACACTGTATTTTAAGTAATCACAATCTGTTGATATTTACCAAAAAAATTGATATTTAATATTTTGTAGAATCTCTAGATTTTTGTATAATTGAAATCATTCGCTTTAAAAGTGATTTATTAAGTTTTTTAATCCGTTTTTAATTAATTTTTTCTCATTCTAATAAAATACATTTTTTTAATTCTTTCCATTGAATTCCTTTGGTATAAACAGCTTTATCAAGATCTGCCCACAAGTTTTCTGTTATGTTTATATCCGAAGAACATGCTGGCCAATTTTTGTTTCTTTTCGCAAGTCATGATAATAATAATTCCACCCGTCAGGACTGTCCAAATTAATTTTCTTTTCATCACTACACAATACTCTTCTCCATGTTTTATTCCAATGCACATGTTTCTCCGCAAATTTCTATCTTATCTTTTTAATTAGTGAAAGACATGCTACAAGGATATCCAGAGAAAGGTTCACATTTCAACAAGATAACGCAGCGGTTCATAATGCAAAAGTAGTAAAGTCCTATTTTAAAGCTAATAATATTCCACTTTTGAACTGGCCAGCATGTTTTCCGGATATAAAGATAATAAAAATACTTGTGGGCAGATCTTGCTGGAGCAGTTTATGCCAAAGGAAGACAGTTCAATAGCATAAAGGAATTTATAAAAATGTATCTGATTAGAATGGGGAAAAATTAATAATAAACAAATTTCAAAAAATTTATAAATCACTTCCAAAGCGAATGATTTGAATTATACAAAAATCTGGAGATTGTACAAAATTTTAAATATCGTGATTTTTTTTTTTTTTTTTGTAAATATCAAGAGATTTTAATTATTTAAAATATTGCGCTATTAATTTGTCGCGCTAATTTTCAAGGACTCTTTTGTTTTTACAGATAAAATGAATACTGTATTATGATTTTCGTATATATGTTGCGGAAATTGACATGCAGTATCTATGTATACGTGAAATCATAGTTTTGAAATTTATAAAATAATAATTAGCAAACACATAAAATGCGCTATTTTTTTTTTTTTGTCGCGGACTGTATATGTAATACATACAAATTACATATAAATACATTAATACGCATCTAATGTTTCCACAACGCAAACCGAATATGGAATATTTTATTATATCGCATCAACACACAATAGCCATTTCGCACGGGCACTGGCAGACAGATTTAATAAATGAAAACAAAACTAAAATACAATAATGCCGTTAATATCCTATTATTTTTGAAGCACTTTAATATTGCAAAAAGCTTCAGACACTCTCATCGACATTCAATAATGCATCTAACACGTGCGCCGACGAAAAAGAATATCCTTTTATCCAAATTAAAAAATAATCACGGATCACGAGTTACGATAAAGCACGAAATTTTGTTCAAACGATTCGTCGCCAATAATCTTAAGAATTTACTCAGCCGTAAGTATTTTGTTAGTCGTCACAACTTCTTAAGGGAATGCGAAAAAGGAGAAAATCCTCTTTACACACTTTCCTGTCAACCTTATTCGATTCCAAGCTACAGTTATCTTACTGTTATCTTCCATCGAAGCGAAAGAGAGAGAGAGAGAGAGTGAGAGAGAGAGAGGGGGGGGAGGCAATAGACTTCTCGTACGAATAAAAATATACATCGCAGTCTATTTTCGCTTCTGATCGTGTTTACGATCCGCAACTCGCAGAGCAGGGGGTGCTCCATCATGCGATTCCGCATATCCGGGCGTACACGCAATCCGGCCGTACGTTTTCGCAGGATCGTTCCGATGCGCGCGCGCGCGCCTGGCGAGCATGGCAACATCAGCGCGTAACATTTTTACCGAAAAAGCAATGGTCTCTGCATGCGGCGCAAGAGGCATTCGAAATGAAGTAAACGAACGGTGAGGCCACCTAGACGGCGGCCGATTCGCTGACATCACCACCCGTATTACATTAGCCTACGTAAATGCTCCGCACGCGTGCACTCGCTCGCACGAATGCACGTAGAACGTCGCGCATACACGCGCGCGTTCTCACGCAACGTTACACGGAGATACGCGGACGCGTGCATTTTTAACATGCATATACTCGCTCCGCTGTCGCGACAGAGAAAGAGAGAGAGAGAGAGAAAGAGAGGATCGAAGGAGAGAAAAAGAGAGCGCGAACGAAAGATCCAATCTCTCCTCTGATCTCTGCTCTAAAAAAAAAAAAGAAAAAGAACGCAGTGTGCGCGCGAGTCGTTAAACTCCGCCTGTCGACGGAGACCGAGATAAGAGGGAATCGACAACGAGATGTTCTCGACGTGTCCGCTGCATGTGAATTCTATTTCCGACAGGTAAACGCGGCCGTCGCTTATGTCGCGTCGACGCGAGTCAATTTGCACAGCCAACACTCTGCGCGATTGTAAAAATTAACTGGTACATGCAAAATCGACAAATCTCGAATGCGCATCGAGAGACATTGTTCCCGATGTTGCACAGTGTCATCCGCGAGTAGCGCTTTGCATGGATATTTGCGAACACTGCACGTGAGATACGAATGCTAAGGTTTTGCATGCACAGACGAAAGAATATTCTTGTTTCAAGAATATCCTTATTTTCGAATAAGTGCTTAAGTATTGAAAAAAAAAACTTACATAACGTTATACTAACATGAAGGAATTTTGTATACGAAACTAGTTTCATCAAGAAAAATATTCTCATTATTCAATAATAATCTTCAGAATTAAGTAAAAAAGTATCGGATAGAATATTTTTAAATTAAAAATGAGAATTTTTTAATATGTTTTTTTTTATTAACAAAACAATCATGTTGTGCTGTTTAAAAGACTATTATAATATTAAAATGAAAATATAACATATTTTACTAAGATTTAAGATTATCAAATTTGTTAAAGATTAATTTATATATGTATAAGTAGAATTATCATTATTTCGTACATGTATAAGTAAGAATATAATGTTTGGTTTATATATAAAACAATTATTGTTGATAAAGAGACAAAGAATATATCAATTTTAATTTGATACTAATATTTAATATTTAATACTGCTTTTTTGTTACTTAAATTATTTATATATTTCAAAATATCAAACATTATTAAAAAAATAAAGAAATTGAAGTTTTACTTTCCTCTGTCGTAGCATTATCGTCATAAAAATAGCGAAATATTAACGAGCAATGAAAATCGCGAAACAGAAAAAGAGAAGATATTACATCCTTGTAGGTATCATGACCTCTCGTAATATCTCCGTTAAGTGACTAATTCTAGTGATTACTTATGGAATTGGTTACGCTAATGTACACTTGAGTGTCTTTCTTGCTTACATTACATGTACTATAGATTTCCAATACAATTATGCATACACTAAAAAAAAAATATTTGGTATTTGTGACTAATTGCATAGTAAAATAATTATGTTTAAGAGCTCTATTTTTACAATTACTGCTATAAAAAAATATATTAGTAATAATGTATTTGTGTTTATAGTTTTACTAACAATGAAAAACTTTTACTATAAATTTCAAATATTAATGTAGTAAAATATCAAGATATGGTAAAGATAAAATAAACATTTTTACGTAGTAAATGCAATCACAATTATAATGAATACAATTTTCTTCAACATTCGCTTACTATTTGCGTAGTAATACTAAGAATTATAATTTGCTTGATTAAAATAATTATAAAAACATAGTTGGCACCAAAAATGACTATGGATTATAGTTAAATTATGCAACTGCAATCATTTTCTTCTCTCAGTGTACCTACATGCATTTGCATATTCTGCAATATTTTCTCTTTATTTTGAATAAATATGTAATTTTATAACAAAGCTCTATTTTCTTTTAAACAAGTTTAATTTTGTTAATCTATTTTTGTGAGGCGGAAGGCGGGAGGCACGCATTATTATTTATGTTTTTTTTTTACCTTATGCAATGCATCATCACATTTTTACAAAGCATCTTAAGTAATAAATATTCTCTCTAGAATCGATCGAACAACACTGACGAATGTAATCGTAAACTTTTCAATTTAAATGGATTATTAACAAAGTTGTTGTACAAAATGTAAATGAGGAGGGAAACCGTATAATATTTTTTCCTCTACTATCTAGAATCGTTCGTCTAACGATGCCCGCCTCAGGGCTGTAATATTATCGAAAGGTAAAGGGCAGCGCGATTCTCTTAAACTAAATATTATTCCAAGTACGAGCGTGTCGCACTACGTGCGTTGCCATTTACAAACGAATTGATCGTGCACGGTATGGCAACGAGTGGCAGCTTATCCGAATGATTCATAACAAGAGAGAGAGAGAGAGAGAGAGAGAGAGAGCGCTAGAGAAAGAGCGAAATCGAGATTGTGCGCTATCAATTCTCGGAGAAGGAAGATATCCCCGGGACGAGCGCCGATGCTCTCGCTCGCTAAGCGTGCGCTGGGCTAGGATGGGTGTCTAAGCGCACGTCCGCTAAACAGCTAGATACGTTCGCCAGATAGGAGATACTTATGGCACTTGGGGGTATGAACTCGTGACCGTCGGGACTGCAGGATATAGTCTCGCCCTCTTACCGCCTCGGGAGTGGATATAACCTACGATATAACGGGTATCCATCTCAAAGGTGGAGAGGGTAGGGACAGAAGCAATTGCTGGAATTGCATTCTGCACGCGCAGAATCATCTCCGTCCTTAGAGGACAACGTTTGAACGATTAAGCTGCGATTTACTTTGCTCTCTCTCTTTCTCTCTCTCTATCTCTTTCTCTTCTTCTATCCATTTTTGAAAAAAAAGCGAGATTTCCAATATTATCTCATTTAATCCTTCGTAGGTACACATATTTTTACTTACTTCCCAGGCACACTGGGTCTTCTTTGTCCAGCCCAACTTTCATTACTGTTCTAAGCTTACAAAAAAAAATCTAGAAAAAATTCAAGATTACTCTCCGATATCTGTTTTGCATTACGAAAGCCTGATTTTTCATTATTTTGTTAAACTTAACCTGATGTGGTTAAACTTAACCTGATGTCATCCACAGGTGAAGCTTGTTGAATAAAACATTAGATCAGGTTTAAACTTAACTTGTAGTTAACTACCAGTTAACTAGATAATGAAAAGTCGAACCTAAATAGCCGTTCAACTCAAATGTTAAGACCGTTATTCAAGAAAAATTGAAATTTTCGAAGAAATCTAAGAGCGAAATTCCTTCTAGGTCAGAAAGACCCAGTGTGCCTATAGAGCGTTAAAAATAATCAGAGAAACCCAATCTCTTTTGCCTGTGGTCTTCTTATGCGCACAGTTAGCATTACGTTTGATTAAACGTCATTACCAAGCTTCGATCGCGTTTTCGATCGAATAGTAAATACGATTTCCTTTTGCGCCACGAAATAATGCATCATCTTCGCACAAAGCGTGGAAATCGCCGCAAACGACCCGTTCATTGTTTCGCACGCCCTCGTATCTATGGCCTTGTGTGTGCGCGCGCGCGCGAATGTAAACCACGAAATAAATTCCGACTACGCCCGGCGGATTATATAAGATATTCATCCGTATGAATTTATATCGCACCGGTAACACTCCTCGCAGTATCATCTTGCCTTTACCGAGGCTTTGTAAGGTACGACCGTCCCTTCCTTTCACCTTCGGAACCTCCGAGGTGGAAGTGTATTCCACGATATAACGGACACCCCCAAACCCTCGTTACTCGCGCACCAAGGAAATTTTCTTAGACAGAAAGAGAGAGAGTAGCGCCGCGTGGCTGCGTCGTTAAAGCGAAACGGGTCTCCCGCATCGCTGATCACGCGCCTCATTGAATTTTGATTGTGCTCCCGCGGTGGCTTCGCGCAGTCACACGCTCGATGACAGGCTCGTGCGCTAATTGGAAATTTAGATAATCGCATCTACATGGTATAGATCGGTATCTCAGTTAGTCGACACAATCGCGAAGTCTCGACGGGATTAAACGACCTCGTTATGCTGCGCAGATGCACCCTACGGCCCACCTCGAAGTCTCACGAAGCGACGAGCCGATATGTGCTATTCGGAACGATCGTGAGTGTATGTACCCTTTGATGAGCAGCATGGAAGGTCCACAACTCGGAAATTCAAGAAAAATAATGTAACCTTGATAATACGTAAGTGACACGATATGTATTTTAATAATTCTGATATGTAATAACTTTTCTTTAAACATAAAGATAAATATACTTTCACTTATTATCACACACAGTTTCACTTTTTTTGCATTTTTTTTGCACTGAATTCGAAAACTTTGAAGGGGTAAAATCATTCGCTGAAGGTTGACTCATTTTTAATTTTTATTTTGTTATTCATCAACAAAAGGGTATAGAACAAAATTTCATAGAAAAAACTTATTTCTTTTAATGACATTTATCGATTAAAAAACTTATTAATTGTAAAGAATTATAAAAACGGTATAAACGAAAACAAGACACATACATTAATATGTGTTTTACACTTTATATAATTATAAAATCATGTAAAATTGTATAAAGATAGCGTAGAAATATGCATCAATAAATAAACATGTGACATTATATAAATGCACATTAGAAAGATATGAACGATAATAAATATTCAAAAATATCTTTTAAAGCACAACTTTTCTGAAATTGTTCTTGATTTTCTCACTAAATTGCAAAAAAGAAATAAAGGTTCTCTATCTCCTTCCTTTGATGACTAATAAAATAAAAATGAGCTACACAAATGTCGGTAAATCAGAGGTTTTACCTTCAGGATCAATTCGAAGCAAAAAAAAAGGACAATCTCTACCCAATTTATTGGTGCAATATTGGCCAATATTACGCCAATTTATTCACATTGGGGATGCATTGGACTAATATTGCGCCAATGAACTTGCCAATATTGTATTACTACTAAGGTACACATCGCCATGGTTTCATAATTTTTTAAACTTTCGAGATGGAAACTATATCTTATTATTAGTATATTTCGTAATTTTGCAAATACGTAAGTACTTTTTTGATATACTTCAAATGTGCACGAGATGCTAAACTTTTGCGAAACAGTATACGATTTTATACGTTGCGCATTATTTTCTTCTACATAATCTATTTAACACAAATTATTTTTTTTTATTTAATATATTTGATAAAAAACAATAACAAAATACAATAATATTAATAATAATAATAATAAATTTGGAAGTAGCGTCTGTTCGAATAAATTAACAGAGTTCGTCGACCTTCATTATCAACTATTACTGCTGCCTTATTTGAAAATGGATGACCAAGCTGGCTTAAACACGATCTATTCATGGGTATTTGCCTCGCTATTTCCTTTTGCGAGTTAATCACTAAATTAAATTTAAATTTAAATCGGCCGAATTACCGAACAGCCGAAAAGAGGTCATTTAAATACCATAACCGCTACGTGTAGCAATTAAAGTCGCGCATAATTCTGAAAATTTTCAGTTAGTCTCCAGTGCATATATACATTTAAAATTGAATTTTCAATCAGTCTCGAAAATTACGTTTTCAAGTACACTGTTTATACAATACAAACACGTATTTATTTAAGACTGTTTACAAGGCGATTAATAAATCGTAAATTTAACTTCCTCTAGAATTCAAATCGATATATCCAATTACGAAAAATTTTGCTCGGCTTTTTGTTTAGCAATAACCGTGAAAATGCATCGTCAATAGTACAGCGTTGCCGTAAATTTCCTTCCTTAACTCTCGATATCGATCCGCTGCAGCGAGATAGTCGAAGCGGAAGTGCTCGGCAAATACAAGAACGGCGCAAACTTTTTATGAACTTCCGGGCCGGGCAAAATTTCCTATTCGATATGCGCGGTGAGAGACACCGGGGCTACACGGCCGGCGCACAGGGGAATGCATATGCACTTAGCGTTAATCGAGTCAGTCTATCCGATTGGAAGCTAACGCGCTATACGAACGAGCCGTGGAATCGTTTGTCGCTTCGACGAGTCGACGATTAGCCACCGCATGCTCTCGGGTGAGCTTACGATCGGAATCGACGCATTGACTTTACTGTCGACGATGGCCCCCAACGATTAAACTCATTGTCGCGATTTCCTGCTTCGTCCTGAGAATCCTGCGCGATCGATGGCCCTAGTCAGCGAGCCCAGCTCGAAGTCCGCTCGTACGATCGACGCGATCGATATGTTTCTCTCTCCCGCGTATTATGCTTCGGCGAATCGATCGGTCCGGCGAACCGTGCGTATCCTTGAGCTCTTATATCGCAGTGTGACGCATTAATTGATCACAATTACCATCCAGTTAAAATAGAGATCGGAATATGGACCGTTATAGAACAGCGATACGAAAATTCCGCATTGCTGGATGGCATTACTTTTTTATCGTAATAAATTTTATATATAAAATAATAATAATAATAATAATTAAATTTCTTACAGTTTTTTCAGGGGGGAATGGGTATATAGATGCAAATCAGCATCAAGTATTATATTAAATTAATTAATTTAATATAAATAGTGATATTACTAATTCTTACTCGACACGCTGTGTTATGACCGAAAATTAATTCGGCGCACATTCTGGATGAGTTCGGAGAAGTATATAAAATCATATAAATAAAAATAAAAGCACTAAGACCTAGCTACGACCGATGAAGGCTTTCTTACTATTACTGTGTTGTTACACTATCGGTCCAATAACATATTTGTAATAATAATAATAATAATGAAGCTGATGTCGTAATATTCATAGAACTCTATCTTACGCTATGCCAACGCTCGGGCCACCAAATATGTGCTATAGTATGCGAATTACATTACGTAAACAAGTCTGCGAGTCCACTATCGTATATTACATCTAATATCCGACGTTATCCAAAATTAATTCAATATATTTGGTAATACTGCGGTACATGACGTCGTTCCACATTTCCAGCGCCGAAGAATGGGAATTATGAGGCGTGTATCTGATGGCGAAATATTAAATTCCGATATCAAATTTTGCGCGTGCCATCGACGCAGCGTAACCAATAGACGCAACTTCCACACTATTTCGACTACTACCCCGTAAGCCACTGACAGTGTTGCTATTCTATTTCAAATTTGGAACATTATATCATTGTTATAGTTTCGAACTCGGAAGAGTATGTTACCGATGTTTTTCGCTGAGCAGTAAAGAACAATACCAAAAGCTACACGGAGAAAAATAATTTGCTAATATGGCAGATTTTATATCTGCTGTAGCAGAAACTATTATTATGTGGACAGCAAAGAGATTAGAGATAATATTTGTTAGATATAAGTTTGCTAAAACTACAAATTATCCTGCTATAACAAATTCAATAAATCACGGGCTTAAGCCTGTTTAAAAGGATTTGCTAAGAATTTGCTAAGAATATTATTTAGCTTTAAGAGAAAATTAATTGTTAAAGCACTCAATAATTTTTTTTTATTTTAGTAATAAAATTAATGATTCTGCTCTACGAATAATTTCTAAAGTTGATTGTAGCAACTAAAAATTTTGCCATTACAAATATGCAATAACAAAATTAGTTTTCTTTGTGTATTATTCATCAAAATTTTACTGAAAAGGATAATCGCTTGACGAAGAGTTATAAATCAGGGCGCTGTAAATTTCAAGATTACGTCTTCGTGGATTTCTTACAAATACGTTTATATGAATCTCTTTCATGTAAACAATACAAGTAGTGTAAATTATTGTAAATTAGATAACAATACAGAAAAAAATAATCAAGTTATAAGGTTAATATATCTGATTGATATATTAATAAAAATATATATATAATATTAAAAATTTAAATATACAATAATTTTCATTATTTCTGATAAAGTCTTTGGCTCTTCGACAAAATTATCGTTTACGCATTACATTAGGAAGAATATTTTGAATCAATCATAACTTGATTTGTTCTTTTTAAGATATGACGTTCTTATCTTTGCGTTCTCAACCTAAATTATTAAATAATGTCGACATCATCGTGTATCTCTCCGATCTAACGTAAAGCCGCATACATACTGAAAGAGACAATCGAAATGTCATCCCATATAGATTGAATGTGGAATTGAAAAGATTTTATTTATACCGACATCCAATTTTTTACTCGCTTTATTGATCTTATTTACAATATTATTTAATTTGTAAAAATGTTCTGTTATAACGACATATAATTTGTTTAAAACATACTACACCAAAACTATTTAGTTCGTACGAACAAATTTATTTTTTATGTATCTCGCAGAAACAACTAAATTTTTTTGTTATATAAAACAAAATATTTGATTATTGTTAAAAATGACTTAACAGTTTTTTGCCGAAGGCATACAATTTTTATTTTATTTTATTTTATGTAACAAAAAATTCAGTTGCTTTTGCGAAATGCATGCGAATAAAAAGATATTCGTTTCACATTAACTAAATAGTTTCGTTCGATGCGTCTTAACCAAATTATTTGCTGTTACAACAAAACATTTCTCGCAGTACAAATGACACGTAAAACACAGTTTACATTGTACGCGTATAACGTAGAATATTTACACTTTACGCGTGAATGGCCAATTCTGCTGTAGCACCCCGCGCATTAGCATGTACTTCGCTTTCAACAATGACTGATAAACCGCATGCAGTCTCGATACAGCGCTATCGGCGGTACCGTGATAAAAGCCGCGGGCGAGTTAAGCCGATGAAAGATACGGAGCGTACGGCGCCGTTGGCGGTCTCGCACTGTGGAGAATTCGACCGTGCATCATCGCGCGGCTGGCCAGTCGACCACAATCGTAATTGTCGAATTTCACTGGCGAAATTAAGAAACGTAGAGAGATAGAGAGAGAGAGAGAGAGAGAGAGAGAGAGAGAAGAGATAAAGAGAATGCGGAGTACTGTAATCTACGGGAGATATTAAAAGCCGGCGATAAGTTAGACCGCATGGCGCATTACGACTGTCGGCGGCCGAAAAGCACTGGGAAGCATCCCGTTAAAAGGTGAAAAGCCGGAGCGTTCGACGCGAAGGTCACGTATTTATCTTAATCAAAGAGAAATATTAGGTGCATTCTACTTATTTCGCGAGAGGACGAAAAACGCCCCGGCCACTCGCCGGATGAAAGGAGTGAACGATAGGATGGGACGAGCGAGAAAGAAGAGCGAGAGAAAGGTAAAAGGAAGGAAGCGAAAGAAATGGAATGCATCCAAGCGCGAAGATTCTTCCTCGTCCGTGTTATCAGGCATGATGTCGTCGAAATAAATCTTGGGGCCCGCGACGTTCTTTTTCACGGTACATCCGGCTCGCCTCGACTCGCCGCGAAAGTATGTTATGCGCCAGCAAAAACGAAGCTAATTTCGCCGTTCGAATACACGCCAGGCGCCACCGGGGCTCTTATCGTCGAAAAGGGAAATGGGCTTATCGCCGGAGCAGACTAAAGAGTGTCTGACATGTGAAAGTTTCACGATAGTAAAGGTCCTTAGAAAAGAGTTTTCACTCAATTAAATGTAAAGAAGAGGGTATTACGGGTCATGTAGATATTATAAGCATCGTATTATTTCTGTTATCAAGTGACAAGTTGCAAGTAATTACTTATGGAATCATTTATTTAGTAGCCTGCCGTTACGCAGTGGCACAGAAAAAAAAAAGTAGAGTTAAATCAATAATTCATTATTTCATACATGTATGTATATGCAAGAATGGAAAATCTGCTTGAAAAAATTTAAAAATCTTAAACGGACATAAATTTTTCTGGTGGAAGTGCATGCAGTTTTCCTTGACATCCATCTAGTTAGTGTTTACTACATGTATTACTGCGTTCTCATTAATTGTAACAATATTGCGAAGGAAATGGACAAGAATTAATAGAATTTTGTCAGTGACTGAAGCAGTTTTTCTAATAAAAATATGCTTAGACACCTGCCCAGTTATATTATTCAATATTAATAGGATTTTCAGATTTGCCGGTCGCTTATTAAACAATTGTACAGTCCATTTATTGTCATGTTTTTGTTCAGTAAATGAATTCAGATTTTACGCGTCTTTTATGCTCCGTAACTGCAGGCAAAACGTTACATCTTGATTAGGATTATCAGTAGTGTTACTTTTTAGTTACTAGACAGAAATAATAAAACTGTCTGGTAACTATGTAAAAAATGTATGAAATTTCTATTAAGGTCGCTTACATGAAGTTTTATTTCAATTCTTATTCAAGAAGATTTTATACTCTCGCTTATACATGAAACAATGAATTGTTCATTTGATATTTGCATTCTTTTCTATGGGCACTAATATGCCAATACGTAATAACTGACAATTGTTATAAGGCACTTTTTACTTTTGAGTAATTTCAAACTTTTTAAGGTACATTTTAACATAATTACGCACACTTACTCGGTGCTTTTTTAAATTTGAGCGTATTATCGCACGAATGTATGTACACTCGAATGTTTTTCTTGTTATTTACCTTTTTATTCGGCTACACATATTTCAAATTATGCAAAGTTATTCAATAGCATAGCATTTTGTTAACGTGGACATAAAAGCGTACTGGTAATATGGCCACTATCGATATTCGATTTTCAAATCGAAATAATTCTTCGGTAAATCGATTGCCACTCTGTAGGGCTGGAAATGTCGTTTCATACTTATTTCAATGTTGAACAAAGATAAAATGGTACCTCTAATGTTTCTGAGCGCAGACAAAATCTAAGCCATAGAAAATTTTATAATTTTGCAATAAGCAAAACCAATTTTTACATTTATGTATTTTTGTGGAGGCCACCATCAACCCATTGTTTCCCCTCAACCCATTATGCAGTGTCGTTACATCTTTATGAATCACATCCCGAGTAATAAATATTTCATAACTTTGAATCTAGAACTTATTAAGCAACATTTTGATGCATATAATCGTTAAGTTTCAATATAAAACATTGATTATTAACAAAGTTGTTGACTAAAATGTAAATGTGTGCCTGTTATACCACCTTCTCTTCTATTGCGAGTATTAAATGAAAAGTGTTTCATTGCACTTCATTACGTATAAAGTGTCACGAGAGTAAAGACAAAGTTTTGCGGAATTGTTGTTTACATGTTCCCGTGTACATCAGAAAAAAAACCCCCCGCTTTGCAATTCTAATATGTTTGCGTTAAAAAATCTCATTCAATATTCGCATATAAAACGCTACTTTTTACACATTATCATTACCGACGTAATTTATGAATATTGATACGAGGAATGCTGTGCAAGCGAGAACATCGGTTTAATTTACAAATTGACTAGTTCGAAATCGTCACTAAGTGATTCCTTCGGATTACCTCGTTTCGCGATATCTGCAATTTCGCAGTCTATTGCGAGCACCCGTAATTAAACGTCCGCGTTAACTTTCATACAAACGGATGCTTCCTCTTCCGCGCTTTCGTCAGCCCTTTCCGGCCCATCCTCGAGCCATCGCGACCTCGCGGCGTCATGAATAAAAAAGTAATCGACGTTCAAGTGCACTAACAAATCTTCGCGCGGGCCTGCTTCTCGACTCGCGTTTTAATCTACATAAGAGGACTCTTTAAAACGCGATCGCGGACACGTCTCCGCATGGCTGATCCATTTCATCCGGTTAATCCCCGCGGCTGCATCAGCACGCCTGGGATGCAGTAGCATTAGCTTTTGTATAAGCGTCGCGCTTTGCGGTTGGATTTGCACGCGTGCTTGAAACGTGGCGCAAACCGCTCCTTAAAAGAGAATCATAATTTAAAACGGTCGTACGTAGCAAAGTCCGATTTATGACCATCCGGCTTTCGCACGAATCGCCAGTGATTTTGTCTCACGGCGCGCATAAATATTTTCGATAAATTAAAATTAAGTCCTATTAATGTAAATATTTTTATGTGTTGATCGTAAAGTAAATGATTAAATGTTCTTTTATCATAAGAGATTATTTTGAAAAGTTGTTTTAATCCGAGAATAGCCTCCCCATTTCTTTTTTCGTAAATGTGGGATCACCTGGGGAGACTTTTACAGTTAAAAGTCATTGTTATTAATTATATATTTTGTTATTGATTGTTTGAATTTATTAATTCAAGAAAATATTAAATAAACGGGAAAGGCATATTGAGCAACTTTATTATAAGTGTTTTTCTAAAAAAAAATAAAGAAATCAGTTAAAACGCTTTTGTGTTGCGAATTTTAGATGGAATTATTTAATTATATTGAAAAGTTTATAAAGAATAAAGTTATTATAAAAAAAAAACAAAACGAAACATATTGTACAATATTCATTTCGTGTAATCATTTTTAGCAATATAAAACAAAGCTAAGTTGCTATTATATAAAATCATTTATATTGTGTTTGATTTTCCAGAATTATTAAAAATGTTTTATTTTTATCACATTTATGTGTTATAAATATAAATATAAAATTATATAAAGCACTTTTCAATGAAAATACAAATGAACATTTATAAACTTTTAGTCATCGCGATAAATACCACTACGTGTCCCGATAGACAAATGAGCCATTATGGAATCAGAGAAATCTCCTCCGTCATTTCATATATTTTAATTAAAGAATGCCACTTCGCACCATTCTCAGTCTGACTGAATTGAGTCACTTTTATTAACACCAAAGTGACTCATTATCAATTCAGTCGGACTGAGAATAAAGAAAATTTGTGAGATATAATTTTTTTGTATCACTGAAAACTATAAATAGCGTCGAGTATCGATGTTTCTACGTTGTAATAAATTAATATTACTTTTTTTGTTACTTGGAATTAACAAACTTGCCTTTACAATCGCGCCCTTACTCCCCTTGGTCCTTTTCTTTCATTTGTAGTATTTTCGAATTTTGAGAATCTATTATTATATTTTACGTTTGTTGTTAAAATAAATATATGAGTTAATTATAACTTCTTTCTATTATATACAAAATGAGTCTCGGAATCTGTGAACAAAGGGATTCTGAATCGGTAAAACCATTTGCTTCATTTTTCTGACGCTCCGGCGTAAAAGAAAAAAAAAAAAAACATTCCACTATTCTCGGATTGTAAAGATCTATTGAAAATGAGAACGTTACCAGAACGCGTTATAATTGCCGTATTGCGCACGTGCACGTGCACCGCATATTTCTTTTACAGTTACAAAATTTACAGAATCGATCACAGAGGGAGCTCCTCGGTTTTCGAGATAGCCATTAACGTACTCCTTTCCGCTTGTCCTGTTTCCGTGAATAACGCGATTTCCGACTTGGACTCGTTTCACGCCCGTCAGCCCAATTGGCGCGATTTTTCTCGACGAGCTCTGAATTTTTCGACGATATTGCGACCCCCGCGAAGGCCCACCCACTCACAGCTCTCTCGTTACGCGAAATATGAGGGGGAGGAGGAGGGAAAAAATTTCAATCGCCGCCGCACGGCTTGTCACGGTTGAATTATCGATTCGCAGATCGTTATCTAAGCGCACGAGCGCGTTACGCATTCGGGGGGCCCCCCGTAAAGTGACGGTTTATGTGTCGTTCGCGCTTCCGGGCGCGTACGAGCTACCGAGTTTCGCATTTCACGTTCGGGGCGCCTAACAAATCCGCATTACTGAACACCGAACTTTGCCCGATATCACTGTGCGCCACGCGCGACCGTTTGGCTCCGGCTTGTCATCGAAAATACCTCTGCGCGTGACAGACCGTTGATTGCCGCCCAAAGACCAAACGACAAGCCCGCGAACGTTTGTGAAAATTTTTTATCTCGTCTCTCTCTCTGCTGGCGGGAAAAACGCAATAACCCAATTTGTTTATTTCAGTTAGCTACGCGCACCAACCGGATTTGCGCAAGAGGTCGATCACAATCCATTACGTTTTGTACATTTTCAGCTTAAAACCGACATTGCGTGACGGTTATGTAACATTACAATTATCTCAGATGCCTTACACACTTCTGATTATCAAATATCTCGATTATAAATATATTTATGTGTGCACTTTTAGCGTGTAATTTTTTTCTTGCTCAAGAAAATACGAGGCTGGTAGAGGTAATCACCAATACTAGCATACAGCTTCGTTTTGGAGCATTCCTTGAACAAAAGCTAAAAATGAAACTTTAAAAACGCGAATGCAAACTGAAAAGTGCTTTTCATCATATGGTATAACAATTTTTATAAATAATCTAAAAAGAGCATCTAAAAAAATTGGACTCCAAAACTAGCACAGTAGGCAATAACAGCAGAAATCAGACACGGTCTGATAGGGAGTTAATTATAAAATAGATTAACAAATCAGATAATAAAATATATTTTTTATGAACACTTCAATTACTGAGCGCGATATATTATAAACCGAGCTGGATGGTCGTACTGATGTTATTTATGCATTTAACGCAAAAGATAAATGGTGCTTACATACATTTTATTGAAAACCACAAACATTTCAATCCCACATTTCAGTCATCTTCAGTAGTTATTATTTAAAATTAATGTTGCCAAAAGTGGTACATTTAACACATTATACAATTAAAATTCTGAGCTGAAATTCACACATATTTTCAATTTCAGCGCAAACCTCCCTTCACCACTATCCGTCAATTCCACAGTCCACTGTGAATTATTTCGATGTCATCTTATTTTTACACTGACAATTGTGATTTTATTTTGTTTGGTTTCTATGTATTTCTGCAATTATGTCCCCAACCTGTGCATTATGCTGCTTCACCAATAAAACATCTGTGAGGTAGTGAAATGGTTATATGGATTGTTCACTCAAGCGTGTTTCTCGTGGAGGTAAAAATGTTTCTCGCTATTTTCACTTTAACGTTAATGTGCAGAGAGTGTGCAGAGATATTTTTATTTATTAAACAACAATGATTGTAAAGTTGAAAGACTAGACTTGAACCTTCTCACTTTACACGTTTTTTTTTGCATCTTATTGGGGGATGTTGCATTAAATGCTCTATTTTTTTTTACTTTGAGGTATTAAAGAAAATGTGAAAAAATTTGTAAAACATCTGTCAATGTTGTAGTTGAAGATTTTGTACTTAATTTCTTTTTTCACGAAGAGGTTTATGTTGCATAGCGGTTTCATATTCCAAGCCGCACTGCAAGGAAAATATGAAAGAGAAAATACAAACAAAAGAAATACATTATTGATATTAAATTTTTTAGAGAATACATTATTGATATTAAATTGTTTTATAAACATGTAAAATCCTTTGATATCAGTAATGTTCTCACTATTGTTCAAACTATGCAATTTGCGAGAGAAAATTGCACAAATTTTATTCTCGCTTTTCAAAAATTCGGTTTTAGCAGATTTTATATAGAAAGAAGCCATAAAAATCTGAACTATGAACTTTCATTTCTTTAATCAAATTTAAGCAGATCATGCTTTTATCAGTATTAATACAGTACAATATTTAGTTTCATAGAACTAAGGGGATGCCGCTTTAGGAAGTCCACGCCAATATTGGCGACCTTCCTGTGTATGAAATTGTGCAAAGGAGCTTAACGATATCGAAAATTGGACAAATCTTTTCGCAAAATCGGCGAAATTTAGAATTCAGACGACGCTCAAGTGACGCAACGCCGCGCCGTCCGCACATTTAATCGAGCTACGACACTGATAACAAAATTGGGCGCCGTAGCATAGAAAATCCCCTCCCCTGCTTCCAAACTGATTAATTCTCCGATTCACGTGCGAATATGTATAAGAAGAGAATGTGATGAAACAAACGTGATGAAATCGGGGAGGAGGGCGGGGGATGAAAGAGAAATTCGCGATGCGAAGGAAGGAGCCAAATGGCTTCCTTGTTTAATAGAATCCGAATGCGGATGCGTCCAGTCGCGGTCGCGACCGAGAGCAAATGCCAACTGTGAAACGTGATCTGTTTACCTCGTGCAAGAAAGTGGCGGAAAAAATTGCGCCATTTCCACGGCGGACGCCCGCCGTCAAAGGTCGAATAACATCGGGTGCGCTCGCGTCAATCGGCATCCGGCGCGTATCGTCAGGATGGCTTTATCGCCGTGGCCCCCCTCTAATTTGTTTCGAATCGGGGCGAGTGCACGATCGAGCGAGTGCGCGCGTGTTGAGCTCTCTTTTTGTCTCTCTCTCTCTCTCTCACCCGATCTGTTTCTCCTCCCTCCTCAACGTACTCGCGGCATCGTGCGCGCATCGTTTGATGAAAAAAACCTACTGGCACGGAAATACCGCCGACAGACAGATAAAACGAAGCTCGACGCCTCCGCCTTGCGATTTATGAACGGTCTATTTCCGGAATGTACGCGGCGTGCCAGAGATATCGCGCTGTACACGTCCCTCATCCGTGGATCTTTCAACGAATTCGGGGCGGATGTTAAACAGTGATGGACATTGACTTTTTTTTTGTTTCATCTCTTTCGGCAGTTTTATAAATCGCGCTTGTAATTAAGATATGATAATTGTGACGACACGAAACCCTCCCATTAAGATTCTATTGAAGGGAGTATTCTAATTTGATGGACCAGAAAAAGATTTTTTTTAATCACTTTTCTAATCTTTATACTGTTGAGAATATGTCTGTAAAACGATTTAATGAAATTCGGACGGTCTGTCGTTCCTTTTACGTCTCGAAGAACGCGACGTATGAGTTAAACAATGCGCAATTTTATGCTTTAAACGCGTTTTTCTCAAAACTATGTTTTTCAACCTTGTACCAGATTTTTCTCAAAAACTACTGAATCGATCGACTTCTGCCTTGAAGCGAAATATTCGTAGCACTTGTGGCTATGGTTGAAACTAGAATATTTTTTATATCATGAAAAATTCTTTTTTTTACAGTTTGCAAGTTTAAAAAAATTGACAAAATTCTGTTTTTTATTTTCGATCGTCAACATTACGATAAATGATTCATTCTAGTCCACATTTGTGTGGATTAAAATAAATTTCGGATCGCTGTGATTTAAGACTAGCATGAAGGATCAATCTTGGAGACAGTAGAGGATTTTTCTAATCGCGCGTTATTTTATATTATAAAATTAAAGAAGTAATAAATATGTATCTAAGACATCAATACCTTACATGTTGTTAGTTAAAAGCAAAAAGTTTGTAAAAATAGCCTTTACAAAGACTTTCAAATTAGGATATCCCCTTAACTCAAATTATGATACAAATACCGAGATTAATTCTGATTCTAAATATTTTGATTAAAAACAACATTAAAAAAAAAAACTGATGATCTAATTGTAAGTATTAAAATATGTGAATAAAAGTCAGAGTTTAAAAAATTCTGGTTTGGTTTTTTTTTTTTAAATTGAGTGGGGTTTTTTTTAGGATTTATAGTTTTTTTATTCAATGCGTTTTTATTTTTTTATTTTTTAAAATTTAGAGCTACATTCCAAAACATCTCTGAGGAAAATTTTAATCGATATAATATAGTATACATTACGTGTACCATATATTTCGAGTAAAGTACGCGTTTTCCTCGGAAAGGACATTTTGGAACCTAAACCTAATGTGATTAATAAAATTTGCTATTCAATTTATAATTCTATTATGAACTAATTTCAATTTAATTAAATTAATTAATTAATATAATAGATACACATATACCTATATAAAGAGCACTCATGCCAAATCGACCAGTCTTTTGACCCGATCATGCTTTATTCAATTGATTTTGTCATATATCGAGGTTTAAAATGTTTGTTATGTATAGCAAGCTTTGTAAATTTGTTCAACAAAATAAAAATGGAGTTTTTAACTATAATTAATATTTGAACATACGAAAGATGAAAATTAAAACAAAAAGAAATTAAATAATTTCTTTAGTTTTCTAAACAATGAAAAAAAAATGATTTTATTGGATGGGTTTTTGCAGGTGATTTTTTTTGCTGGAATTTTCAAATTTTTTTTGGATTACATTTGTTACTCTATGAGTTTCATTCGGTTACCCACCTTGTCAAACCCCCCAAGTGCTTTCTGCAGAATGCACAAGTTGGAAATACTGTATGTACACAGTGACTCTTTTTGAGAAAATCAGAATCAAAAATATTTCCTTTCTTCACGTAATTATTGTAGCAATAAGGCATACGTGGTTCGTTTTGTATCAAGAAAGGATTAAACGACGCAGCACGTCGTCGTCATTCGCGTCAGATTGCTCGACGCGCGCGTATGCATCTTTCACATTCTTGCCAATACCAAAAGTACCGTCGATCACGTCTGCACGGATTATCAGGAATTCCCGATATCGTGCATGCGTTTGCCCGACGAATATAGAGTGCGATGCCGCTTCTTTCGCCCTTCTATTTTTTGGATCCCGTGAGCGGCGAAACTGCTGGCCGCGAAGAGCCAGCAATACGTGAGTTATGAATACGAGAGTCGGGAGTGCAAACACGTCGATACTTTCCATCTCCGAGCAAACATTTTTTTTTTTACTGTTTTCTCCCTCTCTTTCTCTCTT
The DNA here is from genome assembly GCF_016802725.1 of Solenopsis invicta. Taxonomy (NCBI): domain Eukaryota; kingdom Metazoa; phylum Arthropoda; class Insecta; order Hymenoptera; family Formicidae; genus Solenopsis; species Solenopsis invicta. The sequence goes on along the minus strand of NC_052670.1, from coordinate 15,129,088 downwards.
TCCCTCTGTGTCTCCGTGCCTTTCCACCTTTCTGAAGTTCTCACGGAAGTTACGTTCAAACTTGCGAAACGAAACGGACCAGCGCCATTTCTCGCCCCTTCATCTCGCCGCTCGGTGTACATTCTCAGACAAATGGAAATACGCACAACTTTATTGTAATGAACTCGAAGTGGACGGGTAAAAAAAAAAGAGAACCGCGCCGCCAATTGAATTTGCGCGGAATATAATGCTTCCGGAAATACTCTCGACAATTACGAGTATATAACCAACTTTGCGGATAGAAAAGAGAACGCGCGATCAAGCTTGACAATTTCTGTTTCAAAAGTTTCTGTTTTCGAGTGTTATTAATTTTGCTGTTAGTCGCGAATACTTAAAGAATGTAATGCTTTTAATTGTGATTCATATTATAATTCAAACTCGAAAGAGACATGATTTATATAATTCAAGATAAAAAATAGATTTAACGCCTTAAGCGGACATATGAGAGTTAAATTGACGCTTCTCCATTTCTCTTATATTTGCAACTTCACCACTCTTGGTATCTTCCATCTGCACCTTAGTCTTGACTTCAGCCAAGTAGAACCAATAATGCTAGAATATTTTAGCAACAAACAGCAGTCTTTTATCCCTTGGATCAATTTCATCTCCAGGCGATCGCATACGTAACTTTCTATGCAATTCGGCGTATTGCCTGAAAGATTATTTTTAGTTTATTTTTACTTTAGCTTTCTTTTAATTTTGTTGATATAAACATATTAATAATTTTTATTTTTAATAAACAAACAATAATTGTTATTTTCAATTATTTTTCAATAATAAAAATATTGATATTTTCAATTCTTTTAAATAATACCCTTTAAAAAATTAATGTACGAGACAAACGTGTATTCATGGAATAAAGATACTATAATATTACGTCACTTTGCGAATTATTACTGGCTTTAAACAATCACATTATTTAAGTAATATTCATATATGTTGTGTGTTTGTACTTTTAGTTGAAGTGTAGCAATAACTGAAATTTATTTCATCATTTTAAGTGCCTATATTTATTGATCAACTTGAAAGCTATAAATTATTAGGCAAAATGATACGTAGAGAAACATCTTTAAAGTATAGATTTTTTTAAATTTTTAATGTTTGCAAATTAGTATTTCATGTTTAAAATATGTGTAAAATGAAAAAACTTTGTTTACGTATAAAATATAAGTAAATTAAAGTGTGGGTGAAAAACCCCCTACGTGAACATTTACGTCATTAGGCGCCCGCTTAAGTGTTAACTTTATCGTTAAATAATTCTAAAAGTATCTTCATTTTAATTCGATTCTTCATGAGGAAACTCGCGAGCATATTTGCACGCTTACGTATAAATTCTTCATTGGCCAGTCACTGACCGGTCGTCGCGTCGCAGGTTGTCGAACTTGGCAATTCGCGAGAACGTATCTGGCGATTGCACTTGGGCGATAAAAAACAAACTCCGTCGGATTGCGTATTGCATTGCCACCAACTGCGCCATAACTGAACATTCAATCTGTATCGCGATAGTGCGAATCGCGCGATAAGGTCCATTCTCGAAAGCGCGTCGGGACCCGATAAGATACTCGACGTATCGGAAATCTCTGGTCCGCCCGTCGTTTAGCTACCGGGTGCCGGTAGTCTCTTGATTTATAGCACTGACGCACAAATCCAACTGCGTGCGACGAAAGTTTACGCGTTAAAAAACGCAATCATTGCCCTTTACAAAACGGAAGGAAATGTGAATCGAGTACGAAACTGATCTTTCTCTCCCCCCTCCCCTCCCACTCTCTCTCTATCTGTCTCACTCAGCTTAAAACTAATCTTACCTAAGATAGAATTCAAGGTCAGTGATAATTTATGACGTTGCGTCATGCAGAACTATTTCAATCAAGTATTTCCGTTGATATCATATCGTATTATGATAAATAATATAAATATGGTAACCAGACGTAGACGCGACAATTTCCAGCGGAAACTGGCTACCCTACGGTCTATCTAAGCCTTGCGATTTTTTTCTAATTCTTTGCAGAGTCCAAAATTGAAAACTAATGGCCAGATTCAAACTAGGAAACATTTCTAAACATCAATTTAAAACATGGAACAATTTTAAATATTCACAATGAGTGCAGTGACGAAAGATATCGCTTAGATTGTATTGGGTACATGCGTACTCAATATGGCCTAATTATATGTTTTCTTCTTTTTTTTTACAAAAAAGTATTAGAGAGAAATAGATAATAAAGTGATCCAATGTTACTTTTTATGAGTTTATTGACATTGACGTGTTTATTGACATTTTGACACACATAAGAGTACACAAGGACTATTTTCGTCAACAAGCCATTAACGAAACAATTGACTTATCTTAACCTTTTCCCCCTTAAGCCCGCAGCTTATGAATCGCAGTTTAGTAGGTGGATTAGAATTTATGATCTGGAGTAATAAAAGCAAAAAAACATTACAGTCAGCGTGTGTACTCATTATTGATCTAGGCTAGCCATATTGGTTCTATCTCACAAAGAATTTTCTTTCTTTGATTAAAAACAGGACGTTGTGGCGAAAATATTAATTAAGTTCAGCGTTGTGAGGTATAAAGCTACAATAATACGAACTGCGAAAATTAATAACTTGGTTCTGTAACTACCATCACTTGGAAGGCAATAACTTACCACGAAATATTAGATTGTGAGAAACACAATCAAGAAAATTCTACTCTTGACCTCGCTATCAACTACAAAATACACAAACCACTGCAAACAGGTCACGATGACAGCCTGCACGTCATACTAGCGCTATTTGTTTAATTCATCATGTAACTACTTACAAACAAGTAGGTCATATTGGAGTACCAAGTCATATTGGGTTACAGCTACATTAGAAAATGATGAGTTTCAGAAATTTTATTGATATTTTATTTTAACCTTTGCAAAAAAAAAGGGAAAAATATTTAAAGGCAATCTAAATTATTTTCCCGCTTCATCGCGTCGCGGAACGTTCTACGATTCGTGCGAATTGGGAAAGCGTCGATGCGCGAACAGTTGGAGCAATTCATTCGCTGCCGGAGAGCGGACCTGCAGAGTACGCGAGCGTACAGCCCATAAATCCACGTCGCGGACTTAGCTGGGATGGCTAAATGCCACCCACGTAACCCGACCTAAGCTAACGTTAACGAGTGTGTCCCGTCGCGATACAGACAGCATCGCGGGTTGCAGCGCCATCGCGATGATCGACCTTTACTATTTCAAGGAGGGACCCAACATAAACGCTCCAATTATCACCGCTCGCTCACTGAGCTCTCCGGCCATTCTCGTGTGACCGACACTTTGTCCATGGGACGCTCGCAGAAAGGGGCCATGAGAATAAGCCCAGAGAGGAACTCTCTCTCCATCTATCCACCTTGACCCCTCTCTCTTTACTCTCTCTTTCTTTGTCTCTCTTTCACCCTCTGTATCGCACCATGACATGCGCCATGGTAAATGCTCAAAGCAGGAAGCTATTTTCAGTTGATGCAAATAGGGGAAAACGGAAAACCCACACGGTACTCGCGTCGTTGATAAACGATTGAGTTTACTACCGCGTCGCGTCATAAATTCGATAATGATCAATGCCTGGAATTACGTAAGAGAGACATCTGCGTTTTGTTTCCACTTGAATCGCGTGTATTTTATTGTGTAGGACAGATCAAGTCTTCAATAGAGCAATGATCCATGTAACTCGTTATATTCCTTGATCCTCTTCGATAACGCGACATCCGGCCTGTAAATTACAATTAAATTGACGGATCGATACGTAACGAAACAGGTTACAGGAAAAGAATAGTGGAGCTACTGGATGAAAAAGTAAACAGACGAGATGTTATTCGGCGCGCTGCAATTATCGACGGGCGAAATTAGAAAATTGCCGCGCGCAAAATTTTATGAGCGAGAGAGCTCGAGGGAATTTCAGTCCTCGCTGCTCTTCCTAAGAATGTTCCCCGTAGCTTCGTCAGCTCGCAGCGGGCTGTTATTAAAATTACATCAGCATCGACGTTCTAATTGTCTCGTGGCGTTCCGAGAACGCGATAGCGAATAATTCGTTCACTGTCAGCTGGTTTACACGTACGTGTTACACAATGGCGCTTTGTGCGCTAGTGCCAAATTCACTTAAAGATTTAAGGATAAGAAAACAAATAGACAGAGTACTGTAATTTTCTCGGTTTTGAAAACTCTTTGATGTTAGAAGTGCCGCCGTATTAAAGGTGTATCGGACATACAGCCCTTGCAAATTTTTAAATCAAATTTGGAAATGTGTGTGTTAACACTTTAAATAAACTATATATATAAAAGCTGTGTAAATAAGATTGTGTTTTTATTTAATAACATATTTTTATAGATTATTTACTCTATTTGTTATTAAAAATTAAATTGTTTTTTTACATTTAAGAAAAATCTCATTTTTTCAAGTAAGTACTTTAAGTATTCAAAATGATTTATACAAAGTTTTATTAAGATAGTTTGATTTGTTATTTTGTAAATAAATTTTATTTTACAGAATTGATCTTCGCATTTCAATGAAATTTTACATAAATCATCTTGAATATTTAAAGTACTTCAAAAATTTCAGATTTTTTTCATTATTTCTCATTTCATTATTAATGATATTTTCATTAGAGCACATGTTTACTTCTTATTGAAATAATTTTTGTTCCACAGATAGAAAATTGCAACCGAAAATTCTTTACTCTTTCAAATGCAATACAAAACAATTTGTAATTTTTTAATAACTTTCTTAATGTTTGAAAAATGTCCTATACAGCCTTAAATGCGGCTGACGGAAAAATTACATATTATAAAGTAAAATAAGTTAATAAATTGTGACTTAATCGTTAATTTAGATAATCTCGATGTTTGTTGAGAACGATGAGATCGGAGTAAAACAAATTAAATATGCACATATTGCGTGTTGACTGTGTGACGAATTTGATAACGATATATTTCAGACGCGCTTACATCATTTTATCGTTATTTTCATCCTACGCCGTAAGCTTAATTGTAATGGTTGTAAACAATCATATTGGTACTCAGTAAAATTCTGCTGTCATACCTCTTTCTTTCATGTATTGAAGTGCACATAATGCTTTACACGTGGTGTGCTCTATTTTAATCCATCGTACCGTTTGCCTTTGCAACATGTTTAACCTTCTCCTATACACATACGAGCGTGTTCCAACAATAACACGCTCTTGTGTTACATAACTCGGAATTCTCTCTAATTATTCTGCAGAATGTAATTTATGGAAGGATTAATAGCCCAATATCATTTTAAGGGCAGGGATATAAATTTCGCACGTAATATCAGCCGTTACAACTCGTAAAAATCTCATAGATAAAAAAATACGACAAAAATAAAGCGTAGATTTATTTATCACGAAAATGGATGTGGGCCGCATATATCTCTCTAACGTTTCACGTTTCGAGTCCACGGACTGTAGTAAAAGGAGGACCGTGTTCGGTCCTTTAAATTTCACGAGGTCTCGCGACCGCTCGTGCGGATCGTTGCGTGGCCGCGCTCGAGATCCCCTCGCGTGTGTGTCGCGCGTGTTTCGGCGCGAATTTAACAGATCATAAATTCACACGGCGCGACGTATAAAAATGGAGATATTATAGCCCTATTCCGCGCGCTCCCGTGAACGGGCCGAGAGAAGTACCGGACCGCACGTCGCGCTCCTCTACCGCGCTAGTCAATTCTGACCGCCACCTGTGGCTTCGCGCGCGCCGCCGTCTTTCACGGCCACCTCGAATTCCTACGTCGTCGACCGCCTTCGAAAACCGCGTGGCACGACACACGCACACACGCACACACACGCGCGCACACACGCGCACACACGCGCACACATACGCGCACACACGCGCACACACACACGCGCACACACACACACACACACACACACATACACACACACACACACACACACACACACACATACGCGCACACACGCGCACACACGCGCACGCACACACACACACGCACACACGCACACACACACACACACGCGCGCGCGCACACGCACACACACACACGCACATACATACGTGCAAGCAGATAGACGAGCGCACACGGCGTACACGGCGCCGCGCTCTCGCAGTTAACACCTCGCGAAAAATAAACATCGCGCTGCGACGCGATAAGCGGAGCGGACGCGCGCGTTCCCCAAGGTCATCCCTGAAATTCCAGTTCTGTTCCGGATCGTCGATACGAAAATGAGGGGCGGGGAAAGATACAGAGAAAGAGAGAGGCAATCGAACGTGAAATAACCAGTGTTGCGCTTAGTAACTTAAAATTATCTAGATAAAAATAAATAAAATTACATATAAATATCTTTAACAAGATAAAGATGACTTGATTTTAATTTATCTAGATAAAAAATGAAGTTACATATAGTTTCATCCAGATTTTTAGACGGCATCGCTTTGAGTAAATTTCTGTATTTCTCAACAACAAAAGTTCCTCAATAATTTAATTTGACAAAAGATATTTCTCTTTGGAACAATTTGAATCAATACACAAACCAAAATTAAAGTTAGAAATAGAAGAAATATACAGCTCATATTATATAGCGATTGACAAAATTCCTCGTAAACATTTTCGAATTTTGGAACAATTTATATACTACACAACTACTAATCTCTATAATCCAGGCTGCATTTCGATATACATCGCCAGTAGATAACAAAAATCAATTCACATTCTTCTCTTCTTATCAAGTAATTCTCATCACTTAAAAAAATTCTCTTATTAAGATAAATAGGTGAGGCTAAGAATAATACTTCTCATTCTCGTTATTTTTTGCATTATCTTAGATAATTTGAAAGTTTAAGATAGTTTAAGATAAACATTTGTTCATCTAAATAATTATCCAGATAAGTTCATATAAATATTGGCATGCTTGCTCTCTCTTCTTCGATATGAGACCCTTTTACATTTCTTTTATCTAACATAAGGATAATATACATTGTAATAATCTAGATATGAAAAGATAAAGCTATATCTTTATCTAGATAACCATCTTGAGTCTTATTATCTTTCACATTATCTTAAATAATCCTTTTTTATCTAAAATAAAAATTGAGGTTACATATTCAAATTATCTAGATAAGATAACCATTTTTTCATCTAAATAATTATCTAGACAAGTTTATGGAGATAACGGAACATGCTTGCTCCTTTTTTTATATGAGACCTCTTTACACTTCTTTTATCTAAGATAAAGATGAAGATAATATACATTATAATAATCTAGATAAGGATAAAGTTATTTTTTTATCTACATGATTATTTAAACAACATTATATAGATAACGGCAAACACTGGGAATAACAATTTTCCTGACGAATGATCTTTCGCGATATCGCGTGCATTCTCGAGAAAGATAAATTGTGAACGATTGTATTATTACTTTGAATACGTTTCAAAACTATTGACTATTTTATGTCGTCGTTTGTAAGACGAATTCATTTTTACAAACTTCATACGTCATTGCAAGAGAAGTCGTAAAACTGTGTTAAGTGTTTGCATCGCAGTCTTGCCTTGTTCTACAATTATTATTAATTGATATGCATTTCGCTTAAATATTTATGAGACATTTCGAAGATAATACGATGACTCACGATAACACACAACTCCGAGACAGAGAGTTAATACACGTTACGCGCGTCACATCTCGCCTAATCGAATGATCGCTACGAAAAAATTTCCTTGACAGATTGTCTCTCGTTGAAAGACAAGAGTCGACAAGGTAATTTCCTTTCGTGAGAGATAGAAGCGTCGGATTGGCGACTCGATTGGCAATTTTTCGGCCACCACTTGCTTTTTTTACTTTGTTTATACTTCATACAAACGATACGGACGAAAGATCCCGGAAAGATTAGCTTTATCTTTCGCACGCGCGCACGCGCGCACGCGTTATCATGGGACCGTGCCGTGGAGCGCAATTATTTTCGTCCAGCGCCGACAACGACGACGACGACGCCAACGACTCAATCGATCTCTCGTGGCTGACAGCGGACTAACAGATAGGCACCGGGGCTGTCAGTCGAAACGCTACCAGAGCTACGCGCAGACGGACCAATAATGTGGAGCCGAGCGCGAGCAACAACCACACGTGGCGATATCGCGAAATACTGAAATAAGAGCAGCATGGAACAGTACACACATACACACACGACACGCGAAACACACATATACCTCTCGAAAGCAAAAAACTGCCCGTTTGTAAAGGATCGCACATGTAGGAAGTTCTCTCTCAATAGGTTTCGTTTATCCTTTATAATTTTGTAGTTTGCCTGACGCTGATCAAAAGTATCAATAGGCGAAACCAAGAGCGAAACTTTCTACGAACTACAGCTACGGCGAGGCTACGGTGACTATATTTTCTTAGAAAAAACAAAGGACAAGCCTAAAAGTTTTAGGGCTTTAATTATTGCTATCAATTCCTACCAATGTTTCTGAATTAATTTGTGACTGTCAATTTGCGCATTGGGAAATTTTCTTGCACAGTTTCCCGATAGTTTGAAACTGATTCGACTGTGTTGGGGCAAACCCTTGGTTTTAATCTAAGATAGATTTAAAATAATAAAATAATAAAAAATGAAATCTAATGTAAATAATTTTAATTAAAGAATTTAAATGTGTTAAGTTAAAAAAATTAAAAAATATAATTAACAATAAATCAAACAAATTACATTAACCTAAACGTTCGACGAACGTCGGTTGTTTCCATAAAAATTCGATCATTAACACATTATTGGAACCTCGATTGGAACTAATAAAATAAAGGATTAAAATTAAGTTTCAATAAAACAAATATATTTAAAGTTACCTAAAAAAAATATATATGTACATATATATATATATGTATGTATATATATATATATATATATATATACATACATATACATAGAGGGTTTTGTTAAATAAAGGACGTATAATCACTGCAATTATGTATAGCTTAACTCATAAAGGACATTGAATATTGAGAATTTTTATAATTAAGATAATTTAATGCAAAAATCATGTTTACAAACCTCTGCGAGTTTCAACAGATCAAAAACGCTTCAGAAATCATCGCGTAAAGGTACTTGCAATTCAAATCTCACTCAACTATTCATCCATAAAATTGACTGCCGAATCTAATGACCGCACATCATGATTGCGCCAATTTCAATGATTAGGAAATATATTCTGCTAATCAATAATAATAGTACTATTATTAACTGCATTTTGCGCTCTATTTAAAAGATTTGACGATGGATATTTTATATCTTCATTTTGCATACTCCAAATATCTTAAAAAAATGTTTTGTTATAACAAATAATTTGATTAAAATGTATCAAACAAAACTATTTAGTTAATATAAACAAATATTTAGTACAAAGAGTTTTTTATTTACATGTATTTTGCACAGAAACAACTAAATTTATTTATATAAAATAAAATATTAAAAGAACGTTTTAACTAAACAGCTTTTGCTGAAGGCACTTCATTTTTATTTTGTTTTATATAATAAAAAATTCAGTTGTTTCTGCGAAATAAGTACATGTAGGAGAAAAAAGTTTATATTGACTAAATGGTTTCATTAGTATGCAAGATTCTGGCAATAGAATGTTACTGATTAGAAGATTACATCTTCTTAGATCTGCAATTCTTCATGAACGGGTGTTTGAGAGGATTCGCAGACATGTTTATGTGATGAGCTTTGGAGTATTTCACTTGTCAACGTTTGCAGAGAATTGTAAACATACTCACACACACACAATAATTTTTACATTACAATTACATTACAAAATACTCAACTTTTAACGTCCCCTGCACGCTAATCTGTAGTTCTTAGAAAGTGTTGTACATTAACACTTTTGATCAGCTGATCGCGTAAATTACAAAATTACAAAAAAAAATGAACGAATTCCACCGGAAGATAATTTTCTATATGGTTGTCAGCGGGGGGTACCTTCTGAACTTTAGAATATGATTAGCTCGCTGTCTCTCTCTCTCTCTTTCTCTGCTTCTTCTTTTATCTTGTTATTTCACGAAAATTGATCGATTTCACTTCTGAGAGACTCGAATATTCGAAGTTATTCTACTCGTCTTTACCATGTCAATAATTCTTCAACATCGCCGACGAAACGCTGCGAGAAATAGCCGTCTGACGCACGGCTCTATGAAAAATTACAGGCAACGTACGTATGCAACAACATTACGTATTAATATTTTTGAAAAACTGTGCTTCACTGGGCTTCAATTCGAACTGAACGTCTAAACGTCAAAGACAGAAAGACGTTGTCTTAAAAATGTTTGCAAAATTTTTGTTACGAATCGTCACGAAGTTACGCTGAGAATTCATCGACGTTGATATTTCCAGTTCGGAGATACATGTGTAAATAAATCAGAGCCCAATGTAGCGGCGTATGCAGTTGGAAAATTCCTTTGAAATATATCGCATGTCCCAAACAGTCGACTCAAATTTTTGTGCTAATTTAACGCAAGATAAATATGTGAGGAAATAATATAAAAGTCTTTATGTAAACAATTAACACGAAAAATGTAATAGTTTTACACAATTTGAAAACAGTGTTGAAATATATTTCTTTAATAAAATTAACACTTATAAAATGTTTTCTTAGAATCAACTTTTTTTAAAATTGCATTATTTTTATATTATTTATTTAACCATAAATTGTTATTTATGGTAAAATAAATAAAACATAAGAAATATTGAATATCAATTTAGCATAAAATATTTAAATAAAATAATCATACTACATGAATTAAATTAGCGTATTTATTTAGAATGCGGACCTCACCGAAGATGTTGATAAAAGTATACTTATTCGATGCGTTTTGATACAAGATAATAGAATCTGTCAGAAAAAAAGGAGCGCTGTACCTCATGAAACGAATTACATAATAAAGTATTGCAAAATCATATAAGTTGATAAAGTAAATGTGCGAGCGGAGGAGGGTTCCATTTTTTCAACAAGGGGAAGGGTTGGAAAGAAAGAATTGTGCAGCCGAAAGATATAACCTAACCCAAATCCAATTTTAGTCCCGATTGACCATGTTGATACTGACGACATCGCGAGTTCTGATTTGAAACTAAAATTGGGATCCCTCCATCACTCACGTATGTTGTATTTCGATCTGTCTGTTTCCCTAACCTTCAAAAAGCTCAACTTTAGCACTTAATAATTCACTTCGGGAGGCACAATGCACCATTTTTCTGCCAAGTTTTGTCGTTAAATATTTAAAAACCGGGTCAAATAAACAGTGTTGCTCTTATATAATTGAAAATCATCTAGGTAAAGATAAGATAAATTACAGGTAAATGTTTTTTAGATAAAATAAATATAATTTAATTTTAACTTATCGAAATAGATGAAAGATGAAATTACGTATAGTTTTATCTAGATAATTTTTAGATATCATTAATCAGCAAAATAATTTAGGATATGAAAACAATAACTCATATGATATAACTCACATTATATCAGTGCGGACAAAATTTCTTGTAAAAGTTTTGGAATTTGGTTTTGGAGCAATTTTTGTATTACATTACTACTGATCTATGCAATTTGAGCTACGTTTCGATGTACACTGCCAGTATTAAAAATCCATAGTTTACATTACGTATACAACAGATTTTTAATACTCGCAGTGAACTTTGCGGAATCCTGTTATCACTCTGAAAAATTCTCTTATTAGAATAAATGATAACTTGAAGATTATAAAAAACAATACTTTATTCTTATTCTTACTATTGACATTATTTTAGATAATTTAAAAAAAATAATACGTTTTTATCTAAGATAAAGATAATATGCATTATAATAATCTAAATAAGATGGAAAACTATTTCTTTATCTACACAATTTTATATAGTTAACGGCGAACAATGCGAATAAGTATATTTCCATCAACATGCCAGTAATGCCCACACGTTACTCCAAATGATCCGAATCAACACTTGGATATCTTAAACGTTCAACGCAAAAATTTAAAAACACAAAATTAAAAAGCTTATGTCAGTCACAGCGGCTCTAAGTTGCCGAATAGTAATTCCTAATCTTTACAATCCCCAACAAAAGTTTTAACAGAGCAGCAACGCTTTCCAAATAAATACAAAGTTAAATAAAATAAAGTGTCAGATTGCCCTAAGAGCCTCTCGCAAAATTACTGCGTCCAAATTTATTGTAAAACAATAATATTTTTAAAACTGTTACGTGTGTCACCCACGCGGGTGACAATAATATGACCTAACCGGAAAGGCGGCATCGACGAACCGCACACGTTTATAAATACAAAGTGTCTCTCCATTGCGTGCAGTTACACGCGGCAAGAGGCAAGAGAAGCCTCGGGGTCACTTGGCACTTGGCTCGTCGCGCTTTTATCACTTGGAAATCGGTCGGGTCGCCCGTGCCGCGCACGGCCACGCGACTGTCATCGGCCGCCAGCGTTCAAACGGCGGGATACGATGACGAGGACGCGTGTAACGCGTCGCGTCGCAATTTTCGACACCACTCTCAATCCCTCGGCACCGGCAACGTCGACGCGCGAAGTGTTTACTACGCCGATACTTACTACGCACCGTTCTCGCCGGCGCGGCGAAAACCGTTTTCCCGTGTCGTCCTTTCTCCCTCCCTTTCTTCCTTCCTTCCTTCTTTCCTTTCTTCACGAAAGCGACGACGGGCGTCGCGCAGGGTGGCAGGCGAGCCTCCTCACCTGCGAGGGCCCCGCGCGGCCCTTTGTCCCTTCGATCCCGCTCGGCCCTTTTTCGGCGAGGCACACACTCCGCGCTCACACTCCTCGCCTCTTCGCGATTCGCCGTCGATTATCGACGTACTTATCCGTCGATTACGTCCACCTTTCCGTATTACGCACGTTTTACTTCACGCCGGCCGTTTCGCGCACCCGCTAATCGCGATTCGCGATATCTCCCCTCGGTCACACTCGCATCGGTCGGTCGGTCGTTCGTTCGTTCGCTCGCGCGCGCGACGAGCAAATCGCAACACTCGCAACACTCACGCGAGGCGCGAGCCGGGACTGACTCGAGGCGCGACTAGTCCGTCGGTTTTATACGAGTGACTGGTTTCCCCCGGCGGCACACGACGCGTACGTACGCATCGAAGGAGCCAGCAGCAGCCACCGGCCGCCCGTATGCTACCTGGCCGTCACACGCGCTGGATCGAAACAACAAGATCAGCGGGCACGGGCTAAAAAATGAGAGCCTGGGTTTTTTTTGTTCGAACTATGGAAGACACGTATTGCAGAATGAACTAGAGGTGTGCCAATAGTCCGAACTCGAATCGAATTTAATGGAATCGTTGTGGATTCGATTCGATTCGTTTTCGATTAACTCGAAAGTTTGGAATTATCAAATGATCGAATAATCTGTTTTGATTGTTTTATTTGTATTTTTCACGTGGCCAATTTTATTGTTACTCATCAGTTTTGATTATTTGTTGATTTCTGAAACTTTTTTGCTGATTTTAAATCTTGTAAATTATTCAAAAATTTGTGTACACGATCAATAATTGTCTTCGCAAATTTGTTTCGTTTTCCAGGTTTACATCATTTTACAGAATTTTGAATAAAATTTCATAAAATTTAATATTAATGTAAACATAGGAAGTGAAACAAATTTGCGAAAACGATTGTCTTTCGTAACAAGATTGGCCGCGTGAAAAATATAAATAAAACATTGATGATTCGAAATTCTCAATTCGAATTATTCAAATTTTATAGAACTTAAAACATTTGAAGTTGCTCCATTATATTTTTATTGCATTTAATCAAGTACACTAAAATACTATATTTTGACAGTAACATTATAATATATATGATATGATTATTTATTAATAAAATACACTTAATGTGTTTATAGTATCTATAATAAATTTTTACTTAGCACGTCTTTTTTTGTAATTATATTTTGAAAAATTTTTGCAATTAATTTTTTGTCTAATAAAAAGGATCTGCAACGTTAATGAAAATACTTTGTTACCTTTAAATTAACATTTAATATAAATCTGGGAAGATTTGATTCAAATTTGATTTCTACTCGAATGAAAAAGATTCGGTTCGATTCGACGTGAAAATTTCCATTTGTTTTCGAACATATCATCGAAAAGATTCGATTCGATTTGATTCAACTTCACAAATAATCTAGAATAAACATCTAGAATAAACAAACCAAAAATTGATATTATACGAATTTTTGTATCAAACAGATTTTTTTAATTCTTGTATATAGAAATTTTTCAAGTCACTAATTAATTAAATAAAAATAGAATTTTAAAATTTTAACTGGCCAATCTAATATAATAGTCCAATAATTCAACATTTTTTTCATGATCTTCAAAAATTTGAAAATTTTTACCTTAGATTAAGATTCGGTAACCTAAAAAACCTCCAAAACATTATTATAAGAGATATTTATTTAGATTTACGATAGAAAATATTGGTTTTTTTATATTTTTCAAAGATTATTAATTTATATTGAAAAAATAACATAGCCAAGAAATCTGGAAAATCGATTAAAATACTATAACGTGTTTTAAATAAGTGCTTAAATTGCCGTTTCAATATTGATAATAGTTTAATAGAAAATGCTTTTTCTCCATAAAAATACAAATTTTGGCTATTTACAGCAATTTTGCAAATAAAAATGTATGGTTGCCTATTTTTTTATACACTTGTTGATGTATTAGAGATTCTATGAAAGTAAAAAAAAATCTATACTTTAAATTGTTCAAGTCAGAAATTCGTCAAAAATAATTAAAAACAGCGGAAAAAAAGAACTCTGGGAATTCTATCATGTTGCAAAAGGTTAATAGTTGTTTTCCGTATATAGTTACAATATCCTACCTACATATTACATTGAAAAGAAATGCTGTTGAATCAACAGCATCAGTCTAATTGGAAATATCTTGTTAATTCAATAACAGTATTAATGAAACAAAAGATTAAAAGTAAAGGTAGTAACAAATATAGATGAAAATAAATAAAATTGAGGTTAATCAACTACTTATATTTATGATAACTCGTGATTCGATGTTTAATTGAATTAAACTATGTTTTTATCCATCCATTTTATTACATCATTTTTTCAACGTATGTACGCTTATTTTATTCAAACATAGAAATATCTCTTACAATTCGATGAAAAATTGATTACATTTGACAGAATAATCCAAGCACGTTACTGTACGACTTTCTTATTTCAAATATCTATGAAGATTAAGTGCCCGAAAGTGCTCGTTCATAAGATATATCTCTTCATCTCTATGGTGTAATGATTTACGGAGCATCTATTGCCTATCATTCTTAATTAAGAATTATTTTAATCAACATATATAGTTGAAGTAATTTTTTAAGAAAAGATGTTTAATTATTACAAATATGTTTTTGGACCGATAGTGTAACAACGCAATGATCGTAAGAAAGCCATCTTCGGTCGCAGCTAGATCTTAGTGCTTATATTTATTCGTGTGACTTTATATACTTCTCCGAATTCAACCAGAATGCGCGCCGAATTAATTCCGGTCGTAACACAGCATGTCGAATAAAAACCAATAATATCACTATTTATATTAAATTAATTAATTTAATATAATAATTGATGCTGATGTGCATCTATGATGTTTAATTATTGCAATTCTTTTATTATGAAGAATAGAGTTTGAGGAATCAAAATTTTCAGAATGTATTTTCAGAATCACAATATCGTTTATTCGCACTTAATTATATCTTGAAATGCATAAAAAATATAAATATCGAGTTACTATCATAAGAAAAATGTCTATTGATCCCGATGTTTCGAGCCGCTGATACGCACGCCGGCTCTGCGCCGCTCTGGACTCGCCGAAATTCTCTTTGACATTTGCTCTCTTTGAAATTTGCCATTCACAAACCGTTTCCCTTTCTCACTCTCTTTTCTTTCTTCTTTTCCCTTCTGCAACGTAAACTCGCAACGACGTTCTAACGTAATAAACGCTTTCCGCCTTCGCGCAAGCCGATCGACCGCCTCTTCCCACGCTTTTCCCGGATCCGCGGGCAATTTCGCAGAAAACATACGGCAAGTCGTGCGAAAACGCCAAGATACCGGAACGGGATTTTGTTTACACGCGTTCACGCTGGATGATGCGATCCGAATCTTTGAAGCGTCCAGAATAAGCCGTTTGTGGCGAGCGCCGTGCCAATTTCGCGAATATTTCTGAACGCTTTGATGTATATTATAATTGTATGTCACATTTCCGACAACGTTAGTTTTGCAAATACCTTGAATATTTCGCGTTAGGTGCGACGATCATACATTACAATTTCTTATCTCCATAGAAGGTTAATCCAATTTGTTTAACCCGAGCATAGTCAGCTGAAGTCTCCTTTTATACCTGTGCGTCGAAAAAATAAAGCTTACATCATAACAAACAGCTTTTGTTACTGATCCAAAGTTCGCATATTTACGCGGACAGAACAATTTTACTATCGTATCCAAAAATTTAGCTGCATACAGATCTGAAAATAGTTTAGTTAGATTACCAAAATAATTATGTAAGACGCTCAAGCAAGATATCTTGCTACGATGTCGAAACTTTTTGTAACATTGCTCATCATCCTTGCGCGTCCTTCATAATCACTTTGAGAGTTCAACAAAATTATTTTGAGAACAGTTAAATTTTTAGACATTTCAGCAAAGAAATCGTTCATTTCTGTAATTTTCATTCAAAGATTCCGAGATTTATATAATAGAAACATGTTATGACACATCATATTCATAACAGTGATCTGTTGGAGCAGAAAGAGATAAGAGTTTATATTATAAATACGAAATAATGAGTTTTTAAATTAAAGACGTTTTTGAATTAAAGAGTATTATAAGCTATCATTATCTTTACGTTTATACAATACAAAAAGTTTGTATCATCCCAGCAAACACAGAAAATAATAATTATATAACTTGTGTGTGTCACGTTATATAACAAATTTTTACATTCTAGCAATATTATAGTTATGTAAAATTGAATTGTTGATATTACAACACCATAACTTATAACAGTCATATAACTGCGGTTTATTAGGTTTATATAACAAACATTTTATTTTAATAATATAACTGTTATAAAACTGAATTATTAATATGACTCCTGTATAACAAATATGATACAACTGTTATGTAACTGTTATTTTTCTTATGAGTGAGAAATTACAACTAACTTGGACATTACATGTAACGCGCATGTTATATTGCGTGTTACTTCCGATTTTATTCTATTAACATTGCTGTTATGCAACTGTGTTTGCTGAAATGTTTCTGCAAATGTTTATTCTTATTGAAAAATATTGCATTTATAATTTTTATCTTTATATAATATAAATAAATATATTATAGTAAAAATAAAACAGTTTTAATAATTCTGGAAAAGCAAACGCGATATAAATGACTTTATACGACGGCAATTTAGCTTTACTTCAAATTGCTATAGAATGAATATTATATAACATATTTCTTCTTTCTTTAATAACCATTCTTGACAAACTTTTAAATGTACAATCCCAACGAAAACTTGTAACACGGGATATTTTAATTGATTTCTCCATTTCTCATCCTCACATTTTTCAGAAAATGTTAATTAAATTTGTATAGAATACATACTGTCTTTTAATACTAATAAATTACGGAACAATTAATAACATGTGTCAAATTCTGATTAAGATTTCAAAACGTTGATAGATAGGAATATTTACCATAATAATAATTCCAGTTGCGTCTCAGACTTCATCACTTTATTTGAGCAATCAAAGGAACGTGTTATCTGCGCAAGAGCTTAGCAAACATTGGGGGCAGGTATTCAAGAATACAAGAAAGACAGCACCTGTTTCTATTCTATCAGTAAAATCAATAGGTCGTACAATATACAATAGTTAATAACAATGAATCTTAACTGTTGTATAAAAATCATCCCAGATGATTGTTTACACAAAAAAAGCCGCTGGCTATTTCTGGATTAACAGCGCTAGAGAGCTAAAAACATAAATTTTCATTTAAATATTTATTAATAATTCTTCAATAAAGTATTTCGAATAATTGATAATAATTTAAAAGAAGTAGGTCGCATGTTTTATTTATTTATTTCTACATAACTTATTTAAGCCTGTGTGTGAATAATTTCACTCATTTGGAAACGTCCCCTTTAAATTTTCATGCATTTCATTATCTATATATAAATCTTATAATAAAAAATTTATTTTCAAATTTTTATAAAGACTACATCTAAAGATATGTTTTCTAAGTTATTAAACGATTGAAACTTTACTGTGATATTATTATTTATGTTCATATTCCACAGATACGAATAACTCTCTGATTACGACTGTGGAAAAAGAATGAAAACAATTTCGGAATTATATAACCCAAAACGACTCATCTAATTCTTTTCTGTGTGATCAGGTAGAATATTCTTTTATCTACGCTTTTCATCATCCTCGAAGCACGAGCCCAAGATCTTATATCCTCATGAATAAGGAACAGTCACTGCATTATGAGTCACTCGCTACGGAGTATCGATATCGCTATAAAATATCGATCGGTGAAACTTTTGCGCCAACGTCTATCCAAGATCTATCTATTAATCATACCCGTTGATGCTTATTAACTTATTAACGCGCGAACATTTTTCAAGAGTGAGAGTATCGATATCCCATTAGTCTGCAGGATCCCGTTGCACGCGATGTCGCCGCCCGCGCGATGTAAATTATGCGCGTGAATTAACAACCGGAGACGAAAACTTCACACGTGTCGCACGCGTAACTCATTCGTGTACTATCAGGCATATTTACGAGCTCGACGACCCTGATGATTCATATAATAGTCACATTTCCGTTTTGCCGCGTGCTTCGCGACTTCACCGCGAGCGTGGAATTTGGCAAGCTTCGCTTCATGGCCAATGTCGCGATATTTGCGCCTCCGTCTCATCAAGATTTTAGTTGTTGTTGCGCGTTTAGATAACTTAAAAATTATCTAGATAAAAGATATATAAATAATGTATTCTTATTTTCATTTGTAAACCTTTATTTCTTAAAAACAAGAGTTCTTCAAATAATTCTAGCTGACAAAAGGTTCGTCTTTTGATTTGGATGCAAATAAAAATCAAAGTTGAAAATCTAGAAAGAATACATAACTCACATTATAATGACAAAGTTCCTTGTGAAAGTTTATAAATCACTTATAGTTTCAGAGCAATTTTTACATTGCGCTATTATTTTCTGATCTGTGCAACATGTTGTTATCACTTCAAAAAATTGTCTTGTTAGAATAAATGATAACTTGGAGGTGCAAACTAAGGACGATACTTCATACTCATTATTATTATTATTCGCATTACCTTAAATAATTTGAAAAATGTAATACTTTTTTTATCTAAAATAAAGATTGATAGGATAATATATTCTAATAATCTAGATAAGATAAACATTTTTTCACTTTGATAAGTTTATAATAGATAACAGCAAACACTGCTTGCTGTCTTTCCTTTGATGTATGAGAGATTCCTTAACACATTATAGCCCTCCCCTTTCCATTATTGTTGAATACTATTTGTGTAACGTTTATTTTAAGCTCGCGTCTTAAGCTGCGTTTTTCTATCAAAAGTATTACACGAAGAAAAAATCAAGATTGTCTCAATAGAATGATTATGTTATTTTTGCCTATCCATATAAAAGAGTTATGGGAATTATACCCTGGAAACGACGTATATGATTGCTCCAACGTTAACAAATGTAGCTATTATAGATGTCACAACCATAATCTAACTGTAATGTAACTGTATTATCAGATGACAACGATAGCATGCTATCAGAAATATAACACTGAAAGAACTGAATAGTTACCAAACTCTGTTTTTATTGCAATGTAATTGTAATATTTTAATGATCCAACATAATTATTTTCATATCTGTATTTCAACAAAATCGTTCTTTTCATTTCTTTCGGTGAATAGAATCTGTTCACGATAGTTCACCCGGGAAAAATGTTTATATATAATCATATGTAATTATATGAAAATATATATAATCATGTATGGAATTTGGTTATTTCTATTGTATATGATCGTATATAATAACATATATAATTATATATAACTATATATGAGTACATATATGTTTATATATAATCATATACAATCATATATGAGCATATATAATGTCATATAAAATATTATACATATATATCCATATACAAATGCATATGATCATATATAATTATTAATTATATATGATGTCATGTATGATTATAGATAAATGGCCAAATTCTATATATAATTACATATATTTTTATATAATTATATATGATTATATATAAACTTTTTCCCCGGGCATCTAGCAGCAAATTGGTAGCAGAAAGAAATGAGCTACTCTACATGCTCAGTTTAGCTACAGTTTAGCAGTTTGACACGAATTGGCAGCAGAAATCGAGCAGAGTCTGCCATTAGACTAGTTTAGATTATATCGTCAGACTTTGTCAGAAGAACACAAGTTTAATTGCGGATACAATTGCTACTAATGTCGACATACTACAGATATTTTTCGACGAACCACGGATATTTTTAACGAGGACACCGGAAGGCTCACATTAATACACACTTCACTTTATGTGCAGTGAAAATTCTTTGCGAGTTACTGCTGCTGTCTATTCTATTACTGTAATAAAACTGAATCTCTCAGTGCTGTGCTGTGCAACTATATCTTATAGACATCTCAATCATACTATTTGTTCTGCAGACCACATTAGAGAGATAGCAATGATCCTTTGGTTGAGACATTCATACAGGATTCTAACTCAATGTTGCTTGTCATAAGAACAACAGTTGTAAGACCCGTTTAGATAGGCATACTTTAACAACTGCATTCAATGTAATATTAGTCTTAAATTGACATACATTTTTTTTCCAAATATAGAGAATATTATTATAACAATCATGGCAATTTTTTCCATGTACGAACGCCCTCGCATTCTCTCCGCGTGAAGGATATCGAGAAATGTTATATCAACAAAAACGATGCGGTAACGTTATGTTAAGAGTCAACGCACTCTCGATTGATTTCGTCTCTTCCTCCGATTTGTTTACCTACTTCCACACGATGTAAACGTCAAGAAACGATCGGCACTTCTCGAAAGACCACCTGACACAACAATCCGCTGCCTTATTGATATTGTTGCAGGGTTTCTATGGTCGGTTGGATCGGAAAGATCGGAACAATTTCCGGCAAGAAGCTGTATGCCCCACTTGACCCTCCCGAGCTATCTTCCGCATTTTCTTCTTACCTCTCTTATCCGCGAGCACTATGAGACGCTTGTAAAAGAGCATTTCCGTATGAAGAGGAAAAATTATATTTGAAAAAGCGAGAGAAATATAAGAGGAAAATCCTTGTTAAAATTTGTATTATATTTTTAACATAATCAAGTGTTAATGTAACACAATGTGATTTTGTTATTTAAACATTTTTGTTAATGTGTTAAATTCATATTCAACATTTTGTGTTCAATTAACAAAAAATTCGGATAGACAGTTTGGGACCTGTGAAACGTGTTAACCCTCAGCTGACATACTATATTGGATTCGATATTTTGCCGCACATGGATGTACGTCACCAGATCATTTTCAGTTGCGTATATCTCGCTACATAGTGCATAGAATTTCAACAAATTTTTTTTTAAGAAACACGCCAAAAGGTCAAGAAGACTAAATGGGTGCGAAATCGAGAAGTTAAATATATTTGAAATATTCAGAAGAGAAGGAGCGGACGATTTATGAATGCCAAGCATTTCTGTAAATAGCCCGGGTGTACAACGACACCCAGTGTGTCAGCTGAGGGTTAAATTTAACAAGATTCTTTACTGTGCATTTAAACCGATAAACAAAACTTTCCCTGGCAGAACTGCGACTTTTTTATTTTATACATAACTACGATACAAAGACAGAATATTTATCTATAATCAAAGTTGAGCGACTGGTCCAAGGAAAAAAAAAGTTTGGTGATGCACCTTATTAGAAAGAATTTCCATCGTGTTGTTACTCCGTTTACAAGGAATCGCCGTGGAAGAAGCGCTTTAAATCCATATTCGCGTGCCGACACGCGGGGAAAGATCCTGCCACCGCCAGATTCACGTAAGGATCTAACCGCCCACCTCGGGCGCTGTTCGTAAGATAACGCGCGTCAGAGTCTTCCAGAGACGCGACGTTTGCTCATGGAAAATTGCCACGACGTGCATCAGGGAAAACGGAGAAAGTGAGACGGGAGAGGAGGAAAGAGAGAGAGCGAAAGACCGTGATAGCAACTCTAAAATCTGCCGGAGCGTACGTCTGTGTACGTTTGCGAGCGAGAAGCGACGCCTGTTTAGCGAACGAGGGAGCGTGCACAGTCGTCGAATTTCCCAAACTCGACGCGCTGAACGACAAGCGCGGAGGAGGAAATGCCGGCTTTGCGACGCGTGTTGAACTACTCCGAGGGGAGTACAGTTAAATACATATTTGAGCGCGTCATAATTACATATCGTTCTGGGAGTTCGCGCTTTCGTAGTCCGCGCCCGAGTATACGAGTGCATTTATTATAATACGTATCATACCGAAAAAACGGTTTTTCATCATTTCCGCGCGAAGTATCATACACAACATGTGCTTTGTACGTTTATTCAAGCTAAACACGTGCGCACACATGCTCACGTGCACAAGGATACGCGTTAATAATGAACAATTATATATCAGTCGAAAGTCAAGAATTATATTTTTCGCTTCTCTGATTTATATCGACGCATCAACACGACTTAAACTTTATAATTAAATTTACAATGGTCATAGGAATGGTATTAAATATTCTGCGTTTTACGTATATAAAAATGCAAGATCTCTCTTAATCCGAGAATAATCGCTTGGAATGTTTTTTACATCCCAGTGACGCGAAAACTCACGTCACAGCAAATCTTTTTATTGATCTATTGTAAAATCCATATCTACCTTTCATTCGAAAATTCCGAGATCTAATTTGTACAATAGAACCAATTTATGACACATATATTCATTAGTATTGATTTGTGGAAACTTGTTGAGCTAGAAAATACCTTGAGTGATGGATTACGTCATTAAATTAATTAAGTATGGTAAATTTTTATATTATAAATAATGAGTTTGAAAGAGGTTTACGTTAAAAAGTATATTAGCCTATCAATATTTTTATGTTTATATAATACAAACAATTTAAATCGTGTTTCTCTAAATGGTTATTTTTATTTTTATTGAAAATACTTTACGTATAATTTTTGTATTTATATAATATAATAAACAAATATAATAAAAATTATACATGTTTAGTAATTCTAGAAGAGCAAACTCAAAATAAATGATTTTATACAGCAATTTACTATGCCTTGTTTTAAATTGTAAAAATGAACATTTATATATAACAATTTATTTTTTTTCTAATAGCTATTTTTTATAAACTTTTAAAAATACAATCCTGGCAAAAACTCACTATACAAAAGCGTTTTAATATTAAAACGTTTTACTTTTTAGAAATATTTTTGTAATAAATTGCTTAATGTGCTTTTTTCGTTTGTTTAACATTTTCTTGGCTTCTCTTTATTTTTCTCAGATAATATTGACTAAATCTGTACACTTATTGTCCTTAAATATAATATTATAAGAAAGTTGCAAATACCGATATAAGTCTTTCAAAGCGACACTCTTCATTTCTTGAAAATTAAAAGGATGCTATAGTGACCGAAGAACTTCCTCGACGTCGGTAATGCAGATTATTTTTCGAGAGAGACCAGGCTATCGCTCTTTGTCCAACGCATAGATCTGTCTTTGTTTTTTGATTATTTCGCCATCTGCGAAAAGATCTATCAACTACAGTCACTGCCCTGCTTGCCATTGTTTACGTGGCCTAAGCGACATTTGTACACGTACAGCTGTTTACATGTTAAACTTTTTTGTTAGGCTTTTGACTGGAATGACACACAGTCAGTGTTGTTCGTTAGAGTTTTCTGAAGTGTGGCCTGGTCTCATTTCATACATACGAGTTACAAAACGTTAGTAAATGACAAAGGTTAACCTCGGTTGACAGATTCACGAGCCAAAAATAAATAAATTTTTAACTTTATGTCCGATTTTCTCGTAAAATTTACCAGCCCGCACTTTGTTTTGATGCGTACTTTTATTCTGCAAAAGGATTTTGTGATCTGTAGAGCCAATTTGAAAATTAATGAATACTGTAATGTGTCGGTAATTCTCGTATAGCATCCTCTTAAGCATTATTCATTAATACTGATGAAAACATAGTTTGAGATAAGAAATAAAAACTCATAAAATTCATACATTCATAGCTTTTGCTATATAAATCTAATAAAAACAAATTCTTTAAAAGTGAGAATGTAATCTGTTCGATTTTCTTTTGCAATTTGTATATATATAATTTAAACAATAGTGAGTATATTATTGATAATAGATTATTTTATATATCTGAAGCGTCCTAAAACCGTTTTATTTATATTTTTCTTTTTCATTTTTTTATATAATGTATTTTTAATGTATTTTTAAACATAATGTAATTTTTAACATAAAATTGGTGTACACTGTTAAAAATTTCATGAAATTCAATATATTTTTAAGTTACACATTAAATTTAATGTACATTTTAAATGTATCTATAACCGAAAAACACGTGAGTAAAATTTAGTGCATGTTTGACAACGTACATTAAATGTACATTAAATGTACATTAAATGTTTTAATGCACCTACTTACTTCCGTTACATTAAATTCTGCCTATTTTTAACAGTGTACACCGTAAATTAACACATGCACTTGTCGATAAAATAGACTATAAATTTATAAAAAAACCATATAGGATCGAATAAAAGTCACAGCTCTTTCTATTGACTTAGCAACTTAATCTAATCTTTATATAATATATTATTGCGCTACAGGTTGCATCTTGCAGCATAAAATATTTATATAAGTTGACAAAAAATGTTTTACATTTCAAAGTAAAATACTTTCAGAAAAATCCTTACGTACATTAGCTTGTATTTTATACAAATGGCTTATAAAGGAACAGAAAAGAAAAACGTAGCATTAATGTTAAAAGTTGTCAACTCTGGCTCCGAAGCAACATCCCTTTCACAACGGGTTAAAGCCACTAATAGTGATGATAATCGGGCAAATGCTACTTTTCGTGATTCTAGCTCTTGGTGAAGATGGTTGCTTGTGGGCCAGAGTTGGCAACTTTGCCTACTATGTCAGCGCTTATTTTGTCAGATGCTTATTTCTGCTTGCCTTACGAAAAACACGATTATTATAAAATTTGATATTACAAAAACTGCCATATCATCTGAGAAGATGTTTTCTAGTTTACGTTTATATTCTTAAAAATTTATTTTCAGTTTGTGTTTAAGAAATACAATCCAATAACAAAATAACATATCGGTATTGACTTCCTTTAATAAAATCTATAACAATCAATATGTAGTTAATAACGAATTTTGAACGATAATGATTTTTAACTGAAGTGTAAAAATCGCTCCAGATTTACGTTCGCGCAAAGAAAAAGGCTATTGCCGAGTTAACAAAGACTCCCGAACGAGTTAAAGTATACTTCGCGAATTCTCTTCGATTTTATCAGAGGCAGGAGAGGAAGGTTTACTTATCTGGAGAGGAAGGTTTACTTATCTCAGGATTCATGGCATATTGCAACGCTACCGCAAACTTTCCACCGTCCGTGTATGCGCGCACGAGCGCTTGGGCGCATAATGCAGCTCCGTCCAAGTATTACGCGACGAAACGTAACATGTTACATGATACGAGCACGTCGACGTGATATTACTATGAGAGTCAGGCGGGACTCGTATTTCGTCGAGCGCCTGCCTCGTTTCCTCCATCCCTCCCTCTCTCTCTCTCTTTCTCTCTCTCTCTCTCTCTCTCTCTACGTGCCGGACTAATGAACATATTGTCTTGTTCTCTCTCTCTACGAGCCGGACTAATGAACATATTGTCTTGAGATTCTGTAGAACAAATATTCCCAAATTTTCCATCATCCTTCTTGATTACTTAAGGCAGAATAATGTAGTTTCTAAAGAGCTAAAAAGTTCTTCGCGCATTCCAGATTATTTACACTAATAATTTATTTTTTTTCTTAACGGCATACTAGCTAGATGGCTAGTAGAAAAAATCGAAGGGCTACTGTAACGAATATAACATTGACGATGAGCCACTAGGGTCGAAACGTCTGTTATTTAAACTAATAAGATTATATGTATGTGCACGCGATTATCCTGTGTTGGCTCTCATTAGCATTTCTATTTCTTTGACTTTAGTAGAAAAAATATGCGAAGAAATATCAAAGAAAATTTTCTCATAGTACGTCGGTTTTTTCCGTCTGCACTTTATCCACACCTTATTGCCATTCACTTTCTTCCGTCATCCGAAAGACCACGTGATTGCACGCTCATTTCGTTTAAAATGTAGAGAATGCAAGAGAGTGCAGCCAAAGGGAAGAGATCCAATAGTTCCCGGACTCTACCCGGACTCCCCGGTGCCATTTGTATCGACAAAAGCGCGCGCATTCGAACTACGCTATATACTCGGACGGTGCGATTCGTATTCATCCGAAACACGTTTTTCTTCGCCTGATCTCAACGCGATCCACGTGGAGCCGCGGCGTGACACGTAGTAACGCAAAAGGAGGCCAACCTACGCTGCTCCAGAGAATAAATAACCACCTACTATCGATCCGATCGTGACTCGGGACGAATCTCCGTCCAAATGAAGCAATCGGCTTCTATATCGAGCCCCGGAGCGGCGCGGCGGTGCCAGTGTCTCCCGCTAATGATAGACTCTCCGAGAAAACATTGACGGTAGACGTTTCCCAAAACGTATTATTTTTAAGTTCTCGACCGGTCCTTGTAGTCAATTAACATATATACGGAGGCGGAGGAACGCGCATATCGTATCGTACAGTGTGTGTATCGGGCCCAACGTGTTTTCTCGAGGTTATCGCACCCGCTAGTGACGTAAACCTATTGGAAGGTAATAAATCGCTTATCTGAAATGCCCCAAAGTTTCATGTTTTATACGCAGTTTCGCAGTAATATATTGAGTCCCTCGCAGCAATAAATATGTCTGTCCTCGTTTTTAACCAATAATATAAGAGAAAAAAAAAGACAACGTATCGATTCAATTCATAAATAAGCGATTCGCCGCTTGTTGATATTGAATGAAGATAGAAATAGATCCTTCAGTTATAACATTGCTCGAAGTACGTAGGATTTGATCCTCATTTTCATGACTCAAGCCTACGTATTCCAAATAATGCCGTGGCCACGATTACTTTCTAAGCACAGGCTCTTTCAATTAAAAATGCTAGCATGATAGCATCTCTCTAGTCAAACGATCATATTTATCGTATTTGATAAAATTTAGAATAGTAAAATAATTGTTATTAAATAACAAGATATAGTTTCTAAACGTCTATTCGTAACTATCATGTTTAATTTTTAGTTAACTGTTTATTTTGAAATAAATTACTATCTAATTTTAAAGGATTTTATTTATAAAATAAAGCATAGAAGCTTTCTTGCTTTTAATATTTTCAATAGCAACTTATAACATTTAATTTATAGTTTGGATTATTTATTTATCGACATTTCTTAAAACGTTAAGAAAATTATGAAAAAATTACAGATTGTTTTATATGGCATTTAAAAGTAAAAAATTTTTGGCGGCAATTTGTTATCCAAATAAAAAATTATTTCAATCAGAAGAAGACATGCTTTAATAAAAATATAATTAATAATGAAATAATAAAGTGAGAAGTAATAAAAAAAAACTGAAATTTTTATTTGAGTACTTTAAATATTCAAGATGATTTATATAAAAGATTTATATAAAATTTCATTACGATACAGAGATCAGTTCTGTTTAATAAACAAAACTTATTTATTTATTTTTTTGCAAAATAACTAAACACACAATCGCAATAAAACTTTATATAAATCATTTTAAATATTTATAGTACTTAAATAAATAAACTAAAACTTTTCTTAATGTTGTAAAAAATAATTTAATTTTTCATAACAAATAAACTATAAAAATATGTTACTGAATAAAAATATAATCTTATTTTCACAACTTTCATATGTGTATATTTTATTTGAAGTGTTAATATGAAACGCAATTCCAATTTTATTTACTTTACAAGGACTGCGTACGTCTGATACATTGTTAAAAACATACTATATGTCTAATATATTATTTTATATATATAATATTAACAAATATCTGCATTACTTTTTTGAAAGAAGCGTTACATTGTTGCAAAATTAAAATAATTATTAATGAATTTTGGCAACATCACAATAAATAATGAAATTGGCTACTCTAGCTTGGCAACCTATTAATCTATGAAACTTGACCTGACTACTGTAACATTTAAAAATCATACGTTGCATGAAAAGCACGAAAAAAGTTTTAAAAGTATAAATAAATATCGAAAACCATAATAATTCTTCTCCGAAGTGATTAAAAGGAAAATTTGCGACTAAAAAATTACTTGCATTCTATTCGTTGTGTTGCCAAGTTTTAGAAAAACTTATTAACAGATATGACATTTTCTCTAAATTCAAGTATTGGAGGTCTCTTTTCTCATAAATTGTACGTGACTTGCTTATATTTTGTGATTTATGTATTCGTCGAAAAGTGTTTACACTAATACGTTTTTCATTTCATTCTCGCTAGTATAAAAGATACTGTGACAGATAAACGGTCAATTTGTTCATTCTTCGCCTAAGGGTACGTATTATGAACAGACATAATAATTTTCTTGAAATGATACGGTAAAGTGACTTGACATTTTACATAAAGGAACAAAATACATTAATAAGCATCTTAGCCAGATATTATATAGTAATGGTGTGTCATCTTCGAAATTCTATCATAATATCTTCAGAAGAACTATTCGATTGCCCGGTAAAGAGAAGCAAATAAATGTCGATAAACGTGCGAATGTGATCCAGGAGGCGTTCTGATAAACTGAACGGATTGTACGCGCGGACGGTCGGACACGCGAAAATGTGCGATACAATAAAGAGTTTACGAGAGAGTTCGCAGTTTATGATAATCTGCTATCAATCCGAGTGCATCGGATCTCTGAATGTACGAGAACAGCTCGACTCTCGTCCTCGGATACTCCTGCTAAGCTTCGCTAAGTCCGAAGTTGCGTACTATTCGAGGAACGAGGATAGAGAGGCTGGAGAGAGGAAAGGAGAGAGAGATAGACAGCGAGAGAGGAGGAGAAAGAAAAATAGATGAGATTGCGACACAGATCGATGAGAGGAAACAAGGTCCCAAACTGAATTTCAACGTTGACTCTAAGTCATCGTCCTTCTCCGGGGGGAAAAAACGTCGAGACGAGAGAGAGAGAGAGAGAGAGAGAGAGAGAGAGAGAGAGAGAGAGAGAGAGAGAGAGAGAGAGAGAGAGAGAGGTCAAAGGTACTTTCTCGATTAAAATTTCGCAATTCAAACCAGAGCAGCAACAAACGTTAGGTAAATGGCGCCGAGGTACGCACAACCGCTAATTGAGAGCTAATTGATCTACGCTATGCAATTTACGTGCTGTTGATGTGAATGCTGATTAGAATACGTTTGTTCGCGCGCTCGCGATTGCGCTCGCAAAAGGCACTGCAGCCGCGGCGCGGCGCGGTGGTATCGCGCGAGTCAAAACGAGTTCCAATCCGCGCCGGCAACATTCTGTAATTCAATATCGATCTCTCGCGTTTACTAAATTCCGGATAATAACTTTAGCGTAAACGGCGAATCACACGGTAATTCGTCGCGGGGTAAACGCGCAATTACCTCTACGTTGCGCAAAACCCGTTATTCCGCGATAAATTGGAGGGAAACAGCAAAAAACTGGCGGCTTATTGAGAGCCGCGCTATGCAATTATCTATCCAAGCGACACGATTAATTGCGCGGCGACGACGCCGAGATATAAATTCAATTACGAGATATTTTGAAGAAAAAAACGAGAGGAAAAAAAAAATTTATGCTCGACCGCCGGAACGGACCGGTCGGAAAGGGCACGTTCCACGGATTCGATGACTCACGATACGTATTTTTAGTCCTCCACCCGAATTGTGCACAAGAAACGGGCGTGCGGAATTTCAACCGCAAAAGTTTGTATTCCGCTTACGCAATGTGCGCATGCACTCTACGTATTCGCGCGCGTGTTGGAAATTCAAAGCTGTTGGTCGGCTGCCGCCGAATCGGCCGATGTGCGGTTGCATCGTGACGCAAAGGACACTCGCGAAATCGGGCGTCGTTTCACAAAGCCGAAGCCGGATGGTGCACAGCGGCTGGTATTTCACTTTGCGATTTCTAAAACCGCAACAAACCGGCGCAGTGCTACGCGATTGCCTATTTCTCTCTCTCTTTCTCTCTCTCCGTAGATTTAAACCTATTTGCGCGAGCGGACGAACGAGACGATATTTCACGATATTTCGCTGATTGCTCTCACCGCAAATCTTGTGTGTACGTAATATCCAAACGCGAGAAATACTCTTGTAACATTCATTTGTAGCGCGTCACTCATTAAAAGACTTTCCCGGCATGCGGCGGGCATTCCGTGCCCGTTGGAAAAAAGGTATCGCTCGAGCGTCATTTTGTTTCGAAATGTTATTTTCGATTTAACGTTTCTTTTTTCTGTGATGCGGGTCAGAGCATCGATTACACTGGAAAGAATTTTCTTGAATGCGATAAGCATATTTATTAAAATTGGATTTACTTAATTTAAATAATGTTTAAAATGCACTGAGAAAAAAATTATTGATTTGACTGAATCTTTCAACTTGATTAGATTTTTTTCAGTTCCAGTGTTTACGTATTTAAATTAAATATTATGTATGACTGCTTAAGCTGAAGTTCAAATATTTGACGCATTTGAGTTATAAATACGTAAACATTTAAACTGATGAAATTTAATCAAATCAAAATAAATTTTAAATATTAAAAATAAATTATTGTTAAATATTGAATCTTTTAATTTTGGTAAATATTTAGTAAATATCTGTTTAAATTCACATTTTCAAAATTACGAAAATAATAAATCAGTTATAAAAGATAAATATTTTTTTAAACAATTTATTATATATACTTAAAAAAACATCTCCCAACTGAAGAAATGATACACATGGAGAGTGATCTAGAGAGGTCCCAAGTTCTCAAATCTTATTAAGCGTATTTTTTCAAGGTAATACTTGTAACATTAAATCAATTTAAAGATCTAATTTCAGATAAAATCATTATTGCACTACGATACAATTTCTCAAATTTTTAATGAATATAAATAATAATTCTAAGATTTTAAGTAGGTATTTACTATATATTATAGAAAATGCTTTTTTTTACAAATATAAATGATTTACTAATAGGAAAATTATTTTTAAAAATTAAATTAGTATTATTGAAAACCACTAATTTATAAAAAAGAAAATTTATATTTTAATTAACGTTGACTGTATTGCATAAAATAATTTTTAACATTAGTGCATGATTTACTTAATATAGCAGAATTGTGTTTTCCACAAATAAATACAAACCCTTCTTTTAGAAAATACAGTTGTAAACACGTGGTTTACTAAAATTATAAAGGATTTCCTTTTTTATCAGTATATATTTTTCCTCGCAGTCAGTGTGTATGTTCTATATTATATTTCACAGCGGCTCAAAATACTGCGCTTTTTATACGAGTCTGTTTATTTCATTCTCTCAGAGAAAAGAGAAGTGAACAGGATTTCATAATATCAAATGTCAGGCGCTAATATTGTATCAATGATACGCTATTTGTCAATTAAATAAAAATTTGTATGGAAATTCTCGCAATGCACATCCTACATAACATAATACACATTATGTGCCTTGACGTGGATTGAAATAATTCGTTCAATGATTAGCATGCAGCTGTGGCAATGAAACATAATTAATTTTCATTGATAAAATATATTGTGTTACGAATATCTATTTTAACGTAACAGCCGAGTAATTAGTCAATAATTTGACTAATAACAATTGATATTAACATTTAATAGTTAAAATGCATAAATATGCGTACATATGTACTTCCAATTTCGATGAAACCGACAAACTGATGTTTTAATAAATTGTTTCTTGATTCTTCGTTCCTTTGGCATACCTATTATTAAACGGTTTTTTTCATTTAAATCGACTTGTATCTCCTAATAATATACATCTACATTTGCATTGCGAGCGTTGTCTAGTGTTTTATTCATACATCCCTTCATTAAAACTCTTCAACTGTTATTCATTAAACGTCACGTATTGTTTGCAAAAGTGTTGCGAAATAAGGCAACTCGTATCAGTTTAGTACCAAAAGTGCACTAAATACACGTCACCCTTCCAAGAAAGTTCCCCAAATCGTGCAACATGACACATTTTTGGCGATGTCAACCGAAAATTCTGCTGAACGGCTTACGAGAAATAGAGACTACTTCTTAAGTAGGTACACGAACCAATTGCAACATTATCCAGCGAACGTACATCTCACGTGGAACATTCTCTTAGGCGAATCCAACGTTTCCAAGTTAGATTTATCTGAGCATGTTGTTGCAGTAAAACGAAGAGGAAGACTTGCACCGCGAATGTGTATGTCTGACGCATGCATGCGCGAGTAACAAAATAATAAAACAGATTATGATGATAAAGAATGGTATGTTTCTTACGATTGAAAGAGACGAAAAAATAATAAAAATGAGATAAAAACTAATTTCGATTAAGATCTCAGCATCAAAAAGAGTGGTGGATCAAATTTAGGTAGACAACCAAACTATCGTGAAGTCCATTTTGACGTTTTAAGGAGCACGAAGAAAAAGCAATTAGAAACGATGGTTATTTATTATGCATTTAACCCTTTCGTGTCTGGTTGGACGTAGGGAACGGTTGCTCAATGCGTACCGGTCTCCTAAACTGAAAGATTTAACATGTACCTAATAATAGATAACTAATGCCCATTTCTACCAATGTAGATTAACTTTGATCTCAGTTTAACTTACTCTTGATCTTTTTCCAATTTTTACAACTGGAAAAAGATCAAAGTTAATCTACGTTGGTAGAAATAGGCATAAAACATCAAGCTACAATTTCGAACTTTGATTTGCATTCCAAAATAGCACTAAAGGCGAAGTACAATATCATAAAAAATTAAGTGATGCGCAATTGGCAACTCTCCCCTATGTTCCGATCATTCAAAAATTATCATATCTTCCACAAAATTACGACAGTGACTTCTTCCTAGACTCATTTGAAAGATGAAGAGCAGGTTTTCTCACAAAAAATTCACAATAAAGAATGCATATATTTTTTTAATAAAAATTAAAACGAGTTTTTCTCATTTTAAAGGTTAATTTATGGGTTATGTAGAAAAAAAACATTTACTTTCAAAATGGCGGATTTAACAAGGCAAACCAAAATGTCAAATTTCGTTGTATTTCCGCCGTATTGAATTAAAAAATTTTGGAATTTAGGTTTACGATCAGCGATCCCGAAAATCTTTAGTAAGACGCGAATTAGATGCTAATTACTCGTCGCCAACAAGAAAAAGGTCAGGCATGGAAGGATTGAGACGGGTATTGGCACCGAGAAGCTCCGGGCAAAATCCGTCGAAGCACGCATCCGTTTAAATGTCGCCCGGGAAGGAACTCGGAGACGACATACGTTTGGCATACCTTCGCGACGGAAAAGCAGAGCCGTTGCAGCGCAAGCTCTCCTTTCGCATTCCTTCGGAGCGTCGCCGTACGTAGGACTCATTGATTTTCGCGGTACGTGACAAACGCGATCGACCGTGAGTCTGGATCCCGGGAATCCCCGGGATCCGCGCCCGCGGTAGCGCAGGAATCGGGAATGGATCCCGTGCTCGCACGCTCTTTCCTTTGCCCCCACGGTAAAAACTTCCGAGTGGATTGTCTTGTTTTCCGGATCAGTGAGAGACCCCGATCCCGTTCCCGGCGCATACGTATAACGTATCGCGTTCGATTCATCGACATGATTCCGTGACGAGGAACAGAGACACGAAAGAGCGTTACCTTGTCGGTGACGAGTCTGTCATGCGTAACTCCACTGTACCGACCGGATTTATTCGCGTGAGCGAAAAATACTGGCTTTCGATCGGCAACGAGCGATGCAAATATTTATTTTGTAATAACGCGCTGTACACGTATCGCGTATTATACATCGAATGTATTATGACTGTTAGCATTGTGAATATACCGAAACGGTTCTCGATAATACCCTCGTTGCAACTTCATTGTGAAATTTGCATTGTCGACTGCTTGGGGAATTCAAAATAATTTTGAATAATTACGTCAATCTTTAATTGTACGAAGAGAATTCGGTGTGCAGTTCACTTTTTGAATTATTTATTTTGCGAATAGTAATGTGCAGTACGCGTCATGTTAAAGAGATTACTTTAATAATGTCAGATATAAGATAAGAACGCCGTCAGTTAGACTATGTCTGAAACAAAGCGTATTATTGTACGACCTTTGTGGTTACTATCATTCCAAAATTTTAGCTATGAAATGCATACTGCGCAATTTACGCGCACATTTATCATCCGTGCCATTAGACCCACAGAAATGGCCGAGAATTTGCTGCTAAAATGTTCAGAGGCGCGTATGCGTATATTCACCTTTTACGTCCTTCGTGCGCGTTCATGGCCATCTTTAACCCATTTACATTCATAAACGCGCATAATGGACTAGCCACTATCACGCAAGCATATTGCTGCCTGTCACGTTCCGGTCGAGAGCGTTAAGCTATCAAGAAATGGCAAAAGTGAATATTGAATTCTCAAATTCCGTACGTGCTGACGCTCTGCTCCATCAAGTAGTCTCTTTCTTTTGCAAAAGCTAATTTCTTTTTCTAATACAGAGATTCCTCAGGAATAAGTATATGCAAATATGTGTAACTTCGTAAACTGAAATTCTTCAATTAAATAAAATGCATAAATAACAAGTATATTAGGTAAGTGCAAAAGTGTTGGCCTTTTTGAAGAAATAAGGTTGTTTTTACAATAAAAAAAAATTTTTGTTGTAATAACAAAAAATTTGGTTAAAATATACCAAACAAAATCATTTAATTAGTATAAACAAATATTTTTTTATTTACATCCGAGAAAAATTTTTTATATATATGAAATTTGTCTATAAATATTAAAATATATATAATTATATATAATTACACATAGTTATATAATTATAAATATATATACAATTATATATAATCATATATAATTATGTATAAAAATCATATCTAATTATATATAATTATATATAAAAATTTTTCCCCCAAACATGTATTTAATAGAAGCAACCAAATTTTTTGTTGTATAAAATAAAATATTTGCACTGCAAAGAGTCTTGTTGCATGGCATTATTTAGAAATCTGGTAAATTCAATCAATAAGTCTGTTCAGAAACGGACGAACCAGAAGTTTTATAAGAATTACCAGATTCTAGTAAAATCTATTAAACATTCTAATTATAATAACCAGAGTCCTATTACAATAATAAACAAAAATTCTGCCTTGCTTCCAGAATCACTTAATCATACCAGTTCTGTTAATATAATTAGATTATTTTTCTCAGTGTGGTTTCAGTTAAAAAATGCCCTGACTAAACAGTCTTTGTTGAAGGTACTGCATTTTTTTATTAATGTATTACAATGTGTTAACAGCGGTAGATACTATCGAAAACTTTATATTGTTGGAGAAAGGTGACGTCAAAGCTATCTATAAAAAAAGGTTGATGCCATTAGAGTTATTTACAATTCTACTTTGTATACTTCTATCAAAATCAGTCTAAAACTCGAATCTTGCATTGCATATAGTTATTTTGGAAAGAAACATAAATAGTAAATGCTATAAAAGACACTGATTGTGAGAATTTTTTACGAATATTACAAATCCATTCTTGTTCCTTTCCTAAACTCGTAAATTATAATGAATGCTATTATTCTTTTTTTTTGAAAATTATTTTCTCTCACAGAAAATAGTGACTCAAATAGCATCACCTTTCTTTTATAGACAGCTTTTGTGTGTGTGCGACGTCACTTTTCCAATATATATAATTCGCCGCAGTATCTACCAATATTGATACACTCTAACAAGAGCAGTGCCAAAAAGAGACAAAACTTTTGCAGTGATCCAACGTACAATATATAGAGTCAGATCTTTTTTAGATAGATAAAATGTTCCATTTATAGGGTGTATTTTTTTCACGGGTTTGAAATTCATTTCTCTTTAACATTTTTCCTCAACTTTATAGTATCTCGGAAACCACAATTAAGATTATGTTATAATTTGAAGTTGATTGAAGAATGAATTTTTCTGGGTAGAGAGAAAGATATTTAATTGTGAAAAAAAATGGTACAAAACATTGGCAACGGTTTCACGAGCACGAGCAACGTACCTGGCCGTTGTTTCGCTTACGTATCTTCCGGCAACAAAATTGAAGGGGGGACACGCGGCGAACGTTCGGGCAAAGGGTGAATTACGTTTTGCAGGTTGCGAAATTCCCGCCTCGTTTACGACGCAGATCGTTTATACGAAGAGGCTTCGTGGCGCTACGAATTGGCAGTCGCAGTCGGGCTCGAAGGTGTTCGTAACAGGGCGTGAAACTACGCGAAGGCACGCAAAGTGCAGTTCGAAACGGTTTAACAAGCGCGGCAGCTCCGGCAATGGACCGCGTCCAAAGTAGTCGAGCACAGGCTATTCGTCACTCGTCCTTCTGCTTGCTCCCATTTGCCGGACGCGATTGCGTACCACGGTTGCTCGATGGAGCTGTCGGTTCCGGACCGGTCGCCCTGCCGCCCGCCTTTTTTTCAGTCAACAATAGCGATAGCCCAGCCTCGGTGGCCGGAGAAGCCATTACTCTTGCCAGCTTCAGCCTCTCTAACTAACGCGCTTTCCTGATAGGATATATTAAGTCCAATCGTTAGAAATATCCGACTGTCAAACCACATCGATTAATGGTCTTGCACAGAATAACAGTTAACCGTTTCGAAGATGATTATAAGTTAATTACAAGCTAGCTAACTAAATCCAAGATCTTTCGGTTGCGTGCGATTCTTTTAAACGAATTAATAATTACACATTGATTGTAAGAGAAGATGATATTATTTCCCTTATTAAGTGACGAATTCTAATAATTACTTATGGAATCATTTATTTAGTAGCTTGCCATTTTATAGTGGCATTTATATGCCAAAATACACAATAGCCGACATTTGTTAAAAAAAATTTTTACTTTCAATTGCGTTTATAAACTTATTTAAGACGTAATTTTAATATTTAATTATACGTACTTCCTCATTCTTTAAACTTGAACGTATTATCACACAGTTGTATGTCGAGTATTTATTTTGTTATTATTTAACTTTTTATTTGGGTGTAATTTTGAATGCAAAGTTAAATAAGAACGTGAAATCTTGCTAATGTGAACTCGCGTATTGATAAGAGACCTAATTTGCGGACTTTTTTTTCGAAATTTTATATTGAAATAATTATTCAAATTCGATAAGTTGATTATAGTTTTATTGCTAATATCTATCTACAGTTTACATTAAGTACATATATAGATTTTTAATCTATATATAGAAGGCTGATGTGTACGTACTTATATTTGCACATATTCTGCAATATTTTCTCTTTATATTTTCAATAAATATATAATTTTATAATAAAACATTGTGTTTTTAAAATTAAAACCAATTTTATAAATTTATTCTTTGGAAGGTTTATATTTCAACTATTTTTCTTTAACCCATTGTATTGCCACATTTTTGTAAATAGTCCTAAGTAATAAATATTTTATAACTTTGAGGTTAAAATTGAACAACATATTGACAAACGTAGACGTTAAGTTTTCAATTTAAAATATTGATTATTAATAAAGTTATTGTATAGAATGCAAATGAGTGGCCATAATACCACCTTTTCCTCTAATTTATGTTAAATAAATTTGCAAATATAAATAATTATATTTATTAATCACACAAATAAGTAAACAAACGCCAACTGCGATCAAAGTTGGATCTCGATGCCTATATTATTTTACATATGAGCCTCATATGAATATGTCTGATTATATAAATATTTCTATCTCAAATTAAATTGCTTGTCAATTTAAAAATAATGCTACAAGCATCTTGAAACATAGTAAATAATTTATCACAGGGATCGAATACATTGAAATATAATTTTGCTAGCAATTGTATACCAGCATTATATATTTTTTTATTTTTATAATATTTGTACTCTAAAAACTTTTAATGAATACCGGTATACATATAATTTCTTGGTAATATTCGTATTTTACTGGTTTATTATTACTATGATATTATATTATATATAGAGCATTATTTTATATATCTTTTATGAAACCGTCCGCATTAATACCTTTTACAATTATTTCAAGTGTAAATGTATTTGTAAATATTTATAGTACATTTACAGCTTACTTGACAGTTCACAATCAACAGTTTCATAAACGACAAAAGAATCATCTATCTTATATTTATTCAGTTTAATCTAATTTAAACCAAAAATATTGATTTCGTATAATATTGATAGGAAAAGAATATCAACGAATCCAGTGTACCAATAGTTTTCTTATGATACTAAAAAGTTGTAAACAATAATTGGGATAAAACTGCGATTGTGTTAAAAACCTGTATTTACGGTAAAATGGTTTTGCTAATATTTTATTTCTATATATTTATATAAATTTATTTTTTGTAATTTTTTAAAAATATATGTTAATAATATATTACAAGTCAAATTGATTTTTGATAATATCAATATTTAATGATATCGGTATAATACCAATATCAGTCTAATTAAAAAATTATATATATGCCGTTATTATATCATACTAGTATTTATACTAATTGAAAAGTAAATTTTATTCAAATTAATTAAATTTTTTGCATTTAATTAATTTAATATACGTGTGTAATTATAAGTTAATAAATATAAAAACAATAATAATTTAAACTGGACAGCTCAAATGTAATCACATTTTTCGCAGTAAATTAGGGAAAACGATATAACAAATATTGCAGTGGTATACTGTTTACATTTATTAATTTATAATCATATATGTATATGAAATATATTAAATGCGAAAAATTAAATCTTTTCATATAAACTTTATTTATCCCAAATAGCAATAAACATATAAACGGCAACTCACGAATGTGATTAACCGCGTAAATTTTACGATTGAAATCTTGCGTCGTTCACGAGCGTGCCTGTGCGAGTAATGGCCGATTTTCCAATTAAAAAGAGTTCTTAAAACTCTACCGGTTTATCACACGTACGCGTCGTTCTAAATGCCCAGCGTACCACCTAAGGGCGCGAATGACCGCTTAGATTTTACAACACGGCGGAAATCGTTAGCGCGCGGTCGAATGACTCTTGAGAACGATTTCGAGCGTTCGCGGGCAACAATAAATTTAACCCTCGAGTGGTAATGGCGTAAGTACTCCCCTGCGCGCAGACAAACCCATCATCGGGGCCAACGTCTCAGATACCAACCAAGAGTAGTGCTCTCAGATGTAAAGGGTAAAGGCGTACACGCGTACACATATATCCTGTTATTTACGACTTACGTACTCGGCCGGTAGCTTCGACCGAAGAAGAAACGAAGAATTCGCGGGGTAAGAGGAATCTAAAATATTTACGTCTGGCGTGCACAAGCGCGGCCCGGGAGATAAGGACGTTTGCTCGCGAAACACTTGCACGACATCGGCAAACAAAGCTCGCCGTACGCACGCAGGATGAATTTCAACGTCGCTGTTGCTCGCGCAGACGTTACTCTCTCTTTCTCGCGGGTCCGCGTCCCTTTTGGAGGATCGTGAGAGCACCTCCGCGGCGCGGCGCGGCATTAGCGAGGGTAATAAAGATAACCGGCGGACTAACGGCCGCGAAAGTTTCTTTCCTCCCAACCCAAATCTCGGATGTGCGTTGCATGGCGCGATGCAGGATACAGCGCGAATCCACGTCGTGGCGTTTAAATTCGATGGTCACATGCGGCGTGGCAATTGTCACTACTACAGGACTGCAATTAATTGCATGTAATCAGTTCATGCTAATTAACGGATGATTTTTTTCAGTTCGGATTGTGTCCCGCGGCTATACGAACACGTACGCGACAATGCATGTATGTGTGCGTGTGTGTATGTGTGTGCGGAATCACATCATGAAACGTAATAATTCGAAATCGAAATGGGGCACGCGCTACGCTGACGAATATATAATATATATACATATATATATTATAGTAACGGAAATGGATGATTATTATTTAGGAAGTTACATGGAAATGGGAAATTATACAACGCCACGAGCGAAATCAGATTGTAAATTATTGTTGCTTGCATATAGAAACCCGTATGCGTTTTCAAAGTTTCCTTTCGCTCTTGGGACCCATCGATGATGGATTTGGAGTCAACCGTTCGTGACCGTAAACACGATTATAACATCAGTTTTAATCGAAACCGGGGTTTTTTTTCCTGGAAAACGGGAACCGAGGGTTCCTGGAGAATCGATTGATCATGGAACTCGGTACTTCGCCAATTCGATGTCCCGTACACATTTCTCATCGGGATCTAGGAACGAGGTTAGCAAGTGCGGTCCCCGGGTCATAGAAATAGGATCAGGTCGAATGGGTGCTCTTAGTGATTACATTTGCAAGTCAAACGAGGCAGTCGACAAGATGGTGGAAATATATATACACACACACACACACGTATATTCGCGACGCATACACATATGCGTACATATATGTGTGTATAAGTATATACGCGTATATAAATATAAGCGCGTGTGTGTAAAATAATAGGCTAGGGCCTACAATGGACGAACTGAAATATATGGGAGCAAGGGAGAAATCTCGACGGGGTTCACCTGACACCGAAAGTGCCCAGGCGGGTTTCAAGGGGAGCGAGAGTGTCGCGAAGAAACAGAGAGATTGATGATGGAATGACGGGGCGTCATTTTGCATGAGAAGGGTGTAGCGAAGTATGGAAAACGGAGGCATCCGTCGAAGAGAACGTGTCATTGCCCTCTGGATCCGCGAGAAAAGGAAAAGTGGCGAAGGGGAGGGAAGGGAAGGAGGGAGTGAGCGGGTGGAGAAGATCGAGACGGATCGGAGAAAAAGAGTATCGGGGAGGGGGAGGAAACGGAGAAGAGAAAGACACATCGAGGAGCGCGGGGACGCGAAGGGAAAAGAGGCAGGACCGGCGGAACGGCTAACGTTTATCCCGGACCAGCTTCATTTTCAGCCCTCGTCTGAATATAAAAGACAATTTAATTATAGGGGGATTTTCAAAGGCGGGTCGAGTCCCACCTCTCGTCTCTCACCTTCTCTCCCTCTTCCCGTTTTTACCTCTGCCCCTTCATCTCCGCCCTTTGTCGCTCCATCTGTCGACGGTATATCCCTTAAAGTGCGACGACAAGAGAACTTGATACACGCGCACACACTGTCGTGTCTGCGGATACTCGTAACTGCACCTATGTGCACATCGTTAGACGATATAAGCTGATCAGGTAGGATTTATGTGAGAGGAGGGTCACGTTAAATCATGTGAGGGTGAACTTAATTATGCACAAAAAATTTAATCGGTCGGAAATGCCTGCTGCGTAATAGAGTTTATAAATTAAATGCAAATAAATTGGGTAAACAAAATGCGCGCGTAACTAAAACAGAAAATAGTATCGTGTTCATCGGGTACAAAGCAGGCAACCCCATTAAAACGCAAAAGCCCGACGAAAAGCACGTCTCAATACCGGACTTAAATAAAATGTCCTTTAACTGCTCGCGCAACCCATCTTTGTGCACGCCTTGTTAAATCTTTTGAAATAATGCGTGACAGCACCCTTGTGTAATGTGTCCTCAATGATGCGATTAATTGTTGCTCACCATTCGTGCACATCTGAAATGTATCTTAATAAAACGATCTGTTTCATTAATATGTTTAATTCCACTTTTATTAAATAGAGATCTAACTGGATAATTAATATAGAATAATTCAATATCTTAGATATCTTCTTTTTTACTAAATTCGAAAACTAAATTTTTACTCTTAAGAAAAGTCGTACTAGCAATTAAAAATAGTCTTTTTATTTTTAGCACTTAGGATTCCACACCACTATTATCATACATAATTATTCCGTTTGTATTTAAACGTGCGCAAACTAAAAGAATGTAATTCTCATAATTTATTTGTACAAAGTCTATATAATGAAATAATTATAAAGTATCACTTACTTTGTTATAAATCAAGTTATCGTGATGATATGAATTATTTTATAGTTATTGCAACTAAAATTTAGAGTTGTTAAATCCTAGCGTCCTAAAAAAATAAATAATATTATATATATCCATAGAATACGGATCTGTTGAAATTAGCTGGAGTGTAGAAAGCGCGGTAAACAAGATGATCAACCACGTGATCTCATTTACGTCATAAAGTCAATCAAGTATGGATAAGAGTTTATTTCATTTTTCCATATATGTCTATTTTTATTTTTATTAAAAAATACTAAATATATAATCTTTATATTTATTTAATTTAACACATAAACATAATAAATATAAATCATTTTTTGAAAAGAGCAAATAATACAGCTTTATATGACGGCGATATAGCTTTTTTTAAATTGCTATGAAATGCATATTTTGTTTCATTTTTTTTTTCTAACAATTATTCTTTACAAACCTTTAAATATACAATTCCATTGAAAATACACTGCGTTTTGGAACAGTAAACAAATTTGATATGAGCCTGATTTTTCCGACTGGAATGTAGGAAAATAAGTCCCAGTTAATTATTCTCAGGTTAAAAAACCATTTTCAAATTTATTAAAAAATTTTTTAGAAGAGGTATCTAAAATATTGAATTACAAAAGTGTTCTATTAACTGATTGTTTTTTATCTTTTAAAAATACTGACGTAATCTTCTTAATATGCTTCTTTTGTTCAATATTTTCTTATTTTCTCATTACTTTTTTCAGAAAATATTGATTAAATTTATACACTATGTTGTGTTGTTCTTAGATATTAATAAATTACAATCAATAATCTGCATGTAATTAACAATAATATACTTTTAAATAGGATAAAAAATCTCCCCTGGTGACCACTCGCGCAAAAAAATGGAGTGACTATTTCTGAATAAAAGTGCAGTCTAATTCAATTTGAGTTTCTATTAACATACCGTTATCGGAATGTCATTTAAAGGTAGCGATGTATGAAGTAATGAATGTAACGAACACATCAGTATGAGTTGACGCAATAAACTTTTCTTATATATATGTATTCTATTTAGCTTATTTTTGCCTACAGTGAAAATATAATAATTATACAAAAAAGTCAATACATATCACACATCCCGAGAGAAGAAAATAAGCTAGTGAAAATGTACATACGTAACGCGCTTCCTGTCTACTGTATGTGTGTATTGTATTATCTGCTGTTTCTCTACAGCTCTTTTTGTGATATATTTGGAAATAGCGAATGGACAGAAGAATTAAGTAAAAACAGCACGCTTAACGTATTTTATGGAACGAAAAATATATCCATTGAACAAAGTGCATATGACGTTGATAGTTGAAAATTAGTAACGTGGGGTACATGCGAAATGAGATCCCGTAACGTGTAATTAAACCAATAGCATACGAGTTGCACAATTCCATAAAAATTAATCAATTTCATATCATCTTTAGCATAATTAATAACACATGTGTATAAAGGATGCGCACAATTCATCATTGCAAAGTGCTCCAATATTCGTGCTGTTACAATTATTATCCAATTGATTGATACATTGACCATAGCAAGTCCAATAAACATAGAGATCGTTATTATATAGGGATTTTTGTATTAAAACAAAGTCGAAGCTTGCCGTAATTGTGTAGATTTCAATTTCTGTTGCGTAAAAGTGTATGGCAGGGCCGCGGTAAAACCGCCGAGCGCGACCGACGTGGAATTAATATCCGCCGTTTCACGATCAAAACAAGTAAAACGATCGAGAAGTAAACAAACACGCGGGCGCGACACGCACGCGGGCGAAATGTAATTTTACACTAGTTACGACATGGCACAGGTGTAGAATTAATGGGAAACCGCGAGTCTTTGAGCCGGCCGGTGTTTTTGCGATATCGCGGAAATACCGTGCACCATCGCTCGCTCGCTCGCGATCGCGGCTATTTAAATGGACATAATCAACTTCCGCGAATGCAATTAATTTCAGCTGCGGGCGTGCAGATAAAACCCCAACCA
This sequence comes from Solenopsis invicta, assembly GCF_016802725.1. Classification (NCBI taxonomy): domain Eukaryota; kingdom Metazoa; phylum Arthropoda; class Insecta; order Hymenoptera; family Formicidae; genus Solenopsis; species Solenopsis invicta. The sequence continues at coordinate 15,084,632 of NC_052670.1, read as the reverse complement.
TGGCCAACCACACTGTCGCTGCCGCCGTCGGCATAACCTGTACGGCAATAATTTCCGAATATGTAATTTACAAACATTATACGATAAATCGGAATCGGATTTATGAGAAAACTAATAAATTTAATAATAGATATTGTGCAGATTTTTTTTTAATAAACCGGGGCGGAAAAATCACGTTCCAGAAATATTTCGCAAATTTCTATATAAATTTCTCTACGATAATAATTTGTATAAACTGTAGATATATTTTTCTGTATTATAGGTACTTATATCTCGCATGAAATTTGTAGGGGAGAGTTGCTGACTGCGTACCGGTTTTCTAAAGAGTGCCTCTTTAATATTTTACATTTTTATTTTATGTAAGCAGCATTTAGTGACAACAAAGTAAATGAGAAAGAAGTAATATATGAACAAAAATTTAACAAATTTCATTTTATTTTGTACAAGCTATGCTATCAGCATTTTAAAAAATTAGGTGCATCTGATGAAAATTTTCAACAGCTTTTTGCTGGATAATATTTCTAAAAGTCAATAAAGTCGCTTGAAAGTTCATCATATTCGCGCCTGTAGAAGATCACAGTTTCTTTTGCCCATTCATTCCTTGAAATTCCACAGCGCGCATTCCATGATAGCAATAACGTATTGAATTCCGTTGAATCTCTTTACAGCACTTTACGAGTCTCTTTACGTATCAAATTAAAACGAGCGACGATAAATTCAGTTATCACGTGGTCTTGGATTAATACCACGTTCTCGCCAGGCTAGGCATCTCATTAACGGAAAACCTATAGCGCTATTTTCCCAGAGTCAGCCGCTCCTCGCTTCTGTATCTCATAAACATCGCCTTTGCGTCTATCGAGGGCGTGCATGGTTCCGCACATAATTCCGACATTAATACGAGTGTAATCAATTGCCCCTCTTCTCTCTCTCTCTCTCTCTCTCCCCCTCTCCCTCTCCCTCTCCTTGCTCTTCCGCGGTCATAATTAAATTCCGCATCTGGCTGGTGAGTAAAGTTTACTGAACAAACATTGGAATGAAGTCGTAATCTGACTCTAATTTTAATATACGTAATGATCGATTATAAGATATTTTACACGCACCAAAGCACGAATAAATGTTTACCGGGTCACGCTCGCTTATTTGCAGCATTGTAACGTATATTACAAAAAGATTGAATTTCACACCATCGGTATTTGCAGATATTCTCGCCAATTAATGTTCTAAATCATTTGCCCAGAGGTGATTGCGAATATAATGCATATTATAGATATAAACGGATCAACAGATTGACATCGATAATCGTCGATAATTCCTATTTGACGCATAAATGTGGATAGGCGCTTTCTTTTCTTTCTCCCGCTCATCATTTCTCCCTGCAATTGAATATCTCGTCATGGCATTATGCGAGAATAATTTATTGACTGCACGAATCGAATCGAAAACAATATGCGCCCCACGTCATCAAAAACGGGATATATATCACTTTATACAATGTTTACCATTATCTATATCAAAGTATCTAGATAATTATCTAAATAACTAAACAGCTTCATATGATCTTTATTATTATCATATTATCTATATTATAATGTATTAGGTTGGCAAAAAAGTCATGTTTTGTTTCCTATGTAAATAAAAGTTTCTGCTTGTATGAAAGTAACGCTCTTCATTTACATAAAGAAAGAATGACATGACTTTTTTGCCAGTCCAGTATATAATCTTTATCTTTACCTTAGATAAAATAAATGTTATCTTTTTCAAATTATCTAAGTGTAAACAATAACAAAAATGAAGTATTGTCCTTAGGTTCAACTTCTAAGTTATCATTTACCTCAACAAGAAAATATTTAAAAATGACGACTACAGTTAAAGCTCAGTTCCGAAATTCACTGCCATTTGAAAATCTGTGGTATACGTAACGTGAACTATATATATATTTTTGGCAGTGCTGGCAGTGTATATTGGAATGCAGCCCAGATTGCAGAAATCAGTAGTAGTGCAATATAAAAATTGCCCCAATACTATAAATACCAAAACTTTAACAAGGAATTTTGTCCGCAATAATATATTGTGAGTTATATCTTTATTCTATTTTCATTTGCGTATTAATTTAAATTGAAATATTTTTTGTTAGAAAAGATGCACGTATCAGACAGTCCGTGCAAAGTAAATAAAATTTAGGATTTTATCCATCATGCTTCGCTTAATCCGATATAGAAGAAATGGTTTTGATAAATTTTGTTAAAAAATTTAGCTGGTTATACAAATCTAAAAATAATTTCGTTGGGCCATCAAAATAATTATGTAGGACAATCAAATTTGTTATGTTAAGGTTGATGTTAACTTAACTTCCTTACGACCAAGTCGTTTATTTATTTTTTATAATGTCTCGAAGTAACAAACAGACCAAAGCGGCCATAGCCACACGCAACATAAAACTAGAGTCCTATATAAAGAGAGAAGCGACATTGATGTCCGAAGCTCTGATTGGTAATCTGATTGATACTTGATTGGCTAAGCGAGCAGCCATATTGTGACCACAGCTGTTTGCAGAATGATAAGAATGGTGTTTAATGACGTTGGAGTGGTCCCAAAATGGCGGTGGAGGACTCAATTGGATACTAAAGATTGTGGTAGGGGTTCGATGTCGCTTCTCTCTTTATATAGGACTCTACATAAAACTAACTAACGGAAACTCAGCCAGCGCCGCGATACGAGAGTACTCACCTCGCGATTTAGTAATACTTTAAGCGCGAAACTTAAACTGTTCTGCAGGAACTAATAGCAATATTGATAATTTGATTAAACGAAATAAATAATACTCAACAAAATTGGTTGCTAGAATGTCAAGATGTTTCGCAGCCTTGCTCATCATGCTTGAACGTCCTACATAACTATGTTGATCGTCGAAAATTATTTCCAAATCTATACCTAAGCTAAATTTTGAAATGCCTCAGCAAAATCGTTCTTCCCGTGGTGGTTAACAAAGACGTAGCGCGGGCGTATGGGTGTACGCAAACGCGACGGATCCAGCGCGTTGCTATTCTTCCGGGTGTGGACGGTCGCGCAGCGGAGCGGAATCAAAACCCTCGCGAGCCCTTTATTCACGGACCGTCGCTATTTCAGCAGCCCTCGGGCGCACGCTCGGACGCGGGGCCCCGCGTAGCGCCCATCTCCGGAACCGGATGCTGCTGGCGGGTAAAGGTCGGCGCCATTTATACTCTCGCGGAAAATCCAGGATCCAAAATCTCGCGCTTTGAATGCCTCGGCAGGCCTCGCGGGATATCCGGGGGAACTGGCCCGAGTTCAGGCTACGGTGCACGTTACCGGCGAAACAATGGGCATTATTAAATATTCGGCGTAGATGGTATGCCGAGCGAGGCCGCGAGGTACTAAGTGGAACGCGAGAAGGGGGAGAGGAGGGGTAGGGGGAAAGAGGGACGAGGCGAAACCGCGATGTCATTTACATATAAATTGCCCGCCTAAAATCATACTCACATTTAATTTTCCGCTACCAGGCCGGCCGTCTCACGATCTGCCTCTACCACTCCTGTGCCGTTTAAATTGGCGTAACATATCTGCCCGTCCTGATCGCGCTTAAATCACGGCGGTTTATGCCGCGATGAAGCTCGCAGCTAAATGACCGAGCGCCGGCGTTTAACTATTCAAATGAAAATTCGCGCGAACGTATGCGGAAACTCGCGGCGGCGGCGGCGGCGGTAAGCGGGGTCAGAAAATGGAGACTATATTTTTGTAACGGGATGAAAGGGAAGAAAAAGGATCGTGAGAGAGGCGGAGAGACGCAAAACTCATTGCGCATCGGGATTGATCTCTTCGGCGAACAATAAGAGCGTCATTTTGCAATAGTAGAGTATCACCTCGAATAAAATTGCGCACCGCAATCATTGATTTATGGACACTTGCAGAAAATTAAAAATTTCTCAATAAAAAATAACGAGTCGCGTATGTGCGCGGAACGATCTCCCACGCGTGAAATAATTTTTCTGATTTAAAAAAAAAAAAAGAGAAGAAGAGGGAATATTTACATTTTGCGAATGGAATTTTTTAATTTAGACGAAGAAACTGATATTCGGTATTAACGAATATTAATTTAATTGGCAAACAGTTAACATTAAACAAGTTTCCCGACGCAATTTCGAAGCTCCCATCTAATATCGTAAATACATCGTGTATTTTCGATTAATACGTGCTACATATAAACGAAGACGGAAAATAGAGAGATAAAACGGGGGAGGAGGAACTGGGGAGGAGAGATAAAAAAAAAGAAAAGGAGAGATAAACGCGCGAGTTGAATGCTAGAATGCAAAGCCATCCTTTTCAGTGGTGCTACATCGTTCTGCGACTGCGATGTTATTTACATGATGGACGATTAAATATCCTCACAAACACAACCACGTCCGTGTCCGCGTAAGCTCGAGGATGGCCTTGCGAGAAAATTCGAAAAAAAGTCGGACGGAGATCTAGCCGACAGTCCGCGCCGGTGAATTATTATTCATATTCGAGAATCCGGGAAAGCCCGCGATGTAAATTCAACGAGGTAAAAGACACCCACCGGCGTGACTCTGTTATTACGTTGTTCGAAACTTCTTTTTGCCCTTTTGCCACGAGCCGCTATGAATAGGAGATATATTTCAATCGGATATTAATTCGCGCAGATCTAAAAATTCTCGCGGAAATGCTAGATACAGATCGTAATATAAACGCCGTTGGTTACAGTAATTAATTATAATTAGCTTTCTTTTTATAGTCGTTATATGAGTCGCTCATCATAAAATCAGACGAGATACTTTTAGAATATCTCATCTTAAGATACAGGCAGTACAAAACATGTACTTATTGATATTTTGATTAAATATTAATTGAAAGTACTTACAGTTTAATTGTGAAACGCAATACGATACCTAATGTCATTACAATCGAATTTTTTTCTACTACGTTGTATAGATATAATTTAGATACAATTTATAATACACGTCACAATGTGCATGTGTGTATTATCAATTTTGCAATAATAGGGGAAAGTTGCTGAATGTGTATCGATCTCCTAAAACGTACCTTTTTAATATTTTACATTATTACTTTATATAAGCAATATTTAATGACAAAAGTAAAAAGTAAATAAGAAATAAGTAATATAAATAAAAATTTAACAAGTTTCATTTTGTGCATGCTCTCAGCATTTTAGAAAATCAGGTATGTCTGATGTAAATTTTCTGTATTCTGATGCCAACTTATACAGCTTATAATAACGTGATTATACAATTTTATTTAAATTGTTATATTTTCATAAAAGAAGATTTGTTGTAAAACATTTTACATTTATTATATATATATATTTAAAATTATTATAAAAATGGAATCAATATTTTTATAAATCTATCAAGTTTTCTAATTCGTACTATTATAAATTTTACTATAAAGAAGTAATACTAATGTAAGATTGATAAGTGACAATAATAAAATTAGTAATTGTTATGAATAAAAATTTGTCGATTACAAAAATAAATTCAAGCCAGATTTATTTCCTATTTTTCTAATTATAATTTATAAATTATTAAATATTTGATTAATCATTGCTTTTTTCATAAATTATTAATAAAATAATCTTATTTAATAATTTCTCATATTTTTAATAACTTTAATTCACATAAATTCGGTATTTTCGAAGATGATACGATTTAAAAGACCATAGGTATTTATGCTTGAGGCGATTGGTTTTCTAAACCACATATTTCGCAGCATGTTATAAGAAAGTTTATAACAATTAATTTGTTATTACTGGATGACTAATAATGAATGATTAAAATATCAAGCTACAATTTTAAACTTTGATTTGCATCCAAAATAGCACCAAATGCAAAATATAATTTAAAAAAGCTTAAGTAGTACGCATTTGATAATTCTCCCCTAAATACCCCAGAAAGAGAGAGAGAGAGAGAGAGAGAGAGAGAGAGAGAGAGAGAGAGAGAGAGAGAGAGAGAGAGTAAAATGCGTCTCTTTTTTTTTCTCCAATTTTTAATATGACATAGCTCTCTAACAAACGTCTTCAAATTTTAGATTAAAAAAAATCAATCAAAATTAAATGTTATAAATTTAGAACATTCTATTATATCTTTCTGTGTCACTTTCTTCAAGTAACACAAAAGATTGATTTTTATTACTTGTTAGATGTCATATGAATTAAAAGATCTTCTATTGGTGAAAAAATTTATATTTCTATTATATAGAAATTTTTGACATATTGACGAGCACATTATTGCCAGCATATTTATAAATTTTAGAAAACGACGGAAATCGATCATAAGATAATCATTCTAATCCAGCCACTTGCAATTGGCCATATAGGAAGATGCATAGCATAACAACGAAGCCTACGCTCTTTATGTGTACATGAAAATTGCAGCAAAGCCTTTGGCCTGCTTGTATATTTCATATTTTACGATGTGTACGGAAGACCGTCGTGACGGCAAATACGATAGAAAGGTAGAGCAGAAAGGCCAAGATAGGAAGAGAGAAAAGGGAAAAGAAAAACAAAGTTTATCTCACGTAACGGAATTCCGTCTTATCGATTGAAAATACAAACTGTAACGATGATGATTATATAAAATTGATAACGTATCCACTTGAAAATGGATGCGCGCGATAGTATCAAAATAAAAGAGGTTTAAAAGTGAAATAAAACCACTCATAATACCTAGAATACTTTCTTGTTCCCTCGTCTCAAATAACCATATTTTAACGCATAAACGGTATTAAGTAATATTTCTTAGAATACACTAAATGCGGAAGGTTGTAAATATCAACCTGTAAGATACCTTATTGAAAGGGTATCCTCTTGATCGATCACGAATATTGAGCATCCGATCAATTTTTCATCTATATAATATGGTTTAAGAAATCTAAAAATCCTAAAAAATATTTTCAAGTTTCTAGGACAAATGTTCGTACTTCATTTTGGAAACAAATCAAATGTAGTATATAACGAAAATGAATCACAAATATGTCTATTGTCATCGTAAACATTTTTATCAGCGCGCGTGAATATTACATTAGAATTCTACTACAGAAATTATATGATACAGACATTTGTTCTAGAAACTTGAAAGTATATTTAATAATTTTTAGAATCACTTTAAATAGATGAAAAAGTGGTCGAAATATATATGAGGGGCACTAATTAAATTTTAGTCGATACTATAATAGAGTAAAGATTCGGAGTTTTACCTCCGTGCTTAATTTTTGGCCCCATTCCCTAACCAATTGTATTTTAGTGCTGCAGTCTGTTGAATTTTTTACTAAAGACGAAACTAGCAACGTTGTTACGAGCATATGTTTGTCTCGTTCTGAATTATACTATTTCATTTATTTGCAAATATTACAGTATAATATTAACTAGATTTTTAAGTTAAATTTCGGCGTTCAAGGTATGTGATTTTATCACTTGCTTGTGCCTATGTAGTGAACTATTTCTATTTTGAGATTCTGAAGTAGAGAGAGCGATCTCGTTCTACTATATATTGTAGAGAATCGGTTATTATGATAGAAAATGGTTTTGTCTCTAATTTTGCTTCCCTACGTAATTCCTAATTTCGTCCAGTCGTCCAACATAAAAGTACGAAACTTATTACAGCAAAAGTAAAAAGCAAGTCCAAAAACTTGCTTTGGCTGAACGTGGAACAACTGTAACTGTAATCACATGCATGTCAGCAGGTGGACAATATTTTAACATTTCTCCCTATGTTAATATTTCCTCAAAAAGATGGCAACATGAACTGCTCGATATGGCTTCTCTTGGCTCAATGTCTCGCTAATCTGAATGTATTCATTTATGAATTTTTTCAATCTTTTTTTTTATTTAAAACTAGGAAGCAAAATTTGGAATACTTTTGTGGAAAATGACAAAACGGGTGTTTCCACATTTTAATTTTTTCCTTCGTCTGTATGAATTTTTTTGAAATTTTGATTACAAAGCTTTTGAGCTAAAGTTTCAAAGTATATATATATATATATATATATATATATATATATATATATATATATATATATGTATATATGTATATATGTATATATGAATTCTTCCATGTTTCTGCATTTATTAGTTTTTAAGTACGATCCAAAAAACCTTAAAAAGGGCCAAAAATTTGTGCCCCTTATCCTATAATATGCATAATAGACACAATTCAGTACCTTTCATAACAAGCAAATATACATCTTTACGAAAGTTGCATAGAGAATAAGCGAATAAATGAGATACGTAAGGACTGTAAGGAGTGGGGACGAAGAAGAGGACACTTTCTGCCAAAAGAGGTTAATCGCGAATAGATTACTTAACTGATCTTCAATTTCTTATGATTTCACCCGATTTCGAAACGATTTTAAAGTAATTTCGATTTTTTTATAAATTTGAAATGATTTCGAATAACTTCGTATGATTTCAAGTAATTTCATGTTTAACTATATATGATTTCAATTTAATTTTTGAAAAATATGAGATTGAAGTGGCTTCAACTAATTTCTGATTTCAAATTGATTTCAATGATTGGTGCTTGACTGATTTCATGAGTAAGCTAACCTTTTGCTTTTTGCGATACATCTAGTTTGTCGTTATTTATATAAAATTCTCTAGATAATTTAGATAAAAAAATAGTTTTATCTCATCTTTACCTAGATTATTATAATGTATATTATTTTCATCTTTATCTTAAATAAAAAAAGTGTCAGTTAAATACAAAAGGTTATCTTTTCCAAATTATTTAGGATAATGTGAATAATAACGCAACTTCTAAGTTACCATTTATCTTAACAGAAAATTTTTTTAAAGTTATCATAATAAAAAATTCGCTGTCAGTATTGAAAATTTATAGTATACGTAACGTGAATTATAAATTTTTAGTACTGGCAGTGTACATCGGAACGTAGCCTAAATTGCACAGATCAATAATAGTAGTGCAATATCTACATTGCTCCAAAACTATAATAAATTTGAAAACTTTTACAAGAAATTTTATCTATTATTCAATGTGAGTTGTATTCCTTCTATTTTTAAACCTTGATTTTTATTTGCGTTTTGATTCAAATCCAAAAAAAGAATACTTTTCGTCAGTTTAAATTATTTGAAGAATTTTTGTTTAAGAGAAATTTAAGAGAAATAAAGACGTAGAAATAAAAATATGTACATACTGTTTCCATATTCTAAAAATTATTTTGCTCACTAATAATGTTATTTAAAAATTATTTAGATACAACTGTATATCATTTTATCTTTCATCTAGAGAAATTAAAATAAAATCATCTTCATCTTATCATTATCTTGATAATTTTAAATTATCCAGGCACAACACTGGATACATCCATCCTCGCACTAAAGGCGAATGCATGATATGGTACATTAAAACCGAACGTTTACGTAAAGGCCGAGATGCGAAGCAACAAGATCCGCCGCTGCCGCCGCCGCGGCGACTGTTGCGTCCTCGTTTTTAACGATCCTCGCTATCCATCGTCGAGATCTGACTTTTTAGTCGCAGCTACGCCGGCGTAGCCTCGTTAAATGACAAACGAGCAACGAGTATGGAATATTAATGGCGCACGCTACTTTAAGGCACGAATTACGGCCGCGCTGTAATCGTTGCTTTTATTGTGTCAACGTCGGTTTCAAATATTGCCAACGGGGCCGATATCTAACGAGCTCTATTCCCGCCCTGCTTTCGCAAAGACGGCGCGCGAGGTCCGCGCATTGCACTTGACGTCGGCTTTCGAGGTAAGAAAGAATCATGTAAAGAGACGCGGTCTCTCTTCGCTGCGCATTCATTTGGCGCGAGACGCGACCGCGCCTCTCGAACCAGAGATGCCCAAACCGCGCGGCTTCGTGTTTCACCGAGTATCGATCTACGTATGACGAGTAAGCTTGCTGAAATCAATGCCCCGCAGCTTTATCGGTCGACCCGAATATTACTCCATTGTCCGCCATGCATTTATCGATGACGTGCGGTCGCGCGATTCCAGGTCTCATTTGCGATTTACAAGGCGCCCGCTGAATCGTCAACTGACAACGCTCGCGAGCGGCGGCGCTAAATAAAAGGTCTCCGCGCGCACGCGATAAAAACGATACCCGGGAGAATATTAATCACGTTGATCGCGTTTGTCAATCGATATCGCGAACATGAATTACTCATTGTACATACATTCGGACGTCTGCCGCGAATACTCGTATCTGCGCACTTGTACTCGGTGCGCGCGACGACGACGCAGCGCTGCGACTGAATAGCAACAGCTTATATTGAAAGTGTCGGGCATTACGTCACGGTAATGAGTATATACGTGATTTGCGGCCTGCCGTTCATCATGCCGGGCGCGCCGTTCGCGCGCCGCCCCTCCGATTCAGCTGGTTAAACTGTATACCGGTGAATTAAATTCGGACGAAAGTTACGTACGTTGATTCAGCGCGTAATCGTTCGATGCAACATTCATGAAGCCGGCTAAACGAATGCCGAAGTTACGTGCGGTGGCCGAAACCTGAGCACGGGCTCACGCAGCCACGGTTTCTTCACACCTCTCGACAGTTGTCTTCCAGATAAAGATATCCGTTAATTAACTGAAAATTCGTTTTCTTCGCTGGAACGTTACGTACCCAACGAATAGCTATTCTTCATATTAACTTTCGACATAAAATATATGTCCTAGAGTTTTAGTAATTATCGTATTCCCTAGAGTTATTTTATGGATAAAAATGAAACATTTTTAATAATTTTTGCAAGATATAAACTTTATACGATAGCGATTAGGATTATTTTTAATGACTTTAATGCTTTATCTTCTTTTCTAATAATTATTCTCTTTACAAATCTTTGAATTTATAATTCCAATAAAAACCAGCAATATATATTTATTAATTGATTCTTTCATTTTTTTTTTAAATAATGTAATAATAAGATGCTTAATTTGTTCTTTCGTTTAACATTTTTTAAATTTTTCTTTACATTGTTTTTAGAAAATATTAATTAAATCTATACATGTAATGTTTTTAGATGTTAAAAAATTACAAAATCAATAATATATAATTAATAATTACTTTTAATTGAAGTATAAAAATTACCCGAGCTGATTCGCGTTTACGCAAAAAGAAAATGGAATGACTATCTCCGTATTAAGTAACATTACAAACCATAGCAACTATAATAATAATAAAAATTTCAGAAAAAAATCAATTTCAATGCATGAAATTTTATTTGACATCGATTTTAATTTTTTGTACGCGTAAGAAATGAATATTGATATCAATTTTACTTTGCATTTTACATATGCACAGCTTCGAAGAACATTACATTTTTTTTTGTCTAAACGCATTTTTTTTTATTTCGAGCAAATTTAAATTTCTATTATAGGCCTCTAAAAATAACGATCGTCCATTATTTTTTGGCCCGAATCCGATAGCATTCGCCGAAAGCTCGAGAAACGCTTAGGTATCGTTATTCAAATGTAACCCCCGTAGCAATTTTCCGGCTTGCCCTCGCGTATTTTTTTGCTCTCCATCGAGTTGGAATCGATAAAAACGTCCTATTTCTCACGCGCACGCGAAAAATGTTGGGCGGCCGCCCTTGAATTCCGCGTGAAGCGCACGCTGGGAAAATATTTTTCAATTATCCCCGTAAAACACTCCCATCCGTAAATCCGTACGGATCTATCGATGCCGAAGAGATCGGCGTAACTCTTTACCCGGATTAATGGCAAGAAGCAAATTTTATCGACGTCAGCCCGGTCGATCGCCGTCGAGAGACAACGTATTGCGATGAATCTCGCAGTCTTCAGGGTTAATAAAACAAGCTTTGCCACTGAGATCCCGGGCTCTCGGCAAATTGCCGTCTTTTCCCGCAGAGTGTAAACGAGAAATCGAAGAAGGTTACTTGAGGAAACGGGAGAAAGGACAAAAAGGAAGTAACGAAAATGCGTAAAAGCTTCTCCAAGAGGGATCTCAGGGGATTGCAAATTTAATATTGCATAATCGCTCGATGGAGATACTAACGACTTGACGACAATCTGCGTTCTGCAGAATAACGTTCCTAAATCATTTAGAGGTTCCTCGTATTAACGCTTTAATATTAAAGGCGTTAACTTTTCGACCGGTGTTAAAAGATTAGTTGCGAAAGAGCGATTTTGAATTTTGTTACGACGCACACGAGAGTTATACTTTATCTTCCCTTATTTTTGCCCTGCTGTTCAGCTTCGCTAACGCTGACGAAAGTAACAGCTTTCAGCACGGCGCGGCGCGTATCAGACCTTCCCGACCGCAAATCATCGGCGATTATACAAGAGAAATGTGACAGCGGGGGGAAGAGCGCGTGTGGGACGGGCAAAAAGGCGAGGAACAAACTGCAGAAAAGGGGGCAAAAGACTCGCGGTGATAGAAGGCGACCGGAGGGAAAGATATAAATCGGCCATCCCGAGTCTTACCTTCTGGCAAACGTTATCAAAATTGAATTTCCGAATATGGAAGAAGGGCGCGCAGTGTCTGCGGATTCCACGACTGGCTCCTTCGTTATTTATGTCTGCGACGTACGGCCCGCCGGAGCCATTGTCGATATACAATAGAAATTTGTTCGCGCGACGTGTCGGGCAACTTGAGGAGCGACTCGTCTTTTCGAGACTTTTACCGTGATTTTCAAGAAATCGCGGAAACTGCCTTGGATCCACGAGTGCGCGCGTGGAAAAGAAACGGAGAGAAAAGTAGAGGAAGAGGTCACACATCGGAGGTCAGATTGATTGCTCTTTTATCCCTCACTGACTCAAGGACGAACTACAGATCACGCTGGAAGGGTCGCGTTTCGTGACTTGTGATCAAATTCTTTCCTATCTTGGAGTTCTGATTTCGTTCGCTTCACGAGTTTATCCCTTTCCGCCTGTTAATGCCTCCGGTTTCTAATGTGAAATTTAAGCCATTACGCTTGCCTTCTTCCGACCAAATGTAATGAAGAAAGGAAATTTATAATTTAATTACTTTCAAATATACATATATTTGTGCACACATTCGAACTAAAATACTAAAAATCTTAAGCATGTAAAAAAAGTTTCAGGATTAAAAATTTTGTAACCCTTATCATCGAATCCAACCTAAACATAATTAGAACTAAATTTTATTTAATTAGAACTAAATATTATTTAAATATTTAAATAATATTTACTTTCGAAAAAAATATTTATATAAAATTTGAATTTATGTAAAAAATTTCTCTTTACATACAATATAATCTGTATTCTAACCAGAAAGTATATCGACACATTAAAAATAACGAAAAGGTTATACCGATCGAAAGCAGATCTTCGTGCTCAATAATCTTTTAGACGAATTTATAAACATTTACAAGATTTCCCAAATCACGCATCGTATACTTCCCGGACTTAAAACACAGCTTTTTAGGCAGAACAAAGAAATGTAATATCACAAAATTAAATTGTTAATTTTGATGCTTACAAACATCTCTACTATCCCTCCTTATTCCGAAAAAAAATGTAAAGAATTTATTACGAAAAATATTATCTCAACCAGATTTTCTTTACATGCACGCACATATATACAGGGTGTTCATTAATGGTTGTATACAACTTTTACCATAAAAGCGCGCCTCAACTATAATATGACTTACCGATTGCACTCCATGTAATTTATATGGAGTGAAGTCGAAAATCACCTTTATGGTAAAAGGTATATACAACCATTAAGGAACACCCTATATATGTAAATATTTAATATCTTTACACACACACACATACACGGACGCACGCACGCACGCACGCACGCACGCACGCACGCACGCACGCACGCACACGCAACACACGCGCGCGCGCATGTGTATATGTAAAAGAAAATAATATTATGATCTTCATAAGTATAATGCTAACATTAAACTTACAATATCTTTGTTATTAAGTTACGAATTCTAGTGATTATTTATGTCACTTATGGAATTTTTTGTTTAAGCCCGTCGTTATGCAGTGGCACTACTGTGGGCCAGTATTTGTACTAGTATGGTATTTCAAAATTGTCTTAATAGCGAATTCGATTAGACGCACTAGTGCGCACTGGTACACATTAAAGCCGTCGTACACAAATGGACAAAAGATACGTGTTATGTGATATCCGACCACTTTTACACTTAGGTAAATTAGTGTACAGCGGCTTTTACGTGCACCAGTGCGCACTAATGCAGTCCAATCGAATTTGTTATTAGCAGTCAACTATGAATATTGGCTATAATAACCGATAATTATTATAAAGCTTGTCCACATTTCAATATTTTTAAACTTTGGCAAAGCACATTTTAGCATTTAATTACAAATACTTCAGTCTTTTTAAACTTAGGCGTACTATCGCACGAATATATGTACTATATGTACAGTTGTACTTTTTCTTATTTAATTCTGTGTTGTTTAATATTTTATTCGGTTGCATGTCAAATTGTGCAAAGTTAAACAATAACATATGATTTATTGGATTTGATAACATTACCAACCTTGTTTTTCTTCGACATAATGTAGTTTATAAATAACATTCGAAATAATAAATATTTCATAACTTTGAGTTTAAATCAATTGAATAACATTAAAAAGTTTCATAATTTCAATTGTGTATATATTTGGCTGACAACACTTTAGCTGTTTTTTTTTATTTCTTTGTACTAATTTAATAAAAAGATTTAATTATGTATCAATAAACACTAGTTTATTTTATATTAAATAAAATAGTTGCCGAAATTACTGCTCGTCCGTATTTCTGACAATCAAATTATCATTAACAGCTTTTATGCGACAATTATTATTTTAAATTAAAATTAATTTAATAATATAATTCACAATGACTCGACTCAAATCAAAGTTAAATTACAAAGAAATAAATAAAACTTATATTTGATCCAATTATATTTAAGAAAAAAACTAATTAAAATTAGCCATATTTTCTTTCATTCTTGAGACGTGGCTTCGTATGAGAGCGACAAACTCGTAAATGACACGAGTTTAAATTCATATCCTATTGACAGATATAGATTTTTAAATTCGTAATTTTTAGCGGGAGTCACAGAGCTCTTGACGTATAGGAACTTGTAGTTCTTGATTTAACCTAACTTTATGGTACGTTGGTATCATTTTTAAGATACAAGAAGGAGATAGATAGTTGAACAATAAATGATTGCAAATTGACAGGCAATGAGGAGGTTAAAATACCATATCAATATTACGTTCACTTTTGAATTTACATCCAACAACAAAGTTTAAAATTAAGTCTGAAGACATCTTAAAGACTCTTTGAGATGTTTTAACCCAATTTTGAACTTTGTGTTTGGGACTACGCTGCAAATTCAAGTGTGTAAAACGTGTAGTTACTTTTTACGCGTTTGCATTTTTTATGCATTAATTTAATTTATGCGTGTAATATTTATGCGTGTAATACAAAAAAATTACACGCACTTAACTGCGTAAAAAGTGACTACATAATTTTATACACAAAAAATACACACTTGGATTGGCAATGTAGCGTCGTCCCTGAGATCGAGTCGCGCGCTACGAGAGAAGGTTATGTGTAGGAAACGACATTAGACAAAAATATCGATACATTTCAATTCCGAGCTCACGCGACGCGAGTGCGTTGCGAACGATCAGTACCGCGCGAGTAAATAAACAAATGATAGGTTACTTACCCCTCTCGCCGGTGCGCTGCCCAGCCTCTGCTGCTCCTTCTCTCGGAATCCTTCGCAACGCTGCTCCTCCGTAGCTCTTACACGCGATCTCACACGCGCGCGCTTGTTACCGAAACGCAACGACTACAGGATCAATTATGCAGGCCGTACGTAATTCCTGATTAAACGCGAGAGCGTTTCGCTGCGCTGCGTCTCCGTGGCGTTCCGTTGGCGAGAAAGAGCGTCGACAGCGGATGACGTCAGCGTCACGTCGGCAACTTCACTCCGATTTACCGCCGCGACACGACGCGAGTCAATCTAGAGTTAAGATGCCGGAATTGACGCGGTTGACCTTCACTTTCTATACATACATATCAGAGCGCGTTACAATACGCGTCAAACACTCTCTGTGTGAACGGAAGTCGTCTCGATTAGTCGTCTCGATTTCAGCCTCTTAACCCTCGCTTGACTCGCGCGGTAAATCGGAGTGAAGTTGACTCCATCCACTATCGAAGCTCTTTGCCGCCAGCGGAACGCCACAGAGACGCAGCGCAACGGAACGCTCTCGAATCGTGCTTAATCGGGAATTACGCACGGCCTGCGTAATTGATTCTGTATTTGTTGCGTTTCGGTAATAAGCGCGCGCGTGTGAGATCGTGTGTAGTGCTACGGAGAAGCAGCTGCGAAGGATTCCGAGGGAAGGAGCAGCAGTGGCTTAAGGTGCGATTTCACGTAGCTATAATATCCAGATATTTATCCCTACTCTACCGAAATTTTCCATAATTTCCCATAATTCCCCATAAATCCCCATAATTTCGGTAGAGTGGTGGTAAATATCTGGATATTATATCTACGTGAAATCGCACCTTTAATCGGCGCACCGGGGAAAGGGGTAAGTAATCTAACCTATCATTTGTTTATTTATTCACGCGGTACTAATCGTTCGCGATGCACTTGCGTCGCGTGAGCTTGAAATTTTAATGTATTGATATTCATGCCTACTGTCGTTTCCTACACATCATAACAATTTTCTCGTAGCGCGCGACTTGGTCTCAAGAACGACGCTACATTGCAAATCCAAGTGTGTATTTCTGTGTGTAAGATTATGTTATTACTTTGTACTTATGTGCGTGTGATTTTTTTTGTATACTTATAGACGTGTAATTTAACATTGTTACGCGTCTAAGCGTTTAACAAGTACAAAAATTACATGCATACATATGATTTAATGCATAAAAAATGCAAATCCGTAAAAAATAACTATTATATTGTTTTACACACTTTGCAGTATATTGTTGACAGTATTAGGAACAATACCAAAAACCATAAACATATTACTGACATATGAATAATTATTGTACATTGTATCTACACATAATTTAATATTTTTTTTTCTTTTTTACTTATTTTCAAATTTATATTATTAAATAAAACACTTTCTAATTAATTTGACCTTAAAATTATTTTTGCAACTGCCTTTTCTTGCATTTTAGTAAGAATAAATATTGCTCGCACAAAAATCGAGAGTTTCACAGTTTAAGTATCTTCTTTTTTTAATTAGAAGAGAGATTTCAAAGTTTTACTTTTAATATAATATTATAACAATAAGCAATCCCTTGAAGAATTCAAGTAAAATTAAATTAAATTAAATACAATTCTGTTTAATATAATTTATATACATTCCAAAAAGCATTTAAAATCGGATTGGCAGCATTTTGGACATTATCAGTAATTGGACAATTTACTCTATGTACACATAGTAAGTTTACTTGGGAGCCAATTATTGTTCAAAATCGCATAAAAATGTGATTGGTTTGATTTCAAGTTCCATTACTAATGCGATCTCATTACCAATTCATTGTACTCATAACTAATTTTAAAAGTAACCGTTCGAGCTTCCTCCATACCCTGAGGTGAATTTACGGCTGATCAAATGCGAGGAAACGCTCCTAAGATCGAATTCCGCATTCCCATCTAACTTGGATTCTCCTCCGCAACCCGATTCTCTTACGGTCGTTAATGACGTAAAACGATTGGGTATTGGAGATCGTTTCGCAAAAGTGTCGTAATTAGAGAAACGTGCCGCAGATCGGGAAACCTCGGACTTTTTTTACACATTGTTGCCGGGATTACTCGGCGGATTTTCCTGTGAAATTTCATCTTCCACGTTTCTTAAAAAAATACTTATTCCGGTTTTCTTTGAAAATTCCACTTTTCTTTTAATACCGCACATACTTTTATAACGATGCAAGCTCAGAATGCAGCTTACAATTTTATTTTAATTAAATTCAATGTATATATATATATATATGTGTGTGTGTATGTGTGTGTGTGTGTGTATATATAAAATATAATTCTGTCAAAGGCAGAATTCCATTTTGGAGCAATAAATTTTTTAATGAAATAACCGCGAGAATTAGATATTCATAACGCTACATTGGCCAAGCGTTGTTGCATTTAACGAGACCGTGTAATTCTATTAAAAGCGTGGGACAAATATGCATGCTAATTGAATGCGCTTAGCGGCAAAGCACCGGCTGTTACTAAATGAATCAATTAATTAAATTATCGGCAACGTTAAACGATGCACACCAAACTTTCTTTAATGTATTTACATCAGAAACGAGCTTTAGAATCTAGCGCCAATACAGTCGGGATCGCAGGAAAGTAGGACATCCAAAACCGTCGTTCGACAGCACGAGTTTCTTGAATATACTTTAAAAGAAATTCTAATTTCACTTAGATATCGCTTAATACCAACATAAAACGACAGAGCATTTAAAAAATGCTCAAGGTAAGACGTAAAATATTGCATCTCGTTATATTGGTGCTCTTTGATTTAACTGACATTGAGATACATGGTCAACAACAATCAAATTTGAATGCGATTTGATTAAACCCTATAAGCGCATAATATTATTTTAATATTGAATAATACTCCTGAAATTTAATATTAATAAAAAGTGGTCGTATGCCCACTCCTAATATTATATGAATATTATATTAGAAGTAAATAACATTATTTATTTCAATATAGTACATTATTGGGAATATTATAGCTTTTAAATGTAATAATTATAAAGTTTATGAATACTTTATGCGGAATAATTTACATTAATTTTTGAACAAAAATAATATTCATAGAACATTTTCATAATATTTCACGGATATTAAAATAATATATCACGAATGTTACATAAAACGGATAATATTTCCGTATATTAAAAAATATTATATTCTTGGAATATTATTTTAATTTTTAATAATATTTATAATATTCTAGGAATATTGTGTGCTTATAGTGAACAAATTAACAGCGCTTTTAGTTTTCTTAAAACGTTCAAGGGAATCAAAACGGTGCGTAAAAGTTTTCCTTTCTAGCGGTAACAATAAAAAAGTATTGAATATTTGTCAACATAACAGCAGGTTATGGCTGGCGAGAAATTGCGGTCGGGGACAGGCCACGATCAAATCTCGACGAGAGTGACAATTTCCTCCAATTTTTTGCGACTATTTTCGCAAAGTGTTGTATCACGTGAAAACCATGTCGGCGACGAAGGCAGGATGGGCATAAATGGGAATTATTGCAACAGCTGGCGCAATACTCGCCACCCATGCTTGACGGAAGCAATGAGAACTTGGGTCAACCAGTCAACCAGCCAGCTAACCATCCAAACCAGCAGAAGCTGGTGTACGGACACCCACGCGTATAATTTTACGTTCGCTCTGAAGTTACAGACGAGATAGTCTCGTCGCTCCTGGCTATTACTCGCAAATCACGTTGAAAGTAAGAACATAGCGAGAGATGATAGAGATAAAAGAGCAGAATAATGTTAAGAGAACCTCAACCTGCTCGTAAAAGGAGAATAACGCGGATTTGTCGGAAATACATTTCGGAACTCGAGTCGGCAAATTTTTTATCCTTAGTAAACAGAAGTTTTTGCATAAAGCTTTATATCGTTTAACATTCCTGCTACGTACATGTTCGGTTGAAAAGGCGATGGGTAACATACGCTGATTTTAGCAAATAAAAACGGTACGCTTTTCCTTATAGTTTCTGAGTGGAGTTGAATTTGATTTTCGAAAAATTTTAATTTCGAATTTTAATTATCCTCAATTTCTATCCAAAATTTACTTAAACGCACATCTATCAGAAATCTTTGAAAACAATGTTGTTGATAGTGAACATAATTCTAAGCAGTAATAATTGTTCTGTTTATTTTTTCTCAATGCTTTGCTTTTTCTTTTTCATGTATATCGTATATCTCTATGTACGTGTACATGGTAAATATATTTCCGTTTATTAAAAATATTTTACTATTCTAGTATTTTATTATTAGAAATTGTAAGACACGCAAAAAATATTTAGAAGCATCGAAATCCGCTTTGACCGAATAAAGCCTTCTTCACTTATTAATCTGTGCTATTTAAATCGATTTTCACTTAACACTATTTATTTTACTATAATTTTACTCTTTTATTAATATACCGTTCTCATAATAGCTTTTTATATGTTCAATAGATTCATGTGCTAATTTTAATGTATACTTTTCCGACAAATTAAAATTTTTTAAAAGTTAAATTTAGATTTAGCTAAAACTGCAAAAAAACATCACTTTTCTTGTTATTCCGGGGACTAAAATAGGCTTATTTTACTATCTTTTATTGTCCTTTATATGTATAACGTAGGATGAAATAATACAAATGCTCAGGAATTAACAATGTCACGTGAACGTTGTAGATACGCACGTTTCGCAGCATAAGATGAGGGACTGAATACATTGTCGATAGTCTATGGAAGTTTCCTATCGCACGACGTCGTTCTCATTATTAATGTGTTAATAATACAAACTTAATCACTAATTCAACTGTTTCACGATCGATCGAACGGAAATCGGATGACAGGTGTATATACCGTGAATAATCTATGCCATTGTGCCAACATGTTTCGACATTGAAACGGGCAGATACACATGTACTTAATAGCTTGGTAAAGGATACGCGGGTGTTGAAACTACGTTAAAATCTTAATCTCCCTTCGCGGGATTTAATCACTTTAAGCGGCGTGATTACACTTCGACGACTACGATTCGCGCACGACCTTGTCGCCTTCCTTATTTTGGAGACATTTTTCAGTATTTTCGCGAGTACCTTGCGAATGCTAGTGATTTACCGAATTCTTTTCTACCGAATATTAAAACATTACAAAGACTTTGTAGGGGACGAATTAAATAATGAGATAGTCCACGATATTAGGAATACAACGCGTGAATGTTGCCAAGTAACTATTTTAACCCTATCAATGAACTGTTTCAGTTAGTCAAATGTTTCTAATTGATTTTCTACAAGACGAATTCTTATGGAATAAAGCGGACGAAGCTTTAGACTTATTTCATTTAACGTTACTCATGTAGTGACTAAATTGAAGTCTAAATTAAACTGCAGTAGCGTTATTTAATTCTCTCTTTCGGACAAGTGGCAGAATTCAATATACGAGATCCCTTTTTTTGTTTCTAACGTATGCTAAAAAAAGAATATGATAATAATAATTAAGTCTTGGTGAAATCATTTCAATTAAATGTGTGATTATATAATTGTTAATATAACGTTTGATAATATAAATATTTAGTAATTATACACATTAACAGTAACTCCCAAACAATAATAGTAACCGATTGGTTACTAAACGATTACCAATCGAGTGCTAAATGTTACTAGGGTAATTATTTACCAGGATTTATGCCGCACAAGAGTTTGCGTCGCAAAAAACAGTGAAAATAGGAGTGAGGATAATTTCAACGCAGCGCCTTTATCATGTGTCTTTATGTTATATTAGTATGGCATTGCGATTTCAGTTTTTTTACTGTCAATATTAATGAAACTATAGTGAATGCAATCAATTTGTCAATGTAGTAGGTAACGCAATTATGTATTGTAACCTACGTAAAATGATTATTATGGGAACTATTGTAAAAGGTTTAGCGTAGTTATTTCGTAATTTAGTAACTATTATTATTTAGACTTGATTATAATTAACAAACTTTCTTCGGCGTAGTATATTTCGGTATTATTCGATAATAACCGACGATCGAAACGGCGGAACAGTGAGTTCTTTACAAAAATAAATAAATAATATACTTGTTAGATACTTCCATGCAATTGCACTCGGTCTGCGATGCCGGCTGTCTCCTCGAACAATTGAGGCTCCTTCAGAAAACACAAATTTCCCTCGAGATGCTCATAACGACGCGGTCAACACTATTAAGCGCGTTTCTTGGATTATTTTCAAGGAGTACTCGGTAAAATTTCAACTCGAATGAGTTGAATAAATTTCAATTTGAACAAGTTTATCATAAAAGAAACTCTACTCGTTAGTTGTAGTCCGACCGCGCTTGGAAATATGAACGACTTTTAAGATAAACATTCTTTTTTCTAATTTTTTTATATATTGAACCTTTTATATTTTTCGAATAAACTTTCTAACGTAAATCATGAGTAGCATTTCCGCGTATCTATGTTATCAAAGTAAACGATTGTATCATTGAAACTGCGACCAAACGTTCTATCGTAAGTTTTCTCGTGAAAATGGAGCGGGATTTTGAGCATGAGCGACTATATCGATTCAATCTCATCTCTTTCTCTCTCTCCCTCTCTTTCTTTCTCGCTCTCGTGGATCCTTTAAGCCCGAAAGAAATTTCAAGTTGAAGACTAAATTAATTCTTTAGCAAAAGCAGTTTTTATGTAATTAATACATGGTCTGCGTGTCTCTTGAATTACCATAAAGTTTAACAATCCACTTAAACGAACGGCAAGCTTCTAATGAAATCAATTCTTGTAAGAAAATAGTTCTATTGGGAGGGGACAATAAATTAATCCATGTTTAATCTCGGCCCAGCCACATTCTCGGATTACTCTTTAGAACGCCGGCTGGAGTTTCACGAACCACTTAGGTCCGTAACAAGCTTGTGATAGAAAAAAATTAATTCGACTAAATTGCACGCCCGCCTTGTTCGAGATTCTTCCACTCATTGTCAGTGTAAACGGGCAGATATGAAATGTGATCCGTCGAGAAATCTAATTAAGTGATGTATTGAGTTAGGTCGTTACATAAGAACGTTTGACTCCACATTCGCTAATATTCGTAAACGCATCTTCTTAAATGGTCTTTGAATTTTCAATTCGCTTGAATTATAGTATACTACAGTTTCGTTAAACGTATCTGCCAAGCAAAGTTGGCAACTCTGATTCGCAAGCAACGATACCTATCACAGCAACACTCCTTCTAAGAGCTAGCCATCATTATCAGTGGCTCTATCCCTTGGTAGAGGAGATGTGAGGGGATTTGCAGGCAGAATCCTATATAAAAAGAGAAGCGACATTGATGTCCGAAGCTCTGATTGGTAATCTGATTAGGTGTCCCTTCTTAAGAGAAGCAATCATATTGTGACCGTAGCCATTTACAGAGCTGGCACTTAATGATTAAGTTAGCCAAGATTGAAGCTGAATGAGAAGAGAAAAATGATTACAATACGTCATTTACATGTTCGTGTAACATTTTCAAGTGACAGCATCGCTTAATCATCATATTTATTCAATAAAAAACATGCAACACGTATAATGAGCAATATAAAGCTTAATTTCACTCTATCAGAATGTGTTTATATTAAATGGAGTTTGATTGGATTGGAGCGATTCTCAAATATCGCGATGTAGGAAGTGATAATTCAAGATGGGGATTCAAAGTCTGTATAGGACATTACTGGAGACGATGATGGAAGTTCGATGTCGCTTCTCTCTTTATATAGGACTACTCATGGGCTACAGTTGACAAGCAAAGTTGCCAGTTTTAGCTCGCCAGCAATCATTCCCCACTACAGCAACAGTCCCTCCACAGCAGATCTAGCCAATCTAGCGGTGCGTAATCTTATGGTGGGGACGTTGCCGTAGTGGGAGGTGGTTGTTCGCGAGTCGAAACTGGTAACACTGCTGCCAAGTTGACAAACAACATTTGCCTCTGTATCGCGGAAGCAACAATAGCTTGTTGTTAATTTTGTTATCGGCCTTACATCGACAAATGAAATTTTAGCCAAGGCAATAAATCTAGGACGATTTTTATTCCCGTATCGATTCGTATTTATCGCCGACGCGCCTATTGCCGCTAACCTGTCGACAAGACGGCACCTCGAAGCGCGGAACATTTTATTTCGACAGAATTCCTCCTCCTGACAGATCTTATTTGGCGTGCGTCGAACGAACCGGCTTAATCTCACCGTTAGAAATCGCGATAGGAGCGGCGGGGGATGGATATCATTTTGATAAACCACCATCTGGCGACGTCGCTCGCTTTTCATAAAGAAACTCGAAAGCGAGAACGCAGCGTTTTCTGTTCCGGAGAACGACGACGACGTGGCCCCCGGCGCCTTGTTACTTCGCTCAATTTCTATTTCCCTACATCGAGGTGAATATCGAGTCTCTCTCTCTCTCTCTCTCTCCTTCTCTCCTCAGCTGCGTTTTACCCGCGTTTTATCCGTCTCTTCCTCCATAACCACGACTGGCTCGAATAAACAGCACCGTCGCCGCGAACTCGAGACAACCTATCCGTTTTATCGAGGCAAATATGCTCAGGATCTGTACGCGCGAATGCCATTTTCTGCCCGCGCCTCCTCCTACTTCTCGCGGATTATCCGCTCTCGTCGTTGCCCGTTATGGGGAAAACATAAATCCCGCGGGGGATAGTCCGCGAGAGCACCATGAGCGTTATACCTACATTGCAACTCTTATTATGTTCGATAATACTCCGTTGCCACCGCAAGCAAAAATAATCAAAGCTATAATTATCATCATCTACTTACTAGTTCCACTTCTTAATTTAATTGAATTATTTCTGTAACATATAAATTCCATGTTTTCTTTCATGTTTCAAAAACTTTAATTATGAATGAAATTAATACTTTATAGATTTATACGTTTATGCATTTTGAAAAAGATATAAATTGCGTTTAATATTTAAGAACATTTAAATTTTATTGTTATCGATATGAATAGAGTTTAATTAGTTAATCGCTCTAATCACATCAATAACAATAAAATTTTAATTTTCTTTTCAGATATCAAACTCAATTCTCTTTCAAAATGCATAAAGAATTAATTTCATCTCCAATTAAAGTTTTTTCTCAAAAACATGGATTTTGCTTGTTAGAGGACTAATGCCCAATCTCTTCATCTCTTCTAACTAGCTTTACTTGTAAGATATCTCCCAGAAAATTTAATATAATTTCTAATAAAATTCTTTCAACGCATTTTGTTTCAAAAGTTAGTAATATGAAGAATAGTTATGCGTTAGATACGTAACCAGAGATTTTAATAAAGAATAGAACTTTTAGTTAATTGATTTGTTAATATCCTTATCTGAAAGATAACTATTAGGTGTAAAAAAATCGGGTATAAGAACTAACGAAAGGATTTCATCGATATAAATACGTTGTTTTTCTAATATCCACAATAACCCAAATACAGTTTCGTCACAAGTTTTCGTAGTTCGCAGCGACTTCGAAAAAGCGCATCCGAGTTATATGCATTACGGCCTGCATAACAGCATATTTCCAGTGTACTTTAATAAAATATGTTATTATGCCCGCGCTTGGACGATATTAAAGTTTGCCAATGTTTGCACGTTGTTGGCGCGTCATAGCGCCATATTTACCAGAGAATCCTTTCTCGGAAGAGAGACAGCGGGCAAGTTTATTTAATAACACGTAGAGCGGCGTCCAGGGGGGAAAAAAGGGTCACGAGAGAAAGAGGCGCTTCAAAATAACGCTTTGGATAGAAGCTGGTAGGATAGAGTCAAAACTACCGAGGTAGATTGCCACTCCAAGATATCCGAGATCCTTGAGAAAGTTCATGAAAGGCACATCCCGTAGACTTTTGTAATTTGAGGAAACGAAGGATACACGCACCTGCCAATCTGATTGTTCGAAAGCCGCGGCTTTCGTCACGTTTTCGCTTCGTACATTGTATTCCTCGTCAAGAGCATGTGCCTACGTAAACGAAAAGATATTTTTTAAATTTCTGAAAGATATCTCGTCATCTTGACGTGTCTTACATTTTTTTGAAAAGTTG
The DNA here is from genome assembly GCF_016802725.1 of Solenopsis invicta. Lineage (NCBI taxonomy): Eukaryota > Metazoa > Arthropoda > Insecta > Hymenoptera > Formicidae > Solenopsis > Solenopsis invicta. Next base: position 15,058,827 of record NC_052670.1, on the reverse strand, counting down.
CGGAAAGACAGCTTTAAACGATCTAAAACATATCTTATGCAACATTTTAAGATATCAAGACATCTTTTTAAAAACTGCGAAGATGTCTTGAAAGTATCTTTTAGAAATCTAGAAGACATCATATGTGACAAATATCTTAAAAGCATCTTTTAAAATATCTTTTAGACATCTTTTAGAAACATCTTGATTATATTTTTAATAAGCTATCTTTTAGATATCTATATACAAAGCCTCGATATTTTAGATGTCTAATGAACAATTTTCCATTAAACGAAAAATATGGATTTATCTTCTGTCTTAATTATACAATTGCTATATTCAAACAAGGTTAATGAGAATCAAGTGCGGTTATTAATGCACAGTTCCAATTATAAACTCTTTCATCATTCGTTAAACATCAAATTAAAACCACGAACGTGACACATATCAGATTTTGTACGATAATCACGTTTTTCTCGCGGAATTTTGTCTAATGATTTAATTAACATGCGGATATACTCGTAGATTGAACCTGAAATTATTAGAGTCTAACTTTTTTTTTCCTCGCTTGTAGTCTCTTCGGGGAAAGTATTTCTTGTGAGATTACTTTACATTTGTAAGATGCCACTTCGGATATGGTAATCCGTGATTCAACAGTTTTTAGACTGAGGCTAAGTGACATGCATTTTGATAATAGTGTCACGCCGAAGATGACTCCGAAGTGAGTCGAAACGTCCGTGGTTTGAATTAGATCAATTTTATGTCATAAATAAATAACGAATAAATAATAAATATTTATGTTTAATAAATATTGAAAGAGTTCGTAATTGGAACTGTGCATTAATAACCGCACTCGACTCTCACAGCCTTGTATGAATATTGTATTTTTTAAATCTCGAGAATCCGATGATTTATATCGTTAAGACAATTGTTTCAATTGTGTCGTTGGAAACTTTTAATTAGAAATCTTAACACTTGAATAATTCCTTCCCTTCTCTTCATCTTCGATAAAAATAAATAATTGTTTGGCATTTTGATCAGATTAATTTTCAACATCTGCACATGCAAAAATGCATTTTACGTCAATTGCCGCGGTCCTTTATAGTTATAAATAAATAAAAAAATTAAAATTAAATGCATTTAAAAATTACTTAAAAAATTTTGTAGCTGCATGTACGTTACGGAATAATCAAACTTTTGGCATAACAGAAAGACTTAATAAATGTTTTCTGCGGTGACATAGAAAAAAGCGAAGAACTAAATGGCTTCTCCATTGTTGGAAGTATATTGTCCAGAAGCAGGGAAGAAGAGAGTGATATCCCAGATATCACGAAGTAAATCGACACTCCATTCAAAGAAGATACTTTTCAACAGGATGAAGTGTATGAAACGATTTAGACTTTCAAAAAAAAAAGAAACCGTTTGTATCTTTCCTTTTAGTACAGTGTAATTTTATGTAGCATTACGGGATTGATTTTTATTTAATTTCACCTCATAATTTTATTCTTCAATAACGCATTTTGAAGGTATAAGAAACATAAATTGTCCTTATTTCAAGTTATCTAATATCTTATTTTTTGCGGCACAACTTTTAACATGTAATAAATTTTATAAAAAGATTTCTTTTAAAATTACATGCGTAATATCTAAAAAAAAATGCAATACTTAGAATTAATGACTAATTTTATCAAAATCGGAATCATGTACAGCTACTCATGAAATAAACATTATATTTTAAAATATTGCTACAACTATAATTGCTTTTGTCTAATCCAAACGTTCACTTACACGGTTTTACTAAAGCATAAAAAATTTTAGCTGACTACAGATCTGAAAATAATTTTGTTACCACCAAAATAATTATGTAGAACGCTCAAGCTGATTGCTAGAATGTCAAAACTTTTTGCAGCATTGCTTATCACGCTTGAATGTCTTTCATAATTATTTTGATGGTCCAACAAAATTAGTTTTAGATCTTTATCTAGCTACATTTCTTTATACTTTGGCAAAACTTTTCTTTCTGTACAGAAATACATGATTTAATCATAATTTAATATGTGAATTTTTTACAATTTTTAATTCATGCAAACTGATTATTCGTCGACCTTGAAACAGAGTTTCAAATTGAAACTGGAATACCATAAGTCTTTGTGAATTTTTGACTGGGACGAGGTATTTTTAGTATTTACTCTAAAAATCAAGGAAGCTAGTTTGCCTTGTGGACCTTCGTAATATTTTATTTAAAAAAAAAAGAAAAAAAGATTTTTAACATTTTTCTGATCAACCTATTGTTAAATAAAAATTCTTGAGATTCGTCATAAATTTCCGTTGTCTAATCTAACTCTGTTTAATTGTAAACTGATTAATAGAATAGTACCAAGATCACTTTATTCTACAACAGATTAAAACATTTTTTTATTTAAAATATTCTTCCAACAACCATTATGAGTCTTTATATCAAGCTTATTTTATGATAAATACAAGTGTAATAGCATTGCATTATTAATTAATAGAAATTGAATTATGAATTAATAGAAATATTTTTCTTGAGGGTATAGTATTAATATTGACACCAGTCAAGGAAAAAATTGTCCCGGATTCCATTCACGGATCGTTTCGCTAAATTTCATAAAGTAGTCTACCATGTACTTTCATTGACTTTACTGAAAACGTCGTTCCACACTGACGTACAATTGCATCGATGAACTTTGTCATGTGCGATTACTCTTTGTTACTCCCTTTCGTAACCAAACCATGAAAGCTCTCTATGAAGATCCATTGAAAACGACTGCCCGGCGGCCCGACCACGACGACTAACAGCAGCAGAAGAGAAGTTTTTATTACTGGTCTTGCGGAAAGACCATCTAATAAATTAAACTGCTCTTGGCTCTTAACTACGTGGCATAATCGTTTTCTCACTTTTGAAACACTATTATGGGTGTTTAGTACTTGTTCCTTAAATATTAAAAATTTAATAAAAATTTTGTAGATTGTTTTCAACACATGTTTGGAGATTTATAAAAAAAAATGTCTGGAATCGGTTCACTAAAGTAATCAAAAATTGAAAGAATTTCAGTTTGCAACGAATTTATTTATGTGACTTTATGGAAAACGTGTGATCGCATGGAAGTTCCAAAATAAATAGAAAAAATGATAGGAATTAGTTTAAAATTTGAAAAAGTATAGTTTAGATATAGAAAAAAATTGACTAATTTTGACTAATTGTAAGTACTATATGATTAAAAAAAAAATGTTAAGGATGCAATAGCAAAATTAATTTTTCTGAAAAATTATGAAGACTATGGCACATAAAAAAACTTAAACAGTAAGACGTGTGTAAGAAAATCTATGTTGGATTTTCCACTGCTTACGTTCGGATCTTACATTCTCGACTCTCGATTAGATAATTCGCTTACTCTCTAAGTTTTACTGCTTAAGTTTGTGTCATTGCCTTTATAAACCAATTGTTCGTTGTTTTTTACAACTTTCAGCGTCAAAATTCGAGAAATGTTTTGTTAATTAGAAAAAATTTTTTGTTAACAAATTTTTTGTTGACCAAAAGTTTTTGTTAATTAGAACAAAAGAACCTAAGAAGCCTTCAGTTTTTAAATTTCGATAATTTTTAGCTCTCGATTGTGTAATTAAAACGTTCTTAATCCTCGCGATTTACAGTGAGAGTCAATTTACAACGATGTTTTGTTAATGTGGATGAAACATCTATTAAATACGGAAGAACTGGAGTATTCTGTCAAATTTGTTCACTTTTTAAGAAGATGAAAATTTAATCTGGAAATATTTAAAAAGTAGAAAACTTTAGAATCGAGTTTTTCCTCGAGTTTTTTTCTTTAATCGTGTGATTTGAAGAACTTTAAACATCCTGCAATGTCAAAGAAAATCCGATCTTGAAAAATCTCGCAAATCTGATGGAAATCAAACCAGTTTTTTTTTCTCATCGCTATCGCATAGTGCCGCTCGCTTATCTCTAAATTTGGAATGTGCGATCGATAGAGCTCCCTCTATGTAATTTCAACGGCAAGTAGCAGTTCGAAAGTGACGCAAGTGTAACGCGAAACCAGTCTAGTACGATACAAGCGACGCGATACGAGCCCCAAGTAAAAAAACAGAAAACAACCTTGCCACTTCAATTTCACGGTACACACGCAAAAGTGTAATTTTTTAACGCGCCCGGCCGCGTCAGAAATTCCCTGTGAAAAGCTTCGCCGCAAATGTGCCGCGATATACGCGGGGGTCCCCCTTTTGTTGCGGCCATTCGGCGCATCGCCAAAGTTTGCCCTCTTTTCGCGCTGTTTGTTGCAAACCGTGTGAAATAGCCCGACTGTGGTCGCCCAGAAAGAGAAGTTCTTATTTTTGCTGCTATCTTCTTTTCACTACGCAATAGACGGAGAAGAAGAGAAAAGAAGAGGGGGGGGGGGAGAGTAAAGAGAACGGAAGAAGGTCGCTCTCGCCTACCAAATTAAATTAACCTTCCCCATCTCGTGCGACTCGACTGCTTGACCCTCGCAAACCCTTTCCCCGATCTCTGCGAAATAATTCAATTCCATGCCGAGTCGCTTATGAGACTATTTCGCTGTTGCATTAGCGGTAGTAGCGGTTATCCGCTTCCTCATGCACCTAACATCGTCCTGAAGAACGTGGTAGATGCGTGATACCGATAAGAAATTAGTAATTAGCAGTAACGTGAGTAACACTGATATCGCGGAAAATAGAGATGGAAAAGAATTTTTGTTTAGTTGCAATATCATCTAAACGGTACTGTCCCAACATTGTTTTTTGTTCTAGGGAAACAAATTTGAGTTAAATGTATCTTTAAAAAGTTATAAAAAAAACACACACACCCACAAATCGAAAAAATGGGATATTTTTCATCATATTATAAAACTTTTATATAAAGAAATAATATTATACAATACGTTTCTGTTTTGAAAATATGTATATGTATAATTGTTGAAAAAAGTAAAATGCAAAATTGCATTGAAAAAGTAAAAAGTTGATTAAATTTTGGACGCATTTTTCTCAAAGCGATATCCACGATAACAAGATTTATCTGATTAATTTGAAAGTAATATTTTTTTTAACATTCGACAACGAACGATTTTTTAAATTTTTAATGTTCTTTTGTAAAGTTATAACAAAAGGAAAAAAGAATTTTTTCAGAAAAAACGTAAATTTCAAATTTAAATGTGTGCAATTTCACGACAAATAAAATTTTTAAAAATTCTCTCCGTAATTCGAAAAGTGTAAAAAAATTGCTTACATTTTAATTCTAGATCATTTATCGAGGCTGAATCGTCACGTGCATTTATTCAAAACGTTATTATTATTTATTTTTCATATGTTCATTTTAATTTTGCATTTTATTTTTTTAAATAAAAATACATATTTTTCAAGCAGAGACATATTATTTCCCTGTCTCTTTAAAAAAAAGTTTCACATGATGTTAAAAAATGATTTATTTTTCGATTCACGAGAATAGCTATAAAAGAGCGATTTTGCTTAAGTGTCTACAAATTTAGGTAGATATAGATTTAAAAATAATTTTATTGAATTATTAAATAATTATAACGTGCAATACTCTAAAAAGTTTTGACATTCTAGCAACTATCTTGAATCATGTTCTACATAATTACTTTGACAGTCTAACAAAATTATTTTCAAATCTGTAGCTAGCTAAATTTTTAGATACATTAATAAAATTGTTCTTTCGTCTAAATCTTTTGGATTTAGGGTTTCGATTTCTACACAAAAAAAAAAAAAAAAACAATTTTACTGTGGCATCGAAAATTTAGCTAGATACAGATCAGAAAATAAGTAGTTTTATATTGAGCCATCAAAATAATTATGTAGAATGCCCAAGCATGATAACGTTGCAAACTGCTTTGACATTCTAGTAATCAAGTTAAACATCCGATGCAATTTTTTAAATGGTTCAATATAATTCTTTTCAGATCTGTGTTTCAACAAAATTGCTTTTTTCTTGTGCACGAGAAAACTCGTCAGAAAGTGACGAGAAAACTTCATTTAATAACATAATTTTAATCGCATAATTTACGTTACTGAAATGTTTTATCGTTCTTAACAATGTTTTATAAACTTTTCATACATGGCTCTAATTGAGACAAGCGAAAGGTTTTTGAGACAAGCGAAAGGTTTGTTAGAACTATGCATAATTATTCCGCGAAAGTAAATGCAAGAATTATGGATGCACGTGAAAATAATTGGCAGCGATGCTTGATTGGGAGGGGGCAATATTTTGGCAGTTTGCGTAATGCACAAAACGTCGGTGTCGATAAATGCCGAATGATTATCAATCAAATAAGATTACGTCTTATTAGTCTGCTCGGACTCATGAAATATTTGTATAGTAATCGCATTTACCGTGGTCGAATGGAGTGGCGAATTATTGGTATGAAAAACGAGTTGTTGAGAAAATCCGATCAGCGTAGAACCACGTTAATGGATGTGATGCTTATGCCGCGTATATCGTGCGGAAAATAAGAGCGGTATATCATTTTGCTTCGTCAGAGGTACATCGTATCATATCAAAATTAGTCGCGCGCAATCTTCGCTTTCGAGCGAACCTCGAAAGGAACACAAAAATTCCTTCTGCCGATTCACAGGATGACCCGGCACAATTTGTTCCGCCATCGCTGATTTTGAGTTTTCCAGCGACACTTGTTAACTTGACGGACACACATATTAATGCCGAGAGTTGAATGCCGGCTAAAGCCGCGGATACAGTGTCAAAGGAAGAGTCGCGCGCAGTTCACTGTCGGAACGCGAGCTCGTATAATTTCCCTTTAATCCCTTAAACACGATAGCGGATGAATACTAAACATACTCGATTAAAGCCGCCCGTTCGCGAAAACTTCTGGAATTGGTTGAAAGTAACTTACCCTCGATGGCAGTGCTGCTCGGCGTGTCGCCAGAATTATAGAGGTCATCTGAAACAGAAGTTAGAAGTTTATCGGCTGCGGTGGTACTTCTCGGTAGACGGATATTGGGCATGAATTAATTAACGAGTACTTGCGAAACACTTCATTAGATTAAACTTAGATAGCATTCTCGGGCGCGTCCATTATTTCGCGATCGGAAGGGGAAGGGGCGGGGAGGGGGGAGAAGGGGGTAAGGGTGCCGAAGCGACTCCGTTCGATCGAGAACTGCTAACAAGTAAAGTAATTCAGTCTTCGATAATTACGTCTCCGTAATGACCAGCGCCGTAAATGCAATTTAGCTCCATTAAAATACCAAATCGCGTGTCATCCAGCGAAGTAATTGGCATTGATTAAAGAATGAATTCACAAAGAAGATTGTGTTAGTCGGGACCAATTGATAATAGGTAATGTAAAAAGTAACGGAACGAGAAACTGAAAAAAAAAAGTTAAGCGAGGAAGGAATATGAAAATAGAATAAGAAAAAGACAAATTTCTCTTATTGAAAATTACGGATTATCGTTGCGGGAGGATGCCACATTTAAGTTCTTTTTTCTGCAATGACTTTATCATGTTACGGAATTAAACGACGAAGAAATAATGTGATATTCTTGAGATGTTTATCTATTTGTGCCAATAAAGTAAATTAAAGTTTCAATATTCCGGATTGTTGGACAAAATAATTAGTTAAAACTAACATCTTTCCTAAATGTCAAGATATCATAAGTATTTAAACATAACGGTGGGGTTGGAAAGTAATGGATTACTTGTAACACCGTTATCATTATCGTTACTTCTTTCCTACATTTCTATAAAGATAAATATACTATCAAAGGTTAAAATATTAAGAGAAAAAATTAGAAACGTGTTATTAGATAAATTTAATATAAAAAAAGCTTCCTATAGTTTGGAGCTTGTTTTATTATTGATTTTTGAATAATGTAATTTTAAAATTCCATTATCTTACTGTAGCATTACAAAAAAATAACGGTAACGCATTACTTTTTAAAATTAGTAATGAGTCATTTTTTATAAAATGCAACGTAATCAATAAGTAAATAAATAAATAACTCGTTACTTTAAAAAAGTAACATTTCCAATTTTGCGTAATAGAAAATTGCATGTTTTATTTACATGTATCTAGAGTAGATCAAATTTAAATTATAAAAACACCGAAAAGAATGGTGAAACATAAATAAGTAATTTGAAAAAAAAGCTTCTTATGCTTTCATACTTTTACATGTTTAAACAGCATTTTACAAATTTAAAATGTTTAGAAATTTATAAAGCATTTAAAATTTTAAAGTAAGCACTGAATCACACGAAGCTTAGCTATTATATGTCAAATATTACAAAGAGCATATTTTACACAGGTTTATAAAACAAATAGAGGTAAAAAATGAACCAATTTTAATTAAAAAATTTTTTTGTGTTATAAATTTGTTTATCCATACATCGAGAGGATCAATAAAGTCCTTATGTTTCTATGCTACTTTATCTTTTTGTATTTTTACAAATCTTTGTCGATTCTTAGTCGATTAGTTTCGAAGATTTTCCCTTCATAGCTTCTCAACAATAGTAGTAGAGCGAATATTTAATAACGCACAATCAAAATAGCTTCTGATTTATGAAGAAACTATGAGTGGCATTTTCCTCTAAATGACATCTTTATCTTCCGTCTAGAAATATTTTGTCAGGTTTATTTAAAATCGCATAAGGACTTGACTTGCTCTCTAAATCAGAATCAATGTATTATTTAAACAGTAAATGGTCTGAAGACAGTGAACAGCCTGATTTCAGTGCTATATTTATAACAATCAGTGTTACCTGACTAGAAATTTTGTTAGATTTACCTAATAAAGATCTGGATGTGTAAGGTAATTCTGAATAAGGTACACCTAAAAAATTCTCATCAGGTTTGAGTAAAGATAGCCTCTTTAAAATAAAAATAATGAGAAACACTATTAATCTTCTTACATTATCCCGATATTTTAAGGCATAAACTTTTTTAGATTTACATTATCAGTATCATCTAAGGATTTTGCTTCTTCATCCTTATATTTTTAAAAGATATATTTTAGCAAAGTTTCCCACACAATAAAAAGTCCAATTTGAATCTTCCTTATATGGGCTTCCTTATATGGGCTCATCCTTAAATGGGCTATGTACTTTACATCTGCATAATTATTTTCTCACTGACGAATATAACTGACGAATATAATTGACTAGTTTGATAGGTAAAAAGATATAAATATTCGTTGTATTTTTGGCTAACTTGATAAAAAATTATTTGAAAGACTTCACTTGAAATTTTAAGGGTCTGAAAATATTTTGTGAAAAAATACCTCGGAAACGTTTCTTTTTCCCCGATTGCATTTGCGCGCAATAAATGACACAGCCAGCTCTATAAACGTCCTGGTCTTATTAAATATCACCGCTATTGCGGGCAGCGATGCGTTATAGATTATGAATTTGCTTAGGGGTGAGCAATTCAATATTTCGCGCGGCCGCGAACGTTTGCTATACAAATATCCGAATGGATTGCCGCCGGACGTTTAATATAGCGAGTAAATTTTACGCAACATCGACGCGAGTCTCGGGCAAATATCGGATTATTCGAAAGTGCAGGCAAATCCACGGAATAATCTTCCTGGGACGACCGCTGTGATATTTACTATTAATATTTGTCCAGCAGTAACTGCCCTTCACCTTCCATCCAATCAGCTCTTCACGTCATACACTCGCGATAAACATTAAATCAACCGTGACAAATTTTTAGACAGGTACAGCATACTATTATCCTTTTCGCATTGTTGAGATATAAAGTGTAAGAGTCAATAATATAAATCAACAGATCGACTACGTAAAAATATTTAATATTTTTTTTAATACACGGAAGGAACAATTTCACTGGAACACAGACCTGAAAATAATTACGTTAAACCATTTAAAAAATTGTATCGGATATTTAATTTGGTTGCTAGTATGTCAAAACTGGTTGCAACATCGTTATCATGCAAGAGCGTCCTTAACAAAATTATTTTGTTGGCCCAACATAAAGTTATTTTCTGATCTGTGCCCAGCGAAATTTTTAGACGCTGCTGCAGTAAAATTGTTCTTTTAAATACAAATTTCATTCATGAACTTCGTGTAAGGTGAATTATTTTTAATACAGACTGAAATATTTTTGGATTGCTCAACTGTTAAAATAATAAGTTTAGATTATTACAAATTTTTAATTTAAACAGAGCAACAATTATTTTTAGATTTAGCGTACGCGGAAGGAATAATTTTACTGCAGAATCTAAAAATTTCGCTAGACACAGATCAGAAAATAATTTTGTGTAAGACGCTCAAGCATGATAAACCCGCTACTGAATATTTTGACATTCTAACAACTAACTTAAACGTTTGATATAAATTTTTTAGTGATTCAACGTAATTATTTTCAGATCTGTATGTTAACAAAATTGTCCTTTCCGTGTACGTATTCATTTTTCATTTCGGTTTATTTTAGCAGATTGTAGGATATGAATGATAAAAGAGCCATTTTATTGTTAACATTGCTTAGTTTCCTATTAACTCATTTCCATCACGCGCGTCGGTGCTGCGCTAATTATATTTATGTCACGTGCTAATTTTATACAACCTTGCGCGAGTCGTTAATTTATAAATAGATAGCTTTCAACGAAACTAATAGTTTCGTTTCTATTTTGTGGATAAACTATTGTAATTTATCCTTTGTAACTGCGAGCACGACGATGTCCGTCGGGAGATTAAGTTGAATCTAACGATCAATAAAGCGCTCGTGTAATGACCCAATTATTAAGTTATTGGTCGCTGAAGTGTGCGAGACCGTAAGGCACCGGCCATATTGGTATCCGTAATCCTACACTCGAATCCCGCATCCTCGTCCCTCGCAATTATCGTCCCTCGCAATTAGATCGTCGGACATCTGACATTTTTAGATTGGACTTGACTGCGTACGAAAGCGATTGGTGGATACGTCACTCGATCGCGCCTGACCTCGCGTTTATATCGGCACGATTGCGTAGCCTAATGTCTAAACCAGGCTGGATCAACGTTGGGGAATCGTTTTCTCACGATCGCGGTGCTCTGACCCAAAACCCGGCTGAATAAAGATAGATATCCCGTCGCCAAAGGATATCTAATAATAGACATTCCAATTTCAGGCCACTTTTAATGCACTGACATATCTGATTAAGAAATTCATGAATTTGTGATAAGAAGAGGAATAACTTTCCGGGAAAAGTTATTTCGTTGTAATTTGATTTATTTGCTAGGGCCGCAATATGCAATTGGAGTCGGCTAAAAACAATTCTATGAGCATCCTATCTCGATTTGTACGCTTAATTTCCCTCACGAGATTTATAACGCATTTACCAAAGTTCTAAAGTTCATCGCGTTCTTTTTTTCTCTGCCGTCTCTAGTTGTCGATCCAAATGTTGCGAGGATCAATTTCCATACGCAAAAAGAAATTTTACGAGCAAAATTGACCGTGCCAGGCGGTCTCTCTCTCTCTCTCTCTCTCTCTTTCTCTTTCTCTCAAAGAACGTTCGCGCGCCCTTCGAAACTCTGCATGCAGTAAAGTGAAGAGCCAAAGGTTTTCTTAAGACCTTGCCGAGCCAGCACTTCTGACACAATATGACTTTACGTTGTTTCGCCATACTATGTGAGTAAAAAGCGATTGGATCCGGGACGTGAGAGGAGTATCTATGAACGAAGAAGAAATTGCCAAGGGTATAAAGGATCGAGGGACGTCCCGGAATGTTTCATAAACGCTTTCGTTCCATGTTACGTTTTCTGACATGTGGCCAATGAACCAAAATATATTTTGAATCCGGAAACGAAACAGAAGGGGAGTAAAGTAGCGAGACGCACCTTCATATTCTCGCCGCGTAAAAGGAGAACTGCTCGTTTTCTTTATCTTTCGAGAAGTTTTAAAATAATCAATCATGATACTTCGATAGAGATGGAAGCGAGTCAGAAGGGAAGAAAGGTAGGAGGAAAAGAAGAAGGACCAAACTCCTTCTTATCATTAAAAGAAAAATGTATTAATTTCCTGCTCGGCGTTACTTTCAATAATATCATCAGTTTCATAAGCGAGATACAAAGTTTGTTTAGCATTTCGAAAACAGAGTTATAAAGTTTGAAAGCTTCTCGCGAATTATTCGTTCTAACAAAATTGCAAGAAAAAAAAAGTAATCCAGTTATAACAGTTTGTCGTCATTAAGATTTAAGGCATAAAAAAAATCGATTGAAACTTGTTCTGTCTCGAGAAACGAATAATCCTGTCTGTTCTAACAATTAAAGGTTCAACCGATTTCCCAGATGCTTCGAATCAAACGCTTCGACATTGCCAATCGCGGACGGAAAACCCACTCAAACGAATTCTTGCCGTTTAATTTAAGCGTTCGCTAAGTAAAAAAGGCACCGCGAAGTTTTATTAGTTTCCGCAATTCGCTTCATATCCCATGAATTAGCGTGTCGAATAAGTTTGCCATAGGCGCGACTGGCTGTTAAGCTATGACATAAAATGAATCGGGCATAATGGCCTAACGTAAACTGAAATTGAAGGTGCTGCGAAGTCGATTTCGGCGCCGAAGTTCTAGTCGAGTGTAAATTCGCGTCGCACGCGTTATTAAACGAATTAATTTCTGCTAACGACAGGTCGGCCATGGTAACGAGTAAATTATGCAATATATATATATATATATATATATATATATTTAATTATTTATATACAAGGTGTTCCAAAATTTACAAATCAAAATACTATAGCAAAAAAATTTTCAAAAAATTAAGTAAAAAAAATAGTTATTTGTAGACAATAACCTACTATACCGAGAAGTGTATCAACTTAAATTAAAGTTAAGAAAGTGGCCACTCAAAAGCTACACAGATCTTAACGCTTTATAATAATTTCTTAGGTGAATTTATATAATTTACAAGTTGCCTCAAACTGCACGCCGCACATTTACCTGACTTAAAAACCAAGCTGATAAGTAGAACTAGAAAAGTAATATCGCGAAATTAAATTGTCTATCAGTTTAATAATTATGATGCTAACAAGCATTTTTACGATCTCACCCGAAGACTGTGAAGAATGTTAAAAAGAGTTATTTGAAAATTTTGATTTTAAGAAGTAGTTTTAGAGATGTGAAGGCCCCAAATTGATGAATCAGAATTTACATTTATAATAGATGGTTGTTTGTCATGCAGTCACTAATCTACTGCTAGCACGATAGTATTAACGACTCATGAATATGCGACTATCTAAATATAGTTTGTGATTGGCAACTTTAAACCTTTCTATCTCAAAAACTACTTTTTGAAATAAAAATCTATAAATAACTTTTTTTTTAATTAACCGAAAACTTTCCTGCTGTATTTTAATTCGCGAATTTTGGAACATCTTATATACAGGCTGTTCCAAAACTGACGATAAATATTTTAATGACAAATTCTTTAAAAGATTTTAAGACGAAAATTCTGACCAAATTCTACCAAAATTCTCTCAAAATGTTGAGGCTATAATAATTTTCAAATGGGAAGAGTTTAAAGATTATGAACGATAGAGCTAAAATTTCGCGCGCTCAGAGATGACAATGTGCAAAGGATGGCAAGGCACGCTAAATCAAGTGCCTTTAATAATAATAAAATTATTATAAAAATACGCAATAAGAGTTCTATCAAAAAACTAAATTCTATTTATTTATAATAAATTTAATATAAAATTAATCAAATAATATTTGCACATAATGGTTTAATAATTATGACACATCAATATTGATGTGTCAAATATGGATATTGTCAAAATGTCAATCATTAAATAATTACAAAAATAAAAGCCTTTCTAGGAGTCAACGCAGTTATTTATGAGTACAAAATGATGAACTCTATTATTAACAATATTCAGACGTTTTGATCCTCTTATTAAAACCTCACAGTGAACCGCGCAAATTACATCCGCAAAGGTAAACAAAGTTTTTGCCTCCTTCCGCCTCAAGCAAGCTCAAAAAAAGCGTTTGGAAATTATTGTCCGTTATAGTCTGAAGATGAAGCGTCGAATTATTAAGAAAAATGAAGTCAATAATTTGAAAACATAACTTACCAAAAGACGGAAGGCAAGCCGAGTGGTGAGTTAACGAGCCCATGTCGATGAAAGAACAAAATAGGAATGATGTGGAAACACTATTACATTGAATTAAGAGCTCTCCCCAACACGTTCATCTAGTTGCCTCACATCCAATAAGAAACTTTATTATCTATAAGATGCTATCGTTGTAAATACAATCGAATAAATCAATATCACTTTGAAGATTCAATCCTGATTTCTGTTTCTTTATGAAAATCATTTCTGATATAAGATGTTTAGTACTGTTCAATTCTTCATCAAGTATTAAAACATTGTTCCAATCAAAATCATGGTTGAACCACAAGCGATGTTCTGTTTTGTAATCACAGACGTTTCAATCGTATTTAAATACATTAATAAATCTGTGCAACTTATTAAAACCTGTGAAAGCTAGTGAAAGCTCTTTCCACATCACTTCTATAAGCTCGTCGTCTCATTACTCGGCTTGCCTGTCTTCTATTTTTTAATAAGTTTTTGTGTTTTAAAATTATTGACGTTTTAATAATTCGACGCTCCATTTTCAGACTATGACGGACAATAATCAATTTCCAAACATTTGACTTTTTGGGGCTTGCTTAAGGCAAAAGGAGGCAAAAACTCCGTTTACCTTTGCGGATGTAATATTCAGTACATGTAAATCAATTTGTTTATTTCTAAAAATATATTATTATTGCATTTACTAAACTAATAAAATTTAATTACTTATACATTTATTATTACGGCCATTATTATTTGTTTGCTATGTGTAGCTTGCAACAGCGATTTTCAATGATGCTAACTTTTGAGAAGCTAAAATTGTACTCAAATGACCAAGAATTTTCAAAAGTTACAAAATTAATTATAGATAAAATTCAAGTAATTGTGATTTTTGATAGTAAAATGGACCTTAAAGAATTTTGTTTTTGTAAATTTATTTTTAATATGGATCTTAAGAACACAAGCATTTAATAAAGCTTAATGTTAAAGTGAAAAAAGTTTTTTTTTTGTTTATTTACAAATGTTACATGAAATATGATTTTATTTTTATGTGTGATTAAAATAAACATTTTATCTTTACTTAGTGTATTTCAATATTTCCATAAATAAAATTTACAAAAAATAAAATAAAATCAGTTCTACCTAGTTTCACCTTATCAAGTACCTTAGCAGTTTTGTGTAAATGTATAGATTTTGTTTTTATGATTTATTTTTGGAAACGAAATCTCTATTGGGAACCGTAAATTTGTTGATTGAAAACCAGCACACGAATTATTTTAAATAATACAATCAAAATTTTGTTGATATCTTCATGGAATAAATTCACATGGAAAAATCTTCGCTATAAAAATATATTGTAAATATCAGAGTATAAACGTAATAGAGATACAATGCAGTTTCATTCGCACATGTACACTGTGTACCTATTATTGCATCCCGTATTTTGCGGAATTTCCTACACATTGCAATTTCAAGGTGTAATACACCCGTGACGAAATCAATAATTTTTTTATTGCGGTTAGTGAACAATATCAGGCATTGCGCTCAATTAACCGAGGGACAATTACTTTCAATGAGGTCCAATGAAATTCGCGGCGCGTTCCAAACACAGTTTGTTTCACTGCAGGAGATGATACCACTAAAATGTCTCTATTCAAATCAGTTTGCTGCTTTCAGTGATGTCTACTCTGAAAATATTCGTCATTCATCATCGAACGTTTGCGAAAAGTAACGAAATGGATTTTTCATACTGTTATAAGCGAGTTAACGTAACAATTTTGCATAAGAAATCAAACACTATATTTCTTCACTTCTTTCCTCATTTTATTTTCTTTCTAATTTTTTCTAGTGGGGCATATACGTCATAGTGTCTTTAAAAAATTCAGTTCAACTGAGTCTTTTTTTAAAGGCAATTGTTTAAACTTTACTTTAAAGTTTAAACTAAACTAAGTAAAAAATATTGGGATAAATACAATCATAAAGCTTAACTAATTATTTACTTAATAAATTTACTTAATAAAAATCTTTATTATATAGTATATCAGAAATATTATGTATTTATGATAATTATTGAATATATTAATCCTTTTAGGTTTACGAAATAATAATGGCTTTGTTTACGAAATAATTCGACATAATGCGCAATATTGCTTTCATAGCAATTACTGTAATAATATAATTGATAATATACATCTTTCTGATGATATTTATATATTAAACATAATATATAAACGTCATAATTTTTAAGTCTTTCCTATTTCAATAATAAGAAAAATAACTATTGATGGAGAAATACTATTGATTGATACTGCAAGGAAAAAACGCTCATAGTAAACAATTGCATTATAAATAATTACATCGAATGAATTCTAAAATACGCTCAGTTATACCCATAATAGATAATTTTATTACAATTTAATAAAATTTTATTTTTGGATTCCGCTGTATTAAATCCGCTATTTTGAATTTTTACGTTTCGACATTTTTTTTCATATTCAGTAATTCAAAAAAATTTTCTAATAAGTCATTACAATTTCATAATATTTCATAATATTTTTTATAATATTTTTAATTTTATATTTTATTTTTTGAATTCGCCACTTGGGTTCTCCATTTTGAATTGTTATGTTTCGACCGCATTTTGGTATTCGGTAATTCTCCGAATCTTTAAAAATAACTAGATAATATCATTTCTCAAGGAAAGTCAGATCTAAAAAGGTTAATGTACTCAATAATTATTATAAATAAATAACATTTCTGATACACAATAATAAAGACAATAACATGAAATATTTTGAGTGGAAAAAATAGAAAACGTCTATAGTACTCATGATACTTTCGTAACTGATTAATTTACTTATATTAGTTTAAATGCGATATGATGCTGATATTTAAAAGCAAATCATTGCGCGGCTTATGAATTTAATGTATGAAAGGAAATGCCTCGGTTCACCGAAACGGACTCGGTTGGCTGGTTCCTTTGTTCCTCTTTTGGACTTAGGGATTTTACTCGTGTACTTAACTCACTGGCAAAAGAACAATCCGTCTGCCTTCTACCTTTATAGAACGTACGCGATTAAACTTTTCTCAACGAATCGAATTTAACTTTCTGCACCGTCCGGGGTAACTACTTTTGTTACTCGTTCACCAACAACCTCGTTACACGTTGAACACCGCACTGTGTCGAGATGGACTTCTGGAAGTTGCACTCGAAAGAAGAACGAGTTAACTATTGATTCTGAGCAACTCCGGATGAGAGCTCTAATCATAACTGTTATGGAGTCCCCCACACGCAGTTATTTCTTTTGACATGAACAATTATTGGATCTGAGAGCAGGCGAAATCAAATGCGCGTGACAGTCGATTAATGTAATAGAGGAAAGTTGCCAGTAATGGCATTCCGTTTTGTTTTGAGATAATATTTCTTAAACGAAAGTTAAACATAAAACTTTACAAACATGAAAGTATCTTCTATCGGATGGCATAGCATTTTTTATAATAATATTTTGTATTTTGTAACAATTAATGTTTTTGCAACATAGTACCTGAGAAATTGAGTTCCAAAACTGGCACAGTAGGCAGTAATGACAGAATTGAAGCACGAACACGTAAGGAAGGTATTAACTATAAAATAAATTAATACACTAAATAAATTTTTGTGTGTTAAACAAAATTTATAAAATTAAAATGCTAGAATTAAGCTAGTGCCCTCTCACTTCATGTTTTTTATTTTGCATCTTATTAGTGGATCCATCGTATTCGGTACTATCTTTTTTACTTTAAGGTATTAAAGAAAATATAAAAAAATTTATGATACATTTACTAACATTGTAGTTAAAAATTTCGTAGTTATTGACGTAGTTATTGTTCTCGCGGAAAGATTTACCGCTTTACGCTGCACAGATTTTATGTTCCAAACTGCATTACGTGAAAAATATGAAAGAGAAGATATACGCAAATTAATAATAAAAAAGATCAAGAAAAGTATAAACAAACAATTTTAAGAAACTACAAATATGTAAGATATTATTAATAATATATTTATTATTATGTCAATTTGCAAGAGAAAATCGTGTAAATTTTATTTTTGTTTTGAAAACATTCGTTTTCAGCAGATTTTTTATATAGAAAAAATTGTGAATGTATAAACGGATTTTTTTTTCGTTAATTATCTAAGCAAATTATGTTTTAATTAGTATTAATACAGTGTATTATTTAGTTTTCGAAAAATAAAGGTGTGCAGCTTTAAGTGCCCTAAAAGAAAAGAGAGCATTCATTTTTATTAAATAACTTTATTATCAATATTTTATATTAAAACTTGAATGAATATGTTCGTCAAAATGTTGTTTAATAGATTTTAGACTAGAAATAATGAAATATTTACTTTTAGGTTTTATAAAAGTGATTTAGAAAAGTGAAACGCACACACTGCATAATCGATAGAAGAAAAAAAATGATAGTAATGATTAACCCACAAATAATTTAAAAAAATTTATGTAGTTTAAAAAACACACAGTATTTTGTTATAAAATTTTATATTTTTAATTTTCCTAATTTAAAATTTTCCTGCGTTCAGAGAAACTTTAGAGATATCACTAGAAATATTCATTTTATTCTTATTTAACATTAAACAATGAGCATAAAATGGTATTTTTAATGTTTGTAAACTCTTTTAAAGTAACAATCGATTTATTGAAAAAATATTTTGATATAAAACTTTTGACTATTAAAAATAAATATTAACAAAATCCCATATTGTTTAACTCGAAACTGTGTACAACTGAATAAAAAAAAAATTAAATAACAAAAAACACTCGAGTGTACAGTGCACATATATTCGTGTGTCAATACGCTCAAGTTTAAAAACAATGAGGAAGTATGAGTAACTGAATGCCAAAATGTATCTTGAAAAGGTTTAGAAGTGCTCAAAAGTAAAAATGCTTTGTAACAATTGTCAGCTAGTGTGTATTAGCATATTAGCGCCATTAAAAGAAATGGCGAGCGACTAAATAAATAATTCCATAAGGAATTGTTAGAATTCGTCATTTAATAATGGAGATAATAGGGATAGCCATAATATCCACAGTAGCCATAATATCCTTTCTCCTCTATTTTTCCCTTTACATCATTTTCTTTTACATGTATATGAAATACAAATCTCCAAAACATAATTACTTATAATTCTTTCAACGAAAGAAAAGTTTAGAAAAAAATTATTTTGTATTGTTAGAAATGTCATTTCTTTTTGATGATGGAATCATTAAAAAATTGCGGATATCTTTTTAAAAGGACACTCAATATTAATGCATTTGCGTGAAAGAAAGTGCGCAAAGTTCAATTAGTTTTTGTATAGGGACAGCCACAGTATATCGGAAATCACGTTGGCTAATCGAGAAATGTATAAAAAGCCCTTTCAAGTTTTAGCGGGGCAACACAATCTTCTCTCTCACATGATGGTTGTTTTTGCGTGTTTTAATCAGAAACGACGAAACCGATAACGAACGAACGAATGAGCGTTGCGTCACGAACGTGGCCCGTAGTTGTGTCTTTTTCTCATTACCGGTATACCATCTGTCCCCTTCAGTTTGGTTTGGTTTTCCCGTTTTTCTTAGCCGTTGTCCTCACCTCCGACACTATTTATGTTTTCTTTTCATTAACGCCGCGGTTTGTTTGCGAACCCGACACAGTTTCATTCACCTTGCTACTGTTTCGCTTTTTTTATTCACATTTTTGTGAACGTTGGCTGCGCTGACAAGGAGACGGCTGAAAAGGCACGTTCTTTTGGAATAACGACAGATAAAAACACGACGATTAATGTCGGGCAATAAGACTATATACATGTACTCGAATGGTGACTGTCAATTCTTAACTCCTTCGTTCCCAACCGGTTTCCAACCGCGATCCACGTTTTACTTTATTTACGTGCATGCAAACACAAACAAGTCCATCCGAAAATTCAAGCTTCAGGTTTGTCCTTAATTTTCGCTAAGAAAATATAATCACCGCAATTATACTGCAGGTTGTTTCTTTTTATGCTTAAAAATAAAATCCCATTGTTTAAATATTCTTGAAAAATGTTTAAGATATGCAGAAATGGAAGCATCCCGTCCGATGTTATGTTGCAACTGACCACACCCATTAACAGCGATCGGTGCTTATAATTTTTTTTCAAAGGAACAACCAATCAGAAAATTTTATAATAAATAAATTAACCAATTGGCGACAAATGGACAATCGAATCCTATTCCGATAGCATACATTCACTCAAATCAAGCATTGCCATAAAAAATTTTCAATGTTCTAGCATAAAGAAAAAAATAGTTATAATTATCATAATTTAATTATAGTTTATAGTCATTTTTAATATGAATTATACATTTAGTTATTCAATTACGCAAATATTATAGTTGTTCATTATTATTACTAGGTAAATAGTAAACAAAATTGAAAAAATATTCGCTATAGCTGTGCTACATTTATTATATAAAAACATTTATTTTATTTCTATCCACATCTTTTAATAGCTATATTAATATTTGAAATTATCAAAATTTATACACTAAAAAGAAGTTTTTATGCTCAAGTAAAATATTTATTTTGACATTAATTCCTTGATTAAAATGCAGATTAGCATAAAATAATTTATTTTTAAACTCGGAAAATATTTTTTAAACCAAGGAAATGACGTTGAAATAAATATATTTACTTAAACATAATAAATTTTTTCATAATTTGTAGACCTATGAACACAAGTTTATTAATATAACAATAACTATAAAAATGGTATTCCTAATCATAATTTTTTTACCATACAATTATAGTTACGAATATCAAACACTTTTCTCTCAGTGGGCCAAAAAGTTTTATATTGAATTAACGAATGCTAATCAGCAATGTAAAAAATATCGGGTGTCACCCTGCAGAAATGACTCGTTAAAAAGGAAAGAAACAAAGGCTCTCTCGTGGCTGAATGAAAATTTTGTGATTAAAAGGATTAACGACAGTAAAATAAACAAATAGCGGACGTAATTGTTTGCATGATTAACGAATTGTGACACGTCCGATACGTCGCTAACAATGTTTTAAAAAGCGATAGCGAATGAATTTGAAATTGAAACAGATGCACCGTCGGCATCGAGCAAACGACTTTTGTTAATGGACCAAATAAATGTTTATGGTTTTCGTGACACACTCATGACCCAAAAGTTTTATTGGTTATTGCAAATACGCGACACTCGTGCAACGCAATGCGGACGATCTCTGTCCGTGATCCGTTCGAACGACGTCGACGACGACGACGACGAGCAATCGACGTCGTTTCTTTTTACGCGAGATTGATCCCGTTCTCTATCACGTCAGCGATTCTTATCGTGAAATGTAGCACACGCGCGTGCTAAATAAACAGCGCGGCAGGGCAAACAGAAACTTTGCGGCGTGACCACTCTAAACGCAAAAACGCAATAGTGAATAAACATTGACGTTTGCAATAACTCACAAACGATGCGCTAAAAAGATATTTTCGCGATCGGGTCGTAAATTCCATCGATACGGTATGAATACCGTCTATTCATCAAGAAAATACGGTCGGACTTAAAAACATAGTAAACAACCAAACATAACTGTAGATGTAGATCGTTTTTTGTTTTCTTCCGATAGAGATAATTAAGGGGACCCTGAAGTCTGTCCTGTTTTACCGATTAAACGCAATAATTTTGTGACAACTTTTTGTATGTGCTATTTTTACGGATTTAGAAATTCTATTCCAGAATTAAAGTAAATGCATTAATGTACGTCTGCAGTATGAATTTTATGTAGAAAACAAAATAATATTTTAATTGTGAGTACAGACACCTTCCCTCCTCCTCGGTCATTAAAAATTAGCCATGAGCCAGAGAAGTAAACAGCTGCGTTATTGAGTTAGACTCAATAATGAAAAATAATTTATATTTTTTTTTTTACTTCTTTAGAATTTTATCTCATTTTTTCTTGTGACATTCAAATTACAATATACTTTTAAAGTGTATCTCACGGCGAGATACCCCGTTTTATCTCATCCGTGTGGCAAGACGGGGAGAAATCCTTTTTTTTTTAGTTTTTTAAAAATAAAGTTTATAATTCTCTGAAGATTTTATTTAATGATAGTTATATTATAAGATTAATATTCAAAGAATATTTAAAGAAGTCAAGATAATTCGTTGATTATAAACCTAGTTTTTATTCACCATCAAACCTTAATTACCCCGTCGCTTTCCTTACCTTTCCATGCTATGGGAAATTCTTTTCTAATTAGTGTTCTACGTAACGAGCGAAGTTTTATAAAAACAGTCGACAAATTTAGTTTCATGCAATTGCTTTATCTTTTGTTAGAATTATATCTTTTACTTTTTTTTTGTTAAAATTGTTAGATTCATTTTTATTTTTTTATTTTTATTTATTTATTTTTTTTTTTTTGGAAACTGTTTTAGATTTAAATCAAGGATTTGTTCCAACAGTTTCAAACCAGTTTTAAACTCTCAAAAAGCAACGCCGTATCTCATTTTGATATTAAAGAAAATTGCATAATGCACAGACTCCCGACAGTCGCAAACTGGTTTGGAAACACGTAGCAACAAAGCCATAAAATTGTCAAGTTTGTCTCTAAAAATATTGCTGCCCTAATTACTGCGAATTATTTCTTTTTATCCTTAAAAATAAAATCCGATAATTGATGATCAAGAGCGATTAAACGGCAATGTTGAAATTTATTTAAATGCAATTAATTCATTGTAAATCGATTGAAAAAGACCAAGTAAGGTCTCGAAACTGATTTCATGTTTAGCGGTTCGATGAATAAATTTTAAATTAACTTAGATTAATTTTTTACAATTTTTTGTTTCGTCCTCGTCTTTGGCCCTTCTATTAAATGGTTATTATTGCATTACAATAACGAGCAGGATATCAATATTTATCCGATAATTTTTAATAGATTTCTTATTAAAAAAAAATCTGTAACTTGTCTCAAAAGCTATGATAATTATAAGTGTAAACTGTAGCATCAAATATTTGTTTTCCCCGGTTCATTCAACTATTTCGTCTATCATCCATCATGAACCGCAACGTCTCCATAGAGACGCAACGAATCGGAACAAATTGTTACACGCATTAAGCGAGCGTGTATAAACTTTCATCGATTACACAAGTTTCGCGCCAGCGCTGACGAACACGGAGGGATAATTAAAATTGATAGTCCCGCGTTACGTGTATTACGTCCGATTCCCCGAACGATAGACGGGTGTAACTCGCGCCATTTGACGAATCGAGCGTGAAATTAATTTCGCCATTAGTGCACTTTGACGCGCATTATCGTGCCGCCGCAGCAGAACACGCGGATCGCATCGCGTGGCACCGACGCGACGTACATATCACAGTGCACTCGCATATGGAATGAATGCGTCCTACCGTAAGCAATTTTCGCCTCCAAATTGAGCCGGCACTCGTGCCGCGTCATGTACATGTAGGGCCGCGGCTCACCCGGGCACCAGGGCACCGACGGACCGCAAACGCATTTGCCGGCGACCGCCGCGTTTCCGTCCTCGGCCGTCGCGACTCCCTCGCCGACTAGATTGCAGCCAGAGCCCGACATCATCGGCCCGTGTGGACAATGCCTCCTCCATCTGCCCGGGATTTCTGGAAAGCACAATACCGGATATTGAACGTACATCGTGAGTACACAGTAAACATTTTACGTTAGGACCGGTTAGAATTCTTACGTTGAATTTTCAATACATTGGGGTATGTTAGGAAAGTATGTGAAAAAGAGTATTTTCATTGTACCATAGATATTTTGCGTCTGACCACTTTTTCAATATTTCAAAATGATTCTAAAAGAATTTATGAACATACTTTCATGTTTCTAGAATCAATGTACCTTGTTGTGGAAAAAAATAAAATGTGTAATTTAATTAGCAAAGATTAATCACAATCACAAATTGGATAAAAGAGTTATTTGAAAGTTATTTGACTTCAAAAATTGTAACTTTTATGATAAACTTACATTGAAAAATAATTCTAGGGATTTCTAGTTCAGAAAGTTAAAATAATTCAAAAACTCTAAATTCTTCAAAAAGTATCAACGAATGATGTTCATAACGCGCGAATAAAAAAAAATGTTGCAATAAAAAATTTTTTTTAATATTTTGATGCAAAAATAATGTCTTTTCTCAATATTATCTTGTTCATACAAAAAAATACCAATTCTATATAAAGGAAAATGTTGACTTAACTTATTTTTTTCTTATAAGTTTAACAATTATCTTTAACAAAGAATATTTCTTTAACAATTGTCTTAAAATATTACAAATTCTAGAAAAATTTATTAACACATATTGAAAAAAAGAATTTATTACTTTTTTGAAGAGCATATAATTTAAAATTAAAACATTTTATCGCAGAAATATCACAATAATAAGCAAATTAAATTTTTGCTTTAATTAAATATTCTTGATTGAAGTAATAAATTACTAGGATCCAGAATACATTTTGAATAAATTTGATAAATGCTTATGGACTTGTGACAGATTTGCGGATTTAAAAATTTATGATATTTTAAATTAAGTAATATTTAAAGTAACAAAATGACAGACTTCTTTTTAAAATAATCAATAAACTTGCTTTTATTTAACAAAATACATACTTTAGCGGCCGTCAATACAAATATTAATATACAAATACTAGCAACCATACAAACTGACAAGGTTTGTATGGCAAGATATTGGTTTTTTCATTTCATCAATTAAATTTTTTTTATTGTTTGTTTAATAATGCTGCATTTATTGTGTTTCTTTAAAAAGAAGTTAATTTAGTTTTAATCTAAGGAATATTTTTAAATATTGCAATTTTTCATTACCGCATTCTCTTTTATTATTTATTATTTTTTATTGTCCCTCGATTGGTTTTTCTCATTTTATTACGCAGATCTGGCGGTTCAAAGAATTGCTAACTTATGGACGCTAAAAAATGTTCCACGTATATTTCCATTTATATTCCGCCCGAGTCGATTATACAACGGGTTACACAATTAAAAAGAACGGACAATCGAAAAAAGGCTGAAGAATCTGACCATAGATAAAAAAAGATATGAATTCAGCGCATCTTGCAATCATTGATACGGCGCGTATGATTCAGGAAAAATAATTATTATAATAAAAAGAATTCGTTTATGGCCACTTAATTTAAAATGCAACAATTATTATTTTTAACCTATACTGAAGATAATTTTTATGCAGAAGCTCGAAACTCCGTCTGTTATGTTTTTCTGTCCTTGAATTGAAAACATTCTTACTAATTGGTCTAGCTCATTTAGCCCGGTTAAAATTTTAGCAAATAATATTTACTTATATTTTTTTTGTGTTTTAAGTAAATTTTAATTGTTTCAAATAAATGGTAATAAAAGTATTTTAGAACTATTGTTAGGAAAACATTCTTTGCAAAGGTAACTTAAAAAAAAAATTAAAAATTGAATAGTCACTTTTTTTTATCAGAATAATATTTTGACAATTTTTTATACGTACATAATGCGATTCAATTAATCTCCTTATCTTTTTTCCTACATAATTAATTTTTTTTTGAGAAAAATAATTTTGAAATAAAAATAGACATTTAGTCGTTAATTTAGAATAAAAATATTAATTATTATTTAAAATTATTATTCAAAAATTTTACTTTTCACTAAAAAAACACGGTGAATATAATCGTGAATCCTGATGCCCGATTTAAACATAAAGTGCGCTGTTTACAGGGAAATTGACGACTTCGATCGCCCTATCACACAGAGGTTTACTTCTTATTACCTCCATAAACATTTTTAGGTGGTAATAAAAGAGGTAAAGAATTTTCCTCTACATTTCAAGAAATTTCTTTAGACAAAAAACCATAGAACACGTAATGGTATCTTAAAAGTTAATTTAACATAATGTAATCGTTATTTGATTATTTTGTGATAAATAAATATTCAACATTTCTTAGTATTAAAATAACAATTTATGGATAAATGAATAAATAACATAAAAATAATATAATTTTGAAACGTAGATTTTTTCTCCAAACTCAATAAATAAAATATGCGTGACATATAAATATTTAAATTTACTAAAAAAATATGCTTCCACAATTTGTTTCCGAGTTACATCGTGTTACATTTTTCGTGTTAATATTTTATTGCTCGATATTTGTGTTATTTTCAATATATTCATCTTTTATCAACACAAAAATTTGAGACAAGTGAAATTTAACACATATTTTCAAACAGTTCACAAAAATTCAAAGTTTTGTAAAACATACTGTTCTATACTCTACATACTGTTCTGAAAGGCTAGAAATGCTCTCATTTTTTTTAATGAATAAAAAATTGGACGTCGAGTAAGATTGATAGTATCATACTCCACGTACACGCGCATACACACAAACACACATGCATACGTATATGTATTAGATTCTTGTTTCATTTGTATAAAATCGATCGCGATCAATTAAGGAGAGTGATTGAATTCGAAATTATAGAAATTGACAGACATAGAACACGCGCGATCGTTTTGCATCGGTTAAGCTGGTTCTATTATTCAGAATGCAACACGGATTGTGCAATTTTATTATTCATCGGCCGTAAGCCATCTGTTTCTTCTCTCGTGCGCGATTGGCATCGCAGGAGCGAGTGTAGTTTTTGGTACGTGTAATTTACAAGTGTTTACGTTCGGTGCGCACGGTATCGGTCTATTTAAACGTATATCCACGTTTATCGCGAAACATTAGGTAATCAAATTAATGTCGCATCGCGATAACGGCGCCATTATTGGTAGATTATTACTATGCATCAAACTCGTAAAATTGAGAAATCGAGCTCGATTGCGGGCGTGCGACGAATAATACTCGAAATATTTCCGTAACGAAATATTTATGACGCGAGAAACCGTGTATCCTCCATTTAAAAAAAAATAAAAAAAGCAAAAATAAAAAAAATTTTCTCCTACATTGTGACACACGCAGCTTGCGCACTTAAATCCGTCGCGATCGATAATGACGTTTGTACTTGTAATAATCCGGATTATTGCGCAGAGGCATCATCGTGAGGAGAAAATTCCGCGTGATACGAGAGAGGCGGAGCGACGTTCTGCTATGTACGAGGGGCTTCAGTGTAATAGCACCGCGAAAAAATTCCAGAATCACGCATCCGTGGCGAATTCGCCGGCGGAGTAAATCGAGCATCGATAACGGCGCAATTACAAAACCGTCAACATCGCTAGGCACCGTTTACTGCATACATCGCTCGTCGTCGTCGGGTCAGGACAAGGGAGTGAGTACCGTCGATACCCGAGGGAGTATAATGCGGTCGCCTAATGAGACGCGGTGTGTACCCGGACGACAAATTCCAATTCAATTGCGTTCACCGTAGTACTAGTCGCTGACCGAGAAGTACAGGAGAGACAGAGAGAGGAGAGAGAGAGAGAGAGAGAGAGAGAGAGAGAGAGAGAGAGCGTTCAAAGCGCCGTTATCGTCGTCGTCGGTATTTCAAGGAGAGAAAGAACAGCAATTAACTTGCGCCATTCGCACGAAATAACGCCGTATGACGAGAGGCACGGAGATGGTAGATAGAAAACGGAGCAGAAACGAGATCGGGCCGATCAGCCGTTCGGACAATAAATCGAAGCCGAGGCGACCGGTTGTTCGATGCGGAGAGCAGTTACAGCCTTCCGTGATATCCTAGCCGTGCTAACCCTCTTTGCCCCTTTCCCATCTTCGATCGCGCCGCGTTTCAATCGATAAGTTTAATAATCCACAGATGGGCTACGCGGAGAAAATCGAATTTGCCGATTGGTTTGCCCATCAGCCCTCCGGGCCTCCTAAATGCGAATTCATTTCGAACTAATGATTGGGAATGCGCTTCCGTCTAATTGCCCATAAACCGGCCAGATATGCGCTATACGATATCCGAATGCAACCAAATTGCGGCGGTTTTCGATTAAGAAAATCGAGGATACACTGCTGCAGAGGAGTGTCCCAAAGATGAGTCGCAAAAGCAGGCTAAAACTTTGTTAGCATTCAAGTTCAAGCAGAATTCTTTCACATTTCTTCAATATAATTTTTTAGGTGCCATCAACACATGCTTGTAACCATTAACAAATTTGCCTTAACTACCTGACTTTACACACTCATAGTTGTAGCAACTATTGTATAAAAATAACAACTGTACAAGTTTTATATGTAGAATTACATTATTCAATAAACAGTTGCAATATTTTATAGTTATTGCAACTATAGTTTTAATTGTCATAATTATATAAAATAGTTTGTATCATCACCAGCAACAATATTTCGGTAATTATTAGTTTATAATGCAATAGCAACTCAACTATAATTACATGGTTATATAGACCTTACTACAAATAAACTGTGATAATTACGTTCCCAGTTTACGTACGGCTGATTAACTGTACAACTGAAATAATTATGAAGTGGCTCTAAGTACTAGGAATACAAAGGAGGAATCTCGAGTACAAATTTCGTACAACTCAATTTTTCCGTCGCCTACATTTCCACTGCTATTTTTTTATAGTTTATCTAACAATTTTATTACAACTGGTTAATGTTATTATATTTTATTTTAGTGAACACAAAATAATAGTTATATAAATGTTAGTTGTAATTTCCATCTCAACAATATAACTGTTATATAACGAGTGTGTTATATAACAGTTATATTGTTAAGTGAGAAAGTACAACTACCATTTATATAACTGTAACTTGGTGTTTACTGGGATATAACTTTATTATTGTTTTTATTACAACCTTACAATTCATAGTTGAGGTTCCATAATTTGTAGTTGCTGATATGATTTTTTCTCTGAGTGTATCTGTGCAGCTGCACTTCACCAATTTAAGGATTAATAAAAAATTTCATGAATTGTTCTATTATTATGCTTGTAGTGAATATCTACGTAAAATTTGAACATTATTCTTTTATTAACTTAAAGATTATTTAATTTTTTGTTTGCTTGATTCTTATATAAAATCACATTTTGTAAAATTTAGTTATAAATTTGATAAGAAAATAGCAGCACGAATTATGTTAAATTTTTTATGTATACACTATAATGAAACTATTATAAATACTCCTACTAAAATTTATTTGGATTCACTTAGTAATATTACTCTATATAAATTATAATTAGCCAATATAAACGATATTGTAATATGATCGGAAAGTGTATCAACACATTTAAAGAACGGCTATATCGGTCGAAACCAGATCTTAGTGCTCAATAATTTTCTATATGAATTTACAAACATTTGCCAGATTGCCTAAACAGCGCCAAAACTGCATATTATAAACTAAATTATTCAGTGTTATGTTTTTTACAGCTGATTTCAAAGCCAAAATTTGGATATTTACGATCAAAATTTTTTACCATTAATTAGAAAAAAAAGAATAAGCCTTAAAGCAGTTTTAAAATTTCGACAATTTTCAGTTGGTATTGTATAGCTAAAACATTCTTAAATATCTCGACACGTAATTAGAAAGTATTTCTCCATTTTATTATTTTATATTGCACGAAGATCTTGTACACCTTATTGTGTTAATTAATTGATGTTTTGTTATTATAGTACAACATCTCTTCGTGAGAAGTGCAATTTATTGACGAAAAATGTCGAAGCTGCCACTTTTGATGCAAATTCATTTCGAGTTAATGGACCATGCACATGGCCAATTGACCATGACCGTTCAGGATGCACATTTCCGCTTTTACGTACATTACGTCGTTGATATTTCTGGAATAGCAACGTGAATAGCGCGAGGAGTCAGACTGCACTTCTGCCAATTGTACAATCAGACTGTACAATCGGCTTACTCGGAGGCACATTTGGTCTCTCATTCCAGCGTCGGTAATCCGTTAAATCAGTAGCCACTTCTCTAATGTGTCGACACTTGCTTACGCCTCTCTCATCAAACTTTCGTTAAAATAGTGGGATTTCGCATTTATAAAAAAATTGCTAAAATAGTAAACCATTTTTGCGTATAAAATTATAACAGAATTAATAAATACTGATAAAATTAATTGTTCTTATATTCAAGTTGAATAAACAAAAAGTTATAAGCGTGAAAAAGGAACATTTCTTAAAAATTTAATAAATTTAGAATATTTTACAGTGTTAAGAAGATTATTGATCTAATTAATATATTATTAATATAATATATAAGGTACCTGAGTCAAATAAAGCTCAGCACTAAAAAAATAAGGTCCACTTTTAATTTTACCAAACTTCAAAAACGTGCTTTACGCATAAAATACGTATATGATTGAAAGGTGTGTCATAGGAAGTGAATAAAGAGAAGCTGGGGAATTAAAACCGGCCATAACACGTTTAGTGCAATAAAAAATAGTGACTAAGTGTATAAATTAACCATTTTTATAATTTGCTGACAAGTTAATTAAATATACACTACTTTATAGTTTATTACAACATGGTATAATATTATTCAACTTCCTAACTATAAAAAGAAATACGTTTTTTTGAATAAGTATACTTTTTAATAAACAATGTAATTATTAAATAAAGCTCACTTATACATTTATCGTAATGACTATCATCATTTGTTTGTTACTTATTATCATTTGTGTATGACTTGCAACAGAGAATAACGATTTTCAATGCTGCTAACTTTTTAGAAGCTCAAAAATGGTTAAAAACTTTCAAAAGTTAAAAAATTAATTACAAACAAAATTATAAAAACAGATAATTGTGACTTTAACAATACAGTAGGCTTTAAAAGATTTTGTTTTAATAATCATTTTGAAAATAATGTTTAGCTATTATCAATTTATTATTGAATCGGGCTCTATTAAAGACATAAGCACTTAATAAGACCAAGAATACAAAAAAATTTTCTGTATTTACAAACGTCCTGTCTGAAAAATAATTTTATTTTTTGACTGATTGAAATAAACATTTGTATTCCCACTTAATTTATTTTAATATCTCCTTAAATAAAGTTTATAGAAAGTAAAATATATTAGATAGGCCTTATTCGATTTAGGGATACTTTATTTTGTATCAGCAAGATAAAAATATAATACTTATATTTGAAAATATTAATTAGCATTGCAAAAAGCGTTAGCAAAACATAATATTATCAGAATATATACATTCAAAGTCTTCTCTTATAACAATCCCAATAGCTTAAGCTGTGAAATCAGCATATTGATGAATAAATATGCTGCAATTTTAATTGAATTAGTATTTATTTATTAAACTCAATGTAGATGCAATTTAATTAAATCTGATTTCGAAGAAAAATAAAAATACTATTAAACATCAGTAAATGCACACTTCGTTCAAATTTACCCTACCGGTAATGGTAACATAATTACTGTAACCGCTGTTAAATCGCCATAATCCCGTCGCTGAAATATTGCTACAACGACATGCATACGATAATGAAATGTTTTACAGTCTCGTTACTATAGCACGTGAGTTCATACAGTCATATCGTGAACCATGCGAAGCACGACGACGTTTTATGTAGTACGCGATGAAATGCAGATTTCCGGTAACCAAAGTAAACGAAGTTATGAAAAGTAACGGGGTGTTCCACCCAGGCCAGGTAAGTACCTCGGTAAGAAGAAATGAGGAGCAACTTAATCAACCGACGTGAGCGTATTAATAGGGGCGGCGGTGAATAATCGTACGCCGTTGTAGAAATATAAAAGTATAAAAGTGGGAGAAGTAGTTCTATTTTTTCTTGCAAACTTCATCTGCATACGTAACTGCAACGCATCAGAATGTAGACCCTTTTGCATGACTTTTTAAACAATAAATTCTTTTTCTGCACGAGTACACATATTCATTTACACTGTGATTTAATCACTTTACACAAATTACGTTTATCTCATATAACACGAAAAGATTGTAGCAACATTGCAAAATGTTAATATTAAAATATGTTTTAATGTTTCTGATAATGTATATATTAGTTGCTATTATATTGACATACATTGACACAACTTTCAGAAATATCATATATCTCTGAATTCATTCTTACGCTCAAGAAAATTTTACTAACGAAATACATCTTATTTACTTGACAAAAGAGTTTGAAGACAATTCAAATTCAATTTTGAAGATTTGTCCCTTCAAAAAATCATTTCATTCAAATGGTGAAAAATCTCATAATGCTCCGCGTTTTTTGTTCTATTTTGTATGGTTTTTTAATTATGAGAAATAAAATCTCATTGTGTAGCATATGGTAGCAATAGCGCGTATTGTTCGTAGATAAAGCAGTGGGCATTACTTTTCACAATATTGTTTTAAATGTCGCACTGAAATATGTATATATATATTGGAAAAAAATCTTTGCAATATTTATGCAACATTGCACTACAATATGTAATGTTACAACGTTGTAGCAATGTTGCTGCAAGCTTCTGTGCTAGGTATATAATGATTTTATATAAGGATAAAAAATATCGACGTTAATTTTTCAAATCAATACCTGCAAATATTTGTTTTACTTGCAGGTATAGTTAGTTAAAAAAATAACGAATATATAAACAAATATTATATACAATAAATATACATTAGCTACGGATCAATCTAAAGTAAAAACAACTGGATTTCGATAGGGCTTCTTCAATTTTATGTCTCTTACACATGTACACATGATAAGGTTGGGGCAATTTTCTCTTAACGATCATGTTGGATCGGATCGTAAACCCGGGTTCAGTACATTCGCTGATAAAAATATCGTTTTTATCATTTTGCTTCCTTTCTGAAGATATAAGTACATCCCGCGTCGCCGAAGCCTTCAAGCAAAAATAAAAGATTCACAGGCCAAATGGGAATGGTCCTAAAATGTGAGTATTCGGTTTCGATATTTTCTCGTGTTGCAATGTGAAACATAAAGTCATTGGGTCGTTCGAGCATCTTCGCAAAAAGAGCAGTAACATAACGTGGATCTCGAGATTTCTTGATTCCGCGATGTCCTTGTATTTCGGTGTTTCAGACTACTTTCATATCTCGTTAAATTGGATTTCGAGTATCTCCGAAAATACCTCGGGACAGTTTCGTAGCTTCGGGTATAAACCATAAACTTTAATAATGAAAACATTTTAAAGAATAACATTTCGCTTATTGCTTGATAATTATTACTAAAGGGATAATAATTTTTCAATAGTTCAGATATTTTTGTTTGGGGAAAAAAATTTTATTTTAATTTATTTGAAAATGGAAAATGTAGAGCATAAATTTATTTCAAGCTTATTCGGTCACCGCTGGAGAATATTGTGTTTTTAATAATATAGTTCTCTGCGAAAAAAAAGAAAATAAATTTTCCAATGATGCTGCGCCCGTGTATTTCAGTTTAAAAAACGAAATCTGTTTTTCCAAGCTCGTGAGTAAACCTGGTAAAAAAAAGAGAGAGAGAGAGAGAGAGAAAGAGAGACAACTGCCATCGTGCGGATGGCAGTTGTTTCCGCAGTATGCGTAATGTATGATACTCGAGTAAATTATAGTATGTTTAATGAATACGACGCGACCTCGTTGTGACGCCGTAACGTCGATGAAAACGGCCATCCATGCATACCCCTTGTACGTGTATACCTTTGACTGTATGTGCTTACGCTCTCGAGCATCCGCGAGTACTCGCGCGAGTATACAGTACACGCGCGCGGTTTCATTTTCTCTCAAACGCAAATGATAGGTGTCATTGTGCCGCGCGTAGCGTCGAGTGATCAATATTTACAAAATTATTTGCGCGATAGCATAGACAGATAATACTTAACCGTACTCTCAACGTATCGAATTGGTTTACAAAAGCAAACGCCAACGATTCAAATAGCAAATGGAAGTGCAGCTTTTGTAAAGTGACTCAATCCGTTGTAAACTGTCCTCAGTTAAGTGCTAATATAGTATTAAAAATGCTGCTGAACGCGTAGAAAAGGCCAATGTGTTTATGTATCACAACCGTAATGCGATATAAGGATTAGCATTGTAATTATTTATGATTAAAATAGCATTTTGATTGTTTAATCGCAATGAAAGCATCATTAGTAACGTATTACAAAGTATTAAGCGGCTATTCTAGCTTAACGGATCAAAAAAATTTTTTTTTTTCAATCAGTTTTTCAATCTTTGTACAATTAAAAATGAGCCCGTAAAACAATTTAATGAAATTCGAGCAGTTCATTTTTACGTTTTAACAACAATGTGTTTAAAAAATTTTTAATGCGTTTTTCTCAAATCTCTATGTTTTTCAGCCTTGTCCTAAACTTTTTTTCAATAACTACTGAACCAATCGACTTCTTAAAGCAAAATATTCGTAATACTTGTAACTATCATTGAAACTAGAATTTTTTTTAATATCGTTAAAAGTTTTTTTTACAGCTTGGAAAAGTTTAAAAAATTCCATTTGTCATTCTTTAGTTAAACGTCGCCATTTTACTCGACATAAAGATAAATGATTTATTCTAATAATAACTTTTGTATATGATAAAATATACCTCGGCTCGATCAATACGAAGGACGCAATCTCTGGAGCAGTAGAAGAAAATCACTAACCAATACTAGCGTACCACTTTGTTTTAACATAAATACACTGCGAATCCAAGTGTGTAAAACGTGCAGTCGCTTCTTACGCATTTGCATTTTTAATGCATTAAATTAAATGTATGCATGTAATTTTTGTACTTGTTAAACGCTTAGACGTGTATCAATGTTAAATTACACGTCTAAGCACATACCCAATCAGCAGACAATGTTTTTTTTAAATGTTTCTTTAAATATTTAAGCTTGATCTACAATGTGCTCTTTGCGTTTTGCCTTGTCCCTTCTGCTTTTTGTCTTGTGCTTTCTGCTTTTTGTTTCCTTGCTTTTTGTATTTTTACACATTTTTCACAAAATTAGCAAACAATTCGCCAAAAGCTTCGTCTACTTGTATCTCACCTTTATTTTCTTTATCAAACATATTCTTTATGAGACTATGTTCGATTTGCCACGATACCATGGTCGTATTTAACCTAACCAACATGTTTCTTTGTCTTTGTTGTCCGAAATCAAATTTGACGAACTTCAGAAAAGACGAGAAACACGTAACAAAAATCACGATTGTCGGTAAAACAGTGCGAAAAGAGACAAGAAAGCAAGAGGCAAGAAGCACATTGTAGATCAGGCTTTATTCTTCATTATAACGTTTTTTAAATATTTAAAAAAAAACATTTAAAAAATACTGTTTCCTGATTGGATAAAAAACATTATACGCACATAAATGTGTAAAAAGTGACTACATAATTTTACACACAAAAATACACACTTGGATTTGCAATGTAGCATCGTCCCTGAGACCGAGTCGCGCGCTACGAGAATATGGTTATGATGTGTAGAAAACGACAGTAGGCATGAATATCGATACGTTTCAATTTCAAGCTCACGCGACGCGAGTGCGTCACGAACGATCAGTACCGCGCGAGTAAATAAACAAATGATAGGTTACTTACCCTTCTCCCCGGTGCGTCGACTAAGTCTCTGCTGCTGCTTTCCTCGGAATCCTTCGCAGCTGCTTCTCCATAGCACTACACGCGATCTCACACTCGCGCGCTTATTACCGAAACGCAACGAATACGGGACCAATTGCGCAAGCTGTAATTCCCGATTAAACGCGATTCGAGAGCGTTTCGCTGCGCTGCGTCTCCGTGGCGTTCCGTTGGCGAGAAAGAGCGTCGACAGCGGATGACGTCAGCGTCACGTCGGCAACTTCACTCCGATTTACCGCCGCGACACGACGCGAGTCGGGCTACAGTTAAGATGCCGAATCGACGGGGTTGACCTTTATTTTCTATAATATGCATGCGTTAGCGCGCGTTACAGCACGCATAAAACACATTGTGCGTGCACGGAAGCTGTCTCGATACTCTCGAGATTAGTCGCTTCGATTTCGGCCTCTTAACCCTCGCTCGACTCGCGCGATAAATCGAAGTCGCGATAGTAAAGTTGACGTCATCCGCTATCGGCGCTCTCTCCCGCCGACGGAACGCCACGAAAATGCAGCGCAGCGAAGTGCCCTCGAATCACGTTTAATTGGGAATTACGTACGGCTTGCGCAAATAATCTTGTATTCGTTGCGTTTCGGTAATGCGTATGCAAGTACTATGGGAGAAGCAGCGCTGCGAAGGAGAGGAGCAGCAGAGGCTTAGTCGGCGTCGGGCAGCGCGACCGGGGAGAAGGGTGAGTAACCTTACATTTTGTTGTTGTTATTTACTCGCGCGGTACTAATCGCTCGCGACGCACTCGCGTCGCGTGTCTCGTCGATCGTTTTATATCAACGCTGTCCAAGATTTCGGCTTGCAATGGAAACGAATCGATGTTCATGCCTACTGCCATTTCTTAACCATATCGTAACCATTGTCTCTTAAGCCCGTATCAGACTACGCATTGAAAATTGAAGATTGAAGATTAAACATTGAACTTTGGCCAATCAAAATAAAAGGAGTTAAAATTTCCTTGTTTTGATTGGTCAAATTTCAATCTTTAATCTTCAATCTCAATCTTCAATGCGTAGTCTGATACGGGCTTTAAGGACGACACTACATTGCAAATCCAATTCTGTATTTTTGTGTGTAAAATGATATTGTTACTCTGTACGCATTTATGTGCATGTATTTTTTTATATTATTAGACGTGTAATTTAATACTAATACATGTCTAAGCGTGTAAAAAATATATAAGTTAAATTAAATTTAATGCATAAATTTAATTTAATGCATAAAGAATACAAATCCGTAAAAAGTGACTACACGTTTTACACACTTGGATTTGTAGTGTACAAAACAAGAAAATGTATTTATCAAATGGTTTTTATAAAACTGCTTTGTATTTTGTAATAATTAATGTTTTCGCAACTTAAGAAAGAGCGTCTGAAAAATTGAGTCCCAAAACTAGCACAATAGCGAGTAATGATAGAATTCAAACACGGCCCAGGAAAGGAGTTAGCTATAAAATAAATTGATGAATCAAGTGTAATAAAATATACTTTTATGTGTTAAATAATAAAATTGAAAATTACATTCTAAAACATATTTAATTTAATAAAATTAAAAGGCTAGAATTGAACCTTTCCACTTTATATGTTTCTCTAATAATCTTATACGTGGATCTGTCGTATGTAAAGATTTTTTTCTACCTTAAAGGTATTAAAGAAAAAATTCATGGAACATTTGTCAATATTGTAACTAAAAATTTTGTAGTTAATGTTTATTCTCATGGAGAGGTTTATGCTGCACAGCAATTTTTTTTTGTTCCAAACCGCACTCGGAGAAAAATGAAAAAAAAGTATAAACAAAAAACAAGAAGTTACAAACAAATAGTTTAATATTGTCAATAATGTACTCACTATTGTTTAAATCGTGCAATTTGCAAACTCGTTCTTTAATTCTCGTTTTTTAAAAATTTGTTTTTAACAGATTTTATATAGAAAAAAACTATGTATAAACTATAGAAATTTGTTTCTTTAATTATTTATAAAAATCGTTTTTATCAATATTAATACAATTTAATGCCAGCATTAGCGACTTTCTTCTATAAACAAGATTTTTTAAATTATTTTGTATTTATAAATAATATCTCTATTTTATATTAATGATAAAGACAAAATATTAAATTTTTATAAATTTAAGAAGTAATAAACACGTATCTAAAATGTTAATATCCTAGATGTATTCAGTTCAAAGAAAAAAAATTCGTAAAAATAACTATTAAAATGATCCTTTGAATTACAATACTCCCTTAATTGTAAAAGAAATTTTAACGAATTACGCATCCGTGCTTGTTTCTAATTCGTAAAAGAAGTTTTGTGTCGTATAATCGATTGTGTGATCCGAGCGGCTCTGTGTAACTCCATAAAGCGATATACAATTGTTACAGCTAGAAAAACGGATTACATTCACGAAAGCAAACAAATACCAGAATTTTATATTTCAGCACGCTCGTATTTGCATTTGTGATTGTCTTCTTCCACATAATTCCGCATGTATCCCAGCCAATAGAATTTTCGTGCGAACTTTCAGTACACAGAGCGGTTATGCTTTTTCCTCTGTACACTACCAGTTTGCGAATACATTTTGTAAATTCTCGTTTCGTCCCAACATAATACGATGCAGCCGTAATATTGACTACGCTATTTCTTCTCTCGACGCGAAATCTTTCTCAATTTTTTTGTGACAAACGTTACAAAAGCATTTAAAAACAGCTGAATAATTCACGATGCTTTGATAGAGATTGAAAATTAAAACGAAACACTGAAACGAGGAATACTTCACACTTCTTGTGAACGATAGATTTCAAGGCATGAATTGTTGATCAATTTAAAATCGTCCAATCTTGAAGATAGTAATCAACGTTATCGATTACTTCCACGAATTTATTTAACGTCCGTTTTAACGATTCTAAAAATGGAAAGAATATCTTGTTTCGACGATATCTTATTTACATGTAAAAAATTTTTACGGACTAAACTTGTGTTATGCGAGCATGTAAAGCATTCGAACAAATTCACGCTCGTGCTGCTATCAGCCTTCTTGATTTTCACGGATGCGGGCGTGGAGATCCTCTCGGGGAAACTGCTGCGTTGCGCCCTAATTAACTGGCTGGAATCGAGGTTCACCCGCTGGTTATGCGAGATTCGACCATCGCGAAATCGTCATTAAACAGTAACTATCCGCGCTAATCCTTGTCATTATGGCCATCCATCAATTTTCCGAGATTATCGGATTTCAGCGATTTCTATCGGATTTCACAGGACTTTCATTACCGCATAGCCAAGTAACGCGCGACACATAGCAAAAAGTGCTGCAAGACCCTCGATTCACGTTCAGTTACAATTGGCAATCCGTAATAAATCGCTCGGTATGCGTTACACACGTCCACCTGTTACAAGCGTTTCAATCAGTAATTATTACAATAATTGCTGTTAAATTAAAAACATTGATATTTAATATGCTAGTATAAAACGATAAATTATGTAACGAGCATTTGTAATCGCAACTAATGTAGCGTGAGATATCCGATATAATTATTTTGCAAAATGGGTCACACGCAATTCGTTGTAGAGTTATACGCTCGTCGGACAGTGATAACACCACTTTATTTCTTGAATTACACGTCTCCCATATGTAATGGATCCCCGAATAATGAAGTTCAGCGTTTTTCAGACTGTCTCATACTGTTTTGTTTCCCTTTTCTTTTTTTTTATAAAAAGTTACTTTATTATAACACACCACCAATTCTGACACAGTGTACCTGACACAACAAATTTTTTTCACGGCTTATTTTGCTACAGAATACAACTTGTTATTTATTTTTAATCACGTTCCATATTTTACCCTCCAGCGTTTTACCAACAGTACACATATGAGAGGTTATGTACACATCAAATCGCGTACAATTTAGAAAACTGGAAAAATCTTTACTCATTGTACAATATAAATGAAATGCCTTTACCGTCAGAGGTAGATCTTAGTGCTGATGTTTATTGTGTGTTTTTATATTTTTTCAAGTTCACGAGACTACGCGCCAAATAAATTTTTGGTCTCAACCCTCAAGTACTGAGGTTGGTCCGTGGAATCAACGTAGATTTATAAAACTCTTGTATTTTTCTTTCAGGTTTTTTGAATTGATGTCCCAGAGACCAACCTCAGTAAAAGTGTCACTATTTCTTATCTCAGCATTTAATGCCCTTTCATGCTTGATTTTTTTTGTAGAAATAATTAGTGTTTTACTAGAGAATAATTCACGTCTTACTAGAGAGTTTTTAGGCTCGCTGATTATGAATATGTAATCAAAATTTCAATATTAAAAATAACGGATCCAATAAAGAGGACCAAAATACCACTCAAACCCAATAAAATTTAATATTTTTATTCGTTATATTGAATTTAAAAGTTTGATGAAATTCATAATTAATGATCCTTAAAGTATAAATTTATTCAAGTCCAAGAAAATTTTACTTTTAGCCATATTAGATCAGTTATTTTAAAAGTAAATATCGATTTCTTCTTATAAATACATTTCTTACGTTAACCTTCAAAATCAATCCAAAAAAGGTTCGTTATCTTAATTTTTGTGGAAGATATTTTCACTTTAACCTTATTTTATGAATTTTTAACGAAATATACAGATCAAAGGAGGAAATTCCTAAGGATGTCCATTTTTTCGTGAAGAGTCTCATCCTTTATCTTTAAAATGAGTTCAGGAAGAAATTGTTATCTTCATTTTTTGTGGAAGATATGAATTTTGAAGGTTTGGCACATAAATGTGTTACCAGGCACGAAAGAGTTAAGGATTAAAACACAGTTAAAGAAGAATTAATAACACGTTGTTAAATTAAAAGACAATTTAATAATAAATGATGCTAACAAGTATCTAAATGTGAGAACCCTTTCCCTTTAAAAAACTATAAAGAATTTGTTGCGAAAAATAACATCTCAGCCCGGGATCTAACCTAGGACTTCTCGACTTTCCGGGATGGGTGTCTTAGCCAACTTAATCACCGAGGCATATGATGATATTCTTCGCAACAACCGTCAATGTATAGAAATAGGAAACATTGTTCAAAATGTGAAAACACAATATAAACGAAATGCTTTCACGGTTCATAGCTAAATCTTACTGCTCATATTTATTGTCTGATTTTTTCAAGAGGAAAAAAATTCTCACATTTAGATGCTTGTTGGTATCGTTTATTATCAAATTGATTTTCAACGTAGTATTACTAATTCTTGTTCAATTTAGAATTGTGTTTAAAGACCGAAAAAAAATTATTCGGTGCGCAGTTTCGTGAACTTGAAAAGGTATACTCGTATAAAATCACACAACAAATATCAGCGCAAGTTCGAGCGTGAAAGCATTTATGACTGTGAAAATATTTCGTTTATATTGTGTTGTTACATTTCAGTCGATGTTCTTTATTCATTATAATTTCCAAAATATTGTCCTTGGTAAATGGACAACGATGCGTTACGAAGATATTTTCCACATTTTTTTTTTCACTTCCAGCCGTGCTGACTACGGATCCTGTACGCTTTTTACGACGCAACAAAAATTGCAGTTCGTCCCGTTTTGCCGCTGGCCTATCAGCGTCCTATCAGATTTAAAATCCCGGCAATCCATCCGGATGCACATGCAGGCTATTCCTCTTCCCCTGCCCCTCCCGCTCGCGCATACGCGTTGCTGCCGTAGCGTCCCGTATGTGTCACGTCGCATCCCATGTCTCTTGCCAGCTCACGAACCGAGTAACCGTCACACGAGCGTACTACACGCACACAGGCGCGCAAAAACGTAATACAGGTCAATGCATAATACGGCAGAGTTTGGTGGAGCTCCAGCGATTCGCGCAAAATAAAACAGCCAATCGATTGCGCACGCACATACAGGGTGGGCCCGAACATTCCGGGTAGATACTTTGAGATTTTACAAGAAATTTAATTCTGAACAAGAAGTTTCCCGTAAACATGAGTCGAAGAATGCTTCCTTAAAATGTTAAAGCTCAAAAACCTCTGAAATTACGGATATTTTATACATTTTCACATATATCAGGGAAAGTAAGCGTTTTTTAGCAAAAAATACTAAAATTGTAAAAATTGTAAAAAATTGAATTGTGTGTTAGACAAAATTAAAATAATTGTAGTACTTCCATAAGTTTTGAGATAATCAGTTTCAAATTTATAAAAAAAAAAGTGTTTTTTTGACTAACCATGATAAAGTTTTTTAAAAATATACCATCATTTATAGCTGTTATTGCCTATGCTAATTTTCAATGTTTATCTTACTTTTTAGTTATTGCATTAATAAATTTTACTTTTTTGCATTGCTTAAACCAACCACTATAGCAAGATAAAAGGAAAAATAAAGGGTGAAAAGCAAATAATTGAAAAAAAAAATTTAATAAATTTTTTGAAAAAAAAAATGGAAATAGAAATAAAAATAAAAAAAATAAAAAAACAAAAAATAAAGAAAAATAAAAACACCTACTTTTTTAAAATAAAGAAATTGTTTTTAAATTAAAATAGCACTATAATAATAAAAAATGAATAAAAAATTGTAAAAATACTAAATATTCTCAAAATATCTCCCTCCAGTTTTAATACACTTTCGACATCGAGTAACCGATCTAATCGATTTACGGATTTCTTCCCGATTTAATTTTAATCGATCGAAAGTTGAGTTTATCTGTTGGATCAAATGTTCACGAGACTTAATTGGTTTCGTAATTTTTTTATTTTATTTTATTTTTTACCTTATGCTTTGTTTTCATTCTTCCATTGATTTAAATACATAAAGCAGAAAAATAAAATTTTTATAGTGAAATAACCAACAAGTGAGATAAACTTAAAAATTATTTAAGGCTATAACGGCATAAATAAACGGTATATTTTTAAAAAGCTTGTCAATAGTCAACAAAACACTTTTTTTATATTTGAAACTAATTATTTCAAACCCATAGAACTACAATTGTTTTGATTTCATATAAAAAATAATCTATAATTTATTTTCAACTTTTGTTTCATTACTTTTGTTAAAAAATGCTTACTTTCTTTGATATCTATAAAAATGTATTAAATAACTGTGACTTCAGAAATTTTTGCTATTATTTTTTTAAAAAAGAATTCTCGACTCATTTTTATAAAAAACTTTTTGATTAAAATTAAATTTTTTATAAAGTTTATAAAGTCTAGTCAGAACGTTTAGACTTTGTACATAGATACACTATGGGTGCTTTTTATTTAGTGACACAACTCGACACAAGCATCGTTCTATCTTCTTTTGATATTTAATGAGTAACAAAGATAGAAGGATTTTTCTGTCGACTTGTGTAACTAAATGGAAAGCACCCATCAGTTAGTATTACAAAAGCGCTAAACTAACATCACAGCAAATTCTTGGTTTGAGAAACCTCGTGACTTATAAAATACGAATATCACGTAG
This sequence comes from Solenopsis invicta, assembly GCF_016802725.1. NCBI lineage: Eukaryota > Metazoa > Arthropoda > Insecta > Hymenoptera > Formicidae > Solenopsis > Solenopsis invicta. The sequence goes on along the minus strand of NC_052670.1, from coordinate 15,015,762 downwards.
GAACACTTAACCCTTTCAGTACAACGTGAGAAACGACACTCTTTATCTCTACAAACCTGAGTATCTCGAGTCCGACCACTTTTTACCTATTTAAAGTGCTTCAAAAATCTCTAAAAATTCACGATCATACTTTCAAGCGTTTAGAACAAATGCCTGTACTTTATTTTGGAAAAAGAATTAAACATAGTATAATTTAATCACCAAAAATTAATCACAGTCACAAATTAAAAAAAGGGTAAAAGGATTATTTGACTTGAAAAATTGTAATTTTTATGATAAATGCGTATTTTAAAAAATGACTCAAGAGTTTTTTAGTTTAGCTATGAAGCTTTGAAAAAAATACAAGGACTCTTCAAATTCAAATTTCTCAAAAAGTATAATTATTCGGATACATGAAAATGAGTAATTTTGAATAAGGGGCAAATAGGAAAAATCAAGTATCGCAAAAAAACGAACATTTTATAAATGACGCAAAAATAATGTCTTCCTCAAAAAACTCAACGTTATCTTGCTCGCACATAATGCAATTTAACACCTCAATTCTGTTCTCCAAGTCCATCTTTTTAATAATCATTTTGTTTTAAGAAACATAATTTTAAAATACAAACATTTTAACATACAGACATTAATATAAAATAAAAATTGAATAAACGATAATAAATTAAAAACAAGACTGGTAATTACATAAATAAATAAATAAAATCTAGCTGCGCTCAAAGTTAGATGTTTAATATCATTTTTGATGTATAAATTTTAAATACATTTTTAATTTTACACTGCACGCCGAACAGTCTTAAAATGCAATTATAATTATAAATGGAAGTTCGAAATATCTTAAATTAAACTGATCGTCAATTTTAATAATAATACTACAATCATCTTAAAACTGTAGATAATTTATTGCGAAAATTATTGCATTACTCCAGCCAGAGAAAATAGAATACCTTCAATAATTTATAAAATTTTCACTTTTCACCGGAAGGCAACGTTGCCTATAATCTTGGATCACTGATATCTGATACAAAATTAACTCTGTGCTGTTTATAAAGAAATTGATGGTTTCGATCACCCTATTGCACAAAGGTCTTTTTTACTACGAAGATTTTTTTTTAGAAAGAGATAAGAAATGAAGGATTCTAAGATTTCGAGAAACTTTTATAGATAGAAATCATTTCGACACCAGTTACCCAAGTTTTGTAAGAAAAGGGTTAAACCTTTTTCCGCACAAACGATAGGATTCTGATAAGATTAATGATCGATTTTTACGACGGATATTGTTGACAGTAAAGTCCTATACAAAGAGAGAAGTGACATCAAACCTCCATCACCAGTTTCAGTAGCGTCCTTTCTTACTCGGGATCCTCATCACTTCCGGCATCGCTATATTTGAACTGCCCCAATGTCATCAAACTCCATTAATATAAACATACTCCGTCGAAGTGAGATTAAGATTTATACTGCTTAATACAGATGTTGCAGTTTTCATATTCTTTTTTCTGGAATAAATATGATGATTGAGTGATGCTGACACTTGAATACGTTACAAACATGTAAATGACTTTATCGTAATCATTGTTCTCTTCTCACTTAGCTTTAATCTTGGATAACCTAAACGTCAAGTGTCATCTCTGCAAACAGCTACGGTTACAATGTGGCTGCTCAGTTAGAGGATACTCAATTAGAATACCAATCAGAGTTCCAGATATCAATATCGCTTTTCTCTTTGTAAAGAACTTTAATTGACAGATATTATTTGCGTCTCATGAAGGTAAAAAGAAATGACAGTTGTTAATTATTTAGTTTGATAAGGAAATCATAAATTAAATAATACGTATTTCTATCATTTCTAGAGAATGATGGTTAAATTATTTCGAGTGCCAGACGATTATTGATACTTTTGCGAAGCTCACTTTAAAGTTTCTCCCACCGCCGAGCCGCATAATGTTATTTCTCCCATTAATCGTAAACTTTAGAAACTAAAAGAGCGATTAAATGCGCGAGCACCGCTTTCTCCGCGACGTGGAAAAGCAATCTGTAAAAAGGTCGAGCGTTTCATTAAAGATATGCAACAGCAATTGTCGAGCCGAGAACACGTTCCCGCGAGTATAATAAAATATTTTAATTAACATTCTCTAATATAACAACGTGACTGTATTTCACGTGCTGCAGCGTACGAAGGAGCATCCCTAGGAGCTGGGCGTAATTTTTTAACAACTTCGGCAAATGTTCGCTTTCGTGTTCGCTTTCGCTCGTCTTGTCGCTTAACGGGAAGATCGTAAAGGGGCACATTCGCCTAGTTCAAAATAAAGTCCAATTTTGTAAATGTTTTGTAGAAAAACAGAAATTTAAGAAATAGAGAAATCGAATTTATTTCAATGTAAAGATTGTATTTTTCTCTCTTCGTCATTTAAATTTTATTTGAAATTAATTAAAAATGGCATCGTTATTAAAATCTTTGTGAAACTTATTTTCACAAATAGAGTTTGTAATGATCGCCGCCGCTCTCAAAAAAACACATTTGAAAGCTTTCTAAAGTTAAAACATAAATCTAGTATTTGATGTTACCGTTTTTCGAAATATTACGTTTAAACAAAATGGCAACTGGTCAAAGTCAAATAATCAATTTTCATTAAAAAACTTTATTAATTTTTTCGGCAACAAAAAAAAATAAAACGTAAAAAAAAGGCTTAAAAATAGTTTCTAGTGCCTAGAAAAAGTGTGCAAAATCGCAAATCGATCGGTCAAGCTATTTTAGAAATATAACAATCACGTGTTCTGAAAACAAGCTTTATAAGAATTTTAACAACGCCGTTTTAATAAAATTTAAATGAAAAAGAGAGAAAAATACAATTTTTACAATGAAACAAATTCGATTCCTCTATTTCTTTCCATTTTTCCACAAAAAAGTTCATAAAGTTAAGCTTTGTTTAGGTCTAGGTGAGTACTCTCCCTTAATCCCATACAGTATAGAAGCTTGTAACGACATTTGTGCAACGTTGCAACATTGTATATTGCAGTGCAATGTTGCAGATATATATTTTTTTAATATTACTTCAACGATGTTACAGCAACATTTCAAAAGTATTGTGAAAAAATAATGTCCTATGCTTCACCAACGCGCAACTGCTATCAAATGAACATAGCGTAGTTTTACTTCTCGTAATTAAGAAACCACACAATATGGAATAAAAAGCGCGGCATTATGAAACTTTTTTCACTCACATTTTAATGAAAAGATGCCTCAAAGGGGTGAATCTCTAAAATTTAATTTCGATGTAAATAAATGAAATGCATTTTGACAATAAAATTTTTAATTCTTTTGTGTAAAAATTAATTTAGGAACACAATATTTCTCAAAGTTATGTGCCAAAATATGTTAATATAATAACACACCCGGAATATTATGAAATACCAAAATATATTGACACATCAGAATTTGCTTATAAAGACGTTAGCGCTCTTTTTTGTCACTTTATCTTTATCATTCATTAAACTTAAAGGGATGCTAAAATCAGCAATTTTACCGAACTTACACATGTGCATTTACATTAATACATACGTACGATTTACGAAATGTATACCATCACATTAATATCACACGTACACATACAAATAATATTCATATAAACTTTTCGTATCGAATTAAGTGTCTACATCTCATTCGAAGAACTCGACGTTACTTCTTTGTGTAATCTACACGTTTGGAGACTTCAGTTTCGTAAATACGTATTGTAGAACTTTTATATCCAGCAAATATTGTTACTACAGCTCCAGACATCATATTGATTTAAGAAATGGAAAAAGAACCTAATTTTAAATTGTTTCTTTTTGACATAAAATCCGTATTGTAGATATCAATTAATGCGTATATTTTAATTCTTGAAAGAGATTGCCAATTCTGTAAAAGTAATACGTACAAAAAATTTGTGACAGAGTTATTGCGTTTAACCGGTAAGACAGGACGACTTTAAGATCTCCTTACAACAAGAACAGAATGACAAAACGTCTTTATGTGCGTTCTGAATACAAACTATTATATTGTAATATAATGCTGCAATATTGCATTGCGATATTTCTAAAGGCGGGCAATCTATCATTGCTGCAATGTTGCTGCAATCTTGCTATAGGATGGGTATGAGATAGGAAAATCTCTTTTGCTCCGCCACTACCGGATATATATTTTATACGTTGCGTACGTATGCTGCCTGCCTGCAGAATGTAAAGCGAATCCTTGGCTTAAACAGCATCGCGATACATGCGAGTCTGCGACGCATTTATGGACCTTCCAACCGTCCGCCCCGTTGCATCGCCTCGCAGAATACAGCATAATGTACCGGCGGTAGTGGTCCGGTATTTCGCGGTTGTGTAACGGCAAAATAAACCAGTAGAGCTTTTGCCGCTTCCGTTTTATATCCCACATCGCTTTTATGTCGCCCGCTACATCAAGAACGTATTCGACTATTTAGTTTAACGCCACGCACTATAAGATATACGTACGTTACTCGTATTGCGGGTGCAAGATTTTTACCGATTAAAAAGTTACGTTTAAACGTAATTACGACGATAATCGGAGCAACATCGTTCACTTTGTATTAGCGTCAACATAAATAATTTAAACAGACATATGTAAAATTCAAGTGAAACTTTTTGAAACTTTAATAAGTTTAAAAAACTTAACTATAACTTTTTAATAAATATTAACAAATGTTTTATCACAACAATCATACACATTTGAAATGTAAATAATTAAATCGGATACTGTATTAAATTTCAATGATGTACAAGAAACATTGTTAATGTAAATCATGACAATAAAATTTGTCATGATTCTCCATGATGTGAAAAAATTGTGACAGAATTATTCTGAAAATGATGGTAATCTGTAGCCCATTAAAGAACGATAAAATTTACATTCTAAATACTCGAAATATTTATACTCTGCAAAATAAAATTATATATTATTAAACTTTAAACTTTGAAAAATATTAAACATGACATACTGTCTTTTTTATAAGCAGTTTCAAGAATAATAACAATTATAATTACTCTCCATAATTCAATCTGACATTTAAAAATTCAAACAATTTTTCAATTTTAAATTATTCGCTAGACGTAAAATGAAAGGAATTGGATTCCCTCTCTAAATGTTGATAGCAAAGATTGACTAAGTGACATCGTATTTCGTAGCGACAGTGAAACTCAAGCATTTGCGACCAGTGATTCGAAACAAAGTTGATTTTTACCAAAATAAGTGAATCGCGGTTTTTACTATTTTTAGCCTTTATTTCAATATGTTGTAATGTAAGTAAAAAATTATTTTCATTATAATAGATATAAAAAATTCAGAACAGACTCACATTTAAGATAAGAGAATGCTCTGCAGAGGAAGTTATGTCTTCTTTACGCGAGAGCAATCAAGATTTATTTTACGGCGAAGAGATTGAAGATGAGCGAGATAACAAGGAAAATGTCGACGAAGATTTAACTCATAAGCAAGTTTATTTATATACAGAGAGTAGCTTAATAGGCTATGCGTGACAGTTTACTACTTGAAGAGAACATACTCACGTGTTATAATAAGTTAGACAAAATGCAAACGATATACTTATAGAAAGTGCAAATAAAAAATTTTTATTGCTGTATTTCAAAAAGCAGTTTGTGAGGAGCAAACACACCGCGCACAATTTTTTAAAAAACGTACAGTATTATACATGTTACAAACATATTTCTTTTTTCAAACAATGTAAAAGTAAACATTTTTGAAATAGAATGCTAACTTTTTTGCTTTTGATAATAAAAAAGGAAAAACAATAGTTTTTTCCCTTTATACCATCTTTTTTACCTATTTTCTAAAAATTACCGATTTTTATTATCAAATATTTCTAATTATACTTTTGTAGCAGGCACTATAACTCTACTTTTTTCCTCGTAAGTACTAACCTTGGATATTTGCAGATAAAAGAATTTTTTTAATGCATGTATAAAAAAGTTATGAATTTTTTATTGTAACAATGCATTTTGCCAGTTTTGCTTCAAATTCGGACATGTAAAAAAAGTAAAAAAGTTTTGGGTCATATAATTGTACAATTGTGTTTCTAAATGTTAAAAAAGTTTACCAGATTTTTTTCATATTTTCTAGAATCCAAAAACCATTTGGAAAATACATTCAACTAGTGATTCGGTTGGTTTGATTAATGTGAACAGTGAAAAAGGTTGAATTACAGAGAGTTAATAATACAAGAGATACTTTTGAAATATTTAGTTTATTTATATGTAACTTTGATCATTCCTGGTATGATTTCATATTTTGATATTAATTATATGAATAACGTTGATAAAGAATATTAAATATCACCAAAAATATTAAATTTTATAAAAATATTTAACGATTAAAAACTATATTATAATCTTTAAATTCCAAAAAAACAAAATTTAAAAAAAATTTATTTCATTAAAATATAAAGATTACCTAAATAATGTTAATAATGTTAATTTAGTTCATATTTTAATTTAATTAATTTTTATGTCTGGATTATTATAAAAATATGTAAAAAGTAATTGTTGATTGTTACATTTACAGAATTTTCATTGATCACAATATTAGCGTAATAGCGGCTACAAACCAAACGTGTAGGTTAAATAACAAATAATCAGATTTCACATTCATCCCATATATAGTAAATTTACTATAAAATATTCGTAATTTAAAGTTAAAAATAATATTGATATAATTTTTGTTACGATTATAATTAATTAATTATTTGTAATTTCTAAATATAATAAAAAATTTAATAAATAATAAAATTATTACTGAAAAATAAATTTTTAATACAAGCATACATTTTATTACCAAAGAGTCTGACTTCTTTGTTTTCAAAGAATTATACATATTTCTAATTTTTACAATCTCATCCGAATTTTTTTTTTGTATAAAGAAACATAATTATTTACGATGCGTTTAATAAAAATAATCAGAATTTTCTTTTTTATTTAAACGTATTGCAATACTTTGATTTCCCATTGTCATAATTATTCATGTTGACCCTATAAAAAAGTTAGAGAAAGAATGTTACAATCTGTATTCTTCTTTACGCGTTTCAATAATTTTTCACTAAATCAATTATATCTAAATATTGCAAAAGCATACTCTTTGAATATAAATAAATAACTCCATATAATATTATAATTATTCTTAATAAGATAAGTTAGAGAAGATGTAATTTTACCATGTTATGGCATTAAGCAACGAAAAATTAATATAATATTCTTAAGACTTTTATTTATTCATACAAATAAAATAATTAAAATGTTGACATTTTCCAAATTTTTGAAAAAAAAAAATTAGTTGAATCTTGCAAAACTGGCATCTTTCCCACCCTATATGGGTAAGATGCCATCTCCTATGAAGGAAAATCTTGCAATTATTTAATTAGTATGGCGTAATAAAAATTTGCAGGTTATTCTTATCTATAGTAAATAAACAAGTTTTAATTATAAAAAACACAAAAATAAGTAATAAGATAAAATGTAGATGGGCAAATTTGGGAAACAACTTCTTATACTTTTATGGTTTTAAACAGCATTTTACAAATTTAAAATGTTTAGAATTATATAAAGTTTAGAATTATATAAAGAACCTAAAATTTTAATTTTTTTAACCATTTTAATAAGGGCGTCAAACTCGAATACTTATGTTTTGTATAAACAAACATTTTATCCCTAAGTGAAGTTGAAAGATGTGACTGCAACTTGTATGTATACATTTTATATAGCACAGATCTCTCAGGGATGTCTGTAGGATATTCAAGGATGTTCGTACGTCCTAAGAATGTCTGTGGGACATTCTTTGGATAAAGTATACTGTCGAGATATAATGATTTCACAAAATATTATCTAATATTATTAACTATGAAACTTTCTAGAAACATGGTTTAAAATAGTGTAACAGTTTCTTGATTTTAAAGTAAGCATCGAACCACAGAGTTCAACTATTATACGTCATTAAATATTCTATAAAAAGCATATTTTGCGACTTATCTTTCTGTACTTTTACCGATCTTCCAAATGTTTACCGATTCTTATTAGCATTGGAATTTTCCTTTATAGTTATAGCTTTTCAATAGTTTAGTGTATACTTATGCACGTTCAATTTAATTAATCTCTAATTTATGGAAAACCCATAATCGAAGTGGCCCAACTGGCATCTTCCCCCGATTTACCTTACATTTATTATTACTTAATACTAGCAAAATTTAAAATAAAATATATCGCCATTGCTGACAAACCACGCTTTCTCGCGACATTACATCATCTATTTCACGATACATCAACCCGCTACGCGAATATATTATTCTCGCGCGCGCGATGCCGGAAAGTTGTTGCGCGCTTCCGAATTTACATATCTTCCCGTCGGGCCAATTTTTCAATTCGCGCATCTTATCGCGTGTTCACGGCCGTCGCAATCTAGCCCATCCTCACCAGTTTATTTACCCCTGACATACAATCGAGAACATTTTCTTATGATATCTGCGATGCGTTGTGAAACTTAAAAAAAATTACAAAGCATAAGCAAAATTAATTTTTTAATTAATGTAGTACATGCATGTATAGAAGTTGAAGATTTTTTGAGTTGCTAAATAACATGCAACAAAGGTCATTTTAAACAAAAATTTTAAATTAACTAGTATAATTGTAAGTTAATATACGTATAAACAAATTTTTCTTTAATACATTTCCAGAAAATATAATATTTTAATGTTATTTTAATGTAATTTTTAAACTAAATTTTTTACTTAATTTTGACTTTATGTTTACAATTGTTTATAAATATAAATTTTTTAATATAAACTTTATACATATATATAAAAAACAGAATAATTTTGAAAATTATTTCTATTCTAAAGTAATTCAATATATTTTTACTTATTATATCTTCACTATACTTCTACTTATAACATCTTTAAAAATTAAGTATTTTCTGATCAGTTATTCAAAATTTAAGATAGTTTCAATTGTATTTTATGCTTTTTGTTATAAAAATTGTAGTGCAATTATTAGTATTATTACTAGTATAGAATACAGAATCATAGATACTTATTTAATAATTTATGATCTCTATTATAAACAAAATTTTAATGTAACTGCAAATTGTTGTAAATTGTTTTTAAACGACAAAATCATTCTTTATGTAATTCATCTCAAATGTTAAAATAAAAAAAATGAGAGTTTTCGTAATACGTTATATAGATATTATATTAAAACAATTATTATATGTATATGTTACATTCAATTAGAAAAATAAACTTACATTTGTTTTTGAATATTTGTTTACATGTTACAATAATCATAATGTTTTCTTTTGATATACAAACTTTATATTAAATAATTTATATTTGAAAAATTATTGTAAACATAAAATCACAATTAAGTTAAAAATGTGTTTTAAAAATTTTCTTGTAAATATAATATTTACAATAAATTACATTTAGTAATATTTTTCTCTTAAGTATATGTAATAAAAGAGAAAATGTACAGTACCGGCCAAAATTATATCACCTTTCAATTTTTGGAGCATAACTTTTATCGAAGTGTATCGAACGCACTCAAAATTTTATGGTAAACACTTGATCAAAGATATATCTTGTATATAAAGTGTAATGAAATTTGACAACATATACTATGATCTTTAAATTTTTATTAATTCTTTTTATAGTTGTACTTTTGTGCTTTTTTTGTTTTTCGTGTCACAATCATCAATTTTATCATCATAACCTAGTTTTAGCAGTTAAATTTAATATTCTACATTATTTATATTTGTTATGACTGAAAATTAATTATGATTAAAATTTTACATATTTTGGAAATTTCAAATAAAAATGATTTTTTACACGTTGCTGTTTTCATTATTTAATAAAAAGTTATTATTTACGTAAGTTATACTTATCATCAAAATATATTATGATTTAATAGAGATTCGTGCCTTTTAAAATAAGTCATACTCAACAATAATCAAAAGGTGATATAATTTTGGCCAGTACTGTACGTTAGTTTGCAAAAATGTTAGTTAATTTTTCACTTTTATTTAAAATAAATTTTGCATCTTATTTAGCAACCTCTAAAACAGAATCTCCAACTTTGATATATGTATGTACTGAATTAAATAAAAGATTAATTTTGTGTATTTTTTAAGTTTAGACCACTGTGTGACGGCGATTATTTACCGCGCGACATTTACTGGGCTCACTCGTTTACAGACTCTCCCAGATAAAGCGCCATTACTGCGATAATGGGCTTCGTTGGCCACGTACATTTTCCACCGGTGGTGGTCTTGTAACACGAAATAAGGGTGCTTTACACTTCTTTCTGCGCGTTCTCCGTCTCCTCGCGAAATATACCGTTCGATTTACCTATTCGGTTTATCGACGACGGCGCAGCGAGCCTCCACAGTCCCATGTATTGAGCGAACGTGAAACCGTACAGTGATCTATGGGATTTGCATGCTCGTGTGCGTGCGTACGTACATGCATGCGCACGGCCACGAGCTGTTTAGTAGCGTTGCGAGCGAACGCCACGCGGCCTTCTGCCCTTACCCGCCTAGCCGGCGAGCAGTTCTCGAGATTTGTTGCTTGACATTGAGAAAGTGGCGTTCGCGGCTGGTAACAGTGTATATAACCCCCTGCCAATGCACCGAGTCGACAGCTCTCGCGGCAACAATCGCCCACCGGGAAATATGCACTCCGTAGTGTGTGTAACCTACCGCGGGACCTCCACCTTCGCCGAGACTCGATCGCGCCCAGGTCACGTACTCGCGTTAATCCCCACTGCGATGGGCTGGAGCTGGGATTTAAGATCCCAGTGTCGGACCCGGTGCCCGGTGCTGTACTCGGACACTTGAAAAGCGGCAGAGTCTTATGCAAACACCTCGAAATGATCTTACTGAGAAAAAAAGGGTCTCCCTCCAGGATTGTCTCGTCCCCAGACGTGTGCGGAGTCTGTCTTTTCTCGACCGAAAGTGTTCGATGAAGTTACGAAAGGGAAAACAAAGGGCACTCGACAACGGAGGGAAGCATCGTCTGTGCCGGCACGTGACGGTCGTTTCCACGTTTTACACGTGCCGTGCCTCTCTCGCGGCATGACCATGTATACCATGTCCGGCGAAGGACGCGTGTAGCGTTATACGATCCATGAGATTAATACCTCACGACGGGTGTTGCATCTCCGCATAAAGCCAACCTCTGTGCAAGGGGTCAACGTCACTCAGCGAAACCTGTTGTTTGTACTAGTCACTAGAGGAATGCGAATCAAATCAAACATCTGTGAGATCAAATCGAATCGAATTTTTGATAGCGCGCTCGAAAGTGAATTCGAATCAATTTTCTCGGCTTTACATTACTCGCTAATTTAAATAAAGTATTTTCAACGTTACAGATTATTTTTAATAAATAAGAAAATTAATCGTAAGTATTTTCGAAAATAATTAAAATGAAACGTGCTAAGTAAAAACTTACGACAGATGCAATAAATAACAAGTGTGATGGTATTACACTGACAAGTGAACATTGAGCACATACGACTTTAACCTACAGTAATATTTACTGTAGAGTAACCGTTTGTAGTAAAATTGTTGAACAAACTATGGAAAAATAGTAACGCAAATGTATGAAAAATTAATGGAAAAATTGAACCGACTGAGATTCGAACTCGGAATTTTTCGTTCTCATTTCTAACACTTATTCTTAACATTCCTGCACTACTGCTCCATTGTTATTATTCTGATTGTACTTAATAGACTATACATAAATTGAAAGTATGTAATTGTCATAATTCATTTCTCTAGTAGCAATTTGCTGTAAAACTGCTGCAAATCTTGCAGCAGATCTTGACAAATTCTGTCAGCAGCACTTTATGATCTGCTTCCTCATTCTGCTCAAGTCCTCCGAAAGATTCTAAGATAGATCCTTGCAAGAAATTTGTACGTACCTGCTGCGAGAATTGCAGCATTCCGTTTACAAACTGCAATTAGGGGAAGAATCTGCTACAATTAAGTTTGATTTCTGCAGCAAGAGTATCTGCAAACAGTTCATTTGCATGTATATTGCACGAATCTTGTTGATAGACTGTCAGCTGACTGCCAATAGAACCATATTCTAGAGAATAATCTTTTGCACATCCAACTCAATTTTGCTGCATTTAACAGCACGCAGTTTATAGTGAAATAACACCTTAACTATAATTACACAATTATAAGACTTTACTACAATCCTAATAAAATTTCCTGCAGAGCAGGAAATTTTATTAGAGTTGTAGTACAGTCTTATAATTGTGTAATTATAGTTGAGGTGTTATTTCACTATGAACTAATAGTTGCAAAAATATTGTTGTCACCAACTATTTCAGAGTTATTGCAACTAAAGCTTCAGTTACAACAACTGTACACTAAGAAAAATTATCTAATTATATTAACAAAATTTACGTGATTGAGTGTTTCGGGTGAAACCAAGCGGAATTTCTGGTTATTGTAATAAACTCTGCTTAGTATAATCAGAATGTTTGATAGATTTTACTATAATCTGGTAGTTCCTGCAAGATTTCTGATTCGTCCGTTTTTGAACAGACGTATTGGTCTATTAAATATCTATAAATGATGCAATAAGACTCTTTTTCCAGTGTAAAATAGTTGATTGAACTATATACATTAATTCTACATATAAAACTTGTATAGTTATTATTTTTATAGTTGCCACCGCTATATAAATTTTTCTCTGAATGTGTGAAACATTGAAACAAATTTACAAAGACAATTGTCTATCATGTACACTTTTTAAATGGTTTATAAGATTTAGAAACGGTTCAGAAAAGTGTTTGTAATCGACAAGCATGGGAATCAGGCATGGGAATTGACTGATGCAAGATCGGTCGCGCAAATATAAATAAAACAATCAAAGTAAGATCGATTCAAAATTGAGTCATCGGTAAATTGAAATTCTAGAATTATGTGAATTCGAAATATTCGTACAGCTCCACTAGCCTATATTACGTGTTCTTGGACGTGCAAAACACAATCGCCGCTCTGAAACCGCAGCACTCGTCACCGGCTTATTTTATTTTCCAAACGAGCGTTTCTGCTCGCGGAAGTAACTGGACAACCTTCCAGTGAATTTTACAGCTCCGCCCGAAGGAAATCGAATATCCGGCGTACTCGCGTACGAATTGTGAGCTGAAGTGTCGTCAACAGGAGTTTACGGCTGTTTCTACATCTCCAATTAAGTCGAGTGTTCGTATTGTGCGTTCACCGATCGAAACGGCCTTACATATATCGTCGTATGTATCGCGAGCACGTTCAAAATTGGTCCCGCTTAATGTTATCGCGCGTTGCGCGCTCGACAGTACGAATAAAATTCTACCGCTGGTTTGCGCCAGGGCAATACGCGCAAAATCGTAGTTAGCGGTTTTCCTTCATGTTATTTTACCCTTTACGGCGCCCTTCCTGCTTCCCTTTTCATTTCCTCTTTAGAGAGCGCAGGATGCAACTTTGAATTTCCGCAATCGCGGTGAACATGCTGACAAATATATGAAAATGGTTTTACGTTTGATTCCACGGTTGATTTTAATGTAAATATAGAATTTATTTTGCGAAAATTCCGAGCACACGCATTAATTAAATTTCCCACACATGAAATGTTGAGTGAAATAATAGTACAAGTTAATGAAAAAGATATATTTTAATTTTCGCATTGAATTATTTTAAGGTAAACGTACAATTTTAAACTTTCTCTCGTTTTTTTATAATATCGTAAAACGTTAATCGCATTTGTGAGAATCTGATATTAAAATTCAATTATTAACTTGAAACTAATTAAAAGAAAATTATAGTAAGCAGAGATGTTTAGTTCTCGTTGCGTATCTGCAGGCATATTTTTAAAATAACTCGGCGCTTTACTGATCAATTAGCATACATCCAGTTAATTCATTAATACATTAATCCGAACTATAACAATCCTCGCCAATTGTGGAAACGATGATAAACTCCAAGGGATATTGAGATATGCTCCGATCCGATTTACCACAAGAGCCATCGCTTTATTTGTGAATATTTCAGCAAAGCGCATCATCCAACACCGCAAATGTGATCCACCGATTGCACTAACGCGAAGACCAACAAACACAAGTTGCAACAATGGCTATTATATTAAGGCAACCAGAAAGTAATGTTTTTTTTTTTATAAATAATACGAACAATATGTAGTTTTGTTAATAGTTTTATTCAGTAATATAATCGTCATCATTTTCTGTGATGGTTTACTTACTTCTTAACTTTTAATTCCTTTTCTAAATTAGCTCACCAACTTTGATTCAAAAAATGTAGATAAAGTGAATTCGAACATCACTTGCTCTTACAAAGTTTAACCTTGTAAGAAGTGCTCCTCCAGTGGTCGGGAAAAAATGATAATTCGGTGGTGTAAAAAAAAACGTTAAAAAGGGAATATTTCTCATTCTAATATTTTGTTACGATTAAGCATTGTCATATTATAAAATCAAAGTCAGTTAACTTCATCAAAAAAGGAATTAAAAAATTAATAAATAAGTGGGCAAACATAAAAAATTATTATTAAACAAATAATAAACCTTTTGCAACATATGTAAATAGGGAGCAAAAAATCGTTGTAATTGAGAAAACTTCGTTAAAAGATTATGCATAGGTCTTGACTTTTGACCCCCTCCTATTTTGTCTCGATGGAGCTAGCAATAACGTTCTTAGATATCTATTGGCAAAAACAAAATTGTATTATATTCTATATACTTTAATCTTATTTTAAAATACACAAAAAAGTTATAGCATTGAATCCAGAAATCTTTTCTGTGAGTGTGCACTGTTTAATAAATTATATTAAGAAAATTACATATTATTTTACAAATTACTTTCCAGTCTTCCGACTAATGTCTACCTCAATCATTCGGTATTAATTAATTCGCAAATTGCAATCATATTCTTTAATGAGAAATACACTTACATGCTAAAAAAATTTGTCTTCTCATTGAAAAATCATTAGAATCTTAAGTTCATATTTAATGGTAACAGAAAAGTTTAGGTTTTAACGAAAAATGCGAGCGTAAACTGTGCACCAAAATGTTCCCTTAATATCAAATGTTTGAAAAAACTGCGATATTCTTTTTTGTTTTAAAAGGGTCTGTCTGTAGCGTAGCGTGAAAACATATTCAAAAGCGTGCTTGCATCCTTGTATTATGACATACATACATACACTCACTTTCCTTCTGTTTCTCTCTGCGATGTTGGTGGCGGTTTACACCGGGATTTTTTTCTCGCGGATCTACTCCGAGATGAGGGATAGTGAGATTACGATAGGGCAATGCGCGTGAAAGCGGTCGAGCGTGGCTTTTCTACCGCACATGACAATTACCGCTGGATGTATAAAAAAAAAAAGAGCAAGAGGAGAAAGAGTCTGTCGGTATAAAAACACGGAGGCACAATGGCTCAGAGAGAAAAAGAGAGAGAGAGAGAGAGAGATAATAGCTAGACGTTCGTGTTTTACGAGTTGTGCGCGAGTGTATGTAGGTGCATTCGCGAGTGCTGACGCGTTTATTACGCACGCGTTTATTACGCAGAGGCCCGACGGTTTCTTTAAAGCAAAGTTGGTATTTACCCGTTATGAGCCCCCTCGGTTTTTAGGTCAACGTCTTTCGCCGGTATAACAGCCCGCCGCGGTCATTCGCGAGAATTCGCGGCGTCCTCGTGAGCTGAGGCTCCTTGGAGGCTTCGATCAGTGGCCAAATTGCAATGTAAGTAAGAAGAATTAACATATCGCGCTTTAACACGCAAATTAACTCTCCCGACGATCAGTTTCGCGCTTCGTGCCATTTCGCGCGAGATAAAACGTCGATTATGCTTGCCTCTTCGCGGTTTCCATTTCAGTGAAAACTCCAAGTGAATCGTTAATAATCTCTGTGCATTGTTGCATGTAAGAAAGATAAGATTTTTTTTCCCCCAACCGTTTTACACGGTGCCCTGTACTTTATGCGGTGCCGTTAATGTACTGCAATCGAGATAGAACTTTATGACTGGGATATTTTGTTTGTCTTGCGCCTTATCACCACAAACGTGCAGTTTCACTTCCCTCTTACATGACATTAGACGATTAAACTCGCTCTCAGAAGTTCCATATTACTGAGTGTCGTGACGTCACACCATTAGCTCCCGCGCCCACAATCAGTTCCACGCGAGATACAATTTAATGGGAAAAGTTACGGATTTGCGCCCTGCCCCGCGCCCGGAACGCGATCGTCGTTGTCGCTCGTCTTCTCGTACCGCGGACGAGTAGTTTCGCGTGACGCGATTCTTTCGCTGGGTCAAATCAAATTTACTTCTTGCAATCCTGCTTAACGTCTGTCTCGCGAAAAAAAGGCGTAAAAGTCTGGTTTCTTACAATCCGCCGGGTGAGAATTCGCCCGAGTCATCGCGGAGGAATTGAACGTCCGCGCGCATAGATCATCTCGCTCTTGACTTTTCATGATCTGTCGGGTTCACAGGCTTTTCCCTCGCACGAGATTGTCTCGTGAAAAAGATGGTTTAGTATTGTCTTTATTAATGACGGCCTTAAGACAACGCTAATACGGTTTTTATCGAGACAATCTTCAAACTTGAATTCTGTAGCCCCTCTTTTATCTCCGCTCACAATTGGACTGATAATTTTAGCATAGTCGTTACATCCACGCGATCGCTATGATCGTTCCCACACGAGCGTCGTTATAAATAAAAGACCGTCTTCGGTGAATAGGTTTTTTTTTTCATTTTAACTGTTTCTTATCTGGTGAAACATGTGTCCCAAGCCTTCAAAAATTCATATCTTCCACAAACATGAAGATGGCAATTTCTTCCTGGACTTTGCAATGAAAGAACTCTTCATAAAAAATTCCACACCATTGATTTGCATACCTCGTCAAATATTTGTAAAATAAGATGAAAATAAGAAACGCATATATATCTTTCACAAAAATTGAGACAATTAGTTTTTTTCTCACTTTAAAAGTTTACGTAAGGATTAAATAAAAATATCACTACTTATTTCAAAATGACAGATACAATGTAACGGATCAAAATGTTAAATTTTGTTGTTTAATACGTTTAATAAATTCATGTTTTTTAGATCGTTAATGACAAATCCGCAGTAAAAACTAAAAATGGCGAATTTAATATTGGCGGACCAAAATATTGAATTTTGTTGTATTTTTATCCGCCTTTTAAAATTTTAAAATTTTGATTATTAATTCAAAATCTTGAAAATCTATAATATTAATTTACATATGAATACAAAATTTAGTATTTTAGTAAGACTTCGATACTATCGTAGAATTAGAGTAACTAAAAAAAGTCAAACATGAAAAGGTTAATTAGCAGAAAATTAGCACTTAAATACATACTTTTATTTTCCGGTTTCTCATTAGACATCATAAGTCGTTTGTGCCCGTCATTAATTTTTATCATTTTTATAAATATGCAAAATCAAATTGTTTTTACAATAAGATATATTACATTTACATTTTAAACACTGCATTTTATTATTGATATTGCGTTACAAAAATTTACAATTAATTAAAAAACATTAAAAACATTAAACAGAAATAACAATTAAATTAAATTAAAAAATGACCGAGAAGTGTGTCAACATATTTAAAAATTAAAACTAAAATTTCAATATTTTATAATAACTTGTACAATTTTTGTAATACATAAACGAGAATTAGTAGAACATAAGAAAAAAATAAACAGAGAAGTTTTATTGTAGAAAAGGTAATCACTCTGCACAAGATGGATCATTCACATATTGGGGTGAATTTTCAATGCGTCCTAGTCGAAGAACATACATGAACTGAGTCCCCTAGATGATAAACTTCTTTTTAGAGGGGAAAAGATAAAAACGGTTGTTTACTCAAGTGTTT
This sequence comes from Solenopsis invicta, assembly GCF_016802725.1. NCBI lineage: Eukaryota > Metazoa > Arthropoda > Insecta > Hymenoptera > Formicidae > Solenopsis > Solenopsis invicta. The sequence goes on along the minus strand of NC_052670.1, from coordinate 14,997,807 downwards.
TTAATATTTTACACAAAAGAAATACGTAGGGCTTAAAATATCCAGAGGGATGGAATTAAATATTAATTATTCACCATATAACAGTTTTTGTATACGGTGGCAGTGATAATTTATATCTTCAACGTGGGGACACGACTCCAATTATCTTTCTCGTAAATCATTTACGAAGAATAACATAATATATAAATCAAAATTATTACACTGAAAAAAGAATCTTATTGCATCAATTGGAAGTAGATTTAACTAGTATGTTTAAAAACGGATAAATCAGAAGTCTTGTAGAAAATATCAAATGATGTAGTAAAGTCTGTCAAACATTCTAAGAATAAAATCTACTCTCTAATATAGAATCAATGTATTGTTCACTGAAAAACAGTGAACAGCCTGATTTACCAGCCAGAGTAATATACTTATAACTATATCAATCAGTGGTAGATACACTGCCTTTCAATGATCATATATTAATTCCGATCGGTGAGAGTACCCTCTTAAGCGGTATCATTGAATAACCACAATCACAGTTATAAGTATAGCGCTGTAAATCAATAAGATCTCACTGATTCAATTTCAGAGAGTAGAGTCCTATTATTATAAGCAGAAATTCTGCTTGGTTTCATTAAAATCAAAACACACTCAATCATACACGCCTTGTTGACATAACCGAATCATTTTTCTCCGGTGTACAAACTCCATCAAGTTAGAAGTATCAGCGTTGAGCCGAGAGTATCTGAAAGCAAAAAAAAAAAAAAATGTGCAGGCACTAACTTTTTTCATATCATACAGATAAAACTGCGCGTAAAGAGGGAAATTACGACCGCCCATAGCGCCGTCGAGCTTCTACACACATTTCCCGTATCCTAGCGATTTGCATTAGGACCGTTTAACGCCTAAGTAAAAGTTGGTACATTTTCCTGCTCGAGGTAATCCACTTCACTGAATCTGCGCGCGGAAGAAAATTCGCAACCGACGACCTGCAAAATATTATGGCACAGCCATCTGACTCTTACAATGCACTGTAACACTCCCATCTATAATACGCGCCATTGATTTTTTACGCGACTAATGCTCGCAGTGCAAGAATGTATTTTTGAGAATCGACGATACTTATAAAACGACACGCGAGAAATAGCTACTCGTTATCGATATCACCTCACCTATTCGGAAAACAATGCGTACGTGTCGTCGACATTGTCCACGAGGAAATACGTGAGGCTGGCCGAGATAGCGCGCTACCTCATCGATATTTCACATTTAAAGCTCCACTCGGTCGTGCATAATTTCATTTTTAATTCGTGACTGTTAAAAAATTGCAAACTCGGTTATTTCGTGCATACAGGCAAGCATGAATCATACATCCGTCCGCACGCTCTCTTTCCAATGGTTCAAATTTGATTTCTGATCTTGACGGTCGTAAGACCATGGAAATCATACAAAATGCATTGAATAACAAATATAAGTGTACCGAGAGAATTCTTGTCTCAAAGTATTGTCATTCAAAAAGTCGTTGAATGTAAATTTGTATGCAGAAAGCAGCTCCGTACGCATTCACGATTTAGTGAAAAATTCAGAATATGCTTTATGAATTACTTTTGTCCTAATTTAACTTTCACCTCGACGACGAAAATAAACATCTATCGCGAAAAGATTGTTTTTTTTTGTAAGTTAATGATACGAAAGATAAAACAGTACTTTTAGTATCTATCTTAATAAATATAAAATACAATCAAAAATAAAATACACTGGAAAATCCTCGTTAATACCTCGACAATACATAGATCTTCTAAAGCGACATCTCTTTATTTCTCGGAAACTGAATATTGTATTTTAATAATATTGATAAAGACATGATCTACTATATTGTATAGGAAAAAATAACTTTGTGCTTTTAACAAAAGCTGTTTAGTCGAGGCATTTTTTAATTACGACCAAACATTTTGTTTCATACAACAAGCGATTTGGTTGCTTCTACAAAATACATGTAAATTAAAAAAAATTATTATTTACGTTAACCAAATAGTTTTGTTCGGTATATTTTAATCAAATTATTTATTGCTACAACAAAACATTTTTCTTAGTGTAAGTAAAATAATTATAGAAATAAAAATTTATAATTCATGCATCCATATAGTTTTTTTTTACATAAAATCTATTAAAAACAGAAAATCTATTAAAAACAAATTCTTCAAAAGCCAAAAATAAAATTCGATGCTTTTCTCGCAAATTACATAGTCTAAACAATACACTGAAAAAGACTAATAATAATGATTAAATGTATAGGGAATAGTAGCAATTAAATATTTGGTCAATGTAACCAAAAATAATTTTACTTTTCTAAATATTTAGTAACTTACACTAGATCTGATAATATTTACTGAACATTTAGAAACATAAAATTATTTCTGGTTATATTGATAATATATTTAATTGATATTATTTCACTATACATTTGGTAGTTGTAACCAGACTTTTTTTCAGTGTAGTAAGTATTATTGATGATAATAAATTAATAAAGATTAGACTCTTTAGAAAAAGAATCAATAACCTTGTGAGTTTCATTGATTTATGTACTAATCGTAAAATCTATAATAAAATGAGATAAAAAGAAAAATACATATATATTTTCTATAAAAATTAAGAGAACGAGTTCTTTCTTTAGTAGACTCATTTCAAAAGTCTACTAAAAACTATATAAAAAAAATTGTCACTTAATTTGAAGTAGCGGATCAAAATATTAAATTTTGTTAGAATTAATTGAAACTCATTTCCCAAAAGTTCAATATTTTGAAATTTTGACTACAGATTCGTAGTCAGCGATCGTAGTAACCTTTAGTAGGGCGTAAATTAAATGCTAATTATTTCTATAAAAAAATCAGGCACGAAAAAGTTAAGGTAAGCTTAAAAAGTGCGCACGCATGAAAAGTGTATGAACATTCAATTACAACTTATTCTAATAATACGCTTCACATTTAATATTTCTATATTGTGGAAAACTACATTTAAAATAGTTTCCATGCTAGTTTTTTCTGTAACAATATTTTGTTATTTAATCATTACAAAATAACTTTAAAAAAAAAAGATGCAATCTTTGCCATGAAATATACATCTGCCATCTGTGTTTTTAAATTCTATTACGTCATCATTAATTTAATATAAAGTTTGTCGTATAAGCAACTTACGGTGCTAATTTACTCTACTGTCAAGGTAGATTGATAGGGTAAATGCGTGCAGTAAATGAATTACGAGCATGTTGCACTGTAGTATGAAGTACAAACGTGCTACAATAGAGCATGTTCGTATTTCACTTACTATAAAAAACTATATTAACACAGAATAGGTTCCTGATGTGAAAAATGTAGAGAAAGATTCTCTCTATTGTTAATGTTAATATTTAACCACAATTGTGTTTAATTATAGTTGTTTACAAAGTCACATGCCGAAATTGTGCCGAGCCCCGGTCTTCCTTATTCACTTTATTATAATAACAGCGATGTGTGTTATCGAAATGTAATAACTTTCAAAAGTTGTTACATTTAATAGCGGAACAGCTTTAAAAGTTGGTCTTACCAGCAGATGTTGAGATTTTTCTTCTACGCTTCCTATACTCTTTTGGAGCATAAAAATATTACTTATATCATGAGTATCAGTAAGCCTCGTATTAACCGTGGAAACTTTGAAGCTTTTTTGTACTTTCAAAAAGTGTAAAAAGGTAGCGATGCGGAAGAGAACAATTCTGACTCGTTCTAATCGCCGCACTTTAACGTAACGGGCAGAGCTTAAGCGTACGCTTTTCGAGCGGGTTATACAATATTGAGTATTTGAAGCGGAGTCTTATAATATCGATTTTCCCAATTTCTCGTAAAAATACTATCTCTCGTTGGAAATTGCAATTCATTTTTAATCATAGCATTTTTTATTCTAAAAGGAAATGTAATACATCTCAAGAAAGATGTCAAAAGTACTTTATTAACAAGCTTCGGGAAAAAGAAACTTGAAAAAGAAAAGTAGATTTATATTCTAAATAAAAAGGTAGAAAGCATTTTTTGTCGAAATAAAGTGTATATAAAAATTAATTAAACTACATTTAGCGTTTAAACATATCATGATTTATTTCAATTAATAGTTTAATATTATTTTATTTATTATAATATTAGGAATTTAAGAATGGAAAATTTAAGGATGCAAGACACAAATTGTTCATTAGTTTATTTATGCGTTTTACTTATGCAGGGGATGTAGAAATTCTTTCTGACGTTCTCACGAGTGAAAAAGAATTCATCCAGAATTTGCCGATACAATAAAGAACGCCGTCGAGCCGATCGTCGTATTTGTCACAGTTACTGCACGAAAAGATGTGAAACAGATCGCGACATTTACCGCAATGTTGACTCCAGTGAATTTACATGCCCAGTGCACCAAGCGAAAACCAATAATGATCGTGGTTAGCGACTTCAAGATAGGGCTCCCCGCCACTCTGCCAGCCCACCATTCAGCCCCAAGAAGGCAATAATGTCATTATGAGGAGGCGGGCAAGGAAATGGTCCGTAAATGTTCAGATACCTCCGCCGTTTAGGCTATCATCCTTTCCTCCTTCTTTCTCTTTCTCTCTCTTTTTCCCCCGTGTCTTCCTTTTTCTCCTACTTTCCGACGATGATATCATGGAAGCTGCCTTGTCTCGTTTCAATGGACCTCCTTGCACATTTTCGTAGGATAATGATTGCTTCCCCTCGAATCCTCAGCAGTTGTCGGTCGAACGAACTCATAGCCTTTCTGTGATGATGTTCAGGAAATTGTACGGGGGATAACGATTCGCTTCTTATCGAAAAGGATGTCCTTTCTAAAAAGATGCTCCGAAAAGAAACCCAGTGTCTTTAACCCTTAAAACTCCAACGTTGAGTTAAACTCAACGTAAAGTTCAGTCCTTCTTTCAAAATATATATGTGTACATGTTTTCTAAATTGAAATTATCTTCTGTGTTATAAGTCTGTAATTATATTATATCAATACTTAGCTTTGAGTAAGTTCCATCGAAAGTTATTGATGAACTTCATTGCCCGGTCTTCATAACAAATTCTTATTCCAAGATCATCTTAATTAATGTCTTAAGATGCTAACACGGCTCTGTAATTAATTTATGACGTTTTAAAATGATTGTATTTAAGACAATTTTAAATATAAGAACTTTGCAATTGTGTGGAAATTTTTACTCATAATATAAATCAAGCGTAACCACAACAAAATTCAATTAGTGCCAAGACCCAAGAATTGGATGGAACATTACATTTTATTCTCTTACATTCTAAAGGGTGGAACATTACATTTTATTCTCTTACATTCTAAAGGAAAGTATAAGCTTAGCAGGGTTGGGAAGTAACGCATTACATGTAATGTTTTACTGTGTTTCGTTATTTTTTTCCGGTAATGATTGTTACTTTTTTCTGTCTACGTACGATAGGTAACATTATTACATTTTTACAGTAATAATAATTTAGTCATTATTTTTATTGTTATTTTTGTATGCTGGATTGTTATATAAATTCGTTCAGCCTTTTTTACTTTTTTATTGGTCGAGACCGTTTCATTAAAAAAAAAAGGCAAAAAACCAAACAAATTTATATATTCCAATATTATCCTTATATTTCTTTTATTATCATTTATATTTGTTTAATAGATTGTGCGCTAATCGTGTGATTGGATAAAAATATTCTGATACAGTACTTTATATCTTGGGTTGCATTCCGATAGCCACTATCGGTATTGAATAATTTACATACTATAGATTTTCAGTACTCGCAGTGATTATTGGAATGCATTCTTAATAATTATATTAATATTTAATTTAAATTCTTGTAAAAATAATTATATCTACTAAAAAATTTTTTTAATTAGCAAAATTGTTAAGTAAGTTTAATATTGTAAAGAAAAGCTTGCTTTACATACAGAATAGCTTACATAATTTCAAGTTTTACTTATGATATTTTAAGTATCAAGATGTGGATGGTAAAAGTAAAATATGCATTTCTATGTAATAAATGTAATCACAATTATAATAAAGATAACTGTTTTTTAAAGATTTACTTACTATTTAGGAACACTAAAAAAATATTGTAATACAGAACATAATTTTATTCAATTAAACATTGAATCACGAGCTGTTACTAACATATGTAATTGATTTAACTAAATTATTTTCATTCAACTATATTTATTATTGCCTTTACTTTTAATCTTGTTTCTGAATTGATATTGTTATTAAATTATCAAAACGTTTCCAATTAGACTAATGATATTAATTCAACAGCATTTCTTTCTTTACGGAGCAATAACTAATAATTATAATTTGCGTGATTACAATTATAAATATATAATTGGCACCAAAAATGATTATAAATTATAGTTAAATTATGTGATTGCAATTTTAGCTCAGAGTATAATATTAATATGAGAAGAACATCAACAAGACTAGTATATTAATATTTTTCATATGATACTAATATATATATATATATGTTTGTGCGTGCGTACGTGAGTGCGTGAGTGCGTGCGTGTACATAGCATATATACATTGTAATTACAAAAAAGAAATTTATATTAAATATTAATAAAAACGTTTTATTGGTACATACATATATGCATTTCGAAAGACACAAAAAATAATTATTTAGAAATAACTTCTATTGTCATGGATAGAAAGGTACTGGATATTCGCTGTATGGTGAGATTGATATGGCATTCCATACCCATACGGCATTGCTGGTGAACTGTATTGCCCTGCTGGTGAATTGTATTGCCCTGTTGCTGAACTGTATTGCACTGCTAGTGAATTGTATTGCACTGCTGGTGGCCCATACGGCTGATACGGCATCGGTGGTGGCTGCATAAAGGAAAGTGACTGAAGGCGAAGAAAGTTCTCATATCTTGGAGAGCTTGTTCACATATCTTGGACAGCCCAATCTTCTTCGCTTTGTTTGTAGAGCTAAAATGCGTACTTTCTGAAACACAAAATGTTATTCTTATTTATAATTATGATAATGACATATACACTCAATAAAATTTGATTATGATGCTAAAATATACTTTTTTGTCAAATATGTCTTTTTTTTATACTTTGTCATCATAATCAAAATTTTTTGAATCTATTTAAAAAATGTCTTTTCTCATATTTAATATTTTATATCATATGCTCCTATTTAGTACTTACTTTTGTCAACTTTTTCAGCTTCGTTAGTTTTCTCGAACGTGAAGATTGCGGCATCTCTGCCGCTGATCTGCGATCGTCGTGTTCTTGCGATTTATGTACCCTTGGTAGTGGTGCCACTCTTAAAATTTTCCTCGTGTGGTGATCGTGCGTTTCTTGTAGCGGCGACAATAACAATGGCGATGGAAACAATTTTGTCGCCGTCCTCTTGCCATGCGACTTTTGCAACAACGCGACACCGGCGCTAATGGCGGCCGCTCTCACTTTTAACTGTAACAAAAAAAGAAGTATTGAATATACAATGTACATATTTTCTCTAAAGTGATCTTAATGCAATGTTTACTTACTTTCTCGGCCTCTTGATATTTTTGTTCTTTTTCTACTTTGTCTTTTTTAATCTTCTTTAATCTTTCTGGTTCCAAACAGACACAATACCATGTTTGTAACTTCACGACTCACGACGATCACGACTGGTCACAATTGGTCACAATCAAACACGACTCGCGCCACGCACACGCTCGTGAGAATAACGTATCCATTAGAGCTCTAGTATCTAGTGCATCAAGTTGTGATGTATTAACTCAACATAAAAAAATATTTTCACTCGAAACCACTGATATACAAAGTTTTTTGTTAGTAGATTCGCGAGATTACTAATAAGACACTCGTTTTAATATCTTTTCTTTATTTGATAATATTAATCACTTTTTGAGACAGTTTGAAAAATACATGTCTATCCTAATAATATATGTTTATCCTAAATCATAAATATATGTTATAAACAGCAAATACATTTTTCAATATTTAAGAAAATGTAATGCGCACTGTCTTTTATTTTACACACACACACGCACACGCACACACACACATACGCGCGCGTGTATTTGTGTGTATCGGGAATCGTTATTAGGAGCGTGGGAGTTGTTTATAAGCATTGGCTATAAATGACATGTAGAGCACACCTCCAAATATCTTGTGCACTTGTCATTGTTGATAGTTGGATGGTTGTATTTTTTTCGCACGCTTACATTTAGCGATAAACCATGGAAATTCAGCTATCTTTATAAATTAATAACTCGTTAACTATTACGAAAATTTTAGAAGAGTACAATATTTTTCCACTTAATTTGGTCCATTCAACCTTTAGTGTTTTTTTCAATAAAATAGTTATATCAGTATTTTGTATAATTTAGTAAAATTCGTAAACATATCCAAACGGAATTATTTCGCAGAGTCCCTCTACAAGGTGTGTTAGAAAAGTAATGAGACTGATTTTTTTGTAAGCATGAATTTTATTTTATTTTTTTACACATCAAGGTTGTCCTCTTCAAAATAGTTCCCTGGGCAGTTACAGCGATGGAGGCGTTGTTTTCAGTCTTCGTAGCAGTTCTGGAAGGCTTCTGCTGGAATACCCTTCAGCTCGTCGGTTACGCTCTTCTGGATGTTATCTAATTTTTGTGTGTAAAAAATGTGTAAAATGTTGTGTAAAAAAATGTGTAAAAATGTGTGTAAAAAATTGATGTGTAAAAAAAAAATATTATTTATGGCTAGAAAAAAATCAGTCTCATTACTTTTCTAACACACCTCGTATATTTGTGGATTTAAATACCACCGTTTTTCATATAAAAACGCCACTGATTTCTCCCAACATGTCGCATAAATCGCAAGGAAAGAATAGCTCTTTTGATGATAACCTTTTTATGATGAAGCTTCCGACATTCGATGCAACAAAACGTCACCGTACATTGTGTTACGGCGAATCGCCATTTGCATAAAACGTCATATCACACGCGCACATCTTCTTTCTTTGGTAAAGTCCCCCTTCCTGTCCAACGCTCAAAAAGTTACACGCTGAGGTAACGCTCCGGCGATTTATTTACATATAAACACGGCGTGTTACGCATAAATGTTTTATCAGCCGATTTACCTGTATCCTAAAATTTCCGAAGAGCACCGCTCTGTGACGAGTTATCAACGGGCGCTATAAATATAACGGTGATAAATACCAATGGTGGAGATAGCTGTTAACGCGACGATAAATGCCACTCGAAATTGTGCCTTTCCTTTTTTTTTTATTTTCCCCGCAGGTCCCGTGGCTGGCGTTTAAATTAACGCTGGAAAAATATTATTTTCGCGCGTGGCAAATACTCTATTTCCGCGCGAAGCACAATTAAAATAAATTACGCTTTAATTGAGACGCATGTTATATAAATCGGCGTAATAAACATTGTTTCGTATCAGAAACGGACGCTGACGTGACAAACGTGCAGCGAAGTAATATTGTGTAATCTGTAAGCATAAACGGGCGTACCTCGGTGCACGCTGCACGTAGAGATAAAGATAAATCCGACAGGGACAAAATGCACACGGGATTTTAAAAAGGAAGTGAGAAGCTAAAAAAGATAACTAGTAATTAAGTATTGAACTGATTGATTCACACACGGAAAAAAATAATTTACTAACATAGCAGATTATATGCTGCTGTAACAAAAGCTATTAGTCATTATGTGAACAGGAAAGAGATTAATTAAGAATATTAAGAATCGAGTAAGGCCTAGCTAACATTAAATAAGACTCATTTTTTAATTTGCCATTTAAAAACACGCTTTATGCCTAGAAAATGTGCTTAAAAAGTGTATCATAGGAGAAAACTGCAAGGAGAAAACTGCAGAGAGACTGGGCTATTAAAACCGGCAGCAACACGTTTATTTAGTGCAATAAAAACTTGTGACACAGTGAATAAATGAGTTGTATTTTCAAAAATTTGCTGCACAGTTTATTAAATATACATTATTTTATAGTTTATTATAACATATTATAATAACATTCAATTTTTTAACTATAAGAAAAACAAATATATCGATTTTTGGAATCAGTATATATTTATTAAATAAGACACATTTATACGTTTATCGTTTATGTAGCCATTTGTTTGTTATGTATGACTTGCAACAAAGGATAACGATTTTCAATATTGCTAATTTCTGAGAAACAAAATTTGCACTAAAATAACCAAGAATTTTCAAAAGTTAATTACAATCAAATTAAAGATAATTGTGATGTTTAACAGTAAAACGTATTTTAAAGGATTTTGTTTTTGTGATTAATAAATTATGTTAAAATGATTTGGAAAATATTGTAATATTTAATTCCTTTATTATGTTTAATTAATTTTTTATTTAAGCTGTATTAAAAACACAAACATTTAACAAAGTTTAATGTTAAAATTAAAATTTTTTTTTGTTTATTTACAATTGTTCTGTATAAAAGATTATTTTATTTTTGTGAGTGATTGAAATAAACATTTTATTCTTGCTTAGTTTGTTTCAATATCTCTATAGAGTTTATAAAAAATAAAATAAATTTTGTGAGTCTTATTTGCGACTCAAGTACCTGATATTTATTAGATATAAGTTTGCAAATCTACAAATTATTCTGCCAAGAACATATTCATTGAATCACAGGAATACTACTGCCCGTATAAGCAGTATATAGTATTTTTGCTCTAATAACAAAACTACTTACTAAGAATATTTTATTTTGCCATAACAGCAAATTAATCTAATTGTAAAAACGCTCAACAAACGGTCACTGCAAATATACAATAACAAAGGCAATTTTAATTTGAGTAAAATTATTATTTTTTTTTATGTGCACAGACACAAACACACGCACACACGCACGCACACGAACACGCACACGCGCACGCACACGCGCACGCACGCACGCACGCACGCACGCACGCGCGCACGCGCACACACACACACACACACACACACAAGTTGCTTCAATTTGTTACAATGTTAAAACGTCAAAATATAATTAAAGATTATTTGTTTTTCTCTCAATCAATTTAATTGCATTTTATTAAACTGACAAGTCTCTCATATTTCTTTTCCAAAATATTTTAATAATCAATTTAATTCCGTAAGCTCACAATAACATTATTGACTAAATGATTCCACAACGTTATAAATCGTATTTATAACGAAAATTATAAAATCACGTTGAATGCATATTAATCCGGCAGATATATTTTGTCATCAATTCGTATATTTTGGCATTCACGTGGCGTTCCGTTAATCGTTCTTGCGGAAAATATTCTACAATAATCTTGTTTATGCGGAATGTCAAACGACGCGTTAGGCATATTTACAATTGGGAAATGAGTGTATTCGACACACGTACGCAAGTCAAATAACCTACTTCTACGCCCCATGATAATTATGAAATACATATTAAATGATACGCCTCCGTTTGCGGGCATTGCATTTAATTTCTTCGTATGCGTTCCATACGCACGCATGCACGCACGCGCGCGCGCGCGCGCGCGCACACACACACACACACACACACACACACACACACACACACACACGAAACACTCAACACGTTACGGTAATTTATTAACTGCCGACAGAGTCAAATTTTCAGTAAAGCACTATATGTCAAATGAAAATGAATGAATTATATTCACAAACAGTTCGCAGGAAATAGAATTTGCATTCCCTCTATCCCCCCCTCCCTTTTTCTTTCTCTTTTCCTCTCAATAACGTATCGCGTTTCAAGCTCATTGAAAGCATTAAAAAAAATTATATAAGTGAAATTCTATCAAACTCTAACACTACAACGAACGTATTATCGACAAAATTGTCGCAGCATTCACGACGCACCCTTCGTTCCAGCGGCAACGGTGGGAAATTTCTTAAGGAGCATCGAAAATTGTTACGTACGTGACGGCTACGCAAAGCAGGAAGGTGCGGTTGAGTCGTCGAGTTAAAATGCTCCGGGATATTCGTGTTCGGTATGTCTGACGCATGAAATGGCGCGGAAACTTTCGATACATGCGGGAATATTTTTATACGCTGCGGGTACCGTTGCTGGTGGTGCTGCTGCCGCGGCAGGGATGCAACGCAAATACGAAGGGGTCTAAACTAATTTGTACCCTACCACTCCCCACGTTCGAGTAACGATATTCTATGAATACTGAGCGCCCTGGCTCCTAACATCGAGCAACGACCGTGCATATGCATCGGTTTAGGTCGAACTAGCAAGTGCACGAGAGAGTGTGCATGCACGCTTCTGCTTGTGTACACGTGCATAGTTCTTTTCTTAAATGTGCCAGCCGCCGAGATAACACCCTTAGAAGATTACCAATGGAAATTGATTAAAAATTCTCTAGTTATCAACCTTCCTCGTGCTAGCGAGCTCGCAATCAGTGGAACGCCCTTACGCGATATTAAGATCACGCTTTCGTCGCGCAAAGGAAATTACTTTTAATTTTCCTTTTAATGACGTGGTTTGCTCTCGAAATTCAAATTTTAATGATTAATATTGCGTGTTGCAAATCTCTGCATGATACTTACAAAGGAACGGTCGGAATTGTCCCTCATCGATTTTGATGAGCTTTGAGTATGTTGTGAAACATTAAAAAATATTAGATTTATATTTTTTTATCTGCTTATTTTGAGGTTTTAAGGTCGAAATACCTCCTCGAAAATAATAGATTTTTTCGTTTTTAGCGAATATCTTTGAAACTATGAGGTATTTGAAAAAAATATTTCACAGAAAAGTTTTATAGTTTCATATACTTTATATATAATAATATATTCACTTTTTTGAAAAAACAAATTTTTTAAAAATTTATTATTTTTGAAGGGATGTTTCAACATCTAAACCTCGATATAAGCAAATAAAAAAAAGTAAGAGTTTAATATTTTTTGAACAAATCCAACAACATATTCAAAACTCATCAAAATCGGTGAGGGGATAGTTCGGATTGTTCTCTTGTTAGTGTAGTGTAATTTAGTCATTTTAATCAATAATGAAAAAACGTAAACCGATATGTAAAAACAGCTAAATAAGGATGAGCCTTATTTAGTCAGCTCGATCTTAATGTTAAATTTCAAATGTGATTTTATATATGTACATTTTCAAGTCCATCGAACAACAAACCGAATAACTTTTCGATCTCTGAACACAATTTTAAGTTAAACGAGAATTGTATTATCACAAGGTTAAGAAAGGCATAAGGTATTTAAGCGCGTCAAGCCTAACTTTGTTAATTTTTTGTGGAAAAACGAAAAGAGATAGAGAAATCGGGTCGTGTCATTGTGAAGAAATATTGTATTTTTTTTCTTTGTTATTTAAGTTTTATTAAACAATATTTGAAAAGGATCGTTATTAATATTTTTGTAAAACTTGTTTTTAAAACGCTTTATATTTTGAAAATAACTCGGTCGAGCGATTTGCAATTTTACATATTTTTTCTGGATACTAAAAAACTAATCTTTGACATAGGATTTTTTTTGCGATGCTTTGTTTTTTTCAGCCAACAAATTAACAAAATTTTTAGTGAAAAATTGACATTTGACTTTGACTAACTACTATTTTGCTCAAACGTCATATTTCGAAAAACGGCTACATCAAAAACTAGATTTATGTTTCAACTTTATAAAATTCCCTTTTGCTTTTAGATGAATTTTACGGAAACGACAGTAATTATTGCAAATTAGGTTTTTTAAAACAAGTTTCGCAAGAATTAATAACGACGCCATTTTTAATTATTTTTTAATTAAATTCAAATGATAAAAGAGAGAAAAATCTTTACAAAGAAACAAACCCGACTTATCTATCTCTTTCTGTTTTTCTGCAAAAGATTTAAAAATTTAGATTTCGTTTTGACGCATCTAAATACCTATGCATTAAATTGATAATTTAATGTTAATGTTACAGAAAAACGCATAGTACAGGCGAGTATGATAAACAATAATAAGAGAACATGGTCTGATATGTGTGAAAACACAACTAACAAAGGATATATATAAAATTATACAAGAAATATCAAATCAAGATCCAACTAGATATAGCTAAATAAATTTATTAATTAATATTCAGTGTTGTACATAAATAAATAATTTTTTGATAAATACAGGGTAGTCAGAAATCTACGCAAGTTTTAAAACTTTCATAACTCCAAAACTATTTAAGATAATTTATTCAAATTTTTTTTAATGATAAAAAAAGTATGTGATTTATTATTCCTAATGGTAAATTTTTAAAATGGCTGCCATTGGCCTGGATGACATACTTCAAGCGCTTAAAAAAGTTCTACATAACAGTCTTCATCATTGCTTCAGGGATTTTACGAATGAGTCATTCGATGACTTCTTTGAGTTCTTCCACTATTTGGGGGTTGGCCTCATAAACTTTACTCTTCAAATAATCCCATAACCAGAAGTCACATGGGTTGAGATCGGGACTATTCGGTGGCCATTCAATACTAGTCCCGGTTCTTCGAGAGGCATCCAGGCCGATAAACAAGAGCTAACGCCATTTTGAAAATGACAATGTGCTCATCAAGTGGTGAAAATAAAATCCCATACGTTATGCATGATTCCCATAGCAACAGCATTACTTTATTACAGGTGGTTTTTAAATAACGCAAAATTTAAAACTTGTGCAACTCTATAGCTACCCTGTACTTACATTATTGAATATATTCGTTACAGTGCGGTAACAGCTTTGAGTATCACGTATAACAAAAAATATTATAAATATATGCAAGCTATACACGTTTAAAAAATCAGAGAAAAGTTTAATTACGTATAAGACAAAATATGTTCCATCAAACTGCATTCTGAGAACTATAAAAATATGATATAAATATAATATAAACTTAATTCTTTGTAGCACACATTTTTTCTTGTATACGAATTTTTTGAAACTTGGTATGTGCAGATTTTAAAGTCGCTGATTACAAACATGAAGTCAGACTTTAACGATTTTTAAAATTCAAAATACAAGCGTATCTGACATTTCAAAATACAAAAAAAGAAGACGTAATTACTTGAAACTTATATACAAATTTTTGTGGTCGCTAATGATTATGGAAAAATTAAATTATGTAAATGCGTACAGTGTGTTGTAAAAATATAAAAGAAACAAGAAATCAATAAAATACGATGTTATGATTTTATAGTTTGTCATCTTGTGTTTGTAAATTTTGATTTTGGATTCCCAAAATTCTCGAACAAAATTTTAATATATCGTTTTATTGTCAAAAATTAATATCGAAAATAGCTATACTTTATTATATGTGAAACTTTTTATCAAAATTGCCGATTTTGTTAATTCAAAGAAAGGATTCTTAAAATCACATAGGCTTTTTTTATATGAAACGAGTCTTACTGGGTCCAAATTAAAAGTAGTTGACTAATCAAGATAGCTCTGCTGATACTCAAAAACATTTGTGTTTAACATTTTTCTTCAAAACCTTCCTTCGAGATATTTTAGAGTCTCAATGCTGTAAATCGTAATTTTCAAGCCCTATAATTCAAAAATTCCTTAATGAAAAAAACTTTATTATAGCGTTTTAAAAAGCTTTCGAAGTAAGAATATACAATGACAAATGGGGATTTTTAAACATCTCATTTTACAGATTCCATGTCTTGCGCTTCACGATCATCAAATTAAATGTTTACAATGAAGCAACTCATTCCCGTATTTTCTTAATACGATACTACTCTTGCCACTGCTTGCAGAATTTATTACCAAATATTTATTTATTATATAATAAACAGGGCTTAAAGGCTCATCTTAATAAAGCTTAACAATATTCACAATGGATTTCACAAACCTTTTTTCTCAACGATTGCACACATAACTTAATAATAAATTTTCTACTAACACAGGACAGGTTTCACTCTAAAAGTAATAAGCTTATAATGGAACCCACCACATGCGCTTATTAGTTTAACAAAAACCTTTTATATTAGGAACCTATCCCGTAATAGGCGATTTACCTTATAATGTCACACACCATGCTTCAAAGAGTTAAGGATGTTTTGGTTCTATAATACTAGCTAAAAGTTATTAAAATTAAAAAACTGTAAATTTATTCTTTTTCTCTTTAGCAACAAAAAATTTTGTTCGTGAACATCTGCAAAATTTTAGAGCCAGCTGCAAAGGAAAAAGCGATAAAAAATTGGGCTTATTATTAAAACTTTAGCTGCAGTTTTAGATATCTTTTAAACGAATAAATGAATTTTTGTACAAATTTCATTTATTACAGTTTTATTAGCATACGTAGAAAATTTGATTTAATTCGCAATGCTACTGTTTCATGAAATTTGCAAATAATATATTACAAAACGCGATTTTACAAAAGAATCAAAAGCGCATTCAAACCAAAAATTAAATAACTTTTAAATTAATAAAAGGATTATTTTCAAATTTTACATAGATACTTAAATGTAATAATTTAACAATTTGTAAAATTTTTTAATATTTACATTCTTAATTCCGCCATATTGCTCGTATAAATATTACAAATAATAAATTTTCACGATTTACAAAAATATATATATATATATAAAAATATATATATATATATACTTCATAAAACTTTGCATGTAAACATGTGTATTTCAGTAATTCTGGTACATTCTCTATGCAAATGCGATTACATTTGTAAACGGACAGACGGATGATCGATCTGTATTCAAAGTGACGCCACTGTATCGAAATCACGTAATCGACCTTTACGCCTACAATGCTTTATCACGCGTTATAACGTCTAATCGGGGAAGTCACTTCGCGAATTGTCATGAAGCTATAACGTTTGTATGATATACAGCATCGCCGAGTTCATTTCCACGTGAAAGGTTCTAAGGAAAGGTGTATCAAAGCGAATCGATTATTTACTCTCTCTCCCTTTTTCTCTCTTTCTCCTTCCAACCCTTTTTCTTTCTTTCCGGGGAGTGTATTTTTCGTGTCTGCGTGTATAGGGGTTGCTCGCCTAAATGCGCACGTCATCGATGCACGAAGAAATCGATCAGCAGCGTTACGACAACCGGTGGCACCCGTCACCGTAAAACCGTGTTAGCCCGGCGACAGTTTGGTGACCCGTCTTGATTGACGTTCGTTTTTGAAATCTCGTGGCCCGGTTGATTCGCCGATTGCACGTGCACAACACACAGCACACGCGAGCGGAACGCCGCGCTGTGCCGTGCCGGCGATAACGCTTCTTTTTTTTTCTTCTCTTTTTCCCCCCTGCCGGTTGACCCGCGTGTAACGAGTCACGCGGCTAAATCAACTGCGATTCTTCGGTCGTATTTCAATACATAACTACGCAAGGTGTAACACATAACGAAGTTATTCCGACCAGCATTCCGTTCGTTGTTTGCGATACGCGCACTATTTTTTCTCCCTTTTTTCCGAGGATTGTTTCGATCTGGTGAAGCATTTCGTTATTTATTCGATTACAGTAACGTAATTTAGTTAAATTCAACGAGTTAATTAACTAGTTAAGAGGATGCTGAAGTCGTGAATTTCACCAGCTGAACAACGACTTGAACACGTATTATTTACAATACATACATACGGTTTACGAAATATTGATGTAGTATATGTCATTCATACTACATCAATATCGCACGCAAGCATACGCATAAATTTTCGTATACAGGGTGATTATTAATGAATGTCCCCACTTTTTACCATAGGAGCCTGATTTACCGACAGATATTTCTAACATATTATTATATTAGAAATTACAAATGCGTGCTCTTATGGTAAAAAGTGGGGACATTCATTAATAATCACCCTGTATATAAGCTTTTCGTATTGAATTAGGTGTCTAATGTTTATTTTCACCAATGTAGATTAACTTTGATCTCACGCTTGAAGAATATTTTATAATATATAACACAATAAAAAAAATTTTTTAATTTTTTTTTAAATAAAAAAAAGTTTTTAAATTCATTTTATCACGTTATAAAGTAGTCTTCAAGCCATTCAACTTTTATTCAGAACATTTTTTTCTATCTCTTATAGTTTCGACGATATACGCTTCGAAAGAAGAAAACCGATTTTTCTCATAGGGGTGTTTCAGCCCCTAAAAATGAAAACGGGCATGTATAAAAGAATACGTGTTCCCTTATTTTGATCCACACTACAACATATTAAAGGTTCGTCAAAATTTGGAGAACAACAACTTACGTACCTTTCCTTGTCAGTTTCTAACTTACTCTTTATCTTTTTTTAAGTCTTAAAATTAGAAAAAAAAAAGTTTATTAAACGTTGATCAAAATTAATCTGCATTGGCGGGAGTGGGCCTAAGTTTAATTTTAAAAGCTTGACGTTGTTTCTTCGTGTAATCTATGTGAATAGAGACTTGAATTTCGTAAGTACAGATTGTAGAGTTTCTACATCAAGCAAAAATTGTCACGACTTGACAGCTCTGAATGCCATATTTGTCTAAGAAATAATAAAAAAAGGTCTAAATTGAAAAACTTCGTTCCCTACATAAAATCCATACTGCAGACATTTAAATGCACATATGTATGTACTTTAATTCTAGATTTCCGAACCTGTAAAAGTAAATAAAAGTTGCTACAAAATTATTATGCTTAATTGATAAAACAGGACTGACAATTCGACGAAAAAGACTAATGAAGAATTGAGGACATTTTAGGGTGATCTGAGAATTCATCTTATTACAAACGTTATAAACATCACCGTGACTTTTAATATGGATTACATTATGTAGACAAACGCATTTCATTTTTGCCTCAGTAATAAATAACAAACCTCTACACATTTTCAGAATTTAATCTGAAATTAAAAAGTTATACATTATATTATTATGCTCTTGCTTTTTAATTTTTCAACTTATATAATATTAATGAAGGTATGAATTATGAACGGCGAAGCAAATCAGGCAATTATTTCAAAAACAAAAAGAAACAGTTTTTACATTATTATTACCTATAAATAATGCACCGCGGGATTACAAACAACTCATCCCGTCGGCTAGAAATTACCAGCCAATGAATAAGTGGCAAAGCAAACAACGCGACGTCATATAAATGCAGATTTTATAGGCGAACATCCGCGTGGCAGATTATGAGTGAAAATAGACAGTTCCTAGGTCATCGTTTTCACCTGCCATTTATTTTGCAAAGTCTGGAGCAATTTCCAAGCGGTGTTGGCTGTTACCGCCGTGACTTAAGCCGATTTCGCTGCATGCGAAACTCCCTGGCAGGCCCAAGTCGGCTAATCCATTTCCGCGGCGTGAAATCACGAGAAGCGAGAGCGAAATCGGAAGCAATTTCATTTTCCAAAGACACGTACACGAGTTCGTCCTTAAAGCAGCCGGTCGCTGCAGCCCGCGTTTGCGACGTGCAGAAAATTTGAGTGCGAAAGCGTGTCCTGTTCGTGAGAGGCGCCAAATAAGAACAGAGACTTCGCCGGAATCCGTGATTCTCTTTCCCGGTTGAAAAACTTCGGCCCCATTCACCGCGCGGTCTCAATGATTAACGTGGAAGCGGTAGGCAAGTTCCGTAACGCAATCCAAATAAGAACAAATAGGCTCCGGTCAGCGTTTATGAAGTTCATAATTATTTAGATTTTCTTGAGAATTTATTATCTTTTCCGTCATTCAGTAGAGCAAAGTAGAACTAATAATAGAAGCAAGGTGCTGAAATATAACACAAATTAGAAAACTTTCCACCAAGAAACAAAAGAGAAAGAGAGAGAGAAAGAGAGGGAGAAGAGGCAATCGGGTATATCTCATATAAAGGCACACGGAAGATCGATTCGGGTTAACTCAATTACCGTCTGCTTTAAGATAATAATGAGAAGATAATTCACAAGAGCAGTTATTATTGAAGCGTTCCAAAATGCCGGTGTCAAAGTTCATCGGAAGTGTTAAGTTGAAGACAGTTTCGAGTTTGAGTTCCGCGACAAACGCGACCCTTTACTGCCTTTCTGCACATGAAACAGGGATAGTTTCACTGCTTTGAGACAAGAGAGAACAGTGCAACTAATTTTACAGTACTGATTCTGTGCGAACAGACATCAAGTATTAGAGGGACGTCATCTCTGGAATTACATATTAACTATAGTGGAAATGAATATTAGGACTATAGCCTTCTACTCTGTCAAGATTACTTCTGAAATTCGATTAATGAAATAATAGCAAATAAATACAAATACTGATAGAGATAAATCGGCAGTCGAAATAAACGCATGACAAATCCTTTTGTGCTTGATTTTTTTCTAGGAAAAATTATCATCTGATTTACGTCTTACTAAAAGTTTTCAGGATCGCTGATTGTTGAATCTGTAGTAAAAATTTCAAAATTTAAAACGACAGATCCAATATGGTGGAGTAAAATTTTCTTAGACTTAAATAAAACTCATATTCCAAGGATCAATGATTTTAAATAACAGCTGTTTTTATTTACATTTTGTCAGCTATCTTAGATATCTAGAATTTAATAATTTCGACTTTAGATTCATAATCACCGAGTCAAAAAAAGACTCCTGAAAAATGAGTTTCATTTAAATCCAACAAAATTAAGCCGTATTGCATCCTCCGTTTTTAATTTTGAAATATATATGTAAATGTAATAAAATTTAGTATTTTAGTCCGTCCTATTTAAAATCTCCCATTTTGAACTTAAGTAATGATTTTTTTTCATACAATCTTTACATTGATCTTCAAAATAAGTCCAAAAAGAATTTGCCATTTAAACGTAATTACAATTGTCCTACTTGTTATTGAAAACAAGTAAATATTTAATATATAGGCCAAAACTAAGCGAATCCAAGGATATTAAATATTATAGTATAATAAAAATATAATAACTTTATTAGCGATCGTTTAATTCGCATAGACACACTCTTACTTGATAACGTTAAAATAGTAAGTGTCCTACTGCACCAGCTAACTACGTCACAGTTTATTGAATTAAAATTTGGCCCATATTGAGGACAGTGTTTCTTTTAATTCAAAATCTTTGCTGGAGATTACTCTGTAATGTTCGATAAATACGTAAATTAATTTTGATTTAATGATGTTGACTTTCGTACTGCATACACATCATGTATCTTATACAAAATAATTTTTTTTAAACAAAATGTCTACAAATTAAATAATGTTATGCCACTATGATTGAGTTTGCGCTTCTATAAATTAGTTTAATTAATCAAGTTTAATTAACAACAAATTGATCCCGCAATATTATAATTTTATTTAGGTTATTATTTTGATTTAATTGAGATTGATAAAGGCTGAATATAGTTTTGCTTTGTAATATGATTATTAAAAACAGTATATTTTGATTCTTAATCTATTATTTTATTTTTCGCTCATCTTTGACCCGTTTTAAATATTTACTTACTTATTTTAATTTTTGTGGAAGATATATTTTCACTTTGACATCATTATACAAATATTTGACGAGATATGCAAATTAAGGGGTGAAGCTCGTAAGAATGTTGATTCTTTTGTAAAGAGTCTTATTCTTCACCTTTAAAATGAGCTCAGAAAGAAGACGCTACCTCTATTTTTTTAAGAAAATATGAATTGTTGGAGGACGCGGATATATTATATGACCCATCAGATATGAAGGGGTTAATTGAAAAAATGTATCGGGTTTACATTCAAAATAATTATGATAATATTATGACAGTTTCATAATCTTGACAGAATCACGACATGAGGCTGTTGAAATGCATCCGACACAAAATTATTAAAATTGAAATGACGTTTGGATAGCTTCTACATGGCAGTTCGAACAACAATGTTACATCAGAGCGGAAGTATTAAATAAATATAATTAATTTGCTGCGACATGTATTGTTGCACTCAATGCAAATACCGAACGTGAAGCATCATAAATGTCAGGCATACATCGCTCTCGAAACAAGTGCATCCATTTTCGCGTGTCTGGCGCGTCATTGAAGCGTAAACGCCGCAAAACGAATTACCTCCACGTTCGTCTCCACGGATAGCGGAACAAAAGCTTCATCATTTGACGGAGAAACGCGGTTTAAACGCGAGCGCGGTGTAGAAATTTTGGAAATCGAGACGAGCCGCGAGCATTTCCAAGTCAAATCCTCCGTTAAACAGCCACCCCAGCCCCCTGTTTCAGCCACGCTGGCTAAACCTAGGCACGTCGTTGCCCAGATTCCGACTGGATGCGCGTCGCGCGCTCTAATCGAGCCTGAACACGCGCGGCGCAAAGCGCATCACGCAAAAGTGATATGCCGCTGCAGCCCGCACGCTGTTAATGCAGGTCAAATATTGACGCTTTCGTATTTTCGCCGTCCGTCAGTTTAAAGGATCGCCGGTGTGAGTCTAGCGGAGCGAAAATTCCTATGATTGTTGCGCCCCGCCGAATTGGCACGCTGCCAATTCAG
This sequence comes from Solenopsis invicta, assembly GCF_016802725.1. Taxonomy (NCBI): domain Eukaryota; kingdom Metazoa; phylum Arthropoda; class Insecta; order Hymenoptera; family Formicidae; genus Solenopsis; species Solenopsis invicta. The sequence goes on along the minus strand of NC_052670.1, from coordinate 14,975,402 downwards.
GTAACGGCATATTTGACGCGATCGCTCTCTGCCGTAACCTGCTAATAAAATCCGAAATTGTAAACGCATCAGCATCTCTTTTCCGAGGCGCCTTTCGTTTCCGGTGATATTACAGCTGCCGATCACAATGGATCGAAACAATAACATTAATGGACATGGTCTAAAAAATTAGGTCGTGATTTTTTTATTCAAACCATGAAAAATATATTGTAGAACGATCAAACAAAACAAAAAAATATTTGAAAATAAATTGGACAAATGAGAATTAGTCGCTCTCGTTGGAGTGCAGAGATTCAATTATTACAAATTCAAAAATAAATTTTGCATTTAAGGATATTACATTTAAAAAATTACATGTTTCGAATCCATTTTGAGTCACCATCAGTGTACAAATAAAAAAGATGAGAAATTAACTAACTTTTTCTGAATTCTATAAAAAACAAATTGCATTTGCCCGGATAATCCACGAGCATGGTTATTACACTATGACATTCTTACTTCAAAGAGTTGTAGAAATTAAATATTACCGTTCATGAGATAATATCTCTTCATATTTGTGGTACAATAATTTACGGAGCGTCTATTGTCTATCATTCTTAATTGAGAATCATTTTAAATAATTCAATTAGAGCAAATGTTCAAAAGAAGACGTTAATTTTAACAATTCTTTTATTGTGAAGAATTAAATCTTCCAAATGTTTGGAAAATATCACTCGACATCGTTTGGTCACATTTAAAATATGAATATTGAGCTGCTATCATAAGACAAATGTCATGTCCACTGATCTCGAAATTTCGATCCACTGTGTGCCGCCGATAGAAATGTGTTGCACGAGTTTCGCGATGTATAATATAAAATTGTAACAATTGCATTTAGATATTTCGAGGACACATGTACACACACGTGCACATATACAATCAAAATTGATATTAATTTATTCAGAAACAGGTTATAATTGTGTAAATTTGCGATATCAATTTCAGTTTATAACTTATAATTAATGTTATTGTTGTAATAATATTAGATACATATACATATTTTGTTAAACTTATTATTATCATGTTGTTACATACATTATTACATTATATATTGGCATGCGAAGATTGACACTATTGCGATGTGTTTATTCTAATTTATATACACAATTATTTAATCAAATAATTGTAAAATTCAAGTGAGAACAATTAATATTTGTATTTCTACGATAATTAAACCCTTTTACACAAACAAAGCTACGATACTGAGAAGTTCAGCCTTTGAGAAGTAAGGTAGAACATTTTTCGTAGAAATATTTGGTCCTTAATTATCTCCTTTTCCAGTTTCTAAAATCGTCGTTTGACTTGGAAGTTTGGAAAATCTGAGTTATAACAAGTTCAAAAATCGCTCAATTAAATTCGCAAGCGGTGCGGGATCGTTCACTTTTAGATTCGCCAACACGATTCTGTTCAAAGCGTTAAAAACTTTCAAAGAGCTCAGAGGACATCGAGTCGATGGAAAAGATGAGGAAAAAGAAGGAAATATACGGACTCACGGTAATACTGAATGCTTGAAAAAACGCGCATCTACGACTCGATTATTCAATGAATTGGAAAAAGAAAGCAAACGTCCTGCTTCAGAGTAATTAATTATCAATAACACGCAAATTAAATAAAAAAAAAATCGCTAAACATTGTTCGTGCTTACGTTTAATACGACAAAACTAGGAGTTTTACATTAAAAAAAAAAAACTAAAAAAACTGTAGCAAAAACGACTTTGAATAATATGCAGAATATTGCAGTATTTTTATTAATCTATCTTTTAATGTAAATAGAATTGTACAAGTTTTTCAAAAGAAATTACAGTTTGGAGTTCTAAGTTCGTTCATTCTTCTATGATAATGGTAAATAACAGTAGAAATCGACACTCATGACTTATTGTTAGTCAATTTCCAAAATGTAAGAAAAAAATATTGCATGATACATGGCTTTAATTTGACGTTACTCTAATAAAGTTCACATTAACAGTAGAGGAATGTTGCTAATATTAGTATAGTCTTCCTAAAGCGACACCCCCTCGAAAACTAAACATTTTACTGTGTGATAAAAATTTGTTCTGCCTAAATAATTAAATGAAAACTCATAATTTATAGTTTTTTTCTATGTGAAATCTGTTAAAAACAAATTTTTAAAAAGCGAGAAAAAAATTTGCATAATTTTTTTTTTGCAAATTGCATAATTTAAACAATTACGAGTGTATTATTGATAGTATTAGAACATTTTATATGGTTGTAACTTCCTAAAACTGCTTTGTTTATATTTTTCTTTTTCATATTTTCCTCACAATGCAGTTTGAAATATAAAATTGCTGTATAGTGTAAACGTCTTTGAGAATAGACAATAATTATGAAATCTTCAAATTAATAGATGTTTATAAATTTTTCACATTTTCTTTAATATCTTAAATAAAAATAATAGAGTTCGCGACACAAATCTACTAATAAGGTATAAAAAAAACGTATAAAGTTTAATTCTAGTCTTTTAACTTTATAAGCGTTGGTGTTTAACGCACAAAAAATATTTTAATTATTTAGTTTATCAATTTATTTTATAGTTAACTGTTATTTCTACGGGGCCATTTCTTAATTCTGCTATTGCCTAGATTACCAATTTTGCGGTCCAATTACTTAAACGCTCTTTTCGGATTACGTTACAAAAACATTAATCATTACAAATACGAAACAGCATTAGAAAAACTGCTATACTATTTGATATAATAGATACTTTCTAGTTTGTTTTCATGTTTTCAAAGTTTTATTTTTAAATTTTATTTAAAAAATATTATTTGAAAACGAAGTGATATGCTAGGATAACTTTTCTCTATAGATTCGTTTATTTGTTTATTAAACCATTAAAAACACGAAAAGAGAAATTATTGTAAAATTTGTCACAACCTGCAAGTTATTAAAAAAAGTCACAAAAACGTTTGCAGCAATTAAATTTAATTTAATCGCAAACTTCAAGACTTGTGATCGAACAGTTGAAAATATATTACACATTTTCATCATAACTTTATAGTAGCTTTAATATTCTTCAGGAAAAATGAAATCATCTTATACGACTCGTACACGTGTCGCAAAGATTCAATATGCAAAGATTCAATATGCGGATACCAACACTAAACTAGCGTTTTCGCTATTGGATACTACTTCATAGCTGCTACATCTAAAACGGAGTCAATACTTGGCACATGCAAGGGCCACAGTGGAAAATTTCTAAGTGAAAAGTAATGTATTCACACAAACATGACTTTGCCTAAACTAACTTTTCCATTTGGTGGGCCCTATCCAAGTTTCAGAAACTGTGACGACGCGATCTTTTTCTCCGTGACCTAGACCGCGGTAACATTTTTTTTAATTCGGGCAAACGATGGAAGTTGCAGGAATAAAAACGACGTCGTCGATTTAAAGTGCTTTATTATGTCCAGGCACAAAAGTAGGAACACCTACCACGTTGTCTGATACACCGTACGGAATATTATCCACATGCACACTACGAACTCAAGTGTGTAATTTTTACACACTTGAGTGTGGAATTTTTACATGCAATTATTTTTTACACATTTAGACATGTAATTTACATTGATACGCATCTAAACGGGTACAAAGTACAAAAATTGCACGTTTTACACACTTGGATTTCCAGTGTAGTACTCGTTTCATGTAAATTAGAAGTATGGTATAGGCACCGCGGAATATTAACAGCACGAAATTTCATAGTTCGGAACTCGCTTTGGATTGATATTATTAGCATCGGCTTCGGAAACTGTTACATTAAACAAGTGTTGCATTCTCTAATTGTTATAAGATTGATAATAACTATTGATTTTATCATTACGTCGCTCCATATAACCGATGGCCTCGATTGTTCTACCTGACCTTGCCACGTATTGGAAAAGATAAAGTGAATGTAGCGTGCGTGATCCGGTACAACACAATAACCACCATACACGCAGAGAGAAAACTCCATGATAATGTTAATACTTCGTAGTAATCTATATATTAATAATATCTTACGGATAGAGATGTAAAAAAAAACATGTTTTTTTCATCAAAAAATATAAATATAGTTTTTTTTTTTTAGTAACTAACATGGAACGAGTTACGAATAGGTCATCAACAATTTGTGAATGTTGTGAACGGGAATCCGGAATCGATGTCTGTAGCACGAGTACTTTTATTTATCGATTGATCAATCGCATTAAGTATAAATGCAGTTTTAACAAAGCAACATTGAATTTATCCGTAATGCGATTGATCAATCAATTTAATTCATTTTGTATTTTAGAATATTGACGTGTAAAAATTTGTGACGTAAGACCACAAAAATTAGTTTACTTAAAGATATTCAAAAAACAAGTACAGGAAGAATATATCAGATTAAATGTATTTTGGTTTGTAGTGGCTCACATGTAAAATATATGTATAAAATAATCAGAAAATTAATTAAAGTTCTTTTTTTAATGCTCAAAAATTTCTATAAATAAGTACAAAGTTTTACTAAAAATAAAAATTTGTGAAACTCATTATTCTTTCGTCGTAGAAACTTTTTTTTCAACATATGTATTTAATTACCAAAATTAATAAAACTTTTTCAATTCTAGCATTTTCAGACTTTTGTAGCATTTTTTAAATTTGTGTAGAATTTTGTAGAATTTTTTCCGCCAGGGTCCGCTGCAAAGTGATCACGTCTAAGCAACTAGCATGATAAAACAGATTATATAAACTAATAAAACTAATGATAGGTGTAAACGTTAAATTTTCAATTTAAAATATTGACACAGTTATTATTAACAAAGTTATTATAGAAGTTGTAAATAGGGGGCCGTAATATCACTTTCTCCTCTATTAAATGTTAAAACAGGATATCCGCTAATATTGTTTCCGTTATAGTTGATCAATGTTAAAGTTCATCGTATGTTTAAAATCCGTAAAATAGTAACTGCATAATCATCATTCGTCACCCATGATTAGTTTCTCTCGTATCAAGCTATCCAATTATCTTCATGAATACCGCATAGCTCCACGGTCGAGTATAAACCGAAAGGGATGATGAAACAACATTCGCGATATAATCGTATCAACACGCACATACCCAGAAACATGTTACACAGAGATTTATTGTCGATTTTGCGCTTATTAAATTCGGACGACGTTACATTCTACTCGCGACAAAACAGCACCATATTATTTCTGTACATTTATCGCGAATATATACTGAGAAATATACGAATAATTCTCGTTGTCCCGGGGGTTACAATAAAACTGGCATATCACCGCTAAAAGAATGAATATTATCGTTTCGATTTAAATCGTGCCGGCATTGATATTTTAAATGTGCTTGAAATATAACAAAAAACTTCATAAAATCGAAAATTGCAAATGTTGTCTTTTCGTTTCAATATAACTTGATTTTAAAGTGAGAAAAGCGAAGTCTCCAACAAAAGTTTATTACTGTATATATTTCACCGTCGGTTTGCTGCCAATTGCGGCAGAGAGGGACGGTATCGTGTTTTCATTGGCATTTCTACACTGAAAGAATTGGAAGGAATGATTTTGTTGCTAATAAAGATATGAAAATAATTATGTTGGATAATTAAAATAATTGTACTGCACTGAAAAAAACGTATTCGATAACCATTATCAAATTTGATAACCCTATCAAATTTAGTAATAGTTACCAAATACTTTTTTCGGTGCAATGCGATTATTTTAATGATCCAACATAATTATTTCCATATCCGTATTTTCAACCAAATCGTTCTTTCATTGTATCGGTATTGTAATTGTGTTGCAAGAAACAATATGCACGTTCGTCTTTTGCGACGTAAGTAATTGCGTTTGATCTTCGTGGTAAAATCCTCTCAATCGTTCGGAGAAATCTCTATTTAAATAAAAATTCTCACGCGAATACTCACTCGTGCAGATGCCCTCGTCCATTTCTCGGCTGCGAGGCAGCAGATTCACGATTACACATTGCAGACCGACGGCGCAGGTTCCCGAAAAACCGAAGAGGCCGCCGCAAGCCTCGCCTTCCACACGCGCGCATACTTTGCAACACCTGCAGACACATAAAACTCAGTCAATCGTTTTGTGTATGTACGTATGGAGGCTATAGCTGCACGGAACACGCCCAGCACACAAATCAAGTCAGTTTACGCGCGTCAGGCAACTTAATTCAAGTTCATAAAATAACTTGAGCGAAAAGTTATAATTAGATCACTGCATAGCGTTTTCTTTTCGCGTGATAATGAGATTATTATACGTATCCGATGTTTCACGGATACGTTAATCTTCAAGCGTTTCCTCTCTCGAAATATTAAAGCGAGGGAATCATCTAGAAAGAGATTTTTAATTAATTCTTGCCTTCTATACAAATTTTACACACGTGAACAGAAACGAGAAAAGTTAGTTCCTACGCGATATAAACAAATGGTATTATTAACTCTCGTTGCTATTGTTGCTCGCCAGTAACGTATATCGGAAATATATTCAGCTCTCTCGGAATGCTTGGCCTCAGAATCACGGAGCCTCAAACTTGCTCCTTTTTTTCTATTGACGAGAAACGAATAATGGAAAATTGTTGCCAACGTATAAAACAACTGAGAGATAGACGAAACGAACAAGCGGCGGTTACATGCGCATAACGGCGAACCAGTTTATTTCGATTCGAATATACGGCCATTTGTTTTCTTGTAAGAAATCCTGCGGGCGACAAAGAGATACGAACGTTTTAAAGATATAAAGCGTTTTCTTTATAACAGCTTTATATCTTTCTTAAACTCGCAAAACGAAAGGATGCGATTTCGTCAGTATTTCTTTTCAGAAATGGCTAGGTGTTAGAACAATGATGCAAGCCCGTTAGTTTCGAACTGGTGTAAGCCTGATTATTGAAGTCGTCAAGGAATAAAAATTTTGAGTAATAGTTTGGCGAAAAATTTGTGTAAATATATTAGAATATAAATTTTAACCTTCATGAACTAGGTGAGATGTGACGTAGGGTCAGGTTGCCGAAATCGTACCACTTTTGACACAATGGCTTATAACTAAGAAATTATGGGATATTTTTAATTTTCTTACATCATTATAAAGTACATTTTTTCTTACATATTTTTTTTTTCAAAATTTTATGTATTGTCATAAATTTTTAAGTGACGATTTTTAAGAAACCTTTAAATAGTGCAATTTATGCAACCGGTCTCTTAAAATGCACCATAGATTATTCTTCCTATGGTAACACTTTTTCTATTAGATTCTTTTTTTTCGAACAAAAATGCGTTAAATAAACATATTTTATTAATATTAAAGATAAATACCGTAAACTAAATATAATTTCCATTAATGTCATTATTTCGATAAATTTTCAGTAATATTGCAATAACATTGCTATGTTATGACAATATTTGGTGTGATTGAGGAGATTAAAGCATTTTGTAAATCTTTATTTATTTAATTTACAAATAAGAACACAAAAAGTTATTTGAACTTTGTTAATCTAATTTTAATAATATTGTGATCATTACAAATTATCAAAATTTAAATTATTTGTTTTACCTTTTTTGCAATAAAGCTACGAAATGTATTAAAAAATAGCAATAAAGTTATGATTTTTCTATAAATATTAATAACAAAATTTCTATTGTTCTTAACTTGTTAAGTTCAATGAAGGATGATGATAATGTTATGTAGTTCCCAAATAATCCCACAAAAAATGTACAAGTATTGTGATTGAACTTATACGCGAGGTGGTGCGATTTAGGAGCCGGCGTGACATTGGCAACCTTACCCTAATATCCCAGAAAGATTTAAACTTTTATTACTTTTGTTTTTTTTTACTTCTTTTTTGTTTTCTTGTTTTAAAAAATTAATGAATTAATTTCTTTTTAATACTTTTAATTTTATGTTACACCTTAAGAGACAAGAATTAATGTTATGACAGTAGAATTATTGTTATACTAAATTAATTTATTTATGGTAAAGTACATCATGCGTAGCATAAGATAACGCCACATGGCTCGCCATGTTGATTTTTTCCATTTAGTTCGCCGAAGATTAAAACTTATAACTCTCTCTAGTAGTTTTTCGGCACCTCTTCTATCTAATTGTAAGAGAAAAAAAAATGATTACAACTGCCATAATTTATCATTTTTGTATTAACTATACATTTATAGTTGTTTTAACAATTTAAGAATACATCTAGCAGTGAACAGTTAAAAGTGACAGGCTCTTCTCATGGGTTTCTGGAAACCACTTTTCACATTATATGCCTTTACTTACTTTGACGGCGCCATCTCATACACTTTGACGACTGTAATGTTTAAATACTTTTAACCAGCTGTGTTTTATTACGGACACAAAACAAATTACAGTGGCGTCATTTGGGTCAGTGGCGGAATTCCGTATAATTACCTTGTTTGACGTTTTAATATTTTAAATATGTTTCAAATTTCATAAGAGTATACATATAGAAATATATATGATAACACTATTTGTAACAATTGTTATAATATTTAAAACTGTGAGGGCACGTTTAGCCTTTTTTTTTTAGCTAAAATCTTATTTACGCAAGATATCATCGTGAGATTCACAATCTGACGTGTAAATTCTCGTGTAGGTACGATGACACATTTGCATTTTTATTTTAAAGGAACTTGACTTGAATCGAGATGTAAGAAATTGAGAAGCTTCTACGTATTATGCAAGTGCATATCACTTTCGCGCGCGACACGTTCAGCAGCGCGGAGCATAGTCTTACGAAGTTCCAGGGGAGAAAAAAGAATAGGAGGAATTTCAAGGCGCAGCCTGCGGCGCACCGCACGGAAAATAATCTCGCGGAAAATTGTCAACTGCAACCAGGAATTTTATTACGCTGTCCCAGCAGCGGCAGTGAGGACGAGGGGTATCTTCTCCTTCTTCTATGTTCCCTGCCGCTTCTCGTGAAACAATCTACTTTCATATACCTTATAGAGTCCCGTACATTCTTATAAGACGCAAGAACACTTGTGGGGAACAAAGTAATATAATCAGGAGAATAAAAGTTGATATACAATAAAATACAATCACTGCTGAATTTTATATAATCAATGAATTGTTTTAATTCCGTTACGGATATACGTATATTATAGAATTATAAAACTTTAAATTTTTTAACAAAGTATTCACTCAAATTTCAAAAACAATTTCTAGAAAATTGCAAGTTTTTTTATGCGAAATTCCAGGTAAGATTAAAGAATATTTTAAAGCAGCTTTGAAATAAATTAATTTTATTATGACTAAATTTTTTTTACTCATACAATCACAAAGAAGTTAAGTTTTGAACATTAAATTAATGCAGCTTTGAAATAAATTTATTTAATTACGTTATTTTTTCTTTGAATGTTCTTTAATCATACGATCACAAACAAAAGTCTTTTAAGTTTTAAATATTAAATTTGAAAAGCAATAACGTTAGTTACAAATAAGGTCAAGTACAAGCAATTAAAACATTTTAATTAAAAAATAATAAACTTTCTAATATTACAAATTAGGATAATCCTTCTCAAATTTAATATTCAAAACTTAGTGACTTTTAAAAACCTTTTAATTCTCGTTCTTGACCGCTTATTATTTCTGCATTAATGCTTTGCAAAATACGAGCTGTAGAATCTTATTAATTGTTAATAAATTTGAGAAAGTAGTAAAAAGAATAATACGAACTAAATATGGCATACAATTATCTGTCGATCCACATTACGCGGATTTAACTTACAGAATTTGAAAGATAATTAAACACACAACGCCAATTTAAAACAATGTATCATCTTCAAAGAATCAATTTTATCAGTAAAAAAAACAAATAAAATTTAAATTTAAGAAAAATTCCAAAATTCCAAAAATTTTTTCAATACAATACCAATACAATATCATGATTTTTCAGAGTAAAAAAAAAAATTCCCTACGATTGCCCACATTTTGCAAGAATTCAAAATTCCGGATAAAATTTGTAAGATTTATTGTAAGAAACTACAGGAATATAGGTTCAGGATAATAACACACAAGCGGTTTAAAAATTAAGAAATTGTTTATTCGAACCAAGCGACTGTTCGCAAGGCTCGTCGAGTTACAAATACTGACTTAAAATTATGACCTGACAATTGCGAGTCAATTGTCGACCTCGTAAGCCCTTCGGCCCGGCAACCGAAGACAAAAAACAATCTGATAGTGCTGACCATAAGTGGCGAAAGCCTTGTTGCTCACAGTTGTGTAAAATAAAATTTGTAACTGCTTATACCATTAATATTTTAACATGCTACTTTCAATCCAAAAGATATATATTTAAATTCGAATTGATCAAACGGTGTCGTAAACGCCGTATGCTTAATGGATCCCATCGCCATATGGTAAAATTCGTTTTTGGGATCTAACTTCGTAAAATATTTCTTGCCCTGCAACGAATCAATTAAGTCTTCAATATTCGGCGATGGTAATTATCTCTTACTAGTAACTTATTCAGTTCGCGATAATCGATACATAATCGCAAATTTCCGCTTTTCTTCTGTACTAGCACGATCGGCGATGGGTATTCGGATTCATTAGACCTTATAATGCCTTTCTCCAACAACGAATCTAATAATTCTATTAGATTCGTTGTTGGAGAAAACGGAATGGGTAATTCTTTTTTTCCTATAAGAAGGCCTATAAAGAAAAAAATAAAATGGTTTCTTTTCCTTTAAACATAACTTAATCTCTCTTAATTAAAGGTTGATTTGACATTTTGCATTTAACATACTCTTCAACGAACAATTCTCTTACCGCCTTTTGTGTCTTTGTATCTATCTCTGAATTAATAATTAACTCTTCACCTGGAGCTTTTTCATCAATGTTAATAGTTAAAATTTCTCAAATAACATTTATTTTCTAAATTCTCAGACGACAACTTCTCTCTTCTAAGGAATTGCATTAAAATGTCTCTACCGATTACTACCACGCTTTCATCAGTTTTCCTGGCTTGATTAGCAATGGCGCGCATTTATGCTCCGTACTACCAAGAACCATTTTAACCATTACGCGTCCCTTTACCTCTAATACGCTATTATTTAATTCGTAATAATTTTTATTTTCCGACAACATCGACATAATTAAATTCGGAGATATAAAACTCTTTTTATAAAACTTATGGGACTGCTCATATCTAATAAAGTGTCGAGTCGACAACTTAACGCAAAACTTTTGTCCCCGCTACTTATCTACCCAGTAAACAGTTGCATAATAGCAATGTTAATAGAATAAAATCGGAAGTAACACGCAATATAACATGCGCGTTACATGTAATGTCCATGTTAGTTGTAATTTCCCACTCATAAGAAAAATAACAGTTACATAACAGTTGTATCATATTTGTTATACAGGAGTCATATTAATAATTCAGTTTTATAACAGTTATATTATTAAAATAAAATGTTTGTTATATAAACCTAATAAATGGCAGTTATATGACTGTTATAAGTTGTGATGTTGTAATATCAAGAATTCAATTTTACATAACTATAATATTGCTAGAATGTAAAAATTCGTTATATAACGTGACACACACAAATTATATAACTATTATTTTCTGTGTTTGCTGGGTAGTAATCTACTTCTCGACAAAAATCTCCCAGTTTCTCGTTGAACACGCCGTTGACATTGGCCTTCTTATCGTTTCTGCCCTGTGCAATCTTTCGCCCTGTGCCCTTGCTGTAGGCATTTAAAGCACGCTCCCCTCTCGCGCCTTGGTTTCGGACATTTAATGACAATATGTCCCAACTTATTACAGTTGAAGTACTTTGGTTCCTGTTTCCCGCCGACATCACTCTCGACTTTCCTTACCAATCCTACCTTTGCATGCCTCGCGCCAGATACCTTGTTTGACTTGTATAGCGTCTTCTGCTCTGATCCCAGCGTCACGTTCTCCATAGCCTTGATTAACGATTCTTTATCGCTAAATTCTTGTATTATTGCCTGATTCTGGATTGACTTGACAGGAATACCGTCGATTATATACTCCACTAGCACATCCTCCTTTATCGGAACCTTATTAGCCAGAATAATTTTTTTATGACAGTAGTCGCCATACTGCCACACTCTATTTTCAAATTCCTTCCGTAACGTGTACTTATTTTTTTGCAATCCATACATAGCTTCCATACGCATCAGTAACTCATCAAGCGTCAAGGAAAGATGTGACGGCACCGAATGAAACCATTCCATAGCATTACCTGTCAACTTCATTACCAACAATAACTTGGCCATATCATCATCCAACTGGTATATTTGTTTCACTGTTAACAGCTGTTCTTTCCAACACGAGTATGAACCTGTTTTTCCATCGAATAATGGTAGCATCTCTTTCAAATCCGTAACAGTAACCTCTACTATCGTCGCACTTGCACTTGTATCAGAAGTAGACTGTATCATCGAGCGTAGAAGCTCATTTTCTCGTCTCATGAGTTCGAGCTCCTTTTGTAACTTTCTCTCTCGATTCTTCAAATCACACTTTCGCTCCCTAGGAGTAGATGATCCCGCTGGTGACCCTGGCCTTCGTTCATTTGTTTCGGTCTCTTGAACCGTTGTCACATTTCCTGCTGCTTCTCCCGTCCCGCTCACTTCTGCATCAATGTCAATTATCCATTGACCGTACAGATCCGCTTCGTGCAGCCTCGAAATCAGCTCAGCTTTGTTGCCCGCGATATTCAAATTCATTTGCCTTAGCTTCTCTTTCATCACCGCTTCTGTAAATATGGTTGGATCCTTCATTCTGCCGCTTCGCTTAACTTTCGTTGTCTCTGATGATAATCGATAGTCTTGCGCGCTAACTTTACCGACCGCTACTTTATTGACTTATCAATTGGGATCCTAGCCAGCACACACACTTCTGTTTCCTTGCGGTGCTGTCTCAGAAATGCTTCCACGCTTTCTGCACTTTCGTTTTCACCCGACCACGTGTCTCGTCTTACATTTTACTCGAGCAAGCGACCGATCACTTCTCGAATCTTCATTACGTTGTAGGAACGTATTATTTCCTATTTCTTACTGTTTCGAGTCCCGATCAACTTTTGCTTACGAATTTCTTTGCGATCTTTGTCGTCCTGAGGCTTATCCTCATATATTACCTCAAAGTCTTAGCTTCTGATCCTCAAAGAATCAATTCAACCTTCTAATCTTCTATGTTCTTCATTTTTTATCTTCTCAACCTTCTTTATTCTTTATTCTTTATTATTCTTGATTCTTTATCATTCTTGATTCTTCATCCCACTTCTGGTTATTGTAAAGGTAAGAAACCACAGAAATATAGATTTATGCTTCAAGATGAGCGTACACAAGCGATTAGGAAATTAAGAAAATTATTCGAACCAAGCGACTGTTCGCAATGCTCGTCAAATACTGACAAATACTGACTTGAAATTTTGACCTGGCTCGCAACTGCCGACCTCATAAACCCTTCAACCCGACAATCGAAAACAAAGAACAATCTGATAGTGCCGAGCATAAGCGTGAAAAGCTCCGTTACTCACAGTTTTACAAAATAAAATTTATAACGCCCTTATGTCACTGATATTTTAACATTTATTACAAATTAGAAAATTTTTTATGCATCTTTGAAACAAATTTATTTTGTTATTCCTTTGAATAATTTTTAATCATATAATTACAAAAGTCATTTCAGTTCTGAAAGTTGAGAAAACACTATAGAAAAAAAAAATATAAATTAAATATAACATGTATGTAAGTTTGTTAGCCATAGAGTTCTACCAATCATCCTATAGGTAGAAATTCATCGGGTACACCCATGGAATTTGATTCTGTCCATGGGGAAATTTTTCAAACTAAGAAGTCGCTATCTTTCTACATACTTACAGTTTATGATTAACGTAACGACCAATAAGCTGTAATCGTTACATTAATCATAAACTGCGAGTATGTAGAAAGTGGTGACTTCTCAGTTTCTAAATTTCCTCATGGACAGAATCAAAGTCCTTGGGTGTACACAAAGTGGATCTGAGAAAATAGTCGGAGCCAGTTTGTGTGCCACCGGTAAGGTGGCACACCGGTGCGCCCCAGCTTAGAGATCCTATAATAAGAGACTGGCCAGCAAGGGGGCCACTTTTAATTGGAGCATTTTTCGTCACTTTGATTGGAGAATTTTTCCTCAACTTCCGCTTAAATTCAACAGTAATTACTTTTTTCTTTTAAATATACGTAATATTTATTAATAAATATTATAAAAAATACTACAACCTTGTTTTGTATATTAACCTAAATAATATAAGTTGATATAATTTTTATATTTAATGTTCTCTTATGATTTTGTCATAACAAATATATTACTTAACCTCACAAAGATACAAATTATTTGTAGGCATCCTATATTTACGTCCAACGTTTTTTGATGAGAAAGTATTGCAATATTCAATTGAACATCCACTATATTAAATTTCAATCGCGTTATTTACGCTGCGTAAAGAATAACTTATACATACATATTACACTGAACATATCACATATACTCTGCTATTTGTGAAAAAGCGAGATAGTGATATCCTTTCTCACTCGCAGGATTTTGACGAAATCTGGCTGGCCAGTCTCTTATTATAGGGTCTTTACCCCAGCCGAAATCGCTATAACATTATACAATATTGCACCGTACTGTACAATTTACTGAAGAAAAAAATAGATATTTACAAAAAAATGTTAACTACTGCCACTTTTAATTATAAAAAAATCACAAATTGATAATCTGACCGCAATACATAAATCTAGGAAGTAGAGAATTTGAAAGATAACGCAAATTTTTAAAATGATGTCACTAACTTTTTACAAAAACTCGCAAATTACATAAGAATATACGAGGTGTACCATTTATTGTTAATTGATCGTAGACACATTTTTCATTTTAAAAAAATTATCAAAGAATCAATTTTGTCAGAAAGAGAGATAGAAATTAAATTTAAAAAAAAACTGCAAAAATTTCCCTGAGTATACAATTCAATTCTATGAAAATTCATTATTTTCAAAAGTAAAAAAGAAAATCTCTGAAAGTTCTAGATTTTTCCGGCAGTAAATGCCCTGTCAAAGTATCTGTACGTATTTATACATTTATTTTATACATATTATTTTAAAAGTATTTTATGCAATGTCAAGAAATATAACTCTTTTGTGTTTAAAAGCACATCACAAATGTGTCTCGTATTATTTGCTGCAACTAATGTGTAATCGCTTTTATATTGATAGATCGGAATAAACCTGGCAGAAGATTAATAAACCAAATGCAGTTAGTTATACACTTGTATTCGTATGCGGCAATAAAAGGATAATTTGTTCCGTTTGGCAATTGCTATTTCGCGTATCAGCTGCCATGGCCAACAATGGCGTTGCATGCTAAATATTTTCCGATAAATTCCCGATATGCAGCTGAACGTGAGGTTTCGTTTCGTGCTCCCTTTCGTACCGTCATTATTTCATGGAAGAACATGCAACCGTGTATTTGCCAATTTTCACTAAGCATGAGTTTCAAATCCAATCATATTTGCTAAACAATAAGAAAACAAAGTTAGCCTTACAATAGTCTCGGAAATAACGTGGCCCTGCAAAAATGTACGTCAACTTTTTTGGCCACTTAAAAGTTTAATTCCTTTCAAATTAGAGAAATGAAAAGTGATGAATATTTCTAGAGAAAGGGGTGATGAAATACCATTTCGTGTTTTTAAAATAACTCAATAGATATTAACGCAATACAATTTTTATGAATGTAAGTTTGTTAGCCGTAGAGTTCTACCAATCATCCTATAGGTAGAAATTCATCGGGTATATAGAACGAATGTAATGTATAATTTACTGAAGAAAAAAAATGGATATCTATAAAAGAATGTTAACTATTGCCATTTTTAATTATAAAAGATTCACAAATTGATGATTCTTCGTAGATCTTACATACTAATAAGTGCCACAAAATAAACAAGTTTTATAAACATTTTATAAAATATATTTTTGTTTGCAAAAAAAATAATTTTTTAGAGATTTAATTTCTTTGACTTAAAAATTAGTTTTTTTTTTTAAATAATTTCTTTGTTGCACTAGTATTGTACAATATCTACAATGCAGTCATAAAGTTGCAAAAGCCCTCATAATGCAAATAACCCTCTCTCTTTCGTAATTAATGATATCTAAAATACTTCACAAAATTACGTACACACTTGTAAAAATCTCTACTATCTGCAAAAAACTAAAATTCAGCTTTTATAAAAGCACAATTAACACTAAAGACCAGTAAACTTTAATAACCATCGTACAAATCGTTTAAATAGACTATTACAAAGTGATTTTAAGACGAGGTTGCTCTTAAAATCAATGTAAATAATATGAGATATCACCACCTCACTTTTTTTTCGACTTTTCTCTCTTTTTTATTTATCATGAATTCAAATTCTAATCGCAATATTTTACAAAAAAAAGACAAGTTTGAATGTAAAGAAAAATAATTGACAACGCTCACGATAACTACGATGACGATGTATCTCTTCGAAATAAAATATATTTTGTATAAAATGCATCAGTGATGACCAGAAAGAAATATCCTTATATTTGAAAAATGTATTATTCGACTTACTTAGGGTCGAGAATGCGATTGATTCTTTGCGCATGGCGAGGAGAATAAAAATTTCTACAGCAATACAATCTGTAACGATATGACCGTTTTCAATAAACGATGAGATTGCATTCGATGAGATTTCCGCATATCCGATTCGCGATACCCGATCGTGCATTGAACCCCGGCTGAAGCCGCAATCGAGACAACGAGAGACGGCGCGAGATTCAGATTCCAAACGATCTGAAACCGGTGTTTAACGTTATATCGTTCACGAGGGGCGGGAGAAATTTCATCGAAATACATTACACGCGGACAGTTGTCCTGTCGTGGATGCATATGGCAGTTACATCCGTGAAATTACACGTGTCTTTCCCCTCTTCCCTCTCTCGCCCGTGTATCACGGTGTCGAAGCACCGCGTACAAACGAAATGATATCGCCGGAGGGCACGGACACATGGACGCGCGGAAAAGGATAACACGCGTGATACATGACGTTGTCCTTAATGACGGCGACGATTCTCCGGCGGCGTGTCACCGATGCATGATCCGCGGCGTCGCTCATTGCCCGCACTGGATACTCGGCAAATTTGCATAAAGCGATACGACGCGTAAAACTTCCCTCTGTTCGAAGTACGTCGTCGAGACCGTTCGGATATCTTTCGGTTATCGCATCGAATGGCTGTCATCGTCGTCGCTACGGTCTCTCGCCTGTCCTTCTCAATCGCCCGGAGTCCCGCGCGAACTTCCGGAAATTCCACACAGCACAATAAACGTTTGGTACATCTATTGAATTCGCAAAGGTCCTCCGGGAAGGACTGCTATAACTGTCCGAGGCCACTCCGGAAAATTCTTTCTCCATTTCCAACGCACGCGTGTCGCTCATCCCTTTGAAATTCAACTCTGACGTTCTCGAATCAGCATATTGCACGTATCGACGCGCGCGACTGTATTATCGTGCTTATGCTGAAGTATCGGAGGAATACGCGGGACGAAATAAGGCTCCGGGAGGGTGGTTGAAAGGCGGAACGCTCGGTGGATAAGCTTTTGAATTGCGCAAGAAAGATTTGCCGAGATCTTGTATGAATTTCGCAAAGAATCCACCTTTGCGATCCGTGTATCGTAAAGTATACGAGCAGAAACGTAAGTCGCGTTGCGTGGTCCACGAGGATCTACCCCAATGATATGAATATCCATCCACCCACCTTCTCTCCGGCGAAATTCACATTCGCACCCCCTTATTCCGAGATTTAATCTAACGCATAAATCACAGCTCGATCTCAATCCACGGTTCCCGATCTGGTCGCGATTCTTATTCGATTCTCGCGCAAGCATCAATCATTGTCTCGCACTTGAAAAGCAATTACGCTGAAATTGTTCATCTTACGAGTAACTTTCTCGATCGTAAAGAGCCAGAAGAGAAAAGGAGAAGGAGAAATCTCAATCTCAGCCGCACATTTCTAACGCTTCGAGTAGCTGTGAGCAGAATCCGCGCCGCGCGGTTTGAAGAGCCGTTTTATCCGCCCTCTACTCGTGAATATAGAAGAGATGAAGAGCTTTCTAATTGCGTATTGTATAATGTACCTGGCCAAAGTGGCTGTGGCGAGTCATCGAAGTTACCTTGCGAGCACATATCTAATAGAAATATCTAATCAGGATTGACCTACATGGATATCTTCGTATAGAGATATTATCGCTTTTGCACGAATCCTTTGCAGCGTTGGAGCTTCGGTACACGTAAGTTAAATGTTCAAAAGAATTTAATCTTTCTGGAAATGTGTACGTGGCACATGTACGGTATTCATTCTCGTATATTTATTACGAGGAGAAAAATCTAGTTTACACAAACGGTGCACGGAGAAAAAAGTGTTTAGTATATTTGCGACTATAATTGCATGGTAAAATAATTGTGATTACGAGCTCCATTTTATGTTACTGTTATAATGTTAGTAACAGTAACTTTACGTTAATTGGTTCTACCAACAATACAAAAATTTTACTTTAAATTATGATAATTTCAAATATTAATTGAGTAAAATAGCAAAGCAAGAATGATAAAAATAAAATAAACATTTCTATGTAGTAAATGCAATCAAATTATAATGAATACAACTATTTTTTCAACATTTGCTCTTCTATTTACATAGTAATAATAAATATAATTTATATGATTAAAATAACTATAAATATATAAGTAGTTGATATCGAAAAGAACTTTAAATTATAGTGAAATTATTGTAATTGTAACCAGTTTTTTCAATGTACTCTTTCGTAAGCATATTCAAAAAAGGAGGATGGATACTTATTGTCCTCTCCCCTAAATTTTAACAGGGAGAAAGAATTATAAAACTCATTTTTATGACGATAAGTTAAATGCTCATTGACTAATGCGTAGTTCATACATTATTTTCTAGCAGAAATAAAAACAATTTTTTTAAGCGACTTAGAATTAGGAAAAGCTGACTATGGATGTATCAAACATGCGGTCTCTGCAAAGTAAATAAAATTTAAAACTGTATTAATATTAATACTTTAAATAAACTTTATACATGTGCAAGCATGTTGTGAATAAAATTATATTTTTACTTAATAACATGTTTGTATAATTTATTTACTCTATTTGTTATTAAAGATTATATTACTTTTTACAACATTAAGGAAAATCTCTATTTTTTTGTGTAAGTGTTTTAAGTATTCAAAATGCTTTATACAAAGTTTTATTATAATTATTATTTTATAATAAATAAATAAATTTTATTTATTTTACAGAAACGGTCTCTGCATCGCAATGAAACTTTACATAAATCATCTCGAATATTTAAAGTACTTAAATAAAAAAATCTTTCATTTTTTTTTCATTTTTTATTTCATTATTTTATAATTAATAATATTTTCATTAGAGCACATATCTATTTTTTATTAAAATAACTTTTTATCCATATAGGAAATCATTACCAAAATTGTTCTACTTTCAAATACAATATTAAAAAATCGGTAATTTTTTAATAATTTTTTAAATGTTTTGAGAAATGTCCTATACATCCTGAGAGCTTTCCTGTTAGTAACGAAACATGTCCTGCATACTTTCTCAGCCCAATCCTCATGTACAATAAGCACGATTGAAAAGTCTTCTAGCATATTGCAAAGGGTGAAAACTTGATTGCAGTTAACAATGTCAGAAAATCTCCTCAATAGACTATGTATGCTAAGTGTACACAGAAAAATTGTACTTGCGATAAAAAAGAAGCTTGAAGAAGAAATATTAAGAAAGTTTGCTGAAGATCCTCGAGAACTGGCTTTAAAGATTATAGGACCCTAGCGAATTGAAAAATAGGATAGATTCTTATATCATGTAAAAAAACTTTTGTTTAAAGAAATAGATATACCTATAATGTATTTCCGTTTTGAAAAAATATATACTTGTTTTAAAACATAAGATACAAAATTATATTAAAAAGGTATTGCTAAGTTTTCTACATATTTTTTTTTCAAAAACACCATATTTTAAAACGGTAGCCACTATAACTCAAAGATGATTTATTCAATCAATTTAAAATTTTAGAGTAATATTATTAATAATATTCAGCATCAAGTTATGAAGATTTTTTCCCATTTTTAATTTTTTTCTTAAGTTATAACAGAAGAAATTTTTCAGAAAAATGCAATTTTTCAATTTAAATATGTATGCAGTTTAGTAAAATTAAAATTTTGAAACCCCTCCATGATTAAAAAATGACAAGTGTAAAGAAAAAAAATTGCTGACTTTTTAATTTAAAATAATTTATAGAGGCTAAATTGTGACTACGATGCAGGTACGCGTACATAGTTAAAACGTTATTATTTATTTTTATATTTTAATTTTGCATCCTTCTTTAATAAAAAAAAAATATATTTTCAAAGCAGTAATACAGTATTTATCTTTCTGAATAAAAGTTTCATATGGTGTTGAAAAATATCCTTTTAATACCCTTTTAAATTTTTCGATTTGTTTTAATAAATTCTGTGTGAATATAAATTCCCCCCATCCTACTCCTCTCTCTCGATTGAAATCCTGAATATCATACTCTTGTAGCATCCTCTAACATTATTTCGCGTAACAAATGATTAATCTTGTGAACTATCGCGTTAGTCGCAGGCACAGTGCTATTTTTTCTCCCCATTTACGTCCTATATAAATACTCGGTAGACCGCCCACGCATCGACACGCGCATTAATCTGATTTTGCAATGCATCGTTATTGCAGACTTACATGAAGTTGCCATCGATCGTGCTTTGTACGCGCTCGTGCGAAGTGGAATTTATCTTGGTGCCTCCCCCGCAAATATTTGTTAAAGGGGACGTAACCTATACATTTGGTATTATATTAAAAAGCCGGCAATACTCGTCGAATTTTGGTCTGCAATATGCTTCATCACGCAATATGATTGCACATTGCGATACAATGTATTTTATATCATGGTTAAATAGTGTTGCTTTTATCTGACTAATAATTGATGATCGCATTATTTCGTCGCGGTTGCGAACACAATTCACGGGCTGAATTACAGCAAAGCGAAATTTCAACCGTGCAATGACAATTATAATATTATATTAACGTTAATACAAGTTATTTTCTCAAATTGCAGAATTTTTCGAATCATTCGCAGTAGGTACTTACAAACTTCATTATATTTTATTCTTTACGCTCTCCCATTTACCAGCGCGAACCTGCTCTGCATCAGGTTGTTTGTACGGCTCATAAAACACAAGCGCACACCTAAAACTCAGGTGCACGCCCCACCTTCGCGTTCGAATATATATGGGGTATAATACGTAATATGGTGTATGTATATATATGTGCGTACAATGGCGTAACAACGGCCGTGCTTGTGTGCGCGGGATGGTGCAGGGTGAAAATAGACCCAAGGGCATGGATCTCGCGTGTCGGCGGCACGGATATCGAAACACGTCGATGATAAACGTTATCGTGTAACATTTCGAGACCGCGCTATCCTTAACGTCCCCTCCCCCTCCCCCATCCCCTTCGATGCGCGATTTACCTTTATAGGTAACACCACTCTCGCTGTTCTCCACAAATGAGTCGCTAACGCGAAAACACAATTCGCGCACGAGGGGCGGAGACAAAGGTGGATGAACAACAAAGGACGACGTTTTCTCGCTGCCCGAAGGAAAAAAAATGTAGGTAGCGGGCCTTATTGTAGCGCGCGTTTTAATTGCTCGCTGTACTCGGAACTAATTACAACGCGTAGTAGAACACAATTGTTACAACGGAACACAAAGAGTCAGACTCCAGAGAGTTTCAAATTGAAAATTATGTTTTTGCGCGGTATGGCATCTTTGCGGTAGAGAAGACGTAATCGCAATTAGCATACAAATATCGTACGTAATGCGCCGAGGATACGATGCACTTATAAATATGAAATTCTACGTTTGTTTTTATCTCCTGTTCGATTATCGAGATTCATTAAAATACTTTCCAGGGCATCAATTTCTCACGTGCTAAATTTTATATTAACGAAACTTATTATGGAAATAAACTCTGAGAGAAAAAGTTGTAGTGGTGGCAACTGTAAGGGGACAACCATACAAATTTTGTTAATAGAAATATGATATATATAGTTAAATGAACTATATTATATTAATTGCAACTAAGTAAATGGTTATAAGAACTGATAAAAAATATGTAGTTGTAATGTACTATATAATATAGTAATATAGTACTATATAATATATGGTTCACTTAATTATATATTATAATTCTATTAACAAAATTTGTATGGTTGTCCTCTTATATTTGCTACCACTACAATTTTTTTTCTCTCAGTGGATGTATCTGTATTAATAAAGAATCATTTTTAGCCATATTAATACACTCACAATCAGTGATTATAAAATAGTAAAAAAGTGAAAAAAGAATAATAAATTATATGAACTAAGAAAATAATAATATATTAGTAACGTTAACCATTTGTAGTAAAATTGTTGGATAAACTATAGAAATGTAGTAATGCAAATGGTAACAAAAAAATTAAATCGATTGAAATTTTAAACTGAGAACCCCTTATTCTTAGTCTTAGCACTTAGAGTTCTGCATCACTGCTCTATTGCTATCATAGTTATTCAGTATATTTAAGGCTGTATAATAGCACGTTTCTAGTCAAATAACAATCTACATGTAACTATCAAGTTTAATTTTTAGTTAACTGTTTCTTCTTAAATAAATTACCAATTTATAGAACGCAAAATTTATATTTTAGATTATTTATTTATCGGCAGAATTAAAAGCATATTACGTGTATATTACTTTTTTAAAAGAAGAGATATATTGTTGCAAAAATTAAATTATATTATTATTGAAATTTGGCGTCGAATTAAATAAATAAAGTTGGCTATTCTAGGTCCACAGCTCTACCAGTGAAATGTAGCCTGACTAACCATAATAATTCTTCTTCGAAGAGATTAAAAGAGAAATTTTCGACTAAAATGTTACACACGCTTTATTCGTTGTTGCCAAGTTTCAGAAGGTTCTATCAACAAAGATAACAAAGACATTTTCTTTAAATTCAGGTATTGCAGATCATTTTTCTCCTAAATTATAAAGTGACTTGCTTATATTTTATGATCTACGTATTCGTCGAAAAATGTAGTTTACATTTATATGTTTTCTATTTTATTCTTGTTAGCATAAAAGATATTGTGACAGATAAACGAGCAATGTACTGTTCGCCATAAAGTTACGTGTTTATGAACAGGCATATATCATAATAAATTTCTCATAAATGATATGGTAATATCATTTGAAATTTTACATAGAGGAACAAAATATTAATAAGCACCTTAGCAAAAGATTGTAATAATGATCTTATCTTCGAAATTCTATCATACACCCTTAATCAGCTATATGTAAACTGGAAGTATGTAATTGCCAACTTACGTGTAGCAAAGTTTGTATAACTATGTAATTATAGTTGAGGTGCATCTATAAACTACCCAGTAAGCAAGGAATATTAAATAAATATTTTAAAACATTGGTACTACATGAATTTTATCAATGTTTTTATATAATATTGTATATAAATGTTTTCAAGACGTTACCAAATAATATATTTCCGAATGTTTGAAAACCATTTTAATAATTTTGTTCAAATATTTTTTCAACGTTCTTATAATAATATAACAAATGTTTTTAAATCTTACCTAATTGAGATAAACATTGTTCTAATGTTAGAAAAATATTAGTTCTACATTTATACGTATAATGTTACATAACTTTTATTTCAATGTTACTGAAACCTTAAGATGTACGTCAAAGTTTGTTCACAATAACGTTGTATACAACGTTACGAGCTACACATATAACTGAAATGTTACATGTTGTTAAATATCATTACAGTAACGTTGTAGAAATGATATTTTGCTTACTAGGTAATAGTTGCACGAATATTGTTGTCGTGGTACAAATTATTTTATAGTTGTTGCTGCTAAAATTTTAGTTAATTGCAATAACTATAAAGCAGTAGCAATAACTATAAAGTATAGTACACTAACTATAAAGTAACTATAAAATAGTTATAGTTGTTGCGGCTAAAGTTTTACAAATTATTTTGTAGTTACTGCAGCTAAAATTTTAGTTGCATTAATTATAAAATAATTCATCGAACTACATACATAAATTCTACGTATAAAACGTGTATAGTTAATACTTTTATAATTGCCATCACTGCAAGATTTTCTTTGAGTGCACCATTAACATTCAATAAAAAATACATTACATATTCGGACAAAATGTGACAGATATTCTTTACTGTACATGGTGTAACTTCGATATAGGAAACAAGATTAATGTTATATCAGAAGAAACACAACTGCTTTTCCAATCAGTTGAACTACGTACGGCTTCGTGTACGATCGTCCGCAAAATAAAAGAATAATAAACTCAGTAGAGTACAAATAATAAACTCGCTGATATGCTGAGAGTAAAGTCTTCCTCTCAAGGGGATAGGAAGCGCACAAACGGCTGCATTCCAAAGAACTCGTTGGCATTCCGGTATCGAGTCGAAGCTCAGCTTGGAGATCTCTTTGGACGGTGAGGGTAAACGTTGCCTACCTGCAGGGGTCCCAGGTGAGGCCTCCGGGGCAGTCCTCGTTGGTGAGGACGTCGCACTCCAGCGGCGAGCACACACATGAGAGAGCCCTCGCCACCGCGAGCGACAGTACAACAATGCCGCCTAAGAGGAGCAACGCGGCCCTCATTTTGCTCTCGTCCCTCTCGATCTCGACGGCCGCCCCGTTGTCGATTCTCCTGGTGTGTCCTCTCTATTCTCCTATCTTGTATCTTCCCGACACCAATTACGAAACGCACACGAGGATGTCCATTGCGCTCAGTTCATCCCAAAACGTTTCACGCCACGACACGTTCGAATCTCGATTTGTCACACGCGCACGATATAACAGATCTTCTTTCTCTTTTTCTCTTTCTCTTTATATATGTACGATAAAAAGTTGTTCATCAAGAAAGGAGAGCAGTCACGAGATGTGTGATGCCTGCGTTGCTGAATAATGTCCGGGAAACGTAAAGAAAAATGCGCCGATCTACATTTTACCGCTCACAGTTCGCTAGAATATCGCGTTCACCCATTTTATTGAACGAAATGATGTCCAGATGGAAAGGATAAACCATGATATTTCGCATACGTAATATCGGTAATACCAAAGGTATTCTCGCCGAAAATCTCCGCTAATGATAAGGATTCGGGATTCTGGCAAGATTAATTGTAAACGAAAGATAGAAATAATGAAATCGGAAACATTTCGATGGATCGGGAATTTTGCAGCGCATTGCCCAACAGCGTCGTATTAGACGATGGAAATTTATTCGGAACTGAATATCTCCCGTCTTGAAAACAGGTACACATTTTGCGATACGTCATTTGAAAATTGATTCGGAGGGAAAATAAAATATTTGAGCGCGCACGTGCACCCGCTGAGAAAGCAAGTAAAGTAAACGAAGATGAGAAGTAAATCTCCAGATTGTTAAAACTCTTGTAGATAGGATTTTTATCCTAGATACTAAAATCGGATATTGCCAGACATTCCTTCTTTCTTGCAGCTTGATAAGAACTCTGCTGAATCTTACATAAATGAAACTTATATGTATATCTGTTAATAAAGATACGTTTTCAGTTACATATATTAACTGCGTTAACATCCAGAAAATACATCACGTGCAAAATATGACAGGTATTCATGACGTAACTGCGATATAGGAAATCAGATCAGTCTCATTTCAGAAGAAACACAACTGCATCCAGATATTTTTAACGACGAAAGCAACTTGATCCGTTCCAATTTCTGCGCAGAGAACAGTTCAGAATTGCGTATTGCAATTGCAGTTATAGTATATACTCGGGCAAAATACGGCAGGTATTCTTCATGACGTAACTGCGTTGTAAGAAATCAGATCAGTCTTATTTCGGAAGAAACACAACTGCATCGAGATATATTTTTAACGGCGAAAACTGCGGAAACGACCCGATCCACTCCAGTTCCTAGACAGAGAATAGTTCAGAATTGCACGCTATAATTGCAGTTACAGTGCTGCACATACCAATTGGAAACTGCATATGCCAATTTTGAACGGAGAATAGGTGATCCGCGATTGTGCACACCGTGAAAGCGCGCTATGAAGTGAGACCCATCGAAAGATTGTCGAGGACCGACAACCGAACTTGCGGCATACTCAAATTACACGGGCACATGCATCCTGCACCGGAACATCCGCATTGCCGTGTACCGCCGCGGTGTGTGGGCATCACCGTGACAAAAGCGTGAAAATATTGACACTCTCAGTCTAAATTGCGCAAATGCGCGAAGGGAATGCACCCCCTAAATCGGAAGCAGTGTATCATTCAGTGAAAGACAGCAAACAGCCTGATTTCAGTGATATAACTATATCGGTCAGTAATATATGCACTTCCTTGTGCATTTAGTGACAATATACTGATGCCGGTCAGTGAGAGTACTTCTTAATCGGAATCACTGAGAAACAAGTAAATAGCCACTGATAATCACAGTTATAAGTATAGCACTGCAAATCAGTAAGATTTCACTGATTCAGATTTAGAGAGCAGACCTCCCACGCGTCTCTTGACAATGAATTCGGGATTGTTTGCCAAACAGGTGTGATGTCTCTCGCATCTAACGTGAGAAAATTTGTCCTTCCAGTTAAGAATTCACGAAAGCGAATTAGCAACAAGTGCGAGTGGTGGATGAATTCGCGAAGCTGAAACGTCAAAATAATTCGTCCCCTCGTTCGAGACACGGTCAAGATTTCGTTCGGCACTTTCGAGAATCGAATCCAAATCATCAGAGAGTGACGTCGGCTCACATGGAACAGGCTCACGTCAAATCGCTGACACGTAAACAATCGCGGGCTCACGTACAAGCTACTGCACTTGTAAGGAGGCAGCGTATCACCTGTTACGGAACCGCGTTACAGATCCAATGCTTGTACAACCAACATACTGTCCCGGCTTCCCGACGAATCGTTCGTTGGAGCGAATTGGCGTCCGGCGTATTCGCAGAGGCGCGCGCGGGCGCGCTAAACGCGATTAGCAAGGGTAGCACACGATCGGAACAATCGAGGCACGTTGGCGTGAAATTTGCGCGAGCGATGTCAAGGGAAGGGAAAAAGGATAAAAATTATTGCCGGCATCGGGGTGCGAAAGGGTCGTTCGATCCATCTGCGGAAACTTTCGCTTCGACGGCTCGCATACTACTCGCGACGCGGTTCCTCGGCCACGCTTCCCTCGTCACGCGCGTCGCGCTGACATCGTGCACACGGGCAAAACCCGATAAGATAAAATCACTCTCGGCAGAGTAAGCTGCGAATGGGAATGCGCGAGGCGCTCCGCGTTCAAGACGAACGTGTACTGGCCGCAGCGACGAACAGCATCTCCGAAGCGGCGCCCGGCGCCGCGACGCACGACCCGCGTCGGCGCCCTGACATGCGACCACTGCCGCCTCTTACCAGCGGGTGAACTCTCTCCCCGTTCGCCAATTCGCGTATCCAGTTTATGATTTTTAATTGGCGGCGTTGTAAAGAGTTAATTAACGCAACGCTGCGCGGGGATTTATCCACCGTTATGCTGTACCCATCGATATCGTTGTTATATTAATTCCGGACAGTGCAACAATAGCGCCATAACTAATAATAACAATTGCAAAACAAACGGCCATTTTATATAAATATTAATTATTTTTTTTAGCATTGTATGTACGTTCATTGTCAAGAATCGTATGCCGTAACAATTTAAAGCGTCAAAGTTGTAACGAGAAAATTGTACGAAATTGCAACTCATTGTATTTTTTTTTATATTCTAATTTGTTACAATAATTTGTTCCACGTGGACTAATTACAAATTAAAATTTCAATGCAAGGAACAACTTAGTGATATCGAACACTAAATAGAACTAAAAATAGTTTTTAGAAAATGTTTATACTGTTAGGCAAAAGGCGTGCGTGGACCGCCCTTGTGCACAAATATTTTCTTTGCATCAGAAGTTGAGCCGAGATTAGACATTTTGACACTCAAAGCAAAAAATAAAAATGCGCCTCTTAGCAACAAAAATATTTCTTTCACGATATGTAACATAATAAGAAATAACATTATTTAGTAATATTTAATATATTAAGATTAATTTGAATAAATGAATTAATGAATAGAGAATCAATCTAATCTTTAGATCAATAGGACAACAAAACTTCAATTTGATTGTGATTGATGTCATATTTTTGGACAGCACAAAAATAGCGCCTTAATTAATAACAATCGAAAAACAAACAACCATTTTGTATAAATATTAATTATTTTTTTAACGTTACATGTACGTTTGTTGTCAAGAGTCATACGCCGTAACAATTTAAAATTGAAACGAGAAAATGGAACAAAATTGCAACTTATTGTATTTTTTTATATTCTAATTTGTTACAATAATTTATTCCACTAATTGCAAGTTAAAAGTTGCGAATTAAATGTAAGGAACAACTTATGTTATATCATGTAATAAAACTAAAAATAGTTTTAAAAAATGTTTGCATTATTAAACAAAAGAGTTGTGTAATAATGCAAACATTTTTGAAAACTAAAATACATGCAAAATGAGTTAACCATTTTTGTGCGAAAATAATTTCTTCTTCCCATTAGTTAAGCTGGGATTAGACATTTCGGTATTTGACGCAAAAAGTAAAAGTGCACTTCGTAGTAACAAAAAAAATTTTTACTGTATGTAAAATATAATAAAAACTAATATTAATGATTAATATTAATTCAAACATTAATCACGAATAAGGAATCAATCTAATCTTAATAATGTATAGGACAACGAAATTTCAATTTGACTGCAATCTTTCGAAAGATAATTTATATGTAACATGGTTAGATGGTTTTGTATGATTTTGATCACAGTCATACTCTCTTAATTGTATAAGTAACGTATTACTTTAACATGTGATTTAGCACAATTATACGCGACAGTTCCAAATTGCTGAGGAAAGACAAGTTAGTCCGAAAGTAAAGGGATTATTCCCGAGGTTCCCTCTCTTACAGTGAGAATAAATGAGTTTAAAATACGTTGCTAACGAAAATAATTACTCGTTATTAACCTAGTTCTTTTTGATAATTTGCGTTTGAATATATCAATATAATTGAATTTTAATTAAACTTTATATTAATATTAATTTAATAAGAACATACATACGTGCATAAGTATACGTTACAATGTACAGATAATGATTCGTATTCAGAACACGCTTATAAAGATGTTAACGATCTTTTTTTGTCATTCTATCTTTGTTTGACATTTAAAGATAGAACGACAAAAAAAGCACACTACATTTTTATAAGCGCGTCCTGAATACAAGCCTGCATGCCCAAACAGTATTTGTGATGAATTTAAGAAATTTCCAATGTTCTTTACAGCCATCTACCATTATTGTTCCTTTTCGAAGTTTGTTTAAAAAAGATCACTTCTACATTCACTTAATATTTTACATTTATGTAGGCAATATTAAGTCTTGTAAAAATTTGCAGAAATTTTTCTTTATTTAAAGTAATACTTTTCGTGCTGTGGTAGTTGCAAAATCATCAATTTTATTAAAACCTACATACTTACATATTTCATCTTTAAAAAATTCACATATTTAATTTTATTTTACTTACAATTAGTGATGATTTTTTTAGCGGATTAATTAAGATATATAGAAATTTATTATTATAATATTATATATTTATTATACATTTATTTATATATATTTTTTCCCATTCAAATTTTTTACATGAGGCAAGTGTTTCGTTCGCCATATCCTAGTTACGGCAAAAAGAGTGTGCATATACAATTATTTAAATATACAAGATGTCTATAAAATCTGTTTTGATCGCCTATATGTCGAAAACAATTAAAAAAACCATGAAATATATGTTCAATCATTTCAAACTATTTTTTAAAAAGGATGAGGAGGCTAAAATAGTTCCTCGAAATGATTGAACACGATTTCACGGTTTTTCATAACTTTGAACTTTTTCCAAAACGGTGCTAGGAACAAACATTACAGGTACCTTGTATAAATAAACTTAAATACACAAATTTTTAAATATACATAACTCTGTTTGGCTTAAAATATTTTAATTACAAAATAAGATTTTGTTGTAACTGTCGGTTGATGGCTATTATTGCTTAACACTAGAACGACGGCCATGATCAAAATGATCGTTTCAGTTTTTTGTATTAATTTACTTAAATAACGTTATAATTAATGTATTGCTTGTAGAATCTTGTAATTTTGTGATTGCATAAAGTTTACTTATTTAAAAGTTGAAAAAAGGAACTAATTAATTAAAAGAAATTAATTAACATAATTTTTCCAATTGCGTGTTTTTCGTGAGAAATTTTACCGAGTTCTAGTGTTAAAGATATGTATGTGTCACATTTTAAAGCATTAATAAAAATTTTACAGATTGTTCTATTTATGTAAAGATTTGTGTAAAATTTGAGCATAATGCTTTTATTACATTAAAAATCATTTAATTTTTTGTTTATTTTTTATTTTAATGTAAAATCGCGTTTTGTAGTACTTATTTGCAGAAAATAAAGAAATTTTATTAAGAATTAAATCACATTTTTTTACATGTACTAATAAAATTCTAATAAATGTTCGTAAAAAATTTTTTTTTGTTCCACTTACTCATTTAAAAGTTAATTACCTGTAAAAACTGTAAAAAAAATAGAATAATTTTTGTTGCAAAAGCCATTATAGATTTAATTTTCATTTGTTTTCTTCTTTGCAGTTGGATTTCAGGATGAAAATTCGAATATTCATAATCAAAATTTTTTGTCGTTCGAGAAGAAAAGAAATAAATCTAACAAGCTTGCAGTTTCTAAAATTCAATAACTTTTAGCTAGTATTATAGATAAAATATTCTTAAGTTTTAACAACGAATCTGTAGAGACACTAAAGCGTGCTTCTTTATTTTAAGAACGGTCATATTACAATAGAGATTCATACTTTTCCAAAATAACAAGAAACAAGACTTTCATTGAAATTTTTTCTTTAAAAAAACTTAGTTTTAATTATAAAATAATAAAAATTCAACCTTTTATCGCATTTATAATACGTCCAAGTACAATTTAATGATTCTCGGCTTCGACCGCCTCAAGCTTTATATAATCGCTTGCGTGCTATGCACGCGTTGCACGTTTGCTAAGCACGTCCGTGCTTAAGGATGCAATATTACAAATAATAATAATAATCATAATAACAGTAATAACAATAAGGAAATACTATTATATATTGTTAGCTGTTATAACGCGACATCTCATTTTCGTGCCCTTAAACACTTGCACACGCGTATTACAGATAAATCAGCGATTGTTACTCGAGGAGAAGGTAAAACACAGCATCGGGAAGACCAAGATCAAACATTATGAGAACCAAAACAAGAATTTGACGTCTCACAATCAGCGTAATGAGGAATTAAAACAAACTTGCTCTCGAAGGATATTAGAACTAATCAAAGTCGAAGAGATCACCAATGCACTCATTAATAAGTAATTATTCTTTACAGAATTTTGTCATTCACAAAAGAAAATCTTCACGACTTTTAACTTTAAAATAAGTAAGACGAATAAGATATAAAAATGTTAATATGATTATAAAAAAGTAATAAGAATTAATATTACTTACGTATAAGTAAAAATACCACTATAAGATAAATATAGAAATAATGTAAAATGTTTCTCGACAGGAACTTGAAGAATTTACGAAATTCAGAAATAAAGCCTATACTGCTGGCCTATCTTGATTTAACAAAAAATTTTATTAATTATGCGAATGTGGCCGAGGCCGTAAAATGCAATAAATTAGTATTATAATCTCTGTACATTTGAACAGCAAATGTTACGTACTAGAGTTAACTTTTGCGAATTTACCTCAATTCCAGAATGCTGTCTACAAACACGTCTCTGTCTGATAGAGCAACTCCGTCCAGACATATATTCCTCTCAGAGACGGCAAACGGAAACGCATCTTGTGGAGGAAAGCGAGGAACGCAACAGCAATTATAGTATTACGAGTACTGTCAATTAGATGGATAGTTTCATCCCTCAGTGAATCCTGAAGAAAACGTAAGGGGCACTCTTATGGTAAAAGGTATATACAACCATTAATAAACACCCTGTATATGAAAAATTTTTGACCGGATATGTCCATATTATTTGTTTTCTTTCATAAAATTTATGTTAGATGTAGAAGAAAAACAAGAGTAATAATTAATAAAAGAAGATGTAAAAAATTAATGAAAGATTCCTGCATTTTTTTTACAAAAATTAAGTTTAAAAAATGAGAAAGAACTACCCTTATAACTGTACATATTTATGATTAAAAGTGTATGTATGATTACGTATGGATAATTTTTTCTATTTCTTCAAACTTAACTTTTTGTAAAAGAAACAATGCGAAAATCTTTCATTAATTTTTTGTCTTCTTATTATGTATAATAATATTAATTTTATATTTTTAAGCTGAAGATACGATACAAAATTTTGAAACGCTCATCAACTCACTTCAGATTTTTCCCTTTCTTTATAGCAGTATTTGTTTAATTTAAATAAAATTTTGGAAACAGTGTGCTTGTTGAAAAAGTATTTTGCGATAATCTTTCCATTGTTTCTTTCTTCATAATTACGTAAATGGAACACAATGCCAACTTGGCTCTTGTACCAACGAGCCCCGGTATTCCCGACGTTCTCGCTAGCAGCGTTTCCGCGAGTCGCGCTTCACGCGTATTCCGCGGCAATATTCCGCGGACGAGACCGACCGTCAACGTTCTACTAGCCGAGTCGCGGATCCTAAGTGTGATAAATGTCCGCGACCAAGCTCGGTGGCAGTGGCGTTCGCCCTCTTCACCTGGCGCTCTCGCGAACGATTTTTCTTCGGCACGTGTTATGCGCCGTAACTCGCTTCTTAATGCCCGCTGGATGGAGCGGTTATTGATCATCAAGACTTTCCTTCTTCAAAATAATCGTGCGGACTGTACCGAGCGCGCGATGCAAAACGAAATTGCAACCGTTAATTAGCGATATTAAGTGCGTGATCAATTGCTGTTTAATTGACGTTGCCGTGCGAGTTTCATTACTTTCCTGAATCTAATATCCGGTCCGTTAGATATCCAGCCGAGGGAAAACTAATTTCAAGATGGTCGGAGTGTTTATCGTTAAAATATAATGCCAACAAATTGGATGCTCTACGGCTATTAATCTTACTGGCAAATTACGGAAAAAAAGCAATTTTTTTTAATAATTTGACCTAATTTTAAAAACGTAAAAAAATATCAATAATTACTTTTTAATAGAATACATTCAATTTTACTCTCTTAATATTCTTGGAATTATTTTATTATTCTTATAGTTTATCCAGTTTTAAAAATAGACAACTTAAAAGTATTTAGATAAAGGTTAGGTTAGGTTAGGTTAAATCATTAAAGATAAATTACATGCAAATGTATATTAAATAAGATAAATATGATTTAATTTTAATTTACTTAGGTAGAAGATAAAATTATGTATATTATATTTAGTTTTATCTAAAATAATATATTTATATTTTTATTTTTAAATCTTTAGTTTTTGAAAACAAAAGTTCTTCAAATAATTTAATCTAACAAAAAATATTCTTCTTTGAAATTGAATCAATATGCAAATAAAAATCAAAGTGAAAAGATAGAAAGAATGTAAAACTCACATAATTATGTTTGGTAAAATTCCTTGTAAAAGTTTCCAAAAATTTATAATTTGGAAACAATTCTTATATTGTACTATTTTTTATTTGGACTGCATTTCAATACATACTGTCAGTACTAAAAATAGTTTAAAAAATAGTTTACATTATGTATATTTTCAGATTTTCAGTACACTGACAGTAAATTTCGAAACACAACTTGGTTGTTACCACGTTATAAAATTCTATTAAGATAAATAGTAACTTGGAAATTAAGGCTAAGAGTTATATACTTCATTCCCAATACCTTAGATAACATGAAAAAGATAGCACTTCTTTTATCTAAGATAAAGATGAAGATAAAATACATTATAATAATCTAGATAAAGATAAGATGAAATCTTTATCTAGATGATTATTTAGGTAATTTTATAGATAACGACAAATACTGTGTTTATCAAATATTGAACAAAGCTAAATGACACTTGTGAACATTGCGAACATTAAATGGAACGCGCTCATAGTGGATTTTGACCTAAGGATTCTCAAAGTATAAATCTTGAAAAATTTTTTATGGTAGAAATCAGATTTTAAGATAAATTATCAAACTCATGATTTCGATCGATATTGTCAAAGCTGTCATTAATAGAAATAAAAAAAATAAGCGCATTGTCATACCTCATTAAATATTCAAAAAATTTATAAAATTATATTTAATAAAAAAAATAAAACAGAACAGAAATAAATAATCAATTTACATCCCCTTTTCCCTATGTATCTTTTAAAGCTAAATGAATCATGTATATTTGTTATTTAAAAAATGTCATTAAAAAAATGGGTCGCGATTTACGCAAATTTGAGAAACTCTGTCTTACATTGACAGTTTAACAGATTGTTTAAAAATATTATATAATATAAAATAGAATATTATATCAATAATATAAAATATAACATGTTCGTAAAAAATACGTCGCCATTCAGTCACTCAAATGTATTATTCCACGAAGTAATGCAAAACAGAATTCTCAAGCAGGTAAGAATAATCGCTCTCACGAAGTTTCGTGTTGCCCGAAATGATATATACAGCGTGTTTCTCTCCCGCTCCCCCCCCCCATCGAGTTCCATCCCCGCGTATCTTGAAGAATATTAATGGCGAAGGAAGCATGCTGCGCGCGGGAGAAAAAGCGTTCCATCAAGATAAAAGCTAATTCGCTCGTAATATCCTTCAAATCTGTATTCTTATCCTCGAACAACTTACTCCGCCCATAATGCACTCTTCAAGCCGCCTTATTCTTCGTTCGAAGGAGATATATGGGATTTATTGCGCATTCGCGGATATATCAAAAGTGGACAGTTATTTATTTGAATAATCCTAATAACGCATAATTATACAGTGTGACAAAAAATTGGTTAAATTAATTTGAACTATGTATAACAGACTGACAGTTTGGCGAAACATAAACAATTATTTTCATTATAAATCAATTACATCAATTTTATTGAATTAATTGGATAAAGAAAATATATAAAGAAATTTAAGAAAGATATGAGGAAAGCTCGTTGCGATTGTATAAATTTCCAACTTTTGCATTTGAGTTTCAGATGTAATTATTTTTTTTGGATATATTTATATATTCTCAAAGTTTACTTTAAACTTGAAGCGTTTTACTTTGTATACTTTGTATGGCAATGCCTTTCAATTTAATAAACACATTGCATCATAACATTACTTTTGTCTTACATTGTAATGATTTCGCAGAGCAGACGTTTGCAACCTTGCAGTAACATTACAAAAAATACTTCGCAACGTCTACATAATGTTACAATTTAAGGTTTATGCAATGTTTCTGCAATCTTTTGGTGTTGTGTAGGAGTAATTATATCAAAATTGAAAATTTTATTTTCTTTGACTCGAGCGATAATAAATTATACAATTATTCAGAACATTTTTTCTGATTTAATTAAAATTTTCAAAGTTTAAACCCATGTAGAAAATTTTATTAATTATCTAAATACCGAAAATTTTAAAAAACACTTTTGATACAAGATGTTTCAGACTTTGGTATTAGGATTTTTGTATCAAAATAATCTTAGGAATCTGCTATTAACGGGTGGTAACTGCCGTTACCACCCGTTAATAGTAGATTTCTAAGATCATTTTGATACGAAAATCCTAATACCAAAATGTTAAGGCTATGATTTTTAAATGAAAAAGATTTAAAGTTGGCAAATCAAACTGTTTGACGCGCTCAGGTATAACTAGCACATCGCATATTATAGTGGAAAGTGTTCCTAAATATAATATTCATTTTTTATATTGATTTTGCATATATCTTCACGATGTGCTATACGTGATCGCGCAAATTTTGAACAGTTTGATTTGTTAAACCTTTAAAAATTACTATAACTTCGACATTTTGATATTAGAATTTTCATCTCAAAATAATCTCAAAAATCTGCTATTAACGAGTGGTATGTGAAATCTGCGACACCCTGTATAGTAAAAAAAGTAATTTGTAATAAATTAAATATTATATTAATATAATATACATATTATATTAATATAATATTTACGTAGTTGTGTAATAAACTGTTTATAAATGAAACAATAAATAAAATTGTGTTGATGGATTATATACAGTGTCATTTGAAAGTTTTATTATTAATTAGTTTAATATTGGAAAAAAATAGTAATTTTAGAAACAAATCAGTTCCAACAAAAAATTATTTATTAAATTACTATTATGTTTTTCTTTAGGCTAATTTCTGATTGATTTAGATTATTATTGTTACATATCTTCGTTTATATATTCGTTATAAACATCAAATTGACTAAATTTACTGGGTGATTATTAATGAATGTGTCCACTTTTTACCATAAAAGCACGCATTTGTAATTTCTAATATAATAATATTAATAGTATATTAGAAATACGTATCCGTCGGTAAATCATGCTCCAATAGTAAAATGTGAAGACATTCATTAATAATCACCCTGTATAACCTGAACAAATAAAATAAAAAATAAAATATATAACAAAATTAAACAATTTGTAATAATAATAAAAGAAATTTATCAAACTTTTCACTTAAAAAAAAACACTTATCTTTGCCTGTTTGTAAATATTCATGATTATTGTTATTCCTGAGAACACCATAGAAAAGTAATTTTTCTAAAAAGAGTTATTACAATATATAGCACTTGAAATTACTAGCAAAGAAGACGGAGGTCCGAATTCATAAATGTTTCTTAGATTTCTCACTCTCTCTCTCTCTCTCTCTCTCTCTCTCTCTCTTTCTTTCTCTCTCTTTTTCTCTTTCTCTCTCTCTCAAATCTGTCTTTGTCCAATTGTGTACTACGTTATCATATGCAAGACAAAGATAGATTTGAGATCTAATTGTAAGATCTAAAAAAGAATCTAGAGATCTAAAAAACGTTTATGAATTCTGATAATGAGTGAGAACAGCTATTCCGGCGTTTTATCTATAACCGACGAAAACCCCCGTTCACTACCATCAGTACATCTATTTTTTAACTTGGTACAGTGCGGTGCAATAATTCAAAGAACCTAGTAGATGGCTGACTTACCGACGCCACAGTCTAGCATATATTGTATACAGGGTGTTCGATAATGATTATGCCTACGTTTTACCATAGAAGCACGCATTTGTAATTTCTAATATAATAATATGTTAGAAATATGTATCCGTCGGTAAATCATGCTCCTATGGTAAATCGTGGGGACAATTATTATCAAACACCCTGTATAATGTTAGACTGTGACGTCGATAAATCAGCCATTTACTATGACCTTTTGAATCATTGCACCACAGTGTACTACATATATAGCATTCATTTTACGACACTGCCGATAAAAATGGTTAGGGATATCCTTACCATATGATTTTAGCACAGACTTAAACCATTTTTATCGACAGTGTTGTAAAATGAATGTGCTATGTAGTACCGATTTCAAAAATGGATGTCTGGCGGTAGTATACGGGCAGGGTTTTGCTCTTGCAGGTAAAACCGTAGAGATATTACAGATATAGTAAAGGAGCCATAAACAAATCTGTAAATGGAAATGCCCTCTCCCCCCCATTAGAAAGAGAGAAAAGATTGATAGGACCTATATTGTCTTTCTTGTACTACCGCATTAAGAGAGAGATAGACTAGACTCGTGTTCTGTCTCTTTCTACCAACGGGTTACTTTTGAAGCTGGCTTTTCTACTCTGTAATATCTCTATGGGTAAAACACCGAGATAACCCAGTATAGTCACAATGGCCGATCTCAGTCTTCTCATTGCTAAACGTATTCGACTTCCCACGGATAAATATCGATCATTTGACATTGTTTTTAAAATTAAACAGAAACTAAGGTTAATGACTCGTGCACACAGGACGCGGAATCACTTGCCGCGTCCCGTGTGCACAAGGCATAAAAATATTCACTAAGAAAAACGACGTTCTCTCCGGCAGGTGATTACAAATGTAAAAATCTTGTATCTATGAATGACACAAAACTAATTACACAGCATTTTAGCTATGTACGATTGTATTAACTTGTGTCATAACTGGAATGTAACTTCTTCAAACTCTTCGTATGAACTCGATGAATCGCGTTATATTGGTAATATTAGGACACTACATTTAGCTACATCACGGAAAACTCCTTACGGAAATGGACTATTGTAACTATTAGTAAAGCTATTAATAAAACTATTGGATTATTTGTCATAGTTTTTTTGCGGATTATTGGGACGAACTATTACACAGAACTACTGAAAAATTATTTGAGCCCAATAGTCACTACGATTTATATAGTCATATAAAATATGTATTGATCAATCAATACGTATCAATAATTAAACGTAATAAATTTTAGTTTCCAAAAAAATATTTTTTTTTTTTTTGTTTAAAAGGATTAATTAAAGATTAAATCTAAATTAAACATTTATGTACAAGATTTAATACAAATTGTTATTTTTACATGTAAAAATATCAAATTTTATGTGGAACAGCGAATCATGTATACACGTCACATTTGAAAAAATACAAGAGGGAAATTCGTTTTGAGGTTACAACAATTAGTTCCCGAAAGTTTTACTAAAGTGCGATTTAAAAAGACGGTCACGGTGGCGCCTAGATATAATGCCTGTGGCCGCACTCGACTCATGAGAAAATCCCCCGCGGCATGGCCACCTAGTGGAAGCCGCGCAAGCCACGAAGGCGCGAAGACTAGCGTCGCGAAAAAGCTTTGAGACTATAAACATAATACAAAGTTTATGTTTGAGACTCAAAACCAAAGCAAATCGCTCGATTTTTGAGAGCACCGTAATATGTTTTTATGTGTAAAATAACTATTAATAATTGAATGTCTTGGATTTTAACCGTATTCGGTATTTCTGAAATGATTTATAAATGTTTTTCATTTCATAAATAATATACGTTTTCAATAAACCTTTAATTAGCTATACCGAATGTGTATAAAATATGTATATTTGTTTAAATATTGCTGCAATAAAAACATATAAATATAATTTACGCTTAAACTTTTATTAATATATTTAAAAAGTATATCATACCTGGATATTAAATCCTATTTTTGAAACGTTATTTAAAGGAACAACTTTTACAAATCATAAACGTATTTAAGAAACGTTTAATTAGTATATGATAGTATTTTATAGTATTTTTATACGTGTTATAAACGTAAATACATTTCTGGCATTTTATAAACCATTTTTCAACGTATAAAATACGTTCCATATTATATATATGTAATAAGAACGATTATTATAAACGTATATTGCACTAACGTATAAAAACCGTTTTAACTATATACATATCTGCCATATATCTATACCTGTTTTATACCATACTTGCGTTTAATAAATATATAAAACAATCCAGTTCTTATTGGGTTTATTGTGAATAGTCGACTAATAGTCATTTATATATTAACTATTAAAAGTAGTGTGCTGGTGATTATTCCAAATAACCTGATTATGAAATCAATAATCATTCCATAAAAAACTATTGGGGAATAATTATTGCAAATAATTTCATTATGAAATCAATAATCACTCAATCAAAAACTATTAGGAAATGATTATTGCAAATAATCTAATCATTAGATGCTACATAATCACTATTAGAGAATGAATAATCACTATTGTAAGTCAATAGTGATTATTGGCTTTCCAATAGTTTATTTCCGTAAGGGCTAAGAAAGCTTTAAATCTAATAAAGTTCGTAGTAAGAAGACAGAAGACAAATTTCAACATTACAGCAAACAAGATTGAAAAAGCGTCTTAAAACAATAAAAAATTTGATAGATTATCTTAAAAATAAAGATTTTATATCAGTCAATTGTTTAATGATACATTTTAAGAAAAACAAATAATTAATAATAAAAGTTTTCCATCAAACGATAGAAAGGCTCCTGACTCTTCAGACGAGAACTCCACGTTGACGGTAGCGACATTCCGTCGCGGACAAAATTAGAATTAATACACGTAAACGTGACAGATTGACGATGAGATGTTGTCGTGCATGTCATTTTGTTATTATATGTTTTAGTGTGAAAATATGACTTGTCTCGTATTTACTAAATTTGTAAAAATGGATCGCGAGTAAAGTTTCTTTAAATTTTATACATAAAAGTACATTTTTCACTTCTTTCAATAGCTATCTGTATGTTTTCCTGTCTGAATAGGCGTCACTTTACCACCTTACGACTATTTACTGACTGCTAGGCAAAAACAGAATAGTCGTGACCGATATTTAGAAGTGTTTTAAAGCCATCTGCTTAGTCTGTTTTATCCAAATTGGCTTTATTTACAAATGGCATGTTTAACAAAATTACGTATCATTTTATGCAATTTCTCGCTTCTGACGTCACAACTTCAATATGGCCGCGGCAAGTACTCAGGAGCCTTAATATTGACAAACAACAAGGCTGAAATAATTCACTATGTTATATTGAATTAACAGTGTATCTTGTTGGAAAATACTAAATCAATTGGTACATAATCCAAAAATTTAATATCAGATTTAAGATGAAAAATTAAAATTTGACCAACGAAACCGAAAGTAGATAAAATGAAAGTTTAATATAATAATAAAGTATTAAAAGAAAAAAGGGTAATATGAAATCCATTTACATTTTATTAAACGATTTTGTTTATAATCAATATTTTATATTGAAATTTGAACAATTATGTTCGTAAAAATGTTGTTTAACAGATTCTAGACACAATAAAATATTTATAATTTAAAACGTAATTTATAGAAAATGTAACGCAGTATATAATCAGTCAAAAAAAAATAATAATAACATGGCTAATCCAAAAATAAAGTTAAAAATAATTTTTTAAAACTGGTTTAATTTAAGAAGTACAGTGTTTTATTATAAAATTATATATCCTTAATTTTTTCATTGTTTAGAATCTCTCTGTGTTTAAAACTTTAGTGATATTAATAGAAATATTATTTTATTTCTGTTTAATATTAAACAAGCATAAAATAATATCTCTAATTCTGAATATTGCTCTCTAGAGTAACAATCGATTTATTGAAGAAATATTTCAATATAAAAATTTTATGTTAAATTTTATTTAAAAAACTATATTGATAGAATCTCATGTTATTGTTTGCGTATTTTAAAACGTATACAACCAAATAAAAAATTTAATAAAAATACATTCAAGTTTAAAAACAATGAGAACGTGTAATTAAGTGCTAAAATATACCTTGAAAATGTTTCGAAGTGACTAAAAATAAAAATGCCTTATAACGATTGTCAACGATTGTGTATTGGGATATTAGTGCCATTAAAAAATGATGGGATACTAAACAAATAATTTCATAAGCAGTTGTTAAAATTTATTACTTAAAAACGGAGATAATAGGGATAGCTATAATGTCCACAGTAACTATAAGACCCTTTTCTTCTCTATTTATATAATATAATAATAAATGTTAGTTAATATAAAATATAGTAAAAGTAATTAAAATTTTTATTTCCTCATTGGTAAAATTTTAATTTCAATCTTTAATGCATAGTCTGATGTAGAGGCTTGATTTTCAATTGTATATGATGATAGTTTAAATTTAAGAAAAACAGGAAGGTAAAAACAAATTTATTTACAAATATTTGGTTTTATAACCATCTTGCAATTTTATATGTTCTTGCACAGAACATATTATTTTATTGTAAAAACACTTGGAAATCTGTCACGTTACAAGAGAGTGAATTAATTTCACAACATATTATACTATTCAGACTAATAATCAATCATACTTTTCTAAAAAAGGAATAATAATCGCTGTTGTACTTTCCACATGCGTGAGATGAAGATGATGTGTTGCTGATATAGTCTCAAATTGTACTTTATCATTAGCAGCATGCAGTATTTCTAGTGCTCTATAAAAATTTTCTTTTTCCTCAGGATAAAAGTTCTTATCTCCTTGTATTATTAAATATGGGCACTTAAAGAGATTTGCATATGCTTCCAGTTGATCTTGCGAAAACATGTTCATGGGTGTAACTCTCAATCTCGGATCCCTGTTGATAACATACGTTCCATCTTCTTTACGCGTGGTACCTCTAGTCATAAGTATTATATATGATAAATCATCCAAAACTGGGAAGCCCGATTCCTTTGCCTTC
The DNA here is from genome assembly GCF_016802725.1 of Solenopsis invicta. Taxonomy (NCBI): domain Eukaryota; kingdom Metazoa; phylum Arthropoda; class Insecta; order Hymenoptera; family Formicidae; genus Solenopsis; species Solenopsis invicta. Next base: position 14,932,816 of record NC_052670.1, on the reverse strand, counting down.
TTTATAATCTCACTTTGCGTCTTATAACTAGGTTGAACGGTATTTTGCTCTACTTTTAAAAATGCCTCAAGTGTATTTGCAAACATAGTTATATGCGCAATTGGATCCATAGATGCAAATTTAAATATGTCTAAGGCTATAATGTATTGCATGTCTTTTGGGAAACACGCGCCATACCAATGCACCATCATAGCATTCAAGGAATGTCCCAGCATTTTTACTTTTTCCCATCCAAAATGGTTTTTAATTCTTTTAATTAACAAGATGTAAATCAATTCGTTGTACATAAATCCTGGTGGTATCCATGAAGATAGTCCGTGTCCGGGTAAGTCAATTGCTAGAACTGGTGTATGTTTCATAATAAGGGGTGCTATATTATCAAATGATGCAGCATTATCTTGCCAGCCGTGCACAGCAAGGATAGGTTGTTTATCTTGAGATCCCCATAACTTGCCTAAAATAAAGAAAAAGAAATAAGACTTTTGCTTCGTAATACGATCACATTTGTTTATGGAAAAAGTATACGTACCAGCCACCTTGCCCCAAGGCACTGAAATTTCTATTTCCTTAACTTCATGCTGTATGGATTTACTGTAAAGTGCTTTCACCAATTTTGTATATGAGTCCGTTCTTAAACCATAAGTTATAAATCTTTGTGTAAACATGTTGAAATAAATATAGCACACTGTTAGAGTATATCAAAATTTTATGATATAAATACAATACTTTATATCAACTTATAACGTATTCGACTGCTTTAAACTAAACAGTAAACTTGCAGTTCTGATTACGAATGAAAGTTTAAAGGTTACTTCTGATATCGTACCGGTATTTAAAACAAAACAATTTGCACATTTCTTGTATATATTATAGATATCTGTGGCACTATCATATCAAGAAACTTGTACAATAGCTGCGTTCCGATATACACTGTTGCACTTTTTAGGTAAGAGCAAATTTTGCTTTTGCAATTGTGAGTCTTTACCACTCTTGTCTTGTCGCTATAACTAGTTTTCTGATTGTCTGTGTGTAAGATTTTATAGATAACCAAGTTTATAATCATAAGACAATGAGTCGACTACCTTTCTTTTGTTGAATATACTTTTTATTAAGATTTTGACTCACATAGGCTAAAGCGTAAAACGTTACAAAAATGTGAAGTTTAAATAAAGCTGTTAATGCTATAATTAAAAAAGCTAAACAAATTCAAGTATTTTTAATGTGCATAAAGGTTTGTTTAATAATAGAATTACTAAAATAACTCATTTATATTTTGTATATGGGTCATTTCACATGAAAGGAGTCCACCTAAAAATAAACTGTTTGGGATTTTTAAAATGATAATAAAAACATGTTAGTGGATGTATTGTATCTATACAAAGTAACGATAAAAGTAACTATTCAAATCGTTACAATTACTGACAAAATGTAATTTGTTACCGTTATTGTTACAAATTATGAAATGTAATGCCATTACTCATTTGTTATCAAAAAAAGCAATTGTAACGGTAACGACATTACAAGTAACGCGTCACTTGCTAACCCTGGAAATATGTTATTTACGTAGTACTAAATAATTGGCCAATAAAAATTTATATTATCTAGCTTTTGGCTGAAATTATAATTTTGTATTGGAAAAAATATTTGTTGTTTGCGAGGATCCTATTGCGATCCCAAAATTTGCTTTATGGTGCGATATTGTACATATATTGAAGTATTTTTGAGAATTTTTTCAGATTTTTAGAAATAAATAAAATTGTTCATTTTTTTATTTAATATTAAAAAATTATTTTTTTTGATACTATTAAATTATTGTCACTAAAATTAATATTTTTGTCCGAAAGTACGGGAAAAATCCGAAAAAGTCATGTTTCTAAAAATTTTTTAATTTTAGCTAAAAATGTTAAAAAAAGAAAAAAATTTTTTTTTAATTTAAACGATAGCCTTCAATATCTTTGATACAAAGCATATAATGCTTACTTTTTTTATCATTAACCTTATACAATATATACACTAACATGTTTTTATTTTAACTTTAAAAATCCCAAACAGTTTAGTTTAGGTGGACCCCTTTCTCGTAGAATGCCCCATATACTTTTACAAATATATACTTGTGAAAATACTATAATCTTTATGGCTTGATCTCCTCATTAGAGATTCTTAATAAAAAGCATCATAAAACTAGTCTCTCTATCTAGAACCAACTCACTTTTGCAGTCATTTATTATTATGTGCTTCCATGGAAAATTAATGAAACAATAAATTATAAAAAATTTATAATTTCTTTTTCTTGTTAAAACATAATTTCCTAAAAATATGTCTTGCATATTCTTATCCCAGAAAAATCTTTGGATTAATTCTCTGTAAAAGCAAACGAATTGTTTAGTTTGCTTTGCTTAGAATTAATTCAAAAACTTTTCTGGGATTAAGATGTGCGAAAGCAAATTAGGTTAAGTGAGATTGATAAAATAGCATCATTGCAGCAATATAACAACACTAAAGCTTTACATAATAGTTACATTGCATCAATGTAACAAAGTGACGAACTAGGTTATTGGTATATAATTGCAATTTTGCTGTTACATAACAGCAATGCTTTCCTTCAGTCGCCTGTTACGTTGACATAATGTAACCATGATGTTCAATGTGTGGGAAATTATAACTAACATGGACGTTACATGTAACAAACACGCTATATTGCGTCTTACCTTTAAGTTTATTGCATCAACATTGCTATTATATAGCTGTGTGTGCTGGGGAGTATTAGAGGAGAAGAGGGTATTATGGTTACTATCGACAATATGGCTACCCCTATTATTTCCGTTATTAGGTGACGTATTCTAATAATTGCTTATGGAATTATTTGTTTAGTAGCCCGCTGTTTATAGTGATGCTAATATGCTAATATATAATGACTGACAATTATTATAATGCATTTTTACTTTTGAGCATTTCTAAACTTTTTTAAGATACACTTTTAACCTTTAATTACATACACTTTCTGATTATTTTTAAACTTGTGTGTATTATCACTCGAAGGTACATACACTCGAAGGTATTTTGTTATTTAACTTTTCATTTGGCCGTATACATTTTAAGTTATACAAAGTTAAAACATGGAATTTTATTAGTATGGTTTTTTAAGCGAAATTTTTATATTAAAATATTTCTTTGATAAATTGATCATCATTCTAAAAAGCGATGTTTAGAAACATTAAAGACATTATTTTATGCTTGTTGTTTAATGTTAAGCAGGTATAAAATGATATTTTTAATGAAATTTTTAATGGTATTTCTAAAGTTTCTGAACGCAGGAAAATTCTAAATCAGAAAAATTCTAAACAATAGAAAATTAAAAATATATAATTTTATAACAAGATACTGTGTTTTTTTAAACTAAATTAACTTTTTAAAATTATTTTTATAGATAACCATATTACAATCAATTATTTTCTTCCACCGATTATGCAGTGCAAAATCTAATGCATATATTTTTAATTTTCTATTGTTTAGAATTTTCCTGATTTAGAATTTTCCTGCGTTCAGAAGCTTTAAAACTTTCATTAAAAATATTATTTTATCCCTGTTTAATATTAAACAACAAGCATAAAATGTCTCTAATGTTTCTAAACACCGCTCTTTAGAATGATAATCGATTTATCAAAAAAGGATTTCAATATACAAATTTCGCTTAAAAAATTATTTTAACAAAATTCCATGTTATTGTTTTAACTTTGTATAACTTAAAATGCATACGGCCAAATAAAAAGTTAAATAACAAAAAAAAACACTCGAGTATATGTACCTTTGTGTGATCATACACTTAAGTTTAAGAATAATGAGAAACTGTATGTAATTGAATGTTAAAAGTGTACCTTGAAAAAGTTTGGAAGTGCTCAAAAGTAAAAATGCCTTATAACAATTATTAGTCATTATATATTGGCATATTAGCATCACTAACAAACGGCGGACTAAACGAATAACTTAATAACAGAAAAATAGATTAGACCAGACAGCGCATAGTTACATTTGTGGTCACAGTTCAAACAAAATCTCTCTCTCTCTCTCTCTTCCTCTCGATTTTTTTGTACACATTATGGCCCTCCATTAATAAAAACTGTATGAGTTATATTTATTCTTCGTTATTCTCCTTCCCTTTTCATTAAGTTGTTTGCTACTGATAACAATACTGCAACGATCCGTTTCGTGTTACATAAGATATTTGGGCGCGATTATAAAGAGCGTCGATCGACAGTTGGCAGAGTAAAATAATCGAGAGTGCGAGTTTATAAAAAAATTTCAAAATTTTTGTGAGTTCGTCCGCGAAAACAAGGTTTTATATTCACTATAACTTACATTCATTATCATCGCTATGACGAACAAGTGCGACATCACGCATTACGCTTGGCAAGAACTAACAAGCGAGGATAAAAAATATGCAGCAATACATTTGAACGAGACCAATGAGACTAGAAAGAATGCCATCGCAGAGATTAAACGATGGATTAAAGAAAATGACAACTTGCCCGAACAAATTGGTAAGAATGATAGTGGTCACATAATAAACGCGTTAAAATATGATCACTTAATGAAATTCAAATACACTTCATTAATTTTTGAACAATAAAACGAAATACCACTTATCAGCGTCGAATAACTTCTGATATTCAGCTTGTTGAATGAGTTGAGGAATAATACATGTTTGAAAAAAAAAAAAAAAAGAATAGATGATGAAAGAAAAAAATAGATTTAAAGAAATAAAATAGATATTGCACTTTAATCAATACATAAAAAAAGTAAAATTATTTTAAGATGTAGTACCGGAAGAGATGTGATGTATAGTGGAATTATCAAGAAACTTTATCGTATTATTACATTTTACTATTTTTCAAAAGTTTCTTATTTATTTTTTTACCTGTTTATTTTATTGAGAAAAAGAGAAGAAATCGTTTTATATATTTAAAATATAAATATGTTTATTGTGGTACATGAATCATTAATAAAGATAAAACAAAGTTTGAATACGATTATGTAAGATTACGATTCAAAAAAAATGAAAAAAGAATACAATCCATTATCTCATTTACAATTAGAAGACCAACGATTAAATTCAACAACGTTTACGTAACGAATATTATCTTTACGTTTACTATATAGCGTGTCCCAAAATGTATATTCTACGAGATAAACGCAAGCGCATATCGATATACACGGGCAAGGCAAAAATGTGAAATAAGAAGTAGGATTTATAAATCTTCTATTTAAAAAATTTAAGGTGACCTTTACCCAATCAGTAAACAATGTTTTTTAAATATTTATTTTTTATTATAACGTTTTTTAAATATTAAAATATTAAAATATTTATAAAACGTTATAATGAAGAATAAATATTTAAAAAACATTTAAAAAGCATTGTCTACTGATTGGAGATCGCCTTAAATTTTTTAAATAGAAGATTTTTAAATCCTACTTCTTATTTCACATTCTTACCTTGCCCGTGTACATCCATATCCGCTTGCATTTATATGTACGTTACGTACATACATTATATGAAAAGATAAAGGAAAAGGACTGCACTGGAAAGACATTAATGACCGCTAGTGTAGCTGACATTGAAACGTTTCCAAAACATTTGTTACTTTTTTCCATAATAACTTTCCAAATTATGAAATTCAAAATTTACCACCGGAATTAGCATTACTCATAGTGAATTACGTAGAGATTGCACGGATTTATATCTCTTTTCACTCTTTTGCATGTACATACAAAACACAAAAGAGATGTAATTCGATATAGTGTATAATGTATCAAAAATTTCAAAATTCTTCTTTCTCAAGAGTAATATACGCACTCTTTAATTGTAATTATAACTGTATTTAATATTATATGAAAAATCTTTTATTGGTCTTAGCACTGTTTCAAGTAGAATTATAACTTTATATTTGAAGGAAATCTTTAATTTTTACGCAGATAATTTTCTCATTTTACAATTTTTGAGAGTCGACAAATTTGATCTCGAAAAAACTAAATACAGAATCCGAAACTATTATAAGCATCGGTCCAATGTACCGGAATGGTATAGCAGTAAGGATCCGTTTCAACGGGAACTGCAAGTGATACTTAATCTGGGGTAATAATCATTATTAGAAATAATTTTTTTTAACTTTCTTTTAATATTTCTATTATATTTTAGTAATAAAACGTGTTTAATATTTCTTAGAGACAATTAGAGGTACATACAATGTTACAATCAAGTTTCCAGAGATCTATAAGACACAGAAGGATCGTAAACACTTACTAATTTTATCATTTAATATAATACCCACTAGTTTTTTTTAACAACGTTTACATGTTTTATACATCGAATTAAATGTCTAAGAAAATTTAATGTTTCTGCACGAATTACTTTTAGTTCTCTCGTCATAATCTGTTCGATTAATGATTTTAGTTCTCAAACTTATTGTTAGTCTATTTCATTACAATTTTTTTTTTTTTTTTAAATTAGCTGGTACTAAATTGTCACATTGTATTGCTGTAAAACGAGAAAGTATATTTCTTTTAAGAATTCAGAAATGTTTCGTTTGCACCTAGAATATTTTTGCCCTTGCGAAAGCAGGATAGTCAAGGAAGAACGGTTTACCTTGTGCGCGCAGCTCGGCATGACCCGAGAATACACAAAATATCAAATCTAGCTAAGGTAATGTTAAAATAATGTATCGCTTGAATAATTTGTAGCGGTTGCTGTCATGATAATGAATTTTTAATGTATATGTCCATTATTTTTGATGTTTTTAGATCTGTGCAATGGCGTTAGATGCTTCGATGAAATATAATGTCGCAGGATCTGTATATGGTTATACATGGTACGTAGATGTATCCAATGTAACTACAGGCCATATTTTTCAATTGACACCGTCTACGTTAAAAAATTTGGTCGATACATGGCAAAAATGTTACCCGCTAAGATATCAGAAGATTGTTCTTTTCAACGTACCAACAATCTTTTATATTGTTGTGAGGATTCTCAGATCTTTCATGACACAAAAGTTAAAAAACAGATTTTACGTCTACTCCCATCAGAACTGTTTTGAAGAGATTCCAACTGATGGCTTGCCTGTCGAATATGGCAGTACCGGTGAAACAATTCAGGAGTTAACAGGTAATTACGGTAAATTACATAAATGTTAATGGAATACTGGATAATATAATATAAAAGATGTATTGCTAATGTTTACTCTAAAGCAGGTATTGCTGGAGAAAAAACAAACGTCTCAGAATTAAGACACAACCAACCCACGTAGCACATAAGGGTTTCAAATACGTTTTTGAAAAGGAATCCATAGTTTTATAACCGTAAAAAACCATTAAAAAACGTTTAAACAGAAACGTTTTTGAAACCATAGTTTAAGAAACGTATTTTTTACGTTTCTTCTGTGAATACTATAAAAAAGTAATACTGTAACAGTTTTCTTAACATTAAATAGAATAAAAATGTTTTTTAAATTAAAAAAAATCGAGAATTTTTCTCAAGAATTTTTTCCGGAAATTTTCGAGAGGTCACTCATTCAAGTTGTAATCGTAAAAGAGTATAATTTTATATGTGTTTATATAAATAATATGGTTTAATTATATGTATTATTTTTTCAATAACATATATTGACTCGATATACATGTGTTAACACAAATGTTCACAGATCAATCATCAGGCATCAATTCGCAGCAATCTTACAGGTCAAGCAACGTTCGGCGAGGTTACGACTTGAATGAGGGTAACCGCTTGAAAATTCCAAAAAAATTCTTGAGAAAGATTTTCTAATTTTTTTTACTTTAAATAACTTCTATTTTATTTAACATTAAGAAAATTGTTTTTGACAATTATTTAGAAATTCTAAAAGAGTAAAAATTTTAAAATTTTTTTATCCGTAAAAAACACATTTTTATAATGGTTTCTTAAACGTTATTTTATCGGAAAAGAAACGTTTCAGTTAACTTTTTTCTGAGTGGACATTTTAACGCATGAGAAACGTTTTTAAAAATCGGTAGTAAAACGTTTCGGAAAAACGTTTATAAAACGTTTTTGAAACGTATATGTGCTACTTGGGAATTATTCAAGCAACAATCGTTAAAAGTAGTTAAGAATTCTTTGCATATCAAATATATATGAAATTATTACGTATTAAATACGTATTTAAATTAGCATGTAATTTGTCGTACACACACACCCACACACACACACACGCGCGCACACGCACATATACATGCACATATATATATATATATATATATATATATATATCAAATATTTATTTTTGTAGAATTTTGGAAAAAATTTATCGAGGATAATCGCGACTGGCTTACGAAGGATGAGAATAATCAAACTATCCAGACAACCGAACCTACAGAGGATTTTTAGCATATTTATAATTTTCTGACTACTTAGGACAATAAATGATCAAAGCATTAAAACGAACAATCATTTGCTAACAGTGTTTAAAAACTCTAAGAATCAGTCATTGGATTCTAAAATGTACAATGAAATACTAGTTTATGCACTTTATACTGTTTACCTAGCACTAAGAACTTAAAGATTATGTTTTTAATAATATTTTAACGTAACGTAATATGTTCGGAATAAATTTGGAGACAAGATAGGGTACGAGAAACAAAAAAGTGTTTTGTACCCTATCGTGTAATAAATGTGTAATAAATAATTATTTTAAGTTATGGTTTATTATGATACAATGATTACAGATAAATATATATGCTTGTTATAAATGTAATTAAATATGTTTATTATTATAATTGTAAGATGTGCAATAAAAAATTATGTCTGTAAGTTAAAATTTATTATACATGTGTATAATAAAGCCACATGTGTAATTATACTTAGTATAACTGCGCGCAAATTCACAGGAAACCACATTATATTACGCTTAAATATGAACATGTTTAAGGAATATTATTATTATGCCACGAAAAACAATCATTCTTTGGCAAGGAACTCGAGCCTCTTTGTGGTTAGCTAGGTAATCAGCAAGTATATTTTTTAATTAACAGCTCCAACAGCTGCACGGTTCAAACTTACTCTGAACAAATTCTAGATATTAGATGCTGCAATATCTCTTCTCTATTCTCCTGGAATTATAACTCTATTGTCATTCTTTTAATCAACATATTCAGGGGTACAATATTTTTCAAATCCTTGTTGATGTTGTTCCGTTTTCATTATAAAGTTATTTAAGCTACTGTCGCATGTGTATATATTTTTAACAAATTCTAGTAGTTGAGCTAGTTAAGTCCAAAGGATACGCCATCTGAAACATAAACACTGGTATTGACAATGATACTTTCCGGATGAGATAAATGTAATATTTTATTTCTTCTATCTTGTTGATAAAATTCCGGAAGCATTTTTTATTAATCGCCGAGCTCGGGAATGTCTGTAGTTAAAAATACGTACGTTGTGTCTCAGTTAAATGAATTTTGTCTAGAGTATGGGCGTATCAAATTATGATGTAAAGGAAATATCTCGTCACCCACAAGAAAATAAGACATCATGATATTTGTGACAGGCAAAGGAGATGGCGGGGGTGCCTTTAGTGTATCATTTTCCACAGTTTGATCAAATTCTGTAGCACTATAGATGATAAGCTCTTTCCCTCGATGAACCACTGGTACTAAGCTAATCGAATGAAGAATTTGCTTGATCGAAGAAAGGTCGCACAATAGCGACGGGGATACTTCCTTTACAATGTCGTACATATATTGAAGGAGGAAATTTATAATAGATAACAAAATAAAAACAATAATAATAAAAAGTACAAATAATTTAATTAATGTTATTCATGTAAATAATAAAAGAACTTATTGGAACATTAAATGGATGAAGCTTACCACATTTTACACACGGTTTTATCTTGTACAATTCAATAATAAATTTGCAAGTATACTAAATTAAAGCTCGCAAAGCGACGGCATTTTGTACGACTGTTCTAAAGGTATATGCTTACAGCCATTGACAAAATTATTAGGCACCCTTTTTTCTAAATTTCTTATAACTGAATGTGCGTAAGCTAAAAAATAAGTCATAAAAAATAATGGTCGACCAAGCAAATATTAGTTTATGTGGTTACTTAATAAATAAATGATAACATTTATAAAGATAATGTTATGTATTTTTTTATAAATTGAAGAAATTGTTAAATAAATAGGTGCCTAATAATTTTGTCAATGGCTGTACATAATTTACTCAAGCAAAACAACAAGTCAAAATGACATCAAAGTGATTCACAATTATGTTAAAATGACACCAAAGTGAATCGTAATTGATCGAAAAGTGACTTTTAATGATCATTTTGCAGTCACTTTGACATCATTTTGACGTCGTGATGACTCCCTGTTCTGCTTGGGTACTAACTTTACTTCGAACATTCTTCATATCTTCTGATTTTCACCTTTAACATTTAATTTTTTTGCAATTATATATTTCTCTTGATTACTTCAAAATAAAATAACATCACACTGAAATAACAACAATTACGGTATTGTAAGACATTAATTTTTTATTTACAGAATAATAAATGTAATTAATATATATGTAAGTTGAATATTTATTTAATGGTCTACATGATTCGACTAGAATATTTGTTCTCTTCAGCATTTTACAAACAAGGAGACTTTTTACAAAAAATTATTACTCACACATTTCATACCTTTACTGTCTAACACCAGCTCATCAACTAACAACAAGAAAACTAACATAAAACTAATTTAAAATTTTGTTAGAAATTTCACCTTATATACTGCATTTATATAATTCAATTTACGTGTTTATTATATGCAAAATTCGATTAGTGTAGTGTTAAGGCCAAATGGGATTGCAAATTCTTGAATCAGTGTGTGCCTTTATTAAATCTGTGAGTGCTCTTGATGTTCGTTAGATACAGACATTACTACATAACTAGACGGTGGCGCGCACACACGTCCTTCCCCGGTTACTAGCGCCGCTGTTGCGCACTGAATGTCTCCCATGAGCTCCGGCATATAATACGCGCGCCATTCAAACAAATAAGCAAATGAATGAGAATGACAAATAATCACGTCCTAACATACCGCTCACCAAGATTAGACGGCTAATCTTTTTCATCTGACATATCGTTTACGGGCAATTTACAAAACTTGGCAATGGATCTCTTGATGGTGCCAGTAGCTGTACGAACAGTAACAATTCGTATTAAACCGTCTTTACCCGCATGTGTATCAATTACTCGTCTTGTTTCCCACTTCAAAGGGGGAAGATTATCATCTCGTATTATTACAAGATGATAATCTTCCCCCTTTGAAGTGGAAAACAGGACGAGTAATTGATACACATGCGGGTAAAGACGGTTTAATACGAATTGTTACTGTTCGTACAGCTACTGGCACCACCAAGAGATCCACTGCCAAGCTTTGTAAATTGCCCGTAAACGATATGTCAGATGAAAAAGATTAGCCGTCTAATCTTGGTGGGCGGTGTGTTAGGACGTGATTATTTGTCATTTGTTGCATTTACTACTGCTGGTTGGTTTGCATTTTTAATTGGAGATACATAGGTATGTTGAGATACATTGTTATGTTGATCATGTCTCTTCCGAGTACTTTTAGAAATAAAATTAGATGTAGCATCTATATTATTCTTTTTCTGCGTATTGGCATTTATACTCGTATTACTCAAATTTTCTGCTTGCATTGCATTAAGCGTATTAGCCCGTCGTAGTTTCAAATCACTAACTTTAGCAGTTTTATTAATTGCATTCGACATTGATGTCTTTATTTGGTCTACTTCTTGATTAACTTGCAATGATGACTTGCAATCATTTTTCGTTTCTTCCTAATTCTGGAACACGTTTACACAGCATCTGGTGTTGTGGCCAATCTTTCATTTGACAAGATTTGCTACAATAATATGTTGTGCACTTTGCACAATGTTTTGTTGTCCTTGTAGAGCAAACAGCACAGTCTTGTGCTGTAAGCTTAGACTTGTTTTTGGGATATTCATATAATTCATCACTGCGTTGTTCACATATCTTTGAAATATAATTTTCAATATTAGGATCTGGTTCTGGAAATGAATATAGTGTGTAGCCACGTCCAAGAGAAACGTGTCTTCTTCCATCTGGTGTAACAGTTATTACACCTTTTATCTATAATTTAATGGGACAAAAAGCATGTTCTGAATATAAAATTGAGGGCATCTTACAATTTGTTGAATTCTTGCGAAAGAACATTTACAGCGTAACTTTTTTTCCATTAAGTTATAAATCTGATTTTTCAATGCTTTTTGAAGAGCTGCAGGTTGAATGCAAAAAAATCAAAATGTTAAGGCACATAGAAGTGCAAATTCTGGATCATCTGCAGTGTGTCAGTCATATGAGATTGATGATCCTTATACGAGCACGAATCAATTATGGACAAGAGGTGTAATAACTGTTACACCAGATGGAAGAAGACACGTTTCTCTTGGACGTGGCTACACACTATATTCATTTCCAGAACCAGATCCTAATATTGAAAATTATATTTCAAAGATATGTGAACAACGCAGTGATGTATTATATGAATATCCCAAAAACAAGTCTAAGCTTACAGCACAAGACTGCGCTGTTTGCTCTACAAGGACAACAAAACATTGTGCAAAGTGCACAACATATTATTGTAGCAAACCTTGTCAAATGAAAGATTGGCCACAACACCAGATGCTGTGTGAACGTGTTCCAGAATTAGGAAAAAACGAATAATGATTGCAAGTCATCATTCCAAGTTAATCAAGAAGTAGACCAAACAAAGGCGTCATTGTCGAATGCAATTAATAAAACTACTAAAGTTAGTGATTTGAAACTACGACGGCCTATGCTATGCAATACGCTTAATGCTATGCAAGCAGAAAATTTGAGTAATACGAGTATAAATGCCAATACGCAGAAAAAGAATAATACAGATGCTACATCTAATTTTATTTCTAATAGTACTCGGAAGAGACATGATCAACATGACAATGTATCTCAACATACCTATGTATCTCCAACTAAAAATGCAAACCAACCAGCAGTAGTAAATGCAACAAATGACAAATAATCACGTCCTAACACACCGCCCACCAAGATTAGACGGCTAATCTTTTTCATCTGACATATCGTTTACGGGCAATTTACAAAGCTTGGCAATGGATCTCTTGGTTGTGCCAGTAGCTGTACGAACAGTAACAATTCGTATTAAACCGTCTTTACCCGCATGTGTATCAATTACTCGTCCTGTTTTCCACTTCAAAGGGGGAAGATTATCATCTTGTAATAATACGAGATCATCAATCTTAATTAAGTCTGTGAGTGCTCTTGATGTTCGTTAGATACAGAAATTACTACATAACTAGACGGTGGCGCGCACACACGTCCTTCCCCGGTTACTAGCGCTGTTGCGCACTGAATGTCTCCCATGAGCTCTGGCATATAATACGCGCGCCATTCAAACAAATAAGCAAATGAATGAGAATGACAAATAATCACGTCCTAACATGTAGAAATATGCATAACGACGCGCCACTTAGCGCGTGCATTTTGGATCTCATTTATATATTGAAATTTAATTTTTACGTTTCAACAATATTGACCTTAATCTGTATACATTCAAATGTTACATAAATGTTTTTTTTTTATTTTTCGCAATTTCATAATATTTACGCAGACTGTTCTCAAAATGTTTTCGTCATCTTTTATTACAGAAAAATACGAGCAAAACATGCTGCGTGAAGTACCGAGCGCACGTACCATAGGCTTATATGGAAAGGTTTTTAATTATTTTTGGAAAATGGAAATGTTGCAACATAACTTTATCATATACCATTGAATTCGTAATAAAATAATTTATTTTGCTTATGAAAAGAAATAAAAATTTTGAAAAGAATAGGTAAGTGATGGGGTAAAGTATAAGAAAAAATTTTTTTTAATTTTTTGTTATCACTGTTATAAAGTACTCTCCAAGCCATATTAACTTTTAATCAGAACATTTTTTTATCTCTTATAGTTTTGACGATATATGCTTTTAAAGAAAAAACCAATTTTTTTCAAATGCGTATTTTACCATCTTAAAGTCAGTATTGACACGTATAAAAAAATGTGTTTTTTATTTTGATCTGTACTACAACATATTAAAAGCTTGTCAAAATCGGAAGGAGACACTTCCGTAGCGCATGGACGGGTGCGCGTACTATACGTTTAAAGAGGTTTTTAATTATTTTTGGAAAATGGAAATGTCGGAACATAACTTTATCATACATCATTAAATTCGTAATAATATAAGTTTTATTGTGCTTATGCAAAGAAATAAAAATTTTGAAAAAGTAAGTAGGTGGTGCAAAAAAATATTAAAAAATTGTTTTTTTTATTTTTTTTTACTGCTGTTATAAATTACTCTTCAAGCCATTCAACTTTCAATTAGAATATTTTTTTCTATTTCCTATAGTTTCGCCGATATACGCTTCGAAAATAGAAGATCGATTTTCTTCAAAAGGGTGTATCACCCCCTAAAAGTGAGTATTGGACAGTGTAAAAAAATACGTGTCTCTTATTTTGATCTGTACAATATAATAAAGGGTCGTCAAAATCGGAGGGAGATGCCTCAAGATCTCACAATCAATATAAAAGAAAATGAGAAGAAAGAGAGGCGTAAGAGAGGAAGTACAGTAACTTTCGATGATTTAAAAGTGATGCTTAAAAAAAAAAGAAGCAAAGAAGTCTAGGCACGAAGAAAAACAAGAACTTCTTCGTCAAAGCATTAGTTCTTATAAACGCACAATGGAAAAGTTGCTTGATAAACTGTAAGCTGTGAGATTGTTTAATTTTGTTCCGTCCGGTTTGCTATATTATATACGAAAAGAAAGATATATATTTTTTAAATATAACATAATAATATAATTTGTTAAATAGCATTAATACGAGATATTGTAGATTATAAGATTATTAGAGTATCCAAGAAAAATGAGATTAAGTGATGCAAATGTTTTGAGATCTTTAATGTCATTTTTTTGGATTGTGATGAAAGGCTATCATAGTTTTTAATTTTTTAAATCTGCAAAATGTACGTATAATATGGTTAATGCGTTTACTTTAAAAATTTAAGATTAAATCAATTATTCATTACTATAGGTAAATTTAATTATCAAACTAAAATATTTTAAAATATATTTTACTTTTAACCATACAATATTTCCGAATATTCCATTGCAAATTCTTTTCAAACGATAAACGATACTAAAATTAAAATTTTCAATAATAAAAACAAAATTAATAAAACACATGAATATTATTTTAATAACTTAAAATAAGATTATTATAGTCTATCGCGATTACCATTTAATTCTGTGCACAGAGTATCTCGACGATCATTTCCAAGTCATTTTTCATTTTCATTTTCGTTTACGTTCCTGTTGATTATTTACTATTGCTTCCATACCTTCTTGTACGTATTCGCGTATTAAGTCATCACCAAAGTCTAGGCATATATTATGTAAAACACAGCACGCAAGTATCGTTCTGGGTATTAAATTGACTCTGTTCATGTCCAAATATTTTATACGTCTAAATCGGTCAAATAAAAGAGCAAATGCTCTTTCAATTGTTTGTCTTGTCTGCGAAACTAATGTATTAAAATGTTCTTGCTGTCTTGTTAAATTTCCTTGATTTATATATGGAGTAATACACCACTTCAAATGGGAGGGTCCCAGATGCGCACAGGCCCAATTGAACACCATCAATTATAGCGGCCGATGCCTAGAGTATTTCCGTTGGTTGGGTTAGATTAGATTACGTGATTGGTGGTGTCCGATCGGGTCTGTGCGCATCTGGGACCCTCTCTTTTTAATTTGCATCGCATATTGCTTGCAGTGTTAGGTTATAGCGTATTGCATTTTGCGATTTCTGTGTGTTTCAGCATCCTTTGTCGGTGCTTTAATAGGTACATATGTTCCATCAAGAGCACCTATGACACCATCAATTCCAGCCACAGCTTTAAATTTTTTTTTATCAATGGAAGTTTCCCTTCTATTGGCCAATGAATCACTTGAGGTGCTATGTCTTGTAAAGCTGTTATAACTCGAACAAAGCAGGCAAATAGTGTAGATTTGCTTATATCAAATCTTTCTCTGATTGATCTCTTATGACATAAAAGAACATCAATTTTTAATTAAATTATAAATTAATAAATGTAAACAATAATCAGTTTGAAATAAAATTGATATGAAAATAAATATATTAGAAAGTAGCAAATTATAAATATCAAGCATCAAGAGTCACTTTAATTGAAAATGGCACATATTTCTTTTAATTATATTGTTATTCTTTTTAATTATGTTTATTGGTCTTATTTCAAATTTATATATTTATGTTTATTAGTTTTACATGCACGTCAATACAAGATATTGGATGCAATAATTAACTAATACAAAATAAATAATACTCCAATTAGATTGGTTGTAAATAATGCTAAGAGCATCTAAAAAAACTGTACACAAATTTATTGCAAAAAATACTAGCCTAGCCTAAGTACGAACTGAAACTCGTACTTTTATGGCGTGCGAATCTTGATATTTCTAATTACATTTGCCAGTACTTTTTAATAAATTCATTTTCATATATCGATCTTATTTCAAAATTAATAATATATATACATATATATATATATATATATTAGGAGTATAAATAAGTTTCCGCCGTTTAACAAAAAATGGCCACTAGTATGTTATGGTTGAAATTGTCTATTGTAAAACGTTATATCGTAAGGTTGGACATCTGGCAACAACATAACCTTAAAATATTAGCGATTTTGTATCAGCATCATATATCTTTTTTCGTGCGAAAATGTCGAGTTTTGAGCCGAATAAACGTCATTTGCGGGAGCTTTTGATTTACTTCTTTAATTTGAAGAAATCTGCAGCCGAGGCGCATCGATTGCTTGTAGAAGCATATGGTGAGGCTGCCTTAAGTGAGAGAAGTTGCCGTGAGTGGCTTCACAAGTTTAAGAACGGTGAATTTGACGTCGAAGACAAAGAACGTAGCGGAAGGCCGAAAGTGTACGAAGACGCGGAATTGGAAACATTATTAGATGAAGATTCGTGACAAACGCAAGAAGCACTTGCACTTACATTAGGAGTGACTCAACCAGTAATTTTACATCGCTTAAAATCATTGGGAATGATTCAAAAACAAGGAAACTGGGTTCCATATGAATTTAACTGAAAACGAGAAACGTTGAATGCCGATTTTTCACATGTGAAATGTTGCTTGCCAGGCATAAACGAAAGGGTTTTTTGCATCGTTTAGTCACTGGTGATGAAAAATGGTTCCACTACGATAATCCAAAGAAGAAGAAATTTTGGGGGCCACCTGGTCATGCTTTAACATCGACAGCCAAGCCGAACATTCATGGAAAAAAAGCTCATGTTGTGTATTTGGTGGGATCAGCTTGGTGTCGTGTATTATGAGTTGCTCAAACCGAATGAAACCATTACTGGGGCTCTCTACCGAACACAATTGATGAGATTGAGCCAAGTATTCAAGGAAAAACGTGCCCACTACTACTCCAGACACGACAAAGTTATTCTTCTGCATGATAATGCTCGTCCACATGTTGCGGCGCCGGTCAAAACCCACCTGGAAACACTCAATTGGGTAGTTTTACCCAACCCGCCGTATTCACCAGACATTGCTCCTTCTGATTACTAGCTGTTTCGATCGATGGCGCATGGCCTGTCTGAGAAACACTTCACATCATATGAAGATACAAAAAATTGGGTCGATTTGTAGATAGCTTCAAAAGATGAAGCATTCTTCCGACGCGGTATCCGTATGCTGCCAGAAAGATGGGAAAAAGTAGTGGCTAGCGATGGACAATACTTCGAATAAATCATTAGGTACCATTCTTTCACAATAAATGCCCAATTTTTGATAAAAAACGGCGGAAACTTATTTATACTCTTAATAAAAACGCTTTGAAATCTGTCACGTTTCAAGAGAGTGAATTAATTTCACAACATATTATACTATTTAGACTAATAATCAATCATATTTTTCTAAAAAAAGGAATAATAATTGCTGCTGTATTTTCCGCATGTGTGAGATGAATATGATGTGTTGCTGATGTTCTCAAATTGTACTTTATCATTAGCAGCTTTCAGTATCTCTATAAAAATTTTCCTTCTTCTCAGGATAAAAATTCTCGTCTTCTTTTATTATTAAATATGGGCACTTAATGAGATTCGCATATGCTTTTAATTGATCTTGCGAAAACACATTATGCATGGGTGTAACTTGCAATCTGGGATCAATATCCTTGTTGATAACATACGTTCCATCTTCTTCACGTGTGGTACATCTAGTCATAAGTATTTTATATGACAAATCATCCAAAACTGGGAAGCCTGATTCCTTTGCCTTCTTTATAATCTCACTTTGCGTTTTATAATTAGATTGAAAGGTACTTTGCTCTACTTTCAAAAATGCCTTAAGTGCATTTGCAAACATAGTTATATGCGCAATTGTATCTATCGATGCAAATTTGAATACGTCTAAGGCTATAATATATTGCAGCTCTTTTGGGAAACACGCGCCATACCAATACAACGTCATAGCATTCAAGGAATGTCCCAGTACTTTTATTTTTTTTCATTCAAAGTGGGTTTTAATTCTTTGAATTAACAAGAGGTAAATCAATTCGCTGTACATAAATCCTGGTGGTATCCATGAAGATAGTCCGTGTTCAGGTAAGTCAATCGCTAGAATTGGTGTATGTTTCATAATAAGGGGTGCTATATTATCAAATGTTGCAGCATTATCTTGCCAGCCGTGTACAGCAAGTATAGGTTGTTTATTTTGCGATCCCCATAACTTGCCTAAAATAAAGAAAAAGAAATAAGACTTTTGCTTCGTAATACGATCACATTTGTTTATGGAAAAAGTATACGTACCAGTCACCTTGCCCCAAGGCACTGAAATTTCTACTTCCTTAACTTCATGCTGTATGGAATTACTGTACAGTGATTTCACCAATTTTGTATATGAGTCCGTTCTTAAACCATAAGTTATAAATCTTTGTGTAAACATGTTGAAATAAATATGTATAGCACACTATTAGAGTATATCAAAATTTTATGCTATGATATAAATACATTACTTTATATCAACTTATAACGTATTCGACTGCTTTAAACTAAACAGTAAGCTTGCAGTTCTGATTACGAATGAAAGTCTAAAGGTTACTTCTGATATCATACAGGTATTTAAAACTAAACGATTTTCACATTTCTTGTGGTTTATATTATAGATATCTGTGGCATTATCATATCAAGAAACTTGTACAATAGTTGCGTTCCAATATACACTATTGCACTTTTTAGGTAAGAGTAAATTTTGCTTTTGCAAATGTGAGTCTTTACCACTCTTATCGTGGCTATAACTAGTTTTCTGATTGTCTGTGTGTAAGATTTTATAGATAACCAAGTTTATAAGCATAAGACAATGAGTCGACTACCTTTCTTTTGTTGAATATGCTTTTTATTAAGATTTTGTTTCACATAGGCTAAAGCGTAAAGCGTTACAAAAATTGATGAAATTTAAATAAAGCTGTTAATGCTATAATTAAGAAAGCTAAACAAATTCAGGTATTTTTAATGTGCATAAAAGTTTGTTTAATAATAGAATTATTAAAATAACTCATTTATATTTTGTATATGGAGCATTCTACATGAAAGGGGTCCACCTAAAAATAAACTGTTTGGGATTTTTAAAATGATAATGAAAACATGTTAATGGATGTATTGTATAAGGTTAATGATGAAAAAAGTAAGCATTATATGCCTTGCATCAAAAATATTGAAGACTATCGTTTAAATTAAAAAACATTTTTTTTTACATTTTTAGCTAAAATTAAAACATTTTTAGAAACATAACTTTTTAGAATTTTTTCCGTACTTTCAGATAAAAATATTAATTTTAGTGACAAAAATTTAATAGTATCAAAAAAAATAATTTTTTAGATTTAAATTAAAAAATGAAAAATTTTATCCATTTTTAAAAATCTGAAAAAATTCTCAAAAATACTTCAATACATGAAGAATATCGCATCATAAAACAAATTTTGGGATCGCAATGGGATTCTCTCGAAAACAAATATTTTTTTCAATACAAAATCATAATTTCAGCCAAAAGCTAGATAATATCAATTTTTATTGGCCAATTATTTAATATTACGTAAATAACATATTTCTAACAAATATGTTATTTACTATAAAATAAAAAATAGTTGTGACGTTTGCATTATGTATTATTTAGACTTATTTACTTTTTTGTTTATTATTTTGGAAAAAAGTCTCGTTTTCTCATCAAAACTGAATTCTTTTAAATTAATTAATTTTCTCTCGTAGGAATAATTGCATGATATTTGAATGCACTTCTTCGCAAAATAGCTTTTGTTACTAATCGTTTAAAATTTCCGTCAATACCATCACAGAGACCTTTCCCATGTGCTGTAGCAAAGAAGTGCCATTTGGACGTGATACCAAAAAAATCACGCACATAGTAAAGCAAATTCTAATTTAATAATTATAATTTAAGAATTATAATTTACTTTACCATGCGCAAGATTTTTTGATATCACGATCGAATGGTACTTCTACTACAGAACATGGGAAAGATCTCTGTAATAGTATTGGTGGAAATTTTAAACAATTAGTAAGAAAAGCTACTTTGCAAGGAAGTATAATTTTCAATGCTGAGGTATTGTACACATTGGCTAAAAATGATATAAAAGAGACAACAATTATATTTTGAAGACAAATCACGACAAATTAAGTAAGTTTTAAGAACCAAGATTTGCATTAGCGAAAATAATTCCGGGTACATTAAAATATCATGCAATTATTCTTGCGAGAGAAGATCAATTAATTTAAAAACAATTCAGTTTTGATGAAGAAACGAGACTTTTTTTCAAAAAAATAAAGAAAAAATAAATAATTCTAAATAATATAAAAAGCAGATTTTACAACTATTTTTTTATTTTATAGTTATTTGTTAGAAATATGCAGGGTTGGCAAAGTTACTCTATAAAAGTAACTCGTTACCGTTACCGTTCTTTTCTCTACAAAGTATCTTGTTACCGTTACTCGTTACTGATTTTAAAAAGTAACTTGTTACAGCTATCGTTACTTAAAAATTAACAAATCGTTACTATTTTTGTTACTTTTTTATATTAATAAAATGTATACAAATTCCTGAGACAAATATAAATAGAATTTTTTTATCTTCTAAGAACCAAGGTTAAAAAAAAAATATATACATATATATATAACAAACGCGTTAAAATATGATCACTTAATGAAATTCAAATACACCTCATTAATTTTGGAACAATAAAACGAAATACAACTTATCAGCGTCGAATAACGTTACTTCTGATATTCAGCTTGTTGAATGAGTTAATAATACATGTTTGAAAAAAAAACAAAAGAATACAAGATGAAAGAAAAAAATAGATTTAAAGAAATAAAATATATATTGCACTTTAATCAATACATAAAAAAAATAAAATTATTTTAAGATATAGTATTAAAAGAGATGTGATGTATAGTGGAATTATCAAGAAACTTTATCGTATTATTACACTTTACTATTTTTTAAAAGTTTCTTATTTATTTTTTTATCTGTTTATTTTATTGAGAAAAAAAGAAAAAATCGTTTTATATATTTAAAATATAAATATGTTTATTGTAGTACATGAATTATTAATAAAGATAAAACAAAGTTTGAATACTATTATGTAAGATTACGACACAAAACATGAAAAAAAAATACAATCCATTATCTTATTTATAATTAGAAGACCAACGATTAAATTCAACAACGTTTACGTAACGAATATTATCGTTACGTTTACTACATAGCGTGTCCCAAAATGCATATTCTACGAGATAAACACAAGCGCATATCGATATACACGGGCAAGGCAAAAATGTGAAATAAGAAGTAGGATTTAAAAATCTTCTATTTAAAAAATTTAAGGTGACCTCTATCCAATCAGTAGACAATGTTTTTTAAATATTTATTTTTCATTATAACGTTTTTTAAATATTAAAATATTAAAATATTTTTAAACATCTAAAAAACGTTGATGATAATGAAGAATAAAGATAATGAAGCGATAATGAAGAATAAATATTTAAAAAACATTTAAAAAGCATCGTCTACTAATTGGGTAGAGGTCGCCTTAAATTTTTTAAATAGAAGATTTTTAAATCCTACTTCTTATTTCACATTCTTGCATTGCTTGTGTACATCGATATGCGCTTGCGTTTATAAATTCGTATATAATATTAAATACAGTTATCATTATAAATAAAGAGTGCGTATATTTACTCTTGAGAAAAAAGAATTTTGAAATTTTTGATACATTATACACTATATCGAATTACATCTCTTTTATGTTATATATGTACATGCGAAAGAGTGAAAAAGAAATATAAATCCGACCGTGCAATCTCTACGTAATTCACTATGAGTAATGCTAATTCCGGCGGTTAATTTCGAATTTCACATTTCGGAAAGTTCTTATGGAAAAAAGTAACAAATGTTTTGGAAACGTTTCAATCAGCTACACTAGCGGTCATTAATGTCTTTCCCGTGCAGTCCTTTTCCTCTATCTTTTTATATAATATATGTACGATACGTACATATATTATATAAAAAGATAGAGGAAAAGGACTGCACGGGATATGTACGATACGTACATATATTATATAAAAAGATAGAGGAAAAGGACTGCACGGGAAAGACATTAATGACCGCTAGTGTAGCTGACATTGAAATGTTTCCAAAACATTTTTTACTTTTTTCCATAAAAACTTTCCGAAATGTGAAATTCGAAATTAACCGCCGGAATTAGCATTACTCATAGTGAATTACGTAGAGATTGCACGGTCGGATTTATATTTCTTTTCACTTTTTCGCATGTACATATATAACAGAAAAGAGATGTAATTCGATATAGTGTATAATGTATCAAAAATTTCAAAATTCTTTTTTCTTAAGAGTAATATACGCACTCTTTAATTATAATTATAACTGTGTTTAATATTATATGAAAAATCTTTTATTGGTCTTAGCACTGTTTCAAGTAGAATTATAACTTTATATTTGAAGGAAATCTTTAATTTTTACGCAGATAATTTTCTCATTTTACAATTTTTGAGAGTCGACAAATTTGATCTCGAAAAAACTAAATACAGAATCCGAAACTATTATAAGCATCGGTCCAATTTACCGGAATGGTATAGCAGTAAGGATCCGTTCCAACCGGAACTGCAAGAGCTACTTAATCTGAGGTAATAATCATTATTAGAAATAATTTTTTTTAACTTTCTTTTAGTATTTCTATTATATTTTAGTAATAAAACGTGTTTGATATTTCTTAGAGACAATTAGAGGTACATACAGTGTTACAATCAAGTTTCCAGAGATCTATGAGACATAGAAGGATCGCAAATATTTATTAATTTTATCATTTAATATAATACCCACTAGTTTTTTTTAACAACGTTTACATGTTTTATACATCGAATTAAATGTCTAAGAAGATTTAATGTTTCTGCACGAATTACTTTTAGTTCTCTCGTCATAATCTGTTCGATTAATGACTTTAGTTCTCAAACTTATTGTTAGTCTTTTCCATTACAATTTTTTTTTTTTTTAAATTAGCTGGTATTAAATTGTCACATTGTATTGGTGTAAAACGAGAAAGTATATTTCTTTTAAAAATTCAGAAATGTTTCGTTTGCACTTAGAATATTTTTGCCCTTGCGAAAACCGGATAATCAAGGAAGAACGGTTTACCTTGTGCGCGCAGCTCGGCATGACCCGAGAATACACGAAATATCAAACCTAGCTAAGGTATTGTTAAAATAATGTATCGCTTGAATGATTTGTAGCGGATGCTGTCATGATAATGTATTTTTAATGTATATGTCCATTATTTATTGGATGTTTTTACGAGGTGTGTTCAAAAAGTATCGCGAATTTTGTGTTTTTTCAAAAATTATTTATTTATTCATGAATATCTATTTTGTCCCCTTCAAAGTAATCCCCATGAGATATTATACACTTGTGCCAACGGTTTTTCCAATCTTCGAAGCACTTCAAAAAATCATTTTTTTTTATCTTGTTCAGCTCCTCCTTCGATGCCGTCTTTATCTCGTCAAGCGTAGCGTAACGTCGTCCTTTCATGGGCCTCTTCAGTTTAGGGAACAAGAAAAAGTCACAGGGGGCCAGATCTGGGGAATACGGTGGCTGCGGCATCATTAGTGTGTTGTTTTTGGCCAAAAAGTCGCAATTGAGCAATTGAGCAATTGAGCAATTTTGGTACGAATTTCGCGGCGACCCGTCTCATGCCCAAATCATTGATAAAAATCGAATGGCACGAGCCAATCGATATGTTTAGGTCCTCAGCAACTTCTCTAACGGTGATTCGACGATTGGCCAATACCATTTTCTCCACTTCATTAATTTTTTCGTCTGTTGTTGAAGTGCTCGGGCGTCCGGCACGCTCTTCGTCGTTCACATCTTCTCGGCCTTCTGAGAACATTTTGTACCACCGATAAACGTTGCTTCGGTCCAAGGTAGCTTCTCCGTATGCCACAGTCAACATTCGGAATGCATCCGCGCACTTAATTTCGTTTTTCACACAAAATTTGATACAGGTTCTTTGATCCATTTTTTTGAATAGGTAAAAATCGAAGACGATCCAAAACACGTGCAAGCAAAGCAGCTGTCAACAATTAAGTGAACATTCAAAATGGCCGAGCTTGTCGGCATAAGTGAGAGACATGAGTACCAACATAACGCCACAAAAAGATCGAAATTCGAATATACGTAACCCGCGAAAATTCAAAATTCGCGATACTTTTTGAACACACCTCGTAGATCTGTGCAATGGCGTTAGATGCGGCGATGAAATATAATGTCGCAGGATCTGTATATGGTTATACATGGTACGTAGATGTACCCAATGTAACTGCAGGCTATATTTTTCAATTGACACCGTCTACGTTAAAAAATTTGGTCGATACATGGTAAAAATGCTACCCGCTAAGATATCAGAAAATTGTTCTTTTCAACGTACCAACAATCTTTGATATTGTTGTGAGGATTCTCAGATCTTTCATGACACAGAAGTTAAAAAACAGATTTTACGTCTGCTCCCACGAGAACTGTTTCGAAGAGATTCCAACTGATGGTTTGCCTGTCGAACATGGCGGTACCGGTGAAACAATTCAGAAGTTAACAGATAATTACGGTAAATTAGATAAATGTTAATGCAATACTGGATAATATAATATAAAAGATGTATTGCTAATGTCTTCTCTAAAGCAGGAATTGCTGGAGAAAAAATAAACGTCTCACAATTAAGACACAATCAACCCACGTAGCACATAATGGTTTTAGTATTTTTTATCCGTTAACTGGTAGTTAGTAGTGCCTTTTAGCGGAAGGACAAATCAATTTTAGAGTTGGGAGAATTTTTAGAGTGTTTCGAAGGGTGGTTTTTCGAGCGTAAGGGTGCTTTCCGACGTTCGTATTCGTACGATGCGTTTTGTTTCCTAGTTTATAGCACTTAACAGTCATTGTTGGACGAAGTACGATCATGAAAAATAATTTTAAAAAAATTGCCCCGGGAACATTCCAAACTTCAACTAGCTGTATAATCAATTTCAACCCACAGACATAATTTTGTATTGCACCTCTTACAATTATAATAGTAATCATATTTAATTACATTTATAACAAACATATATATTTATCTGTAATCATTGTATCATAATAAGCCATAACTTAAAATAATTATTTTTTACACATTTTGTGATTTCAGAATTTATTTAGTTACACGTATAACAAACATGTGTATTTATTTCTGCGCTATATATATTAGATCTTAAAAAAAAAATCAATTTTTTGTCAAGTGTTGTAAATAAAATAAATATAATTTAAAAATATATTTATTTGTACAAAAGTTTTGAATGTATTATTTCATTATATTAATCATTTAAAAGTATCATTTAAAACATCATTTAAAAGAAAAAAAAATATATTTCTCCGAGAAACTTATAATGTTAAATAACATAATTAAAATTAAATAAACAAAACATAAACTAAACAAAAGCACAAGTAGTAAACGTATAGAAAATTTGTGTTAGATCACTTGATAACATTTGATTGTATTTAATGTAACAATTAAACAATCTATTTGTATTATCATTATATTATATCTACGAATACTATTTTTTGTTTGTGTTCTGTGGATTAATATCTTGTTCGATTAAGCCGGTTCTTTTTACTTCTCCTTGTGTAGTTTTAATGTATGAATTTTTAAATGCTACAATTTTAATTGGTTCGTTTATTAAGTTTGTTGTTTTATCCCCTTCGTTTGGAAGGTTTTTATCAATTATGTCAGTTCTTTTAGGTTTCGTCGTAATTTTTACATTTTTATTTTTGAATATCAAAGTTTCGATAGGGTTTACTTTCTAAATGGAGTTTATCGTTCGTGTTTCGTTTTTGGTCATTATCTTCTTGTTAATTGTGTTAGTTTTGTTTGATTGCTTTAAAGCATGTTTTACCTTTGAGTTTTGAAATAGTAGTATTTCCCTTATTATTTTGTTATTATCATTTAAAAAATTTGTATCAACCGGTTCTTTTAGTCTGTTTTGGTTTATTAATGTTCCTTGTGCTCTCGAACATCATAGATTTAATTGGGTTTATTAGTTAAATTAAGTCTATTGTTTTATTATAATATTTCTTTTTAGTATTTCGACCTTGGTTATGCCGGTTCTTTTATTCTTAGTCTCATTATTTTTAATATTTAAGTTTTCTATTAATTGGAACATTATGTGCTACAGGGGAAGCGACGACGAAGAAGCGTCAAACACAATAAAATAAGCAATAAAAATATCGAAAACAAACCCGAATGTAGAAGTAGGGCAAAAGAAAATACCGAAAACCATGGTGAAGGAAGAAAGGTGAGGCAAGTAACCAGATGCGCAGTAGACCATATGTTTCGACCAATCAAAATTGGATCCAAATGCTGGATTTCACTATGGCTACAGTCTTAATTAGATACCCACTAACAATGATATTTGGACCTAAATTTCCTTGGCTCACAGCACATCGAGCCGTCAACGATGCACGTTAACTCTCCTTTCTTTTTATACCATGCCGAAAACGACAATAAAAACAAAAGAAACCGGCATGTATTGCCGCAAATTAAAAAGACATTAACGTATTTGATCGTACTTAAGGCAATAAATTTTCAAAGCATTAAAACGAACATTCATTTGCTAACAGTGTTTAAAAACTCTAAGAATCAGTCATTGGATTCTAAAATGTACAATGAAATACTAGTTTATGCACTTTATACTGTTTACCTAGCACTAAGAACTTAAAGATTATGTTTTTAATTATATTTTAACGTAACGTAATATGTTCGAAATAAATTTGGAGACAAGATAGGATACAAGAAACAAAAAACACTTTGTCTCCAAATTATATATGTGTGTGTGTGCGTGTGCGTGTGCGTGTGCGTGTGCGTGTGCGTGTGCGTGTGCGTGTTCGTGTGCGTGTGCGTGTGCGTGTGCGTGTGCGTGTGCGTGTGCGTGTGCGTGTGCGTGTGTGTGCGTGCATGCGCGCGTGCGTGCATGCGCGCGTGCGTGCGTGCGTGCGTGCGTGCGTGCGTGTGTGTGTGTGTGTGTGTACGTCAAATTACATGCTAATTTAAATACGTATTTAATACGTAATAATTTCATATATATTTGATATTCAAAGAATTCTTAACAATTTTTAACGATTGTTGCTTGAATAATTCCCAAGTAGCACATATACGTTTCAAAAACGTTCTATAAACGTTTTTCCGAAACGTTTTACTACCAATTTCTAAAAACATTTCTCATGCATTAAAATGTCCACTGAGAAAAACGTTAACTAAAATGTTTCTTTTCCGATAAAATAACGTTTAAGAAACCATTATAGAAACGTGTTTTTTACGAATAAAGAAATTTTAAAATTTCTACTCTTTTAAAATTTCTAATTAATTGTCAAAAACAATTTTCTTAATGTTAAATAAAACAGAAGTTATTTATAGTAAAAACAATTCGGGAATCTTTCTCAAGAATTTTTTGGGAATTTTCAAGCGGCCACCCTCACTCAAGTCGTAACCTCGCCGAACGTTGCTTGACCTGTAAGACTGCTGCGAATTGATGCCTGATGATTGATGATTGATCTGTGAACACTTTGTGTTAACACATGTATATCGAATCACTACATGGTATTGAAAAAATAAAACATATAATTAAAGCATATTATAAACACATAAAATTATACTCTTTTACAATTACGACTCGAATGAGTGACCGCTCGAAAAAATTCTTGAGAAAAATTCTAAATTTTTTTTTACTTTAAAACCCATTTCTATTTTATTTAATGTTAAGAAAACTGTTACAGTATTACTTTTTTACAGTATTTACAGAAGAAACGTAAAAAATACGTTTCTTAAACTATGGTTTCAAAAACGTTTCTGTTTATACGTTTCTTAATGGTTTTTTACGGTTATAAAACTATGGATACATTTTAAAAACGTATTTGAAACCATTATGTGCTACGTGGGTTGGTTGTGTCTTAATTGTGAGACGTTCATTTTTTCTCCAGCAATACATACTTTAGAGAAAACATTAGCAATACATCTTTTATATTATATTATCCAGTATTGCATTAACATTTATTTAATTTACCGTAATTATCTATTAACTTCTGAATTGTTTCACCGGTACCGCCATGTTCGACAGGCAAACCATCAATTGGAATCTCTTCGAAACAGTTCTCGTGGGAGCAGACGTAAAATCTGTTTTTTAACTATTGTGTCATGAAAGATCTGAGAATCCTCACAACAATATCAAAGATTGTTGGTACGTTGAAAAGAACAATTTTCTGATATCTTAGCGGGTAGCATTTTTGCCATGTATCGACCAAATTTTTTAACGTAGACGGTGTCAATTGAAAAATATAGCCTGCAGTTACATTGGATACATCTACGTACCATGTATAACCATATACAGATCCTGCGACATTATATTTCATCGCCGCATCTAACGCCATTGCACAGATCTAAAAACATCCAATAAATAATGGACATATACATTAAAAATACATTATCATGACAGTATCCGCTACAAATCATTCAAGCGATACATTATTTTAACAATACCTAAGCTAGGTTTGATATTTTGTGTATTCTCGGGTCATGCCGAGCTGCGCGCACAAGGTAAACCGTTCTTCCTTGATTATCCGGTTTTCGCAAGGGCAAAAATATTCTAAGTGCAAACGAAACATTTCTGAATTCTTAAAAGAAATATACTTTCTCGTTTTACACCAATACAATGTGACAATTTAGTACCAGCTAATTTTTTTTCAAAAAAAATTGTAATGAAAAAGACTAACAATAAGTTTGAGAACTAAAATCATTAATCGAACAGATTATGACGAGAGAACTAAAAGTAATTCGTGCAGAAACATTAAATCTTCTTAGACATTTAATTCGATGTATAAAACATGTAAACGTTGTTAAAAAAAACTAGTGGGTATTATATTAAATGATAAAATTAATAAATATTTGCGATCCTTCTGTGTCTCATAGATCTCTGGAAACTTGATTGTAACACTGTATGTACCTCTAATTGTCTCTAAGAAATATCAAACACATTATATTACTAAGATATAATAGGAATGCTAAAAAAAAGTTAAAAAAAATTATTTCTAATAATGATTATTACCTCAGATTACATAGCTCTTACAGTTCCGGTTAAAACGGATCCTTACTGCTATACCATTCCGGTAAATTGGACCGATGCTTATAATAGTTTCGGATTCTGTATTTAGTTTTTTCGAGATCAAATTTGTTGACTCTCAAAAATTGTAAAATGAGAAAATTATCTACGTAAGAATTAAAAATTTCCTTTAAATATAAAGTTATAATTCTACTTGAAACAGTGCTAAGTCCAATAAAAGATTTTTCATATAATATTAAACACAGTTATAATTATAATTAAAGAGTGCGTATATTACTCTTGAGAAAAAAGAATTTTGAAATTTTTGATACATTATACACTATATCGAATTACATCTCTTTTCTGTTATATATGTACATGCGAAAAAGTGAAAAGAAATATAAATCCGACCGTGCAATCTTTACGTAATTCACTATGAGTAATGCTAATTCCGGCGATAAATTTCGAATTTCACATTTCGGAAAGTTCTTATGGAAAAAAGTAACAAATGTTTTGGAAACGTTTCAATGTCAGCTACACTAGCGGTCATTAATGTCTTTCTCGTGCAGTCCTTTTCCTCTATCTTTTTATATAATGTATGTACGTAACGTACATAAAGAATATAAACGCAAGCGCATATCAATGTACACGGGCAATGCAAGAATGTGAAATAGAAAATAGGATTTAAAAACCTATTTAAAAAATTTAAGGCGACCTCTATCCAATCAATAGACAATGCTTTTTAAATGTTTTTTAAATATTTATTCTTCATCATAACGTTTTTTAAATGTTTAAAAATATTTTAATATTTTAATATTTAAAAAACGTTATAATGAAAAATAAATATTTAAAAAACATTGTCTACTGATTGGGTAGAGGTCACCTTGAATTTTTTAAATAGAAGATTTTTAATTCCTACTTCTTATTTCACATTCTTGTCTTGCCCGTGTATATCGATATGCGCCTGCGTTTATCTCGCGTAGAATATGCGTTTTAGGACAAGCTATATAGTAAACACAAAGATAATGTTCGTTACGTACACATTGTTGAATTTAATCGTTGGCCTCCTAATTGTAAATAAGATAATGGATTGTATTTTTCTTTCATGTTTTGTGTCGTAATCTTACATAATAGTATTCAAACTTTGTTTTATCTTTATTAATAATTCATGTACCACAATAAACATATTTATATTTTGAATATGTAAAATGATTTCTTCTCTTTTTCTCAATAAAATAAACAGGTAAAGAAATAAATAAGGAACTTTTAAAAACTAGTAAAATGTAATAATACGATAAAGTTTCTTGATAATTCCACTATATATCACATCTCTTCCGATACTATATCTTAATATAATTTTACTTTTTTTATGTATTGATTAAAGTGCAATATCTATTCTATTTCTTTTAATTTATTTTTTTCTTTTATCATCTATTCTTTTGTTTTGTTTTCAAACATGTATTATTCCTCAACTCATTCAACAAGCTGAATATCAGAAGTAACGTTATTCGACGCTGATAAGTTGTATTTCGTTTTATTGTTCCAAAATTAATGAAGTGTATTTGAATTTCATTAAGTGATCATATTTTAACGCGTTTATTATGTGACCACTATCATTCTTACCAATTTGTGCGGGCAAGTTGTCATTTTCTTTAATCCATCGTTTAATCTCTGCGATGGCATTCTTTCTAGTCTCGTTGGTCTCGTTCAAATGTATTGCTGCATATTTTTTGTCCTCGCTAGTTAGTTCTTGCCAAGCGTAATGCGTGATCTCACACTTATTCGTCATAGCGACGATAATGAATGTAAGTTATAGTGAATATAAAACCTTGTTTTCACGAACAAACTTACAAAAATTTTGAAATTTTTATATAAACTTGCACTCTAGCTTACTTTACTCTGCCGACTTTTGATCAACGCTCTTAATAATCGCGCTCAAATATGTTATGTAAAACGAAACGGAACTTTGCAGTGTTTTTATCAGTATCAAACAACTTAATGAAAAGGGAAGGAGAATAACGAAGAGTAAATATAACCCATACAGTTTT
Organism: Solenopsis invicta; assembly: GCF_016802725.1. Lineage (NCBI taxonomy): Eukaryota > Metazoa > Arthropoda > Insecta > Hymenoptera > Formicidae > Solenopsis > Solenopsis invicta. Next base: position 14,900,884 of record NC_052670.1, on the reverse strand, counting down.
TATTAATGGAAGGCCATAATGTGTACAAAGAAAATCGAGAGAGAGAGAGAGAGAGAGAGAGAGATTTTTTGTTTCAATTGTGACCACAGAGATGTATCTATGCGCTGTCTGGTCTATTCTATTTTTCTGTTATTAATGTTTCCTGCTGCAATATCTATTTAAAATTTTATGTCTAACTACAGACAAATATAATTATAACAACTAATAAAATAAGTAAAAAAAAGAGGATATTATGGCTACTGTCGACAATATGGCTATTCCTATCATTTCCGTAGGCGATGTATTCTAATAATTGCTTATGGAGTTATTTGTTTAGCCCGCCGTTTTTTATTGATGCTAATATGCCAATATATAATGACTAATAATTGTTATAAGGCATTTTTACTTTTGAGCACTTCCAAACTTTTTCAAGGTACACTTTTAACATTCAATTACATAGAGTTCCTCATTATTCTTAAACTTAAGTGTATTATCACACGAAGGTACATACACTCGAGTGTTTTTTTTGTTATTTAACTTTTTATTGGGCCGTATGCATTTCAAGTTATACAAAGTTAAAACAATAACATGGAATTTTGTTAAAATGATTTTTTAAGCGAAATTTTTATTTCAAAATACTTTTTCGATAAATCGATTGTCATTCTAAAGAGCGGTGTTTAGAAACATTAGAGACATTTTATGCTTGTTGTTTAATATTAAACAGGGATAAAATAATATTTTTAATAAAAGTTCTAAAGCTTCTGAACGCAGGAAAATTCTAAACAATAGAAAATTAAAAATTTATGCATTAGATTTTGCACTGCATAATCGGTGGAAGAAAAAAATTGGTTGTAATATGGCTGTTTATAAAAAATAATTTTAATAAATTAGTTTAGTTTAAAAAAACACAGTATCTTGTTATAAAATTATATATTTTTAATTTTCCATTGTTTTGAATTTTTCTGATTTAGAATTCTTCCGTGTACAAAAACTTTAGAAATACCATTAAAAATTTCATTAAAAATATCATTTTATCCCTGTTTAACATTAAACAACAAGTATAAAATAATGTCTTTAATGTTCTAAACATCGCCCCTTAGAGTGATAATCGATCTATCAAAGAAATATTTCAATATAAAATATTCGGTTAAAAAACCATACTAATAAAATTCAGCTAGTTGAAGTTTGGAACGTTCCTAGAGCGATTTCTTAAAAATTATTTTTCATGATTCTACCTTGTCAAACAATGACTGTTAAGTGCTATAAACTAGAAAACAAAACGCGAATACGAACGTCGGAAAGCACCTTTGCGCTCGAAAAACCTCCCTTCAAAACACTCTAAAAAATCTCCCGACTCTAAAATCGATTTGTACCATTTGCCCCTCAGCTAAAAGGCACTACGAACTACCAGTTAACGGATAAAAAATACTCGGACCGAATACGTGCGTCGGAAGGCACCCTTATGATCAAAAAACCGCCCTTCGAAACGCTTTGAAAATTTTCCCAACTCTAAAATCGATTTGTACCATTTGCCTCTCCGCTACGAAGCATTACTAATTACCAGCTAACGGATAAAAAATACTTGAACCAAATACGTACGTCGGAAGCACCCTTATAATCGAAAAACCACACTTTGAAGCACTCTAAATATTCTCCTGACTATAAAATTGATTTGTACCAGTTAGTAACGCCTTTTAGCTGAGGGGCAAATGGTACAAATCGATTTTAGAGTCGGGAGAATTTTTAGAGCGCTTCGAAGTGTGGTTTTTTGAACGTAAGAGTGCTTTCCGACGTTCGTATTCGTACGATGCGTTTTATTTTCTAGTTTATAGCACTTAAGAGTCATTGTTTGACAAAGTAGAATCATGAAAAATAATTTTTAAACAATCGCTCTAGGAACATTCCAAACTTCAACCAGCTCTTTATTTCCATTTTTTTAGTGTCGTTCACTGTCTGATTGTTGGTTCTTTTATTGATATCCCAACATATCACTGTTGCTTATTCTAATAAAGCATAGCCAATCGCCAATTCTCTTCCGCAGATTCATGATCTGCGGAAGAGAATTGGCGATTAGTTATGCTTTATTAGAATAAGCAACAGTGATTGTTGGTTCTTTCATTGATATCCCAACATACCACTGTTGCTTATTCTAATAAAGCATAGCCAATCGCCAATTCTCTTCCGCAGATTCATGATCTGCGGAAGAGAATTGGCGATTGGCTATGTCTGATTGTTGGTTCTTTCATTGATATCCCAACATACAGATTCATGATCTGCGGAAGAGAATTGGCGATTAGCTATGCTTTATTAGAATAAGCAACAGTGGTATGTTGGGATATTAATGAAAGAACCAACAATCAGACAGTGAACGACACTAAAAAAATGGAAATAAAGAGCTGATTGAAGTTTGGAATGTTATCTGATCATACATAAGATATAGTTAAATTATAATGTAAATGATGGTAAATGTATAGATAAGATGTGTGTCTTATTCTTATTCGACATGCTGTGTTACGACTGGAAAACAATTCGGCGCACATTCTAGTTGAATTCGAAGAATTAGGGTAAGATTACCGAAATCGTCCCATTTTTGACATAAAAGCTTATAACTAAGAAGTTATGAGGAATATATTGTTATGCTCGACGAGACGAGCACACAAAAACACTCGCGCGAGCACACAGCACGAAATAACTACACTCTCTCTTTTGTACAAAAGAACACTGACTTTAATTAAATAATTTTATACAATTTACTGAAAGCGGAATTAGCCAAATGTCGCTTGACAGCTACGTGTCCAGAACAGAACAAAAGCCGGCCGCGTTTCTTTTGTCCGATCGATAGATCTTCTTTCGGCCAGCTTCTCAAGCTCGGCCGAACGGGCACAACAATATTTAATTTTCTTACGTTATAATGAAGTACAACATTCCTTCTTTTATATTTATTTTTTTCAGAATTGTATGTATTGCCATAAATTTTTAAATGACGATTTTTAAGAAGCCTTCAAATAGTGCAATTTAGGCAACTAGTCTCTTAAATCGCACCACAGGTTAATATTACTCTTCCTGGAGTAAAATGACACTTTTTCTGCTAGATTCCTCCTTCTCGAGTAAAAATGCGTTAGATAAGCATAATTTTATTTATGTTGGAGATAAATATTGTAAACTAAGTATAATTTCAGTCAATGTCATCATTTCGATAATTTTTCAATAATATTGTAATAACATTGTTACATTATGGCAATATTATTACAATGTATGCTTGTATGATTATTATATTTGATTTTATGTATATAACCACGATCAAAGCAATAGTGCGATTTAGGAAACCAAGACATGGTGCGATTTAAGAGACTAAAGCATTTTGTCAAACTTTATTTATTTAAATTACAAATATTTATTTATTTAATTTACAAATATGAGTACAAAGTTATTTGAACTTTGCTAATCTAATTTTAATAATATTGTGATTATTACAAATTATCAAAATTTTGATTATTTGTTTTACCTTTTTTGCAATCAAGCTACGAAATGTGTTGAAAAATAGCAACGAAGTTATCATTTTTTTTCAAATATTAATTACAAAATTTCTATTGTTCTTAACGTGTTGAGATGAATAGAGAATAATGATAATGTTATGTCGTTATCAAATAATACTGCAAAGAGTGTACAAGTACTGTAGTTGAATTTATACGCAAGGTGGTGCGATTTAGGAGCCGATGCGATATCGTCAACCTTAAAAATATATCTCTACTATATTATAAAAATCAAACGCAGTAATCATGTATGTACGTATGCATGGCAGAGTTCTCTTCATAACTATTTGTTTCCTTTTCAAAAATTAATTAAGTTTAAGCTGATAAATTACTTGTTTGTTAGAGTGCACATATTTAATCTCTATTTAAGATTTAGTTAAATTATTCTGTCTTACTAGATTAAATTATAATGCATGATTTATATATACATAGTTGAAGATAGTACCTGTGATAGTACCTGTAATCGAAATAATGTGAACAGATCTCCTAACAATCGTTCCTGTTTAACGTCTTCTGAGTCAGTAATATCGAGGAAATAAGCACGCGTGTCATAGTTAGCATTAATTATGCTTTACGGTATATTTGTTGGTGTTTTATGGTACGTTTATTGATAATAAATATACAATCTATTTCCATTTTGTCTCAATAAGTTTGTCTAATTCGAGTCTTCTTCAATGAACCGCAAAAGAAGTTATTATAATAAGATCAGAAAATGGAATTAACGCAAAACTTGACGCAAACATTACTCAGCAATTGTTTAAGGACAGGATTGCCTTGATCAATCAAAATAAAAAATAAAAGATAAAAAATAAAAGAAATAAAGAAAGAAATAAAGAAAAAAGTGGTTATCAATTTGTAATTTATTAAATATTCGTAAATATTTTTGTACATGTTTACATATATACGAGTATCAATATCCGAATAGTCTGTAACACCTGCGTCAGCGTCTCAATATCCGCATAACTTGTCCTAATGTCTGTCCACAATGTGACAATCAGTTTGCTGATATTAAAAATATATAAAAAAAAAATATAAACAATGATAAAATTAGTAAACTCATTTTCATTTATATGTGAATAAAATATTCAACATTAGTATTATAATATAATATTACAAAATTTCTTCAACTTTGCTTTTTCTAAAAAACTTTTTTTTTAGTCGTTTTTACTAAAATACTGTTTTTATATTTTTCAAATCATGTAGCTTTAGGAACATTAAATATTGCACTTACTTTTCTTATAGAAACGTCTCATTTTACTTTTAATACTCTTTACTTCTAATTCTTCTTCTAATGCTAAATATTTTCTTGAGAATACATTTTTTTTCATTTGACGTTTTGTATAATTCGCAAATTATAAAAACCTATTTTAATTTAATTCCAATTTGTAACATAATATTTTTAGATGTATTTATAATATTTATAATGTATTATCATACTTTTAAACATTAATATAAAAAATAAAAATAATATTTATTTCCAGTGCTGTTATCCAATAATTGGATGAAAAAAATTAAAGTGATTGCTTTTTGGATAGAACAGGCGACAAAAGTAATATTTTATTAAAATATATAGTAACATATTTAAGTAACTTTTAAAATAATTAAAACTAATTAAGCAAAAACAAAATTACTTTTTTGTTCTCGAATTCATTTTTGGATAACCTAGCATCCCACATAGACAAAAGCATCCTCCAGCACATATTGATTGAAGTTCGATAAGAGCGTCAAACAACGTGGATTCCGTTGTCGAAAGAAGAATTCCAGCACTCATTAATTAAAATTTAATCTTAGTCGTGGACCAATGCGGACTCTATCTTCTTTCAAGAACAGTCCCAGCACCCATTAATTAAAGCTTGATTAAAAGCGTCAATCAACGCGGACTCTGTTCTCGAAAGAAAACAGTCCCAGCACCCATTGACCCAGACATTCAAATGCAGTGAGTTTGTTGTCATGTTGCCAACAATGTTGCAGCAACCAAGTTCGATAAACTCGGGACAAGGTGAGACAGCATTTTGTCTGTAAGGTTGCACTCGAGTGATTTCCAATTCTATTAATGGCAAATAAATAGCAACATTTCAACATTGAATTTAGTACTTGCAAAGTTGTTGCTATCAAGTTGCTGTCATTTTTTTCGAGAACAGTCCCAGCACCCATTGATCTAAGCTCGATAAAGAACGTCGATCAACGCGGACTCTATTCTCGAAAGAATAAAGTTTGTCCCAGCACCCATTAACTCAGGTAGCCAAATGCAGTGAGTTTGTTGTCATGTTGCCAACAATGTTGCAGCAACCAAGTTTGATAAACTCGGGACAAGGTGAGACAGCATTTTGTCCGTAAGGTTGCACTCGAGTAATTTCCAATTCTATTAATAACAAATAAATAGCAACATTTCAACATCTAATTTAGTACTTGCTAAGTTGTTGCTATCAAGTTGCTGTCATTTTTTTCAATAACAGTTCCAGCATCCATTGATCAAAGTTTAATCTTAGCCGTCAATCGATGCGGATCTTATTTTAAGAACAGTTTCAGCATCCAATGATTAAAACATGTTCAAGACTTCAATCAATGAGTACTAGAATTGCTCTTGAAAGAGGATAGATCATAGGATACATCTTTTTGTCTATCTAGGATGTTCACTTACCCAAAGATGAACGTGAAAACAATAAAGATAATTTTGTTTCATAGTCTTAATTACTTTAAAAATTTGATAAAGAATGTTACTTTGTTACTATTAGGTGTGCAAATTAATTCCGTATTTTACATTTTGTATCATAACTCTGTTTTAAAACTAAATATTTTTTCACCACTTTGTAGTTCGTACATGTGTATCTCTAAGTGCTCAAAACTCAATATGCCTTGACGAAGAAGGCATTATGACCTCATGAAACAACTGTGAACACGGCGATCGACAAGTAGCATTTGAGACGGAGCACTCTTTTCGCATTTTAATTAAAAGTTTCAATTAAAGACGATTGCTTCGCAAAAAATGCACCAAATTAATTTGCGCACCTAATACTTTAACGATTGAAAGATTACTTTGGTCGTTTTTATCATATTATAATAAACATAATTTCATCATAATCTTCTACATATTATATTTATAAATTTTATGTCAGCTCAGGAAATTGTTTCTGATAGTGATTCATTTCAGACAATAATGATTATTTTGTAATTTATAATAGAAAAAGTGAGCAAAAATGACAAGTATTTTTGTGCATTATTTTAAGAATAAAATAATTTCTAATTATAATACAATATTTAATATCATAAAGCTAATATATAATTAACAATTTATTAAATTATCAAGAAAGGAATAATTATTAAATGATTACTTACATTAATGAAAAATACATGAGATATCTTGAATGAATTAATAGTACAACAGTACAACAAATTGTGATAACTAATAACAATATAAATTCAGACTATCAAACTTGAGGACAGACATTGGAACTGTCCTAGACTAACAATAAGTTTATATAGTAGCAGACTTTAAAATATTTAAAATCAATTTAAATATAATAAAAAATAAATTAATAAAAAATCATATAGAATGTACTCAAAGAATTATTTTTAATTAAAATTTAATCAAAACATTTCTTTCAAAAGTCAATTAGAAAGATTTTTTTACGTTACAAAAATTACTTGCTCTTAGCAAAATAATTAAGGATTAAAGTTTATTATCTTATATAATGTTACCTCAGCTAATTATATTATTATTTAAGTAAATATTACACAACAAATGTAAACATTTAGTTATGTATACAAGCATAAAATATCAACGATTTAAAAAAATATTTTTTTTTAATTTAAACTTATAAATATTTAATAATAAGATTTTAATATATTTTGGAGACAAATTTCATACAATATATTTAAAACTTTGAGACTAAAATTGTTATTTAAATAAACCATATAAAATAGATCATATTTAAATAGATATATGAAGAGATGTCTAAACTAAACTTTAAATATTTCTCTGAAAAAACAAAAAAAAGTTTTGTCTGCAAAAGCTGAATGCAGTACTTAGCAACCAGAAAAATATAATGATACAGAAACAGAAGAGACATTAGAAGAAAAGAGAAAGCACTCCCTCTCGAAGGGTCAACATTTTCTTCTAGAACCGGTTTCTAGATTTAGGGCAGGTGAAAGCATCAACATTTGAAACACCAAAACTTCAAAAAATCAAATTTATATAATTACACAGGCCTCCGTTTTTAGACTTCTTTACTGTTGTTTGAATAAACTTTATCATTTTCGATGTATTTTTGCGCGCTGATGAACACGAATCCGGCAAGCAAATTGTTCCATCACGTCAAATTTGTAAGAAAAGTCAGGTTAAAGTGTCAAAAATTAATTCGGCGAAAGAAAAACGTACGGCGTTAAAAAAAAATCTATTTTAAAAGTAACAGTTGACACTTTAACATATAACAGAGAGAGAGAGAGCAGGCGAAACTTCAACTCACAGGAAGGGTTACTCTTCCCGAGGCCATTGCAGGATCACCTTGCAGTAGCCTCTTCTGTTCGTGGATCGCGTGCCATGAGGACAGATGTCACCTTGCACCGGCCACACTTCGCTTAGACACCTATCTAAACTTGAGAAAAGTTGAAATAGGACAATTTCTTTTGTTGACTCTTTAGTTATGCAATAAAAACTATGTTAATGTATTATTTTATTATGTAAAACTTAAGCCAAAGATGCAAAGATTAAGAATTTATAGTAAAACTTAAAAGAAAATTAGTTTTACATTATTTTTTACCTATAAAAAAAAGTTGATCCCACTCGGTCTAACATGGAGAATATGATGACAAAAAACTTTCCCTCCTTGCCGTTTGAATTCTAGTTGAGCTTTGAGCCAGTCAAGTCAATGTGGCGATCAATGTAGAGGAGGACGTCTAATTTTCTCCTCTTCTCCTAATCCGAATCTTCTATCTCGATCATTCTCCCTTCACATAGCATAAGCGATCAAAATTTTGCACAAAGTTTTCCAGACCCAATGATACGTTTAAAGGTTAAAAAGCATTAAATAATTAATATAATTTGTCTACTATTGGATGTAAATAAAATATTTGAATTTTTTAATATTGTTTTTAATGTCAAAAAAATTCAGTACAAAAAAATCATTATGTTTGGCTTTAAACATTTGTTAATGTTTACCGTTACATTACAAATTGCTAAGAAAAAAAATCATAAAAATAATATATATGTTACCAAACTGTTTATTCTTTACACGTAAAATGTATAAGTATCTCCTCTGCAGATCGCAAAAAAGAACTGAGGCACTGTACTTGATTGTGTCCATTGTTTTTACGCTGTTTACCTTTCATTTTCTGAGAACAGCAGTTAATATAATTTTTTGTTCTATTAATGCGAACTTCTGGCCTATGCAGCTTCTTTGTCCACTGCTGAATGGAATAAAAGCATATTTTTGCCTGTTGCGAAAATTTTCCAGAAGGAAGCGATCTGGATCAAACTTTAATGGATTTGGCCAGATTTCCGGGTTCCGATGTAAAAACATAATTGTTATTGCTACAGTAATACCTTGTGGAATGATATTATTTCCTAAAATAAAAGAGATAAACTATTATGAATTGCATTGACTTTAATACATTGATTAATCAATTAACGAGGAAAAGTAACGCAAAAAGTAACGCGTTACTTTGATTTGTAACGAGCAAAATTTTAAGTTAATATTTTTTAATAAGTAATGCATAATGATAACAAGTTCGATCCAGATCGCTTCCTTCTGGAAAATTCTTACAACAGGCAAAAATGTGCTTTTATTCCATTCAGCAGTGGACCAAGAAGCTGCATAGGCCAGAAGTTCGCATTAATAGAACAAAAAATTATATTAACTGCTGTTCTCAGAAAATGAAAGGTAAACAGCGTAAAAACAATGGACACAATCAAGTACAGTGCCTCAGTTCTTTTTTGCGATCTGCAGAGGAGATACTTATACATTTTACGTGTAAAGAATAAACAGTTTGGTAACATATATATTATTTTTATGATTTTTTTTCTTAGCAATTTGTAATGTAACGGTAAACATTAACAAATGTTTAAAGCCAAACATAATGATTTTTTTGTACTGAATTTTTTTGACATTAAAAACAATATTAAAAAATTCAAATATTTGATTGATTAATCAATGTATTAAAGTCAATGCAATTCATAATAGTTTATCTCTTTTATTTTAGGAAATAATGTCATTCCAAAAGGAGTGACTGTAGCAATAACAATACTGTTTCTACATCGGAACTCGGAAATCTGGCCAAATCCATTAAAGTTTGATCCAGATCGCTAAAAATAGTACCATCTTCTCCTCTATAATAATAATAACGGTAAAGTTGGAAAACAATTCTTTAACAAACCACTTGTTGTCATTATGCAACATTCATTGAAAAAAGTAACTAGTTAGTTGACTCGTTACGTTAACGAGGAAAAGTAACGCAAAAAGTAACGCGTTACTTTGATTTGTAACGAGCAAAATTTTAAGTTAATATTTTTTAATAAGTAATGCATAATGATAACAAGTTAATTGTTAAAAGTGATTATTCCAACCTTGGCCTTACTATTACTGTTATGGAAAATTGTAACATTATTACCAAATTATAAAATGTAACGAGTAACGAGTAACGGCGTTACTTACCGTAACTCGTTACTTGCCATACCTGTATATATTATATACCTATATAGCGATAAATATTTATATATAAATTTATAACAAATTTACATACTATAAAATACGAAAAACATTTTTAAATAATTATAACAAAATAATATGTAAAAGCTTGATATATCCTGATAGATAATAATTTTCATAATTTTATTAAAAATTTGTTAGAGTTTTTTGTTTTGTCAATCGTCAAAGCGCGTGTCGGAAGTTAGTCACATCGCAGGGGCAAAACTGAAATAATACTATTCGCCCGCGAAACTTTAAACCGACATAACTTATATATGATTTATAAATAAATTAGATATATCATACATCATTGTACTCGTTAGAAAAAACGCTACAATTTTTACCATATAGAAATATTCACTTTACCATTCGCTTTACCAAGCTAATACAATTATAAAAATTATTATCAGTCAGAACATATCTACCTTCGACATTTTCGACCTTTTTATGATTTTATTTTTAATGTTTCTCGTGTTACATAGTATATAAATTTGTTATAAATATTAAACACGTGCAGATTGACAATTTATTTAAAAATCAACTTTTAAGTAGTACTCGTTTAATTGTTTATGTATTCAGTATCATTTCCACTGTTTCTTACAATAAGTAATAATTGTTTGCCAAACACGATGGTAGATAATTTACATACGCGTTCTTTGGTTTATAAATTTGATTTAAAACACATTTTGCACACAATTATTTTATATGCTTGTTTAATATTTATTTTCATTAAATATTTATTTAATAGGATTTAAAAAACTTATTTAAAATATAATTTAATTATTGTATTTTATTGACTCTTTTTGATATTTTCCTTTTTCAAATGACATAAGTAACAAAAATGTTATTTTAGATGTTATTCCACATTAAAAATCAATAAAAGTTTGTATTTATATGTTATTAATGTATTTATGAATAAAATATATGAAAAATGTGTTTTATTTTGTTAATTATAATAAATGTTTTACAAACCTTAAAAAAATTTTTCCAAATTATAAAATAAACAATACAAGTAAATCCTAATATGACCCGGAAGTGTCAACAAATTAAAATGACAAAAATGGCAGTGATAAAAACTTACAGTTCTATTTGAACACTGATACTGCTATGGATAGTAGCCCCACAAAGTAACTTCTCTTGACTTATTAACAATCGACGTCTTTATTTTACGCGAAGCAGCTAGTGTTTCGTGTGTCTGCTTAAATGCGACTGATTTTTCGGCATCAAACTTGATATACCCGGCGAAAGTCACATATACTTGTTTCGAAGATTAGTGTTAGAACCAATCGTCAATCAGAAGTCTATACATGACCATATATAGAATAATGTAAACATACAAATACAAGCTTATTCACGCAAGTACGCACGTAGAGATAATCGGAAAGGTCATCGAAATGATACGGTGCTCTCTATGTCTCGAAAATACTCAGCGAGATTAAAAAAATGAGTAAATACAGTAGAGCCTTCCACAGCCTAAGTTCCATTCTCCGAACACTTAATATCCGAATGTTTTACTATTAACTATTTGAATGTTATACCCTATTGTGAAATTAATTTTGATTTCTTTACGTAAAGAATACAAGTTTTTTTGAATATATAAAGTCCTTTTTGTTAAAAATTTAAGTTTTTGATTGAATAAATGAAATTTAATATAAAAATGTATTTATTCTATTATCCAAAAATTCCTTTATCCGAACAATTTTGTCTCGCTATTATTTCGGATATGGGAAGCTCCACTATATACATATAAGTGCCCTATTTTATAAGATTTTGGCAAACACAAATATCCACGAGGTGAGCTGACCGATATTACCGCACAAAAGGGACAACAGATATAAAAATCATTGCTAAAAGACTTTTAAAAAATGAAACGCATTATCGATTAATTAGTTACGCGATCTATCGCAACTAAATCAGTTTTACCGACCAATAAAACAGACGGCAACAATGTTGATAATATACATATGTACTAACATCTTTATATGTAAGATTATACACTATTTTTAAAAAATGTGCAATTTTTGGAATTTTCTGTGAATCTTCTTTCAATAATAAATCATCTTCATCACTGCTGAATGATAAAGAATCGCACGCGGAATGGAATAGACAAGATCAAAGCAGTACTTCCGTAATGAATTAATTTTATTATATTTACACTGAAAATGATCCAAAATTGAGTATCGAAACGTCTGTACTAATAACTGCTTACAGCAATTTCGTTTAACATTATTATTATATTGTTATTAAAATGCTCATTTAAAATGTGTACAAACATAATTATTGTGAAGTTGGATTAGATAAAGCATAAGGATGAATTAACGATAAAAAGAAAGAAGAAGTAAGAAAGAGTTTTGAATCAGTCATGTCATTTGGTTGATAGTATAGATATTTGATAGAATTTGAACTTTGTACTAAAACGAGACTCAAATATCGATTGCGAGATACGGAAGAAGTGCATATCAGCAGCGATTATAAATATAAGAAACTGCAAAGATTAAGGCCAATATTATTCATAGTGATTTTTATATTTATGTCCGTAAGTTCATATTAAGTAATACAAAAGATAAACACCTCCAAATCGTCTTTTAATAGAATTATATTTATTATCATTAAGATAAGTGCATGTATTATACTACTACTATTAGATATTATTATAAGATATAAATAAAATTATCAGTTTCTGATAAACTTAATACAAAGATCTCTTCCGTATAAATTTCACATGTTCAACCTGGATTAGTTCAAATTCCTAATCAGTAGTTTTTGATATGCCATTTGATTCCGATCTGTTGAAAAACTGCGATATTCTTCGGTCTTATGCAAACAAAAGCTGTAATCTTTAAACTGTGCATATTTAGGAAAACGAAAGAAAATAAAAGCATTATATTATGATTAATCAGAATTATTTATTTAAAATCGTTTCAAAATCTTGTCACGGTTCATTCCTGTAAAGAACATAATGTAAATTAAAGGAATAAAACTTAAATAATAATAGCATTGTAGTAATAATTGTAATGATTGCTGAACGAATGCGATAAAAGTTTGCCGTAATGTAGAATCTAATGTAACAATAAATGATTTAATAGAAAATATTACAGTGGAATAAATTTAAAACAGAGATTGTATTTTATTTTCTCAATTAATTCTAAGCAATAAATTCTTTAATAAATTAATTTTTACAATTTTTTCGATATCGTACATTACATAAATGCAGATTATATATTTCGATAATAATCATAATGAAAACATTGATAACAGTGACCAATTAAGATAACCCCACTCTCAAAATTTCAAAGTTTCAATTGATAAGATTATATTCATTGCAAGGTTAATTAAACTTGACACCGTTATTTATATATAATTTTGATAAAAAGTTATTTGTCGTGGTAATAATTTTATTTTTGTAATTTTATTCATAAAATGCTTGTTTCAAGACGTTACTCTTATCTCTAAAAATTTTTAATGGCGGAAATAATCTGCGTATTTGTTTTTTCAAAAAACCGCTCCCGATCGATAGATGTAAAATGCAATTACTATTGTCAATCGCCCACGAATTCTATTAAATTATCGAGGACAATTAATCAGTCTAAAGAACTGTAGAATTGCAAGTACACAGCGAGCGTGAACCATTTCGGAACATATAATATCTATTTTTATTCAAACAACAAATTAAATTATAATTCTATTAATTAAATTGATAGTACCACAGAATTTAATATTATAATATTCAGCAATCTATATTCAGCAGTCAAATATATTGTGAAATTTTTTTAAATTTCAGATGTTGAATAATTTCGTTCATAAACGATTAGCATGTGTAAAACATCAAATTATATTCAAATTATTTTTTCTTTTATTTTTTGTTTAATTAACGTATTTTTAGGAGATGAAAATAATGTATTAAACAGAGTGTTAATATTTAAAAATTCGAGACCTAGACTTTGCATCGCGATATCTTCGCTTGTAGGGCACTGACAGAAGAAATAAGAACACTTTTATTATGTAATTTTCCTAAAGTTACTGTTTGAGACTATTTAGAACGTGATCGGTTCAGCCGTTACTGAAATTTACTGAGATCATCAGATCTTGTGTATATGAAAATTATCGATTCGCGTAAAGAGAGGTGGTTCGCTAACTTCGCTTGGACTTGGACCGCGCCTCTTGATAAGATGTTTTATAAAGATCTATAAGAACGTATCTCTGCATTTACTCTCTTGTAAAAAAAAACGTATGCTTTTGCTAATAAAATCTAAGTCAACATATCCTTTTAATATTTGTAGAAAGCTTGGCAATTCCTTTCAATAATCTATTAAATTATCATTACCTATTCAGAGGATCATAAGTTAGGACGAGGAGACGGAAAATGCGGTCGGAATTGTATTTTGAGATATGACTATAAGACGAGTAGGAACGAGGCCTAGAATACATCAAGGTAAGGTGTCTGATGTGAGATCCTTGAAGAGAATACTAATTTTGATTATGCTCGCACCTTACGATCCTCAACACTTCAAGGTAATAAAAGATTAAAAAATTAATAGATTTGCATAAGATGAGAAATAAAGTAATAGAGGGAGAAAGTAGCAGAATGTGAATGACGAGCACGTAACACGAAATATATCGATGGAAAGATATTAAATTCAATTTTCAACATACAATTTCGCAATGCAAAATTATAATTGCGATGTTGATGTAATAATTCATGTTTTCATTGCAAAAAGATTGAGAAGAAATATAATTCATAATTTCTAGATGTCATGTAAAATGTAAATTTAATTACTTTGTGTGTGTGTATGTTATCATCTTTAAATATTAATTTAACTTAAATGCCATATGAAAATTCATGCTTATTGTAAATTTATGCTATACGCACACACCGGCAATTAAACATCCAATATACAATCAATACTTGCATAATAAAAATATAAAAATATAAATAAATATTATTATAGCAATAACATTTATTTCTACACATTTTTATATTTTTTGATACATTTATCCGATTTTTTATTATATTTATCAGTTCCATTAGTTCTTTCGAAATATATACTAATTTGACACGTTAATCATTAACTCAAACACTCATTTATGAAATGAGCATATATTATATTAATTAAATTTAAAAACTTAATTTGTTTTATTTTAAATTACTTTAATTTAATAATAATTTAAAGATTTTGCAGAAAATATTTGATAAAACAAACATATAAAATCATTAGATTATCAACAAGCAATGATCAACTCGCGATCTGCAATTCGATTTTCATATACATACTTTTAAAAAATGAGAATAAGAATGAAATCTCTCTAATGATATGTGGCTACTTATTAAGTCTATTAAGAAAAAGTGCACAAGTGCAAAAAAAAACAATGACTTACTTTTAGATTAAAATACATGAAAAGTATTATGTATGTACAGATAAGTGTGTCAAAATAATAAAATATATATTTAAATAGATTACAATTATGTATTATTCGCTCGAAGAAATTGGATAAATTTGGGAATTAATATTAATTAATACAATCATAGAGTTATATAGGATGAGTCTCTCACATTATGCACTATTCACTAAATTATCATAAAAAACGCAAGAAGAAAACAGCATTAAGTTGTACTTCACGAGATTCTTATTGCCTATGAATTGCACGTTATTCGCATAATGCTTTTTGTCTATTGATATTATTTTTTTTCTGTGTGCGAAAATAGACGTTGGCCAATGATGACAACGACGACGATGTCACTAATCGTGGATACATTCACTAACGACGAAAGAAGTTGAGAACGGTATCACAACGTCTAGTACCGTATTAATCAGCTGGATGCTTAATTAATTTCATTGCTGACATAATCAAAATAAAAGCAATTTAATAAATTAGCACGCCGCGTAGAAAGCACAATATATGTAAAAGAAATATGCCTCCTTCAAAAAGATCTTCGTTAATATTTATTCGAATAATTACACAGTATTATCTAAAGAAGTTATAAACGAAGGAATATTGAAATTATTGTTTGTCAGGATCGGAAGGCAAGGATATTTTTTTCAATAAAAATATTTCAAATAATATTTCTCTATTTTCTATATTTATAATATTAAGTATTTTAGCATTGTTCGGTACATAATCGACGTAATAACTTACGCTGGGCATCGATCACAGTGATTCTACTATTCTTTCCTTCGTCTCGTTTCGAGGAAATTCGGCGAACAATGACGCGTGGGGAGATGAGCCGATGATCACTCTTGATATTTTTTCGACACTCACTCCTGCTCCAAACTTCAAATAACACTCTTTGGGCATCACAACAATCGGCGAGCAAACGCAATGAGCCTGTACATCGATCTACTCAACACCGCTTTACAATCAATCTTGATCTTAAGAACTGAATTTGTTGCATATGTAACGTGGAATTTCCGTTACATCCCTGTCTTGGCGAGGCAATACAGAAAGAACATCCTTTAGCAATTACTCGCATTACGCATACGAAACATTTTCGTATGAGCAATTAGATTGAATTTCTTATATAGCAAAATCCAATTAAATTTGTAAAACAATAAGAGTTTTTTTATTCATTTTTATTCACACTTTATATCACGCCATTGATACTTGAAAAAAAATTTTTAGAACAGTAATGATAAAAGAAAATAAAAGACTGAGAATTAAACGACCGGAAATGCATTACACATGACATCAATCGAAGATGTTATACGAGCAATTAATCATCGGACTAACAAGTCATATCGATCGACGCTCAATCGTTTATACGTTAGCGAAATTTCTTTATCGCATTCGCACCGTCATCTTAATTGATATCGCAGACGCAACGTACGGAATGTTGAATGCAAAAAATTGGAGTTCAACCATTTTCTCCGCGAGAGAAAAAAGTATTTAAAAAATTAAACGATGTCATGTTACAAATCGGAAAAATCTTAATTGAATAAAAAAATCAATTCAACTATTTAAAGTAGATTGTGTTGATAAAAATATTAAAACACGAAACAAATTCAATACCCCAATTATAATTGCTGTTTTGAAAAGATTGTTTGTTCTTTGTACTGAGACTTGATAAAGAAAAACATTTTTTGTAATAGTAAAATATTTTAATTTTATACAGATTTAATATTACGTTACATATATATTTGAAATAATTGATTAATTGATATTATTCCTACGTCTTTCTAAGTAGATATAAATATAGAAATTGAGTATTTTAATTTTGCATTGCTAATAGAACTGACATATAACCAGCAGATGTCTTTATTAACTGCAACACGTAAAATAGATACAATAAATAAAACATTATTTAATATAATTAAACATAATTAAATGTAAAACATTATCTTAATATGAGACAATCTTAACATAACAATGGCTAACGCAATATGTTATTATTGGAATTAATGTGTTATCAGAGTCAACTAAAATTGAGTAATTAAATGAATTTACCGTGAAGTTCGATTTCAATTATGCTGTCTCGTCCGAATGGATATGTGTAGTAGCGTTCCGTTGCGCTATCCTCGACAGATTTTTTAAAGTTCACAAAAATTAATTTGAAAAAGGCGCCATGCTAGGCACTACTCTCCTACACTGTACACACTCCCGGTCTTTAGTCCGTTTAAAGCTAAATCTGAAAATAAGGGTCTGGTTACGGGGGGGGGGGCGGTTACCAGATTCAAAGATAGCATATCGCAATAACACCTACAATGTTTTTTTAAATATATTTAAATATTTATTCTTCATTATAACGTTCTTCAAATATTTGAAAAACATTAAAAGATTGTTTGCTGATAGGGCTGTCGACGAGCACCGAGTGTTGTGGTGCCGTGTTACGATCAGAAAAGATTTCGTAGCACACGTCTACTGTTCGAGTGTTCTAGCAAAGGATTTCCGTCTTGTTATTACGGTTATTGCGAAGGCATGTATCGCTAAGATCAAGATACCTCATGGTTGCGTGGTAGCTGATTAATTCATCATCACGCTTACGTGAGAACCGTACAAAGTTAATACACGTATTTCGTGAAAAAAAAAAATTCGCGTCTAGGTCTGCTTAAACTAATTCACATGTGACAGGTCTAAGATTTCGCTAATCCATTTGAAGGTAAAATTAGAGGTACTCGGTAAACAAAAATAGATTAGAAACTTGTAATCCATTTTAATTCATTTGAATATATTTTGGATTAAAAAACGGCAGTTAAGTTTAAATCCTATGTCATGGAATAAAATATATTAAATAATTCGCGAAAATTTCTTTTAAATTAAAAAAGAAAAAATAACTTTATTTTAATCCCGTTTCATGGATTAAAATGGATTATATGGCTCACATAACTTTCCTAGATAGGAAAAAATAGAAATCCAGTAATTTTAATCTCACTTTATGAATTAAAATAGATTCAAAAAATTCTTAAACTTTAATTAGATAGAAATGGATTTGTGTAGTCGAATCCAAATTCTTGATTTTTTGAATCCATTTTTATTCATTTTAAATATTTTGCTATTTGCTGGATAAAAAATCCAATGGCAAAGTTGACATTAATATTAAAAACATTATGTATAACAATAATCTTTGTAATTTATGTTTTATGTACTTTACAACTTATTCTGCTCAATCAACAAAAATAAAAAGATTAACAATACAGTGGATGCTAATTTACATGCGCGCTAATTTTCAATCCTCTAATTTTGCCTTTACCTATCACTTGTGTTTCAGTTTTCAATAGGCTTCAGATGCGGATATTTTTTTCTCACAAAATTTGTGTGTTAATTTGTGTGTGATTCGTACGGTCAGTTATGGTTATCACAACTGGATCACATATAACTATATTGATGCAGTTGACACATCAAACTAAATAAGTCATATCAACCATACACATAAGCCTTGTTTACACCGAATACTTGATATGCGTAATATCTAGTAACCATTCCATTGAATTATTTTAATTTCGGTAATAAATTTAATGAATAGTATATTAATCTGGTACAACATGAATCAAGATAATTAATTAAATATAGATATCATGTATACATTTACACGCATCGTCAAAATTAAGACAATTTAATAGAAAGTTAGTAGTTGGTATGCGTGTCAAGTGTTCGGTGTAAACTAGGTCATACACATAATACAAAAATAACTAGGATGATATATGACTACAATGCTTACAACTAAATATTTCCTGTTATATCTTTTTTTTGTGTATAAATACTAGTATGAAATTTACTTTTTCTTGCTTTGTTAAATATTAATTCTTTAATACAGTATTATCGCGGATGAACTATCTTATTACAAATTTTATTGTTTACTTCAATTTTACTTAAAAAATTTAAAAAGTTATATTGAAACTTACTACTATAATTACAAATCCATACAAACAAAATATTACGCCAAAGTAGACAAGTACTCCCAGCAACAAAGTATATGTACTTTCGATAATATGAAAAAACCTTCGAAAAAATTCATTAAATAATAAAGAGTGTGTGTTATTACACAATTTTTTAAAATAATTTATATTTATATTTACAACTTTGATCGTATAATTACAGTCTAGCCATTGACTTATAATATCTATTTTTCCATAAAAAAAAAAATTTATATAGTAATACAAATAATTTAAAAAAATGTGAATTGCAGAACATTAGTTTCAATTATTTTTAATTTGAGAATATTAAATGATTACAAAACTTGTTTAGCCGTATGTGCTCCTTCACAATGACGGCTATGCCTTCGTTATAATTCTTAAACAGTTTTATGTTAAGTAGTCTTTCTTTAAGAATTTCCAGCTGCCCACACAAATAAAATATTAATAATCCGAGCAAGTTATTCACACCGCTGCACAGTGGGCTAGAATACGGAAAAACTGGCCAAAATTCAAAATGTTGATGGATTTGCATGAAACTTGGTATAGGGAGGTTTTTGGGGTCGCTGATTTCGAATTTGATGTCAAAAATTCAAAATTCAAAATGGCGGATACAATATGACGGACAAAATTATCAAAATCGACTGAATTCGCTTGAAACTTGGTATAGGGGGGTTTTGGGGATCGCTGATTTCGAATTTAATGTCAAAAATTAAAAATTCAAAATGGCGAATACAATATGACGGACAAAATTATCAAAATCGACTGAATTCGCTTGAAACTTGTTATTTAGGTGTTTTTGAGGTCTCTAATTTCGAATCCGATATCAAATTTAGAAAATTTAAAATGGCGGAACCAATATGGAGGACAAAAATGCAAAAAGTAGTTGTATATTAATATCGACTTGTATTTGTAGATTTTTCGGCTCGCTGAACATGAATTTGTATTTAGAATTATAAAAATAAACTATCTTCGCAGAACATTAAAAGGTTATAACTCAGAAGTGGACAGGGTTATATTATAAATCATATTTTGAGTAAACTGAAGCTGCAACTTGATAGTGTAGATTTAGGTGAATATTTTTTAACTGTATCATATTTATTAAAATTAAATATTTCATTATAATTGAGAAATATTTCTTTTATCATATCTAAATATACGTTTGTTAATTAAGCAATTTTTCTCAGAGTATTAAAGTCCGACTACTTTTTGCATTTTGATCCGCCATATTGGATCTGCCATTTTGAATATTATAATTCCAACTTCGAAATCGTGCTCAACGATTAAAATAATGCAGACATGACTTCTGATAATTATATAATCGAACTGTGAATTTTTGCAATTTTCTCAGCAGCCTATTCCCTTGAGCGCTTTAAAAATTGACGTTCACGTCAATATACATTTTTAAGTGATATTAGGTGTTTAAACATAAAAAGTTGCAAAAAGTAGCATATTTACATTAAAATACACATTTGAAGGAACACATTGGCACGTCAAATTTATTTATTGGAAGTGGAAATTCGTGGAACGACGTTTCGGTAGTGCGTTACTCTGTAAGAAAATAGTAAGTTGTCCGTCAGTTTAATATTTTTTAAACTCTCAGAGTCAATATAACGAAAAGTATCTACTATTTTCATGATTTGTATACTTCCTTAGAAAGCAATAAAATAAAAAACTCGAATTATATAATTGATTAACGATGTAAAATGCTTTACTTTATACATATATTTACTACATATCATATGCAACTTTCTCAAACTATTATTGCTACAAAAAAAAAGTACTTGACCAAAAGTTATAAAATGTTGAGAATATATGTACTGACATGTCCACATGAGTACCGTATGTTTACTTTATCAAAATTAAAAAGTTGACTTTTGGCCACTTTTTCCGTATTCTATCCCACTGTGCGCTGTAGGACGCAACACACATCAAGATAATGAAAGCCTGTGCAGCGGATGTGATCTCGAAATACCGACTTTGATTTTTGTCATAGACATAATGAGCTTGAAAAGGAAAGACTTTAACTCCGTGATATTTGTAATATATCTTATAGACTTTCCAAAACAAGGTAAAATTACAACAAAAATGCTGCAGCAGGACATAATGGAATAAGTGATTATTGTGATAATTCTGGCGTTTTGTGCTTGCTGTATCATAATGCATCGTTCTTTATTGGTTTTGTCCTTTCTCCAGCAATTATATTTATGACCATTAGAAGATCTTCAAAATGAGAAATCATGAATAATATATTATGATACAAATTAAAAATTAACAAATGTAGACAGAAAATCTGCATACTTCGTCAAAAATGAATAAAATGTAGGTAAAATGGCATATATCTTCCTCAAAAAGTAAGATAACAAGCCTTTTCTGGACATATTTTGAAGGTCAATAAAGGGCTATTTATAGAAAAAAATTGTTACTTAATTTTAAAATAGCAAATCCAATATTACGGACCAAAATATAAAATTTTCTTACATTTGAATAAATTTATACTCTAAGAGTTTTTGGGTTTACCAATTGTGCATCTGTAATTAAACTTTCAAACTTCAATATGAAACATAAAAATATTAAATTTTGTTGAATTTGAGTAGTATTTTGGACATCTATATTTGATTCGCCATTTTAAATATTAAAATTTTGATTGTAGATTCATAATTACTCTAAAAACCTTTAATAAGTTAATCCAGTATATAGGGAAGAGTGAGGTAAATCGGACCTATTTGCAGTTATTGCCTTCTATAGGGCGCAAATAAATTTCGAGCGTAAAACTGAAGGTACCTTTGGAAAGATAATTTAATTCTTTTTATTTTTGCTTCGGACCATTTTGATGTATCTTTCACTCGTATTGAACTATAATGGAAAATATAGAAACATCAAATATAGAAACATTGCGCTCAAATTTGGAACCATTGCATTAGTTCAAAATCAGACCACCCCACGTTCCAAATTGGATATGCTATTTTTGTTGATTTTTAGATAGAATTTTAAAAGATTTTAATGTATTTTTTTGTATTGAGTAAAAATGAGCAATTTGACAGTCAAAAATAAAAATTTTATTTAAAAAAATTATGTACAAAAAAAATTGGTAACAGTTTATACGAGAAGTCCTGACCATTTCCTTCTGATTACTTCGCGCAATTGTTTCAAGGTCTCGCAGTATTGGTCAGCGGTCATCGTGTGCCACACGCGCAAAAACAGAAATTTTACGAGAAGGGAATTTTCAACCTCATCTCACGAAGCAACAAGTGCCTAAACCGCCATGAAAACTGTATCGAAAAATAATCCTAGGGATGATACTTTAAAGTGGCTATTTGGTTTTTATAAATAAAACGTTTCTTGTTCACTGCAGACTTTGTAACTTTACTTTTGAATCGCCCTTCGTATAATTAGAGTTGAAATCAATAAAATTTAATTATTTCGAAATTGTTCGAAAGCTATACTTTCCATACATTTTATATTTCCATACATTACAGTGATTATAAGTAGCAAATTTTTTATATTTTTTATTGCTTGTAATAAATTCATAACAGAATAATTTTTATACAATTTATTTATTTGTTTTCAATAAAACATTTTTCAAACATATCGTTTTTTAACGAGGTGATAATATTAATCCAGCAAAAAAATTTGTATATGGCCTGAGGAATCAATGGATCCAGTTAAGACTCTTAAAGACAACCAATCTTACCAGAAATGCCAGGAAGTCAGCATTAAAAATTGCATGTGACATAGAATTGGCGGAGAAAGGAGTCAGCTAATTGAAGGAACAAAATCCGTTGGAAACAGCCTTGTGTTTTGCTCCCTTACTGACAAAGTCAAATAAGAGGACAAAAAGCCGAGATGACAAAAAAGAAACAAAGAAAATCAACAAGGGCTGAAGATGGATACATCATCAACGAACCGTTCCAATTTCAACCATTTACTTATAACCCGTCGAATCGATGATGAGCAATGTACAGTGCGATGCAATGATTCGAAGGGTCATAGTAAATGGCTGACTTACCGATGCCACAGGCTCGTATATAGGGGAAAGTAGGGTTATTGTACGCACTGGGTAATTGTACGCTACGTGGTTTGGCACCTTCCCGATGAATAGAAATTATATCACGACGATATTTGTAGGCTGAAGGCATTTTTTAAATATATAACCATACGTTATATCATTTAAAAACGTAGTTAATTGAAAAAATAAGAAAAAGTAAAATCATGATTTTTCTTGGGATTTTGGCGTTCAGAAAATAAGGCAATAAGTCCGTATTTTTACTTTATCCATTTAATTTTGTTATATCTAACAAAAGTACGTTTTTTTCTGCGTTCTTTGAGCTATTGTTTATTAAATTTAATTAAATAATAATCAAGTAATTGTTTTTTTATCAAATCAAGTCCGCTGTTGACAATTTTACGCATCCATCTTGAAAGACGTGAGACCACGTGAGATCAACTATAGTGCCACTAGTACAGTGTAGTGCAGTGTAGTATAGTTAAAAGAATGGGCTATAACCTCATTTTTCCTCCGCGTCCATTTATCCAACTGCACGTACAATTACCCAAGGCCCGAGAAATTTTTTTGTTTATCCACTTGCCTCTTTTTGCTGAATATAGCATTACCAAATAAAAAATTGTTTAATATGACAATACATAATGATAAAAAAATGTTTAAAGTTTTTATTTTTGTACTCATATCAATTTCAACTTCAAAAATCACTCCACTGCGATAAATTTCCCTTATGTGCGTGCAATTTATCTACTTTCCTCTATATGTCAGACTGTGCCGTCGGTAAGTCACATCTAACAACCTCTTCGAATCATTGCACCGCACTGTACACAACTGCGTATGCTTGGGCATGTCGGTAAGATAATGCCGACATGCCGAAACGTACGCAGTTGTGTACCATCATACGCGTCTGTACGAATAAACCATCAGTTACCGACATGTATGACAACGCAACACCCTGTAGATTAACTTACCGACGCCACCGTCTGGCATGTATATTGTATATGTTAGACTTACCGACGCTGTGAATCGACAATGATAAACGCGCGTGCGCGATCGCTTCGGAAAAGACACGGTTTAAGGTGATGCTAAAGTCGTCTTTTTTTACCGACCGAACGTTAATTTTTGGGCATGCCGTTCTTCTAATTGCATTTACAGATTTAAAAATCCTTTTCCACAATTAAAGTATAGACAGTAATGTATAATGGACGCTATATAAGGATAAAGAAAACAAAAAAAATTGAAAATAATTTTCCAATTTTTTTCGTTTTCATTATCCTTATATAGCGTCCATTGTACGTTACTGTCTATACTTTAATTGTGGGAAAGGATTTTTAAATCTGTAAATGTAATTAGAAGAACGGCATGCCCGAAAATTAACGTTCGGTCGGTAAAAAAGGGACGATTTTAGCATCCCCTTAAGAATTTAAGGTGTATCGACTTGCTCAAATCACTGTGATTTTCCTGTCTTTGTTTCATAGTTCAATACTAGATGACAGTTTTGTATCAGTCCCAAATTTAAAAAGAGCGTTTTGGCAAAACAGAGCAACAAAAGAGATAAATGCAAAAATAAATGCCCAAACAAATGTAAACAAGGCAATTATTTAAAATAATTAAACTTTTAAATTTAATGAAAAATATTTTTATTCAAATTATCAAGTATAGTATACACAAGCTTGTTTCTTTTTTTCAAGACTCTTTTTTATTAAATCGTTATTAGTTTGCTGCGCGTATTGACGCATATATACGTATAGTAATATAATAATGAATGCAATAACTCAAAATATTTAATTTATGGTTTTCACAAGGAAATGTCAAGTTAAAATTTGATATTATATTATATCATTAACAGTTCTTTTTCGCATGCATCAATACAATCGATATTTTTTCTGAAAATCGTTAAAAAAATAAAGTATTAAAATATTATTACTTCATCATGCAGAATTCTTAATAATTTTTTCTATTAAAATATCATCTTTTTTAAAATGGTTTTCACAGAGAAATTTGTAAGTATCTTTAAACCCGAATACGCGCTTGAAATTAATGATATCCATTCCTTGCGACGTTTACTATCACATGGCATTCAAAATATAGATTTTTTGTCTTTACGTCTTTTCGTGCAATTAGAGATTACACAGTTTGATAATGTTACGTCCGAGGTGGTGTTACGCCGTCAATGAATTATCCATTATACAAGCCGAATTTTTGACACAAGATAAAACACAAATCTTCCACTAATCAAATATCTATTCCGCCCACTCCTCACCTTTTTTCAAGTCCTATAAAATGTTCAACTTCCCAGCACTTCCTAATTGACAATATGAATAATTTCCATAAAATAAACGTGCAGTCTTTGTCAAAACAATTAACTTAAATAATTTAATTATTGATAATTTATCTTTAGAAAATAACTTATCTGCTGATATTTAGCTTTTATAAAAACGAATAACCTATGCCTTTTGTAATGTCTAAATACACTGTAACAAAGTAATTTTAACAATTGCATTGTTTTTAGAATTCAACGCGAATTTATCCGGAATTGTTAAGTAAAACAAAAATTCATAACTCATTCGCACTAACTCACGACCTTCTCTTCTTTATTATTAATTTAATAATATATTATAATTTAAATATTATTAACTTAGATTCCTGTACACAGAACGCTTCTTTAATTAAAATAAAAAATTTCTAACATCTTTACAATGTTTCAAAGACGTTTCTGGAATATCAAAATATGCACTTTCAAAATCTTATAAAAATATTAGATTACGGAAATTTTTGAAAATTTATATTATTATATCAAAACGTTACTGACAATTTTGTTAAAAATTGTGAATTGTAATGCTCTAAAATATAATTAAAAATATTATTTCTCAAGTATTTTAATTTTAATTTTTAATTTAAACTTCCCGCGCTAATCGATTTGAGCAAACTGTTTTATTTTTATGTTGCTACTAGTGTTAGTGACATCTGTGCCAAATTTCATGTGAATGTCATCATTAGTCATATAGTTACGTTTGTGTTTTCTAAAAGTGATTTTGGCGATTTTTACAATGTCTGATTTTGCTGAGCAAAGAAGTGCCATTAAATTTTGTTTGCGGAATAAAATTTCGGCTGCGGAAACGTGCAGAAAGTTGCAGAGGGCCTTCAATAAATCGACTATGTCGCAGAAAAATGTTTATAATAGTACAAAGACTTCAAAAAAGGCAGAGAACGTGCTGATGACTTGGAACGCTCCGGACGACCATCAATGTCAATTGATGAGCAACACGTAAAGAAAATCAAGGAATTGGTGCTCGAAAATCATCGATTAATAATTAGAGACCTTGTCGATATGGTTGGCATTTCAATTGGATCAGTTCAAATAATTTTGAAGGATTATTTGGGCCTTAGAAAAGTCAAATCTTGTTTGGTGCCAAAAACACTCAATTTCCTTGAAAAAGAGCGTCGCGTTAAAGTTTGTGAAGAGATGATTTCTGACAATCAGGACGTCTACGAACGCATTATTACGGGAGATGAGACTTGGATCTATGCTTATGATCCGGAAACAACCGACCAATCGAGTGAATATCGTGCTAAAGGCGTCTATTGAAGAGATTCAACGTGAATCGCTGCGCGCTTTGAAGGCTATACCGGGAAACGACTTTTTGGCATGCTTCGAGGAATGGAAAAAACGTTGGCATAAGTGCATTGTATCGGAGGGGGAATACTTCGAAGGGGATGAATTTGATTTAGATGAATAAATAAAGATTTTTCATTTTGTAACAAAATTTACCTTACTTTTTGAACACCGTAGTATATTAAATTCAATTTGTCAAACAAATGTAGAAAAATTATTAAAGTCAATTTTCTTATCGCGTGCACTTTGGGTCATTTCTTATCTTGAAATAGAATGTTTACGTCTCGGCAGTAGTGACATGTATAAATTCAAGAGTTACGTTAATGTTTGCGTTTTCATGTTAGACACCTACAAGATCCGTAGCGCACGTTGCAATAGTCCACCAACCAATCATCTTGACTTATCAAACCCAACCAACGAAAAAACTCTAGTCATCGACCGCTGTGAGTGGTGGGGTGCTATCGGTTCCTTGTGCTATCAGAATCCGCCCGTTAGACACAGACTGTCTCGAAATGTTTTTGTTACCTTATGCGAGAAAAATATGCATTCAACTTCCATTGAGAACATTTTTCTCTATCTCTTATAATTTTGACGATACACGCTTCGAAAAAAAAAACCCGATTTTCTTCAAAGGAGTGTTTCACCCTTAAAAGTGTTTTAGGGCACGTGTAAAAAAATACGTTTCCCTTATTTTAATCTATACAACATGTTAAAGAGGAACGAAATCGGAGGGAGTCACTTCCGTAGCGCACGAACGCGCGGACGGGTGCGCGTACCGTGCGTATAGAGAGGTTTTTAATTATTTTTAGAAAACAGAAATGTATCGTAACTTTATCATATACGTTGAATTCGTAATAAAATAAGCTTTATTTTGCTTATAAAAAAAGTAAAAATTTTGAAAAAAATAAATAGGTGGGAGAAAGTAAAGATAGAAAAGATTTTTTAACATATATTAAATTTCTCTGTTTATTAAAGTTTTAACAAAATATATATTGATATAATAAAAAGAAACACGTGGGAAAATGTAATATGTAAGTAATTATATTTACTGCATACATACTGCATATTTTTTCTACTGAAATTATATTAAAACAAAAGTGTCTTAAAGAACAAAAATACAATTTGTTAATAATTATTTTCGCTGTAGGTATAATGCATATTTTATCTACTGAGATCATAGCAAATCTTGCAGTTATGAGCAAAAATAAAATTTAAATCGAAACTTAAGAATTACAAATTAATGTGTCACAATAGCATAATATAATCCTTTATACACATACACCGAAATTTCTGATACATAATTTTGATATCAGCTCTTGTATACAGATTTTATTAACTAATGCTTCATACGAACAAAGTGTATCAAAAGTGCAGCCATTTAAAGGTATTTAATTTCAAATAGTACACTTTTATCGATATTATTAATAATGCTTTGGTATATACATCTATAAATATATGTATATAAAGGAATAAAAATGCGTTAGAATTTAGTTGTTATCAACTACATAACATTTTTTAAAACGTTAATTATCATGTCAAACATTTTAACATTTAAATAACAAATGTTATTGCAGTTGATCGAAGAGATGAAATCGGTCGATCAACAGACAGTATAAGTCCAGAGATTGATATCAGACCGATGTAAAAACTGATTTGCAGCCATCTCCAATATAAGAGAGATTTATTGGACAGATGGAAAAATAAGATAGGACAAATCTGTTGAGTAAAAACAATGTTATGTTTAAAATTAATTTAGTTTAATGTTACATGAAGAAGAACAAATGCAATAAAATATATTACATTAAAATAAAATTAACAAAGGGATTAATAAATTTTAATATTAAAAAGTATTAGTAATTTTTTGCAATTATCACACTTAAAACAATTTAACGTGGAGCATCAAAGGAAAAATATATTTTACTTTTAAAACAATTGTGTCGATCTCTGATTTTATATGCGACTTTTGATTTTAACCTCTAATTATGCAAATTTGATCTTAATCTATTTTTCATATTTCATATAAGTATTATATAAATTAATAAACATAGAAAAACTTTTCGTACCTTTACATTACGTTCAATAAATTACAGTTTGATTAAAAACGTGACAAGATTACCTTGGATTATCTTCAGGAGTTGCAAAGGCGTCCTTCTCCTATGATGAGAACTAACGGAAAGAACGGAAGCGTGCAATGCTATTAGGTTGGAATCCCGCGTAATTCAAATTATATAACATCATCATACTGTCAATGTAATAATTGTTAGGTAATACGCAACATTGCAGTTATGTTATTATTCGGTAGTATTACATGTAAATAACAAAGTTTTATAACAGTTTTATAACTAAGTTATATTGTATATTTAAAGGAAGGTTACATAATTATAATATAATTAGAGGAAAATATCTGTTATATTATGTTGCTCCTATGTTATATTACGTTTATATTCGGTGTTTGCTGGGATAGTTTGTAACAATGGCTTTTTGTAAGCAATTATTATAGATATATGCAACAAAAGTAAGTAATTAGAGCTTTTATTAGGAGTATAAATAAGTTTCCGCCGTTTTTTATCAAAAATTGGGCATTTATTGTGAAAGAACGGTACCTAATGTTTTATTCGAAGTATTGTCCATCGCTAGCCACTACTTTTTCCTATCTTTCTGGCAGCATACGGATACCGCGTCGAAAGAATGCTTCATCTTTTGAAGCTATCCACAAATCGACCCAATTTTTTGTATCTTCATATGATGTGAAGTGTTGCTCAGACAGGCCATGTGCCATCAATCGAAACAGGTAGTAATCAGAAGGAGCAATGTCTGGTGAATACGGCGGGTGGGATAAAACTTCCGAATTGAATGTTTTCAGGTAGGTTTTGACCGGCGCCGCAACATGTGGACAAGCATTATCATGCAGAAGAATAACTTTGTCATGTCTGGAGTAGTAGTGGGCATGTTTTTCCTTGAGTAATTGGCTCAATCTCATCAATTGTGTTCGGTAGAGAGCACCAGTAATGGTTTCATTCGGTTTGAGCAACTCATAATACACGACACCAAGCTGATCCCACCAAATACACAACATGAGCTTTTTTCCATGAATGTTCGGCTTGGCTGTCAATGTTGAAGCGTGGTCCCCATGATTTCTTCTTCTTTGGGTTACCGTAGTGGATTCATTTTTCATCACCAGTGACTATACCATGCAAAAAACCGTTTTGTTTATGCCTGGCAAGCAGCATTTCACATGTGAAAAATCGGCGTTCAACGTTTCTCGGCTTCAGTTCATATAGAACCCAGTTTCCTTGTTTTTGAATCATTCCCAATGATTTTAAGCGATGTAAAATTGCTGGTTGAGTCACTCCTAATGTAAGTGCAAGTGCTTCTTGCGTTTGGCACGAATCTTCATCTAATAATGTTTCCAATTCCGCGTCTTCGTACACTTTCGGCCTTCCGCTACGTTCTTTGTCTTCGACGTCAAATTCACCGTTCTTAAACTTATGAAACCACTCACGGCAACTTCTCTCACTTAAGGCAGCCTCACCATATGCTTCTACAAACAATCGATGCGCCTCGGCTGCAGATTCCTTCAAATTAAAGAAGTAAATCAAAAGCTCCCCCAAATGACGCTTATTTGGCTCAAAACTCGACATTTTCGCACGAAAAAGGATATATGATGCTGATACAAAATCGCTAATATTTTAAGATTATGGTGTTGCCAGATGTACAACCTTACGATATAACGTTTTACAACAGACAATTTCAACCATAACATACTGGTGGCGCCATTTTTTGTGAAACGGCGGAAACTTACTTATACTCCTAATATATAAATATATATATATATATATATATATATATATATATATATATATATATATATACACATATATACATATGTATATATATACAATTATACTAAATACACGTATAATTTTAAGTCAACGTCTCTTTATTTTATGTACTAATGTCACACATATTTGTATCGAATGTAACAGATAGTTCAGCTTTGATTGCATTTTTGCCTCGAACTTCACCAAAAAGATCTGTTAATTATTTTTAAAAGAAGTTGATGTTCTATAGAATTCTCATTAAGGTGACCTCTTTCTTAATACAGTATTTCTCACGCTAAATAGTCTTTCTACACTTGCACTACTT
The DNA here is from genome assembly GCF_016802725.1 of Solenopsis invicta. Classification (NCBI taxonomy): domain Eukaryota; kingdom Metazoa; phylum Arthropoda; class Insecta; order Hymenoptera; family Formicidae; genus Solenopsis; species Solenopsis invicta. The sequence continues at coordinate 14,869,580 of NC_052670.1, read as the reverse complement.
GGGAGTGCAGTATTGTATTTAATAAAAAGTAATTTAACTTTTGGATCATTATTTAGCATCTCAATATTAAAATTGTTTGATTATAAAAATCGTTTGCTATTGTTGGATTGCTATCATATAACAAATTAATACACTCCATTTATACAAAGTAACGATAAAAGTAACTATTCAAATCGTTACAATTACTGACAAAATGTAACTCGTTACTCGTTATTGTTACAAATTATGAAACGTAACGCCGTTACTCATTCGTTATCAAAAAAAAGCAATTGTAACGGTAACGACATTACAAGTAACGCGTCACTTGCCAACTCTGGAAATATGTTATTTACGTAGTACTAAATAATTGGCCAATAAAAATTTATATTATCTAGCTTTTGGCTGAAATTATAATTTTGTATTGGAAAAAATATTTGTTTTTTGAGAGGATCCCATTGCGATTCCAAAATTTGTTTTATGGTGTGATATTCTACATATATTAAAGTATTTTTGAGAATTTTTTCAGATTTTTAGAAATAAATAAAATTGTTCAGTTTTTATTTAAAACTAAAAAATTATTTTTTTTGATACTATTAAATTATTGTCACTAAAAATAATATTTTTATCTGAAAGTACGGGAAAAATCCTAAAAAGTCATGTTTCTAAAAATTTTTTTAATTTTAGCTAAAAATGTTAAAAAAAGAAAAAAATTCTTTTTTAATTTAAACGATAGCCTTCAATATCTTTAATACAAAGCATTTAATGCTTACTTTTTTTATCATTAACCTTATACAGTACATCCACTAACATGTTTTCATTATTATTTAAAAAATCCCAAACAGTTTAGTTTAGGTGGACCCCTTTCTCGTAGAATGCCCCATATACTTTTACAAATATATATTTGTGAAAATATTATAATATTTATGGCTTGATCTCCTCATTAGAGATTCTTAATGAAAAGCATCATAAAACTAGTCTTTCTATCTAGAAACAACTCACTTTTGCAGTCATTTATTATTACGTGCTTCCATGGAAAATTAATGAACCAATAAATTATAAAAAACTTATAATTTTTTTTCTTTCTGTTAAAACATAATTTCCTAAAAATATGTCTTGCATATTCTTATCCCAGAAAAATCTTTGGATTAATTCTCTGTAAAAGCAAACGAATTGTTTAGTTTGCTTTGCTTAGAATTAATTCAAAAACTTTTCTGGGATTAAGATGTGCGAAAGCAAATTAGGTTAAGTGAGATTGATAAAATTGCAGCAATATAACAACACTAAAGCTTTACATAATAGTTACATTGCATCAATGTAACAAAGTGACGAACTAGGTTATTGGTATATAATTGTAATTTTGCTGTTACATAACAGCAATGCTTTCCTTCAGTCGCCTGTTACGTTGATATAATGTAACCATGATGTTCAATGTGTGGGAAATTGTAACTAACATGGACGTTACATGTAACAAACACGCTATATTGCGTGTTACCTTTAAGTTTATTGCATCAACATTGCTATTATATAGCTGTGTGTGCTGGGGAGTATTAGAGGAGAAGAGGGTATTATGGTTACTATCGACAATATGGCTACCCCTATTATTTCCGTTATTAGGTGACGTATTCTAATAATTGCTTATGGAATTATTTGTTTAGTAGCCCGCTGTTTATAGTGATGCTAATATGCTAATATATAATTACTGACAATTATTATAATGCATTTTTACTTTTGAGCATTTCTAAACTTTTTTAAGATACACTTTTAACATTTAATTACATACACTTTCTCATTATTTTTAAACTTGAGTGTATTATCACTCGAAGGTACATACACTCGAAGGTATTTTGTTATTTAACTTTTTATTTGGCCGTATACATTTTAAGTTATACAAAGTTAAAACATAGAATTTTATTAGTATGGTTTTTTAAGCGAAATTTTTATATTAAAATATTTCTTTGATAAATTGATCATCATTCTAAAGAGCGATGTTTAGAAACATTAAAGACATTATTTTATGCTTGTTGTTTAATGTTAAGCAGGTATAAAATGATATTTTTAATGAAATTTTTATTGGTATTTCTAAAGTTTCTGAACGCAGGAAAATTCTAAATCAGAAAAATTCTAAACAATAGAAAATTAAAAATATATAATTTTATAACAAGATACTGTGTTTTTTTAAACTAAATTAACTTTTTAAAATTATTTTTATAGATAACCATATTACAATCAATTATTTTCTTCCACCGATTATGCAGTGCAAAATCTAATGCATATATTTTTAATTTTCTATTGTTTAGAATTTTCCTGCGTTCAGAAGCTTTAAAACTTTCATTAAAAATATTATTTTATCCCTGTTTAATATTAAACAACAAGCATAAAATGTCTCTAATGTTTCTAAACACCGCTCTTTAGAATGATAATCGATTTATCAAAAAAGGATTTCAATATACAAATTTCTCTTAAAAAATCATTTTAACAAAATTCCATGTTATTGTGTTAATTTTGTATAACTTGAAATGCATACGGCCAAATAAAAAGTTAAATAACAAAAAAAAACACTCGAGTATATGTACCTTCGTGTGATAATACACTTAAGTTTAAGAATAATGAGGACCTCTATGTAATTGAATATTAAAAGTGTACCTTGAAAAAGTTTGGAAGTGCTCAAAAGTAAAAATGCCTTATAACAATTATTAGTCATTATATATTGGCATAAGGCATCACTAACAAACGGCGGACTAAACGAATAACTCCATAAGCAATTGTTAGAATACATCGCCTAATAACGGAAATAATAGGGGTAGCCATATTGTCGACAGTACCTATAATACCCTCTTCATTTTTACTTATTTTATCAGTTGTATTATTATAATGTTTATCTGTAGTTAGACATAAAATTTTAAATAGATGTTGCAGCAGGAAACATTAATAACAGAAAAATAGATTAGACCAGACAGCGCATAGTTACATTTGTGGTCACAGTTCAAACAAAATCTCTCTCTCTCTCTCTCTCTCTCTCTCTCTCTCTCGATTTTTTTTGTACACATTATGGCCCTCCATTAATAAAAACTGTATGAGTTATATTTATTCTTCGTTATTCCCCTTCCCTTTTCATTAAGTTGTTTGCTACTGATAACAATACTGCAACGATCCGTTTCGTGTTACATAAGATATTTGGGCGCGATTATTAAGAGCGTCGATCGACAGTTGGCAGAGTAAAGTAATCGAGAGTGCGAGTTTATAAAAAAATTTCAAAATTTTTGTGAGTTCGTCCGCGAAAACAAGGTTTTATATTCACTATAACTTACATTCATTATCATCGCTATGACGAACAAATGCGACATCACGCATTACGCTTGGCAAGAACTAACTAGCGAGGATAAAAAATATGCAGCAATACATTTGAACGAGACCAATGAGACTAGAAAGAATGCCATCGCAGAGATTAAACGATGGATTAAAGAAAATGACAACTTGCCCGAACAAATTGGTAAGAATGATAGTGGTCACATAATAAACGCGTTAAAATATGATCACTTAATGAAATTCAAATACACTTCATTAATTTTTGAACAATAAAACGAAATACCACTTATCAGCGTCGAATAACGTTACTTCTGATATTCAGCTTGTTGAATGAGTTGAGGAATAATACATGTTTGAAAAAAAAAAACAAAAGAATAGATGATGAAAGAAAAAAATAGATTTAAAGAAATAAAATAGATATTGCACTTTAATCAATACATAAAAAAAGTAAAATATTTTAAGATGTAGTATCGGAAGAGATGTGATGTATAGTGGAATTATCAAGAAACTTTATCGTATTATTACATTTTACTATTTTTCAAAAGTTTCTTATTTATTTTTTTACTTGTTTATTTTATTGAGAAAAAGAGAAGAAATCGTTTTATATATTTAAAATATAAATATGTTTATTGTGGTACATGAATTATTAATAAAGATAAAACAAAGTTTGAATACGATGATGTAAGATTACGATTCAAAAAAAATGAAAACAGAATACAATCCATTATCTTATTTATAATTAGAAGACCAACGATTAAATTCAACAACGTTTACGTAACGAATATTATCTTTACGTTTACTATATAGCGTGTCCCAAAATGCATATTCTACGAGATAAACACAAGCGCATATCGATATACACGGGCAAGGCAAAAATGTGAAATAAGAAGTAGGATTTAAAAATCTTATATTTAAAAAATTTTAGGTGACCTTTACCCAATCAGTAGACAATGTTTTTTAAATATTTATTTTTCATTATAACGTTTTTTAAATATTAAAATATTAAAATATTTTTAAACATTTAAAAAACGTTATGATGAAGAATAAATATTTAAAAAACATTTAAAAAGCATTATCTACTGATTGGAGGTCGCCTTAAATTTTTTAAATAGAAGATTTTTAAATCCTACTTCTTATTTTACATTCTTGCCTTGCCCGTGTACATCGATATCCGCTTGCATTTATATGTACGTTACGTACATACATTATATGAAAAGATAAAGGAAAAGGACTGCACTGGAAAGACATTAATGACCGCTAGTGTAGCTGACATTGAAACGTTTCCAAAACATTTGTTACTTTTTTCCATAAGAACTTTCCAAATTATGAAATTCAAAATTTACCACCGGAATTAGCATTACTCATAGTGAATTACGTAGAGATTGCACGGATTTATATCTCTTTTCACTCTTTTGCATGTACATACATAACACAAAAGAGATGTAATTCTATATAGTGTATAATGTATCAAAAATTTCAAAATTCTTCTTTCTCAAGAGTAATATACGCACTCTTTAATTGTAATTATAACTGTATTTAATATTATATGAAAAATCTTTTATTGGTCTTAGCACTGTTTCAAGTAGAATTATAACTTTATATTTGAAGGAAATCTTTAATTTTTACGCAGATAATTTTCTCATTTTACAATTTTTGAGAGTCGACAAATTTGATCTCGAAAAAACTAAATACAGAATCCGAAACTATTATAAGCATCGGTCCAATGTACCGGAATGGTATAGCAGTAAGGATCCGTTTCAACGGGAACTGCAAGTGATACTTAATCTGGGGTAATAATCATTATTAGAAATAATTTTTTTTAACTTTCTTTTAATATTTCTATTATATTTTAGTAATAAAACGTGTTTAATATTTCTTAGAGACAATTAGAGGTACATACAATGTTACAATCAAGTTTCCAGAGATCTATAAGACACAGAAGGATCGTAAACACTTACTAATTTTATCATTTAATATAATACCCACTAGTTTTTTTTAACAACGTTTACATGTTTTATACATCGAATTAAATGTCTAAGAAAATTTAATGTTTCTGCACGAATTACTTTTAGTTCTCTCGTCATAATCTGTTCGATTAATGATTTTAGTTCTCAAACTTATTGTTAGTCTATTTCATTACAATTTTTTTTTTTTTTTAAATTAGCTGGTACTAAATTGTCACATTGTATTGCTGTAAAACGAGAAAGTATATTTCTTTTAAGAATTCAGAAATGTTTCGTTTGCACCTAGAATATTTTTGCCCTTGCGAAAGCAGGATAGTCAAGGAAGAACGGTTTACCTTGTGCGCGCAGCTCGGCATGACCCGAGAATACACAAAATATCAAATCTAGCTAAGGTAATGTTAAAATAATGTATCGCTTAAATAATTTGTAGCGGATGCTGTCATGATAATGTATTTTTAATGTATATGTCCATTATTTTTGATGCTTTTAGATCTGTGCAATGGCGTTAGATGCTTCGATGAAATATAATGTCACAGGATCTGTATATGGTTATACATGGTACGTAGATGTATCCAATGTAACTACAGGCCATATTTTTCAATTGACACCGTCTACGTTAAAAAATTTGGTCGATACATGGCAAAAATGTTACCCGCTAAGATATCAGAAGATTGTTCTTTTCAACGTACCAACATTCTTTTATATTGTTGTGAGGATTCTCAGATCTTTCATGACACAAAAGTTAAAAAACAGATTTTACGTCTACTCCCACCAGAACTGTTTTGAAGAGATTCCAACTGATGGCTTGCCTGTCGAATATGGCGGTACCGGTGAAACAATTCAGGAGTTAACAGGTAATTACGGTAAATTACATAAATGTTAATGGAATACTGGATAATATAATATAAAAGATGTATTGCTAATGTTTACTCTAAAGCAGGTATTGCTGGAGAAAAAATAAACGTCTCAGAATTAAGACACAACCAACCCACGTAGCATATAAGGGTTTCAAATACGTTTTTAAAACGTATCCATAGTTTTATAACCGTAAAAAACCATTAAAAAACGTTTAAACAGAAACGTTTTTGAAACCATAGTTTAAGAAACGTATTTTTTACGTTTCTTCTGAGAATACTGTAAAAAAGTTACGTTTCTACTGTAATACTGTAACAGTTTTCTTAACATTAAATAGAATAGAAATGTTTCTTAAAGTAAAAAAAATCGAGAATTTTTCTCAAGAATTTTTTCCGGAAATTTTCAAGAGGTCACTCATTCAAGTTGTAATCGTAAAAGAGTATAATTCTATATGTGTTTATATAAATAATATGGTTTAATTATATGTATTATTTTTTCAATAACATATATTGACTCGATATACATGTGTTAACACAAATGTTCACAGATCAATCATCAGGCATCAATTCGCAGCAATCTTACAGGTCAAGCAACGTTCGGCGAGGTTACGACTTGAATGAGGGTGACCGCTTGAAAATTCCAAAAAAATTCTTGAGAAAGATTTTCGAATTTTTTTTACTTTAAATAACTTCTATGTTATTTAACATTAAGAAAATTGTTTTTGACAATTACTTAGAAATTCTAAAAGAGTAGAAATTTTAAAATTTTTTTATCCGTAAAAAACACATTTTTATAATGGTTTCTTAAACGTTATTTTATCGGAAAAGAAACGTTTCAGTTAACTTTTTTCTGAGTGGACATTTTAACGCATGAGAAACGTTTTTAAAAATCGGTAGTAAAACGTTTCGGAAAAACGTTTATAAAACGTTTTTGAAACGTATATGTGCTACTTGGGAATTATTCAAGCAACAATCGTTAAAAGTAGTTAAGAATTCTTTGCATATCAAATATATATGAAATTATTACGTATTAAATACGTATTTAAATTAGCATGTAATTTGTCGTATACACACACCCACACAAACACACACGCGCGCACACGCACATATATATATATATATATATATATATATATATATATATATATATATATATCAAATATTTATTTTTGTAGAATATTGGAAGAAATTTATCGAGGATAATCGCGACTGGCTTACGAAGGATGAGAATAATCAAACTATCCAGACAACCGAATCTACAGAGGATTTTTAGCATATTTATAATTTTCTGACAACTTAGGACAATAAATGATCAAAGCATTAAAACGAACAATCATTTGCTAACAGTGTTTAAAAACTCTAAGAATCAGTCATTGGATTTTAAAATGTACAATGAAATACTAGTTTATGCACTTTATACTGTTTACCTAGCACTAAGAACTTAAAGATTATGTTTTTAATAATATTTTAACGTAACGTAATATGTTCGGAATAAATTTGGAGACAAGATAGGGTACGAGAAACAAAAAAGTGTTTTGTACCCTATCGTGTAATAAATGTGTAATAAATAATTATTTTAAGTTATGGTTTATTATGATACAATGATTACAGATAAATATATATGCTTGTTATAAATGTAATTAAATATGTTTATTATTATAATTGTAAGATGTGCAATAAAAAATTATGTCTGTAAGTTAAAATTTGTTATACATGTGTATAATAAAGCCACATGTGTAATTATACTTATTATAACTGCGCGCAAATTCACAGGAAACCACATTATATTACGCTTAAATATGAACATGTTTAAGGAATATTATTATTATGCCACGAAAAACAATCATTCTTTGGCAAGGAACTCGAGCCTCTTTGTGGTTAGCTAGGTAATCAGCAAGTATATTTTTTAATTAACAGCTCCAACAGCTGCACGGTTCAAACTTACTCTGAACAAATTCTAGATATTAGATGCTGCAATATCTCTTCTCTATTCTCCTGGAATTATAACTCTATTGTCATTCTTTTAATCAACATATTCAGGGGTACAATATTTTTCAAATCCTTGTTGATGTTGTTCCGTTTTCATTATAAAGTTATTTAAGCTACTGTCACATGTGTATATATTTTTAACAAATTCTAGTAGTTGAGCTAGTTAAGTCCAAAGGATACGCCATCTGAAACATAAACACTGGTATTGACAATGATACTTTCCGGATGAGATAAATGTAATATTTTATTTCTTCTATCTTGTTGATAAAATTCCGGAAGCATTTTCTATTAATCGCCGAGCTCGGGAATGTCTGTAGTTAAAAATACGTACGTTGTGTCTCAGTTAAATGAATTTTGTCTAGAGTATGGGCGTATCAAATTATGATGTAAAGGAAATATCTCGTCACCCACAAGAAAATAAGACATCATGATATTTGTGACAGGCAAAGGAGATGGCGGGGGTGCCTTTAGTGTATCATTTTCCACAGTTTGATCAAATTCTGTAGCACTATAGATGATAAGCTCTTTCCCTCGATGAACCACTGGTACTAAGCTAATCGAATGAAGAATTTGCTTGATCGAAGAAAGGTCGCACAATAGCGACGGGGATACTTCCTTTACAAATGTCGTACATATATTGAAAGAGGAAATTTATAATAGATAACAAAATAAAAACAATAATAATAAAAAGTACAAATAATTTAATTAATGTTATTCATGTAAATAATAAAAGAACTTATTGGAACATTAAATGGATGAAGCTTATCACATTTTACACACGGTTTTATCTTGTACAATTCAATAATAAATTTGCAAGTATACTAAATTAAAGCTCGCAAAGCGACGGCATTTGTACGACTGTTCTAAAGGTATATGCTTACAACCATTGACAAAATTATTAGGCACCCTTTTTTCTAAATTTCTTATAACTGAATGTGCGTAAGCTAAAAAATAAGTCATAAAAAATAATGGTCGACCAAGCAAATATTAGTTTATGTGGTTACTTAATAAATAAATGATAACATTTATAAAGATAATGTTATGTATTTTTTTATAAATTGAAGAAATTGTTAAATAAATAGGGTGCCTAATAATTTTGTCAATGGCTGTACATAATTTACTCAAGCAGAACAACAAGTCGAAATGACATCAAAGTGATTCACAATTATGTTAAAATGACACCAAAGTGAATCGTAATTGATCGAAAAGTGACTTTTAATGATCATTTTGCAGTCACTTTGACATCATTTTGACGTCGTGATGACTCCCTGTTCTGCTTGGGTACTAACTTTACTTCGAACATTCTTCATATCTTCTGATTTTCACCTTTAACATTTAATTTTTTTGCAATTATATATTTCTCTTGATTACTTCAAAATAAAATGACATCACACTGAAATAACAACAATTACGGTATTGTAAGACATTAATTTTTTGTTTACAGAATAATAAATGTAATTAATATATATGTAAGTTGAATATTTATTTAATGGTCTACATGATTCGACTAGAATATTTGTTCTCTTCAGCATTTTACAAATAAGGAGACTTCATTTACAAAAAATTATTACTCACACATTTCATACCTTTACTGTCTAACGCCAGCTCATCAACTAACAACAAGAAAACTAACATAAAACTAATTTAAAATTTAATTAGAAATTTCACCTTTTATACTGCATTTATATAATTCAATTTACGTGTTTATTATATGCAAAGTTCGATTAGTGTAGAAATATGCATAACAACGCGCCACTTGGCGCGTGCATTTTGGATCATTTATATATTGAAATTTACTTTTTACGTTTCAACAATATTGACCTTAATTTGTATACATTCAAATGTTACGTAAATGTTTTTCTTATTGTTCGCAATTTCATAATATTTACGCAGACTGTTCTCAAAATGTTTTCATCATCTCTTATTACGGAAAAATACGAGCAAAACATGCTGCGTGAAATACCGAGCACACGTACCATATGCTTATATGGAAAGATTTTTAATTATTTTTGGAAAATGGAAATGTTGCAACATAACTTTATCATATACCATTGAATTTGTAATAAAATAATTTATTTTGCTTATAAAAAGAAATAAAAATTTTGAAAAGAATAGGTAAGTGATGGGGTAAAGTATAAGAAAAAATTCTTTTTAATTTTTTATTATCACTGTTATAAAGTACTCTCCAAGCCATATTAACTTTCAATCAGTACATTTTTTTTATCTCTTAGTTTCGACGATATATGAAGAAAGAAAAAACCAATTTTTTTCAAATGCGTATTTTACCCTCTTAAAGTCAGTATTGACATGTATAAAAAAATGTGTTTTTTATTTTGATCTGTAGTACAACATATTAAAAGCTTGTCAAAATCGGAAGGAGACACTTCCGTAGCGCACGGACGGGTGCCCGTACTATACGTTTAAAGAGGTTTTTAATTATTTTTGGAAAATGGAAATGTCGGAACATAACTTTATCATACATCATTGAATTCGTAATAATATAAGTTTTATTGTGCTTATGCAAAAAAATAAAAATTTTGAAAAAGTAAGTAGACGGTGCAAAAAATATTAAAAAATTTTTTTTTATTTTTTTTACTGCTGTTATAAATTACTCTTCAAGCCATTCAACTTTCAATTAGAATATTTTTTTCTATTTCCTATAGTTTCGCCGATATACGCTTCGAAAGTAGAAAATCGATTTTCTTCAAAAGGGTGTATCACCCCCTAAAAGTAAGTATTGGAAAGTATTAAAAAATACGTGTCTCTTATTTTGATCTGTACGATATATTAAAGGGTCATCAAAATCGGTGGGGGACACCTATGTCCTTTTCCTTGTAATATAATGTGTAATTATGTTCGACACATTTCGTTATCTATCTCAAAATTATCGATGGTCGGTATTCATAGTCGATTCTTATATTTAAGATCATCTTAAGTATCATCTTAAAATGCCATCAACCAATCAGAGAGTCGTATTAGCATCTTAAGACATTACTTAAGACAACCTTGAAATAAGAATCGACTATGAATACCGACCTTATGAGATCGTATATAGCACAGATTAAAACCACGAGTTCATAGACATTACCGATATGATCGTGGAAATTGGCTACGTAGTTCAAGGTCCATTTTTTATGACATAGAGGCGTTTTGAAGTAAGCTCCACGATCGCTCTCAGGCTACTCTCTGGTTTGAAAATACTCATGCCATATGCCGCATGTGTTCGTTTCTTTGAGCGAATATTATCGCTCATATCAATTGTACCTAATATTACCCGCCAACGGCTACCATCAGATATAAGGTTATGTAGTAGATGTAGTAGTGTTAGTGTTTATGTACATTTAAAGCAGACCATTAAGATTGAAACATAGAAAATATTTTCTTACAACTATACATAGCGTATTTGTTTATGTAAAAATTATAAAATTTGACACAATTTTGAATACGGTGATATTTTCACCGTATTCAACATGGAAGTAGCACCAATGGGCAACTTGTCGTGAGTATACACACATTATTTCTTTTTTTTATAAATGATTAATATTTAACTGGTTTCACCAACTCCAATTAACCTAATAAGTCGATTAAATTTATAAATTGCCAATTGCAAAATTTAAAACCTAACCTAATTTTTTATTATTTTACTGAAAGATTTAGTTATTACTTTAAAGTATATATTATATATTACACAAGTAAAAATTTGCAGAAAATGAAGAAAAACTTATCATTAATTTTAAGTTTTGTAATTGATTATTTTAATTGACCAATCAAACTACTTGGAAATGATGAGATCAGCTTTATCGAAATGTGGAATATCTTATTGTGAATGAAACAAAAATAAAATAAAAATAAAATTTGTCAATTTTATGTTAATATTATTTTGTTACTCGTTTTGTTAATACTTTTTTTATGTGATTCATAAATTTATTTATTGAATAATATAAATGAAATAATAAATAATAATAATTTACGTAAAGCTGTAGCAAGGAACTGTGGTCTATCATATCCAGCACAACATGTTGTTGTGCTAAAGAGACTGTTGAAGAAGAAATAAAAAATAGCACTGTTTTACTTAAAGAAGGACTTCAGTTTTTTAAGCCATATACAGATGCATCATTACAAAGCATTTCCAAAAGAGATCCACCTCCTCTACAGCAAATGTATGATTTGATAAGTAAACTTGCTCCACTCCTTGTAAGTATATTGTTTAACACTTGTAAATTCTTTTGTAAACAATGTTGTCTTTAGGTAACTTACAGTTTAGATAATTTTATATATATATATAACAATAAACACTGCTTATAAGATTTATATGGATTACAATCTAATTTTAATATCATGTTTTTATTTATATTATGTTTTTAATTTACTCAAGAATCTAGATGCTACAATTACCTGGGACCTGGTGTGCAATTTTGTGTCCTACGAATACAGAAATTGCGCTGAGACCTTTGCATCACAATTATCTGATCTTACTTCTATAAGAGCATTAATCGATGATATCTGGAATTTTTATTACTCTGAAAGAGTGACTCTGATAAAATGCCTTAAACTTATGATTGAATATAAAGATAACAAAAGACATCCTCATCACAAGGAATTTGCAAAATTTTTTAGTGAGGTGCTAATGGGAAATTTACTCGAGTCTCTACGAAAACAAATAGAAGCATTGAAATTTGTAATTTCTCCTATACGATCGCAATTCTGTACAGAAGATCATTTACATCGATTGTATAATAGTACTTTAATTGAAATGCGCGAGCTACTTCATATACTGACTGTGATTGTAAATGATGTACATATTCCTGGTTACGAATTTGCTAAGTTATATGGCAGTATTGGGGTAAGGCTCATGCTTAAAAATTTTTTATATTTTTACGATAAAAAATTTTGCTAAATGGTGAATTTTTTTTTAGGGTGAACCTAGACGATTAGTCAGTACAAAAAGTCATGAAGACAAAGAAGCTATCACTAAAAAACTTGAAGAAATACAGTATAGTCAGACAGCATTGTTCCTTGTAACACTGGATGTAAACAAGCAGTAAGCTAATATAGTTACTTTGCACAATTAAAAGACAATGAGTACAATTAAAGCTTTAAAAATGAAAAGCAGATTTAGCAGCTCAAAAAAGTCTATCTTTTAGTTTTTTAACTTTTAAATTTTATTTTGGCCTTAAAAATTTTTTATTTGTTGGGAAAATTTAAAATTAGCATGTAAATCCTAAATATCTAGTACCATAAATTATTGTTAAGCTTTATGAATGTATTAATTTATAAATAATATGAAGCTCTGAGAATAATAATTCACAAAGATTATCTGAGCTGTTATTTTTATGTGAGTTATTGAGTGTATATTACATTAATCAATACGTACATATTACTTCTGTTTTGCAAATCATCACATAAGATCAATTATATCCATGTACATGTAATCTTTCTTTGATTTACTCTATAAATTATAACATATATTATGACAATTATAATGGCATTTAAGGCTCCTGAGTACTTGCCGCGGCCATATTGAAGTTGTGACGTTAGAAGTGAGAAATTGCATGAAATGACACGTAATTTTGTTAAACATGCCATTTGTAAATAAAGCCAATTTGGATAAAACAAACTAAGCAGATGGCTTTAAAACACTTCTAGATATCAGTCACGACTATTCTTTTTCTGCTTAACAGTCAGTAAATAGTCGTAAAAGCATGTAAAGTGAAGCTATTGAAATAGGAAAACACATGGTCAGGTAATTTTGTCAAACATGCCATTTGTAAATAAAGCCAATTTGGATAAAACAGATTAATCAAATGGCTTTTAAATATCGGTCACAACTATTCTTTTTTTGCCTAGCAGTCAGTAAATAGTCATAAAAAGCATGTAAGTGACGCCTATTCAGACAGGAAAACATACAGATAGCTATTGAAAGGAGTGAAAAATGTACTTTTATGTATAAAATTTAAAGAAACTTTACTCGCAATCCATTTTTACGAATTTAGTAAATACAAGACAAGTCATATTTTCACAATGAAACATATAATAACAAAATGACATGCACGACACATCTCGACGTCAATCTGTCACGTTTCACGTGTATTAATTCTAATTTTGTCCGCGACGGAATGTCGCTACTGTCAACGCGGAGTTCTCGCCTGAGGAGTCAGGAGCCTTTCAATTTGACACACATTTTAACAGAGATAAAATGAGAATTCAAAAATTTCAATCTTTGTGAATATAAATATTAGTTTTTGTTGTTAGTGAAACATGATAATGTTTTCATCTCTAATAGTTCATGTTCTGCTTGATAAAAAAAATACCTATTAATATTTACAAAGGCATTATCAATGAATGGAAACTATTTTAAATCTTGACTATGGTACTACAGAGCATTATTGTTTATTATATTTTTTAAGGACTTTCTCTCAAAGTACTTTGTATTTTATTATAGTCTTTTATTACTGGAAATTATAAAATTTGCGCAAAAAATTTTGAAGCATTAAAATTCTCTTTAATCAAATAAGGCCTTTTTCACTTAATTTGTATTATTCACATATCGATCGATTTTTACTTAATATTGTTTATTTAGTTTTATACTTTTATTAACATACCGTTTTTATAATAGTATCTTTTATATTTAACAGTTTTGTGTTTAACAGCTAATTTCAATACTTTTCCAACAAATTAAATTTCTTTTTAATCAAAATTTAATTCAACAGTTTAAAAACTATAAAAAAACATATTCTTTTTACTTGTCATTCCAGAGGCCAAAATTGCCCCATCTTATACATTTTCTTTTATATTGTGATAATTTTATTTGTGTATACGTTTTAATTTATTATCTCTTTGTAGTGCTGATATGGAAGATTGGATAAATGGTGTCAGAAGTAATATGCAAGAAATCTTTGAACACAAATGTGTCCGTGAAAGTTTACCACAAGATGGACCGTTACTTCTATCATGGATGTTAGCAAATTATGCGATTGATCCAGATAACATGGACATGCTAAATCGCTACAAGCCGTTTGGTATCAAAGCCATACAATTGAACGTATTCCAGTATCTGCGAAATTTAATAAGCTGCGAAATGTTTCAAGAAGAAACTCATTATGCTGAAATCGTGCGAAGCAGCACTTACAATCTTCTCTCTTTGATGTGCGTCTTTGTCGATGAAGAACGATTAAGTGGTTTAAATGGTATATTCGATGCTTTGGCTGCCATAGTCAAATTTCCAGAATGTGCAGCTAGATTCTGGAATGAATCATCCGACAGTATACAGTCGATTTATAAAGTTGCCAAAGAATTATATCCTTACAAATTTGAACCGTTAACCAATATAGCTATTGGTCTAGCATCTTCAACAACTACGAATGCTAAAAAGGTAATAAATTATATATGTATATCAAATTTATTTCATCAAATATTTCATGTATTATATGAAATGAATTTTTTATTTAGATTGCGTCGGAATTGGATAATTTACAAACAGTAACTATAGAGATTCCTCGTCAAAGAGATTATAATAAGCCATTACAGCCATATGAAGCGGATTGTATAATTCAAAAGAACTCATTTATTATACCCAGCAATTGTGTACGCGAGAATATTACTGTGTTATCAAATGAGAAGGAAATAGTTTTGTTTCGTACAAAGGCGAGTTATTGGGATGCCTTGCATCATAAAATAGAACAGTTATTTTCTCAAGCGAGCGGCGGAATTGCAAATATCAGCGCAGTGAAGACTGACTTACCAGAAAATGTTTGCCAAGGCCTGAAATTGTTGGAAGCATTATTGGGTCATGATATTGAGATACCATCGAGTATGGTTGCTTCTACAGAGTTAAGTTTGGAAATTATCAATCGATTTTCATATCCGGTGCTACCAACAAACTTATATAGAATTGTTGCCGTATGCATCAGCATTTCATCAAAATTGGTCTTGAGGTATCCCGAAGATATTATTTCGCGAATGCGATCTGGTGTTTATCCAAAATTTAATAATTGGGATCAAAAGCCATTAGACTTCGCGGAAGCGATTTCCTTCGATAGTGGTCTCATCGCGTCATGGCTCTCAGGAATAGAAACCATTGAGCATACGTATCCCATTCTACGCGCATTTCTGGACACATTGTATAATTATTTAATCGCCAAGTACAGTAAAGAGGCCATGTACACTATTGAAATACCGGGTATGGTATTTCTACTGCAAGCTGTGTTACCCAAACTAGACTCGTGGTATTTTGAATCAAATGCAGAAAGAATCGATTTATGGTTGAAAAGTATGTTTTGTATTCATCGAGCTTTGGATTCAGCTTTACCGAAAAATGACATTCGCAATGAGTTGCAACTTGTTGTAGTATATAGTCTACTCTACTTAGAGCCTCGTCACGCGTTATTGAAATTACTGCGAACGGGCGAACGCACATTGCACAATAAAATGATCACGGAGACAAATTGGATTAGTGGAAAAGGATTCAAGATTATCAAAAGTGTAGAACTCGCTCTGTCGATAGTCAATCGACTGTTGATGTTTAGAAAATCTTTAGGTCTTGAATTGAGCGACAGATCACCCCTCGAAGTTGCTTTGTATTCCTCTCCAAGAGTACCCAATGGACTTCTTATAGTACCAACTATTGTCAATTATCTATATGTTTGGTTTAGCCCTTCGTTACAAAAAATGGCTGTAAGACTACTGAAGAAATTCGCGGAAGAATTTTCCATGTCTTTGCTTGTTTGCATGGGAATGGATGGAACATCTATACGAGAAACTTTTGCATTTCGATTAACTCTACCGACATGCGCGATTGAAGTCAAAGTCGCTATCTTAGAATTAGTTGCCGTATGTCTGGAGAAACAACCTGGTTTGACAGAAGCTCTCTTCAACATTATGCATCAAGCAGAATGCAAGAGGATCTTCCCACGTCCAGCCGATGAATTTCTTACCGAGGGTTGCAGTCAATTTTTGGATTCATATTTAGAACGAATGTACAAAGAAGACGACATTGTATGTGACAAATTGTACGACAGCACGATGACAGTATTGCGCGCCATGTGGTATCACAGAAATGAGATCCTTGTCAATTTCTTCCGGAAACGAGAAAAGTTCTGGAGCCACTTATTTGCACCACTTTTCAAAACTTTGGTGGCGGGCGCAAAGGGTTATTCTCAACTGTTAGATGTAATTACGCTAGAATTATATAAAAGTCCATTATTAGAGAACAATTTCTCAAAAAGTCTTAAGGAACTGTTGGACAAATCCAAGGATCATTGGAAAAAATTAGCTATGTATGTTCTCAATGTTTCTGCAAATAGCGAAAGCGAGAATAGAGAACAACACGCAAGGCAGAACAGACTCATAGAACCGTTGTATGAAATTAATTTAGAATCTTGGTATCACTTTATTGTTATGCTCACTGATGATCGAACGGCGAAAAACTATCCAATTAACGTAACACAGGCGCATCTCCTAACTCAACTAGCTTTGGATTCTCTACTAAAGCGAGTAAAAGAACCTAATGATTTTAGCAGTGGCAAGATCCCAATGTTACTAGCTTCTTTATCTCTGAGATGTATTACCTCCTGGAAACAGATGTGCGTTGGTGACTCGAGGGATTTTAAAACCAGGCTGTCGCAGCTCACGCAAGAAATAGCACAAACTTATCGCGGTTTTGGAAAAGCCCTACGGCAGACGATGATCTCGTTGCTGCTTGGATGCGTACAACTGGTCAAAAGTACCTTGGCCGAAGACTCGGCAAGCCTGGAGTATCTTTTAGCGCATTCTTGTACAATCGCTATTTGTGAATTAGAGGAATTGAAGGAAGCTGCTCTTCAATTGGAACGTCGAAAGCAACAATTCTCTGTCGAGCTCAAAATTGATGAAAAAGATACGCGGAAGAAGGCGGATTGTCACAGCGCCGAGACACTTCGTGGTATACGGGAAAGTCTGCCGGCAACATTGGCTATCAGCATGGTGACGCAATTGTTACGATCATATGTCGAACGAAATGCAAACTTCAAACATCGCCTGAGAGCTAGTTGCGTGCAGCTTCGTCAGATGATACCTGAACTGATGGTATGCGTCGGTTATACACTTCAGAAATATCCATATCTAAAGTTCAGTGCAGCGGCCCTGAGCCTGCTGGGCGTTATATCACGTTCACCATACTGTCCATATCCTATCAATGATAATGACATTGCAAAACTCTGGCTTAGCTTGATTCCACCGGCAGACATCTCCAATAGCATGCTCGACTCGCTGTACGACGATTCGGCGAATGGTCAATGGCGTTGTCAGGATTGGTGGCCATTGTACACCTTGGGTTTAGAATATTTGATAGGTCTGGTCAGCAATGAGACCCGCATGATGTTTGTCAATCATATAATTGTTTTTTTAAATTCTCATGAACATCAATTGATGGTGGTGTCTACATTATTAAGACACACTGCTGATCTACTAGCTGCCGATCTAATACAATCGCTGGTCGCACTTATACATGCCATAGCCACGCAAACGTGTGTTTGGAATGCGATTCAGCCAAGTGTTCGCGAGACTCTTATCAAATGCATGTATTTGGCGTACGATAGTACGGTGAACCTGTTGCTGAGGCCGCGGATACTCAAATTCATCATTGACGGTATCAGCGTGGAAAGTGCTGAAGAACTCGAGTCCTGCGATAATCGATTGCCCAGTGGCGAACTGAAACTGCTAGTGAACAAATTGATCGTGATAAACACAACCTGCGCGCTAAGCTTCGTTCATTTTTCACCGAAGCTGAACACTCTGGTGGATACAATATATACCCAGGACTATTGGTACACGCCGATGGCTGAGATGAACTTTGGACCTCCGCAGATGAGCATGAACTCCGGTCCACGACTCACATACGGCACGATCATCAGTTCGACGCAACTGTTTACCCAGGCTCTTCACTCTCGCTCGCATCCCGTTGTTGCCTCATTACCTGCGGCTTCAACGTCGCATCCTGGACGCGAAGACAAAACGGATTCGGCGAAGAAGGAATGGGAACGTGCCGCACCAGAAAATCTCCGGCGCATGCATACGAGCAAAGATTTGCGACGAATCATTCATGCGGCCTCTGGTTCCACCTCCAGAACGTCATCCAACATTGGTGGAGAATTTCTAGGATACGTCAGTGGCCTAGACGTCACCGTGCCATTACTTAGCAGTCCTAGACTCGTACGTCGGCCCTACGATCCATTGATATGTGAAAACACTATTCTTTCGAGAGCAACCGCTTTAGCGACTGGTAGACACGTCACGAAGAGTAGCGGCAGCGGGGCTGCGGGAGCTCCGGGTAACGGTAGCCCAATCGTAGCGAGAAATCACAGATTCAGCGATCCATGGTTTGAATCCATGGATGAGAACAATACACGCTTGGCACTAGAAATTAATCTTATTCTGATACTGTCGCAGGCTTTAGAAGGGGTGAAAAACCCCAGGCTGGCTTTGCGAGATCGTCAACTTATAGCAAGAGAGACCGATACCGAGCTAGGAGTTTTCTTCGAATTTCTCGAACACCGCGGTACTCCTGATATCTGGCAGGTGAAGGGTTCTCTGATAGATGCGGATACAAGAAGTTCCAGGACAATTCAAGATACGAGCGATCCAACGCAAACGAATTTACCGGCGAGACTCCAAAAGGATAGTACTATTGACAAAGCACCGGTGTGCTCGCCTGACCACGAAAATTCTTCATTGGAGATGCACCAAACAGAGACACGAGAGAAAAGACTTGACGACAGTGTACTCACTACTGGCGTTTTCAAAACGAATGTCAGCAGTGTACAGTTTTTACCATTAATGGGAAAACTGCTTAAAACAGTTGTCGAGTCGTTAGATTTGGCACAATTCCGATAAACTATATTAAAACATAATTCTTAATATATAATTCATCATTTTTTTTCAAATAAAAAGTAAATTGAATACTCTAATGAATATAAATGATGAGTACAAATTAAGACCTACGTTTTTATACATTACAAATTATCACTTTTTTTACATAATTGTGAATAAATAATTTGACAATTAAACATGTATAATATAATTGAACATTGTTTGTATGAATATTTTTGTTTTGTGAAATTTATGAAAATGTATGCAAATATTAATCGATAATGTAATAAACATATTCATTTATACATTATGTATTATATACAACACACACACACACACACACACACACACACACACACACACACATATATGTGTGTGTGTGTGTGTGTGTGTGTGTGTGTGTGTGTGTGTGTGTGTATATATATATATATATATATATAAAATGAAACACGACCAGGAGTGAAAAGGCCAAGGGGAATCTAAAAAATAATATTCAACGTTTTTCTAATTTAGCCTGTACTTTTTTATATCAACACTATTTATAAATGATTAAACATAATATAATATGTATCCAGTAAATTAAAAATATTTCGTGTCTCTTAAATAGTTCGCTAGGAAAACGTGAAATACAAACTATATGATTTTGTACACAGCCAACTACTTAACGAGGGAAATGAATTATTAGGATCGCTATTTATGGCGCATCCTTTACAGTAAAATAATGATCATGTTTCTATTGACTTTCATTTTATCTTTATCATTCCAACATTTATCAGATTCCACTTTATCGAACTGATAAATCGTTCCGTGAAATTTCATATATACCATACTTTTATAAATTTATTGCCAATCCGAGGACAAGTATGTCTCGAACAATCGTGATCAATTACATGTTAATTATGCAATACAATGATTTAGCCATGAAAGTTTACACTCTCACAATGTATAATACTATTCCACTTCTCTGTTGAATACTGGCGCTTTCCAACGAATCTCTTTCGAAATGCGTCTTTTTGTATCTGGAATATCTCTATGTTCATAAACAGAGAGAAGAAAAATAGAGAAAGCTACAGTGACCCTCGCTTGTCTTTGCCGCGTTTATCTCAGTTTATATCTTTAATCTTACATATAATATATGCTCTAATCTTCCACGCAAAAGCGCGTCCTTCCAACTTCCGCACCACTATATAACATCGCGCACTCGCGCTAAGGACAATCAATAATTATATTACGCGCGATACAGTATAAAAATATAATCCTTGATATTAACGAATATTATGCGTTACGACAATAGCGATGGTGCGAGTGCCGAGTTAGACACACCGCGCAAGGACATCCGTCGCCTTTCAGGATGAACACCTGAAGGTCGAATTAGACGCTAAGGGGGCAGATGAGGTAAAATGTTCTCAGGCGAGGGCGTATCGTGAGATTCATTGCTTCTGGATGATGTTACTCGTTGATGATAGTAATTATTAGAGACAGCAGTGGCGGCAACAGTGGCGGCAGGAACGGAACTAGTGGTAACTGTATTCGTCGAACCAAGACCTGTGACCATTGCTGCAGATGTAGTGGTTGTAGTGGTATTTATCGTTATCGTTGTGATGACTGAAGAGGTAGGTTGACTTCGGGGCGTTAGACTACTCCACGTTAAGGGATTCACACAACCCGATTCGGACGAGAGACAGTCTGAATGACGCGTCGATGACGAACAATATGTCGGTGTGGTCAAAGCGCTGGAATTGCATATTGACGAAGATACGGTAGTCGCACCTGACGTTACCAAGGGCGGTGGTGGTGGAGGCGGTGGCGGTGGAGGTGCCGTTGGACCATTAACATCTGCCAATGGATCAACTGCGTTTCCATCCCAAGCATCAGTTGATTTGGACTCATCGTTGTTAGTCACGCTAGTGCTCGATCTTTGCCGCTTGACGTCACCATATAGCAAACAATGAACGTTCGGCGAACTACTACGATCTCGCACTCCCTCTTGCTCCTCGAGGAATCGGTCCATATAGTCCCTGCTTGCAATTTAATGGTTCTGTCATTCACGCTTGCAATAATTATATTAACGAAAACAATTACATAAAGTGTATTAATTGGGTAATGTTATTATTGAATGTTATATTAATGTTATATTATGTTTTAATAGATTGCATATATCCAATACATATATCCAGAGTTGGATGAGTTAATATTTTTTAACTAAATCAAATGGAAATTAATGGTTTATAAAATTCATTTAGTTACGTTAAAAGTGAACAAATTAAAAATTAATTTTGAAAAGTATTTATATTAAATTAGAAAGTAATTTTTCGAAATAAAATTACTCAAAACAATTGTAAAATAAATTATTAAATAGATTTAATGTTTTATTTGTAAATTAAGTTTATATGGAATAACAAAAAAATATTCTTTTTTATGTAGGAAAGTATTTTTTCTTTTACAAATAAATTTCTAATTTGGGAAAAAGGTAATAAATTAAAGTTTATGTTTCTCAAAAATAACTAGTTAAAATTAAAAATTAATTACTTAAAATTTAAAAAAAATTAAAATTTTAAATAAAATTAAGTTGAAAGTTAAAACATTTAACTTTTATTTTATTTAACTTTTAACATTTTAACTATTCAATTCTAAATATATTTACTTAAGATATTTCAAAGTTTTCGTGTTTTAAATGTAAAATTCAAAAATTAAGATAGAGAAAATACTCACGTGATACCGGGATGAAGAGCATATTTTTTCTTTTCTAATCGCGCTTTGTACGTAAATATGTCATGCCGTTCCGTTTTTTTCCACAAGTAATAAAATTGTACTAACTCTCCAACCGATCTCGTTCTCACCTATAAAAAAAAAAAAAAATTTCTTTCACTATAAAGTTTACTGATATAGCAATAACAATTTGCATAAATATATTAAATTGTATCTCAATTAGCAAAAAACTTTTGCAATAATGTTTTTTTTTTATTCCATGCAATAGTAGCATTACCAAATAAATTAGTAGCATTGCAACTAAATTTTTGTACTTTTAGTAAGTTGGAAGGACTTTATTTTTAAAATTTACTTTAATCTTTAATAATTTAAAGTTTAATTTATATATATGCTGCATACCTTATTTTTCTGTATAAGGTGAAAATCCTTGCCATAAGTGCGCAATCCAGATTCAAAATTATGACATTCTTCTTCTGACCAGAGACTTACTGCATCTGTAGGAGGAAGTACGTTCATTCGACGTCTTCGTAATGCCTCTTCAAGATTGTAGCCGCACTGAAGTAGAAGATACAAAGCCTGCTCATCATCTCTAATATGTGAGCCAGCTGGCAATGAGCCTCCCTTTACCGCCGGAAGTTGCGCACGTTCTAAAAATTCTTCCGTATCTTCTTCAGATATATGGCTGGGATCCCATAACATTTTATCTTCGTTCTCATATGGCAAGGCATCGTCGTAACGACACAGGCCTTCTGGTATCGCCGCCTGATAGTCGGTGCCAACCATAATAGTTTTCTTCCAGTCTTCCTCGTCTGGACTGTAATCACAGTCATCCTCCTCTTCTTCACTCTGAGGCCTCGAAACACTCCGTAACAATCTCGAACTGCCACTGCCTATGTTCGCACTGACTATCCTATCTTCCGGACCATCAATCGCGCCACCGGCGCTACCCTCTTCAATAGTGCTATCAGCCGCACTGGCCGTCCCTAAATTAACTATACCAACGCACGCAACAGCATTAGCACTGTCCGTCGTAGGTGACGCTCTAGTTTTCTTTCCACTTCCACTTTGGGTGCCCGTCATCGAGCATTCTTCAACTTCAGCATCTTCATCGTCGTCCTCGTCGTCATCAATTCTACGCTTTCTGTTATCCCTGCTGCCAGGTCCAATACCGCTATTGCCCTTCGCTGCTGATCCCGTCAACGACGACGCCTTATCCTTCCCCTTTACCAGCATCTCTGTGTAAAACTGTTTAAGGTCCGGTTCGTTGCTGGTTGCATCAGCCTCGTCATCGTCGTCGTCGTCGTCCGCATCGTTGTCGCCCTTGTCCGAGTAACGCTCCTCGGTCTCAGGGTCGCCGCTTCCCGATGGCAGCAGCATATGATCAGAACTGTTCGAGTTCTCCGTCGAGGGATCACCGTATCCATACATGGCAAGAAGATCTTTCAGTGGCATATCACCTTCCTTGCTCAAAGAGACAGAAATAGATCATTATTACATCGAGCTTTTACTCTAACGAGCTAAACAACTGGAATCTCACTACGAGAACGCACTTTGAGTCCAAAGTGTTGTAGAAACTTATCATAATTGTAATTATTTATGGGCTCGACTTTTTCATTTCTCAGGCTTGATCCTAGAACGGTTGGGATCAGAAACTTTTGTTACAAAGTGACAGATGCGTATACGTATGTGCAAAGTGCCAATATATCAGATATCGCGACGATATACCTTTTGCAAGTTGGACAACTCGTTGTGAGAATCCTCGCTACCTTCTAAGGCTTCTTCCTCGTCCAACGTTCGTTCGTCATCAAAATCATTTACCATCATTTCTGTCGCTGAGCCCATATCATAATCTCGATCTGCCCTGCAATGAACGTACACCGTTACAAGCGACCAACGACTCGGCGATTGGCGGTGGCAACAGCCTACACTTAAGTCTACGTCTCCCTCGGTCTACGCGAAACAAGTTACGATTCCTACAAATTAGTACGCTACGTAAGTGGATGTACGCACTTACATGATTCTACAATCCCTATTCACCGAGATGGGAACATAACACACAAACGGTAATATACACACATCAACGCGTAGACGGAGCACCGGAATGTGTCACCACAACAGTACAACGACCACGCTCCCCAGCAGTCTGCGTTGTCCCTCCGCGCCACGGGGAGTCGGTGGTTCTAACTTGGGTTTAGCTTGACGAACTTGAATGTCCCACAGGGCAGGCGGGATAAAGACGTAAGACAGGTTTACATTCGGAACGTCACGAGCGGGCGAGGGGGAGGAGGGGGTCTCTAACCTCAACCTGACGTGACCACTTGTGTCACTTAGCGGTACTCACGACACCGGCGTCACGAGATCTGTCCTCTCGTCACGGCGCGACCTGACATTTCACGAAACGTCACTGGATATAGCCCGGGTAGCCGCCAGTCCCGTCGAGATGCCTCGCTCACACCGCGAGCGCGGACCTACGCGACTCCTTTCCCACCGTCCTCGTTCGCGGACGACAACAAACCCAGTCTCGACTTGGGCATACGAAACATCAGAGACACATAAGGCACAACATTTCATCGAGCAGAAAGCGTGCGACTCGCGACGTCGCGACGTACGTCACACGCGGGAGATCGCGAGTTTACAGGCGGGTCAACCAAACGACGCACACTCCATTATTTGTATTCGTCGCATTCGTTCCCCCCGAGCTCTGTGTGTTCGGAAAATGGACGCGACAGCCGAGCGCAGCCGAGAGAGCGTCGTTACCCCCACAAAAGTGCGTCGTATGTACTCGCTCGCTTCCACTCGCTTCCGTGAAAGAGAAAGATGGAGCGTCCGCGTGCGTAATTTCGGGACGCAACGTGATTGATCCGTAAACATAAGACATAACAAAGATGGGGGAGTATCGGAAAATATCTGTCGTGAATGGATGCATCCAGACGCGCAACCGCTCATTAATCGGTCAACTAGCAATTTAATGTGATTGGTTGGATGTATTGGCAACAACCAATCACATTTGCTACTTAGCTATCAGTGGTTCAATTTCCACTGAAATCCTCAATTTAATTCTATTTCAAAATTATATGTGTGTTATAAATACTTGATCAAACGAGAACAAGTTGCAAGAATTATTATTTTAAATTATTTGTTTAAAGTGTTTTGAAGGATAATTGAAAAGGTTTGTGAATCATTTAGTTTATTCAAGACTGGGTTAGATAGTTTATAAATTTAAAATTTTTTTAACATATATTTTATTTAAATTAAATTATGTTAATAGCTTATTAAGTTAATTTAGTTACGTTAAAAATTATATAAATTAAATATATGTATATAAATAATTAAAAGTTACGTGTTAAGAGTATGCTAATCCAACAAATAAAAATAAGTTAAAATAATGGATAGAAATAAATTTATTTTAAATTCAGTTTTTAAAGTTAGATTAATTAAAACAATTACGATATAATAGATCATCAAATAAATGTAATATTTTATTTTTAAATTAAATTTATATAAAATAATAAAGAAATATTGTTTTATATGGGAATGTATTTTTTTTTATAATTTTTTGTTTGTGTTATAGATAAATTTTCAATTTAGGAAATAAATTAATAAGTTAAAGATTACGTTTTAAAAATAATAACTATAGAACTAGTAATTAATGAAACTGATCAATTTTCCATTGGATCCATCAACTAAAAAATTTTCTATTAAATTATAGTCAGAGAGGAACCTAAGAGCGGACACTTCGATAGAAACGCTCCAAGGTCCATTTTCACGTCGGTAAGGTCCATTTTTTTATGGTTCTCAGCAGTGCTATGTGTTAATTAGATAAAAATGAACAATAGCTGTCTTTATCTAAGTAATGCGATATCTCGTCAAAGCGATATCTAATGTGAAGTTTATGATGATATAACGATGTTCAAAAATACAAAGTTTTCATTGAATATCGCTCATTACGTTCAATAGTTACGTGCGAAAATTATTAGCCAATTGGCAATGTGGACAATCGAGCGCCACTATACTGTGATGAGAGATTGAAATACCGGCATAGAATTCCACCATATGTTAGTGCATGTTCAAGCATTCATATATTATTCGTATATTATTTATAAAATTCAATTACAAAAAAGTCTCATCGTTCGAATAATCGATAAATTTTCAGTATTTCTGAAAGTCGAGTTAAGTTGCGCCTCATAACTTGCGCAACTGCAAAACTTAGCATCGTAGAGTGTAATGTTATTCTTAATAATCTTTGTGTGTTTCGTTGTTTGGATACTAATCAGGTAAGAACCGATTCGCTATCTTTGGCTGCACAATAATATCTCTGAAAGAAGATTTAATTGTATAAAATTGTTCTTTTGCAATGAAAGTAATAGTCATATTCTATAAGGTTAGGATTTCTACAATACCGACTGTAATGGTAATTTCCGCCAACCAATCATAGTTGAGCATTTTATAGAATACCACGTTAGGTTATGACTTTATATATGCATATATATGTTCTGTGGATTGTGCTGGTTGTGCTACAGTTTAGAATTCCACGAGATACGTTAGAATGTACTATATTTGTTCAAAGGTGTGGAGCGAATAAAGTTACAACTTCAAAATAATTAAGTAAACGTTATAATTACAAGAGATTTATAATTATATGCATATTATTATCGACAATGTTGTTATCAACAATGTAATAAAATAATTCTGTCTGCTAACCTTGAAATTCTCTGGATAAATTTTCTAGCACTAATTCAAGTTTAAAACTTAAAAATTTAAGTTTAGAAATTTTAGTACTTTAAAATAATAATTGATAAGATTTTGTATTGGAATAGTGTTTAGTTATTTTATCTTGTAATTTATAAAATTGAAATAAAGTGTTAAAGAAAATGTAAAAGAATTCTTTATATGTTGATGCTAATGTAAGAAAAATATACTCCAGGATTAATGTTATGTGCAGTTTTAATCAATAAAATGATTATTACATTTTGTATGTTGTCCAAAAGTACTATGAGAAGAAACATAGAAAGTTTTTTAACATTTATGAATTGTATTATTAATTCATAAATATTAATTTGTATTGTACATACATTACTCGAGATCTTTAAGTATACCATTATACAGTATACAGATACAAAAATACCAAATGTATTTCAATGATAAGATTAAGTAGTTATATAAACTGTTACTACTAATTTTTAAAGGAGGATAATAACAAGAAATTTTTTTCTTTTCAAGAATGGACAATGTATCGACCAGTACAAATAAAAAGAAGAAAAACAGAATGGCAAGACAACTTGCTCCAAGCACCGAACGGAAGACATCTGGATGCAATTGGGAGACATATAAGAATTTGTTTTCCAAGACGAAGATGGAAGAAAGTACCATAGAGAAAGACATCTCACAGAATAGGCATCCAAAGTTAAAAAAAGTATACACTACTCCACTTTATATGGTAAATATATTTGTAATACTGTTTTGAATCAATTTTATTTACTTTTTAGAAGCTGCATTGTTATTAAAAATTTTTTTTTACTGATTTTTCTTAAAATATCGTATAAGTGCAAAATATATTGATATTTTATTTTTTATTTTTATTTTTTGTTAGTGCGTAGCCTCTTTGGTGATAAGAAGGACTATATTTCAGTGATCAATGTTACATACACTTTTATTTTCAAATTTTAAGTGTAGATAATGTTTCTCGTAGTGTAGATTAAATTTAATTGTAGTTTAATTTACTTTTTATTTTTTTAAATTTCTAAGATATTCTTCAAAATCCTTTCAAATTCTTAGAAAAGAATAAAGAGTAAGTTATTTAGTAAGTGGTTAAGAGTAACCAAGATTAAAATTAATCTACATTGGTAAAAAATGGTCATAAGGCTTGTTTGCACCAATTAATTTTAATCTTGATTTAATTTATTTTTCATTGTTTTTTTATCTCTAAGAATTAGAAAAAGATAGAAAGCAAGTTAAACTGAGTTTAAAAGTAATCTACATTAATGCAAACTAAAATAAGTTAATCCATATTGGGCTTAAATTGCATACTTCTTGAATTTGCTAATATATTTTTATTACAAAATGTGTGAAAAGTGAATGTTGCAAAACTGCAACAAAGTTCTCAGTAAACAAAAATGGATTGAAATGAATTGAAAATTTTAATTCATTTGAATCTATCTGATTATCTACGTTAAATCCAATTCAATCTATAAAAATAGATTGAAATGGATTAAATTACTCCATGAAAATGAATGAATTTATATTAAATAATATGATTAGAGAGATATGTCAATGCTTCAAAAGGTATTAAAATGGATTCAAATATTTTTTAAAAACTAATATATATTTTTAAATAAAAACTTTCTGGCTTTAGATTTATTAAAACAATGCATTTCCTATTTACAATTTTTAATTGCATATCATTTATTTCACAGATCAATTAAAAAAAAAACTTTTTGATTTAATTGGATTAAAAAAATTACATTTTTTATTCACGATTTTGATTTGAGCAGCATTCATAATCAACTTTTTAAAACTTATTTCTGGATTGAAAGTCATAAAAAATGTAAAAAAAATTAAAAACAAATACGAAAGTTTAGGACTCATATGAATAACAATTCAAAATAGGCAAAACGAGCTTAAGCATCGTGCTGGATTGTTGTGTGCCAAACAAAAACAAATTATTCAGCAGTCATTTTCAGTAAAAAAATCTTAGGATCTATACAATAAACCATTAAATAATAAGTCTTATTACAAACTTAATGCATCAAATTAATTAATAATTAAAATCTCACCAAGTATATCTGCAACATCCGTTTGTAAAAAATGTACTTTATTAAATTTTTAAATGTATATAAAGGCATTGGGCTTTGAAATAGATTCTGTTTTTCAGAAGTATGCATTGAAAATGTTGAAATGAATCCTTTTCAATTTATTTTCGTTTATTAAGACAATGTTGACTACTACAGAATCAATTAATGAATTATATTTCTTGATATATATCTACTAATTGCAGGAGCCACAGAAGGAAAATGCCAAGTATAAAGAGGACAAGAAGAAAGAGAACAAGAGTCTGACAAAACAACTCGCCATGGATTGTGAAATGGTCGGAATTGGCGATGGCACAGAGAGCATGATTGCTCGAGTGTCAATTGTAAATAAATATGGCAACTGCGTATACGACAAATACGTTAAGCCGAGGGAGAAGGTTGTAGATTACAGAACGGCGATCAGTGGCATCCGACCGGAGCACATACAGAATGGAGAGAGCTTCAGCGTCGTGCAGAAGGAAGTGGCGGAAATCTTAAAGGGTTGCATTCTAGTGGGTCACGCGTTAAAGCACGATCTCAAAGTGCTTTACTTGTCACACCCACGAAGGTATTGGCGGGACACCTCTAAATATAAACCCTTCCGTCAGATATCCAAGGGAAACACTCCCAGTCTGAAGAGGCTCGCGCATGAATTGTTAGGCAAAGAGATACAAGTTGGCGAGCACAATTCCGTGGAAGACGCTAGGACGGCGATGCAATTGTATATGCTGTATAAAAATAAGTGGGAATCGGAAAGAAAACATTGATAAGTGAATCTTTATAGACAATATTATATTCGCAGGAAGATTTTTCTCAAGTCTGTTACAAAGCATTGTGTCCACAGACCGAAAAAATTAATATTTTCACATTACTTTTATTGATAAATGCGCACATTTATTTTTTAAATTCTGTAGCATATGTAACGTACTATATGCTTAAAAACATTTATCAATAAAAGTGATATGGAAATATTAATTATTTGTTCCATATAAAAAAGAATATGAAATTTTTAAAGAATTTGATAATCTCTCTAGGTACACATTTGCGAATGAACACCGAACGAACACGAACGTTTGCATCCTTCATTTTTTTATTGTAGTTCATCACCAGCATTCGGTTAGATTCGGTGTTCGCTATATGTGATAAATCAAGATTTTTTATATTTATACTATACATTTAAAAAGAATAAAAAAAAATTAATATTCAAACAGACAATAATTAGAATTGTACAATAAACGCGTTTAGAAATAAATTACATATCCAATAATTCGTAACTTTTATTATTAATTTTTAAGATTTTTATTTAGTCTCTTCCATTGTACTTTGTTAACCATCAAGAGATCAACTAATATCGGTATTGCTCTTATAAGTACGATTACGATACGATAGCGATAGAAAAAATTATGATTTGAAATAGATTTATGATTTATAGTTTGAAAAACTAACAATATTGTACACATGCACGAATCGTCTTTGATGTACCGCCTCCTAAAAGAATTGAGTCGAACACGAATCGAACATTCTATTTGTATTTGCTTTGGCGTATATATCTACTGAATGATAATCTTAAATGTTCGCGTTCACTCTTCATTCGGGATTTGTTCGCAAAATGTATACCCAGCTTTAGACATAGCTTGCTTACATGGAAAAACTTTATGTAGTTTCTTATCAAAAGAAATATATTTTCATCTTTATTCAATAATAATTCTATTTTTATGAATTAAGAGGAAAAAATATCTAATAAGAAATATATTTTCAAACTGAGATTTAAAATTTTCTATTATTATTATTATTATCATCATCATCATCATCATCGCAACAATTATGTATTGCTCTAATTTATAATAAATTACCAGCTGAAATCTGTTTTGGCCCGGAAGATTTTTAAAACAATAATAATATACAATGGATGATGAGCCAAGCTGGATTATCATGCTTACATTTATAAATAATACAAATATAATTTTTGCTGAAATTTAAGATTAAATTCTTTAAAGATTTTATATTGTTTATATATGAGAAAGTAATTATTAATTTGATACCTACTTTTTTGGCATATGTAAGAAAAGGAGAAACAAGAAGTCTATTCTTTTTGACTAAACTTCTTGCACAATTTATCTTTTCTGTTTTTTTTTTCTAACGTAAAAAGAAAAAGAGGAAAGATTAACCGTTCAAGTAGTTTAATTAAAATTAATAGGCATAAACTTTCTCGAAACTCAAGAATAATATAGTGCAAATTTCGACTATTTGACTATTGTATGATCATAGCTATGACCATGTTTAACTATATATGTATATTTAATAAGTTGTAATATATTTTATTTTAATTAATAAAATCGGGATACATATTTTATTGTAAAGTAATCACCTTCACATCACATAATATAATTTCAATCAGTTTTCTCTTCTTCATATTTCTTCTTTATAAACGTCACAGATTTTTGAGGAATAAACTTAAAATTAATTGGCATTGAGCATAGTGTTAATCATCACATTCAGGGATAGCAAAGTTGTAAAAGAGGTTGAAGGTCGAGCTTTGTGTTTATTTGTGCGGGATATACAACCTTATCGGTATCACTCTTGTATTTCCCCCTTACTTTAATGATCACTTGATACTCCATTCGGACATTTTTGTTTTTCGCTTCAGTTGTGACACATGTATCGCTCACTCCACTGGATCTCCTTCTGATGCTCACATTTTGTATTTTTCCATTGGTGAGTTACTAGATCGTGCTTTATCTCGAATTTGATTAACATGTCACACACGTTTGTCTTGTCTTATCGAATCTCGGCAAGCAGTTCTATTTGTGCATATGTGGCGCGTACATCTAACATAGAAGTTAATCGTATCTTCAAAATTTGATTCGCATCTTTGAGATTTAACCGACCGTTAAATGTGAAAAGTTTTAATAAATGATAAAAAAATTTAAGTAAAATAATATATAAATTACTATACCTTTTCCTAACGCATGATAAAAGTGTGTGAAAAAAAGAACGAGTGTTCGACTTTCGATTGAACCTGTTGCACCTTTCACAAGTCTAGCAGGTTCGCCAGAAGCCGTAGATAATCGATGCCGTCGTGACCGATTTCGACAGGAAAAGTTGCATAAACAGATATCGCGCTCATTCGCAGATCGTTATTCATTAGTTTCTCATTAAGTATATAGAGAAAATTTCAAAGCGGTACTTTTCTCTCTTCAGTTTAATTCACTTTACCTGTCCACAAGTCGTGATACAGTTATTACTATTTTCGAAAAAAAGTCTATAATAAAATATAAATGTATAAGAATATTTTGTAACACAAAGTGGAGACAAACAGGGAGAAAATTTAAAAAGTGATGTGTTCTAGATGATAAAATAAAAATCAAAACTAAAAAAATTATGATTAAGCTTTGCTTCTTGATTACAAATGTTTAATGTTCACGTAAAAAGTGCGCAAAACACGTGAATATTTAGACATTATAATTGAAAAACAAAGCTTTCACCGAAATTTTGTTATTCTTGATTTTCATTTCATCATCTAGAATCACTCTTTAAATTTTCTCCCACCTGTTGCCGAATATATCCTATAATAATATCTAAAATTATATATAATTTATATATAAAAATTATGTATAATTATATATAATATCTATATATTTTCTTTATCTTGTATAATCTTTTTTTGTCCATCTAGGAAAAATAACTTTTAAGAATAATTAAAAAAAAATTAATTTTGAAAACAACTTTTCTCTTGCGCATGTTAATAAATAAATAATGAATAGATAATTATTCACGCGTTTATTATCTATCAGAATACATTTATCTATTGTTAGCTTATATGTTTACTTACTTTTTCTTAGGTAAAAAATAAAAAAAACAGCGAGTATTAACAGAGTCTCTCGAAAAAAAAATTAACTCTATTTTTTACAAATTTTCAATTTTAATTTCAGCCAGAGCACAAAAGATTAGTTAATTTTATCGATTTTCTTTGTTTTTTTTTTCCCATTTCATGGAGCTGATTACGCTTTGACCTTTGAGAGACTTAATTATTCTTCCATTCTTATCAGAGATAAATTTCTTCTCCAAGAACGATATAAATAAGCGCGGTCCAGGATTCTTATATATTGTGGTTCATTAATTACGGAATAGGTTGCCGGTATAGCACTTTCGCTGAAAGGATTCCTCGTGTTCTGTGAAGCTTAAACAGCTAACAAGTGCGCAATCATGAGAATCGCCGTAATCGGCGCTGGAGCCGCGGGGCTCGCTGCACTCCACAATTGTATTTCCGGTACTTACGGCGATCAAGTGGTGTGTTACGAAAAAACAGATCAAATCGGTGGAACCTGGGTCTACCGGGAGGAAACTGGTTCCGATAGATACGGTTTGCCGATTCACACTAGCATGTACAAAAGCCTCAGGTACGATGCATATGTTTCTTTGCAGACAACTTTCGTTTTTTCAAAAATCCTTTTAATACAAACAGCACATAATAAATTCATCGCGATTATTTTAATCTTAAAATTTGTCAAAGTTATTACACTAGTCAATGAATAAATATAAATAGTAATATAATTACTTTTTCGAGTAGAAAAATTTTTTTATTAATTTAATATTCATATTTTAATCTAATCTGTGTGAAAATTAGATCTGAAAAATCTAAATTAGATTTAGGTCTAAAAAGTATCAATTTGCAATTTATTATTTTGAAGTCTTATACATTTAATATTTTTTTTAAACATTGATTTACTAGTCAGTGATTATTCAGTGACTTGTTTAATAACCTTACATCTTATTTTTATATTTTGCATTGTTATAAAAAGTTTTACTACATTATACGTAGAAATAAATCCTCGGTAAATTTTATCCTAGCGCCGGTGTATTATAACACTGGTAAAATACTTTTAAAAAAATTTTTTATATAATTTTATATATATATATATAAATTGATTTTAAAGCTGAATGTTTTTGGATCCATTTATAGGAATTGAGTAAAACACACTTTCTATGCCTTTCAATTAAGAAGTAGAAATAATTTTCAGTTTTAAAAAGTAGATTGCGAATACTGTTCAAGTCAAATTTCTGAATAAGAAATACTGAATAAGAATTTTTTAATCCAAATTGAAAAAAAGTTTTTCCATGAAAATGGACCGTGAATGCTACTCGAAAAAATGTGAATCAAAAATGCATTATTATTTCAATTCATTTTAATCCAAAAAAAGTTTTCATTTAAAATGTGTATAAGTTTTTGAAAATATTTGAATTTATTTCAATATCTTTAAAAGCTTTGTCATTTTTATTCATGTTATCAAATAAAAATGCATTTGTTTCTATGGAATCTAATCCATTTCAATCCATTTTCTTGGATTTAAAGTACGCATTCGGATGGATCAAATGAATTAAAATTTATTTTAGTCTATTTTCATTTATTGAACGGCTAAAATTAATTTACCTATTCTAGAACTAATTTACCAAAGGAAGTAATGGGTTATCCGGATTTTCCGATACCGGAAAAACCTGAGAGCTACCTGTCGCGCATGGAGATACTGCATTTCCTGAATGAGTATTGTGATCATTTTGCGCTACGTCCTTACATTCGGGTAGGTATATTCAACTATGAACAGAAATAACACAAAACTATATCTGCATTAAATATCATAACTACATTTTATCTAAATTATCATTAAACTTGAATACATAAGCTCTATTAGTAATAAGATAATATAAATTTTAATAAGTATTATTACTAATTTTTAAGAATAATAATATTATAATACTACATTAATTGTTATGTTACACCAATACATTAATATAGTAATGTAATAGTATTATAATTGTGTGAAAAAAATGAATATCTGGAATAATTATTGTAGTAGCTAGATGGTAATAGCATCAACTTGTTATGCCGTAAACATTCCGACAGCTGCTGCACCATGTAGAGCTGGTGGAGCCGGCTGCAGGAGACCGGAAGTGGTCGGTCAAGGTCAAGGACTTGCAGAAAGACACGGTCGCGACCGAGCCGTTTGACGCAGTCATGGTGTGCAACGGCCATTACTTCGAACCTAGGATCCCGAATATATCTGGCCAGAATGTCTTCGCAGGCAAACAGATACACAGCCACGATTACAGAGTTCCCGAGTTTTTCGACGGCAAGAACGTCGTCGTCTTGGGAGCTGGACCTTCCGGTATACATATTATACACGTGAATCACTTGCACTTATTCTTGAATAAGACTGATTTTATTTTTGTGATTCCAGCGATTCATGCAATTTCAGTTATTTACGTTTTTTTTTTTACAATTAACTTTAATCCTTTCCTTCAAGTTTTGTTAACGTTTGCGTAGGCATCGTTGCGTCGATATTTGTGGATATCTATATAGTTTTGGAGGCGCGAACGATTGAAAAACAAAATTTCTCGATGTTATCCGCGGCGATTTTAAAATGCAGTACGTTTCTATTCCACGGTAGGTATGGATTTGGCGTTGGAAATATCCAAGAATGCGAATCGCGTGATTCTGAGTCATCACCTGACCGAGACCATCGCCACCGTGTTCCCCGAGAATGTCGTGCAGGTAAAAGTGCATAAGCCCAAGAACGAAAATAGTAAAAATCACAGGGGAGAGGTACTTCTTAGCGGCCGTGACGGTTTCTTTTTAGAAAGCTGACGTAGTAGAATTGACGGAACGCGAAGCAGTTTTTGCGGATGGGACGAGGGAGCAGGTCGATGTCGTCTTCTATTGTACAGGTAGATCCTCTTCCGTCTTTATAGTAATTGTTATGGAATATTGTCACGTTCTAATTGAACTGACACTGTTTGAATTTCTTTCCTCAAAAGGCTACAAGTACAGCTTTCCCTTTCTCGCCAAATCTTGTGGGGTTCGAGTGGATGATAACATGGTCACGCCTCTTTGGAAACATCTGGTGTCCATAGAGAACCCTACTCTGGCATTAATTGGTCTTCCGTTTTACGTTTGCGCCTTTAGTATGTTCGATTTGCAGGTATGAAATTTTTTTGCTTATCATCTCTCTAGAATTTACATGACAAAATATTGTGTACTTACGTCTCTCCTTTTTGGAACAAATAAATTCATCTTTAAACGGTATTTCATATAAGGTAAAGAAAAAAGGCTGTGACAGAAATCTAGCTAGGAATTGTCAGAGTTAAATAGTGCCAGTTAAAAAGTTGAAAGTTAACTAACAAAAATTAATGAATAACTCAATAATTATTAACCTAATTAATTTTAAAAGAATTAATGTTTAACTTCAACTAATTACTTTTAAAACATAATTTTTAACTTATTAATTTTTTTTTCCTAAGTTCAAAATTTATCTTTGTAAAAATAAATGTAAAGGAAAAAATACATTCCCATATAAGAAACAGTAACTATGTATAATTGAAAAATTGAAGGCTTCTTAAGTTCATTCTTTTCTTTCTTAATTAAATTTTAATCGTAAATATCCGAATAATTTTAGTCCTGAAATAAGCTGCAAAGAAGAAAACAATAAAAAAATTTGAATTGTAATGGTTTCTGGAGCGAAAATAACCCTGTTTTGTTAGAGTTTTAGGTAAATAATTTTTAAACGAGTAATGGATCCAAATGAACCTTGCACGAATGTTTATTATAGTTTTGTTAGTATAAAAATTTGCGTTAGTTAGTAATGCTACTTTTTCATTAAATTTGCAAATTACGAAATGCGATTTTACATCTCAGCAAACATCAAGTTACAGTTACTGTTTGTTATAATTTCCCACTGCACAACGTAACTGTTATATAACAGTTATATTGCTGAGTAAAAAATTATAACAGTTATATAACTCGGTATTTGCTGAAAAAAGAATCAGGAGCAAATAAAAAGTTAAATAACCTTTAAACCAATAAGAGAAGTTTATTTTACACAGATTTTACATAGATATTCGAACGTAATACTAGAACAATCTATAAATTTTTAACATTTTTGGTAATACTTTGATATGTAACATATACATCTTTAGCTTAGCCAACTCAACGCCAAACGTATAACAAAGGCCGCGCGTAATCTATTTTAGACACGCGACATTCCAAGCCCGCGGGGCATCCGGAGCGGATGAGATTGTCCTCCGAGCGTGGCTGAAAGGAACGCGGTCGCGCGCAAACGGGGAAAAAAATGCTAGAAAGTCACCGTCGCGCATCCGGCGCGGCGTCAACCGGCCGGCCGGCCGACCGGCCGGCATTACTATATGCCATCACCTGTAAATGGTAATGCGATTACTTGCAATTTCAAGGCGCGATTCGTCCTACGACACTGGCACGGCGAGAGGCAGTTTCCCGCGCGAGCGGATATGCTGCGCTCCGAGGCGGAGGAGGCGGCGAAACGCGTCGAGAGAGGTTTGAAGAAGAGGCACTTTCACATGATGGGCCCGGAGCAAGGTCACTATTACGACGACCTGGCGAACGTCGCGGGGGTCACGGCGCTGCCATCCGTGCTGACGAAGCTCCACAACGAGAGCAGCATGCGCTTCCTGGACGACCTGGTGCACTATCGGCAGGACCGCTACAGGATCATCGACGATTACAATTTCGTTCAGCTTAACGCTGCAGCGGCAGACACGGATTAAATATTATTCATTAAAGGTTAAATAACTTTTAAACGTGCACTGGAAAAAAGTTGTTAACTTGACTAAATTTTTCAACTTGATTAAATTTCTTTAGTTGAAGTATTTATATATTTAATTTAAATAGATAAATACTTGAACTGAAATTTAATTAAATTGAAAAATTTTAGTCAAGTTAACAACTTTTTTTTCTCAGTATAAATGTTTTGTATTTTATTCAATATTTAATCCTAGCTTCCCACACTTGAGTACAACGTACCTTTTGCGACTTTTTACATTGCTGCAACTTTTTTATAATATAATTTGAAGACTAGAATTGACGTTAAAAAATCTTCAACTATCCAAAGTACTCATTTTTTGTGAATTTTTGCAACACAATTTTTCTTTTATTTTAATTACTTAAGAATAAAATATTTTTGATTCAGGTCTCGTTTATCATCTTTATCAGATTTTGAGGTATCGATTTTATATATTGTAAGCTAAAAAATATGCTTTCTGTTCAGAGATATAACATTTCAAATTTACACAAGGTTCCACAAATCCATAGGTGGGAAAGAAGGTAATCAAAAATAAGTGTAGTGAGCTAAGATTAAGATCATAAAAGAAATGTTAAAACCTATTGTTGTTCAATTGTTAATCAATTCTTGTTCTTTTTCGTGAAATAAATGCAAATGTTTTTAAACATACAAATAATTATCTTTTAATATTAATTAAAGTTACTTGTATAAACATAATTGTCTAGCTATAATTTTGTTATGATTAATTAAAACTTTTTTAATTCTCTAAATTTTGTACTAATGAAAATACCAACGTTAGTCTCGCTAAATATGTATAAAGAGGAAACATTTTATACATATTTAGTTATACACGTTTTATACATATTTACTTTTATATATCAACTGCACTTTTATTGTTACTATCTTATTACACTGTTCAATAAAAAATAAGTTTTCTTTCGAGCATAAGAACGAGGATAATCGTTTCCTGTAGTTTTCTGAGCATACATCTCCCTTCGCCAAGATACTCTAATAACGTCAATTTTAGAAAACTTGTAATTGAAGTCCCGAAAAAGTTCTTTGTAATGCCTAATATTTTGACATGTTGCAATTGTTGTTTTTAACTAATAAAGATTTAAAAATAAAAGTATGAATATGTCGCTTTATATCCTAGTTGTTTTACAATTTTATACAAGAACTCAATAGCAATATGAACTCAATAGCAATATTATCTCAATAAAGTCATGTATAATTTTATCTTTTGTCTATATAAATTCAATCATTTTGATTTTATATTAGATACATTACATGTAATTTACCTTTATACCTAGATACTTTTACTCTAAGTTATTTAAGCGCAACACAGTGCTCGTCACGGAGGAACCTTCGAAAGATCGCAGCGGAGTTTATACTTTCGAACTTCCCGCACTCGCTTAGAATCACGTGACTCGAGTTGCGCGCACGGCGCAGGCGCAAGCGCAGCTGCGGCATCGGCGGCGACGACGTACGGCGGTCGGTTAAATGTCTCGTACGCACGTACGAGAGACACGGCAAGTGAGTGGGGCGGTGCGCCGTGTGATGTGAGTCCTGTGGGTCGTCGTCGTCGTCGTCGTCGATGCTGCACGAGCGTCGTGTGCGTGACGTTCTCCCTCTCACCGTCCGCCTCACGCCGAGCGAGCGCGCTAATCGTCCCGACGACGGTGCCATGAGCGTTTTCGCGGTCCGCGAGTGATTCAGTGCCGCAGACACAGTGGCCGCCCCGACACGCGGATACATCGCTCGCGCGGCCAACTGGAACCATGACGGTTACGCGTGCTGCCGAACGCGTCATCGTGCAGGAAACGCAGCGTGAGTAACTCCGCGTCCCGTGTTGTCGTCGTACGTGTTGTCGCCGCCGGGAGAGAACGGAGGAAAAGCGTTCGCCAACGACGACGACGACGACGACGACGACACACGCGTATCTCTTCCTCTCTCCGTCTTCTTTTTTTCGCTCATCTGCCCATCACGACTCCCCATCTCCCTTGCTCCTACTCTCCCCCCTCCCCCTCCCCTCCCGTTTACTCGCGATATAAGCACGTACGATAACCGCATCTCTCGCTCTCAATATCGTCCCGTTCGCGTCCGACGGCCGATTCGATCGGAACCAACGAGACGTGCGGATCGGTGCAATCGAGCGAATCCCCGAATGCAGATCGGGTAGGGAGAGTCGCGCAATATCGCGTGTGCCATTGTTGGTTGTTGCACCGTGCGGGTGCATGTGCCCATGCAGTGGCCACGTCGATGCGGGAGCGCCGTGGGAGAGGAGAGGAGAGACGGAGCGCGAGAGAGGAACGGAAAGAAACCGACGTTGAGGGAGCCGCCACCCTCCTCCTCCCCCCGACGAGCAAACGCGAAAAGTGCGTTTTTTTTCTCCTTTCTCTCTCTCTCTTCTATCTTTCTCCCCCCTCCCCCCTTTCCTCCCGCTTCGCCTCGCACGCAGAGGAATTGCAGACGGGAGCAGACGAGCACGGAGCGGAGTACGCACACGCGTACGCGCGCGCGTGCTACTCCGATCGGATCCGTTTCTTATTCGTTTCTACGCGCTGCCCCTGTTTCCGCGCCTCGCGGCCGTAGAAAGTGCAGGAGAGCGAGCGCCCGTCCAGCTCCAAAGACGAATGGACCTAATGATCGCCGCACGCTCTCGCGCGCCGCGATCACGGGTGAATGCATTCGTAAGAATGCATTCACGTTCGTGTGCCCGCCTCGCCCCGCATGCGTGTCTCCCCTCCTTCCCCCCCCTCTCTCTCTCTCTCTCTCTCTCTCTCAATCTTCCGTCCCACTCTCCCTCCCGCGGTGGCGTTCCTTTCCTCGCTTTATGTAATTACGTTCCGCGCGGACACCTGTCTGTCTGTCTGAACGCGCGCGTCGAGCGTCGACGATCGTAAGCACGTGATCGAATCCACCCGAATTCGCGCGGATCGGAGAGATGCGTCCCGATATGCGTTCTGCGTCGGCCGCGCCTTCCGCCTGCTTCTTAATTTTTTTTTCTTTTTCTCTCTTCCTCCCTCTCTTCTATTTTTTTGTTCCCATTGCCTCCCTTCCGCTCCGGAACCTGTACTGTACGTCGATCTCGTTTTCAACGCGGCTCAATGAGGCGTGCATGCGTCTCTATCGAAGGTGCGATTGCAGAAGCGGTTACAGGACGTACGCGTGCGTTACGGAGATTAAAGACTGGATTAAGAACGTTCTACTTTCTACTTTCCTCCTCGCGCTTTCCTCCTCGTGTACGCCGCCGTTCGCTTTTCGAAATGCTATCAAAACCGGCGAACATCATACCGGGAAGGACAGGGGAAGACGCACCGGTCCGTGATGCCTGCAACGTGATACAAGACGCGTGTGCATGCTGCGGTACCATGTCGTAGGGACGGGTCTCCTGTTATGGCTGTTATGGTGAATTCACACACAGAAAAATGTCATACTCTTGCTAAGAAAAGCGCTTGCTCAATTTTTAGTTTTTTTTTTTTTTTTCCATTTTAGTAACAGTTGTCTTTGCAAAGAATTTTCTTAATAATTTTAAAATACACTTACCATTTCTTTGAATCGAGTAATATGTGCTTAAAATATAAACATCCGTACACACAGAAAAATATATATTTGACAGAGTTGGGTGGTAACTAGTTAAAAAGTTAATAAGTTAATAACTTTTGACTTAATTTTGAATAATTTAATTTTTAACTTTAACTAGATTTATTTTTAAAACACATAAATTTCATTTTATTAACTGGGTTAAAAATTTATTTATGTAAAACACAAAAGTTATGAAAGAAAAATACATAAATCCATATAAAAAGAATAATGTTTCTTTATTATTTCATATAAGTAAACTTAATTTACAAATAAAATATTAAATTTGTTTGATCATCTATGTTACACATAGTTTTGAGCTATTTAATTTT
This sequence comes from Solenopsis invicta, assembly GCF_016802725.1. Taxonomy (NCBI): domain Eukaryota; kingdom Metazoa; phylum Arthropoda; class Insecta; order Hymenoptera; family Formicidae; genus Solenopsis; species Solenopsis invicta. Next base: position 14,827,645 of record NC_052670.1, on the reverse strand, counting down.
AAAAACTTACGAATTTCTAATTTAATATTAATAGTATTTTTTTAAATTAACTTTTAATTTAATGTAACGTAACTTTTAACTAGTTAGTTTTAACCGTGATCTATAATTAATAAATCACATTTTTCTGTGATAGCAATAAATATCAACTTGCTATAAAATTTTTGATTTTTGAAAAGTGTTCAGTCATTCTTTTTACGGGGCATTTTAATATTACGTATAATACTTATCAATAATACTTATCTATAATGTTCACTACATGCTATAATTTATTATATGCTATTCATTGTCACTTTTTGAAAATAATGTTATTGCTTAACATTTCTGATAGCCAAAAGCCCAAAAGACGTCATAAAAATATTTCTTAAACATCTTTTGGGCGTCTTTTTACTTTTGTATCGTCTGGGATATAACATATTCTTTTATTTAACTTTAATTAAATGTACACAACCATTTTCTTTACGAAGTAAACATTTTACAAATACATGTAAATTTTTTTGAAAAACAACCAAAAAGAGATCCGCAGAAAAATTGAAGAAAACCAATCTTTTTTCAAACCTTTAGAACTGTATTCTGAATCCCAGTAATTCATTATTTCAAGCAAGAAAATTAAACAAAATTCAATTTGCTTATTATTATTATTTTAACTTTTCTTCAATATAATTTTATAATATTCTTGGAAAGAATATAAATACTTTTTATCAGTATGGTAATAATTTTTTTCTAAAACTTGTGATGAGTATATTTTAAAATAATTATATAAAAAGTATTCTTTATTAAAGATAATCGTGACTTACAAGAGATAAAAAGTGAGTTGAGTGAAGGTTTTCTTAGAATTGATATTTTTCTGTGCGCAGTCATTCATTATACTGATTAGTGTGCATTAAAGGCTGCTACATATAAAATGCAGTAGCATAATAATCAACTTTGAAATTTTATATATATATATATATATATATATATATATATATATTTATATATATATATATAAATTATCTGTGACAGTATCATTAGGCGATTTTTGGCATGAATCAGATAGCAACCAAAGTATACCAGTACGTGTTTGATTTTAGCGGTAGAGGCGTGGCTAGCTGTTGAATAAAAAAGTAGAAGTACAGAGTAGAATGAAGAAAAGAAGATACAAAAATAAACTCCATCCCTACCAATAACAATCTTGATAGGTACATGTATCTAACGATCGCCAAAAGCCGCTTATTATTGGTTATTTAATTGTTTAAAATATTTTTTTGTTTTTACATTTAACTTTGTTAACTTCATGTACAGCAACTTTTAGTTTGCACTAATCTGGTGTAATACAAGTGACTGAATTTACTATTAATTACGCGAAAATCATTCTGTGTTCATGTTCGTCTGCAGATGATAGAACAAGTGTGTGTATATGTGTGTGTTCGATCGACGAATTTCTCTTCCCTAGAAACTGCAATCTTGGGCCCCAATAAACTGCTCAATCCTAGATATACACACTAAGGACTCTTCGACTCCAGTAAAACAGAATTTTTAAATTCTATTATTGATAGAATCAATAACTCAATAAATAAAAAATGGATTTAAATAAATTGATAAGGATTTATTTCAACGTTTGCGAACTTCACAACCCAAAATTTTGTACACCAATGCCGATTTTTGGCATTGCTGTAAAACACTGCCGACATTTTTGTACACTGCCGACAATGCTTATTGTTAGTCAATGCCTACAATGCCGTCAATCCTATATTAAAATTAAGGCAATGCCATGCAATTATGAACACTACCGCGTGCCCATTATCATACGCCAATGCCTGCACAAGAATTCTAAAGCTTTCCCGAAGTATTCAAAATTTTTGTGCTCAACTCCATGATCGAAAAACCGACTCTGAAGTGAGCTCACCACTCCCCAACCACTGACGACAATGCCGTCAATATTATAGGTCACTGCCTACTTTCTTCGGCACTCCAGTAAAACAGAATTTTTAAATTCTATTATTGATAGAATCAATAACTCAATAAATAAAAAATGGATTTAAATAAATTGATAAGGATTTATTTCAACGTTTGCGAACTCTCCAGCAAACAAAAATGAATTGAAATGGATAGAATTTATTTCAGCATTTTCGAATTCACACTTCGAATTTTTCGAATCCATTTGAATCCAAAAATAATATAAATTCAACATGATGATTAGCTCATTTTGTATTTCAATTCATTTGAATTCAAAAATAATATAATGAAGACATGAATCTGTCCGAATTAAAAATGATGAATATCGCATTTTGTACAAAACATTATTTCAATTTATTTGAGTTTATTTAAATCTAAAAATACTTCTGAAGTCTACTCTAAAGCACAAACTCGTGTAAATTAAAATAAATTGCAATTTTCAATTTATTTAAATTAATTTTTGCTTGTTGGGGCGTATTTCTGAAAATCTGAATCCATTTCAAAACCCAATGTCTTTGCATTCATTTATAGGAATTACATAAAATACTTTTGATATGCTTTTCAATTCAGAAATAAGTTCAGTTTTAAAAAGTAGATTGTGAATACTGCTTACGTCAAAACTATGGACAGAAAATGCAATTTTTTTTAATCCAATTGATTAAAAAAAAAGTTTTTCTGTGAAAATGTGCCATTAATGCTACTCAATTAAAAATTGTGAATAGAAAATGCATTTTTTAAATCTATCTGAATAAAAAAAAGTTTTTCCATGAAAATGGATCATGGATGCTGCTCAATTCAAAATTGTAAATGGGAAATGCATTGTTTCAACAGCATTGTACAAAATTTCTTTTTGTCTTACTGATTATTATTGTATACGAAACGTACAAAAAATTTATACATAAATAAATTTGGTTTCTCTTATATCTTATATTAATTATATACCTTTAAAAACAAACGTGCATTATAAGACGTTGAATTTGTATTTTTTAACATAAATTCTAATTTTTTATTAGGTGTACAACTTTGCTTCCGCCGTTTTCCAATAGATGGCTTTAGCGGTATGTAGTGGTGGTAATAAACAGATGCAAACAGATGTAGATGTCATACAATAAGCTTGGGCATTTGTTAACATAATCCCATCGAAACATTAGTCGATTTGTGTCCGCATCATAAAGTTATTCTCGATTGAAAATGTCAGTTTACGAACCAAATTCTCGTCATTTGCGGGAGGTTTTAATTTTCCGCTTCAATATGAAGAAATATGCAGCTGAGGCTCATCGAATGCTCTCAAATACTTAGCGAACCGCTGTTAGTGAAAAAACGTGTGAGTGGTTTCAACGTTTCAAGAACGGTGATTTTGACATTGAAGACCGGCATGACGGTGGAAGAGAGAAGGTTTTCAAAGATGCAGAATTGGAGGCATTACTTCATGAAGACTCGTGTCAAATGCAAAGAAAATTGGCAGGATTATTGGGAGTGACAAGCCATTTCAAAACGCCTGAAAGCCATGGTTCAGAAACAAGAAATTGGGTGCCGTACTAAGTCGAGAGATGTCCCAAGCAGAACAGGGAGTCGTCACGATGTCAAAGTGACTGTAAAATGATCATTAAAAGTCACTTTTTAATCAATTACGATTCATTTTGATGTCATTTTAACACAATTGTGAATCACTTTGATGTCATTTTGACTTGTTGTTCTGCTTGGGGTTGAACGGCTTCAAGTCGTACAGCACCCTTGTTTACTTGTGAACAGCTGCTTGAAAGGCAAAGACGGAAGAGATTTTTGCATCGCATTGTAACTGCGGACGAAAAATGGGTTCATTATGATAACCCCAAGTGCAGAAAGTCATAGGGCCTGCTCGTCCATGCTTCCACGTCGACGACCAAACCGAATATTCACAGTTTAAAGGTCATGCTCTGTATTTGGTGGGACCAGCTCGGCGTAGTGTATTACGAGTTGCTAAAAACGTCTGAAACAATCACAGGCGATCTGTATCGAAAGCAATTAATGCGTTTAAACCGAGAATTGAAAGATAAACTGCAACGATTGCAATACAACGAGAGACACGATAAAGTGATTTTGCAGCATGACAATGCTCGACCCCATGCAGAACAACAAGTCAAATGACATCAAAGTGATTCACAATTGTGTCAAAATGACATCAAAATGAATCGTAATTGATTGAAAAGTGACTTTTAATGATCATTTTGCAGTCACTTTGACATCATTTTGACGTCGTGATGACTCCCTGTTCTGCTTGGGACTCCATGTCGCAAAGTCGGTCAAAACATACTTAGAAACGTTGAAATGGTAAGTCCTATCCCACCCGCCGTATTCTCCAGACATTGTTCCTTCTGACTATCACTTATTTCGATCAATGACATACGGCTTGGCTGACCAGTACTTTCGTTCTTATGAAGAAGTCAAAAATTGGATCGATACGTGGGTTGCCTCAAAAAAATGAGCAGTTTTTTTCAACGCGGGATTCATACGCTGCCCGAAAGATGGCTGGGAAAAAGTAGTGGCCAGCGATGGACAATATTTTGAATCGTAAATGTATAACTAGTTTTTTACAATAAAGCCTCGAATGTCGAAAAAAAAAACGGTGGAAGCAAAGACGTACACTTAATATTAATCTGTCAAACTATCAGAAAACAGAATTTGTCATTTTTCAATCCTTGCACGTACAGTTTTGTCGATAATTTAAATTTTAATCACCTAATTTTTTGATAACTTTAAATATGTTTTTAAATTTAAAAAATTTTGATTAATAAAAAAATTGTGAATTTTTCCAACAGAACAGTAAAATGACGTTTTTCTTAGATTAATAAGTAATATTTTTTAATGCACATTTTTCAATTCTTATTATGATTCTAAACTACTTCTGAGTAAATAGTTACATTTTTAGTTTGTGTACAATTGATTGAAAAAATTAGTCATAACACAATTTTCTCAAACACTTATATGATGAAAATACTGATGAAAGAGTCCATTGTGAATCATGTATACAAAAAATAAGTGTGTATATCTAGGGCAAAGATGCATCACTCGTATAATGCCTAAAAGTATGAAATTGGAAATATGTTAGTATTTATACTTTTTATACTATTTATATGTTTTTAAATGAGATGATATATTTTCATTAACGTAATAATGTAGTTCATAAAAAATACAATTTAATTATATAGGATATGTTGACCTTAAGATCATTTTATAACCATAAAAAACATCACATTTAAATTTTAATTTTGCTCCTTTGGAACGAACTATTTTTTCCTTTGGTATTTCTTTATCATCTTCTATCTATTAAAAACAATAAAAATATTCTGAATGATTAAGTTATAGAGAACATCATCCTGTATAAACTATTACTAATAGTTATTTATGATTTTAAGCTATTTCGCTATGTTTATATTTATTAAGTTATATTTGTAAGTTACAGGTTGTGGTATCTAACATCTTGTAATAGTTGTGTTCTTCTTATTAGGATTTTGAAACAAACGTAAGGACTTTGAGATGGCCGCGAAAACGGACGACACGGCGTCTATCGATAATCCCAACGATGGTAATTATTTAGCCGCCTTCAAATATAAAGGTAATATAATAACAAAGTTTTTTAACGCATGCGTGTCTCATCTTGAAGGAGAGAGTCTGGACAAGGAGATATTGACGATCGGTGGAAACGGTGGAGGAAGGATTCCGCCATCGTATCTATACAATACGGGATCGGAACAGAGTACGGGAACGTCGGATCAGGAACAGACCGCTCGAAACCGTACTCCAGCTACGGAGGATCAATTAGGTCCGTTACCACCTAACTGGGAAAAGGCGTACACGGACACTGGAGAAGTTTATTTCATAGAGTATGTATACAACAGACAATTAAACTGAATTGAAGCGTTAAACTGTGAGTCATATACAAGGAATTATAGATAAAATGATGTAAACACATGGAAAATACACTACTTATTTTAAAAATATAATGGTACAATGGCCTTATGAAAATTTCAAGTTTTACGCTGACTAAGAAAGACATTAAAGTTTTGGAGAACAAAGATTTTCCATTTTGGAAAATAAAGTGAAAAACAAATTTCTTCCTTCAACGTTACTCATCTAAGCAATTGATAGAACTGTTCTGCTAAAAGAATGGTATAATATTCTATTGATAACTACGTAAGTCAATTGTATAATTTTATTCCACAAAGATAGGAATTGTATTGAAGACAAATAGTGAGTTAATCTTTTATTAATAAAAAAGTAACTTATTTCTTAGGTGTTTACATCATTTTGTTCAATCTAGTATCTGCTATAAAAAAAATGCAGCATACTATAGATATATAAATATGCGGTTATTGAGATTTGGACAGTAGGCTCTGTAAAGTAATTAAAATACTACAAACACTTTCAACAAACTGAGAAAAAGCTGAAGGTCAGATTTGGGATGCTCCTTTTTTCTAAGAAGCTTTTTGCTTGACTTAAGAATTAAAGGAACTAATAATAATAATGTATACAGCATTTATGCATTTGCTTCGTTATTTGTCCTCTTATGATGAGAAGATTAAGTGACAAATTCTTATTAATAATGATTTGATAGAGCCGGCTATTTCATACATTTTTATCTCCAAAGTTGGCAATATTACAAAAACAAAAGAGCATTGATTCAAAGTCAGACTTCTCCTCTACCTCCAGCTCTACAGCTGCAAGCTGCAACTTGCTGACGTGACCACCTATAATTTCACTATCATTCGTGACAGTGTATGTTGATGGGTCACAAAAATGAGAAAAAAAAAGAAATATCGCACAATGTTATACAATCAAATTTCGTGTGAAACTAAAAGAAACTTGCCTAAACGTAAAAAAATTGAAATTGTGTTCAATAATAATTCTCTGTTTCGTGTGTCGGCACATTCGGTACGTGATGGTACGTGAATTTTTCGCAGAAAAGCCCATTTCAATGCAGCCAGTCTCGTCCCTTCTATTCATCTGATCTCTTGTTCTGCGACTTCTTGTTTTCAAAGGTAAAAAAAGAGTAGGGATCAAAGGAAAGTTATTTCTTAAAACTGTAGAAATTAAGAAAAATAGTTATTTTTTATTTTGTAGTAAAAAAATCGAGTAAGACCCAGTAAACGGAAATGGATTAAAAATTTGTAATCCTTTTTAATTTAGTTGAATACATTTTGGATTGAAATACAGCAATTAAGTGATTTCAGTCTTATACCATTAATTAATTAAAATGTATTGGATTAAAATGTATTGGATGACTTGCGACAACTCTTTTTAGATTGAAAAAATAAAAATCACTTTATTTCAATCCCGTTTCATGGATTAAAATGGATTATACGACCCGCATAACTTTTTTTGGATTGAAAAAAATATAAATTCCATAATTTTAATCTGACTTCATGGATTAAAATGATTTCAAAGAATTCTTATACTTTAATTAGATAGAAATGGATTTATGTGGTCCGAATCCAAATTCTTGATTTTTTAAATCTATTTCTATCCATTTTAAATATTTTGAATCTATTTTCGTTTGTTGGGGAAACTAATTTTTTATAGCAAAAATTGTTTTTTTATAAAATCGTTTATAAAGTGAAAAAAGACAATTTATTTTTTTATTTAATATTTATTGTATATGAAAAATTTTTATGTATGTCTATTATCTGTATCTTTTTTTATTAATTCATCATTTTTTATCAATTCCTAATCATTAAATCAACCCAAAGAAATATCTTGTCAAGCAACATAAGCTTTGAACTCAGTTCTTGTTTTCTACCAATCTAAGTATAAAATAATATAATGACTTAAAAAAATTATATTTTGATTGTTTACAGTTATTTTTACACAGAAATCTTTTGGACAAATACAAAACTTGAATTCTAGAATAATATGATATCAAATACGAAAGAAAATGTATGTACAAAAACTTTCGAGACCAGAGTAAAAAATTGGTTTTTACCAAGCTTTTTTTTACTTAAAATTTCTAGTTTTTTTATTATTTTTATCTTAAAGCTAGGGATTAAAAACATAAAGTAAAATCATTATTTTTTTATTTTTAAATAATTTTAATAATATAATAACCAAAATAGAAACCTGTTGATATAAATATCGGTATGACGTAATATGTAATATATTTTTGGGTGTTATACCACCTATACTGGTATTACTAAATATCGATATTTTCAAAAGTCAATTGGATTTATAACATTCTTAATGCATTTTTAAAAAATTACAATAAATAATATTATAAATATATCGAAATAAAATATTAGTAAAACCGTTTTACCATAAATATATCTATTTCTTAGCATCATAAAAGTTATTGATATACTGAATTCGTTAATATTCTTTTCATAATAATATTATACAAAATGGTATCAATGTTATTGTTTAAAATGAAACTAAATAAATGCATATGAAATTATATTATTTGTCGTTAACTATGAGATTTATGGCTTTTATTAACTGTAAAGTAAGCATTGTACTGTCGTCTTACAGTAAAATTATGTATGTATGTATTGGTATTATGAAAATTTTAATTATACACTGAATTAGATATCTAATACCGGTATTCATTAAAGGTTTCTAGAATTGGTATTATAAAGTAATTACTTTATAATGATATAACGAGATTGGTATACAATTGCTAGCAAGTTTATTTCGATATTCAGTTTCTGCTCCAAACTCATAAAATTCAAAGATCTATGACGTACCAACAGATCATACTGATACAAATAATTGCAGTATCACAAGCGCTCATTTTAGTAAGTGAAACTTACACTGGAGGTAAAAAAGGAGACTAGCTTCGGCTCGATACTTTTTTTTGTTTTTGCAGTATTTCAAGATCTAGATAAAAATTCAATCTCATTACTTTCAAAACATGTCGTATATAAATATGGAGATTTATAGAATCGCAGCATAAATAATATAATAATATCAAATTGGCAATTTTTAAGTGAATATCAAAACATAACAAAGTAACTTGAAAGAATACAGTGTTTGAGAATATGGAAAAGACAAACTGAAATAACTTGGAACATTCTAGTATACATACAGAATGTGTCATTTCAATCTCCTCTGGCAGATATCTCAGAAACTACACAAGATACGAAAAAATGTTTCAAACAAAAATTGTATAGCTCTGAGGGGAACATAAGATGATACAATTACTTTAACTATTGGTTTGGCCTAATGCCGGTAGTACTGTAACCTTCAAGTCTTATAACTCGAAAAATATTTAATAACAAAATACTTTGTTATAACGTTTTGGAAACGTCTCGACTTCAGCTACAAGAATATGCTATAAAAAATGGGATGTTTTATTTTTAAAAAATTGATATAATCTTTGTGACGCTACCGAACATCAAACCAATGGTATTGTTTTATCGTTTCCCTCAGAGCAAGGTTTGAAAAAACCCGGGTTTTTTAGGGTTTTCTTCGAGTTTTATTCGTTTTTATTTCTTATAATCCAGTAATAATTGACAAAATTTGCTATTCAATCGATAATTCTAATATGAAGTAAATTTAATTTAATCTATTTACGATTTAATTTATTAATTTAGTTATTTGTTCATTTAATTTAATTTATTAATTAATATAATAGATGTGTGTATATATATGTGTTTGTGTGTGTGTTTGTGTGTGTGTGTGTGTGTGTGTGTGTGTGTGTGTGTGTGTATATAATGAGTAATCCATGTCAAATCGAGTCTTTGAATTTGATCATTTTTTTTATTGAACTAATTTTTTTTATTAAAAATGCTTCTATCGTGTGTATGAGGTTTCAAAAAGTTTGTTACGTATAGTAAATTTTTTAATAAATTTGCAATAAAAAATGGAGTTTTTAACTACTATTTGAAGAAAGATAAAAATTAAAGCAAAAATTAATTAAATTAAACAATTTTTTAAATTCTCTTAAGAAAACGATTTAAAAAAGGGATTAAAAAATTTATTATGTAAGAAGTCTAAAAATATTTGTTACTTATAATATATTTAATATAAATTATTATAAATATATTTTAATATTATAAATATGTTAATTTAAATTAAGTTTTATTATGTTCTTTTTTTTATGTTTTTTTCCTTTATGTTCTTATGTTTTTTTTCAATTGTACTATATATTATTTATTTTATTTATAATATTAAATTATATTTATAATAATTTATATTAAATATTTTATTTATACTATTATTAAATTTTTATTAAATTTTCTGAGTAGGTTTTTGTAGATGGGTTTTTTAAGTGGATTTAAATGGGTTGGACCCATCTCAGCAAACCTTGCCTCAGAGCTATACAACTTTTGTTTGAATCATTTTTTCGTATCTTGCGTAATTTCCGAGATATCTAGGGAAATTAAAATGTCACACACCTTGTATATAAAATCATGTTCGCACAACGTATTCTCATTTTCCTATTAATTAATTTTATTTTGTGACATTTGTAAAAAGAAGTATTCGTAAATTATGTTACAGCCATAATACAGGCACATCTCACTGGCTGGACCCGCGTCTGTCAAAATTTCAAAAGAGATCTCTCGAGGAATGCCTTGACGATGAATTACCTTACGGTTGGGAAAAAATTGACGACACCTTGTACGGCACATATTTCATTGATCACGTGAATCGTAGAACTCAATATGAAAATCCGGTGTTGCAAGCGAAAAGAGCGCAACAGAATGTGCTCGAGAGGAAAAGTCCCAACTTCACCAGAAATCCCGACAAACTGAAGGGTCAGAAGATACGGATTACATTAATAAAGAGTTCGCGGGGTCTGGGATTCACCATTGTCGGCGGTGACGACACCGTGGAAGAATTTCTCCAAATTAAAAGCGTCGTGCCAAATGGCCCAGCGTGGCTGGATGGGAAGCTACAAACCGGTAATTTCTAGAGAACCATTAATTCTCAAGCGTGTGATTCAATCCGCTTCCGCATTTGTCCGCATTTGTTTCTTTTCAGGGGATGTGTTAGTGTACGTTAACGATACCTGCGTGCTAGGATTCACACATAACGAAATGGTAAATGTATTCAAATCAATCGGCAGTGGTGAGACGGTAACTTTGGAAGTGTGTCGAGGTTACCCGTTGCCCTTCGATCCTAATGATCCTAATACGGAAGTTGTGACCACGATCGCTGTTAACGCGCCAGGTAAAGCTGCGGTAGTCAATGCATATTGGAGAATTAGAATAATGAATCTACCCTAATCTTTTTAGAAGATCCTGCAATGTATATGGACTTAAATTCGTCTCTCCAAGACAATGGACGTTTTAATTTTCTCGACTCTACGTTCTTGCCGGTACACAGTCTTCAGAATGGTGAGAATCTTGCCACAACATCTGTCAATTCAATGCCTGATCTCTGTATTTCGGACAAAATCAACACAATAAAGCGACCTAGCAGCACGGACATTCTGCTGTCGGAAAGCAGCGATCTGAACGATTGTAAAGACTCGTCTTCCAAGCCAGAGTTTCTTAGCATCGCTATCGTAAAAGGAGCCATGGGATTTGGGTTTACGATAGCGGACTCCGCTCACGGTCAGAAGGTTAAAAAGATTCTAGATCGTCAGCGTTGTAAAAACTTAATGGAAGGCGATATTCTGGTTAACATAAACGACATCAATGTTAGGAACATGTGCCATTCAGAGGTGGTACAGGTGTTAAAAGACTGCCCGCGTAACGAAGAGGCGTTGATACACGTTCAACGAACAACAACAAAGTCGAAGGAGAAGAAGGAGAAAAGCGCACAGGACTTTTTCAGAAGCAAAACACCCACTGCAGACATCTATAGCACCCAATCGAAGACAGTGATACCTAGCAGACCGAAAACGCCATTAATCGATACCAGGAATCGTCCCAAATCTCCGACTAACACGAGTAGATCGAACTGGAACGAACAGGGCGAAAACGAATTGAATCCACTGGACAATCACTACAAATACTCCGACTATTCGCACGGGATGTACTATTCAGATCCGTATAAGGCTAATATCACGTCTAACCTGTCAGACAATTTCGCGGTGATGAATCTCGACGAGGATTCTATCAGAAACGTTCCGAAGCGTGACTGGGTGGCGAATGACAAGTTGAATATCAGTAATGACATGTACTCCATCGACATCTCTCATCATAATAATATGCTCAAACAGAACGGATACTTACACTCCGATTATTATAAGGATGTCTATCCAGTTCAATCGCATTCCCAGTACAATGAGGACTACAATATGTATTCCATCGGACAGGAGCAGAACGTTGACACTGGCGAGATCTGGGATAAACGGAAAGAGACCACCAGTTTCGAGCACGAACAGCCACATTCCAGTTCCATTTCTCGGTACGTATATCGTTTCGTATTCCATCCATTAAAAGTGTTTAAAAAAATTTATTTAAATCATAATTGTTCTTATCTTCCAAAATTCTCTCAGATTAAGGCAGCACTTTTATTTTTTTAATATTTACGTATTCTTTAAAATTACGTAATATTCTTTAAAAATCTTTTTAAACGTTAGAAAAGTTACTGTGATTTAGGCTGCTGAAATTATCTAAAACAAAAAATTTTAAAAATTCTGATCTATATGTATCTATACATGTAACTTTTGTCCAATGTACAATCAAGTTAAAAATTTGATCGTGTATAAAACGGCAAAATTTTTCAGTTTTACTAGTTTTGGCTTCTTTTTTTTGAAATTTGATTTCTTAAAAAAAATTTGACTGGAAAAAATTGAAAAGTTACAATTTTTATTTAATGATAATTCAAACGAGAAAGAGAAAAAAATTTATCTATACAGTTTACCAAAAAGTAAATTTCAAAATATTATACAATTTCTTAAAAGTTTTGAGTCAATTAGATTAATAGATGAGCTAACGCAGCAATTATTTTGCAAAATGTTATTTCGGGAAAAATGCGTTAAAAATTTTATAAATAGTTAACATGTTTAGTAAATTTTTTACTTTTTTCCTATTTAATTTTTTCTCTCTCTCTTTCACTTATTTATTCAAGGTTCAAACAAAGTTTCAAAAATGTCGAAAAATACTCGATTTTTTAACACCAAACAACCGTTTTAATATAATTATTAGATAAAATTATTATATAATTATTAAATAAAATATATTTTAAAATTAAATATATTTCTAAATTATATACACAGAAATTTAAAGAAATATTGACAAAGTATGTAATGATTTTATTCCAATTGTGATTCAATAAATGATTTCATTTGTGATATTAATTTAAGATATCCTCAATACACGAACGAATTGGTTTGTCCAATGGTACCCGATATAGAATGGATAGAAACTTTAGTGACTTTAGTCAGACAAGACACTGGATTTGGATTTAGAATAGTTGGCGGTACAGAGGAAGGATCTCAGGTTGGTTTTGATGATCCGTATTAATGATGTTATTATCATGTGTTGCAAAGCCAAACATAGCCATCACAGCTAATGAAAACGGAAGTGTTAAAAATGTTACGGTTAGCAGGTTTCGGTTGGTCACATTGTCCCCGGTGGAGCGGCTGATCTTGATAATAGACTCAGTACCGGCGATCTAATCATGTCTGTCGATGGAGAGAGCGTCATGAATTCGTCTCATCATCACGTAGTGCAACTAATGATAGCGGCGGCACAAAACGGCCGAGTAACTTTGGGAATACGACGCCGAATCAACACGCAAGAGCATCTTCAAGAGAATCTTCAGTCTTCCTATGGCCGACAAATGAATCTTCAATATCCGTACGACGTTACTGTCACTCGAATGGAAAGCGAGGGATTTGGTTTCGTGATAATCTCGTCCGTTAATAAAGCTGGCTCCACGATCGGTAGGATAATCGAGGGCTCGCCCGCCGAAAGATGCGGCAGATTGAACGTTGGAGACCACATTCTCGCTGTTAATCATATAGATATTACAAACGTTTGCCACAAGGATATCGTCAATTTGATTAAAGATTCCGGCTATTCGGTCACATTGACAATCGGATATCCGTTGGACGATTGCTGTAGCAATACATCTCTTTCTCAAAAGGTAAACTTGTTTTGGAAACCTTTATAATTTAGCCATATATTGCGAAGAGCATTTTCTTTTTTTTACTCAATGACTTAAATTTTAATTGCGGAGCGATTAAAGTGAATTCTTTTTCTGTTTAGGACGAGCCTGCAGGAGATGGAGATGGAGGCCAATACCATGCTGTAGAGTTAACTCGGGGCACCCGAGGTTTTGGTTTCAGCATACGCGGTGGCCGTGAATTTCAAAATATGCCGTTATTTGTCCTGCAAATTGCAGAGAACGGCCCGGCGTCTATCGATAACCGACTTAGAGTGAGTGAAATTTTGAAGTATTTATGTTTAATTGAGTAAAATTCATCCACTCATTTGTTATGAATTATGAATGTAGTACACGATCAATACAAGCCTTAAGCACATAACTAAAAACGAGAAAAAAATAAAATTAAAATTTTTATTGCGCATACATCCACATCTCAGGTTTTTATTGGTTTATAAAAATGAATAAGGTTTTCTATTTTATCGCGTTAATTTTATATATATATATATATATATATATATATATATATATATATATAACAATAGGAAATCAACCTTCAAACAATAATAAATAAAGGACAAAAAATAATTTTGAGAACTATTTATCCTAAAAACGTTTTCAAAAAATCAGCGCAACAAAGTAAAAAATCCCCTTAATGTTTAACTTTCTAACCATGTTCAGATTTTTTTGATCCGAACGCTTTTAAAAAATTCTCTTCATATTAGAATATTATTAATAAAAAGTTTTGTGATTTTTCTGAATATCTACAATATTTTGATACATTTTAGTGAATAAAGTAATTTATACTATGCAAAAATACAACAATACTCTAATACCACAATAATTCCCCGAAAATGTTCAAGTCGAAGGAAACCCGAACACGGTTAGAAGATTAATTAGATATAAATTTAAATAAGATATGTTTCTAGAAATATAATTTTAAACTATGAATATACGACGTTTCAAGTATTTTGTGTTACTTCTAGATTGGCGATCAGATAATCGAGATAAATGGTATTAATACCAAAAACATGACACATACAGAAGCGATTGAGATTATACGTAACGGTGGACCATCTGTTCGTCTGTTAGTGCGACGTGGCTGCCAGATGCCTTCAGTGGTAGGTGCTCCTCCACATCTCTACGATATGAACATATAGAGAATTAACCTTTTGATAATAACATATATTAATCTTAACTTCATGACATTTTCTCCTACTTTTGACGATACTAATGCTAACATTAGCACTGTATAGAATCTCTTTGAGATCTGGAAAACAAAGCTTTTCAGGGTACATAACATTAGGTATTATGCTAAGTGAAGAAGATGAAAGACAATACAAGAAAAAAAGAATCTCAAATAGATGATTACGTAATAATTCGCTATTACGATGACGGTAATGTTTCATATAGAAAAATTATTGTGTTGTATTGCACAATTCTTTACAATCTTATGCGATTCTAAAACAACAGGGATAAAAAAGATGAATTATTTATAAAAATTGTATACGTATGCAATTCATTTTTGTAGCTACATTACGTGATTCTTCCTTTTTACATTTATACACATCTAATATGAATGATTTAAACTATGTGTACTGTAAATTTGTCGTTATTATGAATGTTTATATCTGCCTTTAAAAGTAGCACCGAACTAAATTTGAACACCAAATGTGATCAATTTGCGATAACGAACGTTAATGCACAGTGATGACAAAAAGTTTCTATCGTAATTATTATGCTTATAGGCGTATTAAAAAGTATTCTCTAAATAGAGAGAACGGATATTCGAAAGGGAACACACAGATGACTTTTTTTCTTGCAGCTATCATTACGCAGCTTGCGAAGGTTTTAATATAAGGACAATTGTACTTGCCCATCCTAACAAAAATTAGGCTGATGCTAACCTAGTTTCTCTTAATTGGTCTAATCAACAGAATAAAACGTAATTTCATCCTAACACGTGTGATAGCTTTGAAAGTATATGTGCCTTGTTGCGCGTGTTCCGTATTTAATGAGATTATTAAGTAAAATACAGCCGCAGCCTTCAAAAGTGGATTGTAAACTTGCATTGAAATTCATTGTAGAGTAATCTCACAATCGACCAAATAAGTATTCGACCGAACCACGAGGGCACCCCGTGCAGGCATTTATCGAAATTACCCGAGAAGGGTGTGCCCGTGCCCCGCAAAAAACGTCAAAAAGTTCGATTTTCCATTTCATTGAACTGCTGCTCATCCAAAAACAGATACTTATAGCTACTTGTATTGTAGGCTAATATTTCGTAAGATCGCGAGATTCGTTTTTTTAGAGAACAATTTTTACGGCATTTATGAGATGCGTTTGAGCGAAAACCTCTCATTTTTACTACTTTTTTCTCTTTTTAAAGAATGCAATCTGTTAATTTATACAAATGCGAATAGTGTAAATTACAAATGACTTGTATTAGCATATGTGAAAATTCATATATAGGAAATGTAGCGCAATATATTGCGTCAAAAGCATAAAGTTACAGACGCTATCTATTTGCTGACGCAAGCAGCATCGATACACATAGAGAATCTCAGAATTCGATATCTGATATCACATAGAAATGACACAAACAGCTGTATGTCCATACACGCTGTAAGGTGATATTGTAGACTGGCGATATTATAATAATATAAATTTATTACTCGTCTGCTCTTCTCGATAACGTTTCAAAGTTGTAGACTTTTAAAATTTAGGCTTTTATCATATATAGACACCACTTTGTGAATCTTTTTTAGATAGCGACATAATTGTGGCCTTGATAAAGTGTTACGCCTTTTGAAAAAGCACATGGAAAGACCTCGCGTGAGAGAAATTTTGTCTAATTGTTCTCATAACGCGCGACTCTATTTCGGATTATTACAGGATGTTTACTACTCGGAAAAACCAGGAAGACCTGGAATTTTCAAGGAATTTTTTATTCTTAAAAATCATGAATTTTTATTCGATTTTTTTGTACACTTTTATTGCTTCAGTAAAATTTTGGGAATTTTGTTTTTATTTTAAAATAAAATTCTCTTTTACTGTCAAAATTGTTTTTAATAAACATGGCATATACATCTGCGTGCATTCTTGTATTACATAAATTTTTATAAAACAAATTAGCGACACTAAAAAACAATATATCGTTCTACATTGGTGTTGTGTTTAATCATCACGAAATCCATTGCTGACAGATTGTTGTATACTATATTTATTTTATATTATTTCTTTTTAATACTTTTTTAAATTTAAAGTTCAAAATTTAAATGTCCTTTCTTTGCGATTGTTGATGTTCAAGGTACATTAAAAAGGTCATAAAAAGTTAATTTATTTCAAAGTCGAATTAAAAAATTCTCTGGTCTTACTTGAAATTTTAAATAAATTTTAGGTAAGACTGGAGAATGTTTTAATGTAGCTTTGAAATAAATTCCTGGAAAGTCCAGGAATTCTCAGGGAATTCTTTTACAAAATTTGAGTAAACATCTTGTATTATCAAAACTTGAAAATTTTGTCAATGTCTCTGCGCCCCCTTTTTTCCTAAGTATTTATTATCACTTATATGAAATATATATGTATGTCAATAATTATATATAAAATTAAGGACTCGTACAACCAAAGAAGTAAATGCACCTATCAACCATTTTGTTCTGAGATTGAATGTGGTGGAAGATCGATATGATAGAATCTATTATTGTAATAAAAAATTAATCTCTGTTTTACGGGCGACAACTCTCATGCCCGCGACTAGCACAATGTATCTATCGACGAATCATGCGTAGTAAAATTATGGTGGAGAACGAATTTGATAGAAAATTTTCTTCTTCACTCTTTTCTCAATGTTTATGAAAGTTGCATGTTTGAAAGAGTAACGTATATATTTTTTTACCTGTAAAATAGTGAGATGGCAGATGTTGTTCGGCACGATGTATTAATAAGAAAAATGGCAAAAAAGGAAAAGATAGATTGTATTTTTAGATCTCAGGATTGATGTGTAAGAAAGAAAAAAAATATAAAATGCATATATACATATATATATATATATGTGTGTAATGTATATGTATGTATGTATATATGTGTATCTATAAACAATACATGTAATATACATTATACATACATACATAAACATGTTTTTTTATATACAATATGTTCAGCAGCAGATGAAAGAAAATTTAAGGAAAATCTAAATAATAAAATAAAATAAAAATTAAGAATAACAAAATTACGATTAAGGCTTTGTTTTTTAATTATAAATGTTTATAATTATAATATGTTTATAATATCATGAGCTTTAAACATTTTTGTAAATATTTAAATATTCCGAATTATAAATTTAAGAATAATAAAATTTCGGATGGAGACTTCGGTTTTTTACTTATGTCTAAATATTGATGTGTTTAGATACTTTACGCGCGCGCGTAAACATTAAATTTATAATTTAAGGAAAATGAAACCCTTAATTGTAATTTTGTTATTCTTGATTTTCGTCTTATTTTATTGAGAACTTACTCGTTAAATTTAATTCTTCTTCCTGTTATTGAACAGACTGTATATGATATATATGTTTTACTTATTACATGTACATGCTTAACGAACAATTCGTATAAGCGATAAGTAGCAGCAAACGGAAGCATTTAATCGGATCACACAGTATCCATTTTATAATCATCGCGTTTATTTTTTATAATTATATATATATAAAAAATTTGTATATTGTATAGGATATATTGTAAGTTTAGCATAAATGTATATACTTGTTTTTGAAGACTAAAGGATAATGTTGATAATTTATAAGGTTTGCTATCGTAAGAAGCAATAATCGCGTCAATCGTTCGTATCATCGACTCGAGAAATCCACTCGTCGATAATTTCGAGTCTTTACTACTCGTTCTGCCTTTTCTCTTGCCAAAGCTCCAGTTACATCGCATTTTTTTTTTTTTTTAACGCGACTGTCTCGAGGCAATTGTGGCGAGTGATTTAGAGAATTACTAGTTCGAGAAAAAAATATCGGAACGTTTCGTCGTTTTCACGAACGTTCATTGCGTCTCGAGTAGTAAAGACAGCACGGATCACCATTAAATTCTTCATCGCACGCACGAAAAGTATTTTGTATTCGATATTGATATACACCAATTTAGCTGGATCAAACAGTTATTTTATATGAGCTTCATATATTTATTGTAATTCAAATGTAAACCGAATTCTGTATATGTCCGTTACAACTTAATTAATCGTCGTTGAATAATCCGAGGTAAAGAAACTGATATTGTTGCTAAGGATAGAATGTACTACCGATATATATTGTTGTTGAGATATACTGAGATAATAAATACTGCATTTAAAAAAAATTTCAAAGAAACATGATTTTATATTCTTATAAATCTTGTATCCTCCTCTTTTCTCTTCCTTTTTACTCAGAATTAAATTAAGAGCTAAATAGATACTTTACATTTACAACAAAAGAAAGTATGATACAAAATACAGCTATAACTGCAGAATAATCCTGTGAGGTATCGTCAATAGACAATTCTACGAATGTCAAGTATTGAGTTATCACATTAATCAGTTATTTATTATCGATATAAAGATATAAATAAATAGAGATGTACAGATAATTGAAAACATGAAACTGATGACAATCATTGACACACGCTGAGATTTCGAAAAAGTTTTTATTTTTTTGGAAACAGAAAACACACCTTTTTGATAAATAATATCAAGTATTATACATTTTATTTGATTTAAGATTAACTAATTTTGTTGTGATTTTATTTCAGACAAAGCTTAATTATTTATTTTAATCTTCAGTTTTATTATATTCACTTTTTATTATTAAAAAACCGAAACTTATATTATATAATGTGTTTAAGCTTTTTATATTTTTAAATTATTTAATAGTTGTAAAAAAATGTAGAGAAGAAGGGATTATGGATCTCTATTTACATTTTGTATAATAACTTTATAAGTAATCAATATTTTAAATTGAACTTAACTGTTATATTTATCAATGTGCTGTTCAATCGATTCTATATTCGAAGTTATGAAATATTTATTACTTAGAATGCTATTTATAAAAATGTGTCGACACTGCATAATGGAAGAAAAAGAGAGATAATAATATGGCCCCTCTGCTAATATAGACTCGATTCTTAAAAAATGATTCTACAAAATATCATATAACACTTTGCAACAGAAATGTTTTTAAAATCTAGTGATATGAAATGTTGCCATAGGAATGTTTTTAAAATTTATCATAGAGTGAATTTTTAAATGTTTAAATTAGGCAAATTTTCTACTCAAATATTAAATTTAAGTACTTAGAAATAATATTTAAATTTATTATATACAGAGGCTTACATACGATTAGCAATATTTCAGAAAAATTTTTGATTTTTTTTTTTTTTTAGTAACCCTTCAATTTTTCTACTAGGTTTCAAATACAAGAAATTTCGCGATTTTAGCGACATTAAAAAAATGGTGCAGACATATTTCGTATTATGAAATATTTTATTTCTTCAGTTGAAATATTTCTGAGACATCTCTAAAAAATTTCAGTGCAGTGTAGGAGGAGCCAAACAGTTTTTTTATTTTTAATTATGCGACAGACTATAAACGGAAGAAATCATCTCTCTCTAAAAAATGTGGATAGTGAAGACTTATTGGCAATAAGTAACATCATATTTTATCACTTATATATTGTGTAACAATTGAAACTCGAGCATTTGTCACCAATAATGCAATTAGACGAATGGAGTCATTTTTTTGCTTAAGTGAATCATATTTTTAGTCTTTATTTCGATATACAAAATAAGTGAAAAATTATTGTGATCATGATATAAAAATTCAGAACAGATCCATATTGAAGATGGGTGAACGCTCTATATAAAGGAAATCATGTTTTCTTCATGCGAACGATTGCAAGATTTATTTTATGACGAGCTTCCTGACAAAAGAAACAACAAAACGAAACTGACAAAGGAGGTCAACGAGAAGATCAAAGATGAGCAAGAAAGATGACGAGAGAGATGTCAATAAACGTTTAATTCATATTCAAATTTGTTTGTATATATGAACAGTTTACCTAATGCACTGAAATTGATCATGCGTAAAATCTTACAGCTTGAAAAGGATCCGCGTGTTACAATAAGTTAGAAAATGCTTTGCTTTTCGCAATTAGAAATGCGGTAAAAAACTTTTTATTACTATAATTCAAAAAGTGGTGAAAAGCAAACATATTTTACGCATTTTTGTAAAAAAATGCAGTACAATTCTTATAAAGTATGCACAGCAATATACACAGTAATTTTTATAAAAAATGTGCATAATGTATTAAACATTTTTTTTCTTTAAAACCACTTATAAATAAACATTTTAAAAATAAAATATTGATTTTTTTGTTTTTGATACTTTTTTTCACTTTTCATTATCTTTTTTCTATTAAAGTAGACAAAAAATAAAAAAAAACGTCTTTTCTTGTATCTCCAAAACTAGATCTAATGAAAACATTTTAAGATCCGTAACCCAGCAGAGACACAGAAGCACAAGCCTGGAGTCCAGGACAAAGGGAGATTGTAAAATGGAACTGATATAAAAATAATCAAAAATAATATTTTCGAATTTTAAATTTTGTCACTGTACTCGTAAGTTTGAAGTCTCTCCGAATTAATGCATAACATTAAAATTGCAACTCCACTTTATATTTTACAGGCGTTTTATGACTTTGGATTCATTAAATCATCAACCGAATATCAATATTACTTTCCGAATATTTCTCCCGTTTCAACCGCTTCGCATAAAAAAAATTTTATCAAATTAAAATTAAGAATTATTTAAAATTGACTGTCAGATAAGAACGACTATCCGATCATTTTATAATATCGTTAATGATATTATAAATAAATTATTATATTATAATATAAATATATTAATTATGATATAATAAATAAATTTGCTGAAATAAAAGCTAAAAAAATGCAATTAAAATAATTATTTTTACAATTAAAAACAATCTAGTTCAAACCTAGTACAGGCAATAATTATTTTTATTTATATTAATACATGTGAATATTTTTTATTTTTGCGCCCATAAAATTTTTATTTCAATTTTTATTATTTATTATTATTATTTGTGATTAGTTATAAATTACAATTTAAGCGCAATTATTATGTTTTATTTTCCCTTCCCAAAAACAAGGAACTCGCAAAAACAAAACTTTGCCCAGGACACATGAAAAGCTTATAATTATTATATTACGACTCTGTGTTATATGATTCGAGTTCGAAAAATACTTCAAAACAGTTATACTCTTTCATAAAACATAACTGTTAACTAATGTAATTAAAGTTAAATTGTTAACTAGTATAATTAAAGTAATTAATCCCTTCTCTCTCTCTCTCAAAAAAAAAAATTCAAAATATATTTAAGAAAACGCGTCCGCATTCCTTTGACAGGTCGCCTTTTAAATATGGCGCCGTTGTGAAGCAGGCAAGCTTTTCCATTTTCGCAAAGCAATCATTAGCGATCGTCCATTTACGCTTGTCGGTCAAACTGGTTAGCCTACAGCCCCGCTGAACGTTTCCGCATTCCAAAGCGACGTACTTTCCGAGGACGTGTAAAAGGTGGAAAAGGTTATCGATCCTTATCGGCACTATTCATTCAAGCTCGACGATTTCCTGAAATCCGCCCGTCCGATCATTCCGATTAATCGCGATCGCGCTCGGGGAGGGCCAATTACGGGCCTTGCTACGCAAGTTGATTGGCAAGCACGCCTATCAGCGTCAATCCGCGGCACTCACTTTTCTCGAAACCTTATAGGCGCCCACGTCATCACCGATCACCGATCGGTTCCGCGTAAACTTGAAATCTGCTGAGCGATTTCTCTTCACACGGATCCCAGCAAAATTAATCACGAGCTCGCTACGCACATGCAAACGTAGTTTCCAGATGTATAACAACCTGACGTCATTTTGACGTCAATCTCTGGAAACTTTTGTCTGGTTTCTTTCATATTTGTTTAATGAATAATTCTGAAAAAATATTTTTAATTTTCTCAATTTTTTTTCCAGAAATTTTAGAATAAGAAATCTTTGAATATATCAGAATTTATATATATAAAGATTTCTAGAAAAGATGTCTGGGATTAATAAAAAATTTCCAGAATAGAGACTTTTTCGTATTTTTCCATAATTGCTCTGAAAAAAGTTCCTTTTCCGTTATAATTAGATCGAACGAGCAGTACGTGGTATCGCCAATAAATAGCCAATAAATGAGTTCTATTTCTCGCAATTAAAAAATCGCGCTGAATAAAAAATAAAGTTGCAGGGTTACATTACTCAACTGTTTTAGATCGGTACCTCTGACATTTCACTTTGACTATTCTTTTTATCGTAAAAGTACACTATTATTCTCTCAAACACGTTTTAGTTTGTGATTAATTTTTCGGATTGTTTTTTTCAATTCAATTTTTGTCGAACCGTAGACAAATAAAAAATTCGTTTTATTTTTCAATATGAGTTCTATCATCGAACTCCGAGGCGGCAACTTAAATGGAGTGTGTTGAGTGTGACATTTGAATTAATCTGAGTATGGAATTTCCACACTCAAATTTGACCAATTAATTTTTCTAAATTGGTTTGTTATAAAGTTTTTACTTTGTCGCGTGCATTAGATAAAAAAATTTGGCAGAGCATCAATTCAAGAAAAAAAAACAAGTTACCTGAAAAGTAAAGAAATTTGAGTATAATTGAGAATAATTTATGTCAGTTTTTCGGGCTGCTCCCCTTCTCCCTTCCCGGCTAACTGATAGCGAACTCGAAATTCTGATAAGTTACTGTTCCTAAAACCAATTCAGCGCAAAAAGCTCGAAATATCAACGACGTATTTGGCGAGGATATGATTAATAAACGCACAGTACATCGATGAAAAGTTCTGTTCTGGCAATTTTAATATTGAAAATGAGCCACGTGGATGATGGATAATAAGTTGAAAGTTTCAGTAGAAACGATCCATCTCAAACTATGTGTCAATTAGTAGCGAGGTTTGACGTTATTACTTTTCCAACAATAATTCATCAGTTGAAACAACTCGGCAAGATAAGAAAGTTGAATAGATGAGCTTAATGAAGGTGAGCCTCCAAAATTGAGTTTCCAAATCAAAGTGAATAAGTATTTTTGACACAACACAGTGTATTAAATACTATGTATATTATATATAAATATCTTTGTAGTCTGTCTAATAGTTCAAATTCGTCTAAATATTCTTATTATTAGTATCTAAAATACTTACCCAGTATTTTAGATACTGATTGAGAATGGATCTAAATAAATATGAAAATTCCAATTTTTTCAAATTACTTTTAAAAAATGTTCCAATTTGTTCGTAAAATCTGAGAAATGTTTTAAACATGTTACAAAGTTTATATAAAATTTATTATGAAATTTATACAGAAATTCTGAAAAAAGTTTGAAAAATTATTTAAAAAAATTGTTACCAAAGAAAAATTTTCACCAGGGAAATGTAAAAAATATTACTTTGACGTCAGAATGACAACAAATAATATCAACTTGTCTGAATCATTACTGATTTTGAAGTGAATAAATATGCTTACTTGTATTTTAGATACTAAGTTGATTTGGAAAAATATGAAAAGTATTTAAATTTTTTCAAATTATTTCTGAAATGTGTCTTAATTTATTAAAAAAAAATTAAATAAATATAATTAAATACAATATAAAATCATGCGAGAAAAGTGTGATAAATGATAAAAAAAATACATCTAGTTTATCAGTGATGACTAAATTTTAACTTAATCAATGACTCATTTATACGATAATACTTATATTATTTTATTGAACAGAATAAAATTACATTTTAAGAATTTTTTAATTGCATTCCTAATCCAAAGTTCTAAAAACCAAAACTTTTTAAGAATTATTGGAAAAGTTCTAAAAACTTGAAACTGCGACGAAAAATAACTGTTGCGTCAATAAAGCATCGATCATCATTAGCGTACAACGTGTTGGTTGTTCATTGTTTGTTTTGTTAATTATCTGCTCTTTATTGGAAAAATATTGTCGAAAATTTGATACTTCCATAGATATATAATAATGACAAAAGTACACACTACTAGGAAACACAGTCTTCTAATTCCCAAAGGACTCAGTTCTTGACCTCACAACCTTTTCCAATGTTTCGTTCGAAGGAAACAGCATTGATGACGCGTGTCTTGAATTTTATTTAATTTTATTCCGGCTAGGGTGATAATTTTCGCAATAAATTCTTTGAAATGTTTTACACAAAATTTCTTATTATTGTCGTCTTATTAAATTGTTTATCGAGTTAATTCACAATATTATTCCAGTTTCAGTTTAGAGAACTGCGTTTTAAATCAAAATGACTAGCGCGCAGTTTACCTATAGCATTTAAAATGTATATAAAATTCATACAGAAAATATTAGGCACTAAAATCTGCTTTAATAATAAAAAATTTCTTTCTTTCCTATTTATGTCATTTATATCGAGTCTAATTTTACTTATTATTGTATAATTTTAGTATTTATTACACTTATATTCTTTTGAAAGCATACAATTATATTCTTTTTTACAATTATATTCTTTTGAAAAGTCGATCATCATACATTTCTGATAAATAAAAGCTATTATCTATGAAAGTTGATTTTTGTTTCTTTTATTTCAATCTTATTGTACTATGTATTTCACAATCCAACAATATTCGAAATCATCCGAAAATATTTGAAACAATTGCTTTCGATTGCAAGCATTTTCGATTAAGAATTCTGATCAATTTTAAATGAAAATTAACTAAGATAATAATTATTAAAGATTAATTAAGTTTATTAATACTCAATCTGCATTAATTTTTGGTTGCTCAGCATATGTGATAAAAATTAAAAGACAATAATAAAAAATTAAAGTAACAACAAAATTTATATATAATTATAAATTTTTTAAGCAACTCTGTCGTTTAGATTAATCATCGAAGACTCGTCATTAGTTTTAAAGCTCTAAGCAATAGTAATTATATTTGATTACTATACGCATTCAGTCATATACGCAGAGCTGTAACTAAGTTTCTATATGCCCTAAGCAAAGTTTTATTTTTGAGAGTTCCTTCGTTTTTCTAAGAATAAAAATAAAAAGTATGCTGTAATAATTATTTACAGCCAATTTAAACAATACGAAAAAAATTATAATTCGCACTACTAAAGAATATAAATAAAAAAAATTATTTTAAATGCACATTTGCTTTCATTTCGGCAAATTTATCGATTATATCATAATATATCTCTTTAACTAATATTATATTAAATTAAAATTATAGAGAGATTGGATAATTGTTCTTGTCCGATAGTCGATCTTTAATAAATCTTAATTTTAATTTGTTGAAATTTTTCTCATACGAAGCAATAGAAAATAGTGAGATATATTTGCAGAACAATATTGATATTCGGCAGATATAACTAGTGTT
Organism: Solenopsis invicta; assembly: GCF_016802725.1. NCBI lineage: Eukaryota > Metazoa > Arthropoda > Insecta > Hymenoptera > Formicidae > Solenopsis > Solenopsis invicta. The sequence continues at coordinate 14,801,183 of NC_052670.1, read as the reverse complement.
GTGTTTAGATAAATGAAAGATAAAGATAAAATAAATTACATTAAATGTATCTTAAAGAAGATAAAGATTATTTTAATTTATCTAGATAAAATATAAAATTTTATGTAATTTTATCTTTTTAATTTTATATAATATTGCTATTGAATAAAATAATTTAAGATATGAGAATATGTTTACCTCTTTATTTATTGAAAACAAAAATCAAGCAATTTAATCCGATAAAAAATTTCTCTTGGATTTGAATCAATACGCAAATAAAAATCAAAATTGAAAAATAGAAAGAATACATAATTGACTTTCTTATAAAAATGTTATAGTTTTGGAGCCATTTTTATATTTTCCTGCTATGCAATATTAATGATTTAATCTATAATCTGAACTTTGAACTTGTTGCCAATATTAAAAATTTATAGTCATGTAGTGTTATAGACACTTATATTATAGATTTTCAATATTGGCAGTAAATTTTAAAATGCAACCCGTTATCACTTTGAATAATTCTCCTATTAGAATAAAAGTTAACTGGAGGCTAAGAATACTTTATTTTCGTTATTATTTATCTTGATCTTAGGTAATTTGAAAAAATTAACACTTCTCTTATCTATGATAAAGATGAAGATAATACCCAGCAAACAAAAATGAAAATTTAAATAAATTAAAAATTGTAATTTGTTGTAATTTATCGAATTTGCAATAATATAGTAAAGATATGACTCCATCCGAATTTAAAATGGTAAATAGCACATTTTGTATTTCAGTTTATTTGAGTCCATTTAAATCCAAAAATACTTTGACACTCTAAAGCGCAAATTTGGTTAAATTAGAATAAACTACAATTTTCAATTCATTTAAATTTATTTTCCTTTGTTGAAATACGCATTATAATAATTTAGATAAAGACAAAATAAAGCTATTTCTTTATCCAGACGATTATCTAAATTATTTTATATGGTTAACAGAAAACACTAGATGTGACTCAATTCAAAGTTAAGAAAAGCCTGTAAAATACCGAACATCTCAGTGAAAATTAAAAATTGCAATTTATTTTAATTTATCCGAGTTTGTGTTTTGGAGTCTAGGAGTATTTTTTAATTCAAATGGATTGAAATACGAAATGCTCTATTTATTATCTTGAATCCGGATGGATTCTCCAATATAGTACATTTAGATTCAAATGAATTGAAATACAAAGCGAGCTATTCATCAAATTGAATTCGGATAGATATTAAATCCATTTAACTAAAAAATAATATAATATAAATATTCATATCCGTATATGTTATTTCTGAATTTAACCTAACCTAACCTAACTGGATTCGAAAAATCTGAGGTGCAAATTCGAAAACGTCAAAACGAATTCATTTCTATCGACTTCAATTCGTTTTCGTTTGCTAAGAAAGTTGCAGTTTTATGCCCTTTTGCACGCAATGTAGATTAACTTTGATCTTAGATCAGCTTACTCTTTTTTCAATTCTTAGAACTAAAGAAAGATAAAGACTAAGTTAAACTGAGATAAAAGTTAATCTGCGTTAGTGGAAATAGGCATTAATGTTTTGTATTTGTATGGACTATGGAGGCTTCAAACTGAAGAGCATGGTAGTAAAATTGAAAATTTAAAAACATATATTTAACAACCTTTTTGGTTAACCCTGGATCCGCGCACCTATCGCCCCCGCCTAGTTACGACTTTGCGCACACATCGCATTTCATCTCGCAACGGGATAATTTCGAAAGGTAATGACCCAGGGTAGCATGTTGACAATACGTTACGACGTCACGAAATGTCGTCGCAGCATGGTCTCAATCGTTTTGGAAAGAGGATTTTCCGCGCGATCTCTCGAAGCCACGGAAGGATCGCCGCGATCCCCCGGTCGATACAGCGTTTCGAGAAGCGACGGCGCGGCGGCGCCACCTAACCTCTACCGAGGCGCTCCGCGGTTCCGAGAAGCATCACGCTTGCTTGACGTCTCGACGTGTGACGTCAGTCGTTGATCGGCGCTCTAGCGGCACGGCGTACGGCACATACGTGATCGCGAAAACTCGCGCGGTGCGAACGGTGTGGTGCGTCACGGTGGTCCGGGTTCTCTGCAGTGGCGGGTGTGTTCACGTTGTACCGAGGAAGCCGGAAGAGGCACGCGAGAGAAGGCACTGGAAGTGGCAAGCTCGCTGAAGGTCCCGTGGATGAACGACGAGCGGAACGGAAGGTCCCGCGTGAGAATCCCGGAGGCTCGCGACGAGGGTCGGAGGCGCGCAAAGTGATCCCGACGCGGCCGCCCCGGCGCGCGCGCGGTGCGAGGGCAGGGGCGGCAGGGTTGCGGTGAAGGAGGAGGAGGTGGTGGAGGAGGAGAAGGAGGCGCGATCCTCCGTCCCGATACGACGCCATCTTCGCATTGTGCGGTCGCCGTCGTCGCGAGCGAAGCGAACGCCGCGCCGTCGTCAGGTTGACGGCACTGCCGCCGATTGATCGCGCATACGCATACACACGCGAGTGAGGGTGCGCGCGCGCGCGCGCGCTTGTTGTTTTTATCCGGAATACGCGCGTCGGGAGGACACGGACCCCCTCCCCCTCGCCTGCCCTTGGCCACTCTCGCCGAATGTAAACAGCAGATTTGAGTTGATTCTCCGTCGCGCCGGATATCATCCGATGCGCCGCGACATGGGCCGGATCGGGCCGCGGAGCTCTCGCGTCTCCGAATCGCGCCGGAGTTGAGCTGAGCTAAGCGAAGTGAAGTTGCCGTCGTAGCCACCGCCGCCACCGTCATCATCGTCGTCGTAGCCGCGCGTGTCGGTGTGCGCCGCGTTCCTCGACCCGGGTCGCGGCCGCCGCGCAGTGGTGTGCGTGTGGGATTACCGTGAAGTGGGAACGGCAGCAGGGCCGACCGTCGTTGCTCCGGGCTCGCCCCGTTGCGTGTACTTGGCATCTCTCTCTCTCCTTCACTCGCGTCTTCCTTCTCTCCTCCGCTCGCTCTCCGTCTCCTCCGTCTCCCTCCCTCCCGCGCGCGGTCGCCTAGGATATTGCCGATACCTGAGACGGGTTCGCGTGCGCGAACCGCGTACGGTTCTACGTCGACTTGCAATGAGAGATCTCGGCAGGAAACTCGCGGACGGAGCTGCATCCAGGGTGAGTAATTAATCTCTTTCTCTCTTTGTCTCTCGTTCTTGCTCGCTCGCGCAGTTACCGAGGGACGGAGAACAGGACGAAGTTCGCCGACGATCGACGACGTCTCCGTCCTGTTTACTCTCCGGCCGTCGCGCCCGCGCCCGCGGCTTCTTGGTTCCTTCTTCAAGCGTCGCGTTTTAACGCGAACGTATAACCGTCTCTTCCGAGACCTGCGAGAACGCGTGCACGCGGCGGCGAGCGGCGTTCGGCCTCTCTTTGCGTTCGCTTCTGTCCATTGACTTTGTACGCGCGTTGTTTCGTTCCGTCGCGTCTCCTCGCGTCGCACGCTCGCGCGCCGTCCCATTACGTTTCTGTTTTTATAGCTGAACTAATGTACGCTCTACTGTGAAGTACCGTGAAGTATACTCTCCGCGCGGAGAGAATTTTCTCATAAAATTTACCCTGAAAATCGCGCGCTAGTCGCTAGGACAGCGTCGCGCTTCGGAAAACTTTGCGCAAACCTTCTCTGATTTGTTAACCCATTCGCAGCATTCAATACTCAAAAATGAGATTTTCGTTCCACCAGTGTGCGAGAAAATGTTTCTTACATTTTCGTAACGATTTTAGTATTGAAGTTGTTGTAGTCGTTAAATCTGAATGTGACAGAATTTCAAAATACAAAATGACGGATTTAATATGGCGAATTAACATTTGAAACAATAATTATAAATTCTTTTAAAAAGGATTATCTTAAGATTTTTTAAGATCGCTGAATTGTGGATACGATATCAGAATTTCAAAATCCAAAATGACGGATTTCTAAAACTGATACTGAAAGAAGGGTCGAAATTGATATCTTGAGTCCTCAGGTCGTTTTCATAATACATAGTTAATCAAAAAGTTAGGTTAATTATAATTAAAAAATTAATTAATGCATACTTTTGCCAGCTTGTGATTAAACAAATTAAAAGTTAATGTATGTACACATAATCTTTGGTTTTTTTAACCTATACACTTGTGAAAGAATGTATATTAGTTAATTTTCAAGTTACAGTTAACTTAACATTTTCGTTACTGTACACTGAAAAAGGAGTTTGATAATGGCTATCAAATATATGAAATAATGTCAATTAAATATTTGATTAATGTAACCAAAAATAATTTTATTTTTCTAAATATTTTGTAAATATTACCAAATTTAATTATATTTACTAAATATAAAAAAAAATAAAATTATTTTTGATTATATTATCCAATTTAATCGGCATTATTTTCTTCAACATTTAATAGCCATTACCAAACTTTTTTTCAATGTATATTGCGAAAAAAATTTTATGTCATAATATCAAAAGTTAAGTTTATGTATCTAGTTCCAAGTTAAAATAACAATTATAAGATAAAAATTCAGCGTACAGAGTATTTAATGCAAATCCAAAAAGATATGTATAAAATACATCAAGCTGATAATAAAAATCATTTTGCGAAAAATCACATAAAATTTAATTTGGAATAATGAACAAAAATCTGATATATTTTGATTCAGCAACTCCTTAGCAATTTTATTTATTTATAAAGATTTAATAATTTTTCTAAATTTTAATCCGTCATTTTGAATTATGAATTTTGATATATTCGAATTCAGTGATCTCAAAAATTGTAAGACATCAAGTTTCGTACAAATCGCAAAAGGGAAAATTGATTTTTTTTTAGGTGTGTATGTGTTACATTACACATTAGTGACATGTCTTTTCTGTGCACATATGCTACATAAACGTGTTACATATACTGTGAAGGAGTTATTATTTATTACACGTATTTTATATTTTGATACTGAAAAATATAAAATATGTTTATTTTTACTAATTTTATATTAAAATTTCAATGATTTGGAAATATGCTGAATGTCTATAATTTTTCATTATTTTAAACAGAATGAGTGTTAAGTTGATGCAATATCTTACACGAACTATGCAACAAGATAAATTGATCTGTTTATACTACGAATAGACAAAATATAATATTTATTGATGGCGTAGCATCCTGACAGAAAAAGATGGTTGCGATTATCATAATTTGACTATAATTCATAGCCATTTTCGTTGCCACATATATATTTATAGTTTTACCATGCAAATTACAGTTTTTAGTTATTATTACCATGTCAATGGTAAACAAATATTGTAAAAATAATTGTATTTATTGTAATTGTGATTCCATTTATTATATAAAAATGTTTATATCAAAAGACGCAGTAGCGGCGCGCACCAACTATATTTTTTTCATATTTTTACCATCCATATTTTATATTTTAATATTTATAAAATTATCATAATTTACAGTAAAGTCTTTTCATAGTTGATAAAACTAAAAGCATAAAATTATTATTACTAATATTATAGTAGTAATAACTGTAAAACTGAAGCTCCTAATCATAATTACTGCATCATATAATTAAAGTCACAAATCACTTTTTTCTCAGAGCGTAAAAAAAGAGACTCGTGATTCAGAGATTCAGGGATTCGAATCTTATTAGGATAAACAATTTTTTTTAAAAGACGATGCTTATTATAAAATTAAATAATCTACTCATTATGTATATACATGATATAAACTAAGTTTTACGTGTCATCTATGTCAATATTAATGTATGAATTATATGAAATTAAAAAATAATGAAAAGTATTCCGTTCTATAATTTTTAATATTGTATATTTTTATTTTAGCAATTAAATATATTAATCTTATAATTTAATTACTTTTTCTATGTTATCCAATTTATAATAACTTACATTGTTTGCAATTTATATTGCTTTACATGAAAAAAATTGTATAAACGTAATTTAAACAATACGTAAATAATGTAGAGGTAATCTTGAAATATACTAACACAATCATGCATTGAATACATGGCATACAAAGATCAATTTTGTATATGATTATATATTATTATATAAGAAAATTTTATACCAAATTGTAAAAATTTTGTTTTACATTTTATGATACATTGCTGCATGATAAGGATTTTATTAAATCTTTGCATTATAAATTTTTATATCAGGTTGATGTTTTTGAAAGTTTGTACCCAAGGACTTTTCGAATCGCTAATTACAAATCAGAAGGCAAAATTTTTAAATTAAAAAATGGCCATTCTAATATGACGGTCTACTAATTCAGAAAAAATGGTAATTCCAATATGGCAATCTAATAATTCAGAATTTTTTAAATTTTTATGCAAATTAGTACGTGGAGTTATTTGTGGCATTGATTCTGACTCTGAAAATAAAGTTTTGAATTTCGAAAATCCAAGATGAGGAAACTAATATGACCAAAAGTAAAATAGTCTAATTTAGAACTTGTTTTTTGTGTTTATTTTTTGTTGTTGAACAATTTAATTGGTAGAATATGTTTTAAGATAAAGATATTTTCACAACACTGAATAATTATATTTAAATAACGCCATGTATTTCCCTTGATTCTACTGATTTCAATTATGTTATATACAGGGTGTCTGACAATTAATGATAAATCTTTCGTATGTGGATAGAATTGACCAAACTGAGTCGAAAAGTCCTGTACCACTTTGCGATCTGCGCAATAGTTAACGAGTTATAAATTAATAAAAATTTCAAATTAGTCCCGCCCATCGCCAAATCCAAGCGCACGATCGAGCCAAGCGTGCAGGGTGGGGAGTTTACTAGCGGCAAAATAAGGACACTACATAACGCTGCCCCACCATCATAGTCGTGATATTCTCTGTCATTCTTATCAAGTAAACTCCCCGCCCTGCGCGCTTTGCAACCTCGATCGAGCACTTGGATTGGGAGATGGGAGGGACTAATTCAGATATTTTAATAATTTATAACTCGTTAACTATTACGAAGATCGCAAAGTGGTACAGGACTTTTCGACTTAGTTTGGTCCATTCTATCTACATGTGAGAGATTTATCATTAATTGTCAGACACCCTGTATATCTTGGAATTTTCATGCGTGAATGTGTAATCCCGCGTTAAGCGCTAATTGTAAGTATATTTATTCCACCATCTTGATTTTAAATAATTTGAAAATTCTTACCTCAGATTTTGGATTCAGTGACCCAAAACCCCCAACATATTATTATAAGAGATATTTATTTGGATTTACAGTAGAAAGTATTGATTTTTTTATATTTTTCAGAAATTATTATTTTAAAGTAAAAGAACAACATAGTGACCAAATTTGCAAAATTTTGAAAAATGTGTCCTAAATTGTTTCAATATTGATTATAGTTTAGTAGAAAATGCTTTTTCTTTATAAAAAGTATAAATTTTGACTGTTTATAGCAATTGTGTAAATAAAAATTTACGATTGTTTAAAAAATAAAATTAATAGTTTCTTATATTGTTTATGTACTAGGAACTTTACGAAAATATAAAACCTGTAATTAAAGTCAAGAAATTCGTTAAAATAATTAAAAACTGAGCGATAAAGGTAAGACTCTGGGAATACCAGCGAAGAATTAAGCAACAAAATGTTTTATATGTTCAGAAATTCCTGCTTATTACTCACATTTGATAGGTTGCCAAGTTGTCCCAAGTTTATCATCACTCGCGTTAAATTTGTAACAAATTTTGTAGTAAAATATTACTAAAAATTCTTTTTGTGTGCAAAGTGAAATAGCTATAGCATCACTGCATCGATTAATAAATAAATTGAAACAGTCACTAAATAAATAAAAACAAAAATCAGTAAAAAAACAATGGCAATAATTTGATTTACTTTTAAATTTCAACAGCCTCTATTTTTTGGTTTGAAATAAAAACAATTTAATATATTTACATTTTCCAAATAAGAGTTGATATTTTAATCTGTATGAAAATTAGATTTAAAAAATGATTAATTAATTTGCAATTTGCAATTGAATCAGTTAACAAACAAGTAAAAACAAGAATATAATGACATATAATATAAAAATAATAATATAATGAATATATAACAATATATAATGAATAATATAACTTAATATAACATGACATTTTTAAGTAAAAAAATAATATTTTAATTAAATCTATGAAAATTAGATCTAAACAAGATTAATTAGATTGTAATTTACCATTTTGCAATTTTATTTTTAATTTTTTTAAATAGTTATTTAGTGGTAATATTATGTTCGATATTGTTCACTGACTGTGTAATAATTTTACGTTTGAAAAGGAACAACAAGAAGGGGAATTCTAGTGCAGCAATAAAAAATCTACTGTTTCGTAAAACGTTACGCATCCAAGGCATTCGCACCCTCGTTTTTTTTTTCCCCCGTCACGATAAAAGAATGCGTTGGTTTCCCAAGTGCTAAGATAAAATGCGTGCCGAGAGACCAGATCTGATGATAGAGATTGTTTTCTCGCGAGTACGGATTGTACATTTATTGTTTAGCTAGACGGGACGGAGTTTTTCCGACCGAGGGATGTGGATCTTTTCCTAGTGGATATCCGCATGAGCAGTCGTAGACTATACGTGGTCGAGTCCCTTCCCTTTCTTCCCCGAGGTTCACGTGTACGCGTCCTCTTACGCTGTTGCGTTCGTGTGCGTGCCTCCATCGAGCGGGGTGCTCTCTATCTCTCTCTCTCCCCTTCTTTTTCTCTCTCTTTCTCTTTCGCGTTCCTCCTTCATTCGCTCGCTCGCTCGCACGCTTGTAAATCGAAATCCGAGGTGCTTTTCGAGCCGCGTGTTTGTCGCTCGTAAAAAGCCCCACCGAGCCCGAAGGCAGAAGCGGGATGGCATACTGCTGTTTGTCTCAAGCCTTCAGGTTCGCGAACCTAAACCGGCGAAGGCAATGTATATACGATCGGCAGGCAAGCAGGCAGGCAGGCAGGCAGACAAGCAGTCAGGCAGGCAAAAGCAGTAGACTTTTCGTCCCGTTTTGCAGTTTAACGTCTGTAAATTTATTCCTAATATAAATTGAGAAACAGCAGCGGTTTTCGGAATTCGCACGTTTCAAACCGTGCTTGTTTTCGCGATATTTTCCTCCTTTCTCTTCTCCATCAAAGTGCACTCTGTTCCGTTTCAGCGGGGAAACCCATAACAAAACTGTAAAAGGAGCACGTTTCTCCTTGGAAAAAAAAGAAGAACGTCAAAGCGCGTTTAACGTCAATACACTTGTGTAATAACATACGGAGAGTGTTACCCTCAAAGTCGTGAGACAACACGGACTTTGAAGAATTTCACTAAATAAAAAAAAATTTTAATAAATTTTAGTAAAACTTATTAAAATTCCTCGAGGGCTATGCCGGCTTCTATGATTTGAAGGATAAATTCTAACAAAATTCTCTCCTGTATATTGCAAAACATAGAAAACGTAAGGTACCTGAGCAGAATAAGGTCTTAACTTATTTTATTTCTTATAAACTTTATTTATGGAGATATTGAAATAAATTAAGTGAGACTAAAATGTTTATTTTAATCACTCATAAAAATAAAATTATCTTCTATATAGAACATTTGTAAATAAACAAAAAAATTTTTTATCTCTGACTCTTAGACCTTGTTAAATACTCGTGTTTCTAATAAGGCCCGAATCAATTAAAAATAAATTAAAAATAACAAAGCAACTAAACATTATCTTTCAAATCATTTTTAAAATTATCATTAATTATGCACAAAAACAAAATCTCTTTATTCTATTGTTATATATCACAATTATCTTTTATTTTGTTTGTATTTTAATTTTTTAACGTTTAGAAATTCTTAGCTATTTGAGTGCAATTTTAACTTCTCAAAAATTAGCAGCATTGAAAATCGTTATCTTGTTGCATCCCACACACATAACAAACAAATGACAATGGCCATAACAATAAACTTGGCCTTATTTAATAAATAAATTATTTATAAAAAAAGTGTACTTATTCCAAAAAATTGATATATTTGTTTTTTTATTGTTAGAAATTTGAATATTATTATAATATGTTGTAATAAACCATAAAATAATGTATGTTTAACAAATTTTGCAGCAAATTTTTGTAAAAACGGTTGTTCACTAATTTTGGCACAAGCTTTTGTTGAACCAAATAAATGTGTTGCTGTTGGTTTTAATTCTCTAGCTTCTTTATCTACTTCCTGTGACACCTTTCAAACAGATATTCTAAACATAAGTGCATTTTTAAGTGATTTTAAAGCTGGATCTTATTTAGTCCTGGGTCTTATTTGATTCTAGTATCTTATACAAAATATTTAAAAAAGATATGTGAGATGTACAGCAGGTTATTCCTAAATTTTCCGTACAAATTTCAACAGTGTGTTCTATGAGCTGAAACAAGAAAAAAATATTATACGTATAAACATAAAGCTTCAAATACTTGATTAAAAAAGTTAAAGCAAAAGTGTGAAATCACTGTTGCGTCAATAATTCTTTTTGTCTTATCAGTTCATTTTTTGACGCGACTTTTGTCCGATAAATTTAGTGTTTACTATTTGGGACAATGCAGTACGAGATAAACATCAAGTGAGATTATAAGTGATATGCCGCTTGATATCTATCTTGTTTGTTTCTTCTAGTCGTAATTTACTATTTGAAACGATTGACTTCAAAGCTTATATTGGCACGCGAAAAGAACGATTTTGCTGACGTATCTAAAAATTTAACTACAATGTTAAAAATCGGCAGTAGAATTTAATGTAATGTAACGCAAGCAAATTTCAAGCAGGTAAAATAAAAACATTTAATATAAATTTAATGTTAAAACTGCACTTTTCATGCTCATACCCTTTTTAATTACAGATACGTTAAATGTAATGTGAAACTTAAAAATACGTTGAATTTTATGACATTTTTAACAGTGTAGATACGGATCTAAAAATAATTTTGTTACACCATCAAAATAATTATAATGGATGTTCAATGATGAACAATGTTGCAAAAACTTTTAATATTCTAGCAATCAGTTTGACCTAATATAGTTATTTTGAAGGTGTATCAAAATTATTTTCAGACCATATATAAAATGCACCACCCACGCACCGTTCTTTCGAAGTGCAAACTTTGGTGAAAAGTTGTTTCTTGTACTTTTCACCTTCTTTGCTGTAACTTTTTAATAAAGCATGTTAGGATATTTATTTAACATTTTTTTTTTTTTTTTTTTAGCTCAGAAGATATAAAGTTTGTACGAAACTTTGGGATATCCTGTGTATAAGTTTTATTTATTTACTTGTTGTAATTATTTTAATTATTTCTTATTATCGTCTGGGTTATACGCCAAGTTTCCAGATTCTAACGGTCGAACTGTGTGCCCTTCCTTGAAAAAAAAAAAAATGTATGTAGGTAGTGATAATAGACTTATGCTATTTGAAAAACCTTACATAACAGATATTTTATTTATATTTACTTAATATTTTTTATAATATTTGTCTTGATTACTTAAAATTGTTGAAACCGTTTTATTCTTTTTTCTGATTTTTACCCCCCAAGATCGGTTATAGAGGAGGATTATTATTATCACAGTTGTAATTTGTTGTAGCACATTTGATATCAGTCCTTTGACATTGTTTTTTGATACTCTTATTAACAAGAAACGAGATACTGTTGGCTGGTGTTCAAAGTGACCGCAACTGTACATTTCTCAGAAACTCCTTTGAAGTTAGCATTACAAATAAAAAGACGAGACTTATAATAGCATCGTTACATGCAAATAATTAGATATTATACTTATCGTCGTTAAAAAATTTTGCGGGATTTAACTTTTCGGTAAAAGAACTATAAATTTCAGTTAAAAAATGTCTAGAAAATCCAATAGTGTCTAAATACTATATCCGCAGAAAAGATTTTTGAATTTAATTCTATCACTCTTCTATCATAAAATAAATTTGGTATTGTGACAATCGTAATTATTGTTGGAAGAATATTTTATACTTAAATGGAAAAATGTTTAAATCCAGAATAAAACAACTTGATGTTGGCCCATTATAGTTTGCTCAGACAGATTTAGATTTAGATTTAGACAATGGGAATTTGTGGCGAATCTCATAATATTTTTAATAATAGATTGATCTAAAGAATTTTTTTCTAATAAAACATTACAAAGAGAGCGCGCTTTGCGGATACTAAAAATTAGTGATGGACATTATTTCTAGTAACAGCTACTTTGAAGCTTTTATATTGAGTTATAACTGATATAACTATTGACTATTTAGTATTATAGAAAAAAGGTAGTTATTCGATCGATCTCGCTGCCATTATTGCGTAGTATAAAGCGTTTCGAAAGCGTTTATTGGCTAGGTAAGATTGGGAATTCTGCGGATTAAAAAATTTCACTATTATGTAGCTAATCAGCGCTTTAAAAAAATGTTTTACATGATAAATGAGCTATCAGCCTTTGCAAAGACTATGTCATAGACTTTTTTTATGCATATAATTCTATATACCTGCAATGAGGAAGTAGAATTAAGTCGCAAAAGAAAAAAAAAACACGTTAAGAAAATTAAACATGCAAATTTGCAAACATTATGTTACACAAGAAAAATATACTATTATCATACATTATTTTGTAATTCTTATACATCTTTGTATTTTAAAACATACTATTATCATACGTTATTTTGTAATCTTTATACTCCTTTGTGTTTTAAAATCTCGTTTAAAATATACATAAATCTAATTCATGAAAAAATTGAGTTAAGCGTCTGCACAGAAAATTGCATGTACTGTAATATTCTTAGTAAATGGAAATGCAGATTTCATTTAAATATTATGTTTATCTTAAATCTTATTATAAAATAATTTTGATACTTCTTGATACTTTTTATATTTATATCAACGCAATTGTTTTTATATTTTCATCTGCGCAAAAAGATATTTATTAACTTTATAAGATTTGAAGCAAACAGGTATAAAATAACTGTGAAAATAAACGGTTACCTATGTTAACAATGAGTAACAATGAGCGTTACAACTGTTATTAAAAGATAACTTTAACCCATCATTATCAAAAATACCTCGCCTCACAGCGTAAAGGTTCGTAAGAACTGCCTACTGGGCTTTCTGCGGATGCGTTAATTACAAGGCTTCACATGCGAATCCTTCTTACGAGAGAGCGCTTCTCCGCACGATCCCCTATCGATGGTTTCCTGAACTGCGTAGTCATTGTGCAAATTTTATAACGTCAAACAAATTTTTATTCCAAATGTAAGAATAAGTAAGTTGAAATTTATATGTTTCTTCTTGTCTCTCGAGGCAATAAATCAATCTTATTTAATTCGATGAAGAATAGGAATTACAAACCTCATGTTAAAATTGTTTTATTGTATACTTTATAAGGTTGCAGTTAGATTAAGTACGTCAAAAATATTTTTAATTTTTCTTAGTAGAAATCTTTTCTAAAAGGTAATAGTGAATTTCGTTATTATATTATTTCGACACCGAAATCAAACTCAGTATTTTATTACGATTTATCTCTTGTAAATCAGATGGGGGAGAGATTTTTAAGATAACACACTATTTTGTGTGAAAAATTTTGTAATGTATTTCCGAAATATTTTATGATTTCTTAGCGCGTTTAATTAGCATTTTGCTGATTTTTTCAATTTATTTAATAAATATCCGCATGGAGTAATTTAACGTTAAACCAGCTTTCCTCATTATGTATTTAATCTCCTGCTACACGCTTTGAATACCTAATTCCGGATTTGATCACTTAATTAGCACTTGATTTTGTAATATGTTAGAAATTATTTAGTGCTGATGGGAATATAACTTTTAACTCTTTCTATCGCGTAATTCGAGGAATTTTACATTATGTATGCTTATAGATTATGATATTACTCAAGTTTAATTGTTCAGATTATGTATTATAGGTTTTTGGAATCTCTAAATTTAAATCCGCTGTCAGATTTCTAAAATTCAAAATAACGAATGCAATATAGTGAATTAAATATTAGTAAATTGTTAAATTTGCCATATTCGAGCCATTTTAAATACAAAATTAATAGAAAATTTAATAGAAAATTTGAGATTATCAGTTTCTAAAAACCTTGTACATAAATGCATAACGTATAAACTTTTCAAATTACCGCAAAATTGTATTTATTCATAGAAACTTAGACTTTTCCAACTTTGTATTGTAAAGAGCTGAAAATTAAACCTGTAAAAAAATCTGCAAGAAATCACATTTTGTTCCTTAGAATGTCTACTTAACAAAAAGTATCTAGAATTGATACATATGAATTTAATGTAAAAAGGGAACATAATATTGTTCGGGTATTAATTTGTTTGTAACAACAAAAACGTTTACAATATTGTGAACCAATGACCATTAGAAAATCAAGATTGAATCTTTACAAGTCGAAAATAATAAAAAGTCTAATAATATTTATGAACGCTACATGATAATTAAAAAAATTAATAAAACATATGCCATATACACTGTGACCAAGACTGAAACTGAAAGGGTTAACGAAGGGTTAAAATCTTATTTGCCCTTCTCGACGCTTTTCCAAAGTTTTCTTTGGTCTCCGTACTAGCATTGAGAAAAAATATCATAAAATGTCGAAGGACATGGGAAGGTTCAGAAAAATTTTGGAGGATCGACGGTCTCTTCGTATTCTCTTTATGACATTTTATGACTCTTCCGCATGTCTTTTCCATGTTACGTTTTTCTAACGTGGCACTGTTTTCATTTTCTGTTTCTCGTTTGCACCAACCGTCGAGGATCCGTGACGACCTATTCTACTGTGTACGAAAACCACTGCTGTTCTAGTTAGTCTTCACGCGGATTACAGATTATCAGTATCAGAGAAGTCCGTTGTCTACTCTCCGTCTCGTTTGAGCGCGCGAGTTTGCAGGCATCGAAGATGAAATTAACTTTTTTAAACGTTCGCGAATCCATGGTAAAAATAGAATTTCATGTTGCTCAGTTGTTACAACGTAATTAAAAAAATTGTCACTTTTGAGTTGGATGCAAAGCGGAACAACTCTTTGAAGCATTCAATACTCCGAACGGAAGACGCTAATGATACTTTTATCTTTCTGCGATCAGTTGTTGCTACACCTAAACCACGTAGAAAAATAATCATACAAAATTTTTGTACCAACTATTATTTTTCTACGATCATACCTAAATAATATTTTAAACTAATATTACGAAATTTAAAATTTTAATATATTCTATTTTTTGGAAAACATTTTTTCTGTTATATTATTTCAGTAGATGAATGATGCATAATATAATTTTATATATTTTTACAATATTATAATGATCCATAATAGTGGACAAAAGAATGTCTATCGATACAGTTGTTATTATGAAACGCTTTGCATCTTCGAAGAAAGTATGTTCGAAATACTATATAATTATGCATCGAGCATTATTTCCCCTTTCTTATTTCTATCATTAGAATACTTCAAATTGGCAATGGTTTCTGTTTATTGTTTACCGACCACTAATCATTTCCAATGTGAAATCATTCGTGAAGGACTCGGAATATTTTTAAAAAGAGCATCGGTTTTTCAAAAAATCGAACTAGGAAATCAAACAATAGCGTATTCGTTCGCAAGTTACATCTCGCTTTGAACACATCTTATCTAAGTGTAATCTCGAAAGTTTATTATATATGCTTATCTTCGCGATTATTATATTATTATTATTATTATTCCGATGTGTGAGCTTCGCGTCTCGCGGGCATTTTTGCGAATTTTGTGACCAAAATGTCGGCCTCGTGTTACGCGTGTACACGAATGACACGAATCGCAGATTGCACTCGTCTCTATGTACTATATACATGCATAAACGTCCATTATTGTTATATTTTTGTTTTGTTCAAGACATTAACGTTCGAAAACAATTTTGCGTTCATTTTTTCACTTTTGAACTCTTTTATTGATTATGTTCCTATGTACTGCCAATACTAAAAGTGTATTGTATATGTGCAATATAATATACGTAAATGATATAGATTTTCGATGACGTCTGTAATAGATTTTCAATATTGGCAGTTTATATCGGAATGTGACCATTATCGTGTCTGGATTTATCCGGCAAGTTCTAACGGCCGAATTGTGTGCTTTCATGTGATTAAAAATAGGAAAGAATATATATGCATATGTATACGTATACAGTGCGAGCTTTATCGTGCTCTCATGTTAGCAAATAAAACTTCTATAAACATTTTTATTTCTTGCGTACAATTGTGGCTAAGGGTGAGGCAGCTATATTTTTAAAAATATTTTTAACTAGAGACAATTTAAATTAAATTTTTTAATTAAATTTAAGCTAAAGTTAATGGCATTTTATTATAAAATTAATTTAGTTACGTTAAAATTAAATTAAATTAAGAGTTAATTTTGAAAAGCACTATTCATATTAAATTAAAAATTTATATTTTTTTAAAGTTAAATTACTCAAAACAGTTATAATATGGATTATCAAACAAATTCAATATTTTATTCATAAATTAAGTTTATATGAAGTGACAAGAAATATTGATTCTTATTGATCTTGTGAAAATGTATTTTTTTGTTTTACATAGATGAATTTTTAACTTATGGGAAAAATTAATAAATTAAAGTTCATCTGTTTAAAAAATAACTTAAATCAATTAAAAATTAAATTATTCAAAATTTACTCAGTTAATTTATTAATTTTTTAACTCTGTTATCTCACTTTTTAACTAATTTACTATCCAACCCTAGTATACATACCTATATGTATAAGGGTTGGGTATATACATTTTTTTCTTTTTGGAACCCTTTATTATAATGTCAACAGCCAATGGAAAACAATACACAGAAAAGAATTTCAGATAAATGAAAAAATATCGATACCTAATATAATGGCCATGATTATTACATTTCATTATAAATTAATCAAATAATTATTTAAATAAACATATCCAAAAAGAAATAAAAATTACGCAAGAAATGATTTCTTTTAAGGGGTAACACCACTGTAGAATTTTTGAAAAATCGATTTTTTTTTTATTGCTTTAAAAAATACTTTGAACCTTCTAGAATGAGTTAAAAAAAGTCTTATGTCTGTTACAAAATTTTTTGTGTGAAATTTCGCGCTCTTTCTTAAGCGTGTCGGGCTGCTCCAAAACGACTACCTACGGCACATCGATACCTGCTCGAAGGGTACAGCCTAATGACTTACCTTCTGATTTCTAACTACTCTAGTACACCAACAGATGTAGTTAGAAGGAATTTCTGTTGCATGAGAAGCATTTCAAACCAAAAGTACGTTAATATGGCGTCAGCACATGTACAAAGAACATTTCACGTATCGCGAGCACATCATTCTTTTGCTTGAAAAATTGGCTTTTGTGTGCAGTGGTAATTCAAAACCATTTATTCGTGGCTTGAGTTGCATTATATCTGTCACGATGAGTGACAAAAAAGTGTACAAGGGCAAAAAAGGCACGAAAACATCGTACCCAACGCGGCGTCGGAGCAGCGCATCAAAACGACCGATGAATAGATTCGAGGCTGAAGGCGATTCAGCAGGCGTCAGTGCTTCTGCCAGAAAATTACAAATGAATAATGACGATATTGACGTAAAAAGCGAATTTGGCTACAGGATTATTAATTTTTTTGCCGTATTTTCTGTTATTTCACAACACGTGAAGTGTAAAACGTGTGATTCAAACATAATCTTTCATGAGACGAGTGCTCGAGGCTTAGGCTTCAAAATAGTTATTTCTTGCCCTAAATGCCCAAGAGTTGAAATTCCAAATAGTAAATTTATACGAAATGGATACGAAATTAATCGTCGAATAGTACTAGTAATGCGACTATTAGGAGTGGGACTAAATGGAATCATCAAGTTTTGTGCATTTATGGAAATGCCACGACCGATATTTCAATCTTTTTACGACAAAATAGTGGATATGATTTCGATTGCTACGGCCACCGTACGAGACATTAGTATGAAGAAAGCAGCAGAAGAAGAAAAAAAGATGAGCGAAGAAAATGGGCAATTGGCAGGGATAACAGTTTCTGGTGATGGTTCGTGGAGGAAACGTGGATATTCGTCGCTTTTCGGAATCACGTCATTGATTGGATGGTTCACTGGCAAAATCGTCGACGTTGAGGTGAAGTCCAAATATTGCAAATCTTGCGAGCATTGGAAGAGTAAATTAGAAACAGTTGAGTATGAAGAATGGCTCAAAACACACGTTGATGAATGTCAAGCAAATCATGAAGGTTCGTCTGGTAAGATGGAGGTAGACGCCGTCGTCGAAATGTTTCAACGTTCCGAAACTTTACATGGCATGAAATATGCAAACTATGTCGGCGACGGTGATAGCAAAACCTTCAAGGGTATACTGGAGAAACATCCATACGAAAATTTTGAAGTGAAAAAGAAAGAGTGCATTGATCACGTGCAAAAGAGAATGGGCACTCGTTTGCGAAATGTAAAAGGCCTCGGAGGAAAAGGTAAATTAACTGCTAAATTAATTGACGAGCTTACAATATATTATGGTTTAGCGATACGGCGGAATCCAAACTCCGTGAAAAATATGAAAAATGATATTTGGGCAACCTTATTTCATAAAATGTCAACCGATGAAAATCCGCAACACGAGAAGTGCTCGGAGTCTTGGTGCGACTGGAAAAAGGCACAAGCAGCAAATTCCTTGGCTACTTACCATCATAAGCCGCCACTACCGAAGGAAATTTTTGAAGCTATCAAACCTATTTACGAGGAGCTGAGCCGTGATGATTTGCTAAATCGTTGCTTGGGAGGCTACACTCAAAATAGCAACGAAAGTTTCAATGCTGCTGTATGGAACTTGGCGCCAAAATCTTACTCAAGCGGCAAAAAAGTATTATGTGCAGCAACTGATATTGCTGTGTGCACCTTCAATGACGGTTTGACTAACATTTTACGAATTATGCAAGTTTTGGAGATGGATATCGGCTACCAAGCATACAATTTTTGCCTTGAAGCCAATGCGACAAGGATCGAGCACTCCGAGCGGGCTTTGACAGATGCAGCAAAGAAGGCACGCACCAGCACAAAATCGTCGCGGAAAGAAAATGAGGAACAATACTTGAGCAAAGAAGGGATGCTTTACGGTCCTGGGATAGCAGACTAATGGTAAAAAATTTCAAACAGTCACATTTTTCATTTTGTCCCGTCTAAAACACGTCTCTAAGCTTTAAACGCGTTTTTCTCAAAACATGGTTTTTTAAAACGGCACGCAGCATAACTCAAACAATTTTCATTCTTTCCACTCCAAATTTTAACCACTTCTTTAAAATAACATTTCGAAGAGAAACACGTACGGAATTTTCGATAAGTTGATTAGAACATTATTTATTGACAAATATGTGACCGTTTTTTCCGTCAAAAATTGAAATTTTTTTTTAAATGCGTGCCAATTACTCAAAAATAAATATTTCTCAAATTCCGTACGTGTTTCTCTAGCTATACTCATGTAGATTAAGAAAAAATTTTTTGTTTTGTTCCAGATAAATCTCTACGATGGTTCTGCTGCGTGCCGCAAACCCCTAAAAAATAAACACGTCTCACGACAGTGGCTATAGCGTCGCCATTTTTTAATATTTTTTAATAAAAAAATTTTTACAAACACTTAAAAACATGTTTAATAACATCCTTAAATATTATTTTCTTCTTACTTTTCCTTCCATGCAAAAAAAATTCACAAAAAAACGCTTTATTTGGGCCGTCTACAGTGGTGTTACCCCTTAAAAGGTTTCCATCAGGTCATTCTCGCATTATGTTCGGCAACATGAAGAACATTGCGTATTGTTTTCAAACTGACGCTCCAACCATACTTTTCGCTTATCGTACAAGCAATCTATACGACGCATTAGTTCTAGAATTTTTTCCCACTGTGTTTACAACTTTCCATTCCTTCCTAACACTTGTTTAGTTTGCGTAAGCAATCATTTCACATTTTTTAAAATCTTTTTTCATCTTGAAATCGTTTGATAACATTTCACGGTATATTTCTAATAAACTTTAAATAAAATTTATTTGACTTTGTTCGTATGAATTTAATTTAATTTTTCTTTTCTCTAATGTCGTTTCTTATTATTTTCTTATTATTTTTCCAGCATTTCGTAGGTTGCAACCATTTTTTTGTATAACCCAAGTAAAAAAAAATCAGAATTTTCCTATTGCCTTCTCTTGCTTAATACACAAAAGACGATAGCTTTTATTATCAATAAGAATACACACAATTTATTTTCATTTTAGTTGTTCAATTTTCCCAAAAAATAATTATTTTTACGAAGCATTTTTGAAAACCTTTTTTTATTTTTTTTCTGATAATTACATACATTTATATTATTTTCTGTAACGTATAATTAAATATGAACTAAAAAGTAAAGGTTTTTACAAAATTAATCTTTTTATTGTCATTTTCTTTGAAAATTTAACCGTTTTATATAATAATATCTGCGCGATGCCGCCGATATTTTTATTTTCGGAACCCTTTATTCATTGTATTAGTAAAAATGCACATTTCCAGAAATGCACATATATTCACGATAAATGTATCATCGCCCTCGTTTTTGGAGTTTAATGTGTGAGGGTGTTATTTCGGTGTGATTACATTATATTGTATTATGTCGCATGATATTACGTAACATCATGTGATTTAATATAATGTGATAAAGTATATGTATATAGACCAATTTTCTATCTATCGGAGATCGCTCGATTTGCACTCTCGAGTCTCATATCTTGCCGTATTCGTGCGAAGCATCGTTACTTGGTATCTCGACGTATCAGCGAAAAGAAGATATTACTGAGACTTATTTGCTTGCAGCAGCGATTCTCCTTAGGATCTCCTGAAATCATTTCAGAACAAGTACCGCGTTGAACGGATCGTTGATGATTTCCAACGAATCGATCGGTATTCAGAGAAGCTATACCGCTAAGTAATCGTGTTTTGCCAATTGCTGACAATTCAACAATTAATTAATTCCGGCAATTAATATCCTGCCTCGATAAAAGCACAGGTTTTGTCCGAGTAACAACTTCATGGGATAGCTTTACGAAATAACCGAATGTTCTACGCACAAAAAGATGCATACTGTGAATTACTTAAATTAATCTTAAATATTATTTGTTGCCGGTATTTCGTAAGTATCAAATCACAAGTATCAAATTGATTCATATTCGGAATCTTAATCCTCCGCAGATTATCTTGTCTTTCTCACTGCTGTTTAGTCAGATTGCTGAGTCACTGGCAAACGGTTGTAATTTTTAAAGGCTTTTTGGATTAAAAACTGAAAAAATCGAGAAGAATATACTTTTCTATGACTCGAAACGAGTTTTATCTTTTTTTATTTTTTTTTTTTTGTACACATTTGAATTTGAGGTGAAATTCGTAAAATGAGAAAAATCGTCTGAACTAATAATTTAATACTTTAATCAAGAATATATTAGGTTAAAACAAAAATTTGATTTGTTTGTCATTATGGCTTGGATAAAATTTTTCGATAGTGTATCTTAAGAACTTGGAATATATTTTATCAAGAAAATACCCTTTGTTAAAGATAATCATTACTTAAGTGAAGAAAAGTAAATTGCGTAATTGCTTCTCTTAACAGTGCAATTGATATTTTTCTGTCTGTAAAGTGATTGATCGGCGATGATCGGTGAGGCGATTATTCTCAAGATTTTAAAAGAGCTCGGAGAGCCGTCGAAAGCGGAATTTGCTATTCGACGTATCGGCGATTCGAAATGTCGATATGTTTTC
This sequence comes from Solenopsis invicta, assembly GCF_016802725.1. Lineage (NCBI taxonomy): Eukaryota > Metazoa > Arthropoda > Insecta > Hymenoptera > Formicidae > Solenopsis > Solenopsis invicta. The sequence continues at coordinate 14,779,388 of NC_052670.1, read as the reverse complement.
GAATATTACGAGATTGCAACGGCACCAATGCGACGCCGAAAAATAGATTTCGAAAAAAAAAGGAGAAGAGATCGAACTGTCATGCGTCGTAGCGAGAATGGTATCGCCACGTGTAATCAGCCGATAGTAATCAATGAAAATAAATCATCGACACGGACAAACAACGTCGATAACGACTTATACAGGGTCGCCGTTACAACGAAGCTAAACGCTTGATCGATGCGCGATGGGCAACTGTTAAACCTATTTTTGACAATAACATAAAGTCGTAAGACTGTAAAGGCGTAAGTCCAATGGAGACCCGTAACCGCAGTCATATCCTTATCCATATCCGCAATCGCCTTCTATCGCGTATGTACAATGTAGGTTAACGTAATGTAACACAAACTGTAACGTAAATTCGTGTTTGAGTCTAAGCTCTGTACAATATTAATATTTATAAAGTACAAAATTTGTTATTTATTATTCAATATTCAGCGTAAAAGAGTAGCTATTAATTTGGCTGCAATTATTCATGCACAAGAGGCAATACTTAAGAGTGAAATTTTTTCACGATTGCCGCTATTGGTACTTAAGAACTGCATAATATATACATACAATTAAACTTAGTACATTATACATACATATAAGCTGTTGTATTACTGTAGAATTAAATAATTAAATAAAACTAACAAAGTGCACACGTCTGTTGCATTCAATAATTCTGCAATATGTTATCACTTTTGCGATTTTATTCTCTCTTCATGATGAGATTGTTTTTATTATGAAGTATAAATAATAACACTTCTCAATTAACTAGATAAAATACTGGTCTCTCTATTGTTATGTAATATATTTGTAATATATGTAATTATACATATATAATCTCACATTTGTTTTGAATGTAATTGATTTGATTTCTTTCCATAAAAAAGTGGGCTCAAATGAAATTATGGATCTTCATTGAACCTGCGCCTTTTTTAAGCCATGGTTGTCTATCTCTATCAGCTTTTAGTTTTAAAGCGCATTACGGCCTTGTGTTATTGCAGAATAGGTATTCGTCAATACTCTGTTAAGCCGGGAGCACTTACTCTTACATAACGCATAAGAGAATGAACCAATCAGAATTCTTTATTTTCCTCTCCAAGATAGAAATGAAGGACTCTGATTGGTTCATTCTCTTATGCGTTATGCAAAAGTGTGTCTCCTTGCTTTAATCGATGCTGGACCGGTACTGATTGTGGTATTGCATTAATACTGGCTCAGCATTGAGAAGTATTATCAGCATTTAGTATTGACCTTGTATTGACAAGAAAATGTCTCCAACTTGGAAATTTTAAAAAATATGAAATTTTGGTAGTACGTAGAGGATATCCTGACATGTAATAAACACTTTTTTGCTGCCTGAATCTACCCGAAGGGGTAAAATCAATCTCTGAAGATTAGCTCATTTTTTATTTATATTTTTTTTATTATTTGTCGATAAAAAGGAGATAGAACTAAATTTTAGAAAGAAAATTTATTTCCTTAAGAAACTTATCAATTGTTTACAACATTATAAGATATATAAATAAAAATAAGAACAATATATTCTCAATATTCTGGTAATTTTTATAATGATGAAGATAACTAAATAAAATTAACTAATTTTTTATTTTTATTTTAGTATTTATTAACAAAAGAAGAGAGAACGAAATTTTAAAAAGAAATTTATTTCTTTTAATAATATTAGGAAACTTAACAATTGTTTAAAATAATTTTTTAAAATCTTATTAAAAGGAACAAATTTTTTCTCTAAATTTTTGAATAATAAAATAAAAATGAAAAATGAGCTAATTTTTAGAGACTGACTTTATCCCTTCAGGGTGAATTCGGGCATAAAAAAAATTGTTTACAATATATCAAGATATATTTTATAGTTTCATAATTTTTCGAATTTTTCAGTTGGCAGCCTTTCCTTTTGAGACGATTATAAAACCAGTACTGGACGAGTATAATTTGCCAGCACTGGGCCGGTTGTAAAGCCAGTGCTGGGCCAGTGTCACTTGTCCAGAGTTGGTCCGAAGTTATCATCTGACGCTGCGCCAGTGCCGCTACTCTAGCAACCAGTACACTAAGAAAGTTGTTAACTTAGCGAAAACTTTTCAACTCGATTAAATTTTTTCAGTTCAACGTATTTGACTTAAATACATAAAATACTTAAACTTCAGTTTATTATATATTTGACTTACATACTGAATTGGAGAAATTCAATAAAATTGAAAGATTTGTTCAAATAACTTTTTTTCTCAGTCTCAGTGTATTGGCCCAGTACTAGGCCAACACGCTAACAATGAGTAAATTTTTCAACCTCATTGAATTTCTTCAATTCAAGTATTTATGTATTTAAGTTAAATAATATATGTAAATGAAAGATGGGCTAATCTTCAGAGCTTGATTTTACCTCTTCAGGGTAAATTCGGGCAGCAAAAAAATTGTTTACTACATGTCAAGATATAAGTATTCTATCGATTGTCAGTTTTATAATTTAAAAAAAAAACCCTGTTTGGGGATGCGCCTGCAATGGCAAGGATATCGTCGTTCGCCGCTGTCGCCAAGTCGCGTGTGGACCACTCACGAAAAGCGGATTCTCGCGAACCGCCCCCTCAGGCGGCTCTTCTTTTTCTCTTTTTTTAGAGAAATCTGTCATTCCGCGAGCGCTCGTGCGGCGGAGATATAAATACACGGCCGGCGCACGCTTTCCTCGGAAAGCGTCCGCGCGAGATCGCCGAACGGACGCCGGCTTCTCCGCGCCTCTTAATCCGATTTGCGCTATTTGCGAAATGTATGTACCGAGGGATTAGGGAGAGGGAAGCGATGCATCTCTCGCTCTCTTTTCCTCTTGCAGGCGCGCGTTTCCAAGAAGCCCGGCTTCCGGTGGAAACTTATCTCGTTTCGTAATTCATCTTTCAGCGACACGTTTTTACGCATCGATGCGTAACAGCGAGGCGCCGAATAAGTATGATAAAATTGTGTGCTCTCGACACACACACACACGCACACGCACGCACACACACGCACGCGCGCACGCACGCACGCGCGCGCGCGCGACGGCAACGACGACCGGCCGGCCAGCTCCTTATCGTCGTCGGCTTCTAATTCGCGAAAGACTGTATTACGTCAACACGCAGCTACCGCCGGCTTTGAAAACAGAAACGTAATACGACGTCATCGGTCACGAAAGTGTCAATAAGTTTGGCGATAATAAAAATTAATTACAAGAGTACACACAGAGCCTTCCTTATAATTGTCTTATCAACGCCGTCGCTGCAACGCGTTACGTACATGCGCGGCCAACTGTCTATGAGAACGTTATATTGACGATAAGGAAGGACTACTGCAGCTTCGAGCTTACATCACGATATTTTAAAAACGATTAATTTGAGAGGACGATCTTTTTATGTGCAATTAAATAATTAGCGAGAGATAATTCTCCATTTAACGTTGTCCGTTTTCAAAAGTCCGTTGATATGTTTTGAAGATCATGTCACTTGTAGTTAATTGTCTTTTCATGTAGTTATTAATTAGTGTAAGCCTTAGTGAAAATGCAGAAATGCTATTTTTCGAATTTTAGAAACAGTGAAAAGTAATTATGCACGAAGAGTATTTTCTTTCAGAATTTTTACCTTTTAAAACCACGATAACCATGGAATAGCATGGACATGGAAGAATTTCAGTAAAATTTGCCATCGTTTTTAAGGTTGAAAAAACCTAGGATTTTTTTTTTAAAGATCAACCTAGTGGATTTTTTTTGAGAATTTTTCGAGTTTTATTTTTTTATTTAGTTTACTAATGAATAACAAAATTTATTTTTTAATTGAAAATTTTATTATATATGGATTAATTTCAATTATTTTATTTTATTTTATTTTATTTTTATTTTATTAATATAATAGACGTACACATATTTGTACGAGAGGTATTCCATCGACTAGTCTGTGAACTCGACCATTTTTTGTTTAATTTATTTGTTGAAAAAACAGATTTTAACTTTTTCAATAATTAAAAGGTAAATTAAATGTATTTGGATTAATTGTATTTGGAAAAAATCTTTTCTCTATTTGTTATTGTTTTTAATAGTACAGAGGATGGTACCTGATCTTCATAATTTTTTTATTAATAGTTTTTGAGAAAATATTGTTCAAATATTGATTATGATATCTAGATAAATTCGAAGACTGTTGCCTCAGGCGAACGATATGTGCGAAAAGATAAAAATGTTTGTTACATTTAATAGATTTTTTATAAAAGTTCTCAAGAAAATAAAAAATGAAGTGTTTAACTAATTAATATTGGCTGGAGGATAAAAATTAAAAATAAATTAAATAATTTGTTAATTATCTAAAAAAATCATAAAAAAGATTTTATCATGTATGATAAGGTCTTAAAATTATTATTAATTAAAATGCAAAATACGTTAACGAAAACTTTTACAAAACATGCGGGGTTTTCTGGACCTCAAGTGTAATTAAAAATGCTAATTTATCAAAAAATATGGCTGTGTTTCTGCGAATAATAAAAAGAAAAAATCGGGAGAATTTTTGTTTCAGAGTCTCGTGAACTTTTGACTTTCACCCACGCGAAAGGTTAAAATTCAGTCTCGTTATTTATTCTTTTTCTTTACCAATTATACCACATATTTCACCTTTTATTTATTAAAGTATATTTATTTACATTACTTTATATTAAATATTTTATTTGTACTGTTATTGAATTTTAATTGAATTTGCGGGTGTAGTTTTATAAATGGATTTTTTCAATTGGATCCAATCCTATACAAAAAAATCCATCTCGTCAAATCTTGATTAGAACGCGTATTATGGTATTGTTCGAAATAAAAATTCCAATAATAATTTTTCTGTTTTTCCATAGAAAGCACAACAGAGATCTAGAGAATAATTGAATAATTCCAATCGGAATCCAAACAGTTCCATACTATGTGCTCCGATCCGAAAATCAGTAACGCGAACAATTCATGGAGCTCCCGCATTCGTATATTGCGACGCGATCGATCGATCTATCGAACGACGCGCGAATAAGAGCAGCAGACGGAAAATCGACGATCGCGCGGCGCGCGACGCAATTAAAACGAGAACTCTCTCTCGAATCTTGATCAGTTTTCTTTATTATTCCGCTGCGAGTAGGAGCGTGAGCATCGAGTAAAGTGGCCGCGACGATCGATTTATCGGCGAGATAAAGCGCGCGCACACACACGATACCGTTCCTCGATTTCGCCCAGCTCCATCGTGAACTCCGCAAATACGACTCCGATGTTGTTTTCGCGACGGCGGGTTTATCGATCGCTACCTTCCTTCCTATGCGATTGCCGCCGCGAATTCCGTCGCGAGCGGAGAAAAAAAAATTGCCACGGTGTGAAACCACGCGCTGCTACACGCGCGTGGTCTCTCTCTCTCTCTCCCCACGCACGCGAATTAAAAATGCGTCGGAAGGTTCTTCCCATCGTTATCAGTTCCGGACCGGATTCTAGCTGCGTGACACATATATTATTCGCTGTTTCACAACACGATGATGCACCTATTATCGTTGCATTGAGAAAAAAAATTGTTAACTTGACAAAATAGATTGTTGATTTGACTGAATTGTTCATTAAATTTCTTCAATTCAAGTATTTATGTATTCAAGTTAAATATATAAATGCTTGAATCGAAGAAATCTAATTTAGGGAAAAGTTGCCGAATGTATATTCAATATTTTACATTTTTACTTCAAGCAATGTAATTATACTTATAATTGCTAGTATAAAAAAATAATAAATAATTAAAATTTAGTCGACAAACTGGAAAATTCTGTTTAACAATTGCGTTTAACTTTATTCATCATGTTTGTGAAAGTTAATAATTTGCCAGTTTGTCGACTAAATTTTAATTATTTATTATTTTATTTTGCATGCGCAACATTTAATTAATAAAAATTGTAAATAAGAAATAAGTAACGTAAACAGAAATTTAACAAATTTAACTTTGTTTTCTGCACGCTATCAGCATTTCGAGTAAATCTGATGTAAATTTTTCATTAATTTATGTAATTGATAATAATGTAATTATTTAATTTTATTTTGAATTATTGTATTTTCATAAAAGAAGACTTGTTGTAGAATATTTTACATTCATTGTATATACATATTTGAAATTATTATAAAAATTAAATTGATATTTTTACAAACTGTATTAAGTTTCCTAATTTGTAGGTAACCCACCACAAGTTTACTGTAAAGAAATGATACTAAGATGTAAGATTGAGAAGTGATAATAGTAAAACTAGTAATTATTATGACTAAAAATATATTAAATATAAAAATAAATTCAAGCCAGTTCTATTTCAGTGTTCTTACCTTTTCATTATTGTTATTTCTTAATTATTGAATATTTGACCGGTTTTTTGACAAATTATTAATAAATAATAAATTAATGTGTAATGATTCTTGATATTTTTAATTACTTTAATTTATAAATTTAATATTTTCGAAGATGATACGATTTAAGAGACCATAGGTACACTTTAGGCGACCGGTTTTTTAAATCACACCTTTCGCAGCATGTTATAGAAAACCTTATAATAAATTAATTTGTTAAATGAAAGATTCAACATAACTGAAACATTAAATTACAATTTTGAACTTTGATTTGCATCTAAAACACCACTAAATGTGAAATATGATGAAAAATAGCTTAAGTAATACGTATTTGGCAACTTCCCTAACTTAAATACATAAATACTCGAATTGAAGTAATAATTAAATTAAACTGAACGCTTCAGTAAAATAAACATTTTTTTCTCAGTGCGTAAACGGAACGATTAAAACGATTTCAAGGTGCGCAGCACGAGAGAAGAGCGAGAAATAAGTTTTCGAGCGAATTTTCTCACTCCCTGCACACAAGCATTTTTCCATTAAAAGATTATTCCGGGTTATAAATCTTAAGGAAGCCCCACCATTAACAGATTACTACGGATTACATATTTTACAAACAAATCTTCTCCATTAAGAGATTAATGTGGATTGTAAATTTTATGAGAGCAAATGAAAATTATTTCTTAAAAAGTAATTTCCAAATTTTTACACGTGTACTCATAATTAATTTTCGCGGAAGCTTTCTCTCTCTTGGCGTATTTAATTTTCCCAGTAAAATCGGAATTTGGATTATTAAAATACAAATTAAATTGTGCCAAAGTGTGTTGGACGGTTGTCGCAATGCCGTGCAATACCTCTCGTTGAAGGGTGTCTGTAGCAAAAAATACATTATTTACATAGTACTGTACGCCAGCAGAAATATTTTCTTTCTCCTTGTAATGTTCAGAGATAGAAAAAACAGACTCGAAGTTAGAAATAACGATGAATTTTCCCGTTACATTCGCGTCAGTAATAACGTGTTTGTAAAGAGTCATTTGCATATTTGTGGAAAATGTTGTTTCCTATCGCAACGTGTTATGCAATGTACATTATGAATAATTTATTTCGTGATTAATGATTCCAAACTTTGTTTTTTTTTCTATGAAATTATATAGAATCCTTTATTTTTTTTTTGCAATCATTTTTTAATGATTTTCTGGCAAATTCGGAATTCTTTCTTAGCGGGAAAATCATGAATATTTATTTACATTTTTAACACGACGTTTTATATGCAGGATATCTCATTTTAATTATCCACCTCACATATTTCGACAAAAAATATATTTAAAAAAATTGTTCAAACAAAAATTGTACGAAGGAAAATAAATAATGGTAAAATCAATTTCTAAGAAAAAATCGATTGTTTATGTTTTGTTATTGTTACATAAAAATCATTACTATTTTTTAAAGTCAAATTGTATAAATGATTTTTTTTGCGTAATATAATTTTTCTAATTATTTTGGATATTAAAGTACAGTTATCAAAAAATACTTAGTTGAGATTTTCATATATTTAATCCTAACATATTTTGTTATGGAATATAAAATACGTCGCATGTGCGTGCGAGTATGTGCATAATTTATATAATTTACTCTTAGAAATATTTGATAATTCAAATATTTTTAAAAGTTAAAAAGCTGTAATTATAGCTAATATAATTTTAATACAGCTTTAAATTAAAATTCTCTTTTAATTTTAAAATTTTTTTGAAATTGAAAATGATAAACCTTGTTAAAAACAATTTATTAAATTATTTAATTTTTTTAGAAAAACATTGAGATTATTTTTTACATGTTTTAAGCTTTATAAAATGATTGCTAGATTTATCTATTTAAGAAATAGAGGTTAAAAGTATTTTTAGATAATTTATTTGCGCAGATCTAAATAGGTAATAAACCTGTTAAATAAAAACAATTTTTAAATTTCATTATTTATTCCAGTATTCTTTTTCCAATGTTTACAAAAACTTACATCGAAAATAAAGACGTATTAAAACTCCGTCTGCTTAATTAGTTTAAATTAAATTACGTATTATGAAATGTTAATAAAAATAATAAAATGTTAATAAAATCCGTAAAACGTCCATATGAATAATAACGATGTCAATGAAAATTAACTTGGAATAAGCGATCGGTTTCTAATTTGTATACTTTTTTATATCTTTACGTTTTATTTAAATAACAATTTATATTTGATATTATTAAATGTTACTTTAATTATTATTAATAATTATATTATTACTTTTTTTTCAAGAAGCATTATTAAAACTTGGATTTATATTGTTAAATTTTTTTTTTTGTAATCTGCGATTGTTCTAAATATCTTGCTCGAATATAAAAAATATTCGTATTTGATATCAATACAGATATAATCCAAATATCTTTGTTCCAAATATCTCGCTCGAATATAAAAAATACTCATATATGATACCAATATAGATATAATCCAAATATTTGAAACGGAAATATTTCGAATATTAGGACATTTTGAATTTTGAAGTGTACAGTGCAGTAAAATGAAAATAAGCATTGTATTTCAGTTGAAAAGTTCATTTTTATTTAACCGCAATTTTTATTTAATAATATGATGTTCTTTGATTCCAAAAGAATATAAATACGACAAATAAAAGTGTATAACTGCGACAAATACTATAAAATTAAATAGAGCGTCGAGAGAGAGAGAGAGAGAGAGAGAGAGAATACATTAATTATTATATCTTAAGAGGAAAGATTGAAAAACATTGAGGTACCGTGAACTAAGCCCTTGGAGAATTAGGAAACAAAATACTAAATAATTTATATTCTTATTACCCACTGCGCTACCCCCAAGGGGGCTTGCAGGTATTTTCAAGATTTTCAATAATTCTTTCAACAAGAGCAAAGAATAAAATAAAAGAAGCAACGGGTAACATAAGTAGCTTATGCTGCTAATGGTTGGCGCTTTATTAAACATGTAAACACAACAGGTCACAGCTGTCTTTCGCCGCAGCTCCAAGTTTCCAGAATTTTTTGCGAGTATTTTTCAAAAAAGTTCCGCCTCTTGGAGCTCTTCGATTTTTCGAAGCATCGATTTAGGGTCACTTAGCTTCTGTATCTTGGCGAGATTCCTCGTACGCTAATGTTGATCGTCGCGAGACTGCGTTTATATGATCGCCGTGATATACATGACGAAATATAATAACGACTTATTAGAAACATACCATTCCCCACGTGTCACGAATTCGCTCATGTACTTTCCTCCCCCTACATTCCTCGTGTGTTTGCTAGACCACTGGTAGTCAGTTGCGTCCCAGCTCGAACACGGTTCACAAGCAACTATCTTTCTCTGCTCCCGTTAATTTATGTGACGAACTCAACATCACAGTATTGTTACTTCAATTTTTAGTAATCCGACCTCTAGAATTAACTGTGATAGAAAAATTTTCTTTCTATTGCAAACTTTTTTTTTATGATTCAATTCGCTGTTCAGTTAGTTGAAAATCTTGTACGAAAATTTAATACTGGCAGTAATAACTCTATTGAAGGCTACTGTGGCTATTTTACCCAAGTGCTAGTTCAAGTTTTTGATAGCTTAAAACATTTAATAAGGTTTTCTTTACAAATACAAAAATAATATGTAAAAATAGTGTTAGGTCAATTATTTTAACATCTACAGAGTAGATGTTAAATCTACAAAGTAGGAAAAAATGTATTCTTGATTTTGTGGTGCAGTTTTTACCAAGAGTCGCTCAGAGTACTGTTAATGTAAGAAAAACGTGTGCCAGTAGCATTCCAAGATTAAATTGGCTAGTGATCAATTACTTGTTTCGACTATTAAAAGCACTGTTGTTAATGCTCTTAAGTTAGGCCAATGTTACACTGCCATTATTAAGTTTTTGCAAGAGATCTTTTTATTAACACCTTTGATATATTGTTAGTAGTAATTACTAAGATTGGGTAAGTTAGTATATTTTTTAAATTAAATCAAGTTCAAGTTAATGGCTTATAAAACTAATTTAGTTATGTTGAAAGTTACATGAACAAAAAACTAACTCAATTAAAAGTTGCGTTAAATTAACTCAAGTTAAATGAAGAGTTAATTATGAAAAGTATTATTCATATTAAATTAGAAATTTACAAGTTTTAAAGTTAAATTACTCAAAGCAATTATAATATGGATCATCAAATAAATTTTATATTTTGTTGGTGAATTAAGTTTATGTGAAATAACAAAGAAATATTGATTTTTATGTGGAAATATATTTCTTTCATAATTTTTTTTCTTTACGTAGATAAATTTGTAACTTGACTTTTAGTAATTTAACTTAGTAAATTAAAATTTGTGTTTCTCAAAAATAACTAATTAAAGTTAAAAATTAAATTATTTAAAATAATCTAAATTAAAAAGTTAAAAATTGTTAACTTTTTAACTACTAATTCTCCAATCCTGGTAATTATGTTTATATGTCTGATTTTAAGATTTATCCTCATTGAATCCGTTTATCTTGCAGTGACGGAAGCACAAAATGCCTTTAATCGATACGCGATCGATAAGAGTGCCTGGAGAAATGGATCGGCGTCCGTCGCACAGACTAGATGCCGCATCGAGACACGCTGATTGTCGACCTACGCTGGATGTGTCCAGCACACTGGAATCGTCTCCCATCGCTGGCGGCGGTCCTGCAACATGTCGCGACGCATATAACGCCGCTAATGCCGTCCCGTTCGAAAAGGATACCGTCACAACGTCAGAAAACGAGCATAATAACATGGCTCGTTCGCCACAGGAGGTTTCACTGTCTCACAACGCACCCCGTTCAACCAATGATCTGTGCTCGTCGCAAAAAGAACTCGATTGTCTTTACGAGCACGGACGCGATACAAGTGTAATGAACCACCGGAATCGTCACAGTTCCACGCGAAGGAGTGACGCGACGAGATATTCTCGCGCGGCGAACGCGTTCTCGATAACGAGATACGGTTCCAGTCAAATGTTAGGATTAACGACCACCGATTGGATAACGAACTCTTCGTGGAGGAGATGGCGAATCTACTTTCCTATCCTAATCTGCCTGTTTTGTATAACGCAGTGTACAGCCCGCACTTGCTCAGTCGGATTAAGCACACCAGGATGTAAGTTTTGATCAAATGTACTTCTATACAATCGACGAACGAGTACACAAAAAAAATTTTGTTTTGAGAATATGTTTATTTTCAAAATGTTATAGATATTGAAATGAGATTGTAGAGTGTTCAACAGGCATGATTTGTTTACGTGAAAAAATTCTACCTCTTTTCATCATAAGAAAGATATATTTTCATTATTCAATCATAATTTTCAAGAATTGAGAAATATCGGATGAAAAGTAACAATATTTTCAAACCATTAGAATTTTTTTATGTTATTAAAACATTTATATTATCTTCTTTAGATGACTATTGTAATGTTGAAACAAAAATGTTTTGTTGAAATGTAAAATTATTGGATTTATTAAGGAAAATTAAATAAAATAATGATAATTTTGCTTATATATAATTTAATCTTCTTTAAAGAATTCGAAGAATTTTCATGAATTGAAAGGAAAAAATACTGAATAGAAAGTAATAATATTTTCAACCCATTAGAATTATTTAATATTATAATTTATTATTATATCATTCTCTTTAGATGACTAATGTTGAAATAAAAATATTTTGTTAAAATTAAAGATTATTGAATTCTTTAAGGAAGATTAAAACAATGATAATCTCTTGCTTATATGTATATAATTTAATCTTCCTTGAAGAATTTGAAGCTTAAATTTCAACAAAACATTTTTATTTCAACGTTACAGTAGTCATTTGAAGAGGATGATGTGATTCTAATAATAATATGAAAAAATTCTAATTATGGTTTGAAGAAATTGTTATTTTCTATCCGATATTTTGTCCTCTCAATTTTATGAAAATTGTGATTGAATAACGAGAATATATTTTTCTTATGATGAAAATATATAAAATTTCTTTATGCAAGCAAATTTATATATAAGTAAGAAATTATATTCTTGCCTTACAATACATACATACGAATATAATTTCTTGCTTTACAATACATACAATACATGTGTACGTATTGTAAAGCAAAGATAAAAGCGGTTGTCTTCTGTTTCTCTTGCAAGCGTACCGTTGGTGCTAGGATTATAAATATAACATAAGTCTTATCTCTCCTTTTGGAATTCTAGTGTCGGTCTAAATGCATATATCTATATTTAATACGCGAGCTGTACAGTTGACATCGAAAATGCTTGCCCTATGTACTCTCATGAATCATTTTTTTATAATATATGATGCAAAATTTGCGTACAGCATATTAAATGAAAATTTAGATTTAGTCTTTTTGATTTAAAGAATTCGTTTATATTCATCAATCTATGAATTTTTATAAATTTGTAAGCACGCAGAGAGAATTTTCTCTTAGAATTTATGGTGTTTCAAAGAATCTAATTGGATTTTCTCTGATTAATATCGACCATGATAAAATATAAAATATATTTGATTAAATTTTACAATTTACTTGACATTTTACATTTTTATCATGCAATTATTTATAACATGTTTTGCGTATATTTCAAAAATTTTTATCGTTATTAATAATATTTGGTAGGCTGCCAAATTGTCCGAAATTTATTATCAACTTTTTTTCTTAAGTATTATTGTATTTCAATTTTACTTCAATCTTTGTAGGGACTTGGCCACAAGGTGATATTGTTATCGAACATGGTAAATCGCTCAGGATGTACTGTCTATTGGATCAGGAAATCGTAAACCGTGACTATCCTGGCAAAAACGCAGGAGATCTTCGATTTTTTCGTAATGATCAGGAACTGGAGTCGGAATTCGTCACAGTAATGAATGAAACGACAATAGAGCTATTCATCAAAGCGCCACCGGCCTCCGACGACATGTACAATTGCAAGTTAAAACTAAACGGCAGTGACTATGTAGCAGTTTGTCTCAATAAAGTTGTAATTGGATGTAAGTATTCGCACTCATTTGAATTATCTCTCTCGAGTATTCTATTATAAAGTTGATCTTTCGTGATAAAAATAAGTCAAAATAAGTGAAATAAAATGTTTTTACGCATTTTTTGTACAATTCTCCATGAAATAAATTTTATTCTACATTTTTTATTTTTTTTATCAGTTGCTAGGTTGTATTATCAATTCCAAGGCACATTTGATACATATGCTATTCTATTTTTATTAAGGGGATTCCCACAGTCTTTTCACATAATATAACAACTTGATAATGTTGTTTGTTACTATATTTTTATCAGCGCTTCTCAGATATATTATCAAAACATATTTGATATATATGCTATTTTATTTTTATTAAGGATTTTGGTTTTTCAGTCTTTTCGAATAATATAAAAATTTAATGAAAATTGGAGAATAAGTTTATGATTAATATATAGGCATTCCTAAATTTTTTGCTCGTACATTCTGTTTTAAATAACTTCTTAAAATAGCATTGAGTCTTACGGGAAAAAGAAAGTTTTAAATAATTTAATCTAAACAAAATATAAGAATTTGAAAAATTATATATTTATAAGAAAGAATTTATAGGACATTTTAAAATAAAAAATAAATAAATAAAATCGCAATGAATTATCATTTTCATGTAAGATAAAATAATCGTGAATTATATATTCTCTTTAAATATGTCACACTAGTGAAAATGTAACAACATTGCTTGTTACTTTGTAAATAATTATTATAAATAATTTTCTTTCAATTTTTTCCACATCAGTAATAGTATTTATCAAAATTATAAAGAAATTAAAGAATTGAATTATAAATTATAAAAAAATATTTTTAAATAACAAATTATTATTTCTATTAACAAAATGTTTTCATTATTTGTTATTTTTAAGATGACAAAGTTAAAAATTTGCAGATAAATATATATAAATTAAAAATTACACGACTTCTCTCCACTTTTTTAAGTTGGAGAACCTCCTTAAAGAAACACTCTTGATAATTTGAAGAATTCTCTCTGAGAATATCGAGAAAACATATACATCTTGCACTATTTACAATCGTTATACGTATCTGAAATACGACTATCTACGTATCCAGTAGAAATACACATTTATCCTTATCAGCACGACCCGACGATGTTTTGCGGAGACAGCAGTACAGTGCATTGATTCTCTTTTCATCAAAGTTATGAGTAAATCGTTTGACATGCATACGTCTTGGAAATCGTTTTACTATCATCAACGATAAAGATAACTAGAAAATAGACTCTATATAATATGCAGTTAATCAAATTACTTCTTATCCCCTAAAAATTTATTTATTTGAAGAAGCAGTATTTGAGTTAAATTTTATAATTTACAAATTATACATGTATGAAACATATTCATATCATATTTATTTAATAGACTTCAATATTAACGTAGTATCATATGCATTAAGTGCTTAAATATAAATATAAAGTAATGCTCGCAATCTTAGAAGTGATAGAAATTGAATTTGTACTAATAATAAATAAATTGTTAAAAATTGACACAAAACAAATTGTGTGATATGCAATGTTTACAAACGTAATTTCAAGTATTTGCTCTCAACAATATTGAATGAATATTAAAAGTTATTTTTAAAAATTAATTATATATTTTTAAAAATACATTTCTTTTCTATGTCGTATATTTTATTTTATTCATTTTGTTTTTTGTCAGATCCACCTCAGAAACCTAAAAACTTCGACTGTATCTCTCACAATTGGGAGAACATCAACTGCACATGGGAGCCGGTGCCTAATTTTGTTTATACAAAATACGAGTTAATGTTCCAATTACCTTCAAGATTGGGAATGTTGTATTTATGTCCAGTAAATCAGACGAAAGAGAATTCATGTGAATGGACTATAGATTCCAATCCAATATATAGGCAGCCGTATCCATTTTATATCTTCATATTGAAAGTATCTAATGCTTTTGGACATGCCAACTTTACATATCGTATCCAACATTATCCTAATGGTATGTAAATTTTATACCGTAGCTATTATTTATATTGTATAAAAATATTGTACAATAAATAATGAAAAACATTGTATAATCTTTGAATGCACTATATATTTGAAGTTAAAGAACAATTGTGTCGTTACTTTCACAGTTATTCCGAAGCCGCCTGCCAATCTCACATTAATAAATAAAACATCAGAGAGTGCATATTTGTATTGGCAACTCCCTTTTCCGATGGAGACATTTCCAGTTGGTGTGCATCACAAAATTATGTATCAACATCAGTGGAATCGTGAAAAGGATTGGAAGGTATGAGCATATTGATACAAGCAATATTGATGTATTGTATCCAATAATTTATACATATCGCAATTACTGACAAAATTATCAGTTTTATGATAAACAATGATTATCTTGATTGAACTTATTCTCGTCTTGTCTGTAGGTCATTAATATTACGCATCCTAAGAGCAGAGATCACTGGTTTTATAATCTCACCGGATTAGAGTACGCTAATACGGTATATGACGTTCGCATTTATTTAAAAAGCTCGACAGCTATAAGACAGGATCGATGGAGTGATTTCAGTGTTGTTACATTCCGGACTTCGCCAAAATGTAAGTGAATATATAAATTAGGAAGAGAATCTGTTGTTTTTATACTTTTATTATTTATTTAATATAATTTGAAGGGTGTCCATACAAAAATCGAATAAGTCCATTTTTTTTATTTGAGTTATAGTATTAAATCATCTATCAATATCATCACATTGTGAACAATTATGTTCTGGCAAAATTAATCAGAAAACAGGAAATATTAATATAAATAGATAGTAATACAAAATTTTTACAAAAACCGGTTTTTAAAGATTTTTTATATTTTTTTTAAATACATCCTTAAAATATTAATTAAAGTCTAAAACTTTGTTCTTATACCTATTATATGTATAGAGAAAAATTACTCTATATACTAAACAGGTTAATAGTGAATTTTTATTTTTTTTTGTTTTTCGAAAATTTAATTTTTAAACTTGTCTAGTTTATGAAAGAAATTCTTTAATTGCAATTAATTACGTACTGCAAATATATTATGCTTAATTATACTTATCTGTTTTTATTAAACATTTTTTCATTTGACTTTAGTGCCTGGCGCTGCACCGCGAACTGACGTCGGTAGCTTCGAAATTGCTGAAAATAATGGAAACAGGGACGTATACTTGTACTGGCAAGCGATACCGCAGAACCAGGAGAACGGTGATAATTTTAAGTATCAAATCATTCACGTGGAGGAGAATGGTCATAAGGTTACGCTCACGCCGAGTGAAACGACCAGGACGTATGCCAAGTTAAAGGGAATCAGTCTCAACAGTTATCGATTTGAGATTATATCGACGAACGAGATTGGTGCTAGCAGCGACCGTGCGAGAATATACTTACCAAAGCAGCAAGAAAGTGAGTATATTAAAAAAACAGATATCAAAGGGGGATAACAGAAGTATATATCTAACCATTGATTTTGCTCGTAGTACCGCATGAACTGGCGTTCACGAAAATTGCTTTTGAAAATGGATTGTATGAATTATCATGGAAACCGCCATTTGTAGACCCCAAACATAACATCCAAAACTACACGATCTTTTGGTGCGACAACGAACGTGATCGTCCTTATCAGTGTACCGTACGTATCAATACTTACTTTCATTACTCTCAAAGATTTTGCTTTTTTTTCCACTTAAAAGTTTGAAGTACACGCGGCATTACATGTTTGTAGGGTTACTTGGATTGGGTGCACGTTCCGAAAAATACTACGATCTACAACGTAACTGTGCCGTATCCGTCCAAGGTATATCAATTTGCAATTTCCGTCAATACCGAGAAAGGTAGCAGTGGCATGATATGGTCATCGTGCACGGTGATTCATAACAAAGTGCTCGGCAAAATGAAGTCTGTTTGGATTAATCGCATTGACTCGCATTTCATCGAGGTCGGTTGGAAGCTCGACTGCTCGGATCGTATCGGGATAATTGAGGGATTCAACATTTACTATTGTCCCATAATGTCGCCGTTGAATGTCAACTGCAACGGACCCATGCTTAATAGTACGATCAAGGCAGACGCGCGCACTATACATGGCGTTGTCAACAATCTGAAGCCCTACACCACATACATGCTGAATGTCGCGGTGTTGACGAAGAGCGGCGAGGGTCTGCGTAGCGATCCCCTCTACAACACTACACTTGAAGCGGCGCCAAGCACTCCGCCATTAAACGTGAGAATCACCGACCTGTCTAACACGACGATGTTTGTCGCGTGGAAAAAACCGTCGGCGATGAACGGCGTGCTCCGTTATTACGAGGTCTATTACAACGATCAAGTCAGGAAAGTGGAGGAGGAGGGGAATCATATCAAACTAACGAATCTGAAGCCATATACGAAATACGCTGTTAGAGTCGCCGCTTGTACCGTGAGATGCAGCGACAAATCACAGACGATAGAAGAGTTTACGAGGATCGGTGTACCCGGCAAAATCAATATTCCTTTGGTACGCTTTGTAAATTCCAGTCAAGTGAACATCCAGTGGGAGCCGCCGCAAGAACCGGCTGGTCCGATAGAGGCCATGTATTACGAAATAGAGTACGGAAATGGCATGATCCAAAATGTCACCAGAACAGGTGAGACTAAAAAATTCAAGACAATTTTTTAATTAATCCTTTATTAAATAGTTTCACACAAGAAACATTTCTTTTTGTATGTTTCGTATATTTCATAACTGATGACTTGTTTTAAATTTTGACTACAGATTTTCAATTAGCGACCTTAAAGCCGTTATATACTAAAATTAAGTAAAATGTATACAACAGAAAAAGTTATGCCATAAAGGATTAAATTAAACTATGAAGAATATTTACTTTAAATAATAATTTACCTTTCTCGAATTATTCTGTAGCTTTATTCCATCTTTGCTTGAATAATGAAGTGATGAATGTATTGTAAAGTAACGATAATGGCAAAAGAAGTGAAAAACAAGAATGAAAAAATAAAGAAAGGGATGAAGGAAAAGAATACAAAAATTTAATTACGGTTTTTTTTGTTCATATTGCAGAAGTACAATTGCCTATTCCTGATTGCAAAAATGTCGAGCATCGAGAGCAGAAACACATGTTCCGGGTCAGAGCCATTAATATCAATAGTAACGGCGAGACTTTGAAAGGATCCTGGTCCGACTTTGGGGAGGGAAATTGTTATAATAATGGTATTTTTATAGTAGATTAATTAAATCAAACACGAAACAGGCTATAAATACTGCTTTATATGGATTTGCTTTCTTATAAAATCGAGCACGTTGCGATTCAGATACACACGTACGCACGTATATGCTAATATTTGTTAGTATAAATAACGACAACGTTTAATGACACTTAATATCTTTTCACAATAAGAAATAATAATGATGATTATAGATTTGTTATGATTCTTCTTATATGATTCGTAAAATTAAATCGAACTCTTTCTTTATCTATTTCTTACTCATTATTTCAGGAATCGTATTTCCTACAAAATTTGCAGAAAGTATTAATTTTTTTATATTATTATGATTCTCTTCACTTAGATACGATACATATTGTATTACACATACACATTTGCTACGGGTATTATTAAGCAATTATTCTGATTAGCAAATGTATATTTTCATACAACAGGGCTATCGTACGTCGCACTGGTTATTATATGGATGGTTGGCGTCTTCAGTATCACAGCGTGCATCGCGTGCTTCGTATACATGTTCAAGAGGTAAAAAAACCTTCTGTTCTTCAGCAGTTCTCAATGCAAATCCTTACAAGCATTTAATACTGGCGGTATTAAATTTCTGTAAGGGAATATAATTTGCGTGTTAGAGTCACTGAATCAATCAATAAACGAATACAAATAGCTGAATATAATTATATTTTCAAATAAAAAATAATATTTTAATCAAAGTTAAGTGAATATTAGATCTTAAAAATATCAATTATCAATTTACAATTTATTATTTTGAAGTCTTATTATGTTTTTTTTTAAACATGTACTGATAATTATTCAGCGACTTGTGCGCTCCACATTTAAATAATTTTTAATTTTACAGGAAAAGAATTTTCATTTAATTACAGCTGTTTTAATTCTATATTTTAACACTGAACAAGTTTAACAACACTCTCTGTTATTTTTCTTGCAGAATGTGGATCAAATGTCGAGCTATGCGAGACGTCGAGGTGAAACTGCCGCCTGGACTTGCTCCTGATATGGTAAGATCTTGAGTTTTCTTTTATACTTTACAGTTATATTTATCAAATAAATGCAATATACAATGAACGTTATACAAATATAGTATGATAACACAAACTCTATTTTATTCGCACAGAAGCTGCTTGAGAAGAATAGTGAACCACACATACGGCATTCGATCGAGCGACCGTCCGCCGATTCGAGCGGTTGTTCGAGTGGCCAGGAGTCCGTTACCTCTTCGCTCACAGCAGAATCCCAGGTTTGTAGCGATAGCGGCACCGAGGTGGACGCAGTACATACGCCATCCGATAAGCTGAAGGGTCAGCCCGTCCGCGAGTTGACTCATCTGCGACAGAGAAGCACTACACGGGTACCAGCTTCATTAGCGGAGGTCACTACACCCTGTTGGGAGTCATACATCAAAGTTGGCGATTCCGGTGAGGTGACATCTGACGAGACGGTATCATTAGCGCGGTCCACGCCCAATCTAACAGACAACGCGACGTCGAAGAGCTATTCGCCGTCGCAACACGGCTGGTCCAGCACAAACTACATCAACTACATCAGCATGCCGTCTTCCTCAGAGGTGCTGTTAAGCAACCCCAGTCTCATACCACGTAAGAATTCCGTCGGCAACAGTGGCGACGGTGACAGCAGCAAAGACGGTGACGATAGCAATGATGGCAATCATCATGCCGACAACAGCAGTGATGGCAATAACGATAGCAGTGATGACAGTGGCGACGCCTTAATATCAATTAAATTTGATGATGAATTCGAAAAGGAAAAACAGAAGTTGACCATCGACGAGTTGGACAAGATGCAGTCGATCATTGAGCTAAACAAGAAAATAGACATACTGGCGTCGCACATTAATCCCGAAAAGACGACAATGGCAACGCCATATGTTCAAGCGGGTTTGATAGACGAGATTCCCGATTCACTTTCCTGCATACCTAAGCATATACAAGCCAGGAACAGCAATTTAATGTGCGGCACCTTCAAAATTAAAGATAATTTATCTAAAAAGGAGTACACGTCATTTCCATCGACCTTTCCCGTCAGTACCACCTTGACTTCACCAAGTCCAAAGTACATCTTTGCATCGATAATTCCTGAGGGAATGACGATGCCGGTTATGGAAGCGGATCAAGAATCTTTGCCGCAGAAAACGCTTTCGCACAGTTCTCCTACGAGCGGAACCTCGTACAATCTTGCAAGTTCCGCGCACGAGACGCAGCAATCACAGGAGCAGCAAGAGAAAGTGGAGCCGTTCACGGACGTGACCGAGGACGTCGATGAGAGTGGCAACACGGTGCACCCCGCGCCATCCTGGCCGGCAGAAAGGAAAGAGCTGACTTCCGGCTACATAACCATCGCGGATCTGTCGCCTCCCTCGGCGGGACCGTCCTATGTGCGACTTGAGAAGATGCCATCATCCCTGCCCCAGACGGCGACGAGTCCGTCGGAGGAGCAGTATACGGAAGTGACGGTTGTGCCAAGTACAGTTCAGTGAGGCGAGGAGAGAGATGCACTATCATCTCAGTTCTTTCCTCCTTTTCGTGACGGTGATAATTGCCACTTGCGTAGACGGACGAAGTAAGTGTTGCATCGTGAAATTACAATATATAAAGGCGGTGGTGCATATAAGAAACTGGGATGTTGTACGTTTGAATATAATCGCGACACTCTTGCGAATCGACTGAGTTGAGCGATGTTTCACAATTTCGGACTGAAATCCGTTTATCGAGATATGAGAAGAGATTAAAGGGACTCTCCTGAAAGGAGGTGTTACATACTTGCTTCGAAAATAAGACTGGATCTAAAGTAAAAAAGAAGATCATTAGTTTGGGATCAAATGAATTATTGGAAATTCATTTCTAAGCTAAAAAAGTTAAAATGAACTCTAAATGAATTCGTTTGAAGACTTCCTTAAATGGTTCTCTGAGAAAAGATTTTATGCACAAAGCATCTATATAAAAGATAATAGAGTACACAAGAGGTGCGACTCGTTGAAGCCTTTAAGGAAATTTTTTAACAAAGCGCATTTTCTATTCCAAGCTAGTGATTCTTCTTGTTTGACTATGCTTGTATATCCAGCGCGATATGCATATGCGTGCGGCACGATACGTTCGAATATAACGAGAAACATTAGAATGGCGTTCTCGTTCGTCAAAGTGTGTACCAGTACTGCGTTACTTTTTTTTATACTATATGCGCGATATTACTCTATAAGTTAAAATAAGTCAATAGATTACACGAATACATGATATATATATATACATACCGTATAACGGACATATATATGTATGGCCGGATTGACGGACAGCATATTGCTGTCGAAAAATAATTAAATTAAGTCCACTTCAGACGATCTATAATTCAGAATTGGGCGCAATCTAGAGCCCCTGGGAATCCGACACTTTAAAATTTTTTGCGCTTTTAACTTGCGCATTTATCTCACAGATAATAATGATCTTTTGAATGATTTATACATGATACTATTTGTTACAATCATTACGAAGTTCCAGGAAAAATGCATTACTTCTCTTGTGGAAAGGTAAATATATGCACAACGTGAAAGAGCAGTGTATGAAGTTTTTGTAAAAAAAGAGTGTGGTTGTTTCTCAGAACTTTCAACGATGTCTCGCAATAATCGTGATGCGAATAATATTTAGCCTAATTTAAAGTCTAATTAAAAAAAATTTTTTTAAACTTAGAGTAAAAAGTTTATATATAATCTATAATTCTATCTTGAGTTATACAAAGTATAAAATGTTTAAATTGTTATATATCTTGTTATACAATTTTCCTCTCCTATACTCTTTCCTGGATCCGTCAAGGTAGTGTTATATTTACAATTTTATGCACCGTGTAATAGAGGATTGAAGAAGAATCAATATTACACATATTATAAAAAAGAAAGATGAAAAAAATATGAACAAATACATCGAAATATACGGCATAAAGAAACTAAGTACATAACGCGCCAGTTTCCACTCCAAAAAAATTATAGATCGTCTATAGTTGGTTTTGGTTAGATATTTTTTCACAGCACAACTTTTTCGCTAAATTCTCGTTTAATCATGAGAAATTTCTTTTGCCATTTTTACAGGGGTAAACAAACTTTTTTTAGGACTATATTTTCTAGATTTCTTTATTAATGACACAGAGATATCCTCGTTTAATCCTTGATTAATCGTTAGATTTAGCCAATGCAAGTAGTTGCATTAAACTCTACAACTTCACATTTTTTACTAGCTCACTTAATTAGAAATTAATTAAATTAGCGACTTAAATGATGCTACTCTGGTATAATACCGAGAATAGGGGAAAAAAACAGAAGAAAAAATATTGTATATCACGCAAATTTGCAATCTTCTTTGATACACATAGCACATGATTAATTAAGGATTAACATTGTTTCGTAATAACGATTCTCAAACGCTATTGCGTTTTATATCGTGTTGATGGCAACAAGTGCATACAGATATTCTTTTGACCGAGTCTCTTGATAATTTTATCAATAAAAATTTCGCAGAAACGTGCTCACAAATATTTCCGTTTCATATATTTGCGCGACGGGATTGCTCAAAGAGAAACAAAAATAACATGTTCGATGAAATTACTGCGTACAATTGCAAACAACGACAAGAGCAAATTGCGTTGATTTTCTATCTTTCGGAGATGTATCATGAGCCTGCCGAAATTGTTCTCTTTTTAGTCGCAACAGTTAAATTATGCAATATAATTTGTTATCCGTTTATGCAGCTTATTCGCGAATTGTCGCGAATATCTCATTGTCGCGCAAATCGATCGCGAGTAAAATTGTATACGTGGCGAGGTAACGGGCTTTTTTTATAATAATGTTACAGTGTACAATGTACAGTGTAACTGCGCACAAGGACAGGGTCAGGGATAATAAGGTAAAAGGAGATAAAAAAAGAAAAATATCGTGGTGAGCGCACCATGGGCGTCGCCAAGCGGAAAAAAACAGACGAGAAAAAACAGTTCTGAACAACGAGGATGGGGAAACTTGACACTGCGTCATTAACGTATTACGAATTAATATTATTAATATTGTATTGCAATATTAAAATGTTTTATTTTTGTCTTTGTTTTGTAAATACTTCAAAATGTGTTAGTTTTAAACGGCGTTTATATTTAAAACACTAAACCGTTTAAAGCTGTAATTTTTAATAGCTTTAATATAAAACTAAAACATTTTTAAGTATTTGAAAAAGGGTGACAGAAATAAACAATTAGTATCTTAAAATTAAACACTTTATTTTTGAAAATATATCTTAGATTTTGAAACGAAGCAATCGGAGAAAAGGAACGCTCTTCTTTACGCTTTAACGCCACGTTTTCAAGGAACGGGAGATGATCCGCTCGGCTTTGGAGGGATCGCTGGAGGTGGCCCATGCGTCACAATTATCCCGGATCGCGCGCTTTAATTATCGCGCGGGTCAGATGACAATTAAAGTACCTCGCGCGCGCACAGAGTATAGAGTTAGCAATACGCAAGTAACAATTGGCCTCGCAGAACACTCTCACGCTATCGCAGCAGCAAGGAATATATGTATGCATAATTCGCACGTACTTTAAACTAGTCAGATACACCGCCTTCTTCCTACAGGCCTTTCTTCTATACTTAGTCGGATGCAATGTTTATTCGGATGTGAGATTAGCGATTGTACAAAATTTAATAATAAGCAAAAAGAACTAACTAACGCGTCGGTAAACCGTTTGTTTTTTTCTTTGTACGATCTTTTGTACTGCTTAACAAAAAAGAAGAACCGTTTGAACTTTTAATTTGTAGACAGAAACTCTTTTTGATTCAAACTTTTTATGTGCAACGTTTTATTAATGTTACCGTCGAAGCGTGAAGATGTTTGTCTTTAAAACAAAGATAATTTGGAAAAAAGAGCTTTATTGAAGAATTGATGGCCTATTATTGATACAAATTACGATTATAAAGAACTAATTGTGTGGTTTCGAACTACAAATTTTAATAAGATGTGACAGTTTAGATGCAATTGTAGTTTAATTAAGAAGGAAATAACTCAGCAATCACTGAAGTTATATTGATAAATAGCTGTTTAAGAAAAAAGTTGTAGCATTTGGAATTGTTAAAAAAAAAAAAGAAAGGCCTGGATCTTTTTGGAATGCGGTTATTTTGCAAGTTCAAACAATTTCGAATGTAGAAAGGGGAAGATGACGTTGTCGCCGTGACTATAAGATATAAAGAGAGAAGAAGGATGACTTTGTTTGTACTTGCGAAATGATACTTACCGGCTTGCGCGATTGAACATTCGCGAAGCTCTGAGATCGAACATGAGCTTATGTACCTACTCATACGTTTATTGTTGTTACACACTGGCGTAATTTTATCAGATATTAAAAGAAGTGCTACTTAGTCTATAATTAAGTCGTAAATATAAGAGGAATATGTCATCGCGACGTTATGCAAACGCACGGATGCCTAGATCTGTTTGTTTTAGCTGCACTTATAGTTTCCGTGTTATTTGAGATAACTATATATTTATGCATATATGGATACATATAAATTTTGCAAAAGGATACCTCGTACAAAAAGCTACAGAATTTTTAAAAAATAAGATAAAAAAAATTTGGTTCTGTCGCTTTTTCATAGAGTGTCCTTTTGATGGACTTTTACTTCAAAATCAATTTAATTTTTTCAAATAAAATTTTTATATTTTTTCACAGGAGCATATTCTACGTTTTAAATCCGATAATTTTGACGCTCGAGACATTTTTGAATCTGACAAATACTTTTAAGGATCTATGGAAAATTATTACAAATCCTTAGGACTGTGTTGATTCGAGATTAACTGCTCTTGAAATTACTTAGAAGCAACGATATGAACGTGATATGATAATTTCGTGTATAGTTTGTACATATGTATGCCAGTTTGTGGAGTTAGAACCGATTAAAGATACAATTAATGCCATGCAAAAGTAGATTATCTAACGTTTGTAGAAATATTTTTGAAAGTGTTCTCTTAACGACGCTAATGAATTTTAAGTGTCGTATAAGGAGTTAATTGAGAACATTCTGTGCATTTATTCTACAATATACATATACATATGCAGATAACGGAAATTTAGGATCTTTAAATATTGTGGAAGTATTTAATACAAACCACAAGATTCTAAGTCACATTTATGGCACGCGGGCACACATACGCACACACACACACACACAGAAAGACAAAGTGGGCCTTTATTTAAAAATATTGCAGAAATAACTAATAATTATAAGATCTTAATTGGATGCCTGTGATACATAACACATGAAGTCAAAATCATGTTCAACGTCCATTGATTATAACCTTTAGAATGGGTTACTCTGATCAACTGGTTTTAAGGATTTGTTTACGTCTGTACAATAACAGCAAAAAATTATCAAAATTTAACAACTATAGATTCCTTAGATTTGTTCTTTTATTTCTTCTAATCAATGAGATACAAAGTTTTAGTCATGTATATTGACCTAAAAAATGTTGGATCTAAAACAACGAATTTGTTATAATGACTTAAATGTAATAATACTTTGAAATAACATATATATTTTTTATATTAAACTTTAGATCTTTCGTGAATATCTTCTAAAGTTTTTTACGTCAAAAAAATATTTTGAATCGAAATTATTAGGTTTAATACGGCGGAGAATCTGACTCAGTGAAAAAATATACGAGATTTTGGTTCAAAAAGATCAAACCAATCTCGAAATGAATTTCAAATAGTCATTTTATAAAAAAAGCTGTTATATAAGAAAAAAATTTCCTCTCAAAGACTTTTTAACTTTTAAGTACAAAATATATTTTTTTTAATAACATTTTAGCTGACTCAGTTTCATCAGTTGTCATATTTCACGAAAGTGAGAGTTGCGTATACACAATTTAAATTCACACGTTTACATATACGGTTACATATACGGTTTTGTCGGATATTATCATGTAAAGTAGTGAAATTACATTGGTCGATCAAGTGAGAGAGGCGAGGAGCAAACTGTGGAAAGTGCAATTAAAACGAGTTGATCTAATTTTGTACTCAAGATCCGTATGACCTATGCAAAATATATACGTGTTGTATAAGTATTAATACGATACGTAATATGAAACACATACACATACGTCGATTGCCTCGGCCCAAAGTATTAAGCATCTCTATTTCATTTCTTTGGAATTCTTTTACCAATATTAATTTCCTATTGGTTATTGGTATTATTCATAAATTCAAAAGATTCTTGATACAAACGATAATTATACAATACAAAATAATATATGAAAGAATTCCAGATCAATGAAAAAATAAAGGTGCCTACACTAAAAAGGGAGTATTTAATTTTAAGATATTAAAAACTGAAATATTTAACAACTTTAAACATTTTAGCGTTTTAAATTTAAATACAGTTTAAAATTGAACATTTCTTACACATTATCTTAAACTTAAGTACTTCTTTTTTGAGTGCAACTGTAATTTGTGTACTTTAACAGTATATTGTATACAGTTTAAAATTGTCGGACAAAGAAATGCGCCTAAGAAGATTTTTAACGAAATAGTAGGATTTTTATACAGTAACAGTCGAGGAAATATGCTTGTGCAAATACACACACACGTCGATTAAATCTTGCTCACGTCACGAGATATAATGAAGTATTTTGATGCGATAAAAAGCTTTGTACATTAGTTTAACAGCCGAACATTACTATTTACTTTGTTAGGTTTTACATATCTATATCATTGTACATATAAACGCATGTAGATGTATACACAAATACGCGTATAGGCATATAAATAGATATATATATATATATATTATATATATATACACTTATACATATATCTATTATTATCTATTTTTGTTACATGTTTATAAAAATGAAGAAAAACGTATTCTGTCGTGGAATACCAAATGTAACATATAGAACGAGATTTTAGCGAATGGACAATGGATTTGAGCGTCGTAAAGATTACCGGTTTTATATATAATTCAAAACATTTATTGCGTCTGTGTCGTTAGAAACTTGCTAATAAGTTGACAAATTCGAGATCATATATATATATATATATATATATATATATATATATATATATATATATATGAGTTACGTTTAGGTCTTTTGTTTTCTTTTTTTTTATGTAATCGAATGATCGTATAATTTAGTTGAATAGTGCGTAGCTCTTAAGATGTTTAACATTTACTATTTCATCGGGTAACGAAAGACAAAAAAGAGGAGAAGGGAAAACTATGTAGATTAGAGTAATTAGTTTATACGAAGAACATGACAAAATTATTATGTGAAATTATATGACGAACGCGCTCGTTGAGGCAGTAAATGTTGACCGTTTGCTTTTCTCTTTTTTTTTTTAAATTGATTTAAAACTGATCCACGAATTTATCCTTGTTTATGCGGACCTTCAGAGACGAAACGGTGATGAAGTTTTACGCTTGTAACGAAGTAGTGCAATGACTTAACGAAATTTGATTAATTTGTGTATATATATTACAGAATCGTGATTTTCTTACGTATAATATAATTCTGCCCGCACATACACACACAAACGCGTCACAATTACCAGACAGGAGTTACTGCTTACATAGCGGCGTGATATATATACACGACTTTTTAATGAATTTCTCTTTACCTTTAGTATTCTGTTTTTAGAGTGAACATGGTTTGTTGTCGAGTTTAGTTTATCAAGTCGTTGGTGTAATTTTGCCAGCATCATTGTTAAATGTTATCTCACGTGCATTAATGCAAGTGCAATCCGTTGTACTGTTAAGGATGTATTACACTTATTTTCAAAATTATGAAAAAAAATTGCAGATTGTTTTACACTGCATTCGAAAATAATGTAACAAAAAATTAGGCAGTTGTGTACTTGGATCGAAAATTCAATAATATGTAGAAATGTGTTCTAAGATAAATATAATTTAGAAATAATGAAGTAAATCTGAATTTTTATATACATATAAGTATTTTAAATATTTGAGATGATTTATGTAAAACCTTATTGCGATGCGAAGATTAGTTGTTCTGTAAATAAACAAAATTTATTTAAACCAAATTAAATGAAGAACAGCCACCTATATATGAAAAATTTATTTATTTAATAACTAAGCTCAGAATTTTAATAAAATTTTGCATAAATTATCTTGAA
The DNA here is from genome assembly GCF_016802725.1 of Solenopsis invicta. Classification (NCBI taxonomy): domain Eukaryota; kingdom Metazoa; phylum Arthropoda; class Insecta; order Hymenoptera; family Formicidae; genus Solenopsis; species Solenopsis invicta. The sequence continues at coordinate 14,750,518 of NC_052670.1, read as the reverse complement.
TACTTAAAGTAATTATATGAAAAGGATTAAAATTTTTATCATGTTTAAAATGTTAGTATTAAAAGAATAAAAATTAGAAATTACGTAAATTAAAAAGTATAATATTTAATAAAAATAAAATGTTATGAATATAACTTTCACATATATAATTTACGTATAAATATTAATACCTTTATAAAAATGAGTGTAATACATTCCTAAAACACACATACGCATATTTTCAACCGATACACTATTTTCACGATTAATAGCACTGTTGGTTATGTACGTCGATTGAATTTTTATTGTCCCGAAGGAGAAGATTTTGTACAGAACATTGTAAAATATATTTTTAGCGCTTTTTCTCTCTCTCACTCTCTCTCTCTTCCTCTCTCTCTACCTTGGTTTTATTATTTATGTGCGCGTGCAAATCTCTCGCCTCCGCCGCATTTTGTATAAATACGCCGTATTGTTATTGTAATGCCATTGCGTAAATGCCATGCCGTTGAGCCTTGCCATTCGTCATCCGAGAAAGAAGAGAGAGCACCTCCTAAAAGCTAATTTACCCTTTTTTAATTTTCTCAATACTCACGTGGATCGCGCGCCGTGAACGCGAGGGAGAATCTTTTTCTGTAACTAATAACGACGTTGCCGATGTATGCCGGAGAGAAAAGCCATTAGTTTGTAATCATTAAGCTGAAATATATATAACATTTATATCGAACTGCGTGATGTGTACATTCCCTCCCGACCTTTTCATGTGAAAAAACACTCCCTATGAATTGCATGGAAAATTAAGCAATTTTAATTGATACATATATATGTATATGATGTAAATATCTTACATAATTTTAATCAGGTAATAAAACTGCTCAAATTTTAAGCTCAAAATAGTCGTACTTGAAACAAAAGCATTTGAAATAAAGGAATTAAATGTTTTTATTTATTATTATTATCTTTTAATATGTTCTTTTAATATTTTCTAATTTATAATCCCTATATTTTCATTTATCTTTTGCATTAATTTTTTATATGCAATTACAAATAAGTATATTTTACAATAATTATCATGTACTTATCTCTATTCACTAGTCCTTAAATACTTTTGCCAAGACGTGTATTTGCATTTATGTAACGCGCGTATATATTACAAATTCACATATATATAATTTATATTACATATTTAATTACATAATTTATATTATTTATATTCACATATATATAATTTATATTAACACGTTGAGTATTATATTAATTTCTATAGTGACTGGTAATATTGAACTTTCGGAAACGCTACACAAATTTATTGGTAATTGGCGCTCCTTGTTGCTATCTAGTTCTAAAAATATATGAAACTCATAAAAATCACGTTTACAGTTCTATAAATAAAATTAACACTAAAGTAATAAATGTCTAATAAATATTCTATACATGATAATAATAATTTTGCGTAATTCACCTATTTTATACACATACACGTACATATGATTCACTAGTGTACCGTATGTGTGGTTAAAGACGCCTGAACTTCTTGCTTTAAATTATTTCCTCAAAAAATTTAACAGTTATAAATAAAACATGATTTTATGTAATATCTCTAACTTTTTTTACAAATCAAATCAATTAAAAGGGATGTTGTAAAAGAAGAAAATAAATAAAACATTTTTCTTTGATTTCTATTTCGAAGAAACTTACAGATTACTACTTTGAACTAATCATTTCTTCAAATAATTTAACAGTTATAAATTTCCACCTTCTAAAGTATCTAACGCGAATTATAAATCATCTAAAGTGAACTCTTTATAGAAGAAGAGAAATAAATGAATTATATGTATTTGTGATTTATTGATAACAATACATGGATTACTATTTGACATGCGTCAATTTATTTATTATGTACATTATTAAAATGATGAATACACGTAAAAATATTTATATAATAGAATGTAAATTGAATATACACATATAATGTATATGGCAACACACACACATATATATATATATATATATATATATATATATATATATATATATATGCTACGTATATTCATTTAATGGTTTTGGCCTTGCAACAGTATTAGGAACATTGTCATTATTGATTTTCCGTATCCTAAACTTATTCTCGCCCACGTCGTTTGCTTCTGTCACGCGATTCTGTTTCTCGATTTATTATACGTGCCTCGTTACGGAGACCCGAAATGCACTTGTCGTTCTAGAGATCTACACGTAATATCCACACTAAACATTCGTGAAGATCTCCGTAACGAGCTTGTTTCGATCGTGTTATTACAGTAAAAAATATTTTATATTTATGTTAAAGTTGGTTTTCGTTAAAAACTTTGTGCTAAATTTTTAAGGTAGTTTAACATAACATGGTTGTGTTATAATGTAATTTAAATATTTAAAGTTAAATTGACATTTTTCTTAAAAAATAAGTGTAAAAGCAACACAATTTAGGGGTAAGTGTGAACAAATAACAAAAATAATATAGTTTTAAATTATAAATTCTAAGATAAATAAAATATGTTAATTTAATTTAGAAAAGGTGATATGTTTATCTAGATTTACATTTTTTTCAATAACTTTGTTAATAATTAATATTTTATGCTAAAATTTAACGATTATATTTATCAAAATGTATTTTAATATATTCTTGATTGAAAGTCATGAAATATTTATTATCTATTTAATTGGGAGATGATTTATAAAAATGTGACACTGCATAATAAAGAGGAACAGAGGTGTAATATATGGACCACCACAAAAATAAGTTTAAAGTACGGTTTTATTTAAAAAAAATACAGTGTTTTATTATAAAATTATATATGTTTAATTTTCTATAGTTTAGAATTTTTCTGGTTTAGAATTTTATTCTTACGTTCATAGATATTAGAAACGTCATTTTTTCCTTGTTGAATAACAATACGGATAAAATATTTTGAATGGTTTTGAACACAATGAAATGATAATCAATGTGTTGAAGAATTTCGATATGAAAATTTTTAACAGTGCCCATATTACTACCACGCTTCTATGCTCACATTGACAAAATGCTATACTATTGAATAACTTTGCATATCTGGAAATGTGTATGGAAAAATAAGAAGTTGAAAATTAAATAACAGTTAAAAAGTTAAAAAATACACTCGATACATTTCTGTGATAATACCTCAGCAAACGAAAATGAATTAAAATCGAAATGAAGTCATTTCAACATTTTGAATTCGCGTTTCAGATTTTTCGAATCCATTTGAATACAAAAATAATATAATGAGACCATGAATCATACATTCGAATTCAAAATAATGAATAGCGCTTTTCCTAGATATAATACTTTTATTCATGTGATATTTGAATTCAAATATATTCCTGGACTAAAACGCGAATTCGGATAAATTATAGAATTGTAATTTTCAATTTATTTAAACTTATTTTCGATTGCTGAAACACTTAAGCTTAAAATCAATGAGGAAGTATGTGTAATTAAAAATGTTAAAATTATACCTCGAAAAAAATTATAAATGCTCAAAAGTAAAAATGCCTTGTAACACTTGTCGGCTATTGGTATATTAGCGCCACTATATAACAGCATACTATTAAACAAATGATACTGTAATTGCTAGTAATTCGTCAGTAATGGAGATAATACGGATACTCATAATATCTTCTCTTCCATTATAAGTATTGAGTTTTATACTAAAGAAATGTTTTCACAATTTGCTTCTAAATTGTATCAACGTACCACCTTTACTGTTAATTTTTGACAAATTTATATTGCTTTCTAACATATTCATTTTATGTTAAATTAGTATAACAATTTGAATAAACCGTTTGAAAAGCGTAAATTGACATTGCAGATACAGATAAGAAAGATACAGATAGAAAAGTAATCTTTACTTAAAAAAAAAAAATAACGATAACAGTAAAGGTTATAAGTAACACGTTACTTAAATTCTCAATTCTGCCTATATCGATGCGTGCTTTCAATCAAGATTGTCGATAATTTAATCCGGATCGACGTAAAGCGGCTTTGGCTCGCAATCATTATTGAGAGATGTGGGTGGTTCAAAGAAAGAACAATCTGCACGATCAATTCTAAATGTGATAGGCATTTATTTATTTTTCCTAAAACGTATGGATACGCAAATCGTTCCTCGTGCCATGCACGTGGGTAACAATGATAACCAGAGATTAACAGGTTGCAATCCACGATAGAGCTTATCGCCTTATTTCGTGTGTCGCGTGTCCTCCCTCCTTTAATTATATACACGAGTTTTGCATTAGTCGCCTGCGAAACGCGGCAGATTCCCGCATCTTGCGGAAAACGGCTGGTGTATAAATAGTCGCGGATGATGCATCGTTCATAGCGGGTAACGCATTGCGCGTACAATTTTCGTTACTATAAGGACACAACAATATCATTGACTAATATGCATCATCTGCACGTGCTAAAAAATCGTCAAACTTGTATACGTATCTTACTTTCACGCAGAACGTTAAAAGAAAGATTTAAAAACGCAATGTTATAACTGTGGAAAAATTTTCATTCAGAAGAAAACATTGAATGATTATCAAACGATACTCGCTCTTACTTCCTTCTAATGCTTTCACTCTTTCTTTTATACTCTGCGCAAATTGTACAGATAACATATGTATACAAGTCTCTCTCGATATTATATTAAAACGTTTGCATCATTTACAAACTATAAAGCTATAACTTACTGCAGGTAGTAACTAATGGACAGATACAATTTCAATTATCGCTTCGGCTTTGCAAACTATACATGATTCGCATTTATATCTACAACGATATTCAACCGACGATTCTTCGCGCGTGGGTTTATTGGCGTGTACAGTCCGTCAACTTTTCGGAGAGAGTTTATCTTTTCTCTCTTTTTCTTTTTTTGTTTAGAAATGCAGGTTTTACACTCGCGCATTTTCGAAAAGGAAACTGTTATAAGAGTTAATTGGATATAAATTCAGTTATGTGTCCCAGGATTAAACAGAGGTATATGTGTTAAAGAAAAAAATATCTTTGATATGTTGTTCGGAATATCCAGGGTTAGGAAAGTTTTTAGTTACTTTTACAAAGTAACTCATTATTCGTTACTTATTCTACAAAGTAACTCGTTACACATTGGAAAAAGTGACACGTATCGTTATTCAAAAAGTACCGAGTTGTCACACAGAAAAATAGATATTGTAAATTATATGTATCGAGTAAACATTACTTCATACATATGCAAGTTCATACACTTATATATAAGTTCATACATATGCAAATCTGTTATAAATTCACATGCATCAAATTTATTCAAAATATTCTCAATCTAATCTAATACTTCTATTAAGAATATTAAATTAAAACAAAAAAACTTGATTAATCTGAAGTTTTTTCAAAAAAATTTTATAATCTTTGAAAGAATATAAATTCTTCTTTTTTAATAGATGATAATGAGTTTTTCTACAATTTGTAACGGGTATATTTCAAAACTATTATCAAGAAAATTCTTTAAAAGAAAAAACCTCAAATTGAGTAATCATTTTTCCTAGAATTGATATTTTCTTGCGTGTACAATTTTCGTTACTTTTTCATTGAATTTTGATGACCTTTTTTTAAGTGGCATTTAATTATTTATGCTACTTGACTAATTCAATATGAGAGCTACAGTGGTTAGTTAAACGCAACATGATCACTTCCTTCTCTTAAAACTCGCTTATGCACATTCCATACACATGTATTACATACGTACATAAAAAAGTAATAATTATCAAAGTGTTTCAATTTTTAAAAAATTTCCTAAGAATTCTTGAATTTTTTAAATGCAGTTTCGAAATAAATTTATTTTATTAAATTTTTTAATGTTTCTAATTAAATATAAAAAAGCCCATTAAATTTTGAGTAATAAATGTAAGAAAGTACTAAAAAGAAATAATATAAACTAATAGCATATAACTAATAATCTATTCATTATACAAATCTAACTCATGAGAAATACAAAATTTAAAACACGATTAAAGTCACAATTTGGAATGATGAATTATACTCTATTGTCATTAATTTTTTTAATAAAAATTCGCGAATAACACGACAATGTATGTGAACATAGATGTCAACAGTCAAGAAACAATAAGTATAATACTATATATTGATTGTCGCCATTTTGTATTATCAAAAAAAATAATCAAATAAATAATTTTATCAAACAGATAAAATTCAAAATTTAAAAGTAAAGTTAAAAAATTTCTTTGAGTCAATAAAAACCGCAAAAATTCATGATTTTCAAGGATAAAAGAAATTCCCCAAAAGTTCTAGAGACTTTCTTGCTAGTAAACACCCTGTTATGGTTAATTGCAAAATAACACTCCCTTCTTCTAAAACTAGTTTATGCACACTCCATACATATGTACGTGTACAAAATAATGATAAAAATGATTATATTACCTAAAAAATGTAACTACGTTACCATTACCGTTACTAATGAAAAATATAACATTGTAACTACCAATTCATTACTAAGAAAAAAGTAACTGTAACGGTATTGGCGTTACAAATAACGCGCTACTTCCTAACCCTGAGAATAACTTATATCTCCTCGAATGCGTTTCATGGATCCAATCCTGGTAGTGGTTTCTAATATCGATTATTGGGTAACTGCTGAATCAGTGTGTTCACTATAACATTATTAACGCATTCCTTGCGGATGATTAGCGATAAAATAGCGGAATCACGTCGCGTGGATCTCTCTCTCTACGAAGGCTGTACCATAAATAAAAGTCTCTTATCGATTTTACGGAAGAGACGTCAGTAGTGAAAAAGAAAGTCGACTTCGACGCAAAGTCAAGGAAAGTTGTTTTTTTAAACACTTGTGAAGGTGTGTAATGCTGAGTGAGTGTCGCACGTGCTAGTCAATGCCACATTACTCGTCCAATGGTTTTTTAGTAGCTGAAACAAATTCACAGTAGGTAGGTAACACAGGTAGACAAACACACGGTCGATCAGTCATACTCGTGCCAGAAGCTTGATACTAACCGATAGTAGTTAGGCTTGAACGGACCTGCCTTATTAAGACCCATATACTTCGCTTGTTCATCCGTCAGTTCCGTCAGATGCGCGTCGAATGTAGGTAAATGCAGCGATGCGACATATTCATCTATAAATCATTTTGGCTTAATATCATTTTAATATGATTTATCTAATAAATAAATAGAAACAAAAAGTGAAAGATTAAATACTAGCCTGATGTCAAAAATTTGTCGTTTCATTAATAATCAATAATTGATTATTAATGAAATTATATTATGTCCTAAAAACTTTTCTAAATAAGAAAGTGAATAATATACTGAAATCAAAGGCATATTTTTTTAAATTATTTTAATCAATAAAAATTATTTCAAGACGATAAATCGTTTTTCACATAAGAAAATATTCTCACTTTAAGTTTAAAAATCAATTACAAAAAAAATCAAATTTTTTTTACATGTTTTAATAGTTTGAATCTTAAATGACAGGACAGATAAAAAGATAAAAAGTAAGAGACACATATTTTTATTAACTTTTTATAAACAGTTTGCAAAATTTTTAATGTGTTTTTTTAAAACATTTTTCAAAATTCTCACGATCATCTAGTTTTAATTCGATTGATTCAAAATATTTAAGAGATATTCACAAAATTTTTCTCTCTGGTCTAAACTATAATCAAAACAAATAAAAATTAAAATTGTTCGATTTTTCCAAAAAGAAAAAATCTTAAGAAAAGAAACAAAGAATTAAAAATTTTTTTTTTTAATTTACTGTTGTAAAAATCAATTTTTTAACTTAGTTGTAGTTCGGACAAAAATTACATTTGCGTAGATAAAAAATTTTGTTGAACTTTTTATTTCAGATAATTTCTATATCTTAAATAGTGACAATAGTCAGCTAGTATTCTTTTGACACGCCTATACAGATGTGCAAATAATTATCAAAATATCTTTTCAAATATTTTAAAAAATTTGTAAACAATATTCAAATAATGAATCAAATTTCAAGTTTATAAAAATTTGTAAACAATATTTAAAAAAGGGATCAAATTTCAAGTTTATAAATTTCATATTATTCCTAAAAAAAAATTCTAAAAAAGGATACCAAAATGGTATTGAAAGCAAGAATACCTCCTTAATGAACATAACGCAATGAAATTGCTGCATCAATTTTGGCATCAACAGATACCTACCCATTTTCTTCGGCAACAAATAAACGTCGCTCTTGTATCGTCCCGGTGGCGCGTTAAATAGCTCAATGAGAGCTAACGCTTGCGTAGCGGCAGTAATTGACACCACGAAGGATGGAATACTCGAGCATGACAGGTTCACTAAGCGACCCTCCGCCAGCAAAATGATGCGCTTGCCATCCGGCCAAATAACATGGTCCACTTGCGATCTCACTTTCTCCCAAGTCAAATCGGGCGTACGTAAACTGTTCTGTTAAGAACAATATTTAAGGGGATTTAATCCTCGCGCATCTTCCTCCGCGCGTATCATATCAAATCAATCGCTCGAGAGAATCGGATCGCTATAACTGCCCGTTGCAGGCAATCACACGCCGCGCGGGTAAAGAAGATAAAGTGGGACATACGACGTCTATCTCCGTGTTGCTGTGGCCCATGTTGCACACGACGCATCCGTTCTTCATCTTGTCCATGTGCTCGCGCGTGACCACATTTTTATTGCCCGTCGCTGTAATAACAATGTCTACATTTCGAATGACTTCATTGAGTTTCATCACTCTGAAGCCGTCCATGCTGTAATGCGACAACACACATGTATAGGGTTTCTATCCGGTTTGGCGGACAATCTTAGCTGCGGGAATTAATCGCTTGTGCGAGCGCATCTTACCTGGCCTGCAAAGCGCATATAGGATCGATTTCGGTGATGTACACAATGCAACCTAAGCCCTTGAGGGCCTGACAGCATCCTTTTCCAACCTCTCCGTAACCGCATATTACAACTTGCTTCCCACCGAACATGATATCAGTAGATCTTTTCAAACTATAAGTAATAAATTAAATAAAAATGCTGAAAACTAATAAGTGTCACAGTCAGACTAAGCACATTCAAGATTTCCGCAAAGCAATTTTAGCATAACTCACCTGTCGATGATGCTCTCGCGGCAGCTGTAAAGATTATCGAATTTCGTTTTAGTTACACTGTCATTCACATTCATCGCGGGAACAGACAATTTCCCTGCTTTCGACAATTGATATAATCTATGTACACCAGTCACGCTCTCCTCTACAATTCCTGGAACATATTTCTTCTTTTTTATTCATCCATAAATCATACAAGAAAATTATTTGTTATCAAAAAAATATCCGCTTTTGTTTTCATTGTTATTCTTAAGGAGGTCCTCCAGCTCAAAAAAAAAAAAAAAAAAAATGGAAAAAAGTCATATGACTTTTCATTCATATATATTTTTTAACAAAGGAGTATTTTGGCATTGCAATCTTCAAAATCAATGAACAAAATAAAAACAATAATTTGTTTTTTAAAAATATTTTTATAATATTGATGTGAAAAAAATTGAAAAATTGTTTATAGTGATTTAACAAGCGTAATGCAGTCACAAGCACTTTCACTGTGATATTCACTGTAATGTCATATTTAAAAAGATTGTAAAATTCATGAACATTTCATATTTTTTCGTATTTATAAAATTTCATTTTTTTAATTTCTTTTTTTATGAATATAATTTTTCTAAATTCTTACGATTAAATTACTTAAAACTCTCCTTTGTATAATGCAGACTCAAAAAGCGTTAGAATAATTAAACTAACACTATTTTAATATAAACCTAATCTTATTAAATGTTATTATTTTAGCTATTAAAATTTCAATAACAAAAACTGTACTTAACTTTAATTAGCACCTGAGTGAAAATTCAACTGTAGCAGTACTTCACTTAAAAAAAACTATACAGTTAAAAAATTTGAAAAGATTTCAGGAATGAATGCCTATAACTATTAATTATAAACTTTAAAGATATGTGAAACAAGTATTTGTGAAGTCGAGTCAAATCGAATTCGAATTAAATTTTCCCAAATTTATATTACAAATTTAAATATAATGTAAAATATTTTTGATGACGTTACAAATCCTTTTTAACAGACAAGAAAATTAATCACAAGAATTTAATAGATATTAGACAATAAATATAAAGTTGTACTAAATGAATATTGAGTACACATTGCAATGTTATTATCAAAGTGATAGTATTTTATGTACTTAATTAGGAAAATAGAACAGTTTCAATTTTTGTAGTCTAAATTTTATAAAATTATGATACAAACCTATAAAATGTTGAAACAAAGTTACGATTTAAAACGATTGTCCATCGTGTAGATAAAATTTTTATAAGTTATTTTTTATAGTTTATAAGATTTAAAAATAATAAAAGTTGGAAATCGACAAATAATCAGGCAGAAGAACTAGTACGCGCCAATACAAAATTGGTCATGTAGAAGACATAAAGCTGCATTTGGAGAGCATGCTATTAGCGCTTCCGTCATTCTATTTTTATCGGTCATTAGATGTAAAATAAGGATAAAATGACACAATAGCGCTGATAGCACGCTTCGTGATACCACGCTCATGACACGCAGCCATAAATAAAACAATAAAAATAAGCGATACAAAATTCTTAAAGTAATCAAATTCGCATGTTTCAGATTCGAAAACGAATCGGCTCAAATTCACTGTTAATCAAATCTACATTCAATTTAAATTCGAACTATTCGCACAAATTCTAATAAACTAATTTTCAAAATTTTAAATAAATTTTTATATATACGAAAAAATAAACTGGAGAACCTATTCTTAAATTATGATTTTTTTATGTCAAGGATTTTTTCTAATGTGCGCAAACTACGTAAAATTGTAACGTCAACATCAGACATCGACAAGCGGGATGAACCTTGGATCATCTTGAACATGGCGTTGTACTTCTTGAGCATCAAGTGAGTGGCATCACCGCCGTCGTCCAGTATCATATTAGGCTGCCAATTCTCGGCTGCAACGCACTTGTCGATGCACCACCAGAAATCCTCCTCGGTCTCACCGCGCCACGCGAACACCGGATACCCGGCGTACGCCAACGCCGCGGCCACTTCGTTCTGCGTAGAATAAATGTTGCACGCCGCCCATCGCACTTGCGCGCCTAGTTCCACCAGAGTCTCAATCAGAACAGCGGTTTGTGCGTTGATGTGTGTGCATCCCACAATCTTGGCGTTTTTCAACGGCTATGCAAAGATATTAGTCAGATTTTGTTTCTCTTTCTCTCGCAATCGAACGAGAATTTATCTAAAAAAACTGAATTTGTATTTTCCTTAAAAAATATCCGAGCGTTAACAATCTTCGTCAGAGAGAGAATGATGCGGAGAAGGTTTTTACCTTGTCGTCCGCCGCGCGTTTTCGCAGCGCCATGATGCCCGGCATCTCCTGTTCGGCGATCTCGATCTCCCTGCGGCCAAAAGCCTGCTGATTGATGTTACGCACGCAGAAATCCGTGAAGCCTTTATCCGTCTTCTGGATTTTCTCGCGCGGCGAGACGTCATCTTCGTCGGACGAGCTTCCTGTATAAGAGGCTAAGATAGCGCCGAGTGCCGGAAAACGGTTGATTATTAGTACCACATCGAGGTGCAGATGCAGATTATAAACTAACGCAACAGCTAATGCAATTGCTAAATCCGTGTTATTAGGACGATAATTTTCTAAACAGTCATGGCAATAAAACCCACGAGAGCGATACATATATGTAACGCTTCAAACATTTTAATGACGTTTGCGATAGCAGTATAAACTGATGTTAGAGGATGATAATGTGACATTAATATAGAAACAGCTGTATAAAACATTTTCTTTTTCAACAAGCAAAACACGCAAAAATCAACCATTGTATATTGAAAAAAAAACTGTTTACTTGATAAATTTTTTTTTCAGTTCAATTATTGTATATTTAACATAAATATATAAAATACTTGAATTTCAGTTAAAATATTTATATATTTGACTTTAAATACATAAAATATTTAAGCCTTAGTTAAAATATTTATATATTTGATTTTAAATACATAAAATATTTGAGCCTTAGTTAAAATATTTATATATTTAACTTAATAAGCATTAATATTTAATTTAAATACATGGATACTTTTAAACTGAAAAAATTGAATAGTTTGAAAAATTTAGTCAAGTTAACAACTCTTTTCTCAGTGTAACGAGATACGTTCGTACCAGAACTGTAACTATCGGTGCTACTGGCTGACAAGGAACGGCTTCGGTAGCGGCTGGATTTCTTCAACGCTCCGGACTTGGAGTCCTAGAAATTGAAAGGTACAGTTAGTTCAATGTGGACAGCCACTGATGGGATCTCTCACTTTTCTAAGGGGCTGCAAAATGCATTGAAAGAAATTACAAACAAAGAGTGCGCATGAAGCTATATAACTTATGCTCAATGTACACAGATCAATATAGACGATTCAATTTAGCTGTTGAAAAATATTTATCTCGTCGCGTCATTATGCCGATCGATGTGATGAAGTTTCAATGTATGTCTCGAGTGGGATTCACTTTTCCTTGAAGTGCAAGATCGCGATAAAATAAGAGATGTAAGGAGTTCTAATTACAATATAATCTATATATATATAATCGTCCCATTAGTCTGTGTTATCTAATCGATAAGCGAGAATGGTAAATCTGATCAGCACACACGACATTTATATGGCGGAAAAATCAAGACAGCCCTGCGAGGAAGTAGCGAGGATTATTCTACAATATTGCGGAGGAGGCGGGGGAGCATTACGGGTTTACTTTGTATTTTTATACACATATATACTCTTACTTACTAATTTTGTTCTCGCGCCGTGAAAGGCATTATTTGATGCCTCTAGGCTCTGAAATCACAACAACCACCATTTCATCATTCAAATGCATCAAAGTATCCGCAATACAGTCCGTAGTTTGGTACAAAGCTCCCAAGGGTCTCATACTTGTGCGCAAAATAGACATTTTATACAGCGACATTCAATTTTTCGCACTTTATTTCAGTATTTCACATAATTCTTTTATATCGAGCAAAACGATTTTAAATCACAAATCAGTATATGATTAATCATTATAACATAGAAATCATGAAGTATTCCATAAATATATAAATCAGTCACTTGGGAACATAAATAAAAAAATCGTAATTTTGAAAAAGTGAATTAAAAAACTGTCTAGCTTTTATAACTGAAAGACTAAAAATAATTGGAAATATGTAAAAATAACTTATTTCATATGTTGAGTGAATGGAACATATCACTTTTGAAACTCACTTAAAAAAAATATAATAAATTAAATGTTTGAAATAAGTAAATTAATATTTTTTTTAAGCAAATTAGATTAAATTGGCTTTTAAAATTAATTCAGTTACGTTAAAAGTTACATGGACAAAAATCTAACACTTTAACTAGTTAAAAGTTACATTAAGATTAACTTAAGTTACATTAAAAGTTAATTTCAAAAAACATTATCTAAATTAAATTAAAAAGTCGTAATATTTTAAAATTAGATTATTGAAAACAATTATTCAAAACAATTATAATATGGATTACCGAATAAATTTAATGTATTATTTGTAAATTAAATTTTCAATCTTACAATTTTTTCATTTATAATTTTTCTTTTTTTTTTACATAAATTAACGTAGGAAAAAATTAATAAAAAGTTTATGTGTTTAAAAAAATAACTAGTTGAAATATTAAAAATTAAATCAATTAAGTTAAGTTAAATGCTATTAATCTTTTAACCTTATTATTTAAAAAATATGTCATTTTTCCGAAGCTGAAGCGAATCTTAATGCTTAATATTATAATATTTTCCTATCAATTAAATATATATTTTTCAGTTCTATAAATTACATGCCAATATAGCTATTAGATTAAAAAACTAATCATAAACTAAGGAGCTAAAAATAATCTCAAATTAATTTATTACTTAATTTTCAATTTTTTTAAATTTAGTTATTATTCAACCCTAAAAACTATAGATTGTATGCTAAGAAAGATATTTAATTTTACTATTGAAAGATATATAATTCAAAAATTGAAAAAAGCCATTTTTAATATTAACACAATTGTAATAATACAAAGAACTTTCAAAATTTAAACACAATGGAAAAAAACAGGTTTAATAAACAGATTTATTAAGCCCAAAATTAATGTACAAACTATTATATTTCAAATTGTATTCAATATAAAGTATAATTGATATAAAAAATGAACGTTTTGACTCTCTTTGGAGTCATTCTCAGCACATTACAAACATATTACAAAATTCTATATAATTATCTAATCATCATCAGTCTAACAGTTGAGTCACAATAGGTTGCTAAATCCAAAGTGCCATCCTTCAATTGTAATGTATAATGTCAGAGAAGATGAAATGCTTTCTCTCAAAATGTATATGACAATGAAAGTCAAAATGTTCATTTTTTAATCAATAATACTTATATTGAGTGTGCTTTGAAATTGTTCGCAACTTTATTGTGCACATTAATAAACGCACTGTACTTTCATTAGCTTTATTTAATTTTTGTTGTGCTTAAACATTAAATTATTACGTTAAAGTAAATTATTGAGTTTATTTTTACAGAGTATAATGTAAAGAAAATACAGTCACTGACTTACGTCAATTTTCCATGTAGATTAACTATGTTCTCAGTTTAACTTACTGTTTATCTTTTTCTAATTCTTAGAACTACAAAAAATAAAAAGTTAGTTAAACTGAGATCAAAGTTATTCTGCATTGGTGAAAATGGACATTACAGTATTTCTCATGTGAATGAGTTTTGTGACCCTGATATCTAAAACAAATTGTGTATTTATCTCTCCTGATTCAGAATCCCCTAGTACCTCAGTTTTAACAGAAAATTGACCTACGTTATTTCTCAAATGACTGATTCATATAAAGGATTAGCTAAGACACTCACAAATCTTTTCCCTTTACAATTTAGTTTATAGAATCAGCTGGAACATTCAGACAATCTGAACAATTAAAAGCTGTGTCACAAATTATGCTGTTACGTTATCCCCTTTTAATTGTTCCTCCGACTATTTTGTTTGCACTCGATATTACAATTCACGTGGTGCTAATTGTGCCACGCCTAAATGGTGTCTCTAGGCTTACGAGCGATGCATGAGTGATTGGTACCGAACCTACGGACTACGGTGTGTGAATAATGCTCTATATGTGTAAAAATAATATAAGCGTCGTAAGAAGATGCCAAGTCATCGGGCACTATGTAACCGCATGCATTCACTTCTCCAAGAGTCGCTCTCTCCCTGCATCGTTATTTCGATTAATGGAAAAAGAGGTGGTGATGGACTTGTTACATGTGCCTGAAACGACCGTTAGAGATATTTGCGCAAGGAGGAAGAGAACACAGAGTGTTATTCTTGTGCATTAAGATCGAGCAAGGCTGAGCTCGATCCTGGCCTTCCTGCAGATTAAGCAAGCTTATGTCGGATTATCTCTTTATTTGTCTCTGTCCCTGGTGAAACAAGTGTCCTTTATTCAACCTAAGATTTTAATAGATAAATAAAAAAGGATAGGGGGGGAGGAGGAAGAAAGAAGTCAGAGGAATCTTCTCAATCCACAGCTGCAAACGGGAGCCCGAGTATCCCGCGAGTAGACAAATAAGCGACTCTTAACCAACGCCCATTCATCAGTGAAACGACATGTCAATTAATGCCATGTGTCCAATTACGTAAGAGCCATAAGTGGTCACAAGACCTCAAAGGGTTGGGCGAGACAAAAGGAGCACAGGTGAGGAACAGATAGACTGACAGAGACGGACGAAGGGGGGGAGTAAGAGAGGAAGACATACAGAGAAAGAGAGAGAGAGAGAGAATGAAAGAAAAATACGAAGAGACCAGTGTAAATAAGAGAGCGAGAAAGGGACGAACGTCGAAACTTTCCGTTTCTGCAGGACGAATTTCTTCGCCGATGACGACGTTCAACGCGGCGTTCTGGCCTCCGTTCGCCGATATCGACTTCGCCGCGAGAACGGCGGCAAATACGACAGTCGTGGCGTACAGCTGTCGGATTGGCGCGAACGATTCGCACGGAGCACGCGGAACGGACCGAGATTTTGAATTGGAGCGAAGCCCGGCTCGATTTACCTTCATGCTGGACGCCGGATCGGTGACAGGGCCATCGGCGAGCAAGCCCCTCGGCTCTTTCCCAGACGACGTACTATTCACACCATCCCCGCTGTCGGCCATTTTTCGAATGCACGTCCGCGCGACGTCGCCCGGCTCGTCCACCGGATGGCGCTCTGCATGGCCGCGCGCGGCTCAGGCTCGTAGCCACGTTCATGGTATCCCTCGCGACTCGCCTCGAGCATCGCACAGTGGGACGGATTAGGAAAAAAAACTTGGTCAAAATTTAATTTTTTAGTTTCTTAGAAAACTTAGATAGATTTGTTAAATATAGAAAAAGTGTAATTGTTATTTTCTGTTGAAAATTTACTTTTTGCTTTATTTATATTGTTAAATATATTGATCACCCTAGTAAAAATTTTTCATAATTTTTATACAAATTGGAACATTTTTCAGAAATATTTAAAAATATTCAAAAATATTCTGCATCTTCTCTTAGAATTTTCATACATATAAATTCTGAAATATTCTGAGATTTTTCATTCCATAATTTCTAAAAAAATATTTTTAACTTCTTTCAATTTTATAACATTTTAATATAAAAAAAAATCTTAAATTGTTTGGAAATTTTAGAATATTCGTAATTAACGTATACGAAAAATTCTGAAAAAGATTTTTACCAGGGCAATTTCATAAAAATATATAAGTAATTAATTTAAGAACATAAACTGTAGAATAAAAAAAAGGATAAAACTGGACATCATGAAATTTTTTTGTGTTTGCAAAAACTTTGCAAATTTTTAACATGAAGAATACTGTAGTAGAAACGTCTAACTATAAAAAATATATTATATTGTATTTTTTAATCTATGGTTTTTTCTAATCCATTCCACAATGTAATTGCTACCATTGACATTAAACATTTTGATCAAATTCTAATTTAATCAGCTATTAAAATTTTACTGACAAAATTGCTTACAACAAAATTTTTAATTATATATTATTCATTATTATTAATTTTTATTAATCTTTCTCCACTTAAAATTAAAGAAATAATTGTAAAAGTAAAGAAATAATTATTCTATCTAGTAATTAACAAAATATCATAATTGTTACTAGTAAAGCTAAACGATGATTCAGCCAGCAGAATTATTTAGGAAATAATTTTTTTACTATATATTTAGTAATTATATATATAATTTTTACCTTATATTAAAAAAATTAACTATCTCATATTAACAAAATAGTACAAGATGCTTGATGAGTGCTTAATCGATGAATAAATATCGATAAAATTATTTACAACAAAATTTTCAACTATATTATTCGTTATAACTAATTCAGTTTTTCTTTTTGTATTAAATAATAAAGAATAAAGTAACAACATTAACAATTAAAATATAGTTTATTGTTTGTTAAATATCAGTGATTAATTTTCCAGCAAAATTATATATAACAAAACTTTTAATTATAAATTATCATCATGATTGATTACTAATTTATTTTTTTCTGTAAGTATATTTTAAATAAACAACAGAATTTTATTCGTATTATTAAAATAGTGTAAATATTACTTGATAAATTAATTAATAATTAACTCAGCTAAGAGAATTGCTTACAGAAAATTTTAATTTTGAATTATATATAATATACATACTGCCCTGGCAAAAATAGTATATGTTCATTAAACATTTATTGAAATGTTTATGAGATGGAAATTTAAACATGGAATTGTTTATGAGATGTTTACGACTGTTACAAACGTTCGGCAAATGTTTTATTAAAAGTATTCTGTTTTACAAAACACCCTTTGAACATTGCAACATTTTGAAAACATATATAATAGGTCATGAACATTTCATAAATAATTCCGTGTATTTAAATTTCTATCTCATAAATACTTCAATAAATGTTTTAAAACTCCAATTTAATATATACTCAACACTTAAACATCTTACAAACAATTTTCACCAGGGAGGGGGATGATATATATAAATTAATGCCCACCCATTTGAAGTTAGCTGCGTTAATTCTATATATAGGTTTTCTACAGTGCACAATACACATCCTATAGATAATAAATAATTTAAATCCTATAATTTAACTTAATTAAAATGTTAAAACCTTATTTAATAAAAATTAAAATTTGAAACAATAAAGATTTGAAAGTGAAATTGCGTTTATGCTAAAAAAAGACTCAAGTTATTTATAGAGGGTTAATTTTATACTCAAAATCTCCAAAATTTATGTTGAACACAGTAAAAAAATTAAAAATATAAAAATTAATTTTTAAAAATACAGAAAGGAACACAGAATTGTTTTTATTATTTATTACATCACGAAACAAATACATAATAATAATAATTATTATTATTATTCAGTCTTAAGGGAAATACAGAATTATTATTATGTCATGGATTAATTATTCGTCCATAATCAGGTAATAACAATCTTGCTCTATCTCGCGGTGATGGGAGGGGGGGAGGGCGCCCCCGAAAAGCGTCCGGGCTTGACCGGCGAGCGTACTGCCCAGGCGGAAAACATCGGTCTCGGGTGCCGATGCGTGCCCACCCAGCAAGATGGCTCCTCTACGGGGCGACACTCGGTGTTTGACGTGAAGTTATTTACACACCTGGGATCTCGCGCCGCTCTCGGGAGAGCCGTGCCAGCCGTGTCGCCGCGTCGATGCGTCGCGGTGCCGCGCGTGCCTAGTGGTAGCGCCGTTTTCGCGGTCGCGGGTCGCGTCAACGCGGTGCTCTTAACGTCACGTCGCAACGTCAAACGCCGTGCCGTGCCGCGCCGCGCCGAGCCGCGCCGAGCCGAGCGGAGCCGAGAAGAACGAGGCGGACGACGCGCGGAGACGACGGGTGTGCGCGGTGACGCCGCGAGGAGCGAGGCGTCCCCGGGTCCAGGCGCCAACAACGACGACGAGGACGACGTTAACAACGACGACGACCACGCGCCCGCACGGCCGGGCTCTGGTGACGGTGGAACGAGTCAGCGCCCTTCCCCCTGTCGAGGAGTCAGCCCCCGTGCGCTTCCCCCTCACTACTCAGGTAGCTCGTCGTGCTTTACACCTCGTGAAACGCGGCGACGAAGACGACGGCGACGCCGGTAACGGCGGTGGCGGTGGTGGTGGCGGTGGTGGTGGCGGCGGCGGTGATGGTGGTGGTGGTGGTGGTGGTGGTGGTGGTGGTGGTGGTGGTGGTTGGTGGTTGGTGACGACGAGCGTCTCCTACCCCATCGTTTCCCTCCCCCTTCCCAAATGACGTCCTCGGGGGAGAGAGACGGGGTCGTCGTCTGATTCCGTCGTCGCCGTAGTCAGTTGTACACTTAGTGCATATTGATCTGAAAACCTATCACCGGGAGCACCGCTAACGAGCGGCGAGGTCTTGGGGCGCGTGACGACGGAGGGTTCGCTCGTTCGGCTCGTTTCCGTTCGCACCCTCGCGTACACTTGGCCCGTTTATCTGTCTCCCGTTCATGTTACTCCGAAGCCGGAATACGTGTGCCTATACGTGGACGATGCGCGGGTGAGCTGGAGTGGCCGCGACCCGATCGACGTGGTGCTCGTTGCATTTTTCGTACTCGTCTTCCTTCACCCTTCCCTCCCCTGGATGCCGAGATCGCGCGTTTGTTTCACGTGGGCCTAAAAGTTTCCTTTTTTTTTTTTTTACTGAACTTCTGGCACAGTTCACCTCGTTTTTTCTTTTCATATTGGAGAGATAAAGAGAGAAGATGAACTATGCAAGAAGTTCAGCTAAATAAACAGATCTAGAGTTGCCAGGAGGGGAGATTTTTGGGTTTTGTTTATCACGGGAGATTTTTTTTTAAAGGACTATATTGATTTATTATACATTAATTTTTTATTATATTTATTACATAAATATTTATAAACCAACAAACAGCATAACCGTTCAAAAGAGTTTTGACCAAGACAATAATGCTAATATGTTAGTCTTTAATTTTTTAATGTTAAATACTAAAAGGAATCTCTGAAAATGAAACAATAGCAAATGTATAATTATAGGCAAAAAATACTTTCAATATATGAGGGTTGGGAACATATGCCTTACGTATCATACATTATGTGATACCATTTTAGTTTCCTACACATGTGTATCATACATTGCATAACCTAATTTAATATTTTTTATTTAGGCCTTCAAATGTGATTTGCAGTGTGATTTTTCTGTTGTGTTAAAGACTCTTATATACATATGTTTTTCCTAAATTTTAATAATGATAAAGGTAGAAAGCCTAAACATTAAATTCTTATTGAACAAAAGAGGTTTTTATTCAAAAAAGAAATAAGAGAAAATCAATTGCATAAAGTTTGCAATAAATTGTTGCAAAATACTTTTATTAATCGCCTTAAAGATCACATATTATTTTATGCACCTTTTTTTTATAATTAGTCAAAATTTAATTTGAAGCATGTACGTGACTATATTGAAAATCAATGAAAAAATTATCTACAAATAGATTGGCTCATATGTGTTTTAAAATTAACTTTACGCGATAAAAATAAAAATTATAGCAAATGAGTAAAATTATAATATAGTATATACTAAATTTACATATATATGATGTATATATGCGGATGTATAAATATGTTACTTACATTTTCAATATTAATTTTTTGTTTTTTGATTTGTAGATCGCATTTTTATAAAGTGAATAAATAAAGGATTGGATTATATTTATATCATAAATTTGATATGTATCATACATACAAACTTTCTAGAATAATGTACATCAAATCTAATCCTGTATATGACCCCGCTACACTTAATGAAGTATTTTCGAAACAACTTAGTAACAAAAAATTTATTAAACGCGATTTTTAATACGTGTTTTGCCGATTTTCGCATCACGCTTTCATGGGGTGGGGGGGACGTATCACTCTTCTCTCTTTTTCTCTCCTTCTGTCTGTCTCCGTCTCGGGTTGCACTTTCCATCAGTTTTTGCTCCTTCTTTCTCTCTCCGTCCTCCTTCCTCCTTTCCCCGGAAAGAGACAAGCACGGAGGGGAAAGGGGAGTATACTTATCCCAGAGTATACTTATTTCAGAATGCAGAAAGTGTAACGTAGTACAGCTGAGAGAGGCTGTACGAGCGAATCTATTAAATCTGTGTTCGCCTCCCGATTGCACTCTCTGCACCAGCCGCTCGTTCTCTCTCTCTCTCTCTCTCCCACCGGACGCCGAGCGTACGTCCGCTCCGTTCTCCAAACCTGCGGGAGGTGTGGGAAAGTACAGAACGGGAGCCGGCTAACGCACGCGGACGTGCTCCGCGACTGCGGAAGTGTGGAGAGATTCCCTCGAGACGTAGTGACGGAGTGATGAGAGACGCGCTGTTAATCCGCGCTGATCGAAAAGGGATATTCCTCGTGCCGCCGCGATCGACTCCGTGAAAGTGAAAATTTGCGGAGAGCCCCGTCGATCGCGAGTTATTTGTTACTATCGATTGGCGGAGAGAGCTCTGACTTGTGGTTCGATGGACATCTGGCTCTCTCTCTCTCTCTTTCTCTCTCACAATTACACCCGTTGTCGTCGATGCCTATTGATGCAATTAGCATGAAGCGAAGCTATTGTGAATAGCTCTTTCAGCATGTAACGCGTGACTCATAGCTGTATTTTAAGAGGTACATAAGGCGCAGCGTAATCTAAGACGGTGTGTTTAAGACGGTTTAAGTGGCTGCTACGGATTGCGAAAGACAATTGATAAGGGTACCTCTCCTATTAATTTATGCGCAAGTTGAAGATGTACTGAAGCAGTGGAATAAATTCTACGCTAAAATGCTTGAATTGGAACACTTGTTACCCAAGTAGAACAGGGAGGCATCACGACGTCAAAATGATGTCAAAGTGGCTGCAAAATGATCATTAAAAGTCACTTTTTAATCAATTACGATTCATTTTGATGTCATTTTGACACAATTGTGAATCACTTTGATGTCATTTTGACTTGTTGTTCTGCTTGGGTAATTTTAGTACTTGAATACACGTGTGGGCCATTCCACGAAAGGGAACCACTCATTTTACAAAGTGTCTCAGATTTCGTTCATATTGCGCTATTGAACGTGAACATTTTGATGGCCGAACATTATGCCAAATATTAAGCCCAAGGAATAATTGGTTGTCGAATTGTAGGACCTTACAATTAGATTTTTGAATTTTATCGTGGGCGTGAGAGACAAGTTTAAAAATGAAATGTTGACGTTTCCTATAGAAAATTGAACGCTCTCTCACGTGAAAATACTTATTTTTCGACCAGGAGCCGTGTTCGACGATTTTTGCCATTTTTAAGTTTTCAAAATAGCGGCGCGATTAAAAGGTCAGTCTCGATTTTCTTGGAAAGTAGCTCAAAATGTAGCCCTAGGCCTCTGCTCTGTTATTTTGTTCGCAACGATACGATACGTCACTACCGTAAATGCGGAGTTCTCGGCTGATGCGCCTTACGCTATCATATACCAGCATTCTTCGCCGAGCACACTCGTGAATGCATCATCTATCCTTGTTTCTTTGATTGCAATGTCATGTAACGCAAGATTTTTCAACTGTTGCGTGACACAATTACCTCTTCAACATTGGCTGCACTCAGCAGACAAAGCATGCAACTGTTGCTTAAAATTCGTTAATATGATTGGTTTGTGCATTTAGGAACCAAGGGCAAGAACCAATCGCATTCCAGAATTTTACTACAGCTGCAAGCTGCTTCTTCTGCTGAACTCAGCCATTGCCTCACTTCCCGAGCTGTTATTTCCAAACAAATACGTGTTCCATTAAATCCTGTTAGGGTAACAAAGTAGATGTCTAGGGTTACATTTTGAGCTAGTTTCGAAGAAAATCGAGACTGGCCTTTAATCGCGCCACTGTTTTGAAAACTTAAAAATGGCAAAAATCGTCGAAAACGGATTCTGGTTGAAAAATGAGTATTTTCACATGAAAGAGCGTTCAATTTTCTATAAGAAACGTCAACATTTCATTTTTAAACTTATTGTCTTTCATGCTCACTGTAAAGCAGCGAAGAGAGCGTTGTAACGATAAAGTCCAAAAATCTAAGGCCCTAACAATTCGGCAACCAATTATTCTATGGGCTCAATATTTGGCATAGAGTGTTTGGCCATCAAACTGTTCAAGCTCACGCAATATGAACAAAATCCGAGACACTTCGAAAAATGAATGGTTCCTTTTACGTGGAATGGCCCATTATATTTAAGAACAACATTTTTACAAAAAAATATTTCTGTGAAAAAAATAATTTCCACAAATTTCTATTTTTAGTAGAACTTTGTAATTATTCATAGAATAACTAGACTTTTTTTCGCCAGAGTAAGCTACTTTGAAATGTGTAGAATGTTGTAGTTTCTTACAGTTAGACAGTTTTACCGAGACATTTGTGGAAATTGCACAACAAAAATTTGGAAAAGTCTTTCAATTCTAAGATTTTCATGTAGATCTTTGCAGTATTTCTTAAATTTGTGTAGAATTTTAGAAAATTTTTTTCCACCAAGATTGCTGCTGCAGATTAAATAAGAGACACACAAATGCACAATTTATAAGTAAATTTTTAAAATTTATAGTTAAATCTAAGGTGTATATTAAAATAGATGCGGAATGTGAAAGACTATTGGCAGGAAACTGTCTAAAGGACGATGGCTAAAATAGGCTGATTTTAATTTCTGGAGTGGCAAGTAAAAGCAATATGTTTTTTTTTTGTAGTTTTTTTAGCTGCTGAATCTAATGCTGACTTTAAAAGAATTTTAGTTAGGTTTAAAATCATTATATGAAGTTATTCAATATATAAGCAATTATGAGAATAGATGCATTTTAAGAAAAGTGTAAAGTATAATAAATAAGCAATATTAAATGAAAATAACTTTATTTGTGAATATTACAAATTAATGAATGAAGACCTTATTCGAAGTTAAAGGAAATCTTAGTGCTCTTAAAAATATTTTTTACGTGAATCCAACAATTTTGAGTAGTAAAATGCTACAATTGTAAAATACTTTTAAT
This sequence comes from Solenopsis invicta, assembly GCF_016802725.1. Taxonomy (NCBI): domain Eukaryota; kingdom Metazoa; phylum Arthropoda; class Insecta; order Hymenoptera; family Formicidae; genus Solenopsis; species Solenopsis invicta. The sequence continues at coordinate 14,726,340 of NC_052670.1, read as the reverse complement.
GGAAATCTATATTATACATAGAAGAATATGTACACTTGTAAAAAAGAAAGAAAAAACAAAACATTGAGGAAGAAGTAAATGGAACAACTGTTCTTGCTCAGAGGTACTTTCACTATCATCAACATCATTCTGAAAGATTTCTGATGTTTAAATGGATCTTAAAAAGAAATCGAGCACAACACTAAAATATCGTAACAGAAGAAAATCACCAATACTGGCATAATCCTCCTGAAATGACATCTTCTTATTTGGAATACTGTGCCACATCGTACGAGGAATTGATGCAAGGCACCCTATTTCCCACCCGGGAATACCAAACCAAAAAAAAAAGCATTTTCTTATTTTACAAAGTATCAATACAGTGCAACGTTTATTTTTTCAAACAATAATCCGTATATTTTTTTCGAAATAAACATTGCACTGTATTGATACTGTATTGGTACTGTAAATTCGTGTACTAGATTTGATATAAAAAAATTATGAATATATAAATTACAGGTCTTTATTTTTGTAATTATCTAAGCAAATGATATTTTTATTATTTATTACAGTATCAATACAGTGCAATGCTTATTTTTTCGAAATTTATATTTTTCTTTTTTCACGGCGCGATTTGGAACATAAAATCGCTGTGCAGCTTAAATCGGTAGAATTTTTCGCGAGAATAAACAATAACTATGAAATCTTCAATTATAACGTTGACACATGTTGCAAGAATTTTTCATTTTTTTTTTTTTGAACTTTAAGGTAGAGAAAACATCGGATACAACAAATCCACATATACATCAATAAGACGCAAAAAAAACGTATAGAATGGAAGGGTGCAATTTTTTAATTTTATAAACTTTGTTTAATGCATAAAAGGATTGTATTCTATTACCTAGCGTATTTATGTTATAGTTAACTTCTTCTCTACAGAATTATATTTGAATTGCTGTTACTACTTACTGTGCCAGTTTTGAAGCCTGATTTCTCTGACTCTCTGAGTTATATTGCAAAAACATTAATTATTCCAAAATACGAAACGGTATTATAAAAACTATTATACCATCTAATAGGAGATATTTTCTTTGTATTCACGATATAAAATTTTATTTTTAGCTTTTGTTTAAGAAATATTACCCGAAAACGAAGTGGTGTGCCAGTATTTGTGATTTCCTCTATCAAATTATTATGACAACGTGAAAACAAACCGATGACCGATCCTGCATCCACAAGAGTGCATCATTAAAAGGCAGTTTCACAATCTTTAGTTAACTTAATCAACCGGTTAAGTATCAACCGGTGTGATTGGTCATTTTTGGTCAATTCTATTTAATGCAATTGGTTAATCTAATAGAAAAATCAGCCGATTAAGTATTAAATTAAGCGGAGGTTGTAAAACTAGCCCTAAAAGATGCTTCTCCTCCTGACACTCTTTTATTAGGGAACACAAACGTATAGCATTTTGTAGCTTTCGCTATCGATAATGTGTTTGTTTTTAGATATTATTAAATATTAAATAATAATTTAAAAAATTGGTTTATTAAGCAGAACCTAAACCATTGGAGTTGAAAGCATTATTACGTTTTACTAACAGGAAAACACGAATATATTCGTAAAGCTCAACAATAATTTATGGTACTAGATGTTTTTAATAGCTTCATATGCTGATTTTAATACTTTCCCGGTAAATTAAAATCCTTTGAAGATCAGAATCAGCTTTAGTATCTAAACAACTACAAGAGAACATAATGTTATTTTTCATTCCCAGCGCTAACATTAGTCCATTTTACATCCATCGTCCTTCGTGCGAAAATTTGAGATCATGTATTAAGGTAGATAAATGATTATCTCGTGGTTATTTTCGGCTTTGAAAGGGTTTACAATTTCAACAGTATAATATTCTACACCAAGATACTATTACTAGCCTAACGAAAAATATGACAATGTTGTTTTTAATTTTGTTTAACATTAACCTACATAATTTGCCTTAGATTTATTATTAGAAAAATTCTTTAACTTTTCCTTTTATTCCCTATTCCTCTTTTAATCGGTTTACTAAAGTAGTTGCTACAGATTGTGAGAGACGATTAACAAGGAAACTCTGTTTTGTGTGAAAGTCTGAGACGATATTGCTAAGGTAGTTATTATGGTATAAAACATGATTGACAAGGAAACTCTCTAAAGAGAGCTTGCACTAATTGCATGGAAAATTAGGTTCTGATAAATTGAATTAATTTTCACATATAATAGAGCTTGTAATCTGGTGAACAAAAAATGTCACATATATCAGGCTTATTAATGGACAGTTTTTGAGGTATCAAAGTTTTTGGTTTATCAAAGGTTTAAACTCGTTTTATGTGATGTATAGTATCGTCCAATCGATGTTATTTTGTATCTTTTACATTGCATCAATCATATTACATCATTTATGTGAATCGATTATTTAACAAACAACGTAAATAAAAAAAATTTTACTTTTAAAGAATTAAAAAAAAACTGTTTAGTTTTTACAACTGCAGTACTAAAAATAATTAAAAATATGTGAAAGGTGTCTCATTATTTCATATATTAAAATGAATTTGTTATATTACTTTCAAAATTTATATTTTTTTTTTAAATAGAAATTTAATTTTGAAAATTTTAACTTATATTTATATATGAAATGAATATTTTCGTACAATGTAAAATGGAATTTTTTAATTAGAATGATAGATTATTCATTGAGAAATGATCTATCGAATCGACATCGAAACGATATCAATTTGATTTTCAATTCAACATCGTATCCGTTATCATTTCTCACTGGGTAAAAAATTGTGAAGGATTATAGAAATCTTAATCACCTAGTGAAATACAATAAAATAGTTAAAGTATTTGGAAACTTATTTGCAATCGACAATTATATCTTCAATGGTTGATGCAAAAAAGTTAGATGACAGGATTGCTCGCATTAATAATATTATAAATTATAAAGAACAATTACGCAGTTAGTTAATACATATGCGCTTGATACAGTAAAACTAAGAAGAAAAAAGTTATATTTATAAAATCAAATAAAAATAAAATTCTCAAATTCTTGATTTTTACTTCAACACACATACCTATAAATAATAAGTAAATTAGCTTTGTGTTACAAGGTGTTGGAAGATAAACAGGAATCAAATTTATATTAATAATAAATTTTTTTTATTTTATTACTTTTATATCTTTTTTTCATTAAACTAAAAATGATATTTATGTGTGCAAAACTTTTGTTTCAAAAAATGTATTTCACATATATTAATTCGAATGAAAAAAGACTACTATTATCAGGTTTTATGGTTGGTTTTATTTTTCTTTAAATTAGTATGATATATCGATTAAAGCAAAAATATCTTTTTACACAGTTACACATTTATAGTAACATATTTTAGCGTTATATATTACTTTAGTTACTTTAGTTTTTATCAGTTTATTCTATTGGATAAAATCCAGATTGAAAAAAACGAAATTTGTCATGGTTTTTTTATTAAACATTTTTTTTACTAATTCTTTAAAATAAAGAAAACATAGTCATTAACTTATCGTTCTTTCTCAGGTAAATAGTTTGTAGATTAGTATTTAAGAAAGAAATATTTGACTAATGAAATGTTTGAAGGAAATTGTGTATCTATCTCACCTGATTTAGAAACTTTATCTCTAATTTTTACAAGAATTGACTTATGTTGTCTGTCAAATAACCGATTCAAATATATTGGAAGAGTGTTCACGAATTTAATCGAAGCGTGGGTAGTCTCCAATAGGGTCTCTCTATTGCGTCATTGATCCTGGGTGATACCGAGTGTAAGAACACCAAAATAATCGTATTTTGTCAATATACTGTTTTCTTTCAAAGTAATTGTAAAATGGTCAGATATGAAATGACACACGTTTCGAAGGATTTCCAGAATATATTGAAATTTTACTGTAGTTGTATACTGTAGAGCACAAGTTTTCTGATAAGCCGTAGTTGAAGAACTTATCCATTATTGAATCTGATGTCCGTGACACCTTTTGTTCCCTAGGACAGCGATCATGTAACTTTTTTCTTAGAGCAGAAATGTGAAAAGTAAAAATTTTTTCCATTAAAGCTGATGGAGAAATTTTTCAATTTCACGTTTTTATCTTAAGAAAAAAGTTACATGATTGCTACCCAAATTATGAATCATACAACCGCTCAAAAGTATTTAGCCTTTGTCTTTCTTAATTTGTCTTTCTTAATTAAATGACGGAAATTTTGAAGACAGGTAAATTTCAATCTTTCTTCATAATTTTCTAAATTATACTTAATAATTTAATAATCTTGATAGCTAAAAATATTATATTTTACATGTATAAAGAAAATATAGTAAAATTAAATAGAATTGGACATAGAAAAAAAGATACATACAAAACTCAAAATAGACAAATACTTTTAAACAGTATACAGAGTGTGCATTATGTGTGAAGACTAACTCATTTTAATTAGAATCCAATTGAAAACCTATTTAGGATCAAATTTCTAGTTTACAAGTTTAGTTAGTACAGGATTCTTTGTGTGTAAGTTTGAAATACTGTTGTCAAGTTGTCCTTTTCCCTCAAACTTGAGTTCTGTTATTATCATGGGACATTTTCGACAGGATAAGAAATGCAGAAGAATTTTCGGAAAGAAAAAATATAAAAATCTCTAATATTTTTGGGAAATTGCAATGATATGGTACATTATTTTTTATCATATTTATTATAAAGAATTATAACTTGTCAACACTGGTATGGAATAGTGTAGTAAAAAATTATAGTTATTGCAAACATAATCGATCTGGGAATTTCTAAATGTGTGCTTTCTCTTTGATTTTTTCAGATACACAGTGCCATTCCAAAGAACCATTGCTCACAGCTGTGCTAAACTATAAACGCTATGCTTAACGATAGATAGTGTTTAAGGGTTTTCAAGCTCTGTGTTATTTATATTTAACGACGTAACGCTATTAATCGTGTCTCTCTACCGTAAGAGCTTAACGCTAGAGTAGAGATAATCGTACGAGAAATCGGATGAGAAATCAGCCGCGTTTGTACATAAAGCCTGAGATTCATTAATGCGAGCAAGCAAATTGTGATTCAAATTGATTAGAGATGTTACCAAAGGGAGATTGAACCAATTTTCTACGCAAAGCTTTAGATTCGGAGAGAAGAATATGACCAAAGGTGTAAAGGCAAATCTGCATTGGTAGCGAACTTTCTCAGTGACGCTTCGCTATGTCTTGAGCAATTTAGAAAAGGAGGAAGAAAAGTTTATTTTGACATTTACTACGAGCGGTATATTATCGCATGCTAAACATGGCGAGAAAAAGTGACAATGCGAAGAGCATCAATATCGCGGTGGTTGGGCTTTCCGGCACGGAGAAGGACAAGGGACAGGTCGGCGTTGGCAAGTCGTGCCTGTGCAATCGTTTCATGCGCTCCATGAGCGATGACTACAACGTGGAGCATATCTCGGTGTTGTCGCAGGTACTTGCATCTTCTAAGAAAAGACGTAGAAGTGGCAATTATATAGGTGACAACTGTACTGTTTTAGTTCTCGTAATCATTCATCTTTAATTGCAATAACTACGAAATAGTTTATGCAATTATACTAAAAAGTTTGGTATCAAATTAAAATTAGTATATTTTATTTAGTAGAGGTGTGCGATCAAGTATTTGCGAGGTCGAATGGAATCAAATCGAATCTTTGATAACATGTTTGAAATCGAATTGAATTGAATCCGATTTTCGAAACGAATCGAATCTCTTCGATTCGAATACGAATCGAATTCAAATCAAATTTTTCCGGATTTACGTACTAATTTAAATTTAATAAAGTATTTTCGACAACAGCTACAAATCTTTTTTTGTTTTTTAATACCTAAATGAGAAAATTAATCATTACAAGAAGTTTAGATAATAATCACATATTATGTTGATAAATGCATATATAAATAAATACTTTTTATTAATAAGTTTATACACAGTATGAGAAATACATATAAAAAATAACAATTAAAAAAAATTTTTTATGTAAGCTATCTGTGAATGACATTTTCAAGATGCATATCTACCAGGTGTCTATATTTCATTGGATAATTATTATTTATTGGATAATTATTGGATAATTTTATTGGAATTATTATCGTACAAATTACAATGTTACTCAGAGTAGTAGTATTTTAGTGTACTTTGTTACAAAAATATAAACAAGTTTGAATCCACTGTAATTCGATTCCATTCGAATTTGAATTATTCGCACACCTCTACTATTTAGTCATTGTTATAATACATTCCTATACTGTCTAATAAAAGTTACATATACTGTTTGAGTTTAATATAAAAATTGCCACGTTTTTCTCGTGGCAAGTTCTCTCTTATACTGGAATAAAATATAAAATATCTAATGTAAATTATTAATTTGTCGATAACTGTATCTAATACTTTTATGTGCAGAATAACGAAAAGAATCATTACATTACATTAAAAAAAAAAAATCATTTAATTCCATTAAAACAAAGGTGACCTTGAAATTTCAAAGATATTCTCGAAAAAAATAGATGTCCATTATCTCTTTCTATTTATCTTACAATTTTCACAGGATGTCTTCTTTAACCGTTTTCGAGAAAAACTTTTTATATATTTTCTCTCTCTCTCTCTCTCTCTCTCTCTCTCTCTCTCTCTCATCTTGCAAGAAATTATATTTTTACTTATGTGCGTATAATTCAATCTTTTTTAAAAAAATTGACAATCTTAAAATATTATATTTTTATTTAAATATTATAGTATCTGAAAAGCACAATATGATAATATAATCATATTGTAATACCATAATAGTATTAAGTACCAATTCTTGGGTTAAAAATATATTTATTTCTTATTAAATATGTTTTCTTCTCGTCTCATGGAAATTATTAAATAGAGATGAATATATCTTTCTTGATAAAACTATATATAATTTCTTTATGTAAGCAAGTGAAATTTATTTAACGATGGAATCTTATTTCAACCTTTAACATTTTAAAAATAAAGGTAGAACAAAATAATTAAAACAAAAATGAAGATATTCTTAAAGAAATTCATATTTCTATGTATATATACAATAATTTCACATATGTATAAAATTGTAAACTGTATAATTGCCACCACTACTTTTTTGTCATCATTTTCTTTGAGTGTACACGTCTCCTTTTTATCTTGTTTAACCTCGCTAATAAAATACATCATGATAATCAAATATTTTATTTCAGTCCGACTTCAGCGGACGTGTGGTGAACAATGACCACTTTTTGTATTGGGGCGAAGTGATTAAAACGGCGGAGGATGGGACGGAGTTTCAGTTTCAAGTTATAGAGCACACGGAATTTATAGACGACGCGTCGTTTCAGCCGTTCAAGGGTGGCAAAATGGAACCGTATGCGAAAAGATGCGCCGCTACGAAGATCACGAGCGCGGAGAAGCTTATGTACATCTGTAAAAATCAATTGGGCATAGAGAAGGAGTATGAGCAAAAGGTTTTACCTGACGGTAAATTGAACATCGACGGATTTCTGTGCGTGTTTGATGTGAGCCTCGTGCCGAATAGGGCAATCGAGAAGCAAGTTGAGATTGTGGCGAATATCCTGAATAATTTGATGAAGACAAAGAAGCCGATAGTGCTAGTAACGACCAAGAACGACGACGCGAACGAGCAGTTTGTTAAGGAAGCCGAGAAACTGATTATGCGCAAGGAATACAAGGGATCAATCCTGATTGTCGAGACCTCGGCCCACGAGAACATCAACGTGGATCTGGCGTTCATGATTCTGGCACAATTGATCGATAAGACAAAGATGCGTAGCAAAGTGGTACCGTTCGCTGAGGCGGGCAGATCCAGGAAGGAGCTTTTGGATTCGTCGACGGAATCGTTGCAGAGATTAATCCGGATACATGTGACCGATTATCGTACCTTATGGTCGCAGGCCTCCAAAAAACTTGCGCAACTCAAAGAGTTCTCCACTTTCGTCGAGTTATTCGGTATCGAAGCGACGCAGAGATTGTTTAGAAGGCATATTAAAAAACTGAAGGACGAACAGATAGCGAAAAAAATACAGGGCTATCTGGACATGTTGCCGGATATACTTCACGAAATCTGTCCGGATATATCGAATTTAATTAACGAGTAAGTGTCATACAAATAATAATTTTTGTGTGTGAATCGCTCTTGAAACAAATTGATTGCTGAAATGCTGCCTTTGCAGAGAATGGTCAGCAGTACAACAATACATAAAGGCACATCCCGACTTTGATCAGTATTTTTACGAATGCCCCGAAGATATACCATGGATCGATTGTGATTTCGGGGAGAACAATGGCACGAAAATTCCGTACGACGTACTGGAAACTCCTGAGGCAGAAACCGTATTCAAAAATCATATAAATGCTTTACAGCAGGAGCAACGGCGACTAGAGTAAGTTGTTCCGCAGAACTGAGTTCAGTCGCTTTGACAACTAAATATTACGAAGACAAGTTCATATATGTCCTTTATAGAACTGATGATAACTAATTGGCAGGATTGAGAAAGTTACTTTGTAAAAATAACTTTTGCAATTATAGTTTGTTTCTTTCAAAAGATAATGAACTATTACATTTTACCAACTCTCAAAAGTAACATGCTACAGTTATAATTATACTTCTAACGTATAATTAACTTCACAAGTAACGAGTCATTATTTTTCAATTAATTTTCTTTTAATTTTTGATAATATTTATGCATTGTTATTTTACAAGAATCTTAAATTTTCAATATTTTTAAAATATTTTAGTTATTTTAAACACTTGATTGTATGCTGTATTATTTTATAATTTTATATATAATAAATCACAATTATTTTAATAATTTAAAATCAAAATATTGTTAATATATTAACAGAATTAATAATTTATAATTTTATACATATACTTGGAATATATTATCAAAATTACGAGATCAATATTTTTTAGCTAAAAAATTTACTCAATTCAAACTTTGTGATAAAATCATTGTAAACCATTGGAGCTTGTTTCAAAGAATAAAGTTTTAACTTTAATGTTTATGTGACAGCTATTTTTAAAAATGATTTATAATTTTATTCTGCCGAACTGCTGATCAGACGAATAAGTAATTTGAAATATATAAAATATATTTATATATATGAAATAACTATGAAAATAACTACTAAAATAACTACTAAATAGTTACTAGTCACAAAAAAATGCAACTAAGTAGAAAGAAAGAAAAAAAATTTAATTATTATGAAAAACTTGCTCTAACTTTGTTACAAGTAACATATTCCTAATTCTGCTAATTATTAGTGAATTTACACCATTTTTCATTTGATAGTTAGGAAATATTTTACTAATATTCATGTTCAATTTACCAATGCTTTGCTTTATTCTGGGTGGCGTTTCTTTGTGCAGACTTCCAAAAAGGTAATTTTTGGCTTCTTTAACTTGCTTTCTTGTTTACAATATATGTTTTCCAGTTGGAAATATTTTATGATGTTTATTGTGCTAACATTTATGTGACAGATTTATGTATTATTATGTAGATTCGAGGTATTTGTAGCCGGTAATCAATATTTATCAATATTCAATAAATCAGTTTTCTTATAATGCATGTAAATTACTAAGATAGCTCGAGGAATAAATAAAACATCTTTATTAGAGACCCATTAATATTGCAGTAATTTACTAATTTCTATAAATATAACCAATTTCATAAATATAACAAGTCTTGATAACAATGAAACATTAACAATGGCTAGATTAACAATGGATAATTATATAATTATTTGGTATTGTGTCTTTTACACGTTTAATTATTATTTAGAAAAATTTTTTTCTATCTTTATCAATTATGATAAATTTCTATTAGGTGGAAAAAACAATTTAAGCAATTGTTGGAAGAAACTGGCTATGTTACGCCTGGGAAACATTTGTCTGAAGTTAGAGTTTTATTTATGGGGAGGGATTGTTTTGAGGAGCTTTCTCATCACGATTGTCAAGAAATTTATGATCAGCATCAGAAGGAAATTATTGAAAAGGCAAAACACAATTTTCAAGTAAGGTGTTTGTAATAACTGCATTGTCATATTATGTTACATAAAGAATATGTGTAATTAATATAGTATTATGATACGTTGCAGGAATTATTATTGGAACACGCTGATCTATTTTATCACTTCAAAAGTATAGCTCCATCTGGAACTATTACGCAGGATGATATAAAAGAAATTACAGATGCATTATTGGATGATTTTAGGTATATAATATACTAAATAGACTATTTATTTAAAGTAAATTTTTGATTTTTTAATAATTGTGTATATGAAAATAATATTATAGTAAATTTTTGATTTTTTAATAATTGTGTATATGAAAATAATATTATTATTATATAATGCAATTTTATCATCTTTATGCTTCTAGATACAAAGCATTAGATAGATTAGATCAAGATAGAAAGTTAATGTTGTTTCAACATTTGGGATTCGTACATTGTCCTATAAGAGAACATTGCCCCGCTTATCCAAATTGCATGGATGCACTTATAGAAAGAATACTCGGAACGAAAGCTCACAGGTAAGAGATCAGTGTTATGCCAGACGGGATTATACAATATTGAATTATTTCATAACACAACTCTGAAAACGTTCTAACAGACCTTCCTCATGGAATCACAGTAGCCAGTGGCAGTTAACGTCGGACAACAATCAGTTAAATTTAGTTATACTCGGAAGTAACGGGCTAAGCGAAGAGTTTGCTCGCGAAATAAGGGCACAAACGGACGATGATGAAGTAGAGATAGATTGCCAGCTGTACACTCTTGGATATCGTATCATAGACGGCGATGTCGGGCTGCCGCATAATTCTTTCACTACCTCCGATTTTATGCCGCATGGTAAATACCGTTGTTGGTTGTAGATTTATACTTTACAAAAGTGTACATACAATGTCAAGTGTCTTTTTCGTTTTAGGATCTTTTTGTATCTATTCGAATGAAGATTCATTTGAATACATTCGATCTTCTTTAGAGAAAACCTTGTTATCAAATCTAGAGCAAGAAGACAGGCTACCATTTCAAGGATTGCCCATTGTAATAATGTTTATACCAGAAGCCAGTATTGATGAAATGGAGGCCATGAAACTTAGAGAAGAGGGACAAAATCTCGCTGACAGGTATGTTATATACACTAGTCAAGAGTTTGGACGCATGGAGTAAATGCAAGAGATAGTAGAAGATATAAGTTGATTAATTGATAAAATAAGTTGATATATTTTTTTAATAAAAATGATTTATTTAAACAAAATATATTTTAATATTTATCAATAAAAAAATATTATGTAAACTTTTGTATGGTTTATTTTGACCTACAAAACTATGTAGTCTCCACAAGCTGTTATCATAGTTGCACCAATTTTAAACTTTCTACTGAGAAATTTCAAAAATATTTTACCTAAAATACCTTTTTAAATTGTTTATAGTGTTTCGGAAAACTTTTATTTTTACGATTAATCTCTTATGTATCGATTTAGTTCATTAATCAGTTAAACAGAGACTTCGACTTTATAGGTCAAATTAAACTGTAGAAAATAAAAATTATGTTAACATTTTTTTTATTGATATAAATATTATTTTTGTTAAGGAAACAATGTCATAAATATTTATTTTTAATCACTTTTTTGCATTTATTTCTAATGCATCGAAATTTTTAGTTAATACAATACATATATTATACACATACATATTAATATGATAGAAATAAAATTACTATTAAATCAATAATCATTATTTCATGTATAAACAAAAATATAAAATCTTTAAAGAATTGAATTATTTTAAACAGATATAACTTGCTTACAGAAATTTGATATAGTTTCATTAAGAAAAATATATTTATTTTTATTCAATAATAATTTTTATGAGTTTAAAAAAAATATTGGATAGGAAATAACAATGTCTTCGAATCAAGAATTAGATTTTTTAAATATTATTATCATGACAATCATATTTTGCTCTGAAATTTAAGATGATCACATTCTTTAAAAGAAGATTTTATATTTTTGTTAATGATTGTTGATTTCATACTAATTTCTTTTTATGTACTAATCATACAAATTGAAAGTTGAACATATAATAACTTTGTTAATTTTGTTTAGTTTGCAATGTCCGTTTATTGATGTCTGCATTGACGATCTGGAACAGGAGAAACATAAAAGGTTTCCGACTTCACTGGTAAAAGACGCTTTGCAGCAATTGATACAATCCATAAATCATAGAGCTGGTTTTTTAAACATATATCAAAGTGTTATCGAATGTCTGGAGCCTGACATTAGGTAGATTATCAATTGTAATAGTTGTATTTAATTAATTCGTAGAATATACTTTAGCCAACGTTTGATTTCAGGATAATAATGTGTATGTTCTGCGGCGATCCTTATTCGGTTGAAAATGTTCTCGGTCCTTTACTCAATCATCAATGTTGCTTTCTCAGCGGAGATAGATCTATAGTTTTGGAAACGTTTTTGGGAGAATGTAAACGTCGAGTTGAAGTCATTATCTCGAGTTTTCACGGAGCCAATGCGTTCAGAGATGAATTAGTGCACGGTTTTATACTTGTCTATTCTACAAAGAGGAAAGCCTCTCTCGCAACTTTAAAGTATGTATACATAATATTTTATTTTACATATTTTTTATTGCATGGGTTTTTTTATCTTGCAGTGCCTTTTCCACTAACATACCAAATCTACCAATACAAATAATGGCTGTGACCGATACTGGCGGCGCGAATGCTTTCTTCAGTAACGACTTAAGTCATCTACTTATCACAGAGGGAAACGCGATTGCAGATAAATTAGAGGCACATTTTATGACATCCGCATCCAGCTGTCAACAAAAAAGTGAGAAACTCAAGTTTTCATCAAATTTGGCATATTAGGCAAACCCAATTTCCTAACGAATTATTCATGCAATATACAGCTGCGTTTTACACGCCCTTCTTCAAAGTGGTATGGGAAAAGAAACCTGAAATCGAGCAGGCATTTAATATGGAGGAGCCGGGGAATTTGAACGATAGCGGAGAAGGCACTCTGGAATATTCGGCTTTACATCCGATGCCGCCACCGCGGCACGAGAGCTATCACCTTCAGACACCGGATGACGGGTAACTATTCTAGAAGCTGCTCTTTAGCGACCGAGCCAGCAGATTTATTAACGTTTGAATTTGTTTGTGACCCAAAGTCTAATGTGAAGCAGTATGTCTGTAACTTTTAGAAGCGGCTCCGAGTCGTATGAACAGTTGACACCCGACGGTGATCTAGGTGACACTGGTTTGACTGAACAATTTGCCGATCACAGGGCCACACCAAGCGACGACAGTGACATTTACAGCCAGGTTGATTTCTATCGGGAGGAGAGGGAAAGAGATCTAATGAAAAATGAAGATATCACAAATAAATTATCTGGTCAGTAACATACAAGACCATCGCGCAACTTCAAAAAATTCGTGATTGTTTAAAATTTGTCGAGTTGTAAGTTTTTTTTCTTTGCATAGGTTGGGTAAAGGACACGTTCATGCATCAAGACGGAGTTAACAGTTACTCGCACAGAGCCTTTACGACGGGTCGACGATATATCTCCCAGATTAAGCCACGACCAAAAGGCAGCAGTCAGACTCTGAAACAGCCCGGGAAAATCAATCTGAAAGATTTTTCCAATGTAACAGACGTGATATCTAGAATGACGATTGGCGAGAAGGATGAGCATGGTCCGAAAATGACAATGGGTCACGCTCCTCTCGCTACTCCGGAACTGGTGGATCTTGGCTCCGAGTACGCACAGGTGAAGGATGTCGTTCCGAACATGTATTCGGCCTACGACGGCGATTATATGTACGCCTTGGTGCAAGATTCTATCGGCAATAACAAATCCAAGTTGCGCCACCGACGCGAAAAGGGACAGCCATGTAAGATCTTTTCTTCTTACAATAAATATCTTTTTGGAATGCTAAATTTACATATAAATTATTTACAATAATTATTATCATAATCACACAGCATACAGCGATTCTGACTCGGAGTGGAGTTCCTTGGAGAGACAAAGGGCGACGGACGCCCTGATTAAGGGGAATAAGAAGTGTTCGTCACACAAACGAATACGCAAGAAACGTACGGCGATACCGGTCGCGACACCAAAAGTGCCGTCATTGGCCAGCATGGGTAGCGGTGACGGTATTGTCGGTCTAAACTACAATATGAAGGATGATAAGAATTGGCGTGTTGATCCTGCGGAAAGAGGTAACATTTTCTCCATTTTATCCTTTTTTTTTTTTTTTTAAGTGTGTATGATTGTAATAAAAGTTCCTGCGTTACCTATGAATGGCGATATTTAGCGAAATATCTCCGTCTTTTCAGTATCTAGCGAAACGCCCGATACTTCCGAATCAAGCGATCCGGAACACACCTCGAGGTCCAGATCGAAACAATATAAATATGCCGCGGCTAGTTTGCGGAAAAGATTTTCCGGAAATTCTCTGCAACAGCAATACTTACAACACCCGTTTAATATGAAACATATGACGCAGGAGATGTTCAGCGCCTCCTGTAAGTGGTGGATTTTAATTTGATAAGGATATTCATTCTTACAACCTTATAAAATATACTTTAAATATACTTTATAAAATGCTTTGTCTGTATAATTTACTCATATAATTTAATTATAGTAATTGATTAGTGCAGAGAATTTTCTAATATGATTTGAATGAATTATTTTATGCAACTTAAAGTCTAATTCAATAATTTAACCATCTGCATACGCATGTATAAATGATATTACGTTTTGATTTAAATTGAGGCTTTTTAATTAACAGCAGCTTTGATTCTCTTTTTTCTTTTCAAATATGATGTCTGTTAACACGTTTTTCATTAAGTTGCTGTGTCTATGCTTTTTTTAACTTGCATGAAACTTGTTATTTTAGCCAAGCAAAGGAGTGAAAATACGTTTGGCATTCCAGATGATGAATCAAGTCTAGATGTCTCTTCGCCTCGTGAAATTAATTCTCCTAGTGTAAGTTTTTAGCACATATAATACAAATTGATGTTATGATATATATGCATGTAATTAACTTGCTTTGCCTGTTCTTTAGTTTGGTATATTAAATAAATCGAAGGACAGCGACAAGTTAACCAGGAAAAAAGACAAGCAAAAAGCAAAGGAAGACGAAAAGTTGGAAAAAAGAAGACAAAAAGAGGAGAAACTTAAGAAACATGCAGAGAAAGAAAAAGAGAGGGAAAAGAAGAAACAAGAAAAAATAAAACAGACCAAAGGCCCCGGAGGAACACCGATCTCTGGTCAATCGCAGCAACCCTTGATTGAGGATTTTGCACAGAGCGATACGAATCGGATACCTTTATTCCTTGAGAAATGCGTGCGATTTATCGAGGACGAGGGATTAGATTCGGAAGGAATATACAGAGTACCCGGTAATCGTGCGCATGTGGAATTGCTGTTCCAAAAATTCGAAGAAGGTATATTATTTTAGTTAAAAACTTTTTCCGATTTTAATTATATTTTCTTCTTTAAAACGCCAAGTTTATGTTTCACATAAATTTTGTGTAACGAGTAACGTGAATTCTTTTTCCTGTCTATACGTATAGATGGTAATGTCGACATACATTCTTTGGACATTCCTGTAAATGCTGTTGCTACAGCCCTGAAAGACTTCTTTTCCAAGAGACTACCACCGCTTATTGACAAAGAACGTATGAGCGAATTGGAAGATATATCAGGTAAGTTACAATTGTAAAAATTTAAGCAATTCTACTCTTGATTTAAATTTTTTTAAAATCCTTAAGTTGTTAATCTTATGTTGTTAAATTTTTATTACGATTACACTAATAAGAAGCATAATATTTTTTAAAATATGTTATGCCCATGTATCAGGTGCACGAGGTATTAGCAAACCTATGTCGGCTACTTGTATGAACATGGAAGGTTAGTACTATTTTTAGAGGTAATAATCGTGTGATTATTTTTTGAATCAAGATTAAATCCCAAAATGTGAAATTGCAGATCGAAGTGGGAGATTGTTAGCTCTTCGTCTGATGCTCAACAAATTAAATCCTGTAAACTTTGATGTTCTTAAATTTGTATTCCAGCACTTCGTGAAGTAAGTGAAGAATATAAAGATATAAATTGCGTTTGGAGATCGCGCTATCATATTATTCTATATTTATTGTTTAATAGTTGAAAACAAAGATAGAATGATGCAACAGCATTGAGAGCGCGCTTTCTGAATGTAAACACGAGTTTGAAAATGTATATTTTCTTTCATAGACACATTCTAAACATGTCTTTATCCTGTTACTTATAATTTAAATTTATACATCTTCAGAGTTGCGGAGAATTGTAAACTCAACAGTATGGATAGTAAGAACTTGGCGATTTGCTGGTGGCCTACGTTACTACCGATCGAATTTAACGACCTTGGCAGATTCGAGGCTATGAGGCCATACCTGGAGGACGTAGTCCAGACGATGATCGATCAGTATCCTTTCCTGTTTTGTGGCGAGGATGCCGTTGTGATGGTGTAGTGACGAAACGTGTCACCTAACCGTGCAGTGCATAGTTCTCAACGTCTGTGCGATATGACTGCAGTATTTCTTGTGAACAACGGTGATGGAAGTGGTGCGTCCGACCGAGACCTCGCGATAGTGCGCCTGCCTCACAAAGTGATCCAATATGATTTTTTTATACGTTATCGATACAGTTTATACGATATGATACAGACGTAAATGTTTGGTCTCAACATATAGTTTGTATTAATAACTAAACTTCGCTCTTTGGCGCACTCGTAAAATACAACTGATACAAGTCCCACGTAGGCACAACGTGGACGAGCAAAGTCTCTATTTAAGTTTAGTCATTTGCGTTCGTTTCATTTTCGGAGTGTGTGACAAGCAAAAGATTTCCCCTTGTGGAATTCGATTGATCGAATGGTCCTAAGATGGTGGTTGTCCGCGTGGCGCGGATCAGATAATAATGCAAGCATAATAAGAGTCAATCCATGTGTCATAACAGTATGCATGTCTCATGTTGGATGTATTCAGAGCGATGTATTTATTGATATTGTATTAGGGATATATGACTCGATATTTGATAATAGTGATTAGCTTTACATAGTTGTTAAGAAAGTAAGATCGATGTTGCTTTCTTTATTCGCTTCTTTTCGCTCCGTCTTTCCGTTCTCTTTCTTCGTGTCTTCTTGTCCACATTGCCAAGAACGAAAGTGCTGAGCGCAAAGTGACGACATTGATATAGTCTCGTTGAAGAGACTGTTATTAGTATTTAAAAGAGGGTATGTCCAGCCCACATTTACGAAAGATTTATTATGAAACGTATATAAAATGAGATTTATCGTCGAATAATATCTATATATAGATACATAATATCTATATATAAATATATATCTCACATAGCAACGATATCAAAAATGCCAGAATTTTTAGCGTGTTTCCTTTTTTAGCCAATGCACAAATCGCCCCTCAGGTGTATTTACTTTTGCATTCTATCGATGTAGATTATCGTGCAAGAATTTTTAAATAGTTTTTATCGTGTTATTACGGCCAAGCGAACTCAAACGACGATACAATCCCTATATTCATTCCGTCTGAAAAAGATAAAGTAAAAATGAAAAAAAAGAAACACGAAAAGCGTTACATGTAATTGCACAATGTCTTGACAAATAGCGATAACGTGCGTATGCGAAAAAGAAAACGATAGGATAGAGATAAAAGGGGAAAACGTTTTGACAAAAGTTTCGCACACGCTACATACACAGACATACATGGAATCGAAATAACTTAAGACATATTTAGAACTACGAACGCGAATATTAAGATTTCTTAAAGCGGATATGTACATAGAATTTTACGACTTAAGATATATACACAAAGTTCATAAGACGTGAAACGCTAAATTTAGGGATTCTTTTGTTTCCGAGAGTAAAAGAAGTTCCGATCAAGTAACTGATGATGTTTCGTCGTTCGTATCTTCGCAAAAAAAAATAAAATACAGGAAATATTTATTATCACGCCATCGTTGCGCATAAAAGATCCAGGCTTAGCAATTCAGGTGAGAAAAGAGAATTGTACCATCTAACTTTTTACATTTTATCAAAAACGCGCATTCGAATACGTTAATTTTTTTTCGCCGTTTGCTTTAAATTCGCGCAAATCCGCGGATTTAGCGTATCATTTTCAATAAGTGTGCCATAACTTAAACTCGATGTTAACGATCGTAATGACAGATGTATGCCTTTCGGCGGCTCAACATTCGAAAGTAAGCATGTTGTTTAAGCGCCGACCGCGCGCGAGCGTTCGCGATCGCGGTGTATTGCCGACAGATACTTAAATATCGCCTCTGAATGTTGGAGCCATTATGAATAAGGGAAAAAAAGGAAGTAACAACAGTACACACACGCATACGCACACATGTACACGTATACGTACACTTTTGTAATCCGAGGATTAATCGCAAACATTCCCGTAAGGAACGTCGATGTTACTTTATAGTCTCGCGAGAGACGCGTTTTAATTGAACCGAGTCCGTGAATTCAGAAAGTAAAGTTCGTGAATGAAATCTCGAGTCGAAAAAAGAGATATCTCTTATTTAATACGCACATTTCTCTTGCAAAAATCTCCCCATATCTTCGCAGCAATTCACGAGCAGAGTAATCGATGTATTTAATTTCACGTTAATACCTAATTTATTTTCCAAATTCACAAAACTTTGAAGCGTTTAAAGCGTTCAAAAATTATTCAAAACCTTTTCCATTAAACGTGTGGAATGCCACCTCGCTCCGGATTCAGGTCCTTTATGTTGCTTTACGATTGGCGAGTCTGCTAAAGTAAAAAAATGGGACGCAGCTTTTGAATCGAATGTACGTTGCTTCTAGAGGTAACAAAGGGAGCGAAAGGATTCTGGACTTGCCGATCGTAAAGAACCAGAATCTGGAGTAAGGAGGTATTCTACAAATTTTCTTTAAAATTTGTAAAATGTTGAAAAGCTTTTATTTTAACAAATATTAAAGATATTTGGAATTTTATTAAAATGTAAATTCTTTGAGACTTTTCGCTGTATTACCGCTCGTGTCTGCACGGTCTGAATGGGAAAAATGCAAAATGTTTATGCCAGACTGCTTGTTCACGTTAAACGGACTCGGAAAAACGCGCATTTCGCAAAAACAGCCGCTCTGTATTTATAAGAAAATCGTTGTAATGATATTTCTACAATCGACGCGTCGCAGGAACGCGCGCGACGGGAGGAAGAAGGAACGGATCGTACATTCCCATTTAGTGGTAAAACAGAAGAGGAAAGGAAACAGATTTTATACATTCGTACGTATGTAATTGTATAATGTTCTTAAAGTAGATAGGGAAGGACGTCGATGTTTCACGTGTGGGATCTCGAACGCCGAAAGACGCCGCGCCGAAAGACCGTCGACGACTCGCGTGGAAAAATTGTCAACGATAACAATGCGCGAAGTGTCGTCGATGTAGTTGGGAATGATTGCTTAGAAAATATTTCGATGCTCTTGTTATCTTCTATTTTATATATTGTCCATTTTGCATGTATCGAATGGATAATTGAGTTGGAACCTCTAAGAAGTTTTTCCATGCATAAGATTGCTTGCACCAACTCTTTCGTTGTTTAAAGAGTTAGATCAATGTAAAATAGAAATGTACTTTCATATGTTTTTAATGATACAAGTAATAAATTATGATTTTAATTATATTTAGTGTAATAAAATTAATAAAATTGTATTTAAAATATTTTTTTATGTTCTCACACAGCTTGCTTGAATAATTTTGTGAAAAAATGCATTAAGATGTTTACTCAAAAGCACTAAATGAAAGTCTAAGTTGGCTATCTGCTGCCTGGGCATTCCAACGCGCTTGTATAAAAATAATCTTAACTTCGTTAACTTTTTTCAAATTTTTACACGAGCCTCAAAATAATCGTAAAAGTATACGCTATTTTTTTTAAATTAGAGTAATTTTTTTACTTTTTACATTGATCTAACCCCTTAAAAGTTGCCCAGTTAACGCTAAATATTTTTGAAGTATTCATGAAATGTTCATAAAGTCTAAAATAATATTCCAAAAATATTCCAGTATATCCTGAAATATTTATAGAATGTGAAAGGAATATTCAAATGTTAGTGAAAACATTTATGTTTGTATTTTAGATCTCCCAAGAATATTTAAAAAACATAGAATAGACGTAGAATAATATTCGTATTTTACATATTCGGATGATATTCTATACATATTCCTGAGAGATTCTTATATAATTTATATATATATATATATATATACACACACACACACACACATACATATAACATCTTAAAACAAGAGGAAAAAGGGGAAATCTTATAATGCTGTGCTTTTCATTCTATCCCATATGATTTAAGAAAAATACAGTTTCGCCATCTGGCGGCGAAAATGTGTACTGTTCTGAACATTTCACTAACATTTGAATGTGAACATTCTATTATTCCATATTGACGAAATACACAATACAAACGAAACATTTTATGAATGTTTAATATTTAACGCTATTTGGATATAGTTCTGTCTTGGCGCCAATAGAATATCTCTGCTCGTTATTAGAATGTTATTAGAATTCCCTTTTTGAGATTTTAATCTACGAAGAATACTGTATTTTTTATCATTGTAATATTGTAATTTTTTATCTGGAATTTTCGTCAATTTTATTGTTGGTGCAATTATTAACAATTCTACGTACAGTACATGTTTCGTGTAATATTTTTCAACAATTTGCAATTATTTCTTATAATAACTATCATTTGTAGCAGAAATTTAGCTCGAACTATATGCTGCAATGATTGAAGAGAGTGCAAAAGTAGCTTAACTTATTATCTTGAAAAGAATCTCCAGATTGACGAGAGAAGATAATTAAATTAAAAATTGCATCTATTTGCGTACTCTTTCATCAATTCAAACAAAGTTAATTCTCTCAGATTTCTATTTTGAAGATAAATATATTCTTCTTCAGATCTCAAACTGATCAATTTTGTATTTAATATTGAGTAATAATGTATTTAAGTACTTAAATACTGAATATTTTTAATAAATTAAAAGTGAACTAAGCTACTGTTGCACCGTATCTTTCAGTTGCGGTCTGTCACTTTGTTGCATTCTCGCATCTACGATGTAACGGTTAAGCAATAACATAGAAACGAACGTAGTAACTAAATATTCGAAGAAATACTTGTCGACAGGCACGTGTAGTAGATCGCGAATTCCATGTCCTTCGCGCAGCGTCAACATCATTAATATCAACATCAGCATCATTATCGTGTTGTCATTACAATCGTCCCTGCATAGACCCTGCGTATCCATCGAGCGTCTTCTCTCCCGTGAAGCCTAAGGAGGAGAAAAAAAAATCACTTTTCTATGATACGTCCGTTAAGATTTCCGCTTGTCCTTTCTCGCTGTCCGAGGCCGGTCCGACGGTGGCTGGCCTCCCCCTGTTGAATGTAACAGATCCTTAAATTATCGTAGCCTGTGATAAGACGTAGGCGAAAATGGACCCCTTGTTTTCCCTTTATTTATAGCATCGGCTTGATGTACGAATGTATTATAGTTGTACAGTTGCATCGGGATGATGCGTGTTGTAAGCCCTCTCATTTTTCTTGCGTTTTCGCATTATGCTGCCTCACCTCCTTTCTTCTTTTCCTTTTATTTTTCGTGTCTATCTTGCTTTATCGCTCGTCACCGTTCTTTTGTGAGCTTCACCCGTCCTTGAAAGTCTCGTTTGTTGCCCGTAGTCTCGAAATACCGTGCGAGCACTTCCGAATCTACGGACGGTGAATCGTGAAGAAATGTAGGAAACACGCCTCTCAATTATGCTGGAATCGTTAATTCAGCATAGTGACCAAACTTTCGTTTGAGTAATAAATAAGACGCGAGATCTCATTTTGTTTTTCTTCTTTAAAGTCGTGAATGCGGATCAAAGTATTGGTGTGCTGATTTCTTTCAGCATGCTGATTAACCGCATTTTTACCGATATTTTATACCTTCTTACGTTTTGCATAATAAAACGCAAACATATTTGCTACATGATATTTTTGTATTTCTTTTATGAAGTAATATATAATTTTATATTTGAATCAATTTAATTTCGAGTTTTATGGGGAATCCCTTTTTCCGGCCTTTCTCAACTCTCTCCCCCGCGGGATCTACATTTCTTCATGGGAATGTGAGCGGAACCGGCGGTGTGTGAGTGCTTGAAGTGTGAACTTGAGAGAATTAATACTCGAGATTTGATAACGATAGCCTGTTAACCGCGAACTAATAATGAGACTCGTCGATGAAAAAAAAGTTGATAAGTAAAATAAGTCAATCCCTTTTTCTAATCAATAGGAGAGCGATCGAGATCGGATCTACGGTTTTATAAGAATCTTTGATAAATATTGGATCGAGAATAGCTAATAATTAAAATAATAATAGTAATAACATTTAATAGCCGTTTGTATCGAAGGTGGCTAACGAATATTGACCAAGATAGGACTGCTAATTTCTACTTCGCTGAAATCTCTTCAACCGCCTTCAGTTTCGCGCACTGAAGATTATGGCATTTCGGATCTGTTCTCTTTATCTGCGTCTCCTATTCCCTTTCTCCTCTCTCTTTTCACCCCTCATTCTTTCCTTTCGTCTCTTCGATATATTAACCCTGGAATGCTACTCGTGTTTTTCTTCATTACTGTGAACGAAGATTTCTCCACGTAATTAAGAATTTTTTAATATTTTTTTTTATGTTAGTGTCTAATGTCTTGCAACCTTGTTGCAAGGTGTTAGATTAACTGAACCAATATTACTTTTGTGTAAAAAAATTATTGAATTGTCAAAATTTCAAGAGTACATAATTGCGAAATTTATATTAATACTTGGGTGAAAATTTACCCACAGTAGCATTCCGCTCACAGATAACAAATATATATTTATTTCGTTTCTCTCGTTGTGTGCGCAGTCGAAAAGAACAGATCTCCGGTTTCTCGAGGCTTGACCTAAGCAAATGCGTAACAAATGTACGTGCGAAATGTTGGAGAACGAGGAGTGCCGTGTCGCAGTGCTGCTCGCAAAGTCTCGAAGCCGAAACCCGCGTCCAAAACGTCTCGCCGACGACGCTGAAAGATTTAGTGAATTTAGTCGATTCCTTGATTTCGGGAAACTTTTCGCAAGCGTGATAGCCCTTCCCCTCTTCCTCACTCTATTCCTCCCCTGCCCGCCCCTCGCCTCTTTCCCTCACGAATACGTTTCCACCTTTCCTAAATTATCGCGTTTATAAATGTCGTCATTTATATACATGTAACGATTTTTGTAAATAATCGGTATACATATATAAATATAATTATATATATAAATATAAATAAATAAATATATTATATATATAAATTATATATATATGAACGCAACGTGTAAATGGACGGAACCTGTCTTCGTTGTATCGATAGTCTTATATCAGACTTGTATATGAACGGAGGGACTTTTGATTATTAAAAGTTTCCTAGAGTAAAAAAAAGATGAATTTTTTCTCTCTATAACCTACCGCTTATATATTATAATGAGAAAAGTAACGCGTTATTTGTAAAGCTATTACTGTTTTCGTTACTTTAGTTTTTTATTTTCTTATATTTATTCCATAGATTACGCGCTATTGGATAGAAATACTCCAATGCAGTACTTTAAATTTTGAGCTGCATTCTAATAGTTAGTATTGAATAATTTACATTACATATACATATACTGTAAATTTTCAGAACTGACAGTGATTGTAGAAATGCGTTCTTAATAATAATATAATGTATTAAAAAAAAAATTTAATCTGAATTCTTGTAAAAATGAGTATACTAAAAGATAAAGAATTAAAAAAATTAGATAAGTTTAATATAAAAAAGCTTTGTGCGTGCTCTATATACAGAATGACTTAAAGAGTTTCAAGTTTTAATATTACTGTATTTAACATTAATTATTAAATAATGTTAAATATTTTAAAATCATAACAATCTAAATCTAAATCTAAAATCTTACTATACTGTAGCATTACGAAAAATAATGAAAAAATAACGAACTATTACTTTTCAAGTAATTGTAACGATAACGTGTTACTTTTTAAAGTAACGTTTTTAATTTTGAAATAACTCCATTATATCCAGCAAATAGATATAACTGCTATATGTAGCATACATGTATATAAAGGCAATGATTTTACATCTATGTGACAGTTACATTCATGATGGATAATCATTACATTAATTAATAAGTAGGTAACAGATATGTTGAGCCACATTTAAACACGCGATTACTTATTATTTCATCCTGCTCTATTCTTTAGTGATTTTAATAATATTATAATCAGTGTTTGTCGTTATATATACAAATTTATCTAGATAATCATTTAGATAAAGAAATAGCCTCATCTTATCTTTATCTAGATTATTATACTGTACACTATCTTTATCTATCTTAGATAAAAGAAATATTATCTTTTTAAAATATCTGAGATAATGCAAGTAACAAAAATAAAGCATTATAACTTGATCGAGCCGAAAGTTATTTTATAAACCATTAATTTTAATTTAAAAAATATTACATATTAACCAACCCTGAATATTTTTTAAGTACCCAGAAAAGTTTCTAATATATTGAATATAAGATAAGAAAATTATATTTAAAAAATGGATTCTTCGAATTTAAAATAAAAATTTTTTCTCAATATTTTCTGAGGGAAAAAGAAGGAATTATTAATGTATATGTATTTACTTACCTAAAAAAAAAAACGAAAAAAATTTTAGGCCAACATCACACGGTGTTCCCAAGCGGTCACCCATCTAAGTACTAACCATGCTCAACGCTGCTTAACTTCAGTGATCGGACGAGAACTGGTTTTCTAAGCGCGATATGGAAGTTGGCTGATCGCTTATGTTATTGTGTCTGGTTTTATATTTGTTACTTCCAAAATTTTGTTTCTTCTCCATATAAAATGAATATCATAAAAATGAACCATATCACATCAATTTGCTAATTAAGTAATTACACAATAGTCTTTAGCTCCAATTGGAGCTGAAAAAAGAAACAAAATTTTGGAAGTAACAAATATAAAACCAGACACAATAACATAAGCGATCAGCCAACTTCCATATCGCGCTTAGAAAACCAGTTCTCGTCTCTACGCGGGAAGGAGGAAAAAAATAAAAAAAATAAAAAAAAAGTACTATTGTACACTTACTATGTTACTATAATTTCTACTTACCTATAAGTTGCTTATTTATTTATTTATGTGCAATTCTATGATAAAGTGTTAAAAAATCCAGTTTTTTTTTCAATAATTAGGACTCATTTTTTTTACTGGAAAAAAAAATATATATATAATCTGCAAATAACAACTTCTACATTGTAGATTACCTATTTACGAAAATCGAAAACTGAAATCATTATAAATTATAGCCATAGGCTAAAATACTGTGCGTAGCGGCGAGAGTGCTATGCACCGTACCGCTCATTCGATAAATTGATAACAAAAATGTTTTTTCTTTCCAAGTTTATTTTGTAACATTCCAACAAGAATATTGTAAACAAGTCCTGCAAATAAACTAATTAAAAAAAAAAAAAAAAAAAAAAAAAACCAGTTCTCGTCCGATCACTGAAGTTAAGCAGCGTTGAGCACGGTTAGTACTTGGATGGGTGACCGCTTGGGAACACCGTGTGATGTTGGCCTTAATTTTTTTTTTTAGGCAAGCAGATACATAAACATTTATAATTCCTTCTTTTGCCCTTAAAAAATAATGAGAAAAAATTTTTATTTCAACTTAAGTTAACCTAACTTAGCTCCATTTATCCTAACAGATTTTTTCAAGATTGCACAATTTAAATTGCCAGTACTGAAAATCTATAGATATGTAATGCTAATTTAACTTGATAATTTATTGCAAAACTGCTCTGGGAGCCACCCGAGAAAGATAAAAGCTAAAGAATATTATCAAATTTTATAAATTGTTTACAGCGTGAAAATAATCTTAACATTGTGTAAGTGCGATTTAAGTCATTGCATCATAAGATAAAACGTGATAATTTGGGGAAAAATGAAAATCATTATTATGTTTTTAAAAGTTATACATACGATAATTAAGAGACTATTATAATTATCGTTATTTAAAATGAGTTTCAATTTATTCAATTTTTAATCAAATTATACGCAATATTGATAATTTATTGATAAATAACGTTTATTTTTGCCAATATAAATTAAATTCGACTTATTTTTTATCTTTTTCATATTTTAATTAAATTTAATTAATTAAAAAGATAAAAAGTAAGTCAAATCGAGATTAAATTAAATTAATCTACATAAATAGAAACAGTCAGTACATAAAAGTCGATTAGTAAAATATTCTTCTCGCGAATACCGTGAACCTGTTTCCGTGAAATTATCTGCGTATCTTCCACCATCACAAGAAAAAAATACATCTTCCGGTCGCTTTAAAGTCGTATTTATGCTGATATCAAACATACAGGATGATAAGGATGTACGTATAATATTATACATCTAATAAAAAATATGAAATGTGTATTACGGACATAAAACATTTTCGAAATTATTTCACGGTTCTCAGATCTTTCTGAATTTAAGTAACACTTTCCTTGTAGAAAAATACTATTGGACTCGTGAAAAAGTTATTGGAATTAATAGTAAAAGTATATACAATACACACTGCACAATATAGTATATACAATCATTTTTTCATAAGTATTTTTATAAGTCTTATCAAATTTATCTACGTTATTGTTTTCAGTCCACTAAACATTTTATCAGTCTATTTAAAGAAGCTATATCTTCCTACTCGAGATAAGATTCATTTCAGTCAAGTATACCTTTGATTCAAGATCATTCTATTTAGAATTGGCACGAAACCTCGATTTGCGAAAACGCAGATATAAAGATTATAATTCGTCATGAGGTCTTATTTTTATTAACTCAATGCTCTCTTCGAGCTCCAATCAGTTAATACAATTTTATATCATATTACATTTCAAAAAAGTGTCAAATTATTAAAATGTAAAGTGTCAATCGTCTCAGGATAAAATTTTTACTATGTATAAAAAGCGAAATTGCGCAGAATTTAAAATATTTAAAACAAATGTTAAACACTACACTCTTTTAAACAAACACTTGTTTTAACGTTTTAAAACAAATATTAAGAACATTGTCTCATGAATATCGAGAACAGTCGGAAGTATTGTCAGTACAACTCTGTAACATATCGCTTTTATATAATCTGATTAACTGATTAACTATATTCTAGAAATATTGAAATTTTGATTAACATGACACACTAGCAACATACGGCTCTTATAAAAAAAAAAGGAGGGAAGACAATTACGCAATTTTAATATGGACTTAAATAATAACAAAGATTTGAAAAACTACAACAATAAAGACAACGATTTTACAGCCAATGTAATACATGTTTACTTGCCATACATGCGTCTAACCGTTGCAATAAATTTATATCTTTTTAAATATTGATATTGTTTAGATTCTTAAGAATTATTTCTGTTAAGCTGATGATGACTAAAAGAATTTGAAATATTTCTAATTATATCTCAGTTAATTAAAGAATATACATTTGACATCTCTTTAAGTAGCTTATTCATGACCTTCTTTTATTATTATTCTATTTTTAGACAAACGAGTGTTTTTTAATTAATTATTAAAAGCACGTTTTTTTTTAAAGAAAGATTCAATAAATTTTATACAAAAATTTTAAAGGAATAAAATATTCACGGCGTATGTTTATTTTTTTTTGGTTTATAATTTTTTTTTATTTCTCATAAAATTAGAAAAATGATCTTATATGTAAATATATATAAATAAATCTTAAATCTTTAAATCCATTTAAATAACCGTTCAATATTCAAAACATACAAGGACAAACAAAAATTATATCTAATATTTAGAGTAATTAATATTTAAGCATATATTTTTGTAGAAATTAAATAATATATTCTTATATTAGAGTACATAAAATATTTAATTATATTAAATTTATTTTTTAATGTTTATTTATTTTTATTAAAATTTAAAATCTTATAAATTATAGTTACAACAAAAGCACTTCTTTATGTATTGCTGAAATTTTTATTGCAGAAATAAAATCAAATTTGGAAATAATTATTATTTATTAAATATATTAAAAAATAAAATGTAATTTGTAATATAAGATATGTAATCTAAGACGTAATTGTATGAAAAATTTGCATAGATTACGTATTTATTCTATATAGGGTGATTATTATATTAATGAACGTCCCCACTTTTTACCATAGGAGCATTTGTAATTTCTAATCTAATAATATGTTAGAAATACGTATCCGTCGGTAAAGCATGCATTCATTAATAATCACCCTGTATATCATGTGTTTAAAATGTATTTAAATAGTGTATCTTTGTTTTAAACATGTTTCATTTTAATTACTATTTAAAACCTATTTAAAAAAAACATGTTTTGCTTTAAAAAAAAACATGACTGAAATAAACTTTGAAATCGCATATCGGCAGCGGCATAAGTTCTTTTTTTCCGGACACCGGGTATGTATGCGCGTGCAGCCAGTATAGCCCGACCAATCAACGCGCAAGCAGCAGGTCATCCAATTGGCGCGCCATGCGGCAGATCAGCCAATCAGCGGGAGAGCGGCGTGAGAGCCAATCAGCACGCGACAGCACCTCGCGGGCCGCGTCGCATACCGCTGGTCACGACTGGTCACGACACTTTGTGGGGAAGAGCCACGTCTACGACGACGGACGGACGAACGGACGGATAAACGGCCAGAGACATACCCGTTGCTTCGGATCCATCAGTGATCGCCCAACCCACTGCCGTGAGGATGCTGCGAAAGTGCCTGATTATTCTGCCGCTGCTGTTGCTCGGCGCCCTCGCCGACGAGAAGGATGTCCTGGAGCTCACTGACGAGACCTTCGAGAGTGAGCTCGAGCGTCACGAGAACACACTCGTCATGTTTTATGCACCATGGTAAGGGAAAGACATCTCCGTCGGCTTTGTCCCTTCGAGCCGGGCTGTATCACGGCTCTCTTCTTGCATTTACAATCGGCCGTTCGAAACTCCGTATTCCCTAATAAGACGAGATATTCGTGAAAAAAAAACTATGAAGAGTAAAAAAATTGCCGGAAGATTCAGATTAGAAGGAAACGCGGAGCGCTCGTCTTCGAACGCCAGACTTTTGATACTTAACTACGTAGTGTAACGAATTTGTTGTAATTGTAATTAATCTGTGTTGTAATACAACTCTTCGTTAATGATAAGGCTCGTATCTTCTATCTGATAGGTTCAAGGGACGTCCTTTCTTTTGTGTCTTACTGAAGCGCCAAATGCCGGCATACGGTATTACTCGAACTTTTGATGACGTAGATTTCTAATGTCTCCACTTCAAAATTCGATGAATGTCGTGAACAATTATCTTTATTTCTCGCGATAAGGAGATTTTACAGGAGCAGATTTTTTCTTTGCACATTTTTTTTTTTAGTTTCTATTTATTTTTATTTTCTCCCTTCTCTAATAATTAGAATTATTTAATTATTTTATTTGAAGCTAAGACACTAGAAACAATCTTATTTGTCTCAACAAAAGAATTTGTTTTAAATTCAGAGTTGCAGGCTGCGTTTTGATATATGCTGCCACAACTAATAATCTATAGTTTATGTTAGATATACCACAGATTTTCAGTACTGCAGCAGTAAATTTTAGCTTTAGGAAGATAGCTACAATAAATAGAAAAAAGAAACAATTCTAATTTTTCTTGTTAATTCTAGTCTTTAAATATAAAATGTAGTAGTTATTCATACATATTCAATTAAAAATATAGTTTATAAATTGAATCACTTATTTGAAAAACAATAAAAAGAATCTGTAGGAGAGGAAGGATTAGGAGAATAATTTTATTGATTAAATGCTATTATTTTTAGACATAAAAGTATTGATTATACAGAATTATAAATCCTTTTCCACAATTAAAGTATAAACAATAACATGGATTCAATAATTTTATAAAAAATGAGAAAACAATAGAAAATATAGCTGTCTAATATTTGTTTGATTACTATCATGGAGTACACCAATATTTTTTTATACATATGTCTGAGCACGTATAAGATATGTTATTGGTTTGCAACATGCAGTATTGTGCAAAATTATGAATTTTTTTTTTTAACTATCTGTAACATCTCGAAAAACCTGTTGTAGAATATATTATGGTAGTTTAAACATAACTTATCACAATTTGTTGTTATAAATAATCTTTTTCTAATTTTAACTGTAGACTCTCACGTCTCTATATTTACAAGCCGGACAAGCTTAATGTGAGTAGATAAAAACCAGACGTGTAACACATTGAGGAAATATTTGTTATTGTATGAGGGAAGCTTAATGTTAGTCGAAACAATCATATATACAATACGATTTGTTGGTAAAGTTGTTCACCTTGAAGAATATTATGTACGAGAATTTTAAGGAATTTTGTTCTAATTGTTAAAATGAATATTATATGCAATTAAATCTAACTTGGCTGTTTGCCTATTTATTTGTTATTAAATATAGTTTTGTTATTAACTAGGCTTGATACTCATAACAGCACATAAAAGTTTAGATTTTGTACATATAAAATAAACATACTTCTCCATCGGAATTACATAAAAGAACAATACTGTTTGTAGAAATAAGCTTTAACATAAGAGAATACTTTGTTGGAAAATTTGTGCACATATTTGTGTGTTATCATCGTAATAGAGATGTGTTTACTATATTATGTTAATATTGCATACAAATATAGGTCAATTTGGATAGTAAAATTAACATAGCTAACATCCATTTAAAGAGATGTTGGTGTAACTGAATTACCAACATTACAGATTTAAATTTTCTTTGAGTTGGTTTTACAGAATTGAAAATCCTTTCATACATTTAAAATATACACAAAAATAAATATTAGGAGACTTAAAAAAATTACTGATACATACAATGTTTTAATTTTTTTCTTAAACCTGCATCTTCCTGTATTTATTCTTGTGCATACTTTAAATATGTAAAATAATTTTTAAATCTGTAAAGACAATTAAAAAAAAATTTGAACCTATAATGTTCTGTCATGCTAGCATTTCCTTAAATAATGTGATTGTAGGAAATTACATGTATCTTCCTTGAATCTGAATCGTCTTAATTTCGACAAAAAATGACATATTGTTTTTAAAATGATTCAATTAATTCGTTACGAGGCAGAATAATTATTAAGGAGCTATTAACAGAATGTGTATTTTGTCACAGGTGCGGGCATTGTAAGCGCTTAAAACCGGAATACGCGAAAGCAGCTGAGCTGCTCATAGGTAGCGAGCCTCCGATCACGCTCGCCAAGGTCGATTGTACAGAGGCCGGAAAAGAAACTTGTAACAAGTTCTCCGTCAACGGTTACCCGACGCTCAAGATCTTTGAGCGTAACGAGCTCAGGTCCGACTACAACGGTCCTAGAGAAGCAGCTGGCATTGTTAAATATATGAAGGTAACATCTTGTCTTTTTATCTCATTTAGGATTTAGTTATACAATTCTTTTTAATCACGATTATTGTTTCAGTCCCAAGTAGGGCCAGCGTCTAAGGAGTTGACTAGCGAAGCGGCTCACAAAACGTTCCTAGAAACCGACGAAGTCACCGTGATAGGTTACTTCGAGGATGATTCTCCATTATCCACAGCATATCATACTGTTTCCAAAAAACTCAGAGAGAAGGTCAGATTTGGTCACACGTCGGTAAAAGAAGTTCTGGACGAAGTGTCTAACAAGTATGTATTGAAAAGATTGTAGAAATAGTTTTTTCATGCTTGTTTGCATGAAGAAATTAAAAGCTATGGCAAACAAAAGAAAACTGAGCAGTAAAATGTAGGCAGTAATCGAATCAATCACAATCAAGAACTTAGACATAACATAGGCGATAACAAATCCAAATTGTTGATTTCATTACTGTTTTTTTTTTGTGTCATGGCCCTAATTGATCAAAAAATACATTAATTATGCATTTGTTGTTTCAGGAACACGATTATTCTTTATCGACCAAAGATACTACACAACAAGTTTGAAGACAACAGTGTAGTGTACAAAGGCAGCGACTCCGTTAGTGACGTGAACGAATTCATCACCAAGAATTAGTAAGTCCATTTATCATTCTCTTATCATCCTTTTATCAAAAATTTTTGCTTAATCTTGAGACCATCTTGTAACGTCGATTTCGTT
Organism: Solenopsis invicta; assembly: GCF_016802725.1. NCBI lineage: Eukaryota > Metazoa > Arthropoda > Insecta > Hymenoptera > Formicidae > Solenopsis > Solenopsis invicta. Next base: position 14,693,936 of record NC_052670.1, on the reverse strand, counting down.
ACAGCTATGGTATCGCTGGCGTGCGCACTCGTGATAACGCACAAGACTTCAAAAATCCTTTGGTAATTGCCTACTACAATGTGGATTACGTGAAGAATGCCAAGGGTACAAATTACTGGCGCAACAGAATTATCAAAGTCGCCAAGAACTTCCCTGAGCTTTCCTTTGCCATTGCTTCTAAAGATGACTTCCAGCACGAACTGAACGACTTTGGCATTGACTTCGCGAAGGGTGATAAACCGGTTATTCTGGCACGAAATGCTAAGAATCAGAAATTTGTTCTGAAAGACGAGTTCTCCATGGACACGTTCGAGACGTTCCTCAAGGATTTGCAGGCTGGTGCTTTGGAGCCGTACCTGAAGTCAGAACCGATTCCAGAGAGCAATACGGGTAACGTAAAAGTCGCGGTAGCTAAAAACTTCGACGAAGTAGTCACCGACAACGGCAAGGACACGCTGATCGAGTTCTACGCGCCCTGGTGTGGTCACTGTAAGAAACTGGCGCCGGTGTTTGACGAGTTGGGCGAGAAGTTGGAGAACGAGGACATTGAGATCGTCAAGTTCGACGCCACGGCGAACGACGTGCCAGCACCGTACGAAGTGCACGGTTTCCCGACGCTCTTTTGGGTACCCAAAGATGCCAAGGACAGTCCAGTTAAATACGAGGGCGGTCGCGAGCTCGACGACTTCATCAAGTATATTGCCAAGCACTCCACCGATGAGCTCAAAGGTTACGATCGCAAAGGCAAGGCGCTCAAGCCTAAATCCGACGAGCTCTAAAACATTAACTGATATAAACAATCATGAAATTTGTTCTTGCATTTTTTGAATGCGTCAATCGATGAAGCGGTCCGAGAGTTTTCCTCACGTAACAAGCAAGACACTCGAAAATGCGTGAATGTGATCAAATGAAGAAATAACACTGTAGAGTGCAGATATCATGGGTTTTCCGCGAAACATTTTTGCAATAAGTGAAAAATGAATGGGAGGGGAAGGGAAAGTGTCTAGCGTATAGGATACTGATCTACATGTATTAATTGTACACTTTGTAATGATAACGTATAATGACGCGGTAAAGCGCGCAGAACTGATTTGAAATTTTTTCCCATCACAGTCATGCTTTCCGAGATGTTTGGCGAATTATAAAATTATATACAGGAAGCAACACTCCATTCCACAATTTCGCGTGTTTCGACTATGCTAAGTTAAGAGATAATGCAGCGATTTTTGTTTATACAAAAGAGCCAGAATAAATTGTTTTATAAAAAAATGAGATTTCTCTATCTCTTTCCCTAAATAGTCAATTATCAGGGATGGGAAGTTAAAAAATTATTGTAATAACATTTGTAAATATTTTATAATAATAAGTCACATAATCATCTATTAATTTCATTAAATTCATAATCGAATAGAAGGCTATCTTATCATAAATAATAAATTTTTTTCTTGTAAACGATTTTTTTAAATTAAAAAATATACAAATAATAAAATTAATGTAAAAATAATAAAAGTTAATAAGTTAAAAATTAAAGTTGTCTGTGCACGTATGTACATTTTTGTTACGTTTTGTATTTCATTGGATTAATTCAACTCAAAACAAAATTTACACAACGACGCATTTTTTCATGGAGTGAACCTATTGAGCAGACTGAGCTGCTCTTGGAAACATCACTCAAGTGCCTCTGTGTAACATATCTTATCCTTGTTTAACATTCGGTAAACAATAAGAATAAAATGATATATGTGAGCTATTTTCATCAGGTGATGTTTTCGAACACAAATATTGTGGTTTTATTCTAATCGTCTTTGAAGCAATGTTAAAAGATGAATGGTGTAAGAAGAAAAAGTTCATTTTACCGAGGGCTTCTTTTTTACAGGAAAAATATACTCTAATGCATATATCGCATTTCTTACCGAATACAAAACGTACAGAGAAAGTGAAAACACTCTAAAGAGATTATAAAAATTTATTTAATTATATTATATATACAGTGCTACATTTATTTAATATTGATTTTGATCCATCTTTAAAATAATTTCACGTGCATTGTGTATAAAGTAATCGACAATTTTACACAATATGGTATTATACAAAATCGTAGAGACATGATTTACTGGAACCTCGGGCTGCAGTAGTAATGGAGGAAATAGTAAACGGAGGATTATTTTAAACAAAATCAAAATTTCTTCTCCAGAAGCAGCTCAAGTATTTAGAATCTCTAAATCTACACATTCTATGAAACTACATCCCTACAAAATATCAATCCATCACTTAACAAAACAAGTTATGGAGCAACATATAGAATTCTGCAAAATGATGACTTATAGTTGTTTGAAACCGAGGAAATTAATGAAAATTAAATTATTTTTTCCGATGAAACACATTTTTGGTTAAATAAATACATTAACAAGCGAAATTGTCATTTTTAAGGGAAGAAAAACATCTCACAAATTTTGTTGATGTAAATCTTTACACTCACAAAAAGTAACAGTAGGAGTTACGCTTACAGTGAAAGAAATTGACTTGCATTTTTTTTTTAATTGCCTGTCACTGGAAAGTTACAAAAAAAATGGTGCAGCAACCCTTAGGTTTCTTCCTTTATTTACAAAACAAAGGATTCGATAAAGAAATGTTATTTTGTGCAAGACGGGTGACGCCTCACTGTGCGGAGTTTCGAAGCAATTTATCAAGTGTACAGAGACTGTAATTGGCTGGGATACCTCAAATTCAGTCATGTGGAAAAACGGAATACCTCCCTCCCCCCAAATCTATACCCATGCGATTTTTTTTTATGAGGATACATTAGAGATAATTATTATTCCGAAAAATTAGAAACCGCAGTTCATTGGAGCCATTAAAAAGTTAATAATATAACAAATAATTTAGAGAAAATTTTGCAGTTTTCGTAAAAAGATTTTGATTTTTGTTTAAATTCCTATGTAATACGTACTTCGAAAATACATATTATTAAAATATTTGCTTTTTGCTATTTTTTATAGTTTAATAAAATTTAGTAAAAATTCTCTATGTAATAGTACAGAATATTAAAACTGTCAAACGCTTTCTATCAAACGCATTTTATTTTTTTCCAATACCCGTATTACATTAAGAAATAAAAGCTAATTGATTTTAGCAACTTCACGGGTCTATATAAAATCTTGTATATAAGAAAATTTCTGTTATTTCATTAATATGTATATAAACTTAATTTAAAAATAAAATATTAAATTTATTTGTATCATTTAATTTTAAAAAGTTATGACTGATATATACGTTTCATTAAATTTTTAATTTAATATGAATTAATCTTAACGTAACTTTTAATTGTTTTTTGTTGATGTAACTTTTAACCAAATGAATTTTAAGAGTTATTAATTTTAATTTAGTTTAAAAAAATATTAACTCACCCACTCTAAGTGAACAATATATTAAGTTTTCGGAAATCGATTAATGAAAATGTCAGACACAAGAGACTAATTATAACAATCATTTATGACATACGAATAATTGAGTATCATGTTAAATAAAAGAAAATATTCCAACGCAAGTATAATTCTCTCGCAACAGGTGCCGCATCCATGAGTACGACCGAATATATCGTCATAAGAAATGTTTATTGTTAGTTACAATTTGTTATCATAGCGTTCATAGGTTAATCATACAGTCTTACATACAAAAGCTAATTAGTAGTTTTGCAGAAAAGGGTTTTGTGTGAGCCCGGTAGAAAGATTTCGGATGTCAAGATCGACGATCCCTTAATGTTTTTCCTGATCGTAAAAATCGGATTTATTCACACACACACATCGGAAAAAACTGCCGATACTTCTATTTTTCTTAATTTTCTTTTTGTTCTTCGCGTACAAACCAGTTAAACACGAGTCTCAAAATATCTCGTCTACTTGTGAAAAAGATAAATTAGCTTACGGCGATTATATAAGATCGCGTTTGTCGATAAAACTCGAGGTTTACGGAGCCTTTTAGGAAAAAGTACTTCTCATTCGTGTGCCTGTGTGTGTATGTATTTGTGCGAACATACAAGATATATGCGTTTTCTCTTTATTCGGCATCAGCTCGTCGAAAAGGACGGCTTATTCATATCGAATACACGTTGATCAATTCCATGTTAATATCAGAAGGCCCAAGTCTTTCTAGACAATCAAACCCGTTAATTTTTGCTTATTGCTCTCTATCTTTTTTCTAATCATATCATGCGACGGAAGTATTTATGTGTTGTATGTGTAAATGTGTGTTTGTGTGTGTGCTCTGGAAAACGGTACTCGAATCTCGATCGACGCGCGTACGTTTATCGTAATACGCGAGAATGATAAAGTTTATATCATGTATGTATATACAATATCTCGGGTGCGTAATTGATACAATATTATATAATTATGTATATCTATATATATCTATATATTTATATATATATAACGGTATATATCCACGAAACTCATTATAAAAAGAACACTTTCGAGCTTCGCAGCGGCGCGCGACCTGCACAAAGGAGCGGAGCGTGTATTCGACACGTGTTTCCCAAAGCACTCATTAACTCAGGCACACTTAATTGCTTAATATACATCTCCCTTTCTATCGCTATCTCTTTTACTCTCTTTCCCTCCCTCCCTTTCTCTCCCTCAGTCTTTCTTTTTTCTTTACTTTCTTCGAATCCGTCGTGCGCGCGTTCGCTCATGGCAGAAGTATCTTAAGTTGTGTCGCTAAGCTTCCTTTTCCTTCAGGCGGCTTTGAGAAGTCCCGTAAAAGCGTACTGCGTGTAATAACAAGATCTACTACTCGCTAAATAGTTTCGAGAAACGAAGAGAGAACTTAGTGAACACAATTCCGCAGTCGAGCCCCGTTGAATTAACGGCCGTGGGAGGCGCACCGCGTTACGCGACCGTTAATTCAACACCTTTGGTGAAGACACAATTTCATTACAAAAGTTCTTACAGATTAGACGGATCTACAAAAGAAGACGAGTTAGCATCATCCTTTCTCTTTTTCATCTTGGCGTAGTAAGAATAGCACAAGCGAAACAGGAAGAACTTATGGCGGAAACAAATAGGTCAAATATTGGTGTAAATTTTGCGAAGCAGCTCGGCTCTACAATTGTGGCACACACGGTAAAATCAAAGCGAAGACGTACGCGTGTCGCTGTGCGCGAGATACAGGCGACGACGATAATCTCCGAGTTTAGTACATCATACGCTAAAGATATCGATGGCGTATGTGTGCGTATAAAAAAGCGCAAACCGCAAGTCTAGTGGCGGCTTGGTCGGACACAAAGAACGCGTTACCCGAAATACATAAATATAAATGTAGCCGCTGTTATAATCTCCATTATGTTAGTATCATCATAATACAATAATTATAAGATAATATAATAATAATAAAATATAATAATACACACATTTAATCTAATTGGTATCTTAAAGATCCAAATGATTTGCTGGTCTACCTACGCGCGTTTAGAATGCAATAAATGTCCATTAATTTTTTTTTTCGTTTAAAAGTCGCAAAATTGTAGCGACAATTTTTAATAAAAAAGGCGAGATGCAAGAAGTTCAAAGTTCTTTTGAACTGTTTCGCTGAGTTCTTATATTACTCTTTGACTGCATTTCGCAATTGTTACGCTTGTTTCACATGTTTCTTATTGATATTCTCTCCCAACTCGCTCAAAATTTTTCTTTTATTTTGTTTATTACCAAAATAAAGACACTACGATAAAAAAACAAAGATGTAGAATGCATATAATAATTATAATATTAATAATGAGAAATAGCAATAATAGTAATAATAATAATTACTACAATGATAAGGATAATCGTGTTCCATAAGATAGTTGGTATGACAATCAATTCTTTTGTTTTAAACTCGAAGCACAATTCATTACTGTTAAAAAATACACAATCAAAATAGTCATTATAATATATATGTATAATAATATTCCGTACAATTATAAGTATACTTGTATCGAATTTGCTTAGTATTCAAGTCCTTCTGATTTCGATTGATGATGGTATACAACATTATTAGATATATATGTATCTGCGACGCTTTCCCTTTTTTTACTAATTTTTTGCTGCTGTAGACTCGTTTTAGTAAAATAATTAAAGACAAAGTAAAGATTCTAATAAAGCGGCAAATACGAGTCAGGCGCGGTAATTGGTGCGCAGGAATGAAAAATTCCGGATGTCTTGCTGTTAAAACAGTATATTTTTGTAGATAAGACATTATATCGTAACACTTTAAAGAAGCCTACATCTTCCTCTCTTCTTCTTCTTTACCTGAAAAATTTCAGAATATTTACGTTAATGCATGCATTAACTATAACGTAAGTATCCATTTCCATTTAGTAAATTAATTTTGATTTTAAGATTACTTTTTGCCTTTTTTCTAATTTTTAAAACTAAAGAAAAATAAAAAAATAAATTAAACCAAGATTAAAATTAATCTACATTAGTGGAAATAGACATAGGTTTATAACTCTCAACTGATGTCTCGGAGTTACTAGATTGATATTAGCTTATATAATTTTGCTTTTTCTCAAAGATTGATATTACTTTGATTTTTCAACTGTTAGATTTTTATTTTCTTAAACAAAATATTATTTTAACTTTTTTAGTTACTTGAATACAATAAAATTAAATTTATTTGTATTTATTTCAATTTAAAATATAATTAGAACCACTTATAGCCCCACGATATCTTATATATAATAAAGACCACATTAAAGTTAAAAGTTAAGCAATATTGCATTATTAAAAAATTATATTAAAAAATTAAAAATTTCTTGAAAATTAAATGCTTTTGTCATATTAATCTGTAACTTTTTTTTAATAAACTTTTTCATAATTTCTTAGATAATTACTATTAGAAATTAACTGAGACATACTTGTAATGCAGCTCGGGTCGCCGTTTCGAAAACTTCCCTTACACCTTCCTTGCTCTTGGCGGAACACTCAAGATAGGCGAAAGCGTTGATTTTCTCAGCCATAGCCCTACCTTCCTCGGGCTTAACTGGCTCTTGTTTCATCTTGCTTAGCTCCTTGATGGTGTTAGGATCATTGCGCAAGTCTTTTTTGTTTCCCACAAGGATAATGGGCACGTTCGGGCAGAAGTGCTTCACCTCCGGTGTCCACTTCTCGGGAATGTTCTCCAAGGAATCGGGACTGTCGATGGAGAAGCACATTAGAATAACATCCGTGTCTGGATATGACAACGGACGCAACCTGTCGTAGTCTTCTTGTCCAGCTGTGTCCCAAAGAGCCAGCTCCACCTGTTCAAAGAAGCAAAAAGAATTTGGAAAATTTTTTTAAGAAATCTCTTAACCAAAGAAAATTTTGAAAAACATATTCTACAGTGTTTAGCCTGAAAGAAAACCTACTTTTCAAATTTTTTCAGAGGAAAGTACTAAAGCAATTAAGATGCAACTTTTGTAGAAATATTTATTGATTTTTATAGATTACGCTGGTATTTTTTATTATTATACACTATCCAATAAATAATGTAAAAGTATTAAATTGGAGACTTCCCCCTCTGCAAAAAGTAATTAAGAGTCACTAATTGACCTAAAAACAAAAAAACTCTTAATTTATATGAGTTCATGGCATTGACTAAACTAGAGAATCAATATTAAAATCCAAAAATTGATAAAACAATACTTTTTCAAAGATTAAAATAACATTCAAATGTTTTAAGACAGCCACTTCGTCAATTTTCAGATTTTAATATTGATTCCAATTTAATCGATACACACAAACTCACATAAATTAATAAAACTTTGGTTTTATGTTTCAGGTCAATCAGTGTCTGTCAATCACTTTCGCAAAGAAAACCTACAATCCTCAATTTAATATCATCTACGTGATCTATTAAAAAACAGAATTTTTTTTGTAAAATAATCAATGCTCTTATTTGATAGTAATGCATCGTTTAATGCATTCGTAGTTTTTTGTAACTAACTTTTGATGAAATATGGAACAACCGCATTTCCTACCTTCCTTTTTCTCAATTTAAACTTTTTTTTAATTCATACACTTAAATCAAGAAATAGCCTATATTGATCAAAGCAAATCTTGGACTGCATTTCGAAATTCGCTGCAAGTACTGAAAATCTATAGTTTATGTTACATATACGTTATATATAGATTTTCAGTACTCTCAGTGAATAATGAAATGCACCTTTAGTTAAAAGTGAATCTTGGTTCAAATAATAATTTCCTAAGTAAACTTATATACATTTACTAGTTCCCCCAAATTATATGTCGCATGTTTGTCGATCTTAAAAAAAAACGTACTGTAGAACCAGAAAAGTAATACACAATATTAAATTGCTAATCAATTTAATAATTTTGATGCCAACAAGTATGTATGATACACGGAATCTCTGCTATCCCGAAAACTGTAAAGAATTTGTCGCGAAAAAAATCTTTTCGACAAAATCGTCACGAATACCAAATGTAATTTCATTTAAACAGCTGTAGAGTATAAATTAATATAGATTGATGTTCCAAGTGACATATTAATGCTAAGGAGTCCTGTTAAGCAATGCCACTAGCGAAATAGCATAGGTCATGTTGATGCATTATTTCGAAAGTTCCTTTAGTTTTTGAATAGTCTATGTATACATCATCCACTGGATAGTCTGAGGTAATAAAACATACCATCACAATCTACAAGAATCAATAAATATTTTTACAAAAGTTGCATCTTAATAACTTCAATACTTTCCTTTTGAAAACACCTTTACCGAACTCAACAAAATCGACTACTTAAACGAAACGCACCTGTTTGCCGTCCACCTCGATATCGGCGACATAGTTCTCGAATACTGTGGGCACGTACACCTCAGGAAACTGGTCTTTGCTGAACACTATGAGTAGACATGTTTTACCACAAGCACCGTCACCCACAATAACTAACTTCTTCCTAATGGCTGCCATGAATCCTAAAATACAAAAGACATACATGATATATATAATGATAATTAAATTGGACGAATCAGCGATACAGTTTGACACTGTTTGCTCATTGAGAACATATATTGCTTTAAAAATGTAAATGAATACTTAAGTATGATTAATTAATACGAAAAGCGGAATGTGTGGTACATTTGTTACAAGTTAGTGATAAATTTCGCAATTGCAATCAAATTGACAACGAAATCATAATGTGCTAATTATCAAATTCTTTTTCTATCGCATATATGGAATGTACACATTTAAATCTTGAAAAAATAGACAAAATATACAGATTTACTTTATCTCGAACAATTGATTCGCGTCATTGGTTTATCGATGTGATTTTATCTGCATAAAGGGGAGATAATACTGCCTCAAGGTGAGATCTCGGGCGGCACTTTGTGTTTTCATAATTGCAAAAAAGTGGGCGGTCCTTCACCAAGAATAACTTACCTACTTTACAGATAGAATTTTTTTACAATAAATTCGCAATGGTACAATCGTAGTGTAGCATTAAATGTGATAACGTCCGCTAGCTATGCTTTTATCGCGTTTCTCACTAATCGTGACTCATATGCACAAAGTACACATACTATATAATGGATTTTCGCACTGTTGCTATCCCACGTATGAAGTAATCGGACAAAATAGTTTCTCTTACTAACATTATCTGTACAGCAAGTAATCTTACACTTATAGGTGCAAAAGACGAACATTACTCTGCAAAATTCTAATCTTTCATGACATGTACTTTACGTGTCTGTATGTATACAAATTTGGAATACCTTGCAACCTAAGAGGTGACACCAAATTGATATCGATAAAGAATTTCGATCGACTAATCAGAACACTACCGGATCGTTTGAACTAAAAGCATGCGGTGTGATAGATTTGCAGCATACATGAATCACATTAGGAAAACGAAGTATGTAACGATAACGCGTGAGAGATAGCTGAAAAAAATTGGAGTTAGTTAAATCGACATCGTTACTAAACTTGCTTCTCTTGCACAGCGTCAGTTATCCATTACAAGTGACATTAGAGTGGAGCAGAGCAAATGTTTTTAATCGAAAGCGTGTGTATACAAGTACGAGAGAAGTGAAGGATGAGAGACTAAGAAGCATTCTTCAGGACAGAGTTAGGAGGAAGAAGTTAGGGGTGAACCTTCGTGAGACTGTGTAACTCGCGTTATGTACATCTCTCCTTCTCGGAGTGTAATAAAATAATGTCTCAAACCTCGTAGGCTATATTTCTGTTCTTTTGCTTTCTTTTCTTCCTCGATTTATCGCAGTCTCTCTACTTCAAGCCAATCTCGTAGAAGACATTCCCTTTTTGCGGGAACAAATTAAAATACAGTGCCTCTCGGCTACTTCGCTATTTTACATAGTTCCAATATTACTACTCGTAAAGCAAGTAGCGAGAGAGATTCGTTTTCTAAACTCTGCGATCTACTCAATCGCGCTATATGAATAGAAAAGCGGGACCTACGAGGGCTGAAAGTTTTAAAGGATATTGACTGGGTCGTACCTGATCCAGGGTACCTCGTATTGCGTGGACCGAGGCATCGGCCCACGTTGCATCCCATGTTTTTAGTCTTTCTTTCAGCGTCTCTGTTTTAAGTGGACATTTTATATGTTAGATGTAGGTAGAGGAAGCTGCGAGATGAATGCATATATACCACACAACACATATCAATAAATGTACATATATTCTTATATACAAGATGTAAATAAATAAGTGTCAAATTTTCTAAGGACATATTCCCATCGATCAAACATTAAAGAAAGGTCTATGGGTATGGGTCCAAAAACGCATAGTTTCTAAGACAGGAGGAATTTTATTGCGAAACAGTGAAATATCTTGAAAACGAAGCCATTTACTTTATATCGCAATATGTCAGAATAAAGTATAAAACACCTCGTAAACTACTGCTTCTTAATAGCTGTAGTATTTTTCTATACAAAATAACTATATTTTACATAATAAATCATATTATGTAAAAAAATCATACAATTTTATTTGTGAAAGTAGAATCTTCATATAATCTTAAAAAAATCGATTATTTTGAAAATTGATTTTATTATGATTTACTTCAAACCGTACAATTTTTGTCTAAAATATTTTTTTTATCAATCGCTTCGTTTTGAATTGTTTCCATTGTTTCACAATAAAACGCTTCTTACCTCAAAAAGTAAGCGTTTCTAGACCCATGATAAGAACTTTGTTTAATAGTTGATTGATGGAAGTATACCCCACTAGAATATTTGACACTTATTAATTTGCACCCTATATAAATAAACATATATGTATACACTGACAGAAAAGAGTATTTGATATTTGTAACTATAATTGAATGTTGAGATAATTATGATTAGAAATTCCATTTTTATAGTTATTGCTGCTATAATGTTAATAATAACATATAATGTGTTATACCAAAAAAATGGTTGCAATTATCATAATTTAAATATAGTTGGCATTAAAAATAATGACTATAATTTACAGTCATTTTTCATACTACCTATATTTAATCCTACTACTCATATTTTTCTTACACTACTCTGGGTAAAAATTCACACACAAAACTAATAACTTTTTACATTTTTTTATTTGATAAGTTGCATGAAGTTAAGGATGTTTTGATACTAGCTAAAAGTTATCAAAATTTTAAAAATACAGACTTTTTAGGTTTATCCTTTTTTCCTAATCAAGAAAAAAATTTTTCATCATGAATATTCAAATGTTGATCACAAAATTAGCTAAAAAAAAAGAAAACAAAAATTTCATTTATGCAGCAAAAATATTTTACTGCAGTTTTAGGCAAATAAGCAATTTTTGCCTAACATATAAGTAGATCCAAATAAACTTTTACACAAATATTAGTTTTATTACTATATATAAAAAACTTGATTCAATTTGTAATGTTATTTTTTCATCAAATTTGTAAATAAGTACCGCAAAATATGATTTTTACATAAAAATCCAGAGAAACAAACAATTAAATAAACTTTTAAACTAATAAGAGAATTATGATCTAATTTTACACAGATATTCAAATGAACAATAAAATAATCTGTAAAAACCCTTAAGTTTTTGGTAATATTTAGAGATACATCCTTAAAATAACTGAACTAATATTACTTTAATGTAAACAAAATTTTATTAAATGTTTTAAGCTATTAAAATTTTAATAACTCTACTAAATTTGAATTAGCATGTGAATAAAAATTTATCCACAGTAATAGCTCCAGGATCAATTTACGATAATTACAATAATTTTTTGTCAGTATAATACATTAATAACAGCAGTAATAACTGCAGAATTGAAGCTTCTAATTATTTTAACATTCACTTGTAGCCACAAATAGTTTTCTCCCAGTATATATATACGTTTTGCCTCGTTAAAAGTTGCATAAATATAATCGAGTTCTTCCTTCATACATAGGTTACATGAAACTTGCAATATATTCCGTTCCTTAACTCTTTCCCTTCTGATGTTAAAAAGAAAGATATGTATGTATACATATACATATTCTACACGGTATGTATGTATATACATATGCTACGAGGTTTTTCAGCAGGACTGTCAATGGACAAGTACAAGTATTTTTATACCATTGTACATTCGATGACTTATGTACACATTTAAATCGAGACATATGGAGCATAACATTTGTGGCTCTCTCTACACAAGGTAGGGTCTTCAATATTTTACCGTGTTCGGAGGAACGGTATGACATATGAAATGAAACATCTATATATATACTGTAAAAAAAAATTACATGTCAAATTACAAATTATAATAAAGACTATTAAAGATGTACATTTACACACGTAAAAGCAAAGTTGTAACTTACAAATAAAATTATTTTTCTTCGTAGTAATTAAACAATTTGCGAAGAAATTCGTAATTAAATTTATAGAAATCTTCACACAATAATTTGCCAGTGACTAAGGTGCAATTTTTTATGAGCTATGTATACAGATGTAAAAATACAAATATAATAAATGTAATATTTTCATTATATTATATTATATATTATAAAAATTTGTACATTTACAAAAAACTATAAAATGTACTGTTATTATTATTATAAAAATAATTAATATGACGATATATTATACAATTTAAATACTAATTTTAATAGAAACACATCATTCTATATATTTCAATTAAAAATTGTATCATTTTTACACATGTCTACACTCAGAAAAAATTCCTAAATTTTAATAAATATTTATTCAAATAGTATCAATGAAATATTTACTTACGGTACATAAACATTTACTCTATTTAAAAAATGATATATATTTAAATTAGAGATTCTTGCACTAAATGAATATATATTTGCATTTAGTAAATATTTCATTAGATCTATTTGAATATTTATTAAAGTTTAGTAATTTTTCCCTCAGTGTGCATAATTTTGTTAACTATGTAATTTTCCAAGCTTTTTTTTTACAGTGTCAATGTGCTCTGTATTAATTGCTCCACAACTCAAGTGTCACATTTATCAAATTCTCGATCAAAGACTGTACCTTATGTGCATCAGGACAAAATGATAATCCATTAAGAGACATGCAAAAAAAAAGAAAGATAAGAGATCGCAAATTACTCGTTGTTAAGCATGCAACATCAAATACTATACGTATTCAGTACAGAAGAACCATCCGACAAAGCGTAAATCAAGTCCGGTGGTGCGCTGTACAAGCGCAACGACACGCGCTGTACAGAGTCCCACGGGAATTCAAAGGCAATCTCAACATCGCTACGAACAACGCTCCAACAACGAAGTATGAAGTAAGTTGTCCACTATGGAAAAGAGCGATAAAAAAAAAAGCGACTGATTCGAGAAGAAATTTATTAAATGACAGCAACAAAGGGGAGAAAAAAAAAGCCTCATGTAAAAGATGCCCCCCCTCCCAAGCCCCATTTAATGCCAAGAGTAACGCGCCTCTTATCTCATCGCAACAGACTGCAATGACACTCAGCCAGGTCACACAGAAGCGGAAGCACATGGAATATTGCCTACGGGGGTGCGAGAGAGAGTCGCCACAGAATTCTTTCCTGCTGACAAAATAGTATCATGTATCGTCCCCCTTTCAGTCCCGAAACGGAGCCGGCCGAGCGTGTTCGCGTTGCCCACGTCGATATCACGAATACCCTCGACACGCAGGAACGGGTCCTTTGTCTCGCAACTTACACACGTTCGCAACTTATCGGAGGGAGAGAGAAAGAGAGAGAGAGAGAGAGAGAGAGAGAGAGAGAAAGAATGAGAAAAAAATACATGCCGCTGACACGAAACGAGTGTCGAAAGAATATTGTACGTCAAGCTGGGACCAACCCTTTCGTGTATTTCTCCGAAACATAGAGATCCACGAGGACGAGCACGCGGATCGGCGCCAGAAGACATGCAGCAGTCACCTCTGATGACCCCTAAATCCAGTTGCCGAGCGCCTCTCCTACGAGGACGAGAACATTGCTACCTCGGAGGAGGAGGGGGGTGGGTGTGTGATCCTTTCAATCGCGCTTGTCACTCATTACACCCTCTGTGCTTGAAACAAAAGGAAGACGTACTCGCGGTTTTGTAAAGATAAAGAGACAGGAGAGAGAAAGAGAGAGAGAGAGTGGAGTAGTTAAAAGGGACAAATCTGAGTTTCAATCACGTTCTTCTCACACTTTTTGCATTTAAATCGTTACGAAAGGAGCGAGAGGAAAAAGAGAGATATATATTATATATATACAGAACTTAGAAAGTGCGTCTAAAGCGAACGAGACCTGACGTATGTCTTTCGGATAAACTAACCTATACTTTCCACCGCGACGAGGACGGGCAGCGCGCAATGGCCAAGGTCGGAAAGTGCGAGCGAGAAACGCGGGGCGAGCACTCTGCACACACGCACGCGCGCGCGCAAAAGAGAGAGAGAGAGAGAGAGAGAGAAAGAGAGAGAGAGAGAGAGAGATTTCGTAGCGGACACTCAGGACGCTATCGATGACGCGAGTGTTCAGGAAATGCTAACGATGACGCGGATTCTCGGGAGACGCCACCGACGAACGTCGCGGACGGTGGTTCGGAGGTCCGCCGCTCGCTCGTTCGCTCGCTCTATCTGCACTCGCCTGCACTTTCTCTCACGCACGAGGCGTCCGTAAAGCCCGTATCAAACCAGAGTTCTTATTTCCTATAATAAGAGTTACAACGAACCTGCTGCACACTGTTAATCGGTAGAACTTAATGTAATGTAACGGAAGCAAATTTCAAGCAGGTACATTCAAAAACATTTAATGTACGTTTAATATACATTTAATGTAAATTTAATGTTATCAAAAGTTCACTAATTTCATGCACATGATTTTCAGTTAGCGATACATTAAATTTAATTGTGTAAAACATGCCGCAAACGATGCGTTCTTCCTTACTAGAGTGCTCCTATGCTGGCAGGCTTGCTGGATTTTCGTAATAGATCAGGTACTATTTTTTTTTTGTGTGATTTTGTATTGTTTATTGTGAGAGCCAATCAGGACGCAGTCTGTATATGTATAGGTTATATTGGGTTACACCAGGGTGCTATTCTGTACACGCTTTTTTTTTATTCAGGACGCATGACTTTAAAAACCCCCCGCTTTTCGTTCTTAACGATAGTAGTCGGTGTCGTTGCGCAGATATTTTAAATTTAAAAAAAGCTGCGCAACGACACCGACAATTATCGTTAAGAAAACAAAAGCGTGTACAGAATAGCATCCCAGGTTATACGGTCGTCTTTGCATCAAAGTTCAAAAGCGGATTCACTTCGCAATTTTTCAATAATTAAAAACAATGCAATAGCAATTTTACGACGATATAGCACTGTTGCAATAATCTCATTTATCTCTGCCAACTCATCCATATTTATTCTATCAAACAAATTCCAGTTGTTCAGCCTACACGAAAACTCGCACCTCATGAAGCCAGCAGTACTGCTGCCGATACGGTAGCAAGCTAGAAATCCAGCAAGGAAAAACGCATCGTCTGCGACAGGCTTAACTTAAAAGTACATTAAATTTTATGATATTTTTAACAGTGTATACAGTCAGATTAATGTTCAAATTGATTTAATAACAACGTTTTTATCATATTTAGGTACTGCTGTAAACAATGTAGAAAATAGAATTGTATAACATTTAATATAATTAACATACTGGTATTAATTTCAATATACAATGCCAACCATTATACAAAATATAAGACTAAATAATATTTAGGTTGTACACTGTTGTACTAACTATGGTTTTGTTTGTTAAATTTTATATTTAAAATTCGCGGTAACTCGACTGTTATACAGCAAATATAGTCAAAGATAACCAATCAAAAATTGTTATCGCATTGACTTAACTTTCATTATAGAAATTCTAGTCTACGAAGCCTGTAAAAAGTTTTTATAATAAGAGTTAAAACAAACTGCCGTCATATATAGTCAAATCAACTTTAAAATTACATTAATTTTATCATGTTTAGCTTGGTACCACTGTAACCGAAGTAAAAAAATAAAAATGTATATCAATATCAATTAACAAATAATATACGGGCATTAATTTAAATATGCATATACAATTGTTTTGACAAAAGTTTATAATTCTTATAATTGAAATCTGTATCTGTATAATTAGCACTATAATCGTATTTTGATGATCTTTAATGTAGTTATTTCAGTCTCATTGAACCTAAAATATTCTCTGTATATAATTTTAAGTCAAACCGATCTCGATTCTCGATCTTCTCTTTGTCTCCTTTTTTATAGACTTCGCTTTTGTTTACGACTCATAAATCTTAACATGTATCCACATATTCAAAAACTTCAACATTGTGCCCTCTCTGTACCAAGTCTTAAATCGTTCATTGCTGCCTGTAAAAACGGCAGTCGTCTTTAACTCGTTGAAATAAATAAATTGAGATTCACGACACAAGTCTTATCTTCCATCACTTTTCCCAAGTTTTGAGTTATTTCGACGTCGCCAGCGAATCTCTCGCGCCGCGTTTGCCAGTCCATCATTAAAACAACAATGTTGTCAATGATATGCAAAATATAATGCTAAATAATATTTAGACTGTACAACACTGTTGTACTATTCTTTTGTTAAATTTTATATTTAAAATTCGCAATTGCTTGACTGTTATTTACATATAACGGATATAGCCAATCAATCAAAAATTATTATCGCATTGACTTAACTCTTATTATAGAAATTCTAGTCTGTAAAGCCTGTATCAAAGTTCTTATAATAGGAGTTAAAACAAATTTCCGCCATATATGTATATAGTCAAATTAATATTAAAATTAATGATAGTAACACTGATTTTATATTTCGGTTAATAATACTGCAGACGATGTAAAAAATAGAAATATATAGAAAAAAGTCATCAAAAATGTACCCTTCCATTTTGTTTTTAATATTTTTTAAACAAAAGCTAAAAATAAAACTTTAAAAACATAAATACAAACTACAAAATGTTTTCTATCGGATGCTATAGCAGTTTTTATAATACTGTTTCGTATTTTGTAATAATTAATAATTAAAATACTAGCTTTAATTTATATGTGTGTGTGTGTGTGTGTGTGTGTGTGTGTGTGTGTGTGTGTGTGTGTCAACGATATGTAAAATATAAGGCTAAATAGCATTTAGGCTGTACAGCATTATTGCATTAATCATTGTTTCTTTTGTTAAATATGATCTTTAAAATTAGAGAGAGTCGTTGATTGTTATATATGACAAATTTAGACAATATATTAAAGATCATTATCGCATTGACCTAATTCTTATTATAGGAACTCTAGTCCGTCAAGTCTATATCAGAATTCCTAATAAGAGTTAAAACAAACAGTCGCCATATACAGTCGAATTAACGTTAAAATTAGTAACATTGATTTTATCACATTTAAGTTGATATTGCTGTAGACGATGTAGAAAGGCTGCGTTCCAAAATTCACTGCCAGTACTGAAAATCTATAGTATACTGTAAACTATAAATCTGTAATATTTGTAATGTAAAGTAAACTAGGGAGTTTCAGTATTGGCAGTATATATTAGAGCGCAGCCAAAATAGAAATGTATATCAATATCAATTAATAATTAAATAATATACTGACATTAATGTGAACATACATGCACAATGTTGGCAATGATATGCAAAATATAAGGCTAAATAATGTTTAGGCTGTATAGCACTATTGTATTAACCATTTGTTTTTGTTAAATATATTTAATGCTGTATTTAAAAGTCGCGGGTTCTTGACTGTTACTTACATAGGGCAGATTTAGGCAACCAATCAAAGATTATTATCATATTGAGTTAACTCTTATTATAGAACTCTAGTCCGCAAAGCCTATATTGGAATTCCTACAATAAATGTTAGGACAAACCGCTGCTATATACAGTCAAATTAACTTAGTTAAAATTAGTAGCACCGATGTAAAAAAATAAAAATATATATCAATTAATAATTAAATAATATACCGACATTAATTTACATATAACATATGTAATGTTATTAACGATATGCAAAATGTAAAGCTAAATAACATTTAAGCTGTATAGCACTGTTGTCTATTAACCATTGCTTCTTTTATTACGTATTAAATTTAACTGTTATATTTAAAATTCGCTTAGCTGTTACATATGATGAATTTATGTTCCTTTGCACTAATACAAATTAATTAGATTTGATCTCGGTTCACCTCTTTATTCTTTTCTAGTTTTAAGAAATAAAAAACAATAAAAAATCGAAAAATTTAACTGAGATCAAAGTTAATCTACATTGGTGGAAATAGCCATCAAGTCTTGTTGGTTTAACTCTTATTATAAGAACTTCATATCAAAGACTACATATTGCAAATTCAAGATTAGAATTCGTTTAACCTGATAATTTTAATTTCAATCCGTTTTGTTCTAATTAAACGGATTCTAATCTCCACTTTGCAATTATCAATCTTCAATACATCTGGCCACCAGCTTAAGCAACGGGAGAGAGGTGGCAGAAGGTGCAGAAGTGCTGATCGAGAATAAATTCTGTATGAGACTGTACGTGTTAGATTGAGAATCAGTGTCCATAGGTTATAAATATTTGTAACAAATATAATGAGAAATTATCGTACCAAAAGCAGAGGAGAAGAGGGTGTTATGGCTTGACAATATGGCTACCCCTATTATTTCCGTTATTAGGTGACGTATTCTAATAATTGCTTATGGAGTTATTCGTTTAGTAGCCCGACGTTTTTTAACGATGCTAATATACCAATATATAATGACTGACAATTGTTATAAGGCATTTTTACTTTTGAGCACTTCTAAACTTTTTCAATGTACACTTTTAATCTTTAATTACGTACACTTCCTCATTATTCTTAAACTTGAGTGTATTATCACACGAAGGCACATGCACTCGAGTGTTTTTGTTATTTAACTTTTTATTCGGCCGTATATATTTCGAGTTATACAAAGTTAAAACAATAACATGGAATTTTGTTAATATGGTTTTTTGAGCGAAATTTTTATATCGAAATATTTCTTCGATAAATCGATTGTCATTCTAAAGAGCGGTGTTTAGAAACATTAGACATCATTTTATGCTTGTTATTTAATGTTAAACAGGGATAAAATAATATTTTTAATGAAATTTCTAATGGTATTTCTAAAGCAGGAAAATTCTAAATCGGGAAAATTCTAAACAATA
This sequence comes from Solenopsis invicta, assembly GCF_016802725.1. Classification (NCBI taxonomy): domain Eukaryota; kingdom Metazoa; phylum Arthropoda; class Insecta; order Hymenoptera; family Formicidae; genus Solenopsis; species Solenopsis invicta. Next base: position 14,674,269 of record NC_052670.1, on the reverse strand, counting down.
GAAAATTAAAAATATATAATTTTGTAACAAAATACTGTGTTTCTTTTAAACTAATTTTTTAAAATTATTTTTATAGATAGCCATATTACAACCACTTTTTTTCTTCCATCGATTATGCAGTGCACTCAATTTTTATAAATCACGTCCTAAATAATAAATATTTCATTACTTTGAGTCTAGAATCTGTCAAACAACACTCTAACGAATGTAATCGTGCAAGTTTCAATAGGAAATTTTAATTATAAACAAAGTTATTCAATAAAATGAAAATAGGTGCCATATTACCCTCTTCTCTTCTAATTTAAAAAATTACTATAAATTTTTACATTTTCTTCCCCAGAGATTGCAAAACTTTATAACCTCTCAAAAAGCCCTGCATAATGACAAATTCAGGAGGAAATTCCTCTCAATCTGACAACTCGGGAGATTGAAGACTGCAAATTGGAGTTAAAAGTCAACCAATCGGAACGAAACGGATTAAAGTTGCATTTATCCAATTGGTCGAGTCGTAACCCTCGAAAATTCTCAAATCTTCAATCTCCAGCGCATACAATACAGGCATGAGACAGACCTGCGGAATTCAGAAGCGCGTTCCTTTCAGCCGCACACACGCGGATCCTTCTCTCCTCCTTCCTCCCTCTCGCCTGCCCCTCAACGTCGCGGTCGTGAATCCGCGATGCGAATCAATCTCACGGCGTTCGCCGATACGCGAAAAAAATATCTTTCCCGGGGATCTTGACGCGCGTGCGGGCGGGGAAAGTGGAGCGGGAAACGTCCGAGAGGAACGTGCCTGTCTCCGAGGAAGGCGGCGGCGGCGGCGGCGGCGGTGGCGACGACGACGACGCCGGGCACGTTTGCGCGATCGCGTCACGTCAAAAACGCGCACCGAATTTGTTTACGCGGAGCGGGGAGGTGGGGAGGTAGGAAGAGGAACGTCGTCGTCGGGCGACATCCGGCTACGATTGAGCGTTGTCACGGAGGCGAGCGAGGGACGGATCACCGATCAGCGTATGACACCATGATTTCGTGGATTGCGGTTTCGTGGATTGCGGAGAAAGGTGGGCGGGGCGAGGAGAGGAGCACGAGGTGCCTATGTATCTCCTTTCGACCGCGCTCACACGATTTTCCATCTTTCTTCTTCTTCTTCTGTCCTGCGACCTCGGAGGAAGTCGCGCGCACACCCGGAGAACTCGGGAAGGAAGACGGGGGCTGCGGAGCAACGGTACGGGAGTGCATGGTGTGGCGTAACAGGGGGATACGCGGAACAATCGTTGCTCGTCGCGATGGAAATGGAAAGAGAGGAAGATAGAGAGAAAAAGAGAGCGAGAGAGACGATTACTTACTGGACTAATCGGCCACGTAGTGTCAGGTAGAGCCCGAGAGCATTCCAAGAGATCCGTCGCACGGATCGCGCCGCTCGGCTCCGCGGCAGCGGTGGCGACGAAGATAACGATGACGACGTGGACGTAGACTGAGCGCGAGTCGCGCACGAACGACGCGAGTACGTACGACGGGAGTGTAGAGCCGAGCCGTGTTCAGAGCGGACAAGATTCGCGACGCATGGCACTCCCTCGTCGAAGCCTCCTCGCGCGACCCGTTCTCTCTCTTTCTCTCTCTCTCTCTCTCTCTTTCTGTTTCTACTTATCTTCTGTCTCGCTCTCTCGCTCTCTCTCTCTCTCGCCCTCACTCGGCTCACGGAGGAGGAGGCTCCTTTTTTTCCCTCTTTTAGCACCGTACCCGGTCCGACGTCCCGGCGGGATCTCTCCGACGCGTCCGGACACGCTCGCGACACCCGCACGCACGACGCACCACGCACCCTCGCACCACTCCGGTCGCGCGTTTAATTTAAGATATATTTGCGTATTTACCTGAAATCTTAAGCGTCAAGAAAATGGCTGCCCTCGATGGCCACACCTCGATCTGTCGAGTGTGCGGCGAATGACCGCGGTGGTGGGGGGACCAGCAGCGGCGGCGACGACGGCGCGACTTCGGCTCGTCTCAGGGGCGTATCAAGTGCGTACGGGCACGAGTCTCGCCGAGCCGAGCTGTCATCTGACATTCGTAAATTTTTTAGACTGACACGTCAACATCTCGTGATACAACCGGGGTTGAGTAGTACAGTTGAAAAATTAAAAGTTGATTAATAAAATTAAAAAATTAATAACTTAACTTTATTAATTTTAAATGATTTAATTGTTAACTAGTTATTTTTAAAACACACGAACTTTTATTTATTAAAGATTGAGATTGATTGAGATGCCTATTGTCGGTAATATTAAATTTATTTTTAATTTAATTTCGTGCTATTACAGTTCTAATTCAATTTAAAAGCTGTTAATGACCGTCTATGATTGTTAAAAGGCTTGTCAATTATTTGTGTTTAATTTATTAACTTTTTTATTAAATTAAAAATTTCCGTAAAACAAAAATTATGAAAGAAAAAATATATTCCCACATAACGACACAATTTTTTTGTTATTTTATATAAACTTAATTTACAAATAAAATGTTAAATTCGTTAACTTCTAACTAGTTAGTTTTTTGTAGAATTAAACGAACCATTATTGAATTTTAATTTTTTATATTTAGCTTGTTAACTCAAAAAAATTACGGTTTTATCTATTGCTTTGAAAATACAAGCAGTTTTATTATTGTTAGTTTTTTCCCAAGTGCATCAGACTCAAGCGGCTTTGTTATTTTTAATTAGTTTTTTATTCATGTAACTTTTAATGTAACTAAATTAATTTTATACGCCTTTAACTTTAAATTAATTTACTTAAAAAAATATCTTAAATTTACCCAATTCTGTATACAATGTTATTGTTAATCCTACGTGGAATGTCCAGGAAATCTCAGTCCTATACATTTACCGACTAAAACTGTTTTATTTTTATATTTAGCGCAAATTATTTTAGAATTTAAAAAAAGTTCTTGCATTTATGTTCTTGGTCTAAAAAATGTTTAAAATGTAAAATCCTACAAAGAAATGATTATTATAAACACATTTAATGAAAATTAATTATATTGGCGTAAATAGATATTTAAAAAATTAGTTTATCTCAACTATACTACATCCATTCATTTCCACTTGCGTTGCACCTTCTGCACTCAAAATTGAAGAAGATGAATCAGATATTGAAAAAGAACGAGAGAAAGAGAAGAGTAAGAAAAGATCTGAAGGATGCACAAGGTGCATTTGACAAAAGTATGCGTATTTCCACTGACCATTCGTTGTCGAGGACATAAATTGTCTCATGAGAGTCCCAGACATCGATCGTAAAGGGCGCGGCGAGTCATAAAATGGTTTAACGAGATGATCGATTTAGAAATTCGCCTGTGTTGTCGGGGCCGTGTGGCACCCGTGCCCATCGCGTCTCATCCCGGCCCTGCTTCTGAAACCGGCGAATCACGCGCCACCGGCGCGCACCGCACTTACCGCAGACGTCACAGACCTGTGGCAGCAACCAGCAACTTTGCGCACACTTCACGCTTCATATTCGTGCCTGTTCGTACCGCCGCGCCGTTGCCGCCGCGCCGCTTGTAGGTGGATGACGGAAGGGGTTGGAAAATATGTAAATAACGGCCGTAGCTGTTCCTACATAGCCGTGTCTCTATACACCGTGTCGTTTACGTTGCGACGTGTGCGCACTGCGCAGCGCCAATTTCGCTAGATTTTAGAGACACGAAAATGCTCGGCGCAATATTTCTTGCATGTCTCTTCGCTTATATGTATTTTGAAATTCTTTGTCAAGTTTAAAGGTGTTTTTGTAAAATCGATTAAAGTATTGAAAAACTATATAGCTAATAGTAATAAAAATGAAACGTTTACCACGTCGTAAAAAAGATGCAAATTTGTTATAGAAAAAAACTTTTAAAATTTGTTTCTAAATTTTTTAATAGAAAATTTTAAAGTTATATATGTTTGTTAACATCAGTATTAGTAAATTATAAATTTAATATTGTGACATTTTTTGTATTTCAATTTAAGAGCTACGTTTCAAAACCGACGAATATATGGCGCGTAATTCGAAGAATTAGGAAATACATATAAAATCACCTATGAAATTATTATTTGAGCGCTAAGCATCCACTTTTCCTTTTTATTTTAATTATGTTGTACACTTCGCAATTTTATATGTGTATTAATTATAAAGACAATTTTTAATTTTTTACAAAAGGAAAAAGAGAAGTTCTATGTCATAAGTGCATCACAATTGGAGGATTAATATGAAAACGAGAAATCCAATTACGAAATATATCTACTATTTCGTAATTGGGTAAAAAAAACCTTTTTTTCTATTATACGCAGCGACCACGTACTCCCCTTAAAAATACATATGACTAACAATAAGGATTACCATTTTCCTCTTTTGATTAGATAATTCTTACGAGCAGTTTTCGTTACACGACTGTTTGATTTTCCATTACTAGAGCACTCCGTTGCTGATTAAGTTCGATTAGATAGCCGGACCTTTCATTTTCGGAAGTCTACCTTCGGTAAAAGGTATTACATTATTTTTAGGAATTCTCCAAAAGATGGAAATGCGTCATAGCACAGCCCTATAAATAGGGACCTCGGGAATTGCAGCGGTAGCTTCTCAATTCTCGCATGCACAAAACCACGATTATATAATTGTAAATTATAATAAAATAATTATTGTAAGAAAAAAGGAAATAAATTCTTTTTTTTTTTTTAATGATTTAAACTGGCAAATCTTACACTATAATATGACGAACCAATTTCACGGCAGTGCGTGCGCCCTGCGTGTCGGCGAGTGCGTGCGTGCACGTAGCGTGTCATTAACCGGCTTATCGGCTGGATAAAATAAATGCCGGTGTCAAGAATTTCCCCCCCAATTGCCCGTGAAATGAAATGGTCACGAGCGTTACACTTCTTTTCCTTCTTTTTTTCTTTTACGGAGGAGTTCAAGGACGTGGGGACGAGATTTCTTCGGTGATGACGTTCGAAGACGCAAGGATTTCAAATTAACAAACGAATTCATGAATAATTCGGAATTCTTCATACGCTTCAAATGAGTTCTTTGCCGATATATTTCCCTACAATTCTATGGCGCTCTATTCAAGTGGACTTTGACAATCAGCTGATCGGTGAAAGAAAACCTATGAACAATTCGCTTCTAATCATGAATAACATTCGAGGTGTGTACCAATCAACTAATGCAGCTGGCATACATACACGCGCACGCTGCCCGCGCATGCGTATTCATATACGGAATTTTCTCTTTGAATTTACATCCAAAATTATTGTGGGACAAAATAGTCTTCGAGAAATTGAAATATGATTTCAATTAAATTTAATCGAATTAATTCATAATATAATTAATATACAGTGCAATATAAAATAGTCATATTTTATACTAAAACTACAGTTAAATTTTTCGAAAATCCACCATCATGACTATCATGATTTTAAGGATTTAAGAAAAAAAAATTGCAATTACTATAATTTAATTATAATTTATAGTCATTTTCAGTGCCAGCTATATATTTATAATTGTTTTAATCATATAAATTTCAACTGTTAGTTGTTATTAAGTATGTAAATACTAAGCAAATGTTAAAAAAATAGTTATACTCACTATAATTGTACATTTACTCTACATAAAAATCTTTATTTTTATCTTCCATATCTTGATATCGATCGATGAGCGCAAATCGATATTAGTCGCTTCCTCAGGGCGGGCGCGCAACAATATTTTATTATATTTGAAATATTATGAGTATAGTAAAACTTTTCACAGATAGAACTATAAAAATAAAATTATCACTAATATTACGTACAGCAACAATAATTTAAAAAAAATGAAGCTTTCACTATAATTATTTTACCATGCAATTATAGTCACAAATATCAAACACTTTTCTCTCAATGCAAATTTTAAGAGAAAAGTCTCACCGTGTAAAAGTGTGTACCGTGTGTACGAGAGCGTATCGTGTGTATGTACGTGTGTATTATGCGCGCAAGCGCGCACGTCGTAGCCAAATAAGAATGATGTCATCGCGTGACGCACGTGGAGTTGGCTGGCGCTCGTACCCGGCCGGCCGATTCGCAATGGAACACGGGGAATGCGACCGTTAATGGAATCTACGTACGCGCATCTCGCCCGCGCGTAGAAACTGTATCTGTTGATTATCAACGCGTGGCGAACGCTCTCGTCCTCGTCGCATAAAGATACCGATAAAACGCGCTCTCAGCTCGATATATCGCGGGTAGCTTCTTTTCTTCTTCCGGATAGAAAGCACGATGAGTTACACATGCGTGCGTTCCAATGTTGGGGAAAAGTTGAAATAGAAAACAGTAGTAAAAACATTTATTTAAATGATATATCTATAAAAATACTAGTTGAAATAAGTATTTTCTGTAATATGAAAAAAAAAAATTGTAGTTAACTTATATGTATATACATTTACTTGAAATAAGTATTTATTTTACATTTTAACATGTCATGGATAAATAAGTTTTCTCTGCTTTTTATTGTTTATTTACTATTTTCTATTTTCTTAGGACTACAATAAAAGATATTAAAGCCACTCATGCTGATCAATTCCTTATATTTAAAACCGTTTTAAATACTGTTTTAAGATGTCATCAACCAATCACAAAGCTGTATTAACATCTTAAGACATTAATTAAGATGATCTTAAAATAAAAATTAAATACTGGCCTGTAAGACCAGAAAATAAAAAATAGCACATATTTCATGGATATATGTAACTTATTATTCTTATCAAGTACCTGGATAACTAATGGTAAATAAATTGATTTTAAAACGTTTATAGAAGTTGAATTACATCTATAGGTTTATTCGTGTTACTTGCACTCATCATCTTCTTTTTCTCCCTCTCTCCAACGTTTGAATATATATTATCTCGTTTAATATACAAAAATTTTTGGAGATTTTAAGCAATGTAGATAAACTATATATCCATAAAACATGCCGTTTTATATTTTATTAGTTTTTATTTTGTGTTCTTAAGAAATAGAAATTAATAAATAAACAATAGATAATAGAAAAAACCTATTTATCCATGACATATCAAACGTAAAATAAATATGTTATTTCAAATAAATGTATAAATAAATGTTAAATACTATTTGCTTTTCTATACTTACTGCACAAAATACTTATTCTAAATAGTAATTTTCATAGATACATTCTTTAAATAAATATTTCTATTGAATTTATTTCAATTTTTCTCTAGCACTGCGTCTTATTTAGTTCATTTACATTAAAACTAATTTTCTGCTAAAAAAAAAAGGAAACAGATATGTGTAATTGTTGATCAATTCTTTGATAATATAATTAAAAAAATATAAAAGCACAAAAACGAAGATAATCTTTTCTCATTTTTAGACGCTAAAATAATTCCGTTTTAAATTACTGTATTGTCATAATTTTGAGGAATTTACGGCTGCAAGAAATTGTTTTAATGTATTTTGACGTAACTATAAAACATGTTGAAGAAATTTTATTGCAGTTACAATTCAATTAAAGAAATATTTTATTGCACGAATAAATATAGGCACTAAGATCTAGCTGCGACCGAAAAAGGCTTTTTTATTATCATTGTGTTGTTACATTATCCGTCCAAAAACATATCTGTAATTTGAAATATTTTATGTTTAATACAGAATCTATTGCATCTAGTTGCAATTTGCATGTGCCATTAAGGATTTACATATCTATGTAAATGTATGTTCAACACCATGTATTTTTCATGAATTTAAATCAGTTAATGAGATCTGAAAATTGTTTAACTTTATCATATCTAAAAATGCAACATTTTGTCGAGATAAAATTCATAAGATGCTCGAAAAACGGCTTAAAATTACAGAAAGCAACGGCAAATACTTTGATTTTAAAAATTTGTATTACTTTCTTTTAAAACGAATGATTAAAAATTTGGTTAAAATGAATTTAACCGAAAAATCTGAATTATTCGTTTGTACATCTAATAATTTTAATTGAATTTATCAACTGCGACAGATTAATATTCAGTGATCTGACAGTCTTAAATTTGTATAATATAATTTAAAAATACTTGATAAATCCTTAATGGCGTACAACTTTAATGTGATGATTCTCTCTACATTGATCATAAATATCTTTTTAATCATAATCGATACAATTAATTCATTTTAAAAGCTGAAAGTTCTAACATGCTTAATTTTTACTAACTTAATAAAATTTCTTTAACGTGTCACATATTATAGTTATTATTACATGTCAAAATACATTAAAATAGCTTTTTTACAATTTTAATTGCAAATTTTTCAAAATCATGATAAAATAAAACAATTTAGATTGTAAAACAAGATTGTATTCAGCGTACAAAAACTATAGAAATAATTCCGTCAAAAAGTCATTTTTTATTAAACAGTGTAATTTGCACACCATCAAAGACGAGTGTATTTATCGGAAGCTCTTTATTTATATTTGTAATTTCGATTTTTATTTCTTTGGTTTCTTTTTAATTTCTATTAATGTCTCAGAATAAATAATTGTCTAATCATCGGGTAGAAGAAACACGGCAAAATAATAAAAAAGAAATCCGAATATTCTCTTCATGATACGATTTTTATTACAATTGTTTGTTAGTATTAGCACGCCTTTATTTTCAATATGTAATGTGCTAAGGAACTCGCATATTCGAAAGATGCGAGACTGTAAACCGGATATGCAAAAAATCTCGTGTAAAGATTTATGTTTAGTGAACATTTCAATTAAAGATTACGCGTTTATAAAACATTGATAGAAATGTTCTGTTTTGTACAATCGTGGAATACGATATGAATAAAATATTAAATAATGGTTTGTGACTCGCTCACGAATCCCTATACATTTCGCGTCGATTGAATGTCGCATCTCTTGCTGCTCAATTATTCATTCAAAACATAAGCAGTTGTCTCATACAAATTCATTAAAATTTGTAAATTATAATACAGTGCATAATCTAGAAAATAATGCCCTGGACATGATGAACTGGATATAGTTCAATTATTATAGTCACTTAATTATCACGGTATTTAAGAAACATTTTGTTACATTGTATTAATCTTTAGCATGTTTGCTATCAAAAATTGTACAATAGCCAAAGAGAAGACGAGAAGGGGAGAGAGGCCCGATATTACATTCGTAAGAACTAATCTTATGAAATGAATTCTATGTGGTATGCGCATTATAATCGCTTTAGATATAATGATAAAATTATTGAAGCTATAAGTCTTGCCTTGCAATTTTTTTAGAAAACGATATAATGATCTCTAACTACGAGTGAGAAAGAAACTCAGTTATGATAATCATAAAATTCACGTCCATCTATCACACAACCGGTCGATGTTTTAATTTTGTTGCGGTGGTTCTGGATCGTTCGGATTACCACCCATTTGCCGTCTGAGCGACTCGATCAACTCAGGGTTTGCATTCTGCATCTGCTGCGCCAACTGTTGGCCTCTGAAACATTTACACATAGCACGATGACACGATTGAATTTAATATCAAAGTTTATAATCCTGTTCTATTAAATTTATGCTTCTATAAGATGTTTTAAAATAATCGGAGTTTTCTTTTTTTAAATAGCTCTCAAAGGTATAAGCGTTTACACTAGAAGCGTTTTTTATAAACGGTTATTCTATTATTGTCGTTCAATGTGCGATTTGCAAAAAATTCAATGTTATTCCCTCGAAATTTATATCGAGCCAGACACGATAGAGGCATTAAAACTTTTCGGGAAACATTTTCTATGCAAGTAACAAACGCTTCTTTTTAGCTGGCCAAAAACTGCAAAAATCTAAATTATAATAAATATTAATAAAAAGTATTCGAAAACTTCATCAATCAACTTCGCGAATGCATCGCTGTTGGGCACCATTTAAATAATGTTGTACTCAGGCAATAATCTTATTCAATAAACTTTTATTTAAGTTAAAATATATATCTCTATCTTTATTTTAGGCAGCATAATTAAAAAACAAACTGTCCAATCATTTTGAGACACTTCTATAAGGGTCCAGATATTTTAAAGAAAAGAGAATTTAGAAAAATTAAGGATGGGGAAAGAAATTTGCGCGCTAATTTAATTAAGATCTGATAATATAAAGTAAATACAGGCAAATAATGAGAACCATAGAAGTTGTTATATTTTGCAAAAATGGAATAAATTGTATAAATCAGGGCTGAACGCGTAATATAAATAATATATAAAATTATGTAAACTTCATTTAATGTATCATCTATGTAAATAATACTCTATAAATCTCTATAATACTCTATAAATCATAAAACATTCAAATTTTATCAAAAACAATAAAAATTATATATTCCATTTTTTTAATTTTTTTTATTTTATATTTTTATTTTATGAATTTTGGATATATTAACAATCTTACAACTTAATTACTTTTTTCTGTATTATGTTATCCAATTTATAATAATTTATATTGCTTATAATTGTCTACTAAAAAAAAATTCGTGTAAACATAACAAAAACAAAACATAAATAATCCAAGTAGATATAATCTTGAAGTGTACCGCACAACCCTAGTATGAATCACTTCATAGAAAAATGTCATAAGGCAAGAGATTATTTTGAGATGAGATAAAGAGGAAAATTGAAGTTGATTTTGGGATGAGTATTTAGCTACAATAAAAAGTAGATGAGAGAAGGAAGAGATAAAATATTATTTGTTTTCTTAAAACAACTCTGTAAATATTAACGCGACATAATTTTTATCAGCACCAATTTGTTAGCTATAGAATTTTATCAATCACTCTATAGATAGAATCATGTATACAAAACGAATGTAACTTACGATTTACTAAAGAATAGTCATAATAGGCACTTTTAGTTATTAAAAAAAAATTACAAATTAATAACCTTTCGTTGATCTTACACACTAATAAATGTCAAAAACGTTTTATGAACATTTTATAAAATATATTTTATTTGAAAAAAAAACCTTTTTAGTAATCTTTTTGGCTTAAAAAATAACTTTTTAAAATAATTTTTTTACTGTTAGTAAGCATTATGTAACGTCCACTATAAGGTCGTAAAATCGTAAGAACGGTCCAGTAATACAAATGGCTCACAATCCCTCTTCCATACATAGCAATAATTTTATATGTCAAATTCATACACACATTGCGTCATACATTAAATTCAATTACTTTATTTGAAAGCTACAAGGTCTTCAAGCTAGACTAAAATTAAAAAATTATTATCTAATATACTTCTGAAAATTACATACAGAGTATACATCTGTAAAAATTGCTACGTGTAAAACTGTAATTTATGTTTCACAAAAAGATTTTAAACATTAATAACCAATAATCATCTCATAGTTTAAATAGACTGTAATAAAATAATTTTAATGACTGCTCTAACAACGCAAATTGTACGAGATATTATGGGGTATTTCACACTTATTTCATGATCTCCTTCTCTTCTCTAATGTACCGAGAAAAATGTGAAGGTTGAGTGCGTGTGTGCGTGAGAGAGAGAGAGAGAGAGAGAGAGAGAAGAAATTGAAGATGTAAAAAAAAGATAGTAACAAGTTATGAGTCATTATTACTTTTTATTTTTTTATAATATTTTTATAATTTTTATAACGATTTGATAATGACGTTATAATTTTTCATAACGGCAATGGTAACGCCAGAGTTGGAATAGTCACTTTTAATAAATAACTCTTTATCATTGCTCTTTACTCATTAAAAAAAGTGTTGACTCATTGACTTAAAACTTGTTAGTTGGCCCGTTACATAATGAGTAAACAAGTTATTTTTTTTTTAATGAATAACACATAATGATAATGACTTGTCAAAAATAACTATTTCAATCCGGACCTTACCAGCACCGTTACGAAAAATTGTAATATTATTACCAATAATTATCATAAGAAAGTATGGTAGACTTAAAAATAAAAGAAGACTGTATAAATAATATTTAGTGTCATGAAAGTTACTAGATTTTAGTCAGCTAGCAAGTTTAAAGAATGACTGAATATGCGTGTAATTCTAAATCATAAACCAAATCTCTTCTTAACACATAAACTGAAGTAGATAAATATTATATTATAACTTACGCTTCTATGAGTAATTCCATGCGACCACCTTCTTCTACATTGCCAGACATAAGATTACACATCATGTTCTGCATAGCTGGGTCAGATAACATTTGACGTGCCATGTTCATCAGAGAAGGATTGCTTAGAAGAGCGCTCAGGTCCATACCGGGCAAATTAGGCAGAGACTGATTGACACCTAATTGGGCCAATTTCTCCTCCGCCAATTGCAAATTGTTCCGATAACTCTCGTTATCCGGTTCCATCGCTAGGGCCTTTTCATAACTCTCCTTAGCTTCTTTATGCCTCTCCAAACTGGAATATGCTAAACCTAATCGTCCGTACGCCTTGCTATACGAGGGATCAATAGAGAGCGCCGTGTTACAGTCTTTGATGGCTAAGGTGTGATTACCAAGTTTGCTATGAACGGCGGCTCGATTACAATAATACACTGCATTGCGAGAATCTAATGTTATTGCCCTGTAAGCGAACAAATTTAGGTTAAAAGATGGACAATATTTACAGAAGTTAACAGAGAAAAACCATGCAAATACTTTGAATAATTGGCAAGCGCTTCGTGGTGCTTCTCTTGTTTCATGAGTGCGTTGCCTTCGTTTTTTAATCTTTCCGCTTCAACCTTTGCTTCTGATGTAGCTTCTGGACCTAAGACTGGCGCAGCGTTCTCCACAGCATTTTTGTAAATTTGATATAGATTTACATTTGGCGGGGCGTCAGAGGCTTGCACATTGTAAGCACTCTCCAGACATTGGATCGCTACTTCCAAACTCTCTCGTGAATCGGCAGTTATGTCACCATCTTGCAACTGGTCTGTCAAAAACTTGACAATCAACGAGACTAGTCCTTTGACAGCCATCGGTACTCGGTATTCCTGTAAGAAAAATATTCAAGATGTGATATTCTATCATACACAAAAAATATTGCCAAGAGGAGTGTTTACTCGATTTATTTCTTTTCTTTTAGTAATAATTATCTTTAACAAAAAATATTTTCTTAATAATTATTTTCATGTATACTCATCATGAATTTTGGAAAAATTTATTATTAAACATTTAAAAAAATGTATACTCTTTCAAAGAATATTATAAAATTGTATCAAAGTCAAAATAATAAATTGAATTTTTGCTTAAACTTAATATTCTTGATTGAAGTAATAAATTAGTAGGATTTAGAACACATTTTGATGCTTATGATAAACTTATAGCAGATTTGCAGATACATGAATTTATGAAACGTTTGAAATAAGTAATATTTCTTTAATTCAAATATACATTTTTCTCTGTATACACAGAAATTTATTTTAAGTAAAAATTATTTGATTCAAGAAAATGATAAATGTATTTAAAATCATTATTAAGAAAATATTCTTTGCAAAGATAATCATTACTTAAATGAAGAAAAATAAAAATTGAATAATCACTTTTTTCTAGTAGGAAAATGACATTTTTCTGTGTGTGCAGTGAAAAAAAAAGTATTATAAAAAAATAAATTTAACTTTAAGTTTAAATTTGTTCAGTTCAAGTATTTATGTATGTATTTAAGTTAAATATATAAATACTTGAACTGAAAAAATATAATTAAAAAAGTTTTTTCTCAGTGTATATATGTGAGTGTCAAGTGTGCCACAATAATAAATAATGATAAAGGTAAAAAAATACTACTATTCAGACAAGCAAGACGCGTTCAATCATACATCTCTTTTCATTAAGTAGTGATAGATGAAAAGTCTAAGAGTGACTTCGATTAAACTTTTATCAACTTAATCAATAATTAACTCATCAAATAACACTCATGTTACCCTGTTAACACAAAAGCATTAATTTGTTGTCATTTAACATATGGTAAAAGATTAGGCCCTGCATACAATGGAGGAATATTAGATGTTAGGAATAAAAATTAAAGTTTATTTAATAAGAATCAATTTTTTTAATAAACACTACAGATAAATAGTTATGTTGTATCTTGTACAACATTTATGACTTGCATTTTATTCGTATTTATTGTATTATTATGTTCAATCTTCATCTAAATTTTGATTTTTAATATATATTTTTGCTTTTAATATTTTCTACATTATACACAGGGCCTTAGATTAGGAGCAGGAAGGAACTGTACACGGTCGAAAATTCTGTTTCAAGTAAACTTTAATTCGGTCGGTTAAATTAATCGCTGATTAAGCTAATCGTAGACTAGCCGAAGTCTCGTTGCGAATGTGGCAAGTGATCAACTGGATTACGCTAATTCATCCTCGAGCGACATAACCAAGAAAAACAATATAACCAAAAAAGTTTCGTCGGGCGTGTTCGAGGATCGAAACGGGCGTCGAAGGACAAAAGGATCATCTCCAAGGATTCGATCCTCGAAGCTTCCGGGTTTCCAACGTTCGTAAACGTGTTACCGCACACGATTCACTTAGCGATAAGACATATCAAGCCTCGTGGACATCGTCGCTCGCGTGACAGTTGACGCGAACGAACGGACGAGCGTACGCAGCGTCGACGACGACAACGTGTCGCGGCGACGATCGAGCGCACGTCGACAAGAAACACAAGGAAGTCGCACCTTTGTTTAGATCAACGGCTGACCCAAGCAGAAACAGAGCACGGAGCGGAACACACGTAGGCGGAGGGGATCCTCCGCTCGCGCGCACGTAGCGATTCGAAGTCTGTCGGAATTGGTTGGAATGGTTGGAATCGCCTACTTCACTTCGATGCGATCCGCGGTCTCCGCGCGCCCCGCGCACCGGCGGCGAACTTCAGTGGCTTCCGCTGTTCTGCGCTGTTCGTCGACGCGCGGCTCGCGTGCTCGTGTCACGGGCTTTCGAAAAACGAGATTTGCGAAGAGTACGTGAATGTTGGATGTGCAACCGCCCAGTGCACAGGTAAATGTTACTGTTCAATGTTGAATTTGGTTTAACATGAAATATGTCTTGTCGTCGCCCGAAAGCCGATGATGTCTCTCGACGTCGCCGTCGGCGGACGAAATGAAACGAATGTTCTTTGAATTTTGCGCTGAGTCGTAATGCGATGCAAGAAAAATTATGGTACAGTATCGACAAATCGTTCAAAAATATAAAAATATTTATATTGCATTGCAATTTGTATTATTTTTCATAGTTTTACGCATATGGAAACGTGTAATAACCACCGTTTGAAATTCAGGATCCTTTTAGTGCGCAAATGCGCGCGATGATCCGTTGTATTCGTTGAAAAGTTTGCTTGGCTGTACGATGGGTCGGTTGACGTTGCTTCCATTTTTTGTACTCAATATCTTTGTCATCTCTCTCTTATTTATGGTCGAATATATATTTATCGCGTTTCAAATGCAAAAATTGTTGGGATTTTATTAAGCAACACGAACAAACCTAGCATTAATTAAAATAATATCCAAATTTTGCTTTGTAATCAGCTACGAGAAGAAAACAATACAAAATTTGGCTTACAATGGTTTAAAATGATTTATACAGAAAATATATAAAATGACCCTATATATATTTTGCTGCAGTTTTAAATAAATCACTTTTTAAACTAGGGGGTCGATTGTGTATCATGTAACTAGAGTGAAAATGACAAAAGTGAACAAATTTACTAGAGTATTTATTATTTTATTGGTCAATACCTAGTGAATTCGCTCACTTTTGTAATTTTCACTCTAGTTACATGATACACAATCGACCCCCAGTATATAATTTAAGTGGATCCAAAAATAAATTTTTGCACACACGCTCACACACAAATATTTATTAGTTTTATTGGTATATAAAACAATGTGTGTGTGTGTGTGTGTGTGTGTGTCGTAGGCAAATAGCAATTTTAGGAAACTAGTAACATTTTTTTAATGTTTTTTGAAATCAAATTTTACTTAAAAAACATTAAAGACATTTAAAAAATATTATCTGTTCATTGGGATGTTATTTTATTATAAATATAATTGAATTCTGGTAAAATGTAAAATATAGTAAACAACATTCTATGGATTACAGAAGATTCGAACTTCAGAAATAGTAAAAATTATATTTAGTTTTTTATTTTTATTATATATTTTTATTTTATCAATGTTATATATAAAATCAGATATATTAATAATTATATAATTTAACTACTTTTGTTGTATTATCTAATTTATAATTTATATTGCTTTTTGCATTATTGTTTACATGAAAAACATTCGTGTAAATATAACGTAAATGATATGTAAATAATCCATGTAGATGTAATGTTGAAATTTACAGTAAACGATTTAAGGAAATACTTTGTTAAAAAAATGTTAATATCTCAGTAAACATGATTAATCTCTCATATATATATATATATATATATATATATATATATGAATTTATTGTCATTGGTGTCGTTTACACTGTGACTAAACAAAGTTTTTAATACGCAGTTTATTCACATGAAATTGCCCTTTGTTCTCTTTTCTTGTGTATATATACTTTAATTATATAAAAGAATTTGGAACTTACTTATCTTGCAGCATCAAGAAGCAAGAATTCGGAAGTTTAGATTCCTGCGCAATAATTTTCTGCACATTAGCTCGGATGCTCGACGCTTGTCACGTAATAATGAGCACATTTTTTAATTCGTTGATTGATCATTCGCATTGTGCGTAAATGAAACTTTGTTCTGTAAAAATTGCATTTGCACAGTTTTTTAATACGATTGATCAATCGAATTAAAAAATTTGCCCAGCCTCTTTACGCTACGCTTACTTCATGTTATATCTATCAAGGGGTTAATTGTGTAATACTAATTATTATAAGTACATTTGTTTATTAGGATGCTTATGCTCCATTGTTGTTGATAAAGACTTCTTGAAAAAGGATAAGGGGGAGGGAGAGAGGGAGAGAGAGAGAGAGAGAGAGAGAGAAAGAAGATTTGTTTAACATATTTTATAAGTTTCTTTAACATATTAACATAAGTTTTAGGAATTGTTCTTATTACAATCTCACTATTTTATATCTAATAAATAATTAATATTTATTTGTATTATATATCTCAAATTCAGTTAATCGTTTTCGATAATGCTATTAAAGATATACATGATATCTTTTGTGTATAAATATTCTGTTGGAATATGAAAGATCGTGGAAAAAGGAAAAAAAATTTTAATCAATTAAAAAAAGTGTAGAGAAAGACGGAAAGAAGAAAGAAAAACAATTTCAAATAATGAATAAAATAAACACAATAAACATTAGTAAAAAGATAAAGCTATAAGTTTCAACTTTCAATTAGTAATTTCATTTTTGAAAAAATGATAGAAAGTACATAATGCAATCAAGCCTTATTTATAATAAAAAATAAATTAATAATTTAAGAATTTTAAATTATTTGCATTGGACGTATATAGTCTTAATATTAAGAATTTTATTGTTCCTGTTTTTTAACAATTTTATCGAATACTATTAGAATCATTATGAAAAAGAAGATAAAAATATGAAAACAAAAAGTATTATTTATTTTAATTCAAATTACACAATTATTTGATTCTTACAGTCTCAGGATGTAACAGTTCGCTAGGATTCATTTTTTCCCCAGAATAACGTGGTTCACAGGAACGTCATCTATCACGTTGCTATGCAATGGAAATTGTCAGGATGTTTGCCACAAGTAAGTAGTTTTCAATGTTTATTAACCACACCGTTAATGTTTGTTGTTTATTCTCAGAAATAAACGGGATTAGACGAGGGGGTAACCACTAGCTAAAATGTTGTCCCATAGATTACATGATTTCATCTGATTGCAAATGATTTCATTATGATTTCTGCACTGTAAAAAAATTTTTGTAGTTCAAGTAAATATGTTATTAGGACCATTCAAGCAAATTATTTACTTTACATAAATAAATATCACTTGTTTGTAGAAAATATTATTTCTTTGAAGTAATATTTATTTGTGTGAAGTAAATAATTTGTTTGAATAGTCCTAATAACATATTTACTTGAATTACAAAAATTTTTTCACAGTATGGTGATTTTATATGATTTCATAATGATTTTATATGATTTCATAATGAATTTCATCTGATTACATAATGATTTTTCGTGATTAAAATTTCTGATAACTTCATATGATTTCATTATGATTTCTGGTGACTTCATGATTACATCTAATTTCAAAATGATTTCATAATGATTTCGAGGACACTGTCCCACGATTACATTTAGTGGTTACCCCCTCGGAATTAAACGCTGCACAAAGGTAACTTTTCATATATATAAGTACGTAACAAAATATTTTCATTGTTCACAATCACGCTATCATTCGCGCTTGTTACAAACTTTAATTTCCCGTTATTAGAATTTTTCGTAATCACATTCACAATTACAAAATAAAAGTTCTTACCACGCACCGCGAATTATCACAATGTTTGCAAAATACTGGAATGTAACTAATAATGATGCTGTACAATAATATTTTATGTGTGTGTTGTACGTTGAATAAGTTTTATAAAATTTAACAGGTGTAAGTAGATTAAGTTCTTGATAAAATAAAATAAATGTTATTCTTGAAGTGTCCTTAAGTTTATTATTCGTAGTGTAACGTTGTTTTGTTGTATTTGTGTATTTATGTGTGTTTTTTTAACTATCTGTGGATGTTACAATAAAATATTAAAGCTGTTGTGGCTGTAACTTTGGAAATAATAATATTTATGGGAATAAACTGGTAAAATAAAATTTGTTGTGCTAAATAAATATTTTAATTGTTAATTGTATAGCTTGATTATTATTAATTACGTTTTTTGTATTTTAAGGTAATATCGCTAAGCATTTGAAAATATGATATAATATAAAATTGTTGTGGTTTAACTTTGAAAATAGTAATAATTGTAGAAATTTTTTTATAAGATTGTTTCTTATACCGAATAGATATTGTAATTTTTAATCCTGACATGATTATTGTTGATTTTGTTTATGTTTTTACGTGTTATTAATCGCTAAGCGTTTGTGAAAATACGATATAACGAGAAAATTGTTGTAGATGTAATTTAACAAATAATAATGTTTGCAGAGTTTTTCTTATAATGCTTTTTATGCCGAATAGATATTCTAATCTTCAATGATGTGCTGTGATTACTGTTGATTATGTATTTATGTTTGCATATGTAAGTCTTTGTGACTCCCTCGCTTGAGATACTTAAACCTAATACAAAATCATAAAATAAACATTAAATTTAAAATTTAAATATACATACGCTTATCAGTTATGAATATTTATGTATATGTAACAAAACTTATGCCTATATGTATATACAAATATTCATAGTTGATTTATATTGTTTTATTTTTATGGCTAAATAATAAAATTAATAATTAATATCTTACATTACGTCTAATGTTTATTCTTATATAAATATATACTATGCAACAAAATTATCGCACTCATTTATACCAAAATTTCGCACATTTTCAAATAATCAAACTTTGTTAAAAATTATCGTACTTGAAAGTTTTTTTTTATTTTAAAGCTTAAAGTCTCTACTTTAAGATACATTTGGCCGATTTTGAATTTCTTCTTTCCTCTTTCTGCCGTTTCTTTAAAAGTAAAGACGTTTGTTTCCAATCATTTGCATTGTTTGATGCATTCCACAGGGTAGAATAAATTTTTTTCGCAAATGTCACAATGGTCATTGTAAAATTTAGATTTTTTCCTACAAATTAAAAAAAAAACAGGTTTGTACGATTTTTTTTCGAGGAATTAGGTGTATCAAAGTTATGTATGCATTTTTGCCAGTTACGGCCAGCAGTAGTATTACCCGGTAATACTACTCTCAGTTTTTATGGGAATCAATGTAAATCACTACATTTCACAGCGTTTATCTGAATCATGCAAAAACTGTAAACATCAAAACTCTATATAATCTTATTCTTTACTGTATCACTTAAGAAATAAAGTCGTAACAATGCCTTATTTGAACAAAATTCAATGTGCGCAAATCATTGCTCTTTTGGAAGAAGGATTGAATCAAAGTTATATTGCAAAGAGAATAGGTATTCATCGATCTTCTATCTCTCGAGTTTGGGCTTGTTATCAAGAAACAGGCAGATTTCGTCGAAAGAGAAAACAAGGTCGAAGACGAATAATGTCAGCTAGAGAAGATCGCCTCATCATCAATGAGACAAATAGAAATACGGGTAATGCTACTGCTGGCGGTAACTGACAAAAATGCGTACATAACTTTGATACACCCTAACTTCCCGAAAAAAATCGTACAAATCTGATTTTTTTTTCAATTTGCAGGGAAAACTCCAAATTTCACGATGGCTATCGTAATATTTGCGTAAAAAATTCATTCTACACCGTGGAATGTGTCAAACTATGCAAATGTTGGGAAACAAAACACGTTCTTATTTTTAACAAAACAGTGAAAAGAGGAAAGCAGAAATTCAAAATTGACCAAATGCACCTTAGAGACTTTAAGCTTTAAAATGGAAAAAAAACAACTTTCAAGTACGATTATTTTTAACAAAGTTATGATTATTTGAAGTTGTGCAAAAGTTTGGTATAAATGAGTGTTGCGATAATTTTGTTGCCTAGTGTATATGTTTGTAGTTAAATGCCTTCATAATTCAATGTATTAAATAAAATGAAAAGCCACTTGTAAAATGAAATAATAATTGAATAAGTTAAAATTTTGATAGTTTAACCCTTTGCGTCTGAGTGTAACCCTGAGAGCTACATCTACCGTTCAAGATTATTTTATCAATAAATCAATTGTTTCACGTATTCCTTTAGCATGTTTGATATTGCTGGATTGCTAAAGGTTTCCTCTAAGTAATAAAATAAGTTTTAGAATGATATTTGAAATAAATAATTTGTTATTAATAAGTATATACTGAAAAATTGCAGTTTTTACAGATTAAATTTGTTTGTATAAAATGTTGCCTTATAATCTATATCTCAAAATCTCTATCTAGGGATTTTTGAGATCGCTGATTACGAATCCGAGGTAAAAAAATTCAAAATTCAAAATAGCGGGTCTAATATAGAGAACAAAATTATCAAAATTAACTGAATTTGCTTGAAATTTGCTATTTAGGGATTTTTGAAGTCGCTGATTACAAATCCGATGTTAAACATTCACATTTCAAAATGGCTGATATAATATAGCAGACAAAATTATCAAAAGCGATCGAATTTGCTTGAGCTTATTATTTAAGTGTTTTCGATGATTAAAAATCTAATGTCAAAAATACAAAATTTGAAATGTCATATGTAATATTGCAGATCAATATGACAAACGTAATTTTCAAAGTTTCTAGCGAATTTGGTTGATCTTAAAAATTCTGTCCGCCATATTGGATCCACTATTTTGAATTTTGGACATCGGATTCGTAATCAGCAACCCCAAAAACCTTCAGATATCAAATTTCACAAAATTATATACATTAGAAAAAAAGTGACGCAAAGGGTTAATTAAATATTTACTTTGTTGGGATGTCTTTATGTGTCATCATTGTCTTAGTCTTCTTTGGCATTATCTCGACACTACTGTCTTTTGCGATTTTTGTGGCTTTTCTCGATTGTTGTACTGCTCGTCGAGTCTCTCGGTAAATTCAACCTTCTTCACTTTGGTCATAGATGCAATCTCAGCCTGCGCAGTTGTACGGTTCCCATACAGCAATGTATCTCCTTAGGATATCCTATTCTGATGTGAGAAAAAAATTTTTTTTATTACTATAATCAGGGTTGGCAAAGTTACTTTATAAAAATAACTCGTTATCATTACCGTTCTTCTCTCTAAAAAGTAATTCGTTACCGTTACTTGTTACTAATTTGAAAAAGTAACTCGTTACTGTTACTGTTAGTCAAAAATTAACGAATTGTTACTTTGTTACTTTTTTTACAATAATAAAATGTATACATATTTCTGAGACAAATATAAATAGAATTTTTTATCCTCTAAAAAAACAAGGTTCAAAATATATGTTTACAATTATACTAAATACACGTATAATTTTAAGTCAACGTCTTTTTATTATATGCACTAATGTCACATTGGACACAAATATGGGTGATTTGTATCCAATATAATCACAAATAGTTTAACTTTGATTGCATTTATGCATCGAATTTCACCAAAAAGATCTGTTAATTATTTTTAAAAGAAGTTAATGTTCTATAGAATCATCATTAAGATGACCTCTATGCGGTGTTAATACAGTATGTCTCATGCTGAATAGTCTTTCTACTTTTCCATTACTTGGGAGTGCAGTATTTAATAAAAAGTGATTTAACTTTTAGATAATTATTTAGTATCTCAATATTAGAATTGCTTGATCATAAAAATCGTTTGCAATCGGATTGCTATCATCTAGCAAATTAATGCACTCCATCTATACAAAGTAACGATAAAAGTAACTATTCAAATTGTTACAATTACCGACAAAATGTAACTCGTTACCATTACCGTTACAAATTTTATTATGAAATATAACGCCGTTACTAATTCGTTACCAAACCAAAGTAATTGTAACGGTAACGACGTTACAAGTAACGCGTTACTTGCCAATCCTAACTATAATATACAAATGCATTTTTATCTTTCAACACATATACAATACTTATTTAAGTCTATGGATAAAAAATTTCGATTTACATCCTAATGAGCAAACAATATTTTAAAATGTTTTTTAAATGTCTTTTTAATAAAATTTTTTTCATATTTAATTTAATTATTGTATTATATTAATATTTTTCTAGTTGCATTTTTATTTAAATAAATAACAGAAAAATTATTTCAGATACTATTCTGCATTTGTAAAAATCAGTAAAAAAAAACTTCAATTATATATATATATATATTTATATAAATAATATGCTTTAATTATACATGTTTCATTTTGTCGATAACATATTCACCTAATCTATTATTAGTTATGTACACCCACGGTAATTGATTCAGTCCCTCGGAAAATTGTTCAAACTCGAGAAGTCGCTATCTTTCTCCATACTTACAGTTCACGATTAACGTAACGACCAATAAGCTCTAGTCGTTACATTAATCATGAACTGCGAAAAATGTAACTTCTCAGTTTGGAAAATTTTCTGAGGGACAGAATCAATTACCGTGGGTGTATTATCATAAAGTATTTACAGTTCGCAGCAGTCGCAGAAGTCAAGCATCGTCCACCGCGATCGCCAGGTTGGATGAGTGGCCGCTTGGAAATTTCTGAGAAAAAATTGCTAAGATTTTTTTGCGAAAAATGTTTTTAAAGATTACAAAAATATTGTTTTACTCATTGGAATTATGTGATGTAATAATATATTTATGTAAATATTTTGGAAAAATTCGAATTAGAACGTTTCAAAAGTTATTTTAAGACATCTATTTGATATCATCAGGATCAAATTTGATTATCCAAAAACATCCTGAGGATATCTGAATTATGATATCCTAGGGCTATAAATAGCAAACATTCAGACATCTACAAGATATCCTTAGTAAGTTTATCCTAAGTTTATCTAAACATATTCTCAGGATGTTAGAAAACCCCTTGACATACATTCACAGGAATATACCTTGGATCAATTTTTATTATGTGGGTTAATTTATTGTGGCTGGGTCATTATTTTTCATTCAAATTTCCGTCTGCTTGATAGAGCTATTATAGCAGGTACTACACCTGGCGGTTGCAAGGTGAAGTCCTGTTCGGTTGGTATTTGTGGCAACAGAGATGGTATTTTTTGCTCACCTTGTAATTTTGACAATTGGTTGTAAAGTATCTTGCCTTTGATGAATCTACCCTTGACATCTCTTTTCCTTATGGCTGCATAATATGCTTTGCTCATTGTGGTTGGTATTGTCTCTGTGGGAGTTTTGCGTTTTACCCTCATTCTTTTCCTTTTTGGAGTAAAGTTTTCATCTCTTGTATTGTTTGTTATGTCACTATCAGTGTTGGCGATCCTCGGTGTATATTGTTGCTGTACTCTGGAGTGAAATCTCATCCGTTGAATCTCATGCTTTGTTTTGCGTATTGGTGTTGCACTACTGCACAATCGTTGATCGTTCGTATCCTCTTGAGATACAATTTGCATCTGGAACGATTTTATCGTCTCGGGTGATTTTTGTAATGTTGTCTGTTGTTCTTGTGATGCTGATGTTATTATTCGTGTTACGTTCATTGTGTCTTGTGGCGTAATTGTCGTCAAGGATGACGAAATGTTTGCTGATTGTGTAAAACTCTGCATTCTTGGATATTCTGCTGTTTCAATCTTTACTTCTCGCATTTCTTCGCAGTTTCGTGTATCAAATGATGATTCTAGTTGAGCTTTACATTCAATTATATCGTTTTGTAGACATTGTTCTTGTGATGCTGCTCTTACTATTTGTGTTACGCTCATTATATCATGTTCTACTGTTTCGATTTTTTCTTCTCGTATTCCATCGCAGTTTTGTGTATTGAACGGTGGTCCTAGTTGAGCTTGTCGTTCGATTATATCATCTTGTAGACGATAAGTGAGAAAACATTCTCGTGGTAATTGTCTCGCATCTTTGTTTAATCTTGTTAATGTAATTACAACTGTTACGTCGTAGAATGGTTGGTTGTCTTCGTCAGAAAGACGGAATGCATCTACCATGCGTGTTTGTTGCGTATTTGTTGCGTAATGATTGACTATAACGTCGTCAAATTCCTTCAGACATTGTTCTTCCTCTCGTAATATTGTTGAATCAATCTGCCCTCTTGATTCAATCTTTGCTCTGCTCGCGTTGAAGTTTTTAATCGCACGAATTCTGCTTCGCTTATTTTCGAATAATGTTGTCCATTGTTGATACGATTTCGCTTCGCGTAACGCTTCGTGTTCTTCTCGTAATAACTGATAATAAATTTCATGCGCATCTAAATTCTGCATTTTCGCTAAACTATCAATCTTCGATAAACTAAATGCTTCGATCTCGCCGGTAAGTCGTAATCATCACATGTTTTCACGTTATGTAATTAAGGTTAAGGTTTTTATTCCATGTATGAGATACACAGGAGTAATGCAACAAACATGTGATTAGTTCGATAGAACCATCGATGAGATATTATTAAAGATCGTCAACCCTGGGCAAAGTTTCGTGACTACTAAAGGGGCACTTGAAGCGCGGTAGTAATTGAAGAGCGGTGACATTATCGACTATAAATACAAATTTGCGATTGTTAGCACAAATATTTAAATAATACATTATTACATTTTTGATTTTATTATACAAATGGTTTATAAATAAGTATGCATTCTTTCAATGCTATAACATTGTACAATTGCTTAAAAATTACAATTCTTTTTGTTCACATACATTTAATTATTGGCTGCGTTCAGCAGACACAACATGTTGAGATATTCTTTTAGATCATCCAATCAGACTTTTAGATTTAGAAGAATACACCAATAACAGCGAGCGCCCACTCAACTGTTGAGTCTGCTGAACACGGCCATTATCTCTATGGATAATCAAACTTGGATGATAACATTAAAATTGCAATTTTTAATAAAAATTGAAAATTTTTGGATTGTAGATGCATAAATACATCTACGAAACATCAAAATAATAATAAATTATAAAATTATTATTATTGGAATTTTAACTATGGCCGCCAATAAGGATATTCCACGACTATGTTCATACTACACTCTCAAATATAAATGTGTAATATAAATATAGACGTGGAATATCGTTATTGAGGCGGTCGTAGTTAAAATCTCAATTATTATAGCGCTTTTGAGTGCAAAGGATTTTGGCCCAACCCGAATCGGATTAATGACGCTATATGCTGGGATTATCCAATCAAAACTTATAATAGAACATGTGACGTCATTAATCTGACTCTAGTTGGATTGAAACCCACTGCACTATTAATTTCTTACTCTTAATCACTTAAATTTTAACAGTCATGCGGATTTTTGTAAGGTTAGCTGTTTTTTTAATCGTGACAGAATGTTCTGATGCTGCCACTACTGTCACCTCTTAAGCTATTTTCACATGACGCGAAAATTGCGTTAGCCAATCAAATTGTCTCAGTAAATAACTAAACGAATTTCTTATGATACTGAAACAATTTGATTGGGTGATGCAAGTTATACTTACGCAAGGTAACATACATACACATACGCGCCATGTAAAAGCAGCTCCAAGGTGCAGTCCCATGAACTATATAATAATATTTTCTGCGCAATGCGTATTGTAATCAGAAGCGTTCCGTGTTTTATATGCCAAACACAGTTATAAATGATTTAAAGAAATGTCTTTTTTTATGTTTTTAATATTAATTTAATTTTTTTATTTAAAATTAGTTTAAGCTTAATTTTTGTGTGATTAGTCAATATCAGTGAGTATAGATTTTTTAAAATGTTTTTTAAATATTTATTTTTCATTAATTACGTATTGTACAACTTTATTGTAAAATAATATTTTTTACATATTGAATTACATATTTATTTTAAATAAAAATTTAGAAAAAATATGCATTTAACATTTAATGTTTAGTTTACATTACTCATTTGAAATAATGTTTTAAAAAATATTTATTTTTAACATTAATTCAATAATAATTTATAATATTTATTTTATAATCCTAATAGTACATACTTCCCAGGGATAGATACGTATACCTATGAGACGCTCGTTCAAAGAACGTTTGAATGTCTTAAGGACATTCTTGGGATTTCCTCATTGAAATCTTTTTGCACATTATTTTGCGTAATTATTACACGACAAAAATTGCGGACTTTAGCGCGAGTCATTTATATAATATATATATATTTAATGTAATCAGGACACAATTAACGTTTGTTATATCATGTAACCCTAAACAATATCATGTTGCAACAACGTTTTTGTAACGTTGCGTTGTAGCCATGCGACATTTTGCTTTTTGTCGCATAAACGTTTCAGTAATGTCCATGCAATCAGAAATGTCTCGACGATTCATTCGACGATTACCTTACATATGTGACGTCACATTTCCAACGTTCTTGAGACGTTTATGAAACTTGTATACAACGTTAAGGAAACGTTACAAATGTATTTCCAGAAACGTTTCTGTAAAGTCACAGGAACCAGAAATGATCCGTTTAATTTACGTTTAATTTGCGACGTTTTGTAACGTTAATTTGTAACGTTTTTGTAATGTTAATTTAGGGATTATAAATGAACAAGAACACATAATATTTATTCATCTGAATAGAGATTTATTGCAATATTAAACACAAATACACATATTGATAGCGAATATTGACAGATAGAAATATGATCTTATGAAACGTCTCTCGCATATTATATAAATTCAACAATGACAGATTATTAAATTGTTACATTGCATATTACGTCAAACTATGTTTTGGTTTCCTCTTTTTCTGTCCCAAGCAGAACAGAAAGTTATCAAGATGTCAAAATGATGTCAAAGTGACTGCAAAATGATCATTAAAAGTCACTTTTCAATCAATTATGATTTATTTTGATGTCATTTTGACACAATTGTGAATCACTTTGATGTCATTTTGACTTGTTGTTCTGCTTGGGGTTGGTCCTCTTTTAAATTTGTACGCCTAAAACTAACGCTTTAAATCGGCTATCGTCGTCAAACGTCATAACAAAATACAATAAAAATATCTCGCAAAAATTCAAAACAGTCGATTATCGATTCTACTTGAACGTGACAAATAGATCCTTTGGAAAGAGATGATTTTCAAGGTAGATCCATTGTCTAGATCCGTAGCTGACACGAGAAGATCATCGTCCGAAGAAGCTCTCGTTAGACTGGGTAGAGTAGACGTCAAGAATGCTTTTTCCTTTTGGATCTCTTGGATCTATCGACGAGTAGCGTTTCTTTCTCATCTCTTCGATCCCTGTCGCGATCCATCGCAACTGCCCGTCACGCAACACTCGAGGCAGCTACTCCTCTTGGCTAAAGATCTTGGACGATCGTAAACTGGAGAGTCGATGAGTAGCTGTGTGACAAGCAGACTCGAGAGTATTTATGCCCGCTAGTGTCGCCTTAACTACTCTCAACTTTTCCTGCACAATTGTTTCGACGCAACGCGTTTGCCTGCTTACGTCTTGAAGAGAATCTTGCGCGGGCAACGTCCTGCTCGTTCTGAAGATGCACTGATTAAAGATTTTTTAGTTTAACGACTTTGAAGAGGACAAAGTTAGGTCAAAACATGTTAGGAATATATATATATATATATATATATGCGAACTTCATTGAAGAAAAACTTATAGAACCAATGAAATAACGAGGTGTGTTCAAAAAGTATCGCGAATTTTGAATTTTCGCGGGTTACGTATATTCGAATTTCGATCTTTTTGTGGCGTTATGTTGGTACTCATGTCTCTCACTTATGCCGACAAGCTCGGCCATTTTGAATGTTCACTTAATTGTTGACAGCTGCTTTGCTTGCACGTGTTTTGGATCGTCTTCGATTTTTACCTATTCAAAAAAATGGATCAAAGAACCTGTATCAAATTTTGTGTGAAAAACGAAATTAAGTGCGCGGATGCATTCCGAATGTTGACTGTGGCATACGGAGAAGCTACCTTGGACCGAAGCAACGTTTATCGGTGGTACAAAATGTTCTCAGAAGGCCGAGAAGATGTGAACGACGAAGAGCGTTCCGGACGCCCGAGCACTTCAACAACAGACGAAAAAATTAATGAAGTGGAGAAAATGGTATTGGCCAATCGTCGAATCACCGTTAGAGAAGTTGCTGAGGACCTAAACATATCGATTGGCTCGTGCCATTCGATTTTTATCAATGATTTGGGCATGAGACGGGTCGCCGCGAAATTCGTACCAAACGCCCCTGCTCACACATCGTTGCTTGTGCGCGACTTTTTGGCCAAAAACAACACACTAATGATGCCGCAGCCACCGTATTCCCCAGATCTGGCTCCCTGTGACTTTTTCTTGTTCCCTAAACTGAAGAGGCCCATGAAAGGACGACGTTACGCTACGCTTGACGAGATAAAGACGGCATCGAAGGAGGAGCTGAACAAGATAAAAAAAAATGATTTTTTGAAGTGCTTCGAAGATTGGAAAAACCGTTGGCACAAGTGTATAATATCTCATGGGGATTACTTTGAAGGGGACAAAATAGATATTCATGAATAAATAAATAATTTTTGAAAAAACACAAAATTCGCGATACTTTTTGAACACACCTCGTAAATTTGCTTCTTAAAGGGAGAACCTAGTGTAAACAGCCGTTTTTTGTCGATTTAAAAAAAATATGGCAAAATTTATTGAATTTAGACAAAGTATACGATAATATTCACTATTTAAACTAATTAAAAAAATTTTGTTAGTGATAAAAAATTTCAAAATGGCTGGACAGCAGCTCCTTGAATTTGCTCCGAGATACAAATTCACAAAACTAATCTGAAACAAAAATTTCCAAAAAATTTTATTAGTTTACTAATACTTAATTATGAATAAAACCTATTAACTTATCAGCACCGAAATAAATATAAGAATGGTGAACTCTTTTAAATATCTTTCATAATTTATTTGGCAAAGTTTATCATTATATTACCCGTTGTAACTCTTCATAATTCGTCTAAAAGTCTAAATAGGTTTGATTTATATTTTGAGGACTATTTAAGAGAAAGAAAAATAAAAGAATTTGTAGACTTGTATTTATCCTATAATATTTTACGTTTATCTTCTTCTTATAACGTTAATAGTAACAAAGATAAAAAAGAAAATATTATTTCATGTGTAAAGCAATAGTTTTTTTTACTTTTATTTTTAAAATTTTATAAATTGTTCTTGACAAAAATTTTTATTCTTTTATATTTCTTTTTGTATCAATATTGTAATTTTTTATTAGACAAGTAATAGATATAAAAAGTTTTAGATTTTGATTAATATTCTGCTGAGAATTTTCATTAAAAGAAAATAAAAACTTTTGGATTTGTTTGGTTTTTGCAAAAATTTTATGTTTACTACCTATTTATATTTATATTTCCCATTATCTGTTTCATTCTTGTCGGAACAAAATTGATATGACAGGCTCAAATAGCCAGTTGATTTTATGTATTTGTCATCACGTCAAAATAACGTCTTTGATAATATTTTAATATCAAAATGATGATAAATAACGTATACTACCTGAAAAATGATTTGATGCCATAATCTGGATTTTTTAAGAATTAGAGTTTGATTTTTATATGAAACCTTTTAATTATATTAATAAGAATATCAACACAAAAAATGTGTTGATAATTCTCAAGAAAAATATTTTACAATAATTAGAATTTATCAAATTTTTATATATAACATTTATATGTAATATTTCATTTACATGCTAACTTTTATTCGTAAATAATACTTTCAACAACATATGTATGAATTAAGTATATCGTAGTAAGTAACAAAATATCATACAATTCAACAAATACATTATAATTAGAAATAATTAAGAATACAAAAGAGTAAGAATAAATAATTGTAATCACTACCGCCGTGTGTTACAATTTTAATCAGTCAAGTTAATGGTTTTTCATATTTTTTTGATTTATAATAAATACAATAATATATAAATATTCAACAATATGTATATAAATATATACAAAATTTTTATGCCAATTTTTAATAATTATTGCATTAATGTGGACCCTGTTTTACAATACGGAAGATTATATTATTATCATCTGTACCAGCCAAAATATAATGATATTTCGCATAATAGAATGGTACCATCGTTCGTAAACCGTCCACAACGTGCTGCAATTTTATTTGGAATTTCTGAAAACAATTGCAATTATATATGGTTAGTATTCTAAAATTACCTTGTCTTATATCATTGAATTTTTTAAAAACATTTTTAATTAAAAAGAAATTAAGAGAGCGATTGGTAACAGAAAATTGTTCTCACTTATGGATAAAAAATGTAAAAAATAATATAATAGCTTTACCCCTGCAAACATATATTCATAAACATAAAACCATCCACTTTGCGTCGTAACAATTAGAAACACATCGCTGTTGCCAAAATCTGCAGGATGAAATAAAATTATGTTGTTATAAATCATTAAAAAATCATAAAATTTTAATAATAACAATAATCGTAAATTGCAAATAATAATCATAAATTGCGATCAAAAACATAAATATATCATAAATTATTATATATTATATGCGTAATGTTCTAACTATGCTAATTTATCATTTCGAGAATCATACCATCGGTATAGAAACATTCAATCCCATTAATCTGATGACTATGAAAAATGCTTTGATAATTGTGAAAATTGCGAGACTTGGGATTGTATTTGTAAATGTTTATGGCGTTTGTATCAGGATTGTCCAGCAAAACAAAATGATCTTTTCCCTGCGACAGACTTTTCACGTAACGGCTCCTGGTTGCAAATGTCCTCAGCTGTTTGAACTATATAAGAAGAAATAAAGTTTTTATTATACGAAAAGTTAATTTGTATATACACAAATTATATGTACTTTATAATTTTATAATAAAATTGTCTAGTTTTATTTTATAATAATTCTATAATTGACTTTTATATTTTGTGCATATTATTTTTATGTTACATATTTTTTTATATACATGATATACATATATGTATTTATATTATATAACTATATATTTAGTATTGTTAAAATCAATGCATTATTTATGAAAACAGAGAAGTCGTTATTTTAAGGCCAGGTTCTACTTCTTTGGTCAAATAAATCGAATTTTTTACATTTTTTTTACATCTCTAAGATCTATAAATTATATCTGTAAAACAATTTTGTGGTATTTAAGATATTTAAAAAGATATGACTTGCTGAATACAATAATTGCATTGACGCGAGACGGTCGCATAAAATCGAATTATTTGACCAATTTAAATACTTGTGTTGAAAATTTTTGTTTTTCTTCATATAGAAAACAGCATAGACCTACAAGACACATTTTTAGCCAATAATAGTTGGGTACTAAGAAGTATGTAACTAATTTTACCTAATATTCAATTTAACTTTAAACGCGTTTTTCTCGCAACTATATATACATATATATTTTGATATTTCAAATAGGATATTTTATGAATCGATCAACCGATTAAATCCGGCCGAGTTGTACGATAATTAGATACTTTTTATTGGCGGATAAATCTCAGTAGAAAATAAAATATAAAAAAATAGTATTTTTTTGCACAGTATTGAATTTGAAACAAAAATGGTGGTCAATAAATGAGCTTAAAGTTTGATAAGCCTTCATTAAAAAAATTTTCAATATTTTACTTTACATTGTCGTTCATTCTCCAATAAACTTAATATTTTTTAGGAAATTTTTCTGCATTTTTGTATTATACAATTTTTACAATCAGAATCCTGTTCGAGGTTAGATCGTGTAAATAAAAATAGCTGCTCGAACCAATACGACAACGGCCGTTATTTAAAATTTTGTTGCTTACAAAAAATATTTTTATACCTTTTAAAGTGTAATAAATAACGTACAAAAAATCCCGTATTCTTATTTCTTTTTTATAGATCTAAAAAAATCTTAAAAATGACTTGATAATTTTCGACCAAAAGAAGCAGAACCTGGCCTTAATAAAGAAAGGCAATAGAACTTTTATCAAGTTCTATTATATTTTGTATTCTACTGTATAGTATAGTACTGCGAAAAATGAAATTCAAAATTAGAATAAGTAATGACAGAAATATCAAAATTTTGATTTCTTTTTCTTTGCTTTTAATACTGTCATACGTACTCTTAATATTCTTAATAGCAATTTTTTTAAAGTTATTGATGATATTTCATCATTGGTGATACAAACATAATAAAAAGAAGAAAGATGAATAATATACATTTACATAACATAATTTAACGTAACTTTATTTGTGTTTTCTATATTTTTAAAGATGATGTAATATTTTTGTCTGCTCTAGAGAAAATAAAGATCAGAGCGCAAATTGAATGTCAGGGGAGAACGACAAAAGCGTAAACAAATTGTTTAGATAGCGTAAATTGAAACAACAAAACGTAAACGTGACGTTTATTTTACAAAATACTTTTTTTCGTTTTGTTGCTCCAATTTACGCTTTCTACAAATTTTATTTATGTTTCTGTTACTTGTTCCTTACACGTACTACGCTTTGATTTTTATTTTCACCAGATATTTATATATTAAAATTTTTTTATGTTAAAAAGGTAATGTCAATTATTCTATCTTGTTTTTATCTGAGAAGTTATTGTACCTTTTCAATTGTCGGATCGAATCTGTATAATGAAGAATCCGAAGACTCGCTGAAGCAACCGATCAGAAGAAATACTTCGTGATCAATCTTGAAGATCTGGATGGACCAAGCACCATCCGTAGGAATTTCTTGTACTAATGTTGCGTTTCTCGTTGATTGCACTAATGTTGCGTTTCTCGTTATGCTACTAATGTTGCGTTTCTCGTTGATTGCACTAATGTTGCGTTTCTCGTTAAATGCACTCTATAAAGCAAGGTATATGCGCGATGCGTTGTGCGTACCTTATCATAATATATTGCCAAAACTATATACAGATTGTCTGCAAAATAAACGTTACATTAATTTCCTGAATCTCATTAACTTCCTATTATAACTACACTCACAAAAAATTGTTCGGTATTTGTGGGAATATATAATTCAGTGTTAAAATAATTATGATTAGATCAATTTTATAGCTATTACTGTTATAATGTTGAAATAAATAAAAATAACTTCTAATACAATTGTATTTATTTTAATATTGAATTTTGACTGTTCAGGACATTTTTAAAAATTTTTTGGGAGAAAGAAGAAAAATATTAAAAAAAATCACCTTATTACTGTTTGAAGATTAATTTCCTATTTTTTAGATAAATATGAACAATAATTTATTAACAATTGAAACTAAAAAGTTCGATTTTCGCTCTATTTTTTTTATCTTTTCGAACTTTAAAAAATTGTAAAAAATTAAGCTAAGCAAGATAATTCTTGATAGTCACCAAATGTTCTGATTACAGTCTAATGGAAGACTCACCGATAAATTATGCAGAGGTCAAATGAATCTTTTGTTAATAAATTATTATTTATATTTTTTTATTAAAAAAAAGGAAGTTAACCTTCAATAATAAATAAAGCATAAAAAGTAAATTTAAAATATTCATCCACTTTTCTAAAAACCCAAATGGTCCATGCGACAAAGTGGAACTAACTTAAATTATGATAATTGCATTCATTTCTTTATTAGTGTAATAACACATTATATATGTTATTATTGCTAACATTATAACATTAATGAGTATACAAATAAAGTTTCTATTATAGCTATAATTATTTTAATTTTCAATTATAGTCACAAATATACTAAATACTTTTTTCTTTGTAGTAGATTTGTTAACATGGCATACCGTCATGCTTAAAGATCTTGGCATCTTTCAAATATCCTTCTACTTTATACAAGAAATCTTCGTGATTTATTTTAAGATCTGACTTCATTAAAGAAATTGTAGTGTACTCTGAACTGGTTCCCATCGAGGTACATTCTTTGCTGCTAGAAACGGCGTTTGTCATCACGTTCACGCCGAGCATCTCATCCGGATCGTGAAAGTTCTTTACGATATTCCTGGGATCCAATTGCCACTTTCGCATAGTTCTGTTCGCGTTGCCGAACTTAACGAGATCAACCACAGATTGATACATACACGAACAATTGTCTGGTAGTCCGCAAAAATTTCCGGGCTGCTCGCTATACATGTTCAATCTGGTCGTGCTCTCGTCTAAATATATTACGTCAATCTTACTGACATTGGTCCCAGGTATCTTCAAATCCTTTTCCTCCTCTAAATAGAAAAAGACATTGCGCAAGGTTTCGGACATTTGGAAACTATAATCAAGATTTTGTTCGATTATTCTCCATTGTTCCTCCATGATCTTCGTAGTTTCATTTATCTTTTCTTGGGAATTGTTGCTGATGGAACGTAGGTTCACGCCGTTCACCAAACCAGAAGTACTTAGGTTTTGAATTCGAACGTTTGTCTTGAAAATCTGAAGGAAAAAATAATTATAGAAGAGTAATGAAAAAATTGCAAGGGATTTTCTTTCGATATATATAAATATTATTTTTTTAATATAGAAGTTTAAGGAC
Organism: Solenopsis invicta; assembly: GCF_016802725.1. NCBI lineage: Eukaryota > Metazoa > Arthropoda > Insecta > Hymenoptera > Formicidae > Solenopsis > Solenopsis invicta. Next base: position 14,639,076 of record NC_052670.1, on the reverse strand, counting down.
GTATTCTAGTTTGAAAGATCATTTGAAAGATTATTTTGAGGCAAATCTTTTGCTCTGAATTGATAACATCTAGAATATTGGCGTTTTAGATACGTTATTATAACTTTTTTAATTATTATTAAGTATGTATTTATCGCAATGTTAAATAAGATGGCAATTTAAAAATGAAGAACAAAATTTTACAAATTTTTTTAAACTTTTTAAGTTGCAAAGAAACTTTTCAAGATATTAAAAATGTCATTATTACTAACATTATAACAATAATGAGTATACAAATAAAGTTTCTATTATAACTGTAATTATTTTAATTTTCAATTATAGTCACAAATATACTAAATACTTTTTTCTTTGTAGTAGATTTGTTGTCCTAATTCTAATCAAAGCCATAAGTATTACAAATATTTAATTTTAAGTCAAAAGTCAATCAGTCTCTGAAGAAAGAAGTCTAAAATAAGATTAAAAAACATAAATTTGAGAAAAAAATATTAAAAATTTTATAATAGCATCATTTAACCGCGACATGTCGCTTTCTTCAAAATGTGAAAACAAACTGTTTGAATTTCATTAAATTGTTTTATTTTTAATAGTATAAGGATTGAAAAACTGATTTAAAAAATGGATTTTTTTGTCTTATCAAACTAGAATATCCTTTTAACTCAAATATTAAAAAATAGCTTAAATATTTTACATTTTTAAATTACAATGGCTGAAATTGACATTAATCCTGTAATTTAAAATTTTCTAGTAAATTTTTGTTTTATCTAATAAAAAAATTTTAATGATTCTTTTATTATTGTACTAACGAGATCACCAAAGATTTCGACATCTTCATCGATATTTTGTACGCCGGCGTGATATTCTTTTATTACGTCAATATTATTAATTCGTGGCGCAACAACGTTTCCATCGATTATCAAATCTTCCTTGAAAGTTTTAACGCCATTTATCATTTGCATCTCGTCAATATCATTTAAGACAAAATCAGACGGATAAATCCCATTAATTTTTCCTATATTTGCATTGCCTAAAACACAGTGAAGAAAATAAAGACGTTAAGTTCTTTCTAATTAAAATCATCTTTTTCTCTTAAAAATGATAAAAAAGATTTTATTATAATAAGTACATAAAATAATAAATTCCGTAAAACTTTAATTGTTATTTTTATCGATATTTGTATTCTCTAAATTGCAAATTGAAATGTGGACAGTGTCATCAAATTATAACATTGAATGAATTTAAATAAGATAATTGTTGATTGCCAAACGTTTACCTGTTACCGTAACGACTCCGTTAAAACTCACGTCGCACCAGATGTCATGATTTCCACTGAGGGTAACACGATCCTTTACAAACTCATCAAAGTTTACATTGTCCAAATTCTCTAGGTACACGTCGCCCAGCACCTCGAGCTCTTCGAAGACGATGTTGTCCGGCATAACGTCCGTGGAACGAACCGCCGCATTAACGGATGCGTTGATGTCGGCGTCGTTCACGTAAAGTCTTTCGACCGTAACATCCGCGAGGAATGTCAACGGACCAACAATCGTGTCTTCGCAATTCTGTCTAACGACAGAATCATTGAACTCGAGGATGTTCACGTCGTTGATCCTGGCGATACCCAGATCGCCGGTTACCGTTAAACTTTGCGCGACAAAATCTTCCTCGAAAAACTTCGTTCCTTTAATCTCGATGAGTTCGTCTTTCATCGCGGCGTCCGATACTATGTGTCGAATTCGCTCGATTTCACTATAATTACCGCTGACCGCCCACGCGCGAACATCATTCGCAAAGCTCACTTCTCCTGTGATAACTTGGTCTCCATCTTTAGTCACAGAGTTATTTAACAGGTAAGAAAGAGAGGCAGGACTAGTTGATGGCAAGTCCCAGGAAATATTTCCGTGTACTTCCAAGAGATTGATATTTTTTGCGGGAATGTAGAATAAACTGTCGTATAGCTGTAACACGCAGGATGTGATAAAGTAATTATTTTTTAGGGCAAATTTTAAATAACTTGCAAAAAAATTTTCAATATATGTATAATTATATATGAAATACGTCCGTATAAATTTATATATATATATATACAGAGTGATTATTAATGACTGTTTCCATATTTTACCATAGGAGCATGATTTACCGACGGATACGTATTTCTAACATATTATTATATTAGAAATTACAAATGCGTGCTCCTATGGTAAAAAGTGAGGGCATTCATTAATAATCACCCTGTATATCAAAAATTTTAGGGGAAGAAATTAATAAGACTGAAAAGATCCAGTAATTATATCAAAGGTATTGTAGCAGAGTAATTAATGTTTAATATTAAGTACTTCTAAAAATACTTTTAAATACTGTACAGTTGCTCGGCTAAATTTTTCTTACCTCGCGTACGTCGCGTCCGTTCACTTTTGAAGTAATCACGTCGCCGTCGACGAACAGATCGGAGAACGTGACGTTGCCCGTGATGGTTAGAGGCTCGTCCACCCACATCAATTGCGATACGTTTCGTTGATTGATGAAATCCGTAGTGACGTTGTCGGAAATGATAACGTGAGCGGAGAAATGTCCTGTTATTGTTTGTTCCTTTGATTTCAAGAGAACGCTGGCGATGAAATCGTCAAAGTTCCGTCCATAAAGAGATTGCAGCGTTATATTCTGAACAATCAAGTCATCGAGGATTTTTTCCGACGGTATCACGATGTCGTTTTGCGACAGTTTCTCCAAGAAGCTCTCGGTCAATTGCCCGTCCACTTGGTCGATTATCAGATTCTTCACCGTCAAGTCACCGTCGATGATCAATTTGTTCAGATCAGAACTCATTGAATTCTCCAATTGCGCCAGAATCATTTCGAGTTCGTTTATTCTCCCTACTTGTAAGTTTTGTACGTGAAACTCTGGTACTTTTAAGATTGGCAGATGATGATCATCATCGATGCGAAGCCCGTACTCGAAGAAGACCTCGCGATGATTGAGTAAGTGAACGTTGAGATTGTCGACGAACACGCGACGTGCTCGAGCAGCTGGAAGTTCCACAGTTCCTGAGAAGTTCAGACGAGTCTCGTTCATAATGTCGTCAACGCTGACACCGTTGAAAGCCAGAGTAATGATATCGTTCGCTCGGAGAGTCTGCACATGCAATTTTTCTCGGATTGTTAATGAATTTGGTTCAATTTCGAAGAAACTGTCATTGGGACCGTTCTCGTGGAAGAACTGATCGACATGGAAATTTTCGAAGCGCAGATTAGTGAAATCGTTTGGTATTTCCTCCATCGTGGTGTATAGAAAGTCACTCTCCGCGAAACCGTTCAGATACTTCGTATCAAGTTTATCGATAGTGATGCCGGCTTCCAAAGTGATCTTTTCAGTGATCGACTGATCGGTGGATTTTGTCCAGTATCGATCAAATATGTCAGTCATCTTTACTGGGATATCTTCCAGGAAGAATTTTGCTTTGTCCTCGATCTGAATGTTTTGCACATGTAGATCACCCAATAGCGTGACATCTTGGTAGATTTGAAACTGTTCAGGTATTTCTATCATAGACTCGTTCACGTCTATCACGAGATTCTCAGTGACGCACAGTTTCGCAAGTTTTAATTTGCCTTTGATATAAAAAGTTTGAACATGTAAATTAAATATAATATGAGAAATTTTTATCAGTATTTTATTGTGGAAAATGAGAAAAATTGATTAATATGTGTGTGGTGTGTGTGTGTGTGTGTGTGTGTGTGTGTGTGTGTGTGCGCGCGCGCGCGTGCATGTTGCGTGCGTACGGTGTATTTAGTTTCGTACAGCACGTAATATTGCAATATAACAACAATATATTGCTGCAATATTGCTGTAATATTACAATATTGCTGTAATATTACTGCGATATTGTAATATTATCGCAATATTGTTGCAATATTACGTGCTGTGCGGGGTATATACAGAGTGTTTGTTCTAACCTCTTATATTTTAGAAATGGGTCACAATTATAAGAAAACCGTGAAGTACGTGTTTAATCATCTCTTGTGAAGCTACTTTTTAAAGAGGGTTAGAAGTTAAAGTAGTCCTTTGAAACGATACAATATGTTTTTTGCGGTTTTTTATAATTTTAAACTGTTTCCGAAATATAGGTGATGACTTCATAGACACCCCGTATATGTGTATGTGTTTGTATATTTATACGTGTATATACATAGATATGTACACTATATTTAAATAGTTTTGCTTACTTTAAGATAGCAAATTTTTCGCCTATCATTAATTATTTCAAATTATATGTCTTAATCATTTAAGCGGAAAATTGATATCTTATCAAAATTCTGTATTTAAATCTTTTATTTTACTAAAAAGAAAAATACTGAAAAAATTTTATAAAGGATGAACGATACAATAATGATTTTTGATCAAAATTACAAGATAACATTGAACTTTTTTACAAAAAATTTCAAATATTACAACAAAATTATTTTTTTGTACGTTAAATCTCAAATATTATATTTCGAAAGCCTTACGGATTACTGAAAATTGATACAGCTTTCAGCATCCAAAAATCTATAGAAAAACTTTGTTCAATTGAATATAATTAAGAAATGTATTTTTTATCAACTGTTGTTATTTTATTAAATTAAATAATTTATTTTTCATTATTATATTTATAACTCGTTAATTGTCAAAATCATAATAATTGCTGTAATTGTTACAATTGACAGGTGAAACTGGTTAACAAATTACCTTTAATAACGTTCTCGCGAGACTTTCGCGCAGCTTCCTCAATTGGTATCCCATTAATCGTTTCTGCAGACAGATTTTCAATGTATAACTTTTTCGCATAGAAATCGTCGAAGCTCTGATTGGTTGTCGTTGTCATGAGTTTATCAGCGGAAACACCATTCACCATTTGTGCCGTAAGATTTAGAATCTTCAGCATGTTCGTATAGGTGATTGTACCTGCGATAAAATACCGTAAAATTGCAACCAGCTGTTGTTATAAAACCTATGACCTATGACAAACGCTTCCACAGCACATTCGAGTTTTGTACAGTTAAGACAATTAAGAACAGCGAAAATTGTTAACTGTTATATTCAACCTTTGATTTTTTGATTATGGTTAATGATGAATAGATCGTCGATCAATCGATCAATGTTTGTCCCGTTCAAGCTTGTGATCTTCAACTTCGACACAGTTAAGTCGGAATGCAGTATAACGGTGTCGTTTGTATACTCGATGGAGTTGTTTGGAATGGCAGACGCGATTTCTTCGTCATTTCGTAACATCCAATCTGTGCATAGTAAAAAACACAATATAAACAAAGTGCCTTAACGGTCGTCATAGTTGGATCTTAATGCTGATATTAGGTGCATTCAGAAGCGCAACTCACTGAACAGCTAACAATAAGTAGCGCTTGAAGATGATTGGTTGAATCCAAAGGTAAAAACTAATCATCTTCAAATGCTCATTGAGCGGTTGCGCTTCTGAATACACTTGTTTATTGTATTATATATTTTTTTGAGTTCACTAAACTGCATGCCAAATGGATTTTCGGTCATAATAGTTTTAAATCAGTTAAGTTTTAAATTGAACAAGAATGAGTAATATCAAGTTTAGATTAAATAAAGAATCATTTTAATAATAAATGTTAACTCGTATCTGAATGTGAAAACCCTTTATGTTAATAAAAACAGTCCTGATTAAAGCTTTTTTGTAGAATTTTTAACGTATCTGAGTATGAATTTAACATAATTAGATTATGTTACTTAAATATTTAAATATTGGTATTCAATTTAACACAATTTTTTAGAGTTAAAATAATTTATAGATGAATAATTAAATAGCATAAAATTATATAAAAATGTTACATTTTCTGTGTCAATTTTGTACATGATATCTGTGTTGCTTTTTAAAACATTCATCTTCTATTAAATTAAAAGTTTCAGTGAATTGTTTGGGGCATACAATTTAATATAAATTTAATATAAATTGTCCAATTATGTAGATGCACATTGAAAAAAAAATTTATTTGAATACTTGCGATAATATAATTTATTAAATGTAAATAAATATTTATTTAGTAAAAAAGTGATAGTTAAATTACATTCGTAATCCCTCTATTAAACAAATATTTATTTATATCTAATAAATTATATCATTGCAAGTATTCCAACAAATGTTTATTAAAATTTAGTAATTTTTTCTCTCAGTAAACAAATCGATATGTATAAAAATTATATTGTATCGCAGAAATTGTCCAATTCTCGTTAAACTTACATTCAGGCGGTATTCCGCAAAGATCCTCAACTTCGAGATCGTGTACAATGATATTTTTTGCACGTAACGGTTGTGTAAAATGTTGTTCACCGTCCGGCAGGATTATCTTCTCTGAATGCACGTCCATGTCGTTTATGAAATCCACGCGCATTTGATCAATCACCAACTCTTCTAGATATACATCATGAGCTATAATTTTTTCCTTGAACGCTTCCAACATATCCGCAGTCGCCTCTTGCTGCCACTTCGCACGGCTTGCCTGAATGACGTCGTGGACATTGCGATCAAGCTCATCCAGAGCTTTCACAATCTGATAAGGTGGCAGGATGACTTCTTCAGTCGCAACCTCTATGCTGTCCACCACGCCGGACTGTAAAATCACACTGTCGAAATTCACTGGTTCTGAAATTGTCAAATTCTCCGAAGATGGTAAGAGAAACTTCCAGGAAGCTTCAGCTTCTTTTATGGCCGGCATTCTCGCTTGTAATGTTTTAATCAAGTCCGACAAGCATTTCCTTGTTGCATCGGTATCTTCTACTTTGTTATCTGCAATAGAAATTTTACTCTTGGACTTTTTGAATCGTCAAGCTTGATACGTTCATAATAATATGAAAAAAGACGTTTTGTTTAATATGTACACATGCTTGTTTGATAAATCTCTTACAAATCGTTATATCTTATCGTTTTCAGCTCTCAAGAATGGTTAGTTTGAATAGTGAAAACGTGCATTTGGCTCAATGAGTTTAAGCAGTTTATTTTTTTTTTATTTGATAATGTACCTTAAAATATTTTTTATGTACTATCTAAACCTAAACAGTGGAATTTTACTGATTTACAGTGCTATACTTATAACTGTGTCATCAATGATTATTCATTATTTATTAGTAATTTTGATTAGAAGGGGATATTCTCACTGACCAAATCAGTATACTGTCACTGTAAAACAGTGCATATATCACTGAATGAAATAGTTATAAGTTTATCACTGAAAACAGACTATTCACTGTCTTTCAACGAATAATACACTAATTCCAATTTAGAGAGTAGATGGCTCATTTTTCTTATTTGTAAAAAGATTTGTTTAGAATCTCACTTTTTAATTTATACTACCTTTACAATCTATTTCTTTCATTATATAAAAATTAAAAATGCACTAATAATTGTGTGCATTTTTATTTCTTCCATTATAGATTTTATCTTTCTTATCATTTTATGATTTTGTTTTGATTTTGATTAAAACAAATAATGCATCGTAATCAGCAGGGTATATGCCATTTTATATATGTTTTTCTATATATTTCATAGAAAATTCATTACTTTTAATAAAATGTAATAAAAAGATGTAAAAATAATATAATTATATAAGATAATGATATACAGGCTTCTTTTTATAATAGTTATTTTTTTATAAATAAAAAAGTAATTATTTACCTACTGGTACCGAAGTTATCTCGGCCTGCCATTGTTCCATCCAGTATAGATTATTTTCTACAAGGATCAATGTTACATTCATCGTATATTCGTTTATCGTGACCATCATATCGATTATCTTCTGGTTATATTTAAAGCGTTTAACATTTTCGCTCTTCCAAACAGACGTACTGTGAAATTTGTACAACTGGATGATATTCTGTAAATTATTTGTCACATAATTATTGTATGCTTCAATTTTATTTTATTTTAATATCGAGAGATTTTACACTCACATCGTGCGCGACAACAATGAAAGTATTGCCGTCCATGTGAAAAGTATTTATCAAGCTATGTGATTCGATGTCAGAAAGATTGAACCAATCCAGCAATTCTCCTCCTAGAAACAGTCACAGTAAAAAAATATTTTGTTTTATTAAATATAAGCAAAAAAATAAAAAAATATTTTGTATTTAAAACCGGTCTTTGTTTCTTGTATTGAACCTTTAAAAAACCGAGTGTTAATTTAATATGATTTAATGTGATTATGTTATTTGAATATTTTGTGATAAATTAATATTCAATATATTTCTTAATATTAAAATAATACAATTTATGGATAAGTGAACAAATAACATAAAAATAACAGTACTGCGGAAATATATAGTTAAAATAAAAAATAATAATAGTAATATTTATTTGAAAAATGTAGTTATAAAAATTATTATTTAAAATAAGTATTAAATTATGTGGTATATACCTACATATAAAAAAATAAACAATATTTTATATTTATGTTTATTTAAAATAAAGTATTTATTTTACATTTTGATATGCTATTAATAAATAAGTTAATTCTATTTTCTGTTTATTACTATTTGTAGAGTAATTAAAAATAATAGAAGAAAAATGAAACACGTATTTTTTTATCACAATAAAATATGTTTAATATGTTTGAAATTAGCCGTAAAAAATCGGCTAAATTTTTGTTTTACGACACATTATTTATTAATTTTTATTTCTCAAAAATACAGAATAGAAAATAATAAAACACAATAAAGACAGAATATATTTTATGAATATAGAGGTGTAATTTATTTTTCTTATCAAGCAAGTAAGAAATTAGTGACAAGTAAATTGATTTTAAAATATATTTTTATAGAAATTGAGTTACATCTATATATCCTTGAGATACGTGCTGTTTTTTTATTTTAGTACTTCCTGTTTTAAGAAGAATAAACAATAGAAAATAGAGAAAATTTATTTATCTCTAATGTATCGAAATGTAAGATAAATATTTTACAATATTTTAAGTAAATGTATATGTAATTGTTTAATTCTATTTGTTCTTTTATATTTACTATTCAAAACAGTTATTTCAAATAGTATTTTTTATAAATGCATTTGTCAAATATATATTTTTTATTAAATCTACTTCAATTTTTCTCCTCTCTAAAAAAATAATATAGTTAAAAAATTCTAAGATACATACATGAATAAAACATACATGTTAATTTGACATATTATAAATGTTAATTTTAGTAGAAATATGTTTCCTTATTTTACTTACAAATTGCGTCGAAGCATTATATGTCTTAATTTTACATAATATATTTGTTATTTTCTATTTATTTTGTGTCAAATTAATAGAAAAACTCAGAAAGACTGTTTGGGACTCATAAAATGTGTCAAATTTAATGGAAAATTTTTTACATTTCAGACAATATTTTACTTTAAAAGAAAAAATTAAAAGGAACAAACCGTCCCAGCAGAATACATCGCTCAGCCCCAAGGCATTTATCATCAGAACGAAGTTGAAGTCACCATGGACGTAATGATGTACCGAAGTCGGTCGTGCAGTGGACAGAAACTGTATCCTCACGATGTTGCTGTCTTTGAATTCGTAAACCTCGGAATTGATCCATGGATTTTCTGCAATGCTCTGGGCGAACACAATGATCGTCGATAGTCGGTACTCGAACGCGGTGATCGAGATCGCGCCGATTGTCATCACCTCGTTGACGACGTCCATATATGTACCGCTCCATCGGTAGATTCTGCACGAAAAAAATGATTTTGCTGTTAGTAATAGTAATAGTAATAATGAGGGGGAGCGGATGGAACCCGCTAATATCGTTTCTCAAAGAATAAAATCATCACAAATTATGAAGTGATAGCACCTATAATATTTACTGCAACATAGGTATTATGAACAAAGTTGTAATAAAACCAATAATAAGTTATACGAACTAAGAAAATACAGTAAAATATATGCATAACGTTAACCATTTGTAATAAAATAGCAAACAGATAAACTATAGAAAAATAGTAATTCAAATATAGGTGACAGAAAAATTGAACCAACTGAGATTCGAACTCGGGGAATTCCTTGTTTTCATTCTTAGCATTTAAAACCTTGTAGCACCACTCCATTACCATCACAGTCATTTCGGTCGTATACATAATCGACCATACGTAAACTGGAAGCGTGCACATTGAAGAATTTTTTATGTTCAAGTAAATATATTTATTTTAACATCATTTCCTTAATTAAAAAAATATTTTCTAAATTTAAAAATAAAACATTTTGTTCTATTATTTATTTGAATCAAGAAAATGGTTTGAACATAAGAATCTTTTTTTTAATGTAATTGTAATGTAACTCTCTACGCCACGATCACCGTATGGTTTTGCTAAAGTATATAAAAATTTCGTTAAATTGATCTGAAAATTGTTTTGTTAGCCTATCAAAATTATGTTGGACGCTCAACCTGGTTGCTAGAAAACTTCTTGCAGCATTGTTCACTATGCTTAAGCGATTCTCATAATTATTTTGGTAGTTTATCAAAATTATTTTCAAATCTATCTGCATCCAGCTAAATTTTTTAATACTTCAAACTTTAACAAATACAATTTGTTAAAACCGCGAGAAAAAAAAAGAAACATTTATCTCAGTGCATTTGTTTTTGCTGTATATTTTGTGTACAAAACACGACCAGAGAACTTTATTTAAAATTAATCTGTCTTGCTTTCTTTTTTAAGAATAAACTTGCAACACTCACACGGATGGTACGGGAAATTTGTCAGCGTTATTAGCGATGATGAGATAGAGTCGATCTGCCTGTGTGAAAAATCTAGCATCTACGGGGGTAGATCCTCCGTGTCCAATAGTGTGGCGAAACCGCAACTGTTGATTTGGTTTCACCGTGTGAAGACTGCACAGACTAGGCTCGTAACACACTAGCAAATAGGTAGTGCCCTTCCACACGATACTCTGCGATATCATAATCGGAGCAACTCGTTTATATTGTCATTGTGATACAACAGTGAATTGTAAATAAAGTTAAACTTATTAAAAATATAATAAGAGCATAATATACAGAATGTATTCGATCACCTGCAATCGGGACACATTATCAAATTAAACGTTTTATCCCGAATTGATCAACCCTAATTCTGCGTCATTTCTGCCAGACCAAAATTCGTGCAGAATATTAAACTATCATAGGTACTTGAAATCCATTAATTTAAAAAAATGATTAATTAATTAACTACGCTGTGGATCAACAAACTATTACAATTGATAGCTTTGGAATAAAGCGTTTAATCTAATAGTGTATCCTGATTACGGGTGATCGGATACACCCTGTATAAAGATAGGGTCATTGCACCAGTTAATGAATAAATAAAAACAGTACAATATCTTTTTGAATAAAAAGTGTTTTCATCAATTTAATCATCTTTTAATCAAATCTGTATTAACAGTAGATCTAAAAAGTATTAATTTATCTAAAAGCATTAATTCTGAAAATATTAATTTGTAATTTCTTATTTTAAAGCCTTATTACTTTAATATTTTTAACAGTTATTTACTGGTGATTATTCAACGATCCTATTTATAAAAGATATTTATATTGTATTACAGTTTACAAAATAATAATAATAATAATAATAAAAATATATGTAAAGCGTTTTAAAAAACTTAACATAAAAAAATATAAATTATTTTATCGAATATTTTTTACAGGTGGTTTTTGAAGTTTAAGATTGATATTGATATCGTTAGAAAGATGCTTATACCTTAACAAATTTAACGACAAACTCCTTTCTGATCTGATAAACCTCGCGTAACGTAACATAAGTCTCATTCCAGGGAGTCATATTGAGAGAGGCTGCTATTACACGATTGCTATCGAGTATGAATATTCCATCCAACATATCTATTATAAACGGTTGATGGTCGCTCGTTATTGGTAAGCGCCATTCTCTGTTCCAATGTACTCGATATGATTTTTCTTGCACTGTAAACAAAATGTTTGCTACCTTATCTCTAAAAAAACACATTTCTTTTATTTCTTTTAGATCTTCCGATCTAGAATGTGGTATTGTGTATTTACAGACATTCTCCAATTTTTTCACATAATACAGGAATTAAATTTTGATTAAATTTTGAAAATAAATTTATAATTAATATATAGACATTTTTCAATTTTTGTCAAATTTTTTTGATTGTACTTTTCTACTAATAACTATATAAAATAGCATTGAGGCTTATGGAAAAACTTGTAAATAATTTAATTGCAAACAAAATGTAAACATTTTGAAAAATTATGTTTATAATAAGAATTTAGTTAGAATTTAAAGAATTATATAATATCAAAAAAATTGTACTGTAATATTTTTATATAAGAGTATGCAATTTTCATAAATTAAACAATTCTTTTTTTAAATGTGATGTTCTAGAAAATTGTGGCAACAATTTTTTTTACATTTAAATTGAATTATGAATTACAGTTCTATTTAAATTTTTTCCGCATTAATCTTTATTAATGTCATAAAAAAAATATTTTAAAATAACAAATTATCAATTTTATTAGTTATGTTTTGTTAATTTTTATTTAAAAAATGGCAAATCTAGGAGTTGTGGTAATTAAAAGATATACATGAAAGAAAAGTGACTCTTTTTCACTTTTTTAAGCAAGAGGGCATTTCCCATACAGCATAACAGAAACATTGCAAATATAGTTACAATGTTTCAGCAATATTGCAGCAATGTTTTTGCAATTCTGTATGTATATATGTAACATATACATGTTGTGCTGTATGGATCTTAATCGGTTTATAAAAAATACAGTAACTATCGAATTCTTAACACAATCAGTTCGAAGAAATATCTTCTTGGAAAAAAAGAAGATATACATTCGTCATTAAAACTGTTCGTAGACTTACCCGGCGATGTCTCTTGAATGTGAATTTTGATCAATTCTATTTTGGACTGCCGTAGTTTCTCGTTTAGATATTCGTTCACGTCTGTCGCATGCACGGAAAGTAACTGCAAAGAGCTATAACTCACCAGCTGCAATGTAACAGAAATCGAAGGAACATTTTAACGGATATTTTTTCACATTTACACCGAGACAGATAACAGTACTCACAAATAGAAAGAGGAGTTTCATGGTTTAATTTTGATTACAGATGCCACCGTTGTACCAAATCCGTTCACGGCGAATGCCGTGCAAACAGTGAGAAATTTTCGGAAACAGTCAATGTGATATTCGAGTGACCTTAATCGCGCGTACGAGAAGCTAGGTATGAATACAGTAAATGTAAACAGATACATACGTGGATCAGTGTTATGATGTATGGGATATAAATATGAATGTATTCTCATTTTAAATCTAATAATACAAACAAACCAAGAGATAACGTATGCTTTATGCTTATATTTTATACATATTTTATAAAATTTTTATAACATTTATGATATCCGGAGGTGCCAGGTTCGAACCCTGGGTAGGGTGTTATTTTTCGCAATAAATTTCTTACAGTTTTTTCATGGGGAAATGGGTATATAGATGCAAATCAGCATCAATTATTATATTAAATTAATTAATTTAATATAAATAGTAAAATTACTAATTTTTATTCGACATGCTGTGTTATGACCGGAAAAATTTCGGCGCACATTCTGGTTGAATTCGAAGAAGTATATAAAATCACACGAATAAATATAGGCACTAAGATCTAGCTGCGACCAAAGAAGACTTTCTTATTATCATTGTGTTGTTACACTATCGGTCCAAAACATATTTGTAATTTATGATATCTCCGTTTAATTTAAGATCACAAAAACATTTTATATATTGCACAATGTTGTTCTTCTTTTTTTGTACAACGGATTTTCTTCAAAGATATTAAATTTATTATAAATTGGGCAATAAAGAATTTTTTCTCATTTTTTAAACATTGTTTCCTGTAAAATAAAAATACAAATTAATTTAGTGCTGTATCGGTGGGTAGCGGCAAATATTTGTGTCAACTTCTACATATGATGAAGACGAATAATTTCACGGCAACAAAATAATTTTGTATCAAATATGTAGTAAAAGTAATAGCACAATAACGACGATTGTATATGAAATTATTTAATATAACTTGCCATGTTTGTTATTGCAAAAAAATGCAAGATATCGTTATCAATTAATTTCCTACAGTCAGACAAGATATAATTACAAATTTATCAATTGATAATACTATATACTAATTTCTAAACTCTTCAAACGTTCCTCACTTGGTATAAAAGCCATTTGAGTAAGTAATCAAAGTCAAGCAACGGCAATGCTTCGCTCGTGTATTCTCATCATCGCGGCATGGATCATTCTGGCCAGCGATCCAAGAAAATGATAAGAATTGGTATAAGAACAGTCTGCTGTAGCAGATCTATTCAAAAAGCTTCAAGAAAAGTGATTGAGATGGCATTGGCGATTTGAAAGATGCGAGCAAGTTGGAATCAATCCATCAAAGACATTGGCGCCGACGCTCTATGGATGTCGCCGATCTTTACTAGTCCGCAGGCTGATGGACTACGACATCTCTAATTTTAACGATATTAATAAAGAATACGGCACCCTAAGTGACTTTGATGAACTCATGGAAAAAGCAAAAAATCTCAGGTTGAAAGTAATCCTTGATATCGTGTCGAATCATAGCTCTGACGAGCATGAATGGTTCAAAATAAGCATCAAACGAATCAAGCCTTATGACGAGTACTAAGTCTGTCGTAATGCGAAAGTATTGTAGTAGAAGAGGACGGCACCGATACCGCTAAACAACTGATGAACGTTTTTGGAGATTCCGCTTGGAAATGTAACGAAGAGCGAGGGCAGTTTTATCTGAGTCAGACTTCTATTAGACATCTAGACATCTATTATAAACAGACTTCAATTATCGTAGCATTGCGCTACAAGAAGAAATAAAGAATGTACTGACTTTCTGACTAGATCGAGGCGTGAAGGGTTTCCGCATTGGCGCTATCAACTATATGTACGAGAATCCCCGATTCTTGGACGAGCTGTCAAGTAGTACACCTGATTTACCAACGGATGACTACGGTATCCTGGACCACATTTACACGACAAATCTTCTCGAGACTTATGAAATTCTCAAGATTTGGAGGGATTTGATGGATAAACATCCGAGGACTGTTAATACAGAAGATGATCCTGACTGAAGCCTATACGAACTTCATTCTTACCATATTGTACTACAATTCCGACTTGACGGTGCCGTTCAACTTCATGTTTATGGTGGATCTAAACAAAAAATCCAGTGCAGTCGATTTCGAGCGCTATATCGATCGTTGGATGAACAATATACCTGATGGTATAGAATATGTTCCAAATTGGGTTGCAATCAGCATTATGCAGCTACCTTAGAGATGGGCTACAGTCATTAAATAAAACGGAACATATTTTCTTCAATAAAGTTATTGTGAGAATAAAATATTACGTTCTGAACTTACGTAGAAAATTTGAAACAGACTTTCTGAACCACCTAATATTTATAAAATGTATATTTTTTGTTTAACGAATTAAATTTTATTTAAGTGGGAATAAGAATAATTTTTTGATTGCTTTCTAATATAATATATAAGATACACTCAACAAGATACACTTATTCTACAGTCCAAAAAATAAGTAAATTTCAAGAAAGTATAATTTTACCAAAAGTAATCGTAGTAAAATTTTTCAAAAAATATTTTAAAACTTAAAATCTTTACTTTTCGGTAATTCAGAAAATAATTAAAAAGTATTTTAAAAATCAGTACTTCAGAAACGTTAAAAAGAGAATATTTCTCAAGTATTGCTTCTTGAAGACCAATCATTTATTTTCATTTTTAATCTTAATTTTGGGAACCTTCATGGAACCATTTCTTTAGAATGTGAGTAAAAAATCATAATGGTGATTTTTATTTTATTTTAAGTTGTGTGATTTCTGTATGAGAAGTAAAACTTTGCCGCATCCATTTGATGGAGCATAAATAAGGCAAAAGATATTATTTTTCACAATTTTTAAAACATTACGGTAACATTGTTGAAATAATATAATAAAAAATTTTAAAAAATAGTCCGACAGATCATAGAGAATTGCATTTCACAAGAGAAAACTTGTTCCATTAAAAAAGATTGAAAATTGTTGAAAATTATCATGCTAAAATTTTTTTAAAGTATCTTTTTGAGAAAAATGTGTTAAAAGTTTGATAAAGAAAATTCATGTAAATAATTGCTTTTTAGAGCAACTTTCCACTTTTTCCATATTCTAGACACTGTAAAAAATAATTTAAGATTTAAAAAAGTTTATTTTTTTGAAAGTTGTGAAGATATGTAACTTTCTAATCATTCCTGTTTTGTTTAATACCTTTTTACTATTTTTCCAAGAGTTATATGATTTCATGTACATCCATAAAATGGATAATTTGAATGTATATTTATTTTTAATTTAATAAATGTAATTGCAAATTGTAGGATAGCTTTTGTATTAATTTTTTCTACATTTAAACTTTTTACGTTTATGAATGAAGTATTATCACGTTTTAAATTTTACTAATAGAAAGAAAAAAAGTTTAGGAACGTGAAAAATCTCAATTTGAGAAAAATCTCAATTTGAGAAAAATCTCATTTTTCATGTAAGTATTCAAAATGATTTATACAAAATTTTATTGTGATTGTCTGTTTAGTTATATTGTATATAAATAAATTTTGGTTATTTTACAGAATGGATTTCTACATCGCAATAGAACTTTACATAAATTATCTTGTATATTTAAAGTACAACACTTAAATAAAAAATTCAGATTTTGTCATTATGTCTTATTTCATTATTTATTATTAATTATATTTTCATAAAACACATATCTACTTTTTATTAAAATAATTTTTTATCTAGATAGAAAATCGCCGAAAAAAATTTCTCTATTACTTTAAGAGGATGCTATACTGACGGGAATTACCGACCATTACAGTGTTCATTAATTTTCGAATTGGCTTTACAGATCACAAAATCCTTTTGCAAAATAAAAGTACGCACCAAAACAAAGTCTGCTCTGGTAAATTTTATGAGAAAATCGATCAAAAAGTTAAAAATTCATTTATTTTCGACTCGTGGATCTGTCAACCAAGGTTAATTTTTGTTATTTACTAACGTTCTGTAGCTCGTATGTATAAAATGAGACCAGGGCGGACTTCAGAAAACTCTAACAAACAGCACTGACTGTGTATCGTTTCAGTCAACAACCTAACAAAAAAGTTTAATAGGTGAACAGCTGTATGTGTCCAACTTTTGCTTAGCGCACGTAAACGATGGCAAGAAGAGCAGTGGCTGTAGTTGATAGGTCTTTTCGCAGATGGCGAAATAATCGAAAAACAAAGACAGATCTATGCGTTGGACAAAGAGCGATAGCCTGGTCTCCCTCGAAAAATAATCTGCAATGCCGACGTCGAGGAAGTTCTTCGGTCACTATAGCATCCTCTTAAGGCTCCTGACTCCTCAGCCGAGAACTCCGCGTTGACGGTAGCGACATTTCGTCGCGGACAAAATTAGAACTAATACACGTGAAACGTGACAGATTGACGATGAAATGTTATCGTGCATGTCATTTTGTTATTATGTGTTTCATTGTAAAAACATGACTTGTCTCGTATTTACCAAATTCGTAAAAATGGACCGCGAGTAAAGTTTCTTTGAATTTTATACATAAAAGTACATTTTTCACTCCTTTTAATAGCTATCCGTGTGTTTTCCTGTCTGAATAGACGTCACTTTACGTGCTTTTTACGACTATTTATTGACTGCTAGGCGAAAAAAGGATAGTCGTGACCGATATTTAGAAGTGTTTTAAAGCCATCTGATTAGTCTGTTTTATCCAAATTGGCATTATTTAGAAATGGCACGTCGGACAAAATTATGTGCCCATGTGTTTTCCTGTTTCAATTGCTTCACTTTACATGCTTTTTACAACTATTTACTGATTGTTAGGCGGAAAAAGGATAGTCGTGACCGATATTTAGAAGTGTTTTAAAGTCATCTGCTTAGTTTGTTTTATCCAAATTGGCTTTATTTACAAATGGCATGTCGGACAAAATTACGTGTCATTTCACGCAATTTCTCGCTTCTGACGTCACGACTTCAATATGGCCGCGGCGAGTACTCAGGAGCCTTAAACGCAATATAAAACAATCTGTAATTTTTTCATAATTTTCTTAAAAATTTGAAAAATACATCCTTAACATCCTATATATCCTTAAAAAATGTAATCTGAAAACAAAATGGAGTAAGCCCTAGTATTTCCTCTATCTCCTCAATTTCAAATCATAATTAAAAAACGATTCAAATGTCCGCGCCTGCGCGCGCTAGGGAGCAACGTCACGATCACGGCGCGCATGCGCGGAACGCTAAGGCGCGCGCGCACTGGCCCAGCGACGAGCGGCGTCGTGCGCTCCGATTGGTCAGTCGACCGGCGCGACACGACGCGGCGACGAACGGCGAATCGCGGGCGCGGTCTCGAACACGGCGGCCGCATTCGCTCCGAACGTCAACCGCTCGAAGACCACTGTGCCACTGTGCCACCGCGCGAGTGCGTGCTACACCGTGTTCCGTTATCAAAGCGAAGAGTACAGAACAGTCGGGATTCCCTCGGTCTCTCTTCGGACCGCGCCCCTACATCGCCGTCGTCCGCGCCAGGTCGTTCCATTCTCGTTTTCGTGCTGTTCGAGTCGCTGAAGGATCGTCGGGGTCCCCGTCCATCGCCGGTGCGCGCCGGGAACACGACGCCGCGAGAACGCGGCCGCGCAGCTGCGCGTGCGACCGGGGTACGCGCGCTCGCGCGTGCGTGAGAGCGCGTGCCTCTGTGTTTGCGTGTGTATGTGGATGTGTGCGCATGTGTCGCGTGCGCGCGCGCGCGCGCTGGAGTGAGTGATTCGAGATCGTCGGGCGCTCGCGTCCGTGTATGCGAGCGGGACCGCGTGCGGGCGGTTCCCACACGACGTCGTCCGTGCAACAAGTGTCAGGAGACGACGGCGGCGGCGGCGGCGGCGGCGTTTGTAGCGTTTGTAGTCGTTAAAACACTGTGCGGTGCCACGGAATACGCTACGTGCATGGTGGATCGGCGCGCCAGACAGGATCGCACGATCGGCGACGGAATCGCGGCGCCTACGGCCTACGGAGTTATCGTCGCTGTCAGCACCGTCACGGCGACGTGCTTGAGAAGAAGAGACCGTCACCGGTGAGGGCGCGGGGATGGGCTGCGCCGTGAGCACCACCGGCGAGAAGGAGGCCGCCGAGCGGTCCAAGAAGATCGACAAGGACCTCCGCGCTGATGGCGAGCGCGCCGCCGGCGAGGTCAAGCTCCTGTTGCTCGGTAAGTGTTCCCCGTCAGAGTCTCGAGTTTCCGTCTCGAGTTCCTCGGAGATTGCCTGCAACCATCCCCGAGTGGCTGACCCGCGCGCGCGCGCGCGCGCGCGTGGCCGGAGATACAACGTCGGGATACGTTGGGACGAGAACTTCCGGGCGCGTCTTCACCGACCCCCGGATCTCGACCTCCGGAAGTTTTCCGGTTTTTCGATAGGAAACGATGACGGTCGAAATTTGCATCCCCTGCTCGACGGCGCGCCTATGCGCCAATCTCTTTCTCTTCCCTCCTTCATTCGCCTCTCTCTCTCTCTCTTTCCCTCCCTGCCTTCCTCTTTCCTTCTTCTTCTTCTTCTTCTTCTTCTTCTTCTTGTTCTTCTCCTCCTCGCACGTCGTCTTGTTTCGTATCGCGCGTGTATCGCGTATCGGACACACCACGCACGCACCCGCCGAACGCTCCCGAAGGTAGCTAGGCGCCGCGTAACCCACGATCCGCGAGATCACGCCTGTTCTTAGCTGCCGCTTTTTCACGCTTTTCCTCCTCTGTCCTGTGAATCACGAGCGCGTGAGTCTTGCCGCTCCTAGGAAACGCTATTGGAAAGAGAATTGTTATTGGATCTTATCTAGCGTTTTTGTTCCTCCGTTTTCGATATACTCCGAATGATTGTACTCCTTCCACCTTGCAATGGAGTTCCCACGAAAATAGCCACAACATAACACGAGATACAACTTCTCGGAGATGTATCTTCATATCGATCCATTACGTTCACATGAAAAATTACTTCTTTTTCTAATGATTAATTAATTATTTTCTTATTCTTTGGAACAATATGAATCCGACTTCCAAATAATTGTTCCATCATATCACAATTTTGAAAAAGTTGTAATTAAAAAAGGAGCTCTTTTCGATATAATTATGATATTACAATTGTGATAATTATGAAGCGCTGGAGTTTTATTGCAATCAAAATTAAGTATGTTGGGACTTTCAACCACTCGAAAAGAATTAATTTTTGATTAGCTGTAATAAGATAAAATGAATAAAATCATAATTGAATATGAAGTATGTGTGTGAAAAATCCTCATATGATTTTTTGCTCGAATTAGATTTAATTCG
Source organism: Solenopsis invicta (assembly GCF_016802725.1). Lineage (NCBI taxonomy): Eukaryota > Metazoa > Arthropoda > Insecta > Hymenoptera > Formicidae > Solenopsis > Solenopsis invicta. Next base: position 14,618,608 of record NC_052670.1, on the reverse strand, counting down.
GCTATACTTATTCCACCTTAAAAACATTAATTTAGTATTAAATTCATATTTAGTATGAAACACTTCTGTACATAAATTTTTACATAAATTCCGATATTTTTTCAATTTTGACATTCTCCATATTAAATCCATTTTGAATTTGTCAATTTTAAATATAAAATGCGAAAAATTCTTATACATGATTTTTTGTTAAATTCAACATAATTTAATTTTTATACTAATTCCACCTTAAAATCATTAATTAAATTCATATTCATAATATCATTAAGGGCTTATGCACATAAAATTTTTATATAAATTCAGATATTTTTTGACATTCGTATATTGAATCTATTTTAAATGTCAATTTTGACGTCAAATTCTTATTTAGCAATCTAAAAAAATCCTAAAGTTTAAAGAAATATAGTAGTTGAAAGCTCTTTGGTAACAGGTAAATGATCGTCATGCAATGATTTAATTTAGTTTTTCCACAATAAACCCTATATTTGAAATCTTATTAACTTTTTGCATCATAATGAGATTCCCGGAGATCCATCTTTTTCCGCTCAGCTTTTAATTATTTTGACGAATTTCTTGATTTTATATACAGGTTTTTTGTTTTTATAGAATTCTTCTAGTAACCGAAGTCAAAAACAGGCAAAAATTTTTATTTACATAATTACTGTAAACAAATGAATAGTCAAAATTTATACTTTTTGGAAAAAATGCATTTTTTTTAAACTATTTTTAATATTGAAATGGTAATTGAATCATTTATTTAGAATATTGTAAAATATTTTTTAGAATTTTTTCCTATTTTTTTGCTGTTGTATTTTTACAAATTAACTTTTAAATAAAAAAAAATCAATATTTTCTACTAAATCCAAATAAATTTCTCTTATAATAGTGTTCTGGAGATTTTTTTGAGTTACTGAATCCTAATCTGAAGTAAAAATTTTCAAATTTTTTAAAATCATGAAAATTAAGTTATAAATTATTGGATTGGCCATTTAAAAATTTAAAATTCTGTCTTATGATTCGTATCAGCGATTTGAAAAATTCCTTGGTACAAAGATAAAAAAAAATCGATATGTTAGATAAATTCACAATACACTGGGTTAATCATAGTAAAAATTTCTTGTGACGGTTGAAAGTTTTAACAACATATTAATTTTATTATTAATTATTAATTTTTATTATTTATGTAAAAAACTTCTCTAGTACTTTGCAGTTATAATACACAATGTATATAATGAAAATGTCTCTTTTTCGGAACTTTAATTGCAATTTTTTCAAAACTGTGACGTGTAATAGAGCAACTTGGAAACCGGATTTGTATTCAGCGTCCAAAAAAACTATATAAAATGATTAGTCCCGGTCTGGTGTTACTTTGGTTGAACTGTGTTATTAACCGTTCGTAATCAAAAGGTATTGCGATCTATCCGTAAGATTACATTTCTTCCGCTCGTCGCCTTTACCGCTTGGTTTCCGTTGCCGGCTTAAAAATTTTCCTCTTTCTCAGAGTCTTGCATACCTTAGTGTTGTTAAGTTATAAATTTGTCATATAAATATAATAAAAAAATCAAGATGTAAATTATCATAGTAATTCCTAAATATAGATTTTTATATTTCAATATTTTTTAAATATTTTTCCTGAAAATTTGTCTAAACTTTTTATCTTCCCAACTGAGTTCCTCGTGATAATAACAACATTTGGAAAAAAAATCTCCCAATCTGGCACCTGTTTTTCACTTTGCCTAAAGAATAAAAAATTCTCTGTGAAAGAGCTGTTGAATTTCGAACTCCTCTGTACGGAGAGAATTTTCTTATAAAATTTATCCTGAAAGTATGTCATAATCGCAGAAAAATAACGTATTTTAAAGAATTTTATGTAATTATTTCTACTTATTAACGCCTGCATTCATATTTTATATTTTAACACAGTAAAGTATACTGAAAAGAGTTTAGTAATAACTACCAAATGTATAGTGAAATAATATCAATTAAATATTTGATCAATATAATTCAAAATAATTTTTACTTTTCTAAATATTTAGCAAATTTATACCAGATTTGCTTAGTAATATTATTATTTACTAAATATTTAGAAAAATAAAATTACTTTTGGTTATATTTTAAAGTTATATTTTAAATATTTAATTGATATTATTTCACTATAAACATTTGATAACTATTATTAATTTCTTTTTTCAGTGTGTACAAAATATGTTTGGTTGTTCTATTTTTATTAAACTGTATAGCTATTTAAATTTCAGTGATTAAAATATGTCGAACAGTTTATGATTATTTTAAATTTTATTATAAATTGTTTTAAATGGAATAAATGTCAAGTGGCAGTATATACTTAATATATCTTACTATACAATATCTTAATAAGCTTTACAATGTGCATGACATTTTCAATCTATCTTATTGTTAGTCGCTCTTGAGGATTTTACCATACAGCATGGTAATTGATTGGCGCGCTATTTATACCATAAATAGACGACGGTTTATATCATAAATAGACATATAACGCATTTATCAATAAAGGAAATGACACAGCACGTCAAGCAGGATATTAATGATACAAAGATCCCGGATTTGAACCTAGTAGGATAAATTCTTTAAAAGATATGTATAACATTAAATATACATATAATCATATAAAGATAAATTTCGTGTATAGTTATATATTATATGAGAAACATATGTCTCGAATTGTAAAAATTTTACCTTAAAACATTTTACAATGTTGTACGGTAATTTTTATTAAGCATAAAGTCTTTTATATATTTTAAAAATTTCTAACGTTATTGATAATTATAGTTAATTAAATTAATTATTTTTTAAAATTAAATTAAATTACAATAACTAAATTAATATATTTTCTTTAACTAAATTTTTAAGCTAAAGTTAATAGAACATAAAATTAATTTGGTTACATTAAAAGTTATATGAACTAATTTAATTAAAAGTTTTGTTAGTATTAAATTGAGTTAAATTAAAAGTTAGTTTTGAAAAAGATTATTTATATTAAATTAGAAATTTGTACGCAACTTAATACTTATAAGTTTGTAAAGTTTGATTGCTCAAAACAATTATTAGTATGTATCATCAAATAAATTTTTAATATTTTATTTATAAATTAAATTTATACGAAATAATAAAGAAATATTGTTTTTATATAGAAATGTGTTTTTTCTTTTATAATGTTTTTCTTTTGCACAGATAAATTTGTAACATACTTGAAGGCCCAGCACTACATACGGTCCACTTTTAAATTTACCATTTAAAAAATGGTTTTATGCTAAAACGTGTGCAAAAAAGATATGTCATAGGAAGCAGGAGAGATTGGGGAATTAAAACCGACAACAACACGTTTATGTAGTGCAACCAAAACTTATAATAAAGTAGATAATTAAACCGTTTTTATAAAAATTTGCTGCAAAGTTGATTAAGTATACGTTATATTTTATAGTTTATTACAACATATTATATTATTTCTTTTTAACTATAGAAAAAAGCAAATATATGTCGATTTTTAAAAATAAATAGTAAACTTTTTTATAAATAATGTACTTAAATAAGACACATTTATACGTTTATTTTTATGTTATTGTCATTTGTTTATTATATATGGCTTGTGTACAACAAAGGATAACGATTTTCAATACTGTTAAATTTGAAAAGATAATATTGCACTCAAATGACTAAGAATTTCCAAAAGTTAAAACATTAACTATAGATATAATTAATTGCGATATTTAACAGCAGAGTAGATCTTAAGGGATTTCGATTTTGTAATTATTAATCATTTTAAAAGTGATTTGGAAGACAATGTTTAATTCCTTTTTTATTTCTAATTTATTTTTAATTCGGGCCTTATTAAAAACACAAGCATTTAAGACTAAATGTCAGAATTAAAAATGTTTTTTTTTTTTTTTTTTGTTTACAAATGTTCTACATATATGAAATATAATTTTATTTTTGCGAGTGATTAAGATAAACACAAATATCTCCATAAATAGATATAAAAAAATAAGTTATGCAGACTATTCGAAGCAGGTATTTTAATTAAAAAAAAAAAGTAATAATAAATTAAAATTTGTGTTACAAAAACAATTAGTTAAAATTATTAAAAATAAATCGTTTTAAATTAACTAAATTAAAAGTTATTAATTTTTTGACTTTATTATTTAACTTGTATATAACTTTTTAACTAGTTACTTACCCAATCCCGTTTATAAAATTTGATAAATTTCTAAGTTGTCCCAATCTTATCGGCATATATAAAATTTGTTGCAAATTTTGCAGTAAAGTATAATAAAAAAAATTCCATGTATCCTGAGCCGCTTCCTTCCCGATTTTATCTGGAGGTCCTGGGATCCTACACGGAGCCGAGCGAAGTAGCGACAGCTCTCGTGCCAGAGACAAGAGAAAGAGCTAAAATCCGACGGTTGACGTTGCGTCTCTAATCCAGGCGACGCGACGAGGCGCTTTTCCTAGCGGCATCGGCACGACGGCACCTTTCGGTTAACGTGCTCTCGATCGCGCGAAAACGAATGTCCTTCTTTCTCGCGAGGCGCTTCCTGCGGCGGTGACGGACGGCGGCGTGCGCGTGTCACGCGTTTCACGTTCCTTCTACGGTAGAACACAGACGATCACGAAATTGCGGTTCGCCGCGCCGTACGTCTTAATCGCGATCCCGCTCTCTCGTCCGTCGAAAAAAACAGTCTATCTCGCCGCCGCGTGAGTCCTCTCTTAACCCTTTGAATGACTTTTTTTAAAGGAATAATTAGCGTCTAATTCACGCCTTATTAAAGGCTTTTAGAGTCGCTCATTATGAATCTTTAATCAAACTTGCAAAATTAAAAATGGCAGCCTCAACAAAATTAGCACTTTGGTATTAAATCCATCATTTTTTATTTTGAAATTTTTGCTGCAGATGACTGCTGATTCGTCATCAGCGACCTCAAAAATCTATATATACCAACTTACGTGCAGAAAGAACGATTTTGCTGAAGTATCTAAAGATTTAGCTGGATACAGATCTGAAAATAATTTTGTTAGACTATCAAAATAATCATGTAGGACGCTCAAGCTGATTAGAGTTACTGTAAAATGTCAAAACTTTTTGCAATACTACTCATTAAGCTTGACCATTCTTCACAATTATTTTCGTGGTCTAACAAAATTATTTCCTGTGTTCAACTAATTTTTAAATACTTTAGCAAATTTGTATATAAATACAAAAAAATTTCGCATTTTGATCCGCCACATATTGAATTTGTCATTTTGAAAAATTATGTAGCGATTTTTTTATATGTTTTTGTTGACGGCTTCGAAATAAGCCGTTATAAAGAATTCGCTGTCTTAATTTTAATTGAAGATATTTTGTACGATATGTCCATTTTTCACTTTAATTACATTTTATGAATATTTGACGAGGTATGTAGATCAAGATGCGAAACCCTTATGAGGGTATTTTTTGTGAAAAATCTAGTTTTTTATCTTTAAAATGAGCCCAGGAAGAAGTCGCTATCTTTATTTTTGTGGAAGATATGAATTTTTGAAGGATTGGGACGTACAATATGTTTCATCAGACATCGAGAAAGGATTAAAAAAAGAAAATTATACGTGTTCCCCGGGATGGGAACGTCCTTTTAACAATAGAACTTGATCGATCGTATGTACTGTGCTCTGCTTTTTTATATGTACATTATTACTAATATAGAATAAATCTCTGTTTAACTACTCTTTTTTTTCTTTTTTTAAAGTTCTAAGAATTGGAAAAAATAAAAAGTAAATTAAAATTAATTTAATATACATTGATAAAAATGTACGTTAGATATATTGACGGATGCGCGATCGAAGTAATAAATCTAATGATTTTTGATTCAGGTTGAAGCTGAAATTCGAAATGCTTGACGAAAAAAATGAATCTGACTCATTTCTATAAACATTTTTTCACATTTGTGAATTGGTAAATGTTTCCTTCTATATGTCTACTGTTTACTACGTTGCAGATAATAATATAAGCAGATTATAGTTAATTACGCGAAACAATATTAATATTATTAATAATAAGTACTGTGGACTGTCTACTGCGTTGCAGATAATAATGTAGATTTGTAGTTAATTATGCGAAGTAATATTAATATTATTATTAATATTAATATAAATAATAAAAAACTTATATAAAAAAAGAACATTTTAACTTTGAGAAAATTTTTATTTTTGAAATGTTAAATATTGAAAAAATTGAGCGTTAAACAGACACTTGTAACTTGCTTACATGAAGAAATTTTTGTACAATTTCTTAAAAAAAAAAAAAAAAATTTCATAATTCATTTATAATTTTTATGAATTAAGAGAAAAAAAATATCGAAAAATAACAATTCAAACCAAGAATTAAATTTTTTTAATGCTATTATTATCAAAACAATCGTATTGTGTTCTTTAGATAATCATTATAATGTTAAAAAGCTATTGTATTTGCTGAAATTTAAAATTATTGAATTCGTTAAAGAAAATTGAATTATACCTAAACAAAATCATCGTTGTTTCATGTATAAATCAGAAATTATATTTTTGCCAGGGATAAGTTGGATAAATTAATATACTGTTTAACTAAATAAATGTAAAGTTAATGACTTATAAAATTAATTTAGTTACATTATATAAACAAAAACCTAATTAATATGTTGATATTAAATCAACTTAAATTAAAAGTTAATTTTGAAAAGCATTATTCATGTTAAATTAAAATTAGAAATTTGTAATCTTCAAAAACATTCAAAACAATTATAATATGGATCATCGAACAAATTTTTAATATTTTATTTACAAATATTAAATTTATATGAAATAACAAAGAAATTGTTTTTATATGGGAATGTATTTTTTCTTTCATAATTTCTTTTGCATAGATACATTTTTAACTTAAGGAAAAAGTTAATAAATCAAAATTTGTGTTTCAAAAATAACTAGTTAAAAATTAAATTATTTATTATTAACTAAGTTAAATTAAAAGTTATTAAAGTTATTAAAGATCCAGTATTATTTAAAATTATCAACGTGTACGAAAAAAAAATTCGAAATTCTTGACCGAAATTGCGCAATGATAGAATCGCGGATGTAGGACGCGTGCGACGTTACTGGAAACTTGAATCATCGACCGCGTGTGAATCACAAAATTACGTCTTTCGCGAGATCATACGGAATTATCTTCGTCTCGCTTGAGGGGAACAAACATTGCTCTTTCTGGGAGGGGAAAATGAGTCTCCGCGATGATCGGCAAAACTAATCGTCAATCAGACGAACTCGTCAACTGAAAATGCCGATGATCAATCGGTAAATTGAATTTATTACGTATCTGACAAAGTCTCGAACGCGAACGTATTTGCATAGACTCACATTAATTCGAAAATAGCCTGCGAGTCGTACGTTAAAAGAAGTTAACAATGCACAGCGCGATGATTTCAATTATTATGTCAAGGAAGACTTGCAAATTTCTCGATCACATGACCGGGCGATCGTGATACTGCATTTATATATTATATTATATTATTTATTATATTAGTATTATACAGGGTTGGGTAAATCAATATATTTTTTTAACTAAATCAAGTGTTAAAGTTAATGGCTTATAAAATCAATTTAGTTATGCAAGCATCACATGAAATGTCAAAAAACTACCTAGTTAAGAGTTACGTTAAGATTAAATTAACTTAAATTAAAAGTTAATTTCGAAAAGCATTATTTATATTAAATTAGAAATTCGTAGTTTTTTAAGTTAGATCACTCGAAACTCAAAATTATAATATGGATGATCAAGCAAATTTAATATTTCATTTGTAAATAGTTTATATGAATAACGAAGAAATATTATGTTTTATGTAGCAGTATATTTTCATAAGTTTTTTTTACATACATAAATTTTTAACTTAGGAAAAAAGTCAATAAATTAAAGTTTATGTGTTTCAAAAATAACTAGTTAAAGTTAAAAATTAAATCATTTAAATTAACTTAGTTAAGTTAAAAGTTATTGTTTTTATCTTTATTATTTAACTTTTAACTTTTTAACTAGTTACTATTTAATCCTGATATATATAATAATAAAATAATAATATATAATATTTAATACATGTTTAGTACAATTATAGATATAATCATTAAGTGTATTTGTTATTAAATGCTCATTATTTTACATGTTATATTACATACATGGTTAAAATTTAAGGTGCTGGGGAGTCGGGCAAGTCCACGATAGTGAAGCAAATGAAAATTATTCACGAGACTGGCTACAGTAAAGAGGAATGCGAGCAATACACCCCAGTGGTATACAGCAACACAATACAAAGTCTAATGACGATAATCAGGGCCATGGGGGATCTTAGAATCGACTTTGCTGAACCTAGTAAAGCGGTAAGTTTTTCATATCTTTCTGGACCGTTACGAAATATTCATTGCTTTCAAGAAAAAAATTTAATGCGACTTTTCGAACCATCTGTTTTTCTTTTTATCATGAAGTAATTATCATTATCTTCAATCATACTTTTTTTTTAGAAAATAGTTTTTTTAATTTTATTTGTTTCTTTTTAAAATAACTTTACAGAATTTATGACGGACGACAAACTTTTTGTATCAATTTAATGATATCGTGTATTATTAAGTGCACTTGGCTAACTTTCCCGTGCCCCACTGGACGCATTAGATTAATCGGCCTTGTTTTGCGTTGTAGGATATGGCGCGGCAATTTTTCACCCTAGCATCGGCGGCGGAGGAGGGCGAGCTGACTGGGGAACTAGTGCTATTAATGAAGCGATTATGGCAGGACCCGGGGCTGCAGCTCTGTTTCGCGCGTAGCAGGGAATACCAGCTCAACGATTCGGCAGCGTACTACCTTAACGCACTTGACCGCATAACGCAACATAATTACATCCCGACGCAGCAGGATGTTCTGCGAACGCGCGTCAAAACCACCGGAATCGTGGAGACACATTTCTCTTTCAAGGGCCTACACTTCAAGTATGCTACATACCTTATATACCAATGATATTTAATTCATCTCAATCAAATTATGATGCCAGAAATTGAAGAAATTATTCCTAAATATGCGTTATAAGAAATTTATAAAATATTCATTTAATGCAGGGACATAGGAACATTAATTTAAAAAGTAACGCATTATCGTTATTGTTACTTTTTTTTTTTTCCCCCAAAGAAGCAACTTGTTATTGATTTTAAAAAGTAACGTGTTATTATTACCATTACTTGAAAAGTATTGGTTTGTTGCTTTTTTGTAATGCTATAACAGTCATTAGATTAAAAATTATACGTTATTTGATAATCAATGATAATTGTAATAATAAATATTAAAGTTTAAAATTCTGTAAGCTATTCTGTATATACAGCAAGTTTTTCTTTATACTTATTTAACAATTTTTCCAATTCTTTATTTTTTAGTATACTCATTTTTACAAAAATTTAAATTGAACATTTTTTGAAGACACTATTATAATGTCACGTTATAAAAAATGTAATTCCAATACATACTACCAGTGCTGAAAATTTATAGTATGTATGTAATACATTATTCAATATCGACAGTCTCTATCAAAATGTAGCCCAAGATATAAAAGTACTGTAACGGAAGATTTCTCTACTTATGCGAGTAGCGCGCAATCTATTGAATAGGTATTAGAATAGAAAACTAAAGTAACAATTGAATTCATTATTGTTACTATATAAATGTAAAGATTTTACAGTTATCGTTATAAAAAAAGTAACAAAAACGGTAACGACATTAGTAACACGTTACTTCTCAACCCTAGTTTAATGCAAAATCATCGTCTATGTAAATAAAAAATATATAAAGTATCCCTCTACTTACAACTTCGACTTACGAATTTTCGGGACTTATGATCGGCATATACTATTTACTAAAAATAAACCAGTAGATATAAAATATAAAAAAAAGTACTTTATTATGACTAAAAAATCCAAGATAAGATATATTGTTTCTTTTCGCAGAATGTTCGACGTTGGCGGCCAGCGGTCCGAGAGAAAGAAGTGGATACATTGTTTCGAGGGTGTTACTGCAATCATTTTTTGCGTCGCTCTGAGTGGCTATGACCTGGTGTTGGCGGAAGATGAGGAGATGAATCGGATGATAGAATCGATGAAACTGTTCGACTCGATTTGTAATAGCAAGTGGTTTGTCGAAACATCGATCATATTGTTCCTGAATAAAAAAGACCTGTTCGAAGAGAAGATCACCAGGAGCCCGCTCACCATCTGCTTTCCGGAGTACAAAGGGTCCAATACTTACGAGGAGTGTGCTTCTTACATCCAGATGAAGTTCGAAAATTTGAACAAAAGAAAAGATCAGAAGCAGATCTATACGCACTTCACGTGCGCTACAGACACGTCTAATATACAGTTTGTGTTCGATGCCGTGACCGACGTAATAATCAAGAACAACTTGAGTAATTGCGGATTATTGAGTTAAACATTCCAATACTCGATCAGGAAACGAAAGAATGTATCTTAACTCACGTTGACAATTCGTTGATCTTCACGTATATACGTAAGAAATGACGAAGAGACTGATCGAAAGTTCTAAGAGAGGCGTATCCGTAAACACGACTACATTATGCGAGGATTTTATTTACAGATACACATTAGGCTCTTGAAATATTTTATCACGGTATCATGTAATTTTTTACTCGATCCTACAGTTTGCAATGAAATATCTTTTGTAAAAAATTCTGCGTAAAAGTATCTGGAGATTTTTAGTACGAATGTTATTCCTTAACTTATTGATTTTATGTGTTCGGCGATTAGTTTAACGAAATTGATTGTCGAATTTGATTTTCAAATCATGAACAAAATATTCAAAGATATTCGGGAGTCGAATATCAGGCTGAAGCATTTTACGTTATCATCAAGGTTCTTTTACGCACTGTTTTATAAATGTGCAGTAATTATTTTTGGAAAATTAATTTACAGATATTTATATTGTGATCTAATTAAACAATCATATTCAATGAATATAAAAAGAAATTCTCAACAAGAATTGACACCAAATTTTCTGTACAAATTAGTTAACTCTATTATATCTAATGTTGATTAGATATAATAGAGTTTAGCATTTAACATTACTCAAACGCTAAAACAAGAACTTTATTTCACATTCAACTACTAAACCTAGATGATGAAATTGCTATCTAAGATATTACTTATGTTAATCTATAGCGAATGACCGCTTGATACATAACTGACTGAAATTTTATTACACAATTGATCATGGCCACACCTATTCAAATGAGAGGACAGTGGTTACAGTTATTTGGACCCAGTAAATCACATCTAAGTAGCTCATTAATAATGCATTGAAAGAGACTCGCAAAGCACTTTGTATGTGCGTTTTAGCATTTGAAAAACGACCTTCTATTAGATATTATAAAGTCAATTAATTCGAACAAGAAAATCCAGTGCTAGTTCTTATTGGCAATTTCTTTTTATATTCATTGAATGTTTCATATAGCTTTTGATCGAATTATTAATTTTAAATAATTATAGCTTTAAAAGGATTTTAATTCCTTAGTGTTTATTTCTTCTTACGTTAATACATTTTTTTTTAAAGAGATGACAATATTTGCTTCTAGCCAGTGCGCAGAAGAAAAAAGGAAAAAATTTGGTGATAATGTTGAATATTTTGTTTACTTATTCCCGATTAAGAAGATCAGAAATGTTTGTTTCCGCTAAATGTATTTAACTGTACTAACCAAGAACTAGATAGTTATAATATTAATTTAGTGATATCTTCTTGTATATAATTTATTACGCTAAAAGTGATTACGAACTAAGTGAAAATACGTCATATCTACTTGCATTATAATGATAAATAGAAATTTAACAGACATCGAACACAGCTCTCTGTGCTTCTTTTTTTACAGTATATATTTATCAATTTGAGAAGAAAATTTTTATACAAGTTTCTCTTTTATATATATTATATATATTAAGTAATAAAATCGCGAGGAATGTCGTTCTCATTCCCCGCTTCGCCAAACGTAACGACAAAGTTAGTATTAATACACAAGACACAAATCGAAATCAAATCTCTTTATACAGCTTAGATCAATAAATGAAATCTTCTTTTTTTTTAAAGCTGATATTTTCTTCGTTCCCGACTTATATTTCTTTATTAGACCATTCAAATGCATATGTACATATTCAATGTTTTACATCTTGTACAGGTGAGGCTCAATCTAATTGATAAAACGCTTCAACTACGTAAGTAAGCGTGAAGAAGTGCGTATTGCCAGTGCAGGACGAAGCCTGTATTGTACATATAAGTGTACATCGGAAACAATTTTCTTTTACAATATCTATATCATCTTTATATACTAATTTACACGTATATATACGTCCACTTTCCCATGATTAGAGCCACCTTCATATAAATGAGTTGATAGTAATGAAAATTAAGGACAGATTGAACAGGAAACAGGAGTATGTACAATTTATAATAAATATTTTCCAGCAAAAACAATGCTTGTTGCGTCATGTATGATACTACTTGTACATTGAAACTCTGGATTTAGAACCCTATTCTGTAACTATTAATAACTGTGTCGGTATCATTATATTGTCATTACGCAGTTTTTTATACAAAATATTTGCGACATGTCAATATAACAATACCGACCAGAGTTACCAAGTTAAGGCATATTTTTCCAAATTATATTAATTATTTTATAATAAATATTTTTTTATTATTTATTATTATCCATGTGTTTTATTATCAACAGGGAATTTTTTAGGAGGATAAAATGTTTAGGAGAGGAAAATATAAAAACCTATAGCATTTTTTAGAAATTGTATTGATTTATAATACATTAACTTTTTTGCTATATTGTATTATAAATATTTAAAACACATGATATATAACATTAATATTGACACCTTTGTTAAGAGTTACAGAATAGAGTTTTTGAAAATAGTTTATAGATTTTTATTTTATTGTTATTTGTATTGATAATATAATAAAAACTACGATGTAACAATATACAATTAGTATAACAAGTATTTTTTAAATGTTGATATTTCTTGAAATGTTGACAACACTGACAAGGAAGCCTCGCAAAATGTTAAATTGTGATTTTAATGAAAATTTGTATACATATAAGTTAAACAGATGGATAGAAAATATCAATCATTATTAAAAAAGTTTTAAGGGATGAAATCATTCCTCATGTGTAAAACGATTTTCAGTTTTTTTTTTTTTTTTCATTATAAGTCTCAAAAACTAAGATATTAAAAACGTTTTATACAAAAATTTTACAATAAAATTATCTTATTAAAAAAATTGATTTTTAAAAATATTAACATAAATGGAGGTAATTTAAAATAATATAGGGTATACATATATCGGGCTGATTAAGAGCAACAGACTTGCAAACATCAGGCTGATAAGAACATACTGCAGCTGGAATATCTTCCTTACATTTTGCAAATTTCAAAGAAGTAAACTATGTATAATAAAGTTAAAATAAAAAAAAAAATAAATACAAAATGTTAAATATAAATCATAATAATCATTTATTTACGTAATTTATATATGTATATACAAAGTTTCATTAAAATCAGAACTTAAAACTTCGCAAAATTTCCTTGTGAGATATTTTATACGTTTGTACTTAGATTTTTACAATGCCGAGCAATGTAGTGCAATATTATATTACAGTTGAAACACATTGTATTGAACTCAGAACCACATCGTCATTTATAATTTGCTGGAAAATACCCATAAACTAACATGATTTTGATTTTTATATCATACATATTTTTGTTACGACGATTTTTGTACGAATGATAATTTCGTCCTTCATTTAATTCGCATTCGTTGTTCACTCCCTACTAACAACTCAAAAAAGTCAAAATCATAGGACATCTGTATTATGCATAATACAAAAACATAGTGGTGTCCTCTGGAAAATGAGAATTATAAAGATTTAGGAAAGAAATATAAGTTGCGTTCCGATACACAATGCCAGTACTAAAAATCTATAGTTCACATATATATACTATAAATTTTCAGTATTCGCTGTAAATTTCGGAACGCAGCCATAGATGGGCGTTGGACCCATTGGGACGGACGTTTTAGGAATTTTGATGGAATGCAAAATATAGGAACTTTAAAATTAGAAAACAGACGAGTAAACGAAACATAATTACACATAAAATGATCTTAAATTAATTGAATTAGCCGCCTTCAGCACCGTGTGCGAGAAAGGGGAAATTCAGGTGGACAATTATAAGAAATATCTTACCTTGCATCTATGAAAATACTGTTATGTTTGAGTCTACCGTTTCCCTTCTGTCGCGCCATGCTACCCACGATTGGTTGTAAAATTAAGTTCGCTCCTCGGAGTCTTAGCGCAATTGTATTATTTTTTTGGTAGTTTTACGCTACTAAGATACCGTGAAGACTTCTAAACCTTAAAAGTGACTTTAACATTGAGAGATTACATCTTAAAGTATTAATATACAATATAAGCAGTGACAACTATAATATTATTACCGCAAGTATTTCACCGTTTAAACTCTGATTATTACATTAACGTGTTCATGATATATCCAATTTTACAATTTCAACGGGCTTTGAATATACATTTTAAATCTGTGTCACACGTCAACAATTATAAATCGATTGGATCTTCGAAACAATAGCCATTTGCGCCATTTTAAACATTCGGAGCGAAAACAATGATTTCTCGCGTTGTCGCGAGAATAGTCCAACAGGATTATATTACCACCAACATGGAAACGCAAAATACGGTATTCGATAAGCTCAAGAATGATTCATACGAACTTAGCCGACTGAAAGAATGGTTTTTTTTAAACAATCCTAGGGTTATTCTATACATGCTTTTTATTCTTAACAATAGATATCGATGTCTGCGCGTCTTCCGCGTGTCGGGCTCGCAGATGGAAATCAATAACTTCCGCGATTCGTGCATGGCAAAGATATCACCGACATCTCGGATATCAACAGCGTCATCGGAGTGCTGAAGCTCTATCTGAGGGAGTTGCGCGAACCCCTCTTTCTCATTATTTACTTTTGATGGAATTGATAACTCGAATCGAAGTATATTAATATTATAATTTGCCATTCAACAGGTTGTTATATACAAAATATATTATAATGCACTTACACTGTTGAATGAGAAATTATAATATTGGTACAATGTTACTGTTAGTTGATGTTTTCTGGATATTTTGTAATTCTCTATCTATTCTAAGCACAATTCATTTTGAATTCATAAAGTATACATCTGTTTATATGTATAGAGGAAGCTTTATATGAATACTCTCAGGAATTCTAAATGCAACTTCAATGCAAACTTTAAAAGCGATTTTCAGGGATGCTAGCGAGTCCTTTTTTCCACTTTTAGTCCCTTTTTTCAAATTTGATCACTTTTCCTTCTTTTTCTACTATTCATAAGCTGAAATCTCGATAATATTTAACAGCATTACAAAGCAGCTGCTGAATCTATTGTCAAAATCTATTTTAAAATTTGAGACAGCTAAACGTTTTTGGTTTCTTCAACCTCGTAAGTTGAAGAAACTAGAAACTAGTTCTAATATCGTAAAAATCAATTGCTGAACACGAGCGAATAGATCATTACTGGGAAAAAATGTTTGGTATAAAAAAACTTGATGGGAAAACCGAAATTTCCATTAGTAACAAAAATTGTGAAAGCTAGTTTGAATCTCGTACATGGTACTGATGTAAAGAGGCGTTTTAGTGATTCTGGTAACCAATTAACAGAAGTAAAAGCTAATTCAATGATTAATGTCAATAAAGACACTCAACGCCAGAATGATTATTTAAGGATGGTTTGAAAAAATATAATAACAAGCTTAATCGAGTTCTCATCACGAAACAACTTATTATAATTATTTTATTTTGTCAAAATATGATTCATCAAATTTTATTGTTTTTTGAGATAAAATATGATACCAAAGAACTGTATTCTAGAATGTGTACTAGACTTTCGTGTCTAGTTCATAAAATACCTATTAGATTGTATTCTTAAGATATTTTAAGCAAAAATTTCTTTTGTACTAAATATGATACCAAAAAATAAGTCATATATAAAGATTTTTCTTCTCGTAGAAATAAATACGTGTTTAAATTGTTTTTAATTTTGTTTGTGTACTGAATTCGATCAAAGTAATACTAATTAAACGATACTACCATGTATTTTATTTATCGTCCCTTTTGTCACTATTTTTGTGAAAAGGGTCACTTTTTCCCCTTGAACATCGCTAGCATCCATTTTTTTCGAAACATGTTTTTTTGAAATTGATATCTATAATTAAAAGAAAATCACTGAAATGATTTTTTTCCAATTTTATGGCTTTATAAAGTAAGCATCCATTTAACTTTTGTGCAAAAATTATGTTGATAACTTTATTTATTGTTTTTTTCAAAAATATTCGAAAAAATTTGATAAAAAAAAAGAAAAATGGATTTATTTTTTAAACAAGTACGATTTACTTATTTATTCAATGAAATTAATAATTCTAGCGCTGACGATAGCCGCAAGTGAATTGATTAAAATAACGTTTGATTATTTTTAACTATAATCTACTGAGAGATTCGTAATAATGGACACCAACAAATCGTGCAAACAATGCAGTGGTGAATTCGACATAGCATTACTCCATTATTATTAATATATTTTTATTTTAAAAAATAATAAATTTGATTTATAAAGTGTAATAAATAA
This sequence comes from Solenopsis invicta, assembly GCF_016802725.1. NCBI lineage: Eukaryota > Metazoa > Arthropoda > Insecta > Hymenoptera > Formicidae > Solenopsis > Solenopsis invicta. The sequence continues at coordinate 14,601,818 of NC_052670.1, read as the reverse complement.
AGAGCCAAACGAAATTTTTTAAAATATTCACTCATTTTCCTAAAAACAAAAAAAAACAACAAAAAACCTAAAAATCGATTAAAAAACAACACGTTATTAACTTCTTTAATAATTTTTCCTTATTTTTACAGTATTCTTATTGTGTTCTATAAATTTCTAAAGAACTACAATTCAGAGAAGAAGAAAACTTGAATATTTTATGAATTCACTGTGCTATCTGGATGTGTTAGCCAACATAGATAAATTAAATATTTTTTGTATAGAATCGTATTTTATATGAAGAGTTTTGAAGTGTAATTAAAAAAGATGGTGAGTCACACGGATAATTATAATTACATATTTATAAAGTACATAATTAGCCGAAATACAAAATTTAATTTTAGAAAAATCGCCGATTATGACTAACAGAACTTCTAGAACAAAGCTCATTTTTATAATTAAATTCTATATTTTGATTAATTATATACTTTATAAATATTTAATTATAATTATCTGGATAACTGACAAATTCTTTACATTTCTTCTCCATACAAAATACAAACGGTTCTATAAGTTTGTTACAAAAAACATATTTTGTCAGCTAAGTTCGTACAAATTCAAGAACGACCTACAGTACAAATCTACAATTAATTACGTTCGCGATCGGAGATCGAAAATAATTTGTAATTACTTCCGATTCGTGATGACCACCAATCACTTTCAGAGTAATCACAGAAAAGAATTCAGGATTCCTAACTACAGTACGTAAACCTGGAACTCTGTTTGGAAGTGACGACTCGCCGACTACTGTCGTCTTGTCGTTTAAATCTCATAAATAATCACACGTACTAGATTATAATGCTAAACATACCGGAAGTCTGGCCTAGGATACACGTCCCATTTATGCGTCTTATTTATTTTGCGTCCCTGTTTTACTGAGGATTTCTAGCCGGAATTGGCGGCCCACCAGTGGTTCTCGCTGGAACGGGTGGCGGAGCGTTCGACGGGGGCAGACTCGGCGGTGGATGCTGCGGAGGCGGCGGGGCTTGTCTATGCGGCAATGGAGGAGGTACTGAGCTGGGTGGTGGTCTATTTACTGGTTCCTGAGGACCGTCCATACGTGGTAACGGTGGCGGTGGTCGATTTGGTACGGGATAGCTGGGCGAGCCATCAGGTATCTCCTCGTAGATGGCCGAGTCTGGCGATAGTCTTTCGTCTTGTCGATCATCCTCCACTGGATCCGCAACCGAAGGCGTTACCGGATGCGAAAACTGGTTGGGAATAACGCTGAAGACACCCGCTCGCGGTAACTGCTTCCGCTCATGAGCGGGACTCTTCGGTGGCTGAGAAGGTCGGCCCGGTGGCGCCGGTCTTGGAGGTGGCATTATGCCGTTCGGACTGCTCCTACTGGGGGACAGCCGCTCGGCGATTTCTAACTGTTCCAATCGTTGCATAGGGCTTCTCAATGGCGAATTCGCCGTAAACTGAGCGACCGTGGTGTTACTGCAGATCTCGATCTCCTTCTCAATCTGCTCCACCCAATCGGGCGATTTTAGGGACAATTTTAATGTCTGACCGCATACCTGCGTCATGCCTTTCTTTGCCGCGGCTAGAGCGCACTGGCCATCCCTAAATGTCACCCAGATCGTCTCGCCAACGTAACGTACTAGAATCGCCTCGCCAATGTGAGATAGGTCTTGTATCAGCGCGAACATGAGATTATTATCGAACACGCTGTCCATATCTTCGACATCCTCCACCGGTTTGACTATTATCGTGCCATCGGGTGGACCCAAATCTTGTATCACTTCCTTGAACACGCGCTCGCGCTTCTCGGGATCGACACAGTGCACATCTATATCGATCGTTGCGATTACTGGCCGATGATCGCTTTGCTTCAATTCCGCCCTGCCGTAATAAACCAGCTTTCCTGGATTCCAATCCGTAGGTGAATCTGAAATATACATTTTAAATTGATATACACATATACAAATTATAATTATATTTACATTATGCATATATTTTATATAAATGTCCATATGATAAAAAAAACTAACCAATATCAGGTATTTGCTTTCTGCGCTTCCACAGAATTCTATCTGTCCATGCGGGTGTTCGACACTTTTCGCTGGTGTCGTAATCATCCGAGAACAGATCATATTTATACGTAGGAGCGAAAGTAATGGGTCCCTCCTGGAAGTTCTTAAAAACGTTGCCTTGTTGTTGTTGAACCTTAAAATTAAAGGATTTAAGTATAAAATATATCTTATTAGCAACACAATTGGGAACGTTAGAGATGTGTGAATCAAGTATTTCTGAATCAATCTGTTTGATACAAATCAAATTCAAATAAAATTTTCTCAGATTTATATTACATAATTTAAAATTTTCATTGTTTTTAAGCGCATTAATATCGTTATTAAGAATGGATTCTTATATTCATTATTAATACGTAGAAAATCTATAGTTCACATTACATATACTCTAGATTTTCAGTACTAGCAATGATTATCTGAACGCAGCGTAAAATATGTAGCACAAAATATTTAAAATATAAAATACAAAAATAAATAAAATATAATTACATTTAATGCATGTAATCTTTGAGTTGTCAATTGTATTGTAATACGCGAATCTATTAAATTGGTATAAATACAAATCGATGTTATTGTTACACAAAAAAGTAATGATTATTATAAAAAAAAAGAAATAATAACAGTAATAAAATTACAAGTAGCACGTTACTTCCCAATTCTGGTTAGCAATTAAATGTTTCAATATTGTAATGATAAACCAATTTGTTCAAATTTCCTATATAGTTCATCAGTAAACCAAAAAAAGAAATTAATTTGTAATTAATGAAATGACACAGTACCTTTAATTGATCATATTGCAGTATTTGGTCAAATTCGTTTTGCTTGATCAATTCTTTCATTTCGTCTTTGTCCATTTCGACTCTATAGTTGAAATCACCGCACCAAAATACATAATCGTGAGTATTCAAGGTTCTACCCATGGGAAACGTTATCTTCCTTGTGATCTCGGCATAGTCGGCGTTACGTTCGTTCACCTGGGACTGACCGGCGGCGAAGTGCGCACACACGAAGCAAAAGGACGTGGAGTACAGTACGCATCTGATCGCTGCGGCGCCTTTGTTCCCGGTGGCGCCTCCCTGTGGCGCCTCCCAATCCCGTTTTCACACAATCTACTGCCACGTCTCGCAGATACGGCGCATGCACGGGTCGTATGAACAGGTACAAACAGACACCGACCAGCTGCTGATATGTCACGAGAACATATTCTGTGTCTTTGCACAGTATCTTCTGCAGCTCCTCGGCCCAAGCCTTGGCATTGTCCGAGCTGGCGGCCATAATGTTACTGGCGTTCAAGTCAACGATCTCCTCGAATCCTATCGCGAATATATCTACAGGAACATTGTCACGCTGCTGTAGAGATACCAAGGCTGAAAAAAGATGTTACAAAGATTGGATTATAAAAAAATATCTTTCACAATATTTACAGAGTCATTATAAAATTTTCTTCTCTTTTGTAACATATTTCATAACAATTCAGTGTTTTCAAATGGAGGATACTTACACGAAGATTTGCCTGGTCCGTCAAATAACCAGTCGGCCAGGGACACATCTTTATAAACTACGCTTCGAAAATGCTTGCCTCCATTAACATTGTAAGTACCGATGCTCACCCTGAGATTCATTGTATCTGTATACTCGTTATAGCGCTTGCACACCTCCCGTAAGAGATTTGGAGCGGCGTGTAACATGTTGCATGGTAACAATAAACGTGCTCTGTCGGCCAGTTCTGTATTTAACGTTGAACCTAACAATAGGATATCGATCGCCTCCTGCTTATTGGAGTCCAGTAAATTATTCTGTATCGTTCTAGCTGCCGATCTGGCGCCGTCCATCAGCTTAGAACTGCCTTGGATAGCACCGGTGCCCGCATATATCTTGCTGACTTCGTTACCATTGTTGATCCACATTTGACGAAATACCTCCTCGAATCTTGAGACCATCTGTTGCTTCTCCATCAGTTTTAACAAACCCATCTGTTTGGCCAGCATCTCGAGCGCGAAGAACGTTTGCACGCAATTTGTTCTATCCAAACAGTCTAGGCAGTTTGTTCTGATGGTACCGGTCTGTTCGAGAATCACGGTATTACCAACCGCGTAAAACAGCGAGAATGACTCAAGGTACTTTTCGACTTTTGCTTTCAATTTTGACAGATTCTTCATGTTTCCACCGCGACATTCCTGGTGATAATCGAACAGGATGTGTGGCACATCCTTGTGTTCCGACATATTGTGATGGGTTTGAAACAATTGGCTCAACATCGCTTCTCCTTCTTTGCTGCCAATCAGACTAGAACCAAGGAGATTGACGATGACCTGTTGACCGTATCGTTTCTTGATCATATCTAAATGCCTGTCAAAGGCGGGCGCAGAGGTCTCAAAGCCGCGTGAAATCTTCACTTTGTGGGAACCGACTTGTACACCAGGTTGCTCCCAGAACAGAGGAACTGAACCCCTCGTCTGAACATAAGATGCCACTTCGTTGTCTATATAGATCACCTGTTCTGTCTCCACGAAATTCGCCACGTGCCCGTCATCATTGGTTCCCCTAACATTGAATCTAGACAAAAGTTATTTTCGTGATTTTCAACAGAAGTAACAATATATTGTATTTTGATCAGGCCATATGTTATGCAAAATAGATTTTTGTTTCATATCGCAACGCATATGCGCGATACGAATTAGTCATATGTTATTTGCGTATCTCTTATCAAGCACTGATAATTCTTGATATTACAAACGAGAATATAACTGCGCATTATTGTGTGCTTTTCCATTAGATAGAGAAAAATTATCTTACCTAGTGCCAGCACGTTCGCAACTTAATCTAGACATAAGCACCGCTCGAGCTTGTCTGTGTCCAACGTAAACGGTTCTAATCTCCATGCTGCCACACATTGCTTTCAATAACCATTGACTCGTGTCCACGCCATATCTTAATAGATGAATATGTAACATCCGATTCCTGATTATAATAATCCATAAGATTAGATAACTTTCTTTTTGTTTGCATCTTCCATAAATAGTGACACATAATTCACATTGATGAAAATTTTACATTCTAAAAAGCCTATTACATGCGAATCAAGGTTTTTAACGTCAAACCGAAGCAAATCGACAAAATTTTTTGCAAATGAATCGTTGATATATATAATTTTTAATTAACAACATAATTATTATTAGATTGAATTTTAATATATATACAAAAAAATATAATACAAAAAAAATTTCTCTATGCTATATGATATAAAGTCACTACAAATCTGATTTTATAAAATTATCAATATATATGAACCGTAATCAACCGTATTCAAACTGTTAGATTCAAAATTTCGAATAGCTCAAATTCGAATCATAAATATTTAAATCTGAATCGAATTTTACTTGATTCGATCTAATTCAATTTGTACTCAAATAGTTCACACAACTTTAAAGTCTATGGTGTAAAAGAATATCTTACAAAACTGTTTCCTACTGACCAGAAAAACCTATTATCCGTAGTCGTCGATTTGCATCTTCTCTGAGCGCTTAAGGTGATGTCAAGCCACTCCTGTCCAGCGGACCAGGAGAAGTAAAACGTTCCGGAGTTCAGGACCTTTCTGACCTCGGACACACGGTCTTCCGTTCCTTGACTTGTATAGAATAGAGGCACAAAACTCGATTGCGTTATTCGGAAAACCTCCGACTCGCCGATCTTTCCAACAGAGAAGGCTCCGGTAACCAGGACGAGGTACAGCAGAGTGTTTTCGCCCGCGTTCAGTTGCAAAACACCCAAACATCCGTATGCGTCCAACAATTTGGTATATTTCGACTTTAGGAACTCGTGTTCTTCGGCAGCTGCAAGTAACACATATCCATAAGAATCCTCTGGTGTCGAATCGATAATACTTCTAGAAATATGTGACAATACTTCACTACGTAGAAGAATAATGGGGCAAGAGTTTGGTTTGAGAAAACTGGGAAAAAATTTGAAGTTGGGCTGAGATTGAATTAGAATTTTTTAATTTTTTTTTTTAAGTTTTCCTAAATTATAGTAAGTAAAAAATTATGACAACATACACATTTGTATAGATTAAAATAATGGATCGTTGCTTTAATTAAGATCAGAACAGAGGACGTAATCCTTTGGAAAATATAACTGGAGTAACTCGGGTATTTACGCTGCGCTTATTTACGAGTAAAAAGCAGAAAAAACAGAAGTGGAAATATCTTGTTTGTGACTACTGTATTATATGCCTTTATATTATGTTATGTGTTGTAATTTTAGTGTTTTTACTCTTAAGATTAACAAAACCATTATGAGTTGAATCAACTTGTCAATGTTATGAGTCGATGTTATGACGCAACGATGTATTATAATTTACGTAAAATGATTACTCTTTTTGTAGAAAGTATAAAAGGTTTATTGATTATGTCATGATACATAAGTGTAGAGAGGTAGAGAGATAGTAAAGAATGGAGTACATGAAAATACAAGTGCTTAGTTCTTGTATTCTTTATCCAATTTGATCGTCCCACTCATAAGTAGCCATAAATCCCATCACTTTTAATCTACAGCAAAAATGCAAGAAATTTTTGAAAGGTTTTTTTCCAAATATAAGATAATAAATATTTCGTATTCTAATTTTTTGTATAGCAGTAGACAATATAAAGTTTTTAATGGTATAATTCATTTTCCTTAAACATAATAAATAATATTGATGAATTATGTTTTCGATCAGTGCAGCGTATATACCAGAGTACTCCTAAAGAGGATTTTTTTAATTATGCTGTATTTATGAATATTTAGTTTATATTAATAATAAAAAAAAATCAAATTTTTATAAAGTTAAAAGAATTTATAAACATATATCTAACATTAATATTCTAAATGTTTTTAGTTCAGAGCAAAAAATTTATAAAAATAGCCTTTAAAATGGTTCTTCAAACAAGAATGCCCTTTTAAGCCAATCACACACGTTCAAGCAAACTTATCAACTATACTTATACAATTCAACTGGAATGTGCATACTACATTTGCTGTAACTGTTTTGTAATCTAGACATTCTGATAGATTTCAAGTATATTTATACAAGTGTGCTTACATGTATGTACAAGTATGTATATGCTTCAAAACGTGAAAACAATAACAAAAACTATTCAAATTTCATTAAATTATTTTATAAGCTTATTCTTAATAATATAAAAATTGAAAAATTGATTTAAAAAAATGTATTTTAAACTAATTATGTGAAACATACACCAAGAAAGTATTTAAAATTAAAAATCCAACAATGGCAATAAAAAAAGATCGAGAACTACTTATTTTGTGAGAGTAGATTTAAAAAAAAGTAAAATATATACAATACACACACATGCGCGCGCGCGCGCGCACGCACGCACATACCAAAACATACACAAAAAATAAATATAAATACATAATAAATAGTTATTTGCTAATTGTAAGTAAAAACTAAGTATTTTTACGTAACAATATTGTTATTATTAATTAAATTGAGCAATTATAGTTATTAAAAGGAGTAATTAAAGAGCAATTCTTCAGTGTGTTTTAATATAATTATTTTTATTCCCAACGCCATCAATATAATTATTTTTTTTGTAACTTTCTTAGTCTGAATTGAGCCTGCATTTTTATATTAACTTCAGTTTTCATGCTTTTTCATATTTGCTCCAATTGCTTACCTGCGCTTATGTGCAGTTTTGTCATCTATATACTTTAATAAACTTACACAAGCATATATACTTGACAAGTTTGCCTGGATGGCTTTAGAAATATCAGTCAAATTTCAGTAGCTAACTCAAATTTTTCTATCATCGCTAAAAGTTGGTTATTAAAAAATAAAATACATTTACTGTGAAATACAACTTGTTAGCTAAAATTAAAAATGTACTTCAATACAATTAACTAAAAAAGTAGCTGCTATTCCTCAATATTTTACTATGCTTTCAAATTGTTCACGAAATACCGTCATATATGCTTAATTCTAACAAGGAAACTTTTTGCTGCTTGTAGCTATCACGTTTTAATAACTAATAAACTAAGCTCCAGCAGCAACAGCATTAGCTATTCCTATTTTAAGAATGTATCCAGCTGCCACAATTTTAATATTATCGACTAACTCTTTCTCTACGCAAGATGTTTGGCTAAGTTTTATATTGCAAACCAAACCCCTTCTTGACATGTAAACTAAAGTAAACAGTCTATTCTACTTGACAGTATATCTATATCCAGTTGACACTAGCCATCAGTTATATCTATGTTAAAATTCTACACTCACCAACATATTATATTACATTTGCATTGTTTAACATAAGTATAATGTAACAGATGCTTGGTGTTGATCAAGTTAATAGATACTTCTATAAATACTATCATTGTATACACCTATTGCTGTGTTCTTTAAAAACTGGAAATCAGAACACTCTTCAATGTATCATACAGAAATGTAAGAGTCCTCGAGATGTAAAACAACAACGCTAGCGCAACGGTTTACAATTGAAAATCACAGGATTGAAACGTCATACAGTGGAACGACAAACATAGAACTCCAGCTGACGTTCCGGCGACAACGCGCGGCTGTCACGACGTCAGTTCGAAGGCCCTCTCGACATCCTGCTTGCGTCTCTCTCCTTGCGATCGAAACTCGCGCGTTTACTCAATTTTAAATGCGTGGGAGGATGCGGGAATATACGGGATAAAGTTAGCGAGTCGACCGCGCGCGGCCGGCGAGCGGACGATGGTAGCTCCTGGTAATCCTGGTTACTTACAAAGGACCGCGATCGCCTGCGACTCGAAGAGCAGCGTCTCCTTACGACCCCGCTGCTCGAGTATGACCGAATGCGGCTTGGGTGAGTCTAGCTTCTCGTAAACGCGAAAGCCTTTGCCCATCGCCATTGTTGCGCGGTTGTAATTTTCCTGTTGCTGCGGCGATACGACAACGGCAACAATAAAGACGTTCTTTGGAGCCGCGACAGTTTCACGTTGCGACAACCAGGTACCGAAACGACGTCCTCACCGTGATCACCGTGACTGAAAGTGAAAACCAACCAGCACCAACCAACCACCGCTGCCCACCGCTGTGCACCGCTGTCAACTGTCGTTGTCATCGACGATACACTAACGAAGATCCGCTAGAGGAGAGAAGTTCGAGTTAGCACATGATGCAGTTTGCGGAACGCAGCTTATGTGGACTAGAGTCCTATATAAAGAGAGAAGCGACATCGAACCCCCACCACAACCTTCAGTATCCAATTGAGTCCTCCACCGCCATTTTGGGACCGCTTTAACGTCATTAACGTCATCAAATACCATTCGTATCATTCTACAAACAGCTGTGGTCACAATATGGCTGCTCGCTTAGCCAATCAAGTATCAATCAGATTACCAATCAGAGCTTCGGACATCAATGTTGCTTCTCTCTTTATATAGGACTCTAATGTGGACAAGTTACCAAGTATCGGCATCATTGCGCTGCACTCAGTGGGTTCAGGAGCACACTGCTGGCGTATGATGGCCTTTTATAATGGCTGCGTTCCGAAATTCACCACCAGTACTGCAAAACTATAGTATACGTGACGTAAATTATAGATTTTCAGTACTGAACTTCGGAACACACAGCCAATAGTGCGCTCAAGTGCTGTGTGCATCACTTGTTAGACACAAACTGATACAAACCATCAAATCATCGTGTATGCTGGCGTGTGCATACATCAGTTGACTGCATTGGTTGTTGATTTCTCATGGATTTTATGAATTTTATATATTTTTCTTCATTTTTTCTTCGAAAGTAATTAAGTTAAAAGAACGCATCACGAAATGTTTGCCCTAACGAAAAGCGGATGCCGAAGATTTATGGTAAATCACTTTTTTTTTTTCGCTGTTTAATTATTAAGATGATACGTTTTTCTTTTATTTCTTTTCTCTGTTATATACATTACAGATAAGCCGTGGAGGAGTGGCACTAGTACAACAATTAGCTAGGTAGAAGTGTCTTGTTTTTATGTATTTATAGCAGTAAAGGCAGTGGTAGCATTTTTGTTTTTAAACTCAAAAATTTACATTCTTATCGTAATTGTGTGAAATTAACTACTGTATAATTAGTATCGTAATTTGAATAGTAACTGAACGATTTTTGAGAAATAAAGACATTGAAGTGTAAATGTGCAACTGTAATTAAAGAAACATATACAAATTATTGTGTCTTTGTTTCACAGAAGTACTGTGGCTTTGTATGACACCACCGAATATCAATATATGCAGATTAGCAAAGTGCCAACATTGCATTTTCAAGCGTCCTTGCCCCGTTTACCTATACCAAAACTCGAAGACACATGCAGAAGATATTTGAATGCTCAGAAGCCACTGTTGAACAATGAGGAGTTGCAGAAGACATCATCCTATGTCTCAAAATTCCTCGCTGGCGAAGGACAGAGCTTACAAAAGCTGTTACTCCAAAGCAATGCTGAGAATCCACATACCAGTTATATCACTGAACCATGGTTTGACATGTATCTCCAGGATCGAAAACCTTTACCGATCAACTACAATCCTTTTTTAGTTTTTGTGCCAGGAACTGATCCAAAGTATGATACCCAATTGGTAAAAGCAACAAATTTAGTAGTATCTTCGCTGAGGTTCTTGAAGTCGCTCAAAAATAATATTTTAGAGCCAGAAGTATTTCATATGAAACCTGAGAAGTCAGATACTCAATTGTTTCGCAACGTCACAAGACTGATTCCATCTCGCTTTAGCTGGTATGGTGCTTATCTATTTAAGGTATGAATAAATTGGATGCTTTAGATTATGATTACAGTAGATGCGTATTCTAATGATATGTAGCCTTGCTTCAAAGTTCACAATTTTCAAAATTTAAGAGGATATTCTAATTTAAAGAGTATTTTATTTAAAGGCTATTTTTATGAGTTTTTTTCAACTAAAAACATTTCTGAATTGAAAATGTTTGGGATATTGACATTTTAAATACATGTTTGTTTTGTAACTTTATAAAAATTTCCTTTTTAATCATTATTAATAAAAAGTAGAGATATTACTTATAAAGCGTGATATAAGAAATCCTATTTATACCGTCTCAGAAGTTGCATCTTTCATGCTGATCTGAAGCCAACAAGGTTTATTTTAATCGACATAAATGTGATTATCATTGAAATACTAAAATAAATCATTTATCGCAATGTTCAAAATGGCAATCAGCTAAAAATACAGCATGAGAATTTTGCAAAATTTGTTGAACTTTTGGAAGCTGTAAAAAAAACTTTAAGATATTAAAAAATCTTAGTTTCAACCACAAGTATTATGCGTAACATTTTGTTTCAAGACAAAAGTAAATTAATTCAGTAGTTTCTGAGAAAAGCTTGGGACAAAATTGAAAAACATAGATTTGAAAAAATGCATTTAAAAATTTACAAAAAGTTTACATACATTAAAAGGAAGACGAATTGCCTTATTTTGCTATAGTAGGCCGATAAAATACGTTTTCCTTTTTTTCTTTTGATAATATTGTTTAGAGATAAAGAAAAAGATTGGTTTAATTACAAATGAGTTGATAAAAAGCTTGCGCATTATTTTACGTGCGTCGTTACGTGCACGTAACGCTGCGTGAAATTGCACATATCAAATGCCAAAATTCGGGTATTTGCAACCAAAAATTTTCGTTAATTAAGAAAAAAAAAACTTAAAAGGCTACAGATTTTTAATTTGGGCTTTTACAGTCTTATTTTCAATAGTGTAAAGTAGGTCGGTCTAAAACCTGACTCGCGAGCCAAAGCTTCGAAGGCAAAGCTGATAGTGTCTGTCCTTTTTTGTCTATTCTCTATCTTGCTCTATTGAGGCGATGAAGAGGTGGAAACGCTTTGGCTCGCGAATTAGACTTTGAACAGGCCTAGTATAAAGTATAAAGATTGACAAACTGATTGAAAAAAATCGGTTTTTTGACTTTTCAAACTAGAATATGCCTTTAATGTTGCAACTACACAAAGATGGATAATATTGATAATTCATATTTTTTACACAACAAAAATAAAAGTACAATTAAGGGCTGATGAGAGTACAGCGTGAGTAATAGTGCGCAAAACAGCTTAATTTATTATTAACAAAATTTATAAATTAAATTAATTGAACGAACGTTTTGACTCACTTTGGAGTCATCCTCAGCGTATCAAATAAAATTCGAAGTAATTATCTGGCCATCGTCGGTTCGAAACGCGAATAAGTCACTAACGGGTTGCCAAGACCGAAATAGCATCTTCACCCATCGTATGTATTATAGTGTCAAAGGAGATGACATGATCTTTTTATAAATGTATGTGATATTCGACATGAAATAATCTTATAAAATTAAATAAATTTGCAAGTTGACTCACCCCAAGAGATCGATGAAAACCAGCGAAGTCTTGGATATCAAAATTCTTCAAATTTTTTGGAAAATCCATTATTAAAAATTTTAAAATTTTATATATACATATATACATATATATATATATATATATATATATATATACATATATATATATAGACATAAATGATTGTTTTCAGGTTTATAAATAAATACATACATATATATATATAAATATATATATATATATATAAACTTTATTAATTATAATATCTTTAGTAATTATATTTAATCTTTTCCAGGATCCGGTATTCTTTTAATTTTTATTCGAAATAATGATTTTATTAATAATAATACATTAAAAATTCGTTTTTTGTTTTTTGTGATAAACCTGAAAACAATGATTTATGTCTATTTCTACCGATGCGAACTTTAATCTCACAGTTTAACTTGCTCTTTATCTTTCTTTAGCTCTAAAAAATGGAAAAGATAAAAAGTAAGTTAAACTTACTTTTTATCTTTTAAACTTACGTTTTATCTTTTAAAGATTAAAGTTAATCTGCGTTGGTAGAAATAGACATTAGAGCCCAACGTTACACTCTTTACATTCAAATCTAAATTTTTTGTTCGCAATCTTTTCGCTCCTTAATATAAATAATACATTTTTTTTGTTCTGCTGGATGATTCTTTTTTTATCTTTTTATCTTTTCAATATAAAGGGAAAATGTCTAGCTGTCAGATGTAAAGCATTAGCTAATTGAAGATTACCAGTAACAGATTTACACTTTGAATCATGTTTTTCAATGATATTTTCCATTAGTTGTAATCAGAAAAATGCAACAATGGGTTTAGAAGATTTCTTTTTTGAATAGAATATAAGCATTAAAATCAGAAAAATTTTTCGAATTCTATTAAATGACTATTATATATAAGCAAACGCGACATTAAAAAATCGAAAATTGCAAATATGATAGAAATAGGTGATGACATATTTCAAAATATATAGCCTAAAATCCTGATTAAAACGATATTTTATTCATTAAAAAATATTAATCCATTTTCGAATGGAGTTATCTTCAGTCTTAAAAATTTTACTTATGAGTGAAACAAATACGTGAATAAAATATTTGCTTCAAGAGAAAAAAAAAATGAAGAATACCATACAGTTTCGATTATAAGTTTTGTTTTCTTATATCCCAGACTTTTATTTGGAAACATTTATTTTTAAACATTAAACTGATTAGTTTTCCAATATTTGCTCGAATTCGGACGGAGAAACCAGTACGTTTAAACGATCAACTTGTTTTGACGAGTCACAGACACATATACTTATAGAAATGCTTATTTGTTCTGATGTATTCGTTAGAAGAAAAGTTCATCAGAACACCCATTCACTGTAATCATAGCTTTATGCGATATTCTGAGATAAATGGAAATTTGTAACAAAATTTAACAATAAATTTTTTGTTGTAGGCTTTTCCATTAGATATGTCCCAATACAAGAATCTATTTAATACAACAAGAATACCGGAGTTAGGAAAAGATAGAATCTTTCACGATCCCTCGGCCAAGCACTTGGTTGTAATGAGGAGAGGTCATTTTTATACATTCGACGTTTTGGATGCGAACGACTCCATTCGTAGTCCTAAAGAAATAGCTGCATGCCTGAAAACTATTTTGGAAGACGACAGGCCACTGAATAGGTATCCCGTGGGCGTTCTTACATCATCGGAAAGGGATCAATGGGCACGGGCGCGTTCACATTTAGTCGAAACGGGGAATCGGGAAATTCTTCAGAAAATCGACTCTGCTGTATTTGTAATGATCTTGGACGATGAAATAATCGGTACCGAATATAACAAGTTAATTAAAACGTATTTGCACGCAGACGGTACTAACCGATGGTTTGACAAGTCGTTTTCCCTCATTGTTTCCAAGGATGGTTACGGCGGAATCAACTTTGAGCACTCATGGGGAGATGGTGTTGCGGTACTCAGATTCTTCCAAGTGAGTATTACAGTTTTAGACACATTAGACCTAATGCAATTACTAGAAATGTTTGAAAATTATGAAATCTAAAAATCTTCCTGTAGGATGTGAAAGGTGATATATCGAAAAAACCTAGATTTCATCCTAACGAAGTCGATGAGCTCTCTAAAGAAAGCGTAAACGTAGAGAGATTAAATTTCTCTATTGACGCGAAAAGCGAAAGTATCATTGATCAGCAAAAAGCTGATTATCAGGCGTGGGTGAATCGACTGTGCGTTGATTTCATAATTAACGAAGAGTTTGGTAAGGATCAGTGTAAAAAGCTCGGGGTAAGTCCGGACGCCGTGATGCAGCTAGCATTCCAGTTGGCGTTATATACCCTAGAAGGCAAATTGGTACCAACTTATGAATCTTGCAGCACAGCTGCATATAAACATGGCAGAACAGAAACCATCAGACCTTGTACACTGGAGACTAAAGCAATTTGCGTCGCTATGACTCAAAAGCGAATCGAGCTTTTTAAATCAGAGCTAAAAAAAATGATACTCGATTGTAGCAAAGCTCATAACGTGCTTACGAAAGAGGCCGTAATGGGTAATTTTTTAATTATTAAGCAACTTTTAAATAAATAATTTTTAGAGAAAAAATATATAGATTTAACGATATTTCACAGGCCAAGGATTCGACAGGCATCTATTCGTTTTGAGAAAAATTTCAGAGAAATTGGGTTCAACTAAGCCGATCATTTTTCAAGATCCAGCTTACGATGCCTTAAATTATATAATATTGTCTACATCTACTTTATCAAGTCCAGATGTAATGGTTGGTGGATTTGGACCAGTAGTACCTGATGGCTATGGAGTTGGGTAAGACATTGTCATTGAAAATGATATAACTAGCATCTTGTTATATCTTCATAACATATATATATATATTTTTTTTTTTTTTCCAGATATATGATTCAAGACAATCGTTTGGGTTCAGTCGTAACCAGTTATGAGGGCAGTCGTAACGCTAACCAATACATACAAGCACTAGCACATGCGTTCAAGAGCATCCATGATGTATTACACACATAATACAAGAATTATGCTTATGTAATTTGCTAGATATAATTGGTTACATCTTTACTTGAATATATTCTTATCGAGATCACTGATAGCTACGTAATATTGTACATTTACAAGAATGTTTATAATCATGTTATTCTTGTCAGAGGTGTAAGTCTCCTTTTTATAAATTTTTAAACGGAGAATATCAATAATCACGACTACAACCTCTGATCAGAAATTTTTACATAAATTGTTAAATATTTTTAATATACTTTTTATTAAAGGATTTACAATGTGCTAATTTTTTTAATATACTATTTTCCCGTTAATTAGTGATTAAATATATAATTAAAATATACAGGATAAATTATTATATTTTGTATTATACACTTTACTTAATAATATATACAGTTAACTTATGCAAAAGCGAGCGCTATAACGAACTCAAAATATTAAGCCAAAATTGCTAGTATTCATAAAAACTATAGCCTATTACTTTTTACATTTATAAGGTCTATCCAATTTGCATAACTGTATAACCATATTCATAGAGAAATTCATTAGTCCATTATTACATATATAAGGAAATGGACCAATTTCTTTATGCATATGGTTATTCAGTTATGCAAGTTTGTCTGGATAGGCTCTTAATCTTGTTAGCCGCTTTTATGTTTCAAAAGAAATATAAAATATGTCCAAATAATGTAACAAACAATTATAGACCCAGAATGTGGATGTTAGATGATGTCATTTGGAATCATATATATCAATATACGCAAACAAACAATAATATACCAATTTCATACATTGGTATTTAGAAAATTCTGATTTCACAATTATTTCGTAGTTTTATACAGTCATTCCTTTTTTATTGATGATTAATATGGAATGGAATATTGTGATCCCTATAATACTCAATGGCTTATTCTCTTGTGATTTATGATAACTTGTCACCCATCTTCACTTTGGATGTCTGAAAAGAAAATTTGAAAAAAAAAAGATTAATACATTTTTATACTATTCATAGCATTCATAACTTTGACAGTACCTGCGATTTTCTCACATTTAATGAAAAATATTTCAGTGAAAAAAATAGTAAAGAAGTTCAGAAATGCATTTTAAAGAGGAAAAGTAAACTTTTAGATCTGTTTTTGAGTTTTGGCTCTACAATATTTGTTTCTAAATTTCGTAAAATTAAAAATTAGTAAGTTTTCAATATTTAACAATTTTTCAATATTTTCAGTACTTTATTTTACTTTGAAGCACTAAATGCTCAATAAAATATCATCAAATAAAAATGAACAAAAAATGATTTTAAAGTAGGCTTTCTAAAATTCAAAATGCTTTTCTAAAAAAAATCAGCAATAATTTCTAGTAATGATATTTAACTTCTTGTGTCAAAACTCATTTCTTATCAAATGTTTTGAAACTAACGGAGTTTACAAAAAATAGAAAAAATGTTATGATGCACTTCAATTGCATGAACTTTTTTAAACTTTTTGAAGATCTTATGTATACAAAAAAGTCACAAGCACTTACGAATAATAGTAAAGAATCTAGTTACATTATCTTTAACATTTTCTCATTAGGTTTGTTCTAGTTGCTTGAAATCTCCAAAAATTTTTGCACTCGAGATGAGATAAATATATATTCGATTGTAAGAGAGAGACGACAAAGAAATTAAATCAAAAAGGGCAGCAACACAAACAGGCCTATTGCTAATTTCATAACAACTTAACTTACCATATAAATACCAACAATCAGACCAAAGAGTCCTATGGCAGAACCAAAAATCTCGACTATAAGGATCTTTACGAAAAGTGCAGAATTAGCTGCATCGGCGAGAGCAGCACCGGAGCCAACGATGCCGACTGCTATGCCACAGAAAAGATTAACAAGACCAACGGCGAAACCAGCGCCAAACATCAAGTATCCAAACATCAAGTATCCAGACAAAAAGTTTTGATTTATGATCTCTTCATTTTCTATAGTCTTCTCTACAGTGAACTTATCAAGCATTCCAGATAGAACAATGGCAGTGATCAAACCATAGATAGCCACAGCTTCACAGAATATTACAGAGATTAAATTTTTCGTCTTAATTCTAGGTGCCTTCACGCCACCACCGACAATTGATACTCCAGTTGTATGGATACCTCTGAAAAGATAAACAACTTGGCATAATATAAGTAGATCCTATTTGAAATTATAAATACAACTTACAATGCAGCACCTACAACTGACAGAGATACAGCTAGACCTATACCCAAGGTGCAGAACATATATGGAGAGACATTCGATAAGATCCTGAATTAGAAAATAAACATTTTGTTTAAGATCTCTTCACAAGAATTCAATAAGAAACCATTGATGTACCAATAAATATATGAACATACCATCCCACACTGATCTGTTCTCCCTTGCCAGTTAATAGGTAATATAAAACTGCAACATACAAAATATATAAATATATATAAAATACATTATCTTGAATATTCAAATATAATGTCTGCGGTATCTTCATGATATAGTTTCATATCAAAGGAGGCATCATAAACATTTGTGTTTCAGCAAAATATCAAGAGCACAGTAGATTTTAATAACATATATTTTCTGTTATTTTGTTATAAAACATACTGAAAATAATTGACGCTGCCGAAAGAATACACCCAAATGTGAGACCCGTGACGTATTTCTGTGACACAGGCATCGTGATAGAAGCTTCACCGTTCGCACAACGTGATATAGGCAATGTCCCGCGATCCCTTAATCAAGCACGGTTATAATTCGGGAAGAAACCAAGAAGCCCGGTAGTGCTTTCGCCTTTTGCCTAACGAATCTTCGATCCCCACATGAAAAGATCACGCACACCCGTTGCCGTCATGTGTGGTCATGTGACGACCACTTCGGATTCTAGTAACTGCTAGCAGTGCTGCCAGACAATGATACCAGTTCTGAATTTCTTGGAGTTTTTCTTTGCAGCCCCAGCTGCGTTCCAAAACTTTGCTCTGCGGGTGCGCTCATACGGAAAGCGGAATGGCAAAATTGCGGAACGTTTATGATTGGCAGCGGCTTTATTCCGCCAATTCCGCCGTTTTTTTCCGTTTTCAACAAAAAACCTAATTAATTAATAAATAATTTATTTATTAATTTTACTAATTCATCAAATAATTGTCATTACAATTTCATGCTATTTCCTGATGCTAAAAACCGCAATGGTATGTGTAATCGAGTTTTAGGCGAAATGGGATCACGAATTACTTGTTCTTTGGTAATAACAGGTTCGACTAATTTTAGTAATTCATCAAATAATTGAGGTGGCAATCTAAAATAATCAATATCTTTTTTTTTAGCTTGAGCCTGCATTTCCTTCGCAAGATTTGCACTTGCTCTTTGCAATAATCTCCTTTCTGCTTCGGAAACTCTGGATATGAGGCAGCGGAAAAGATTACAAAACACGATTAAACGCGACACAACTTCGCACAATACATCGCATCCGACTGACAACGAATGTTGACACGAACGCCCGACAATTTACTTCACTTTCGACACTCCACGAAACTCTCGAAACACTCGCTCGCGTCGAAAACTCGTACGGGACGACGAGGATGCAAGTTGAAATGCGACGCGACGCGTCATGGCCTTTCCTCGTCCTTTCTAACCGACGTACCGACCGACTGCTGGCACTGCGTCACTGCGTAGCAGCGGCGTAGCGGCGCGCAGGCGCGTGGGCGTGGCCACGCGCCAGTCACGCCGCTACGCAGTGCCAGCAGTCGGTCGGTTAGGGAGCACAGCGGAAGGTCGCGTTGCGTCGCAGCGCATTTCAATTCGTATCCTCGTCATCCCGTACGAGAATTTGATGCGAGCGAGTGTTTCGACAGTGTCGTGGACCATCGTGGACTGTTGAAAGTGAGGTACCGACATCCGTTGTGTCGAATACATTGTTCGAAGTCATATCGCGTTTTCAATCGTGTTTCGTAGCTTCTCCGTTGCCTCTTTATTCCGAGTTTCCGATACGCGTGAGCACCAGGAGGGTTTCGAAAACGAAGGCTCGCGCGTTTGTGTCAAATATAAATTAAGACGAAATCGTCGTGAGGAGAATCTGGATCCTTCGTGTCGCTCAGACAACATCAACGATCATCGGTCGGGATAGCACGAAGTCGCGTCGTGCGTTCAATCGCGTCTTCTCCATTGCCCCGTATCCCGTATTTCGAGTTTTCGACGGGCGTGAGTACCGGGGATGTCGAAAATAGACCAAGTGTCGCGTGTTTGTGCTAAGTGTGAATCGAGAGGAGGAGGAGGATCTTGGATCTTCGAAAGCGGCGGCTGAGACTACGAGACGGATGAGGGATGAGCGATCAGCGAACGGTGAGTCAATTTATTTATACGAGTATCTACTGTTTATTCGCTCCCATATTTCAATATTTGTGTCTCGTCCTGATTGCGCTTGCATAAATTGCGACTCAATAAATTGCGCATAAGTCGTTAAGATAGGAAAAATTTAAAGTTTGTGTACGCGCGCTCGTGGCGCTCGGCACTCATCCCTTCGCCAGGTGTGCCAACAGATGCGATTGATGTGCTTTCCGAGGTATTAACCAATCATGCGCTCACATGTGAGCGCACCTTGACAAAACAAACCTAGTGAGGGCCACTTGCACCAACGCCGATTAACTTAATCGCTGATTAGTCTATCGGAATTGACCAATCGTATTTGTCATTAAGTAAAAACGACAAATGCGATTGGTCAATTCCGATAGATTAATCAGTGATTAAGTTAATCGGCGTTGGTGCAAGTGGCCCTGAGTGGGCCTATCGGAACGATTTCCTGTGCGCTGAGTGAACTTCCTATAAAAGCGCACAATATTATTAATATTAAATAATATTCCTGAAATGTTATTTAATACTAATAAAAAGTGGTTTTATGTGTCACTCCTGATAATATAATTATATAAATATTGTAAGAATATTATATTAAAAATAAATAATATTTATGTCAATATTATAAACTATCAAAAATATATCCTCTTTGGATAAAACTACTTTCAGTCATTTTAAAAGTTTTGAGTTTTTATTTAGAAAGCGTGCAATTCTCTGATTTTGTCGGCTGCAATTTATGGTTATAATATTTATATATAATTTTTTAAATTAACAGCCATACGAATATTTTCGTAGATGATTAAAAAGTACAAGAATCACTGAGAAATTTTTTTATATTTGCAAAATTAATGAAAATTAACTTAAACGCAAATGACGCCAGTCGTACCCAGAGAAAGGGCCTAAAAACAATAACCTGTGTACTGCAACGTATTAATTTTCTATAAACGGAATCGTTAGGCGTGTTTCGCAAGAGGGGACGAACACATCGCCTAATTTTAGAATCCGTCGCATTCGCGTCTCCGTTTTGTGACGAGGAGGTAGATCCCCGCAAATGTTTCACGTTAAACGTACAATCGATCGATCCCGATAACGATTCCCGATAACGATTCCCGAAGCGGGAATGTCTCTGACGAAAAAGGGGTAAGCCAACTGCTTTTCGATCCCGTTGATGCCGACTGTCGTCCTATCTCCCTACAAAGTTTCGTTCTCCAGTTGCAAAATCGGGACGGGTTCTTCGCCTAATGACAAATTCCGTTGAACGGAATGTTCGCTCCCGCGACCGTACGGGCTGTCGTCGCTCGTGCCCTCTATTTCTGTCTGTGATTAAATTTACAACGTTAAATTTAGAGAAATGATGGAAAGTCGTTCGTGACTGCAATCCTGTGGAAGAATTAAGGTCGCCGTTGCACATTCGTCGACCAATTCACGTAATTTCAGACACGTCAATTTTATGTACCTTTATTTATTATATTATTTAGTATACGGTATCACACATTCAAACGCAGTGAATAAAATTAAAAATATTTAATGTAACGTATGGATAAATTCAGAAATTGCTTCTTTTATGTTCTTTGATAATAAAATCAAATAAATGATAGGAATCCCATACATTTCCCATACATAGCGAAAATATTATATTTTTGCATAAATGATCATATCAAATTGTAGGGAAAATATATTTTTTTGAAGACATTATCGCTTTCATTGCATTTTATTTTTTAAGTTAAATTGTTATAAGTATTATTCTTGCTTTTCTCTCTCTCTCTCTTTCTCTCTCTGTAAAAACGATCGATTTTTTAAGCATTGAATAGTATAAATAATTATCTTCTTCATTTTTTGATGTATTGTTTATTTCAATATAAGCGTTGGCAGTTTAATTCTATAATGCAATAATTTTTTCTTCAATGTATTTTGTTGAATTTTAGTGTATGGGATTATTTAGGATCGCTGATTGCAAATCTGAAATTAAAATTTTAAATGTATAAAAAGTTTTATGAAAATCAGACTTCAATATATTTTTTTTAATAATCATTTTGATTGCCATGATAGATATGCTATTTGAAGTACTTCAATTATAAATGCAGATTTGAAATTTGCGACTTCAAAAACATTAAAATATTTTCCAGAGAGCATAGAACGTTCTGTGAATGTCTCTGAATCTTCTTTTGTAAAATAAAGTGATTGTTTCGATTGATTTTTTGCACCTAACTTATGGTTAATACTTATGGTTAATTTACAAAATAATTATTATTTTTGTAAATAAATAAGTCAGTAATATAACGAACAATTAATATGTTACATAAACCAATGAGATACATAAAAATATAGGAAAACTGTGAAGCAGCAAAGGATAAAGATTTTAAAAGAGAAATTAAGAATTTACATTTTTATTATACTGAAAGTTTTTTCAACGTTCAGACGTTTGTCTCGCTTTATTTGAGTTTCGTATGAAGTAGGCTTGTTATGTTCAAAATAAAATAATGTTTAAATCATATTTTAAACGTTATACTGTTTTAAACAAACACTTATTTTAAACATGATTTAAATGTTAAAAACGAGTTTTTTTTCTTTTTTCAAGGAAAAGATTCAACATAGATTTTAAGAGAATAATGTTCGTGTGCTTATTTTCATTTATTTGCAATGCTTATTATTTTTCGTAAATGTTAGAAAAAAATTAATTTCCTTACTTATTTACAAAATATGTCTTTTAACATTCTTATAATATATTCAAAATATATATAAAGACTTTTCAATTTTCATTATTTCAATATTCGTGATATATTATTTCAATTATTCATGGAATATTATGAAAATGTTCTACAAAGATTATTTTTGTTCAAAAATTAATGTGAATTATTATACATAAAATATTCATAAACTTTACAATTATTACATTTAAAAGTTATATTTCCGATAATTTAAAAAATAAAGTAAACAATACTATTTACTTTTCATATAATTATAATATTATCAGGAGTGAATATATAACCACTTTTTATTGATATTATATTTTATTGATAATATTTCAGGAATACTATTTAATAATTAAATAATATTGTAGCGCCTACAGAGTAGTGACATACCCATATGCCATTTTTTTCTATTCAATTTTTTACGATGTTTCGTCAACTTTAAGATATTTAACAATATTTGTCTGCGACATATTAAATTTTGCCATATTTGAATTTTCAAAATTTTCAAATTTGGATTTCAAATTCGAAATTAGCGCACGCTTCCAAAAATCTCTGGAGTATCAAATTTCATTGAAATTAGGCTAGTAGAAAAATGTATGTCTCAAAGGATTACAACGGTAAAACGGAACATTGTTTCTT
This sequence comes from Solenopsis invicta, assembly GCF_016802725.1. Lineage (NCBI taxonomy): Eukaryota > Metazoa > Arthropoda > Insecta > Hymenoptera > Formicidae > Solenopsis > Solenopsis invicta. Next base: position 14,578,645 of record NC_052670.1, on the reverse strand, counting down.
CACTTCCCATGGTTTAAAACTTTAAACATTAAAACCACGGGGGTGGAGAATCAATGTTTTGCTTTAAAAAAAACGTGATTTTTACCAATTCTGCTATGTAGTATTAAAAACTTGTTTCTTGACTGTTTGCCTGTTATGTTACAGAAACGTTTCACTCGACGAATTACGACATGCTGTACACGAAGCCATTTCGCAGGAAGAATCGTTCACGACTCGATTCGCGAGGCTATCCGCGTCGAGTGACAGGCAAGGAATGATTAGGATGCTTGTAGAAATGCCCTGCGTGGTGGGCTTGAAACCGGGCGATTCGTACGAGGGTAAGAGCAACGCGCGAGCCGCGCAACTGTACGAGAAGTCGCTCGGAGTGACGATGGAGGCAGGGAACGAGCACGCAGAGGAGATTAGAACTTGTAATATTCTTACGCAAGCACTGTTTGCGGCCAGTGCGAACAGTAGAATATTTCTAGATGCGATCTGCGAGCGCGCTAGACGCTTCTACAGTCTGCGCGCTTATGCGAGCTGCCTGCGAGACTGCGAATGCATGCTGGCGCTTCCTGCAAATTTCTATGACGATTCCGCGGAGAACGTCAGGCATTTCGTGCAACGTAGGAAGGAATGCCTTCAACTAGAGCGGGAGTGCTCCCGTAAGTTGGAAACCATGTCCTCCAAGAAACGCGGTGCCCGTGGAAGGACATCCTCCACCTCCTCTGTCGCGTCCTCCTCCTCCTCTTCCCGTTCTTCTTCCAGCAACACGCTGCCCATCGTCGATGGTAAGCCACACAGCCATTTCACGAGCTGTTCGGATAGCGTTAAGCTGCAGTTTGACGAGGCCAGGGGCCGGCATCTCGTAGCTACAAGAGACATCAAACCGGGGGCTGTACTCATTGTCGACCGGCCGTTTTCCTTTAGCACGGACGTACCGGCTCTCGACAGGAATTGTTTGCATTGCCATGCCACACTTAAATTAGAAGACAGCGTTAGAATCCCGTGCCGTGACTGCCAAACAGTTAGTAGAGCGCATGATTTACATTCGTGCATGCCGTGCGCCATGTATATAGGCCAGATCCAGCCACTTTTATCCATACCTTCCCCTATTAATGCCTGTATTAAAGTATTAATTTATTTATTCTTTTCACTGAGAAAAAAATGATTGCAATTATTTAATTATAAGTTATAATCATTTATGTTATGTTGCCATCTATTTATTTATAACTGTTTTAACCATTCAAGTTATAGCTATTATTTATTGTTGTTACGTAAATAATAAACGAATATTTAAAAAGTAGTTTATATTTATTACATTTGTGATTGCATTTAAAAAATATAAAAACGTTTACCACGATATGGATGGTAAAAGTTAAAATAAACGTTATATTTTTTAAATGCAATCACAAAGAATTTTGATTTATTATGTTAATATTTAAATTTATCGTAATTAGTAGAACTATAAATACATATAAGGTTATTATTACTAACAGTCTTATAATTACTATAAAAATGGAAATCCCAATCATAATTATTTTACGATGCAATTATAATTGCAAATATTATTTTTCTCTCAGTGTTGTATAACTCTTCATAATTTGTGTGCTGTAGATCTTTTGATATAAATTTTGTCTCATGTTCTCTAGGTGATCTTTTGTAGCGAGGTGTGTCGCAAGAAAGCTTGGGAGACGTATCACAGATATGAGTGTTCGGTATTCAATTACTTTTTCGAAAATTCTTTGAATAAACGCCAGCAATCGTCTTATCTCTTACTGGCTTATCGCACGACGGTCATACAAGCGCTACAAAACAGCACGGAAACAATATGCGATTTAAATCCTGATTTCCTACAATATCACGCTAACGGTAATGCAAAAGATAAGGATGACATTAACGAAGAATGCGCGAACTTGGGATCAAAGGAGACGTACAGTCCTCTCGATTACCGAACTGTGTTCCAATTGGTGACTCATTGCGTCGAAATGGAACCTAACATGAATCTCAATCGCACTAGCGAGGCGATCTTTCTTGCAAAATGTTTGATCTCGGTTTTGAGCAAACTGGACGTCGTTTGCACGAAGGAAACGTTCATCTCATTGGCCGTGGCTATGCTGCATCATTTGCAGGCGATTAATTGCAACGCGTACGAGATTATTGAGAATGTTCACGATGAGGCGACGCGCGTCTGGGAGCCCAGGAATATCGGTGCCGCGATTTATCCCACAGTCAGCCTTGTGAATCACAGCTGTTATCCGAATGTGGTTCGTCACTCTTATGCAAATGGTAAGTAATCCTCTCTCCAAGATAGAGATCACGTGTAATTTTTCCTTAAAAGACAAACAGATAAGAATTTAATGAGAATTGAATAAAAATGTAAAGAAATTTCAATAAAAAATTAATATTTAATGGAAAAATCAAGAAATTTTATTAAAATTGTAATGCATGTTTTATGAAATTAGAACAAAAAAGTGATACTTTATACTGACGAATTAACATTTCAATAAAATAATAAATTTTTTTTAAATTGCAACAGAAATTCTGAAATAAAAAATTAATGACTTTATTGATACTAATGAATTTTTGATAACATTGTGATGAAATTTCCAAAAATATTTAATAAAATTCAACATGTCATCGAAGTTTTATTACAATTTTTCCACTAGGATTTCTTAGGGTAGAACTGTGAAAATTTTCATGTTTCCATTACAAAGAAAAAGTTACTTGATCGCTACCAGAAACGAGTTAACTTGTTGTAGATGAAGGATCTCCGATCTCCGATAATTTTTTCTTTTAGGAATAGTCGTGGTCAGAGCGTTGCGCTTTATCGGTATCGGTAAAGGATGCGAGATACTCGATTGCTACGGGCCTCATTTTCTCAGCGAGAGCAAATTGAACAGGCGTGAGTTCCTATGGAAGAAATATCGATTCCTGTGCGGATGCGACGCCTGCAAGCAGAATTGGAAACTTCCGCTGTCCGAGACAACGAGATACAAGTGCACAGCGTGCTTAGAACCGATGGATCTCTCAATAGAAAACGCGATAGTGACGAATCAGCGGTGCGTGAAATGCGAGAAACTTGTCGATTTAAAAAAAATCGAGAAACAACTTCGTAAATCGATTCAAAAAAGACTAAACGCCATTGAAAAAATGTATCGGGGGAATTATCGAGACGCGATGCCTTTATTATTCGAGCACGCGGACTTTGTCAACAAACACTTAGCCGAGCCGAATATCGAAGGTATCAAAACAGAACAGTGTATCGTCCAATGTTACAATTCTCTTGGCTCTATTTCCGTGTAATAATCGGTTTATAACAATTGCTTACAGTAGTGAAACACTTATTTCAATATTTATTCTACAGCATTGTGAAAAACGCAATTCACTAAGAATAGACACTTCTAGTTTTCTATTCTAGAAAAAAATTGTATGCAAACTGCTAAACTAGAAAATACATGGAACAATGATCTTTGATTGCATTCTTGTTAACAGTCGCTGTAACGCGAGACACGCTGTAACGCGAGACAATGCAGATTAAACTAAGTACTTCAGAAACATATAATTCCCGGTGGTAAAATAATACAAAACAAATTATTTAAGAATTGATTTTCGTACAATAGATCAGCATACACATATATAGAACGCCTATATTCTATAGAACGCCGAGAGTAAAAGATCGAGCTCAAATTACATCACGTGAATCAAATGATACGGTTGCATGAACACGCGTTTTATATACGATATTATGCCCCTTGCATGCTCACACTGTAAAACTGGGTAACGTAATGTATTAGGACCATTGCGTCTCCAATAGCAATACGTATACCTTACTTGCGTGAGAAAGATAAGAATTATGTACATTGATTCATCATATACATTAGTAAAGTACATCCTTCAACTCAGTTCATTAAAACTAAGAGATGAAATACCTAAATTCAACTAGAATCTGGCGATGTAAAGGCTTAGGCTTTGATTACCACATATGCGTCTCTCTAATTTCACTAATGATGTGACCCGCTTGAGTCAATGCCTGCGAACAATTGTTAGACATCAATTAGTTATCAATTATTTAAGATTATATTTAAATTCTTATGTACCTTAAGCATGTCCGCTGTTTCTTTGCGCCTAACAGCAATGTGTTCGCTCTCAATCAACAAGGCCTCAGCCTGATCCGATTTGTACAAATGTGTGACAAGCTCGCTTTGTAAATTATCTTTCACGTAGTTGACTAGGAAATGCATAACAGCCTTTGGTACACTATCCTGAATGGACTTTCGTACAATATAAAAATATGACCTTATGAGTCTTTCTATAAATGGAAAGAAGAAAATTGAAATCAAAATTTGTTAACATGTTTGTGTTTAATGTGATATGGTTTCCTTACCGATAATATCACAATCCCGTTGCTCGCGATCGCTAAGTTTTCGTGACGTTTGTATTGGTACAGCAGGAAGCAGATTTACTGGTTTTTGTTGCGGGGATGCTTTCTGTAGTTCGATCGCTGGATGTGTATTGTTTTCACGCATTCTGACCGGAGAGCCATCCGCGGAACTAGTAGAATCTGTTCTTCCTTGGAGTAGCAAATTACTTAGCAGCCAGTGATTTTGCTGTCCTTGTTGTTCCTTAGTCTGATTGGAAACAGAGTTCATCTCGTCTTGATTATTGACTGATTTTACACTCTGTTACAAATATATTTTACTATTAGTGACAAACACGATGAAAAAAATTGAAAAAAAAAATCGAAGTATTACGGACAAAATAATGAAACAAACTGATGAACATTCAAATGTTGCTATCCACATTAAAATCAATAGTCTTGAAATAATAACTATATCGGTTTATTATACACAAAGGATATAATAAATTAGTATTAAATTATCAAGGTGTGTACGGGAAAAACTGGGAAAACTTGAAATTTTCAAGGAATTTTATTGGAACTCAAGAAAATTTTTGGAATTTACTTTTAAATTTAAATTCAATCTTTCGGTGACAAAATTATTTTTAACGTTTTTTTAAATTTTTGATAATGCAAAATGTCGACAATCGATTGCAATAAGTGACATACATATCCATGTACATTCTTGTGACTTGTGTTTTTATAAAAAATTAGTGCTAATAATAAAAGACAGTACATTGTTCTTGGCGTGGTGTTTAATCATACTGAATAAAATGATTTTGTTATACCAACAAGATATACATGATCGAGTGCATTTTGATGAAACAAAGCAGAACTTGTGGTTATTACAATACTACTCAAGATTTATAAGATTAGAATATTTAATAAAATTTACTGTAATTTAATAATTCTCATTAGATTTCTGATTTGTCCATTTTTGAACAGACGTATTTGATTGAATCTACCAGACTTCTAATACAAGACTTTTTTCAATGCACGCTTCGTATTCTGCACTTTTAGTTTATTGCAGACCAATCATTATACTTAGTTCATATTATTTTTCTTTAATACTTTTTCAAATTTATGATTTAAAACTCAAGTTTTCTTTGTAAACGATTAAGGAACATTAAAAGATATAATAAAATAAAATTTATTTCACTACATTAAAAAATTCTCTAATCTTACCTGAAATTTTGAATAAAATTCCTGGAAAAACCGGGAATTTTCAGAGAATTCTTTTGCAAAATTTGAGTACACACCCTGATTATAATAGTAATAAATTACAATAAATTAGTAATAAATTTCGCAAAAACATTATTAAATAGAGATTATTACTCACTGTGTCATTAGTAATTATAGTGCTGGATGCTGAAGTTAACCGTTTGTTGTGCTTCAGATGATCTACATCAGCATCCTTCAATAAAGACGACACAAATGCTGCATCCTTGTGAAAGTCAGGATGCTTAGTGTTAATGTATGCCAATTCTATCGCAACCAAGTTTTCTACCTTTTTTTAAGAAATTAAATCATTATAAGAATATGAAAAACGCATTATAAATATAATATTCAGCAACAGGTAGAAGAAAATTTAAAGAATGATTCTAGGTAAGATAAAATAATAAAAATCAAGACTAACAAAATTGCGATTAGAGCTTCGTTTTTTTTAATTATAAATGTTTAATAACTAAATATTGACAAAAAGTGTCTGAAACACATAAATACTGAAATATTATAATTAAAAAAACAAATTCTCCATCGAAATTTCGTTATTCTTAATTTTGTAAATTTGAATATTTAAAGTTCAAATAAAAAATGTTTAAAGCATATAGATATTTGAACGTTTATAGTACTGAAAGTGTACTGTTTTAGGTCTGTTCTTTTTAGCTGATTTTCTTGTGCAATTTATCTTTTACTTTTTCTTTCTATTGTGAAAAGAAAAAGAGAAAGATAAACTCTGCAAAAAGTTCAGCTAAAAGGAAAAAAGCCTCTTAATTTTATTCCTTAAATTTTCTTTCATTTATTGCCGAACACTTTGTATCTACTGGACATTTTAGTTTACCATTGCATTAGTATGTGGGAGTCGTCTACGTAGCAATTGTGTAACAACATCGACGATACGTTCATGCAGTTTAGGGAAACGCAGCATTTCTTGTTGCACTTCAGTACCACAATGTTGTATTATACTTTGCATTTCTTCATGCACGAGTTCAACACACCGTAACGAAGGATCTTCCAACTTTCGTATTTGCCGTTTAACTAGTAGTTCAAAGGAAACTTCCGGTACAAAGAGAGCTGGTCTCGGACCAGTTGCATTGCGTATAGCGGTCAATATATCCACTTTACTAAGGTCCGCCAGTGGATTAATCGAATCGAGCGTTTTGCCAAATGTCTCATGAAATATGTAGCAAATGCGAGCGCCACCGCATAGTTCAGTAGTTTCTATGTTTCTCGCTGTCCCTTCTATCGTACAACAATAGCTGTTCGCAAATTTTGTGATGATCTGCAGCAAGGTTTGACTTTTGTCCTCGACATCGCCGCCATAGGAATTGAGCAGGGTTTGATACTGCGCTATCATCGTATTCACTCTGTTCTGTTTTCAAAAAGTACAAGTTCTACCAAATTATGCTTACTTTAGTAGATTCTAGCTACGCTCTGCGATTTGACAACTCTATTATTAATATTATTACCTTCAACTCCGGCAAACAATCCCTAATATGTTGCATAAGTAAACGATTAAGCGTTTTTGCTAAGTAAGGAGTGCCGTTTCTGTTAGCCAATGTTGGATATTTACGTTGCAAGAATGTGGCCTCATCCTTCAATGCTTCCTGAATACTTTTGTTATTCATTATATCTTGTTGAGAACGATTAACTACACCTATAATACCCAGTTTTACTGGGATAACTCTGCCACATAGAATATCTATGGCATCAGTTCCTAAAAGAAAAAAGGATATACTTAATAATTATTGTTACATCAGTTGGTCCTGTATACTTTTTGATAAATTTAAGGAAGTTCTCTAGTTTTTTCACATAATATAAAAAATTGAAAAAAATTTTAAGAATAACTTTATGACAAATATATGAACATTTTGAAATTAAAAAAAAATTTTTCAATCTATATATTCATAACAAAGAATAGAGTTTGAAGATCATTTTAAAATAAAAATGAAGTTTTATTACATCATTTTTGTATAAGAATATAAAATGTTCGTCCATTTAACAATTGTGTCTAAATATATTGTGATAATGAAAATGTATTAGCTTTTGCTAATACATTTAATTATTACTATAAAAAATTTTTTTTTATTTTTTTACACATTATTTATCAATACTATGAAGAAAATAGCTTTAAATAACAGATTATAATTTTTATTGCTTAAATTCAGGTTTGGGTAGAAACTAGTTAAAAAATGAAAGATTAAATGATAAAGTTACAAAGTTAATAACTTTTAATTTAACTTAGTTAATTTTAAATAATTTTATTTTTAATTTAAACTAGTTTTTCTTAATTACATAAATTTTAATGTATTATTTTACAAATATACTAAAGAAATTCCTTCATGAAAAGATATGTATAAATGAAAAGTCATGTGACTTATTCATTTTTATAAACTGGAGACTCTTCATTAAGGTGCAAATAATTACAAAAGATTAAATTTACCAGCATCCATAAGATCCAATTTTGTAACAACTGCCAATGTTCGTCTGCCGTCTGGATCGACGTCCTTACTAAGCTTCAAACTCTCACTTGTAGCCATGTCGGTATTGGCAGTGACAACTGCTAAGATTATTGAGTTAGGACTACATATGTACTTCAATACAAGCTCACGTATCTGAGCCTCAATATCCTCCGGCTGATCACCCACTGGCACTTTTGTGATACCAGGTAAGTCTATGAGTGTTAGATTAACAACAGATGTTGAATATATCTTAAGGTTAATTGGTTCTGGACAAATCCCTTTGTTCCCTCCAGCCATTCTGTCAGTTTCAGCCTCGATCTCCATACGAATATCGTTGAAGTCCTTGTAAATCTTATTCTTTGTGTGCAAAAACATTCCCCATTCCTCCAAGTTCAGGGTGCCATTTTCCGCGTTTCTGTGCTCTCGATCATCTTTCGGTGTATATACAAGTTGCAGTATTAATGGACGTCGTGTAACAATACCAGTCCCTCGTGGCAGAAAAGAACGACCCACTAAGCTTTCTATTACAGATGACTTTCCCGAACTCTGAAAAATCCAATATTTGTTCTTATAGAACATCTTTAACTCTTTCCCAAAGAACACATTGCAATCAAAATGATGTCATTTGATATGATCTTGACGTCATCTCGAAAATGATGTAATTTTGATGTTAATGACATCATTTTCAAAATGATGTCAAATAATATCAAAATTATGCCAAATAACATCATTTTAACTGTGATGTAATCTTTGGTTCATTGCTTGAATAAGATTTCTCTAACCCTCTGGAGCTACATCAAAATCTGCAACAGTTATTGACGCTGGATTTATGAGATCATTTAAATTGATTTAAAAGACTATAATTTCAAGGAACTATAATAAATATTAATTCTCTGCAGGTTATTGTTTTTCAATGCTTAGATTACCTGTATCACTAAAAAAAGTTTTTTTAAGACATTTTAGACTCTAAAGATATGAAAAGATTCTAGTATACTCTTTTATCATTTAGCAATAAGATTGTATAATTATTATATGACTCACAAGATGCTTTTTACTTTTTTTATACTGTTCAAATTTGAGAAAGAATCAGCAAAATAAAAAAATGCTTTAATATGACCCAGAGATTAGTCTGTGGAGGATTAATATTGAGAATACAAGTAAAAAGGCTTAACGAGAAAGGATACAAAATAGTAAATAAATTAACAAAAAGGAATATAGAAATTTCAAAACAAATACAATGTAATAAGAGTCAAAGTTCTAGATATGAAAAAAGTATAGGGGATTACATAATAGGAATTTTGGAATATTCAAAGAAACATTGTCATGAATTCAAAAATTTCAAATTTTCAAAATTATAGCAAAATTTGATAATGAAGAATCAACAATAAGTAATAAATTCTGGTGTGAACAGGAAAAAAATAATTGTAAACTGTGTCATAATGGGACTGAAACATTAGAGTATTTAGCAACAAATTGTATAGCAGAAATAAGAACCAGTACAAGTTTAATAATTAAGTTGCGGGGAAGAAGAAAGAAATCAGTTGGATGAAAAAAATCTTAAAGTGAAGAAAGAGAACTTAGAATCCAAAGAGAATTTAGAAGAATAGGCTTAAAAACTAAAAAAATGAATCTCTAAGATTAAATAATCGACAACACATAAGGTTTGGTATTTTGTTTGAGATTGTTAGTACTTTTGTATCATGTTGTTTATTGGTTTATGTTAACAGACCCTAAGTTTATATGCTGTTAAATTAAAATTGTGAAATTGATGTGTAACTCCTTTCAAAGCCATAAGGTAAGAAATAAATAAATATCTAGCTATCCAATCTACAGAGGGTTAAGTCCACTTCAGTAACAATGACTCAAAATTTACAATTGACAATAGATCCAACAGACCAACAGACCAATAGCTCCAGAGGATTAGGAGTGGCTACCATACTATTTTGACTTGCTCTCTTGATCAATTATAGTTGAGTAAACACAATACCTAAAGAAATTGTGATTCAGGCATCACAAGCTGCAATATTATTTTCCTCAATTGTAACACTAATAAGCAGCAAGCGACTTAACAACGAATGGCGGATGACTACATTGTTTGTGACAAAGAAAAAATTCAAATGTCCGTCGATAACGATAACCGATCCGCTCCTTTCAACTGCACCCTCTCTTTTTCTCTCTCGTAATTTTCCCTCTTACCGGAAAATCTCAATTGCATAATTTACTTAACCTTGAGAGCGAAGAGAGTGGCAAAGTCCAGGTGAAAGAGGCGGACCTGCCGTTACCGTTTCGGTGCGGCTTGGCCCACAGGTCGAGGGGCGACTCTTCGGCTAACCTGCGTGCCCAGCACGACGATCTGTGGCAGCTGCAGCACGGTAGCGCCGACAGTGTTGAACACGTCCTGCAGCTTATTTATTACAGGTATCAGGGCTTCCATTGCGAGGCGAGCGGATGGACGATGAGAGGCCTCGAGAGGCGTCGCGTCGACGAAGAGAATCGATCGGGACGACGGTCGGTCAGTTACGAAGCCGGGTTCAGTTCAAGTAACGCTCGCGCGTCGCGCGTCTCCTCTTCTCGCCTCGCCGTTTCGCGATCGTTTTGGCCGCAGCTCCTCTTTACATGCGTCGCGGCGCCGTGACGGAACCGGATATTCCACGAGCTACCGGGCTCGACTATTGACGACGATGCACTTGGAATGACGATGGTAATTTACTCGAAATAACTCTACCGCCAGAGAATGATGCACACCTGACTTACACCCCTCGCCTCTTTCGCGCTTCGTCCTCGTACTCGTAGTACGTTGTACACGCGTGCGCATTTTTAATTGTTGAGAGATCAAGCAATCGCACGTATATACATTCATGTAATACTTATGCATATATATGAGTGACTGATGCACTGTGAATGCGTTGATGTATTGTTTCGATTCCCGCCTCATGTTCAAGAGTAATTTGTCCTCATTCAGCAGACAAGACTTTTTTTTAAACGTGTTTTTAACATTTTTCATTAATTTATTTAATTGTAAAAATAAAATGTTTATTGAATATTTATATTAACCTTTAACCATCCAGCAAACGAAAATAAATTTAAATAAATTAAAAATTGCAATTTATTTTAATTTATCCGAGTTTGCGCTTTAATTGAAAAGAATAGAAATGAATTTATTTCGATCTTTTCGAATTTGCGTTTTAGATTTTTTGAATTGATTTGAATCCAAAAATAATAATGTAATATTGATACGAATGACATTCAAATTTAACATGATAATCGTAGCTTATTTCGTATTTCAATTTATTTAAATCCAAAAATAATATATATATGGGACATGAATCCATCCAAATTTAAAATAATGAATATAATAGCTTATGGAAAAATGAAAAAGAGATAGTACAATTGGGTTTGTTTTATTATAAAAATTGCACTTCTCTCTCTCTTTGCCATTTAAATTGCAGAGAGTAATTTAAGAAATAATTATAATTTTAAATTACAATACAATTCCATCACGCATCTCCTTAGGCTCAATGCACACAGGACGCGTCAACGTGTTACGCGTGGCGAATAGCCAATCATTTTTTCGTTTTTATAACAAGAAATAAGAAAGCAAAAGAATGATTGGCTATTCGCCACGCGTAACGCGTTGACGCGTCCTGTGTGCATTGAGCCTTAAGGGCAATATTCATAGTTCAACGCCATTTTTAATAGTCTCTAGTTTCATTTGCGATACAGATCTAAGCCGGTTGTGGCTCTCTCTGATGGCCCTAAAATTAACTAATCTCCACCACGCTTTAACCTCTTCTCTTTCATTTCTAACCTAACAGTCGTTTAAATGTGTTTTTTATGCAGTGGTCAATCAGTGATTAATTATATTGCAAAGAATTATTTATTAGAGAATTTCTAATAATAACTTTCTTGCTTGATTATTATATATTCCAAATTTATTATAATTATTGCAAAAGGATTTAAGGATATACATACGCATACACATTTATAAAAAATTATAATGGTACGAATATTTTTTTAAATAAACGTAAATACATATTTTAGCGTACAAACTAAATCATTTAACATCTATATATTTTTAAAAGATATACTGAGAGTATTAGTGCCTTCAAATTGACAAAACAGTTAATTTACTGCAAATAAGCAATAATAATTGTTAACTTCTATAGTTAATCTAGCTAAGTAACATATTTTATTGTTTACATTTTAACTAGCGCTTTTACTCTATGAAAGCTACATTTGCGCATGATGAGATTGATCAATGAATTTAAAAAATTTGCTTTTTATTACAAATTATGTTTACTGATTTTCTTAGTTTCTTAAAAATAATTATTCACGTTAATGTTCTCTATTAATGAATTTATTCTATAAATTTAATAATACTGCTTGTATTTTATTAGTTTTACTTACATAATGGATATATCTTTAAAAATGTAAAATAAGATATTAGAATTGAAAATTTATATGTTGTTAACAGGAATTACTATTATTTTCTAGTAATAATGATATCTAATATGTATAATGTCTGTTGCAACAAAAATTATATTATTTAAAAAATATATACATTTAACAGTGTACAAGTTTCTGTTTGTTAATTACAAAGCATTTATTCGACAAGTAAACATCTGCGTTGCCGATTTGAACATGTCTTATAATGCCATAAGAGTATGGTTACATTGTACTTTAACTTGACTGTATTTTTGTGTACTGATAATATATTCTTTTTAAATTGTATAATAATACTTGCCATGAAATTATATGTTACAGGGGAAAAATAAGAGAACACGTAGAGTTGTGATGCAGAGATTTGCTCAAATGAAAAAGATGATTAGTTTAAGCGATTCGCGAATGTAAGTTAATTCTGATTAATAAATTATTGTTATATTTTTATAAATTACATATGAAAACAGAATTAAAATAAATTTTTTTCAATAGAAATCCAGAGAAGCGGCTTCCATCGAAGAAAACTCCTAAAGAAGATAAGACTAAAATAAAAATCACAGAAGTGTAAATAATTGCATATAATCTGATATTTTGCTTGATTGATATTTTATTATATCTAATCTATTTATATCTAATAGAAACCTTTGTATGACGTTATGAAAATATTTATCATAAGATATGTTTTTATATTTCTTAAAACAATACTTGTTTTTTTCAGGCCACAGCAATCCTCTGCATTATTCTTTCAATATAACATGCAACTTGGACCACCGTACCATATTTTAATTGATACCAACTTTATTAATTTCTCTATTAAAAATAAATTAGATATAATACAAAACATGATGGAATGCCTTTATGCAAAATGTACGCCATACATAACGGATTGTGTAATGGGTGAATTGGAGAAGCTTGGACAAAAGTATAAATTAGCGTTGAAAATCATTAAGGATCCGCGATTTGAAAGATTAAAATGTATGCATAAGGGAACCTATGCAGATGATTGTCTAGTGAATAGAGTGACACAGGTATAAATAGATTATAGAATCTTACTGTGTTAACAATTTTTTTTGATAGTGACAATATAAATTTATTTTCGTGTTATATAGATATAAAACTATAAATTATATGTTGTGTTATTATTTCAGCACAAATGTTATATTGTTGCGACCAATGATAGAGATTTGAAACGAAGAATACGGAAGATCCCGGGTGTCCCAATAATGTATATATCTCAACATAGATTTACGATAGAAAGAATGCCAGATGCTTATGGCGCACCCAAGAAATAAGGATATAATTTATTGAAAAAATAAATTTGTGTGTCAAAATCAAGGTGAATTTTTTTTTGTCTTGCGTTTTTGTACAAATTTATAGTTTGAAATTACAAAGAACTGTTTAAATTGAAATCTTTTCACTTAGAATCCGCCTTTCGATTTTTGTTCTATATCCATAATTCATTATCTATGATATGGAGATATGGGATGAAAATCAAATTTACATCGACTTTAAGTTTGCTATTAATGCAGAGCATATGAAGTACCAATGACCGAACAAGAGTTTGAAATATTCATAATTCGCAGGAAGAATAATTACTGAAGTACAAATAGAGGAAAATTCCAGAAACTATATAAATGCAAAATGCACTCAATGGCAGAAGTGAGGTCTAAAGTTTATTAGTCGTATATGCTGAAATCATATCCACTCTTATGGGACAACAATAAAAAGGTGGATTATGAATATGGTTTATAGATATGGACGAAAATTAGAAGATGGATTTTAAGTGGCTGGAAATCATAATACGTAAATCATCGTAGATATGGTTGAACACAAGGCTTAAGAATTATCTTTTTATACTAAAAAAAGAAAATGTTAAAACACTGGCAATAAAATGTACGTACCGTATATTGGAATGTTATTCCTTTAATTAGTAATTTCGTTATTTATTTTTTAAAATAATTTTAACAGAAAGAGACCAACTATTGTTTTATCGCTGAACAAGTAATATTCAAATTGTAATATACAGATTTTCAAGCACTTTTCATGCGCAATAATAAGAAAAGCAGAAAAATGACAATATCTTTTCTGTATTGACTTTATAGGCAGAGTTTTATTAAATTCTCTTTTTCCAGGGAGAACAATAATAAATAAATAGACGTCTATTAAATGTTTATTTGATACCATTGACATCTAATTGAATCAATCCGATTTGTTTGTTCTTTCTGTGGAGTGGGCAATGAAAAATCTAGTTTTTGAACTTGGGTCTATTTGCAACAATAACCATTGTTCGTCTTGTTAAGCACGTTGGTGTTCAAGAAACTTTATGTTTGCAATTATAATAAAATATATTTCTGAAATAGAATTTATGACTCATCTATAAGACTGAACAATTGCTGTTACGTGTCTCAGTAACAATTGTTTCTATTCAATTTCTTTAAGTCAAATATACACTGTCATGTGTTGTTTCTTCAACTTTATTTCATTAAATATAAGATATTTGCTTATGTTTGCGTATTTCTTTCTGGATATTCAACCTTTCAGTAGAAAAAAAAGGAAATAAAAATTGAAGTATGAAATTATATAAAAATAAAAACTTTATGATCTTGTCTTAAAAGTTATGATATTTTAAAAGAAAAATTGTTGGATTGAATATATTATCCATAGACATTTATTACAAAGCGATCCGTATTTAAAAAAGGTTCAATTTTTGTTTATCAATTAATTAAATAATCCTTATGTATTGGATACGTGATAATAAAATATTTTCTAGATGTTGAAGACATGGTTTCCATCTCGTAAAAAAAATTAATAAAATTTAATAAAGATTTAATATGAGATTAATAATTTTTAATGTAGTTTTATTAAAATTTAATAAAAATCTTAATAAAATGTTAATAAGGGTATCCAATTTATTTAAATAAAGATTTAAATCTTTATAAAATTTAATTTAGACCATATGTAAAACATGAATATTTTCAATAAATATTATACATAGTTGTCGGTTCTGTTCCGCAACACGATATAGTGTCCCGAAATAATGTCCAGCTAAGAGTAATCAATCAAATCGATTACTTCTGATAACTCGATTTTAATTTACTTATACTTTTTATTTTTATTTAAAAGTAATTATAATCTGAGTCACGTTTTGAACATAAAATAATAATTTGCATTGTAATGCGAAAAGTGCATGAACGCGAAGTTAAAAGAAGCGGGTGCGTAGTGTCGATCTTGGCGCGTGAAGTTGATCGCGCGAGTGACAAGCCGCTATATTCACTTAACAGAATGGCGGACGCGGGGCGAATCGGCTGCAGAGCGGATACGTCAACGCGGCTCGTTTAACAGGTGAGCGAGACTTATATCTACCTCGCATTAATATTTATTACAAAATCAATCATCGCGTAATGTAGATTCGATACTCGCGGCGGCGGCGTGAGCACGCCGTCGATAGACGAGTGAAGTTTAGCGCGCGCGCGGAAACAAAGCCGGCTCGCCATTTTGATCCGCATTTTCGTCTAATTGCAAAACGCAGCAGATGCGATACAGATCGGGCCAGGAGCAAGTGGCGTCGTAAACTCATTAAACAGGTAAGCAAAATCTGTACTAATCCCGCAATTATATTTTCTGTCAAGCTAATCGTCGCATAATCAAAATTCGGGACCTATATATCGATGATCTATGAAAACACGCATTCTCGAATAATTAATGACGAAAAAATGTATCGTGAGAATAATTGACAAAATGAGCATCGTACATTGCAAGTAACGCGCGTGGATATCTGCTTATAATATTAATATGCTTACTCGAGCTAATGTAAAATAATTATCATAAAGACGTATATTATTTGTTGCCCGATTATACATGAACGCAAAATTAAGGGCGAGACGTACGCAGTGTTGTCGCAGTAACGTGAACACAGCGCGGCGTCGCGTCGGTCTAATCGCGTGAAGTTGACCGCGCGAGAAACGAAGTCGCTTTTTATCATCGATGTATTCACGTTGCACTTGCACAACGCGGCGAACACGGGACGGACCGGCTCCCGAACAGAGAGGTTATTGCGACTCGTTTAAAGGTGAGCGAAACTTATATTAATTTTGCATTGGCAATATTTACTGCCAATTTAATCATTGTGTCATATAAATTCGATGCTCGCATGTAGTGCAGCCGCGGCGCGGTCGATCTCGTCGCGTAAAGTTGACCGCGCGGAAACAGAGCCGGCTGGGTGTCTTAATTCGCACTTACAATTGGTATGTCCCTTATATCTACGTCTGATTGTAGAACGCAGAAGACACGGGGCGGATCGGAATCGAATTTTGGCTTGTGAAATTGATAGTGCGAGAGACGAAATTATTCCCTCCATTTTAATTCCATTTTTATTTCGTTTACAGAACGTGGCGGGCGCGGAACAGATCGGCTCCGGAACGAGTGCATGTAGCGTCACGTCTCATTCATATGGTAAGCGAAACTTAATGTTGCATTTCATATTATACTATCTAACAATCGCATAATAAATCCGGCGACAGATTTGTACATACGTACTTCGCAATATTCGTTCGAGCAAAAATGGAAACGTATAGCGCGTCAAGTTGATCGCACGGAATTAGGTGAAGCCGCTTCACCATTGTAATTCTATTTTTTCTTTACAGAATACGATGGACACTTTTATAGGACGAGAAGTGGCTTTGAAATGAGTGACATCGTGATTTTAATTGGTAAGCGATATTTACACTAATATTGCATTTATTTTATATAACAATATCTAATAGTCGAAAATAAAGGTTCAGCATTGATGCGTTGATAATTCGCTTGAACGCGTTTTTTTAATATTTGTTCGAGCGAAAATCGAAATGTAGAGTACACGACGCTCATCAAATTGACCCGGCAGGAAACAAAGCAGCTATCTTAATTATATGCATGTTTCTTTTAGAGTACGCGGCGGATGCAAAATTGATTTACTGCAGAATGAGTAGCTCGTGATTGAATTTGACAACTCAGAAGAAGGAAGAAGAAAGAAGGTTTGACAAGAGGTTTCGAAAGAGAAGGAGAGATATCGAATGACGGTGGTACAACTTAGCGGTAAGCATTATTGCTTACTTGCACAAAATTAATTTTTTCTTTGTATTTATTAATTTTATTTCGATATTTTGTAAATAATAATTAAAATAATTAAAAGATTTTATTTGAAACTTTATAAAACTTTATTTTTATGAAGATTTTGAAAATTATATAATTATTTTAATAAATATTTAAGGATGTATGAGTGATATCTTAAAAACATTACAATGAATATAAAAATTTCACTAATTATTCTATAATTACGTTTATGTATCTGTATAAAATTTGAACAGAATTATCTTATTGGTTTAAAAGTTATTTAATTTTTTGTTTATTCTTGATTTTATAAATAGCTTTTAAATGAGCAAGTAGAACTATATCAATTTTTGCACAAATATTTATTAGAGTTTTAGTATGTATAAAAATTTGATCTAATTCTTAATGCTCTTTTTTCATCAAATTTGCAAAAATTACGTTTTTTTTAGAAATTTAATAAGGAAGAAATATTGAGAATTAAATCAAAATTTTTTATATACTAATAAAACTCTAATAAAGATTTGTGGAAAAATTGATTTAGATCTACTAACTCGTTTAAAAGTTATTTCTTGAAAACTGCAACAAAATATAGTCATTTTTATTGCAAAAATTATTATAAATTATTAATTTTTTATTGTTTTTTTTAAAGAAATACAAATTTTTATTTTATAATAACTTTAGTAGCGAAAATGAATATATTTCGTTGCAGATTTAACTTTTAGCTCGAACGATACAGCCAGAACGTCCTTAATTGAAAAATAATTAAAAAAATCTACGTGTAAAAGTTATAAATCATTAATTCTTTAAAGCGTTATTTTAATTTGAATCTTATGTTTGTCATTTATCTTATATTACAGATTCATCATAGCTACGTTGCTGACAACTCTACTGTTGCGCATCGGACAGTGAGTAAAAATTTTATTAACGAATTTATAAAAAATGTATTAAATTATATCATTGAATGATGCATTAAATTTAATTAACTTACAAGTAAAAACTTCATAGATTTGTTACCTTAAAATAGATAAGTTTTAAAAAATTATGAAAGATACTTAATTTTGGACTCAGATACTTAATCTTTCATCATTTCTTAATTTAATGTATAATACTATTATACAGTGCTTGAGATTACACCCGCACTAAGAGAGAATAGATTTCAGTATTTATTTATGTAGCTATAAAAATAATATAAATAGGATTAAATTTAATAAACCTGAATATATTTTATTATTACCAAAATATAATTATAAATATAATTATACAATGAACATGATTTTTTAATATGGTTATAAATTAAGGTATAATTAATTATTGATTATATTTTTTTAATCAACGATATTTGATTTATTTTTCAATAACTGATTAAATTAATTATGCAGCCATTATTACTAATTTTTAATTGATCACTTTTATTTAAAAAACATTTAGTTAAACAATTAATTATACAAAATCGTCGATTAATAATTTACTAATAAGTATATATATATATATATAGTGGTTACATATATTATATTATAATATATGTAACCACGATTGATTAATTAATTGATTAGTATATAATTAATTACGGTTACATATATTGTAAATTGTTAGTAGATTATTTTAGTAAAAAAGAGTAAGTTAATCGATTAATGCTAAACTCTGCAGTAAATATTTTGAAGAAAAAAAAAAAAAAATCAAAGTAAGACTACTGTATGTAATGCTTATATTATTTTAATTGTGTCGTAACTTTCAAAAGCTTTTGTTTGCTGTTTTCTCAGAGGCTTATATTAGTGAACGATAGAGTTGCTCTTTCGAGATATTAAAACAGTCTAATATCTAGAATTCTTTCTAGAAAGCATATTTAACACCAAAATAAATAAATGAGCAAAAAACAACGATACGCGAAAAAAATCCTCGAAGAAACCTCAGCACGAATTGCACAGGTCGATATTCAATTAGCACTATTCCCTTTACCTCACTAATCCACGCAATCATAGTGTCAACTGGCATTTGGATTGCTTGCAAAACAATGAGTTAAGGAAAAGCTGAAAATTGACCGAAATTTACAATTCGTGTCAAACTCTGATTTAAACAAATAAACATAAAAACTTGAAAAGAAGTGAAGAGAAATTTACTGTATTGCGCAATTGATCGAAAGAAAAACAACGATCACTCGATATGTTAAGAAGATATTCAATTTTTATGCCCTTCCAAAAATACTTCCTTACATTAATTTAAATCTAATGTTTGTGTGTTGTAGTATTTTGCAACATGTGACTTGCAACATGTGACAAACTAGCAAACCAAATATATTGAGAGGAAAAAATGCAAGGAAGCTTGGGAGAAGCATCGGGTTCCGGCGGAGCAACCTTGAGGTAAATATATTTTCTTATTTTTTTTTAAATTAATAGTTTCTTTTCCTTTTATTTGATTTTATCTCAATAAATAAAAAAATATTTAAAGAAAGAAAAATCATACAAAATTTCATGTAAATTGAATTTCGTAAAGGTATTTTTCAGATAAGATTATATTAATTAATATCTAATTGAAAATCGAATTTTAAAAATTTGATTTGCATATAAGAATTAACTTTTAAAAAATTGATTATTTTGAGCTCAATTTTTAATTTAAATCTTATCTTTGTGTGTTACAGTATCACCACAGCTTCGTGGCTAACTCCGCTCGTTGCGCATCGGGTCGGTGAGTCAAAAATCAATTTTTTTTATTTCTTATTTTATTGCTGTACAAGTGATCCTCTTGTGGAGAACCGAAGAAAAAGACACTGAAAGAAAGTGGTTAGTAATAGTTGCCAAATGTTGGGTAAAATAAAATAAAATAATTAAATATTAGATTAATATAATCAAAAGTAATTTTGTTTTTCTGTAATTTTGTAAATATTATTAATTTTGATATAATAGATATTTGCAAAATATTCAGAAAAGTAAAATTATTTTTAGTCATATTAATCAAACATTTAATTGACATTATTTCACTCAACATTTGGTATACCAAACTCTTTTTTCTTTTAGTAGATTCGGAATAATTTATGAAATAAGAATCCTAGTACCTAATCGCGCGCGATCATATCCGTATTTTCGCGAGTGTGAGTGCAACAAATTCTGATCATCTAAGAGAAAGAGGAGAAAGCTTGGGAGGCAATCTTGAGGTAAGTTAAATAATACTCAAACTTGTATAAACACGAATATTGATATTTATAATATTGTAAAGTTAATCGTAACAATCCTTTTAATTCTTTACTTTTTGCGAAATAATGTTCATAAACGAGGTCACAAATAGGGACATTTCACGGGAGAAATGATCGGTTGTACGTATTTATGGCGAGACACGCCCGCAAAATAAGCTGTTAGGATATTTCTGCCAATTTTTCACTCTCCATCCTCGAGAAGCTTGTTCACTCTATTGCGAAAAGCAATCGTGCTCGATGCCCGGCGATTTTGTACACCCACGTGGTGAACGATCGGATTTCTGCTCACGCGGATAAAATGCAATGTTGCAATCTGTCAGTTGCTTTATGAAATCTCAATCTCGAATTTTTCCTGCAAATGATATAGAAACTTAAATGTCTTTGAGGTAGTTAATTTCTTAGCAAAATATTATGTATAGAAAAAAATATAAATATAATAATTTATATACTGTATAATAAAATAAATACAGTATAAAATTGTTTGATAATATAAATTTTTAGAGATTTTTATATAATATTCTAACACACACACAAGCACATACACTAAAATTATAATATTTTTTCTATATAAAAAAAGATAAATATTACGTAATAAATATCATAATTTTTTGAGAAATGTTATGCAATATAAAAATATTATTTTTATTTTATCCATAAATTATACATATTTCATTCATCATATTATTAAATAGTTTTACAGAATTTGTACGACCTTGTCAGCACAAAGATACGGATGCGAGGATTTATAATCGCTCTTATCTATCAGGATCGTATATCGCGATCTTCAAAGTTCGAGAAGCTCGATATATGCGAGGATTAATGTAATTGATGATTTCGACACACAAAGTGTCACGGCTTTTCTATATCCGGATAAATGTCGGGATTCCTCCGCCTCCTACCCTGGGTCGTGACCTTTCTAATATCGCAGAACAACAAATGGCGTACGCGCGCGCACGTTATCGCAGCGGAACACAGGATATTAATCATGCGATTCAACATCCTGTGTTGCATCCTTCGGGAGACAAGTCTACGAACCAAATTTCAATTTATTTCTCTCGAATAATAAACGATCGCTGCTCATAAAACTACTTTCTACTTCAAAATATAATTATATTATCGTTTATCATACTATTATTGTTAATTACACATATGTACATGTATAATCTCAATTATTAGGCACATAGAAGCTTCTTGTAACTTTTGGAGAGATTTACACGTATTAAAATGATACGAAATCTTAATAGAACTTGATAATATTCAATCTTACAAATCTTTCTTTTGGACGATTGTACAAAATAATGAATTTTTTATTAAATAAATTTACCTCAAGATATAATAAATTCTTAATAAAACCACATATGCAGTGCATATGTGGTTTTATTAAGAATTTATTATATCTTGAAGTAAATTTATTAGTTTGCCAGAAATCTCACTATCTCATATTACAAATTTACCTCATAATAGGCGGTTTATCGTAAATCTTTTAATTTTTAAATTTGCTTAATTGAGATTAAATAACAAAAATGAAATAAAATACTGTGTAATTAAGTATTCTTCGTTATCTATAGCTTTTAATAAGTAACTTTTAATCGATATTTTGTCCACGTGTATTTTATACGGTTTTATAAATTATTTGAAAAGGAAAATTACTCTTGTCACTCTTGTCAGTGCATATCTCGCATCGTTCCTTCAAGATGCACAGTAAAAGATTCAACACAATTCGATAGTGGAACAGATGCATTTTACCTTGTAGTCCTATAAACTTAAAGATAGCGCGAATCGCGTTGTTTGGGGCATTGTCACCTATTACCAACGAAACCCTCTCTAATTTTCTGTGATATTTCAGGCCGAGAAGAAAGCGACTCGTCCATCATTCGATAAGGGACTACGCCTCTCTCTCTGTTTTTGGACGGCGGATGTTTACTTATTCGAGAGAGTACTCGTACTCCTCATTCTTATCTAACAATAAGTCCACGTAAAACGAATCGGTCCAAAGCGATCTGTCTCTTGTCCCATGAGATTCCATAAGAATGAAAAGGAACGATGGAGGAGAATCGGAAAAATTATCTCTATCTTGTGCGCGTAAATCGGTTTAACTATTGTATTTTATTTCTTAATGCAAACTATTTTATTTCTTAATGCAAGAAAATGAATTCTTCAGATTGGCTTGGTCCTAAGAGTTGGAAAACCGAATTTTAAAATGGAAAAATTAAGAAAGATGCTTTGACTTTTTCAAATGCACTATTAGTTGAATTAAAGTCACGAATAAAAATATTCTGAATGTCAAAATGTTAATAACAATCGATTTTTTATTATTAATCAATCTATTTCTTTTTAATTTATCGACTTAATGTTTGTAGCTCTTCGATTTTGATTATTACTCTCACCACTAAGAAAAGTTACTTTTAAAAAATCATAATTTGCTACTTTTTTGTTACACTTTTAATGACAACACAAAATTAAATTAAACAAAAAATTTACTTTTTTAATGTTTTTTGTTAAAATATTAATTACAATATTATTTTGTATTTTAAATTCACAAGATCACTAAAAATTCAAAATAAAAGATATAAAAATGCTCAAAACGCAAATAAAAAATTTTTATTAAACTTATAATTTTTTATAGCAAAATTTATATCTTTTGCATTCTCAATTTTGTATTTAAAAATTCTAATATGATAATTTCAAACTTAAAATTGTCCTTAAAATGTATGATTGGTTTATGATATCTTAAAATTATACTTAAGATTGTTTTAATGTAATAACAGATCATGAATACTAACTGAAGGTTAAAGATTGAACATACACATACATAACGGAATTTGTCATAAATAGATTTAAAATACAAGAAGTAACGATGAAAGTAAAAATTCGTTAAATTTGTTATTGTTACTAAAAAGAATCTAACTATGTTATTGTTACAGTTACAGAAAACAAAAATAAAACATTATCAGTTTGTTATTAAAAAAAGTAATTAACAACGTTACAAGTAACGCTATTTTCAATTCTGCACACTGAAAAACACGATTATTGATCGTCATTACTATTATTTATTAATTATCTTTAATGTTTCTTTTCGATTCTTTGTATGAAGAGTAGATACATTTAAAAAAGTTTTTGGTAATAACTATACCAAACATTGAATGAAATAATTCCAACTAAATATTTAGTTAATATAATAAAAAATAATTGTATTTTTCTGAATACTAAAAATTTAGAAAAGTAAAATTATTTCTTATTATATTAATGAAATATTTAATTGTGTAAAATTTTCCAACAAAATACATTTTTATGTCATGTGATATTATATTTGATTGCCATGCACTGAAAAAAAGAGTTTGGTAATAATAATTAAGCTTTGATGAAATAATTTTAATTAAATATTTGAGTAATATAACCAAATATTTAATAATAATTAAATTAATAATGACCAAACATAATAATAGTAATTAATCGATTACTAAACGGTTATTAAATGTTTGGTTATATTAACTGAACATTTAATTGAAATCCCTTCACCAAAACGTAATTATTATCTAGGCTTGATTATTATTACTGCGCTCTTTTTTCAGTGCGTGGAGTAGCAAGGCAACTCTATTATTATATCTTATTTTATAAATTCGGTTGTTGCTTTTATATGTAGTTAGGTTTCAATATTATCGAAGCACCAACCAACATACATGTTCGTACAATATTGTACCCAGTAAACTAGATTAAAGGAAGTCAACGGTCCAGCGAGCGAGTAAACTACGTAGATACATAAGAAAAAAGAAGGAAAGAAAGTTAGATAGAGAGGAAGAAAGAGAGAGAGAGAGAGAGAGAGAGAGAGAGAGAGAGAGAGAGAGAGAGAGAGGACAGGAGAGAGGAGGAGAGGGAGAACCCGAGACAGTGAATTAGTTCGAAGGAAAGAGGATCGAAAGAATCGAGCGGAACACTCGATCGCGGTAACGGATTATAAAAGTGACCATAGGCCCGCGGATATATATCTACACACAGGCTGCGAGTCCGGATTCCGCGGATCACCCCCGCTCCACCTTTCTTGCCTCATCCTTCTGACATCCCGATGTTTCTCCGCGTGGCAGACTGCATCCCCTAAGTCGGGGTGTCCCCCTGCCCTTCTAGATATTTCCCCTCCTCCCTCACGCATTATTCATCTCTCGTTCTCTCTCCTCTTCGCCCTTTTTCTCGTCGGTCTTCGTATTACTCTTACTCCCTCTTTCTACCTGTTTTATTTTTATCCTTTTCCTTTTCTTCCTCTCATTCTCTCCCTTTCTCTCTCTACCGTTTTCTTTCTCTGATCCACTGAACGTCTCTCTTGTTCCCGCTATGTCTCTCTCATTCCCGTCAACGCAAAGCAACGTCCTCTTCGATCGTACGGGGCTCCAGAGTGTGGCAGCCATCTTGCATACCTGAGCCTCCGCATTGCTCGTTCCTCGAGGGCAAAAGGGAGAATATCTCAGCAAGACGACGGCGGGATGCGCGAGGCAAGTCGAAGGTGGAAGGATCGCGCGTGGAAGATGGCGAGGAGGGAAAGCTGGAGAGGCAAGTCGAGTGAGAGGGGAACGGGGCCCACGATCGAAGCAGCGGGCCTCAGGAAAGAGCAAGCGAGAGAGGGAAACAGACCTACGCGCGATGGACAAAGAGATCCGTATTCTGATATAGGCAGTGGCATGGCAAAATGGTAGGGGAGAGGAGGACGGGAAGGAGGGAGGGTGGGAGATGGGAAAGAGAACCGAGGTATAAGAGCGAAGAAAATGAGCATTTGGCGAAGCAAGGAGTGACGAAGAGAGAAGATCGAACGTTTCTTGACACGAAAGACGGAGAGGGAGAGAGAAGCAGAAAAGGATGAAACGATGTTGTTAGATAGAGCGAGTGAGACTATCGTGGAGCGAAGAAACGCAGTAGAAGCATGGTGTTTCTCAGAGCGGAGAGAGAAGGTGATATCGATAGGCCTTGCGCGGGGTGGTACAGGTAAAAGCATAGATAGAAAGAGAGAGAAAGAGGGAGAACGGAGATTCAAAGAACGGTTGAAGGATAGAGAACGGCGGAGGGGGAAGAGAGAGGGCCCGATGGATCGGAGAGGGACGGCGTCAGCCAGCTCGAAGAATGCCTCTCCTGGCAGCGGCGAGGTTCTGGGACCGGCTCGGTTCAGTCGAGTCAGGTCAGCCCTCGGGAAGGCGACATTCTTCTTCGCGGTGTTCACGTTCCGCGTTCTTTCTCGGGGCCTTACGTCGCGTTTCGTGGTCCCGTCGTGTTTCGTTATTTCTTCTTACCCTCTCTACCTTTTTGTTTCGGCTTCAATGCCGAATTGCCTCCGCAGTTGCGCGCGGTTTGTCTTCATCCCCCGATAACGCTTACCCCGAGGCGCGCGCGCGCGCGCGCGTGTGCACGTACACACGCGAACCCGTTGTGTTGCTCGTGAGATTGCTCCACGATCGGCGAACCCGAGCGAGCGCCGCATCGTGATCGCGTGAACTTCCTGACAATTTCCGCGAAAGATAGCGCGAGTTCGGCGGCGAGTGGTGTGGACTCGAGAGTGAATCGCGAATTCGAGTTCCTCGGGGTTCGGTCACTAAACTCGTTTGGTCAGATCGGTACTCTCGCGAGGATACACATAACTTCGTGTAATTGTATTCTCTTTTTTTGTGTTCCGGAATATTGGATAGTGTGTCCTCATCTCTGTGCAGTGTTTATGTTGCGAGATTCTATCGGGCTTAATTCGGGCTTCAGTGAAATCTAAATTTGTGGATTTTGAGGGATCTGAGTGTTTGAAATTTAGTAAGATATAGAGAGAGAAAGAGAGAGATCGTCACGAAAAATTGTTTGTCAACGTTGCCGATCTCTTTTCGAGAAAGAGAGAGCTTGGTCGTCAATGGAATGCAAGATGACAGAACGAAGCACGTGACGTAGATGCATGTGTTTGGAGCACACGAACTGAAAAAGGAGAGCGGTCTCTCTAGACGAGCATCCGTTCTTTGGGAGGGAGAAAGATACATTCTCTCGACTCTAAATCGTGATCGCAAATCGTTAATCGGAAAATCGTTTGAAACGTTCCACTCTCGCGCTCGCGAAGCATTCGCGAGCATCCGCAGACGCGCGTTTCGCGAGGCGCGGCTCTTGGCGGGTCACTGCCCCCTCTGCCGGGTGAAGTCTCTTCTCGTATACACTTGACTTTTAGCGGCGAAGGAAAGGAGGAGCAACAGAGAAGAGAACGAGAGAGAAAGAAAAGGAACGAAAGTGTATGTGAAAGAGAGAAAGAAGAGACACGGAGAAGAAGAGGAAGAAAGACGGAAAAGAAAGCACCCACCATCTCCAGGTTTAAATCGGGACTCTGGTCCAGGTGGGGAAAAAAATGCGACGCATCGCCGGACAGAGGACGGCGATTCACGTCGTCGTGCGCGATTAATCTCCGTCCTTGGAGAAATGTCGCGATACGTGCAATGCGCCGGTACGTAGACGCGGAAGACGACGACAGGATTATCGCCGGCCACGACCATGAAGAGAAAGAACGACAGGTAGTGCGTAATCGGAGCGCGCGATTTTACGCCTACGACAAGTCACCGTGAGCCGAGATTTGGCTAAAACAGGTGGGCGTGTCGCGGCGAGACAGAAGAAATGATCATAAGGGAATCGATGATCCTAACCCTGTTCCTGGGATTACTGTTGGTGGTGGACCAAAATGGCGGCCAGGTCGTCAGCCAGAAGGCGACGGCGGCGGCGGCGGCGGCGACGGCGACGGTGGAATTGACTCCGTCCGCATTTGACGATTATTTTACTTTGCGCAACCTACCTCAAAGGGTCACGCGGTTAGTGCCACGAAGGTCACCGATGTTGCCGCAGGACAGCGCCGCAACGATGGGTCTGGCGATGCAAAGCAGAGCGGTCGATACGCGGGTCCAGCTCGAGATCAGAGAGGGGGAGCCTAAAGGTACCCTAGTTGGTACGATACCGGTGAAACCTGACTTTACTTACAGGTTTAACGAGCCGCCCCAGGAGTTCGTGCTCGACTCGGAGACTGGCAAGATAAGAACGGCCATCGTTCTCGATCGCGAAGCTCTTAGCAGTGATCGGTTTGACCTGGTCGTGCTCTCGAGTCAACCGACCTATCCGATCGAGGTGCGGATTCTGGTGCTTGATATTAACGACAACAATCCAGAATTTCCGGAGCCCAGCATTGCGGTTAGTTTCTCGGAATCGGCCGTAGCCGGTACCAAGCTGTTGTTGGATGCCGCGACCGACCGGGATATACCAGAAAACGGTGTGTTGGACGATTATTTTATCGTGGACGGCAATACGGATGGCAAGTTCCGTCTAGAGGTCACAGGAAATCCCACAAGTGAGACATCATACCTACACCTCGAAACTACCGGTAAGCTGGACCGCGAACAGGTGGAATTCTACTCGCTTAACATCTGCGCCCGCGATCGTGGCCAACCACCGCGATTAGGCTACCTGCTGGTGAACGTGACGGTGTTGGACGTGAACGATAACCCGCCAGTGTTTCAACAGAGCGACTATGTGGTGGCGTTGAACGAGAGCGCACCACTCGGTACCAAGGTGTTGACAGTATATGCCACCGATAAGGATTTGGAAGATAATTCCAAGTTGACGTATTATCTGCCGGACTATGAGCGCAAGTTTACAATTGATCCAGAAACTGGCACGATCACAACAGCCGAGCCGTTAAAATGCCCTCAACAACGTTGCACAGCACGCCCAGGCAGCGTCTGTCCTAAGAGTTGCGTTATCACGGTCTTTGCTCGTGATCACGGTTCGCCCAGACAGGACGGTCGTACTTATGTGACGGTGAATTTATTGGACGCGAACGATCATGATCCTGTGATCAAATTCACTTATTTTCCGCAGAATGCGGGTTTTGCCACCGTCGATGAGAATACCGCCAAAGACGCAATTGTTGCTGCGGTAGCGGTAATCGATGACGATGAAGGTCTTAACGGCGAGACCAGCGTGGAGATTCGCGCTGGCAATGAGCTAGGCCACTTTCGGCTGGAGGTTACGGAGAGCTTCAACATCGTGCGGGTCGACGGCCGGTTGGACCGTGAAGAGATACCCAAGTATAATCTCACGGTAGTTGCCACGGACAAGGGCACGCCGCCGAGATCAACCACGGCCTATCTCGTAATTCACGTGAATGATGTTAACGATCATGAACCAGTGTTTCAGCAAAGCGAGTATTCGGCAGTGCTATCAGAACTCGCGCCTATCGGCAGTTTCGTCGCTAGCATCTCGGCTACGGACGCAGATTCTGGGCTGAATGCGCGTATTTATTACGAATTTGGTCTAGGTAATGAGCAGGGTTGGTTCGCTATCGACAGTGATACGGGCTTGGTCACTACCGTGGCTGCCTTGGACCGTGAAATTCAAGGTAGCCTCGAGTTACATGTGTCGGCGAGAGACGGTGGTCCAAATACTAAGTACGCGTCCACGCATCTCAAAGTAACAATCCTCGACGAGAACGACGAGGCACCACGTTTTTCCGCGAATATCGTCAAGGTTACGTTGTCGGAGAACACGCCGCCTTACAGTCTAGTAGCTACTCTCACGGCTGTTGACAACGATCAGGGTACCAATGGTAGCGTTGCGTATAGTTTTCACTCCAGTGTTTTGCGTGATTATCCAAAGACTTTTGCTTTAGATGCCCTAACCGGTCAGCTGACGACCATGGTCGCACTAGACCGAGAAACCATAGCGGAGTACAAGATTTTAGTGGTAGCGAAAGATCAAGGCATGCCAGTGCAGTCTTCGACTGCCACTGTGGTACTAACTGTAGAAGACATCAACGATAACTCGCCGATTTTCTATCCTTGGAGATATCTAATGCCCATTTCCGAAGATGCTCCGGTAGGTACAACGCTAGGTAAAGTAATAGCGGCCGACGCCGATGCTCGAGAGAACGCTCAGGTGAGGTATACTTTGGAATCCGGCGGCGAAGGTCTCTTCATGGTGGAGGAGAGAACCGGTGAAATTGTCTTACAAGGTTCTATGCGAGCTGCGCACAAGACTCTTTATGAATTGACTATCTCAGCGAAGGATATCGGCGACCGGGTAGCAGCCAGGAATGCTGTAGTAGAGATTATACGCGAAGAGGATCTGGAGCACCTTCAGTTTGACACTTACAATGGTTATGATTTTCGCATTCCTGAAGATCGTGGCGATTGCGATTCCGTTTCGTCTGGTAGTCGGGAGATTGGCTCTGTGCATGTTACGCAATATAGTAACACAGGAAAAGTGAGCTACGCCATAGTATTCGGTGATCCTGACAACAATTTCAGAATCGACGAAAATACTGGCATCATCAGCACTGCCAATTGTCTGGACCGCGAGAATATCGCTTTTTATAGCTTAGAACTGTTGGCACGCGCTGATCTCGCGTACGGCCAGACTATTGTCAACGTCAGTGTGCAAGATGTTAACGATAATCCACCGAAATTTCCCAAGGGTGATCGAAGCGACGAGATTCTCTTGCAGGAGAACGCAGCGGTGGGACAAGAGGTGTGTCTAGCTAGGGCCAGAGATTATGATGCCAACGCCAATGCCAGGATTGTTTATGTCCTGACACATAATCCGAGCAGCCAGTTCAGAGTAGCCGAAAACTCGGGCATCATTTACTTGGACAAACCGATTTCTGCGCCGCCCGGTACGGTCTTCCATCTAGAGGTGACGGCGACCGATTCCGGTACGCAACCGTTGTCTGCTCAACACCAAATTCAAGTGACGATCGAGGATGTTAATGATCACACACCAGTTTTCCGATTGACCAGCTATGAGATTTCGCTACCGGAATCGACGCCAGTCAACGAACGTTTCTTTTCATTAACAGCTCAAGATGCGGACGTTGGTGCCAATGGCAGGATACTATATACTGTTACCGATGGTAATACAGAAGGTCATTTTGGCATTTTTCCGGATGGTCAGTTGTATGTAAAGAACACGCTCGATCGCGAGGAACGGGATTATTATGCACTTGAAGTCACCGCATCTGATCAGGGTAGTCCACCACGAAGCTCTGTAGTTCCGGTGGTAGTGCACGTAATTGATGAGAACGACAACGCGCCCGAATTCACCAATAGCAGTTTCAGCTTTCATTTACGCGAAAATGAGCCTCCCGACACCTTCGTCGGCAAATTATTGGCTACTGATCGCGACGTTGGTCGTAATGCTGATCTTATGTTCTCACTGCCGGTCAGTCAGCAGGATTTCGTGGTTGACCCGAGGAATGGTTTTATCAGATCGCTGCGTGTATTTGATCGTGAATTTCTGGTGACCAATACCGGTGTCAGTTATATCAGCCTGGAAGCAACTGTCACCGATAACGGCATTAACCGCTTGCGCGACCGCGTCAAGGTTACTATTTATATCACTGATGTCAATGATAATGTGCCGCAGTTTCAACGTTTACCGTATCGGATGCAAGTGAGTGAGGGTGCCGCGATTGGCACGCAATTGCTAAGAGTGTACACGACTGATGTAGACGAGGGTTTGAATGGCGATGTGTTTTATTCGCTGGAAGACGGTAATCAGCATGGTCACTTCATGATAGACGAAGCTACGGGGCAGATTTCGCTGGTGAAGGAGCTTGATCGGGAAATGTCCGATTCTTACGTGCTGACCGTCGTGGCTC
This sequence comes from Solenopsis invicta, assembly GCF_016802725.1. Lineage (NCBI taxonomy): Eukaryota > Metazoa > Arthropoda > Insecta > Hymenoptera > Formicidae > Solenopsis > Solenopsis invicta. The sequence continues at coordinate 14,547,230 of NC_052670.1, read as the reverse complement.
ACGATGCCGGTCTGGAAACGCGATTGTCATCTAGTGCGACTGTTCACATCGAGGTGCTCGATGAAAATGATAACGTGCCGCGTTTTGTTGACAACAAGTTGAAGATCTCCGTGCTGGAAACCACACCAATCAACACCGAGCTATTGCATTTTAAAGCCACCGACAACGATCTCGGATCTAATAGCGAGTTGACATTCGCTATATCGGCCGGCAACAAAAGAGACACATTCTATATCGATTCGCTAACCGGTATTCTGTATCTGAAAAAGTTGCTTGACTACGAAGAACTGGTACGTTACACGTTAAACGTCACATGCAGTGATGGGGGTCATCCGCGACTCAGCTCGGTCACCAGCTTGACCGTCGAGGTAATCGATACTAACGACAACTCGCCGGTATTTCCAAACACGGCAATAGTACGTCAGATACGTGAGGGTATCCCTGTACGAACGCCGATTGTTACAATTACTGCCGAGGATCCGGATTCGGGCGATAACGGTGTAGTCAGCTACTCGATTCTCAGCCAGGACCCAGAAGATCAGGTGCGACATTTCGGTATCAATCCGTCGAGTGGTGTGATTCATACGTTGCTGCCAATCGATCGTGAAGAGGTGGATACTTTCAAGCTGGTGGTGGTCGCTACTGATCAAGCGCAACCACCAAGCGCACGGTTATCCGCCGAAAAGCTGGTAATTGTGATCGTCGAGGATGTCAACGACAATGCGCCGATCTTCGTCAGCATGTCGGCGGTAGTGTTACCGCCTTTGCGTGCCGGCAACTTTAACTATCATCAGTCCTCGACTAAAGATATTGCGGTCACGCAACTAGTTGCTCGCGATCTCGACTCTAGCACCAACGGCCTGGTGACGTACGAGCTGCTCCGTTTCAGCGTTAACTATTCGGATATGTTCCGAATCTATCGTAACACCGGTCAGCTTATCATGAGATTTCCGCGGTCATCCTCAAAGGGCGGTCTCTTTGAACGAGCCTCCTCTAAATATCAAGTAGGCGTTCGAGCGACGGACGAGGCAGTCCAAGCGGAACGTCGTTCGTCCGAGACTTACGTGACCTTGATCGTGTCGGGCGAGGATGGCGACGATCAGCCGATTTGGGAGCATCGAGGTCAGATTGAAGGCAACGTTTACGAAAACGAGCCGATCGGTACCAGTATTTTGCGTGTGAGCGCGCGTAGTCGTCGACCCAACATCGAGATTGAGTATTACGTGACGAACGTGACCGCCGGCGACGGACCCCAAGTCGATCGACTATTCGACATCGACACGAAGACTGGCGTGCTGTCTACTGCGGCCAAGCTCGATCGCGAGACCGGTGTCCAGTGGTACGAGGTGGAGCTATATGCCATCGGCATCGGCGGCACCAGACCCAGTACGACGTCTACCAAAGTAAGTCCGCTTGGCTTTTTGATTGATCGTCTCGGTGATATTAATGATGCTTCCTTCGTCGGCTCCTGAAAGATATTCGGTGCTTTTTGTGCGCCGTGCCACTTCCCCGCCCCGCGCGCTCGCCCTGCGTAATGTAATTTCTCGATTGCCGGATAAGACCCCTTCTCGCGAGGCGGGCGAGCGGACGGGTGAATCCGGATTGTCGTTTGCGGCGCGAGAGTCAGCGGGGATATTATAATTGCTGAACTGATACCACGCAAGATAGATGTGACAGGCGCCAGAATCATTGAGACACTTGTTTTGTTTGATAGATAATCTCTATGCATTTATTCTTATTCTAAACTGTGTAGATAATGGATGTAAATTATTAAAACGTATAACATATATACGTTCAACATATATATTTGTGTATACACACATATGTGTATACATTTATTGTTATATTATTTTCATAATTACATTAATCATCTTAAATGTATGTACATCATAATTTACGTGAAATTTATTTCACAATTGTACATACTCTGATGTTGATTATACAATATAGAAATTTTTTGTGCATTATATATAAATATATTGTGCAAGGAATAAAATATTAATTAATCAAATTCTCTGTTTATTCTTAAAGAATGAAAATGACGCACAAATTCACGACTTAGTTGTGATACTCGGATTTTTTTTATTATGTATATTTTTGCTACCTTTAATTAAGCTATACAGTTACAATTTTAGGCGCGTGATTATTTATTTAGGAGTTATTAATAGTCGGACATCGAAAGAAACGTTATTAAGTCAGTTGCATACGTGCGTAATTTCCGTATAAGTTGATAGAATTCTTGAAGCATTATGATGTTATTGACGTAAAATATAATCATTACAATTATTAGTTATATACTCCAATTTTGAATTTTTATTAAATATTCTCTATTTCTCATATAATTAATTTTTTTATACATAGAAAACAAAAGTAGTAATAATTTATAATTTAATTTTTTTGAATGACATGATGTTTTCTTTACATTCTGATTCTGATTTGTATATAAAAACTAGATAGCGTGAAATGAGTTTCTTAAATTTTATTTCATACATTATATAAGGATGGCAGCACAGAAGAAATTTGGCGAGTAATATTTAATAAGTAATAAGGTTTGATACGATGTTATAGTGATTGTGATCTAAAAATTGCGCGTCTGTTTTTTGTGCCAAAGATACAATTTTAAATTCAAAACATATTACATTTTTAATTAATCACCGCCTCTCGGAAGACAATAGTAAACCACTCTTGTTAAGACAGTCACCATGAGTATGTATGTATGTATCAAATAGAGATTATAATATTCAGTAAAGAAGAACCGACTTAAGAGATGATACAATGCTATTATAAAAAAGATTGCAAGGGAAAGAAGATTTTAAATAATTTATAATTATATAAATATATAAATAAATAAGTATAAATATAGAGATAAACATTTATAAAAATTATATACATATAATATATATATATATATATATATATATAAACATTTCTATTTGTCTTCTCTGTTAACGCTAATCTGTGTTCATCAATTTCTTCTTCTCACTTTTAATACAACAATTAGAGCGCTGACGTACACGCGCTACATGTCTCTCTTTCTCTCTCTCTCTCTCGCTCTTTCTTTCTAGGCAAGCGATAATTCGACTGAGAATTGCGTTACGCAATAATATCCTTAATGCAATTAAAGACGGCAATACAGTGATAGAGGGATAAAAGGAATTAGAGAGAAAGAGGAGGGCGAGAGAGAGAGAGAGAGAGTGAAAAAGTGACGAAGGGAGCAAGGAAAAGAGAAATCTTTAGCGAGAGAGAAAGAGAGAGAGTGAAAAAGTGACGAAGGGAGCAAGGAAAAGAGGAATCTTTAGAGATGAGAAGCGATGCATGGGAAGGACAACACGCGTGCGGGGAAAAGGACGTGCTCCTTTCGCGATAGGAAGAGAAAGAAGATGCGAAGGTAGAGAAGAAGAAGAAAGAGGAGGAAGGAGGAGGAAGAGGAGGAGGAGGAAGAGGGGGAGGGGGGATTGTGAATACGAACGGTTTACAGCCGGTTCAGTGCTGCATAAATAGGGCTTAGGACCCGGGACGTTTTCTCAAATTACAGGGCGCGTTTCAAATTTATACGAAAGCACCGCGCCGCGCCCTCACCGCCACCACCACCATCGCCGTCTGGTCTCGTTTTATTAGAACGAAGCATATCCTAATTAATTCGAATTTTTTTACTCTGCACTTGTACAGGGTGGCCCATAATTCGCAATCTTGTCTTTAGCGTTAGAATTTTCGGGAAATTTGACTATTCTTTTCTAGTTTTTATTGAAAATGCCAATAATTAACGATTGTTTTTGTGAATAAAAGAGAAAAAGAGTGGGTGGGGGAAGGGGGGAAAAAGAAGAAGACAGATGAAGAACAATGTCTGATTACTTTAAAAAAGCAAGTGAATAATAGAACTGCGTACAATCACAGCTTTATCATTTTAGCGCAAAGATCGAAATATTGATTTAATATTTAAATTATATTAAAATCTAATAACACTTTTCCATTAATCTGTCAACTGTCAATTGTTATATTTTTCAGTTTTACATTTTAAAATTTATTAAGAAATCTGTTTATTATGCATTTATTATTTTCAGCACTTTATAATAAATTTTTTACAATTTGAAGTTTCGAATGCATGCGAGGAATCTTTCAACTCTTGATTAAATCTTCCCCCTTACAGCATTCAATTAAAATTTATCGATTTCATTTTTCTGCTATTTAAGTTTTCGTAAATCTTGATTATAAGAAGCCGTGGGTCTGAGGATTAACCGTAGTCGAGCACGACTATTCTATTCTGTTTTTATTTTGCGTGAGGGATTACCTAGAAAATCAGGAATCTCGAAATCGGTGCCCACGTGGTGCCGATATCCCATCTGCACTCCAGTCCTGCCGCATCCTGGTATTGGAGGGCAGGGAAACGGTGGTTGGCAAGATACGAGGAAGAGGAGACGATTATAACGTGAAAGAAAGCAAGAGAGAGAGAGAGAGAGAGAGAGAGAGAGGGAGGGAGAGGAATAAACGACAAGATGAACCGCGTGCCAGGAAATCAACTCGGATTCGAGTTCGGGCCCTTGGCTTTCTCTCTCTTTCTCTCTTCTCTTTCTTGGTGGTTCGAAGACTCGAGAAAAACTTGATCTCGACGAGTGAGCGCAGCCCTTACCTTTGCGCGCGCGAGCGCTGGGGCCTTAGGACCGCTGAGCAGCGCGCGGTCGGTCCCATCTCTACCCCCGGTATGCGTCAACGCCGCTTTATTTCTGAAGATCCTTTCCTCTGTCCTTCCCCCCCTTCCCTCGCGCCCTTCCATCTCTTTCAAGCCGCCTACCGTCGCCCTTGGCATCTCTTCGTCTTCATCCATACGTTTATCTCTCTTCTTCTTAAATTTAATCTTTTATTTGGTAATGTATTGCTTTCGAGAAACATGATTCTTTTATACTGTACTTCATGTACCGCCTTTCGCTATTATGGTGAAGTTCCAATCGATGTTGCTGTCAAGGTAACAAACAAAGAATTGGTTTCTCTTGGCTCAAAAAAAGCAGCTTGTAGAGATCAGCTTCAGAAAAATGGGATAAATACAAAAGATTACAAATATTTTCTTCTCGGTTCCCTTTGTTAGAGATCGTGTTTTTAATCGCAACGTAGACAAACGTTTCTCAGCTTTCGTCCTATCCAAATAATGTGTAGACAATCATAAATAGAAGACAAATTTATATATAATAATTGTCAACCACAAAAACCATGAAAACTATGAAAACCAATAAAAAGTTGAGTGTCCGTGAGATAAAAATTGTTTTACGATACCTTTCCGAGAAATGATAACTTTATCGATGTAACATACCTTTCACATTATTGATTATTTTTTTCCGATATAAATTATTGTTACTCTTAAAAATTCGGTCTCAATATACGTAATAAATAACATCTATCTGGTCTTCTCTCTTTTTCCGTCTTTACTTCTCTGCCTTTTCTCTCGTCGTATCCTTTTCTCCTCCCACCTTCGTCATTCGCTATGGGATCCGCGACTCTTCGGAAATCGCCGACTCTCTGCAGTTCGGACGTTTTTGTTCCGCTTTCGGGGCTCGTTCTTTTCTGGTCTCGCGCAACGTCTTCGTGGGCCTCCCCGGGGCTTCCTTCTCGTGCTACCTTCTCTCCCGCGCTCTCTTACGGAGCCAAAACTGTCCTCTTTTTCGTCGCGCGGACAGCATCATCGGGCTCTACGTCCAAATCGACGGCTTTTTGCCTGGCCCCTCGGAGAATCACGGCGGGGTTGTGAAGGCGGCATACGGAGTCATACCGTCGAAACGCTCAAGTACGCCCTTTGTCTAACCCTTTGTGCGACGGCACTTCTATCTGCGAAGGCCGCGCTTCCCACGAAGCGTGACTTCAATTATCGCGCAATGGGGTTCGCGTCTGGGTCCAGAGACGTACGGCGAAGTATATATCCCGCGATGCCGCCGCGCCGATGACTTCAACGCACGTGTGTTCAGCGTTCGTGCCTGGAGTCCCCCGTAACGCAATAATTTTCTGCTCACGCTGGATACTCGACTTCAAGATCCATTAAATATACGGGGTGTCCCGGAATTCCATTCGGATACTCTTCTAATCGTGGTCTCTCGTGCTCACTTTAGGAACAATTCTTGCTTGTCTTCATTTAACACGTTAATTGTATCTTTGAAAAGCTGCAAATTAAAATTCTGTCAATGGATAAAGACTACTCGAAGTAAAAGGCCAGTTAAAATTGTTGAATATTATTTTGTCATCTGTTTTTTCTTATCTTAAAGCTTAAGAGGATCTTAAAATCGTCCTGCTTTACCGAAAGAGCACGATTTTTTCGAGCATACTATTTTTCTAATTGCCTTTATAGATTAAAAAGTCCTTTTCTCAAATTAATGTATAGGTATACTAATATAATCCGAGCTCATCAGTTTTATATCGAAAACAAAAACAATAAGAAACTTAGATCTGTTTTACCTATTCTTAATCTAATATGAATAATCTACAACTATTAACGTGTGCCAGTATTTGTTTTTTACAAAAATTCTGTATTTGTATAAAATAAAAATGGTTCGGAATATGGGTCACGTGAAAATGTTGAGTTCTTAAAATTATGCTTAAACATCCAATGTGAAAAATTAGTGTGCTTGAAAATTTGTGCACGTACATGCGTACAATATTGATAAGTAATGACGTATTGACTTTTCGTAAATCGTATGAATGCAAGTCATTATTCAGTCAGTAAAACTCCTGACGCATCTCCTCAGTAATTCCTTAATTATTTGAAAATTGAATATTACGACATCCTTGTTGAAAGAGAGAAGAACTTATTAAGGAGCATACAGCGACAAAAATTTTTTCTATGCAAAATAGTCAAAAAGAAAACTAACGTTATCGTTACTTTTTCATAACTTCTTAAAATCGATAAAGGCAATCGCAATTTATTATAGTTATATGTTAGTTCAGAATCAGTTAGGAAGTTAGTTGAAATCACGTATCACCACGCGTTTGTTGGGCTCGTACGAGAGCGTCGACAAGAAGTAAGTGGCACGTCATTTGATTTAAGGAAGTGGCCGCGAACGTGATGTTAACGTATGTCACGAAGGTGTGAGATTCGAATCGCTAACCCACACGCCCGTCCTCGGCGGCGGCCACGGGTGGGTTCCGCGCGAAATGTAGGCGTGATGCTCATTTTTCCAGCCGATAAATTTATCTACAGACGGGACGGAACGAACGAACGTAATGTCGGCGCTAACGTACGCGCGCGAGAGCGGGAGCGTCTAATAATAGCCGGCAATAATTACGTCGGCCGTCGTGATTAATAATGCACGGTTAAACGCGTTAAACCCCGCAATTAACTCTTTCTATTTCGCGGCCTCACGCGGACGTTACGCGATCGCTTCGGCGTGTTTGCAGATTATTTGTTATCCGTTATATCGCGCGAGAGCGACGCAAGGGTGTAAACCACCCCTGTGCAACGCTGTCCATGAAAGTGAGTTCGCAACATATCGTTATTTATAAGTTTCAACCGAAGATTTCTCCCATATGGCTACCTGTAATAGAAACAGCGAGGTTGGGTCGAATTAAATTAAGCGACGTTAAAAGGCTAGAAATTATGAGGGTTCTAGTTTAGAATGCGAAAAAGTTTACTTATTTTTGGGAATTTTTTAAAATTACTGCGCATGCTCTTCTACGCTTTTACACATCTATTTGTACATATTTAATGAATACTTAAAAATTTTGGTGTGGCTAAATATTTATTAGCTTTTACGTTATGTAAATTTAAAAACGAACATATTTTTAAAGCCGGTCAACAAGATTTTTCAGAAACTGCAGAATCTGTCGGCTATAATTTTCACGCATATGTAAAATATATGTCCGTTTGTCACCCAAAGGATTATTGTGATAAATTTAACTATTTTTTTTCATACATGATAAACTTGAAGGATTTTGTTGAAAAATCACTTGTTTTTTGAAACCACGTCATTTTAATAATTTGTAATATTTTTCATTAATATTAGTACAGACAGTACAATAGCTTCGGTAGTTTCTGAGAAATCGTGTTAACCAGCTTGAAAAATATACCTGTTTTTAAATTCATATAATATAAAAACCAATAAATATTTAGCTATACCAAAAATTGTAAATGTGTTTAAGTAGATGTGTATAGCAGTGGAAGAATATGTACAACAGATTTCTTTTTTAAATTTCCCAAAATAGACAAATTTTTTCACGTTTCAGACTAGAATATTCCCTTGGAATAAACTTTTATAAAATTTTTATCGACATAATGTTTCACGATATTCATCGATGCGATTCTCGTAATTTTTCTATTAACGCATGCTTCGGTAATATTTTACCAAGCGACGCGTTCTCCCAGTTTCATTCATTCCTTATGTGTTCCACGTGAATGAAGGATCACATATAAGGAATGAGTAATACAAGAAAAAAATGATTGCGGCATTTTGATAAACATATTTTGCTTGATAAAAACCGGATCTTAGCAATATCGTGGGGAAAATTGATTAATCGCGTTTCTCCGTTATGTTTTTTATTGATAATTATCCAAATTATACGTTGGTTGTCAAACAATTTACATATATCCCTTTCTTCGTCTCTCTCTTTTTCTCTCTTTCTCTCGATTCAGTTTATCACTATGTATTAATAGCGAGATACAATCAGACAGTTGTCTGTGGCATGCGACGTTTAACTGGACCCAAAAAATCTCGCTCGTTATTTAAACATTACGATCGTCATTTAATATTTTTGTATCGTAATCAACTGAAAAAAATAAACTTCTCTCTCTCTCTCTCTCTCTCTCTCTTCCCTTTTCTTTTCTTTCTTGCTACCATTGAGCGATTATGGATGAGAGATACGGCACGTTCATTATAAAAAAAAGAAGAAAAAGAGACGAGGAAAAAAAGGAGCGCTCGCGAATTCGCAGTTTCTACTTAATTATTTAGGACGAAGTTTACTGGCAATTAATTTTACGCAGATATGATCTCATATCTGTATCTGCACGCGGTCGCGACTTTTCGGTGCCTCCTCTCGCGTATTAGCAAACCATCGTCCACTGATTCGACCAGTTGATGTCTCGATCATCCGTCATCCCCGCTTTAATTTAAGTACGTGCGACTTTCTCGCGATCATTGCTAAAAAATAAACATCAAAACTGTTTAATCCTCGTTTTAAACCATTGACGAGTGTTAATCTTTGACGCTTTCTAGAATGTTATTTGTACATAACCAGTTGTAAGTTGCATTTTTTGTATCTGCGAAATTTTGTCTTTAGAAAAGTGGATGAATCAATTAAAACTTTATCTTAAGCGATTTTAAAATCGTTCCATTTTAGATGGGTATATTTTCGTAATACTCGTAAATTTGAAAAACAACTATTTAATTTGATACTAAATAAATGAAGCCTGTGTAAATTTTATGAAAAGACATAAAAATATTCTACTTAATACACAGATATATTACAAGTTAGAATATTTAATTTTACATGTCAGCTTCATGATGGATATTATATATAGCTTCAAGTTTTTATGAAGAAGGACGTGAAAGTTTAAAATGATGTATATACTTCTAAAACTGAATGTTTAACAAAAGATTTAAGGATATCTTACACCCATTTTTATAAATGTGTTGATATTTATATTTTTTAATAATTTAAATAAATCATATATGAAAGTTTGTTTATAACAGTCTATTTATATTAAACAATACATTTTTATAGCTTATTTACTTTGTTATTATTTGTATTGTTATAATACTAAAATTAAAAAATAATACTAACAGGCTCAATTTTTTAATATAAGTACTTTAAGTATTCAAAATAATTCATGCAAAATTTTATTGCGATTTTGAGTTTACTTGTACTATAAATAAATAAATAAATAACTAAATAAATATAATCTTTAGATTGCAATAAAACTTTACATAAATCATCTTAAATACTTGAAATATTTATACAAAAAATTCAGATTCTTGTGTCACATTTTCTGATATATTTCTACCTTTCATTAAAATAATTTTTGATCCAGGTAGAAAATTCCGGCCGCCAATTTTTTTTTGTATTACGTTCAAATACAGTACAAAAAAAATTTGCAATTTTTTTTGTTTTTTTTTAATATTTTGAAAATAGGTGTATTGTATCCTTAAGATTGTCTGTGGTAGCTACGATTCTACAATTTCTCGTCTACTTCTCGTCGCCAGCATTCTACTTCTTATCGCTATTATTTGTCCCGTTGGCGGTCGCGCACAGAATAGCAGCGTTCGGTCTTCTATCTGTTAATGAACCCTCCCAGCGCAACGGCGGAGGGTTTTATGGCGCGGATTACAGAAAACGAACAAATTTTCAACGATACATTTATACAGTGCGCGCATGCTGCGCTCGATCCGACTCACGAGAGTCGGGATAAAGGAAGAGACGCGGGAGAGATGGCATCTCTTTAATGCTACGCTAATCTTCTACTCTTGCTCATCATCATCATCCGCCGCCGCCGCCACCGCCGTCGCCCTCTGTCCGTCTGTCCGTCTGTCTCGTCGCGCCGTTGTTCGCCCGCTCGTAATCACAATCGTCATCCTGCTCATTTTTCAACGTCTTCTTTAGAAGGGCACGGCAAGAAAAAGAATCGGGACTGGTCAGGGCAGGGAAGGGGAGAAATCGAATCAGCGGGCGTGAAGTATATAGCGAGCGTCGAAGCGCGTTCTTCGGCTGCTTATCACCGGCTTGATAACCCGAGTTGGAATTCGCCACAATTTGTAAAGATCTTTGGCAAATTTTAAAATTTTTAACAAAATTAAAAAAACATTCCTGGATAATTAAATCTCATGTCTCTCTTCAATTATATAATTAAATATACAGTCGAGGTTTATCAGGTTTAAATATACAGTTACGGAGGAAAAGCGAGGAGATTTGTGTGTAAAAAAAAAAACTTGAACGTTTTAAAATACACACTCTAAAAATCTACAAATATTTAAGTAATATTAATTTCACGTCGATTTACTGAAAAAATATAGTTGCAATTCGCGTAATTTAACTACAACTTACTGTCACTTTTAGTGCCAAGTATTTATTAATAGAATAGTTGTTTCAATCATACAAATTATAGCTATTAGTTTTTATTAGCGAATATTTAAAAAATAATTACATTTACTATAATTGCAAATGGAATTTACTACATAAAAATGTTTATTTTATTTTTATCATTCATATCTTGATATTTTATTATATAAATATTGAAAATTATGTATCATGATTTATAATGAAATTTCTTTATAGTTGATAGAACTATACATATAAAGTTATTATTATTAACATTATAGCACAGTAATAATTATAAAACTGAAACTCTTAATCATAATTATTTTATCATGCAATTGCAGTTGCAAATATCAAAAACTTTTTTCTCAGTGTAATTGCGGCGATGATGCAAAAGTTGTACTTAATGAACTTAAAATTATCTATATAAAGATAAAACAAATTACATATAAACATATCTTAAATAAAATAGAGATGACATAATTTAAAACTTATCTAAATAAAAGATAAAGTTATATATATCGTTTTATTTAGATAACTTTAAGATTCGCTGTTGAGCTAAACAATTCAGGAGTTGAAACTAGTATATTCACATCTTTTTATGGACCTTTATTTTTTATGCATGAAACAAGAGCTCTTCAAACAATTCAATACGCTAATAAAAAATCAAAGTTGAAAAATATGGAGGAAATCTATAACTCACATTATAAGGACTGTGACAAAGTTTCTTGTAAAAGTTTTTGTACTATCTCTAGGCCCGTTCTTTTTAGTTGAACTGGCTGCACTAGTTCAAAGTTTATCTTTCTTCTTCAAACGTGAAGGCAAACTGTGAACTAGTGTAGCCAGTTCAGTCAAAAAGAACAGGCCTTATATTTTTGAAGCACTTTTTACATTACGCTACTATTTTTTGATCTATGTAATTTGTCGTTAGCATTTCAAAAATTCTATCATTGTTTACATCTTTAGATCTTATTATATATATAAAGAAACAGATTTATAAAATTATATTTAATAAAAAATGGAAAGATAGGGGGAATAATGTGGCATAAATAAAGTAGTACAAATAATCAATTTATCACCCCCTTTTTCATATTTACTAAAGATTGATGGATGTTTGCCGATTTAAAAATTGGGTTGCTGTCCACACAAGTTTGGAAACTGATCCAGATCATGATAAGATAAAGCCATTTTCTTTTGTCTAGATTCTAGATGATTGTCTAGATAATTTATATACATATAACGGCAAACACCGCGAGGAATATCGTAGAAAAGGGTAGTGACCTTTTTTAAGGAACGGCAGTCCCCGGCGCAGCGTCTAGTGCCGCGCGATACCGGACCCCGATCATCGGAGAATGCAGATCTTACCAGTCGATAGATTTTTCAAGACCGACGTTTTTGACGGATTCGACGGCCGGGTTTCGCGATGGCGCGCACGGCTGAAATATTATTCCCGCTCCGGGCCCGGACCGGACCGGATCGGGGCCGGGATTGTCGCCGTGGAAGTACTCGCAGCGGGACGCACAACGGCGACTTCGAGATTCGTCTATTGAAATCACACGAGGCGTCCGCCGCGAGCGCAACAAAAAGGACGAAATTCCAGAACCGCATACCGTTTCTCCACGGACCATCGTTCGAGGGAATATCTCCTCGAGATCTTTCGCTCTCTTTCTCTCTCTCTCTCTCTCTCTCTTTCTTTTTCTATGCTTCCTCTTTTTCTCCCGCTGACTCCGTCAAAGGACCTCTCCACTTCTACTGCCACTCAGCTCGTCTGAAAACGCGCGGGTACCGCGGCACATTGTATTGCCCATAATCTTTACCTGCTTGTTCCACTCCGTTGGACACTACGATGCAAACACTCGCCCGCGCCTCGCAGGCAGGTACAAGCGAGACACCTCACTAATTCTTCGGTGATCTGACGAATCCCCTGATTGTGGTCGGTGGGTGCGGAGGGCGGTGGAGAACTCTCTGCAGATCTGCGTTACATTTAGAAATATGTCTCTATAACCAGTTTCTTTCTCTCTCTGTCTCTTTTCCTATGAAACATTAGAACGTTCAAGTGCTGCTGTATATATTATTTTTTATAATAATGTAATTTAAAAAATTCTTATTGTTTTAGTTATTTTGCAAAAAAAAGAGAACTTAATACATCGAATAACGAGCTAATCATATTTTTATTCCTCTGTAATCAGTTATAATACGTTATTACACAAAATTACACGTAAGAATGATATTACAAAATTTTAATAATTCGAAACTTTGTTTTTTTATTAGTTATGTTATTGTTGTAAGAAATAAGTGATGTATAATCCTGGATTGGTAACATGAGTGAAATGATGAGTGAAGTTACATAATAAAAAATAAAATGCTAATTAAACACTTTTGTACGTCTCAGAAAGTCCACTCTAAAGTTTAAGTTAAAATAACTCTTATTTTAACTTAATAACTTAAAAAAGAGTTATTTTAACTTAAAATTTAAAGTGAATTTTCTGGGACATTTTATAGTATTTTTTATTGTGTGCTACAAAAAAAAATGGATAAGTTGTTTGAAAAAGAATTTATTAAAAGAAGAACAGAATAATTACAATAATGTTAAATATCTAGATAGCATGAAACATTGTAGCAATACTGCAACAATGTTGCAACGTTGGCAAAATAAATATGATAGGAAGTATATAATAAAACAGTGATGCAAAATAGACTTGTTAATGAAAATAAATACACGGAAAGAACAATTTTGTTGAAGTATTTAAATATTTATAGCTGGATGCAGATTTGAAAATAATTTTAGTGGGCCATCAAAATAGTTATAATGGTTGTGCAATCATAATGAGCAATGCTGTAAAAAATTTTTATATTCTAGCAATTCAATTTGAGAGTCCAATATGCATAATTATATTGATGTATTAATAAAATTATTTTCAGTTCTATATCCAACTAAATTTTTAGATATACTTTAAGAAATCCGTTTTCTCTGTGTATTATTGATACAAGAAATATAGCACATAGTGGTACAGCAACAGATTCTAATAAAAGTGTTCGTTTAAACCGAAAGCATAATTGTTCTAATAATTATATATTAGGTAAATAGTTATTGTACAATTTTATCACTATTTAATACTTACATACAACTAATGAAATAATATTCTACATCATATTCTTTTACATTCAATCTTAAGACTATTTATAAAATTAGTTCTAGATGCTCAAGACTTATTCAAAATTATTACATTATTATAATTCTGAATAATTCTTAAGTATCTATAACTTTTATAAAATCAAGTTTTACAAAAAATTGTGACTGCTACTTTGTTTTTTTTTATAAGATTACTAATTTAATTTAAAAATAAAATAAAAATAATAAGTAAGAAAATACAGACTAATATATGAGAGCACAACAATTAAAGAAAGGCCTATTTATAACTGGATTTTCTCTGTAATGCTAATATTTCTCGTGTGATTTTACACACATTTTCAAATTCCTGAAACTGAACAAAAATAGTAATATCATAATATTAAATTGATAATTAATAAAAATAAGAACACTTGTATTTTTATTAAACAATATGCTTTCTGGTACATAAATGCAAATGTTTTCTTACTGCAAAGTGAGCATTATTAAAATAAAACAAATAATGAACAATCAGTTTTGAATTTACCATCGTGTGTTGGAATCACTTCACGTTGTAACAAAAAATAATAGTTTTAATATCACAGAATGACGGACAACTGACTTATGCTGGACAAAGAACTACTATACGTAATCCAAAAAATATGTTTCCAGGCGATGATCATATTTAAACGTGTATTAATAATTTTTTTGACATTTATTATATGTAATATTAAGTGTTGCGTCACACGCGTTGTACAAGAACGTTTCGCGCGCGTGCAGATTCCTATTATTCAAGTCGCAATCCCGACGTGAAATCCCAAAGTGCCCATCTGTCACAGTCGTGCGTGCGATATGATAGATATTTGAATATTAATCTCCTCCGTTTCGGAATGCTGATCACGCGCGCGAAACTGTCAGATTTGTCAAATCGCGTTTGTCCGTTTCTCTCGCATCTCTCCGCCGGAATTAATTTCCATAACCCGCGCGCTCGGCGGAGCTCGCCTCTTACGAAATCCTTGCCGACGAGGAGCGTCTAATTGGCGAGCGCCTCGCTCCTTCTCTCGTATAACGGATTTTCGATTGCGCTCCTTAAAATTCGCGCGGCTCGCAAAAAGCCGAGTTCTCTCTCTCTCTCTCTTTCTCTTCCTCTCTCTATTTGTTTCTTTCTCCTTTGCCTGCGACCACCGCATCGAGGAGATATACGCGCAATAGAAGAAGCGATATCGGGGTAACCGCGAACGTACTGCGGACCTGTCGGCTGATTATTGCCAGACGCTAATGAGGGAAGCCGCGGACGACGTTACGTGCGCGCATCCCGAATCGACGAGTAATGCGTGCCTTAATTAATTCGAAAACGGTACCGGCGATGACACTGCGCCATGATGGCGGCTGCTACGCGATCGTTTCCGCTGACATTCGAGAATATCGCAGTCATCGCGCAGCGCACGGTATTACCACCGGTTACAATCGTAATAGGTCCGGTATTGTATTTGCGTCCAAATTAAGAATAAAAAATCGGTAATTTTTTACTGCGTTAAAAAATAAGAACGTGATAAGTGAGTCGACGATGGAAAAGAAGAAGAAAGTCAATGTCGCTTCCTTATGGATCGTCTCGCGATTAGCTGCGTAATTATGTTGCGATTTAATTGTGTCAGTTTATTAGTCTGTCGGGCGATGTTAAATAGCATTATTAAAAATCCCCTTTATATAAAATGTATCTTTATATTGTAACTTACAATTGCAAAAGCATTTATTTTGGAAGAAAATGTTGTTTTCTTCTATTATTATAATAATATATATAATATATAAGTATAATAATAAATAATTATATATATAATAAATATAAAAATAAATATATAAATATATAAATTATATATATATTATAACAAATAAATAAATTTATAAATTATTATAGTTGTAAATTATATATATTATAAATGTAAGATTAATAATATAAATAAAAAACTAATTAATATGTATTAATTATTTATTTATTATTTTTCATTATATACATGTATTTTTAATAAATATACAAATTATATGTATATACATAATTTATGTATTTATTAATAATACATAATTATAATATATGTAATAATTTATCATTATAAAAAAATATGTATAATTTATAAATTTATTTTATTTTCTCATTATGTCATTCATTATTTCATCATTATATATTATTTATATAATTAATTATTTAATATATAAAATAATAACAGAAGAGAACGACACACATTCCCTATCTTAAATAAAAATTATGTCATCAGAACAATTGTAAATTATTATACTGATATATTGAGAGCTCTGATTTCTAATGCGACAATAATAATGGCAATTTTTTATCTTGCTTAAAATGGGTGCTCTCTTTTCAGAAACGCCCATCTTTTTTTAAAAGCCATAGTTGTGAATGATCCATGACATTTTACTTTTCAGTGAATGTAAAAAAAAAATGGTTTAGGGCGTGTTTCCTCTCGAGCTACATTTTCCGCACTTCTAATTCTATTTTCGGGACAGAGCCTCTCTTTTTTTGTGACTTCGTCTTTTTGTCATTAATTCTGTAGCTATTCTCCGGTATTCATTGTGCCCGCAATTTCTACCTGCTTGTCCATCTCGATCGGAGATTTGACACGAGCGCGCCCATTATTGTACGACGAACAGATTTTCTATCGCTCGTCCAGGTATACCGGATACTTTCTATATAAGAAGAGGACGGTTTTAATCCTGGATCGTACGGTGTTAGATTTCGCAGCAAAAGCCCATTCACCATTGATTTGTACGCGTTAAGCGAAAATGCCCCGACGCAGTCTTGTGAATGAATTGAAATCAATTTGCGGAAAAGAGCATTCAATCGATTTACGCTGAAAAGCTGAAGATTAGCCATTCAAGAAACGTCAAAGTCCAAAATGCAGAATTTTCAAAGTTCTGAGTTAAAATTGTAAAACTTCAAACAACTCCATGTACTCCATACAGCCTTTGGCGACCGAAAATCGAGGAATCCGATAATTCATTGCTTCGGAAATTCCAAGTATTCGTGAGATTAGTGTTCCGAGTCGGGAGTGTTATAGACATTTTGGAAGAGGGAAGAAAAGGGCAGTTCTCGAAGATTCGAAGAACTCTAAATTAAAAAGTGCCGAAAAATCCAAATCCCCGAGGACGCGAGGTGACGTCGATCGTTACGAGTCGACTCGGGAATCACTCATTACGCCACCATGACCGGCGAGCAGGTTTTTACGAGCATCCGCCAGAGATTATAAGAGAATAAGGCGATCCGAAGCGAAACAGTCCTGACTTACGTCTGTATTCGGCGGTGTGTATCCTTATGCGATTCAAGGTATCGCGGCCGAGCGGTCGGCGGTCGCGTATCGCCGAAAAAGCCCCTGGATTACGGGCATTATTCAATTATGATGTCATTAAGAGCTTGTTGTGCTTTTCAAAACGTTATTGGGCGGTCTCGCCTTCCCTTTTCCTTCTTGGAAGACGAGCGAATGAGTCCCCTGGCGATGAGAGGATATGTTTTGCAGAAACGATTAGCCGCGTACATTGTAGAGTTCCATTTACTTGCGCGAGGAAACACTTTTTTTCCACTTCCTCCCCCCCTCCTTGTGCGCGACAAAAATTACGGTGGACGCTAATAAACGAGTTACTTTTCTAGAAAATAATCTCGCTTTAATTCGAGAAATGTGAGAGTAATCGTCGTCGCGGGATGAGGATATTAATATATGTAAAATGACACACACGAAAAGAATTTTCTTTTAGAACTTTTCCTCTCAACATTATGGTAATCGTGAGACAACATGAGCTACGAAGAATTTTTATAATAATTACAGTAATTTTTATTAAAAAAATATAATAAAATTATTTGAAATTCATGTTGTCTCACGATTATCATAATTTTGAGAGTAAATTCTAAGAGAAAATTCTTCGTACACAGTTGAAAAATTTGTGTTAAATTTAATATGTATTGTATGTTTCAAACGATTTACTTATATTTTGGCATTAATATAACATAAAATATATGTTAGAAAGTAACATAAATATTAAGTACAAAATAAATACAAAAAGTATAAAAATATTTTGATACAATTTGAATCAAATTGTAGAAATATATTTTTTCAGTAAAATTAACATTTATGTTGTACATTTATTTATTCATTTTAGAATTCACCCACCAAACAGAAAGTTACAATTGTATAAACGTTAGTTGTAATTTCTCACTCAACAAAGTTTAACTGTTATATAACGAATGAGTTATATAACTGCAGTTTCAAAACTATATTATTTTGATATTATTTGTTTATTTACTTATAAATTATATTATATTATTTTGACACTAAGAAATTTTGAATACCAATATACACAAAATATTGATATAACTGGTGGATAAACTGGTGGAAATTAGAAATGCAATTTTCCTAGACATCCATCCAGTTACTGTCTAGCATTACTGTATTTTCATTAGTTGTAACAATATTGCGTACGAAATGGACAAGAACTTGATAGAGATTTATTCAACGGCTGAAGCAGTTTTCCTAATAAAAATTTGTATAGACACCTGCACAGTTATTGTCTAGTATTAATAGATAGATTTTTAGGCTTGTTTGTTAACTATTTCTTCAGTAAATGAGTTCAGATTTTGCGTATTTTTTTATACGCAGTAACTGCAGGCAAAGCGTTATAAGGATATAAAACTTGATTGGGATTTTCAGTAGTTTTCTCATCCGCGGGGATAGGACCTGGAATCCCAAGCGTACCAGTCGACGTCCTAATGCCCTACGCTACGTCGCTTATTCGATTTTCAGTAGTTTACTTTTCAGTCACTAGACAGAAGTAATACGGTAAAACTGTCCAATATTTGTTTAAAGAATGCACGAAGTTTCTATTAGGGCACATTTATGTTAAATTAACGCTCGGGTATTTTAAAGATGCAACATAAAAATTTTAACAAGAACCTATTTTAATATAAATACAATATGTTTTCTACTGTGCACATACATGTGTGTCAATTTAACACAAAGTATTCAAATACAATAATAATCACATTATGATAACCCTCAGCTGACACGCTATATTTTACATAGATGTACATCACCCGATCATTTTCAATTACATACTCGGTACGTAGTGCATAGAATTTGAACAATTTTCTTTTAATTGATACGCCAGAAGATCAAGAAGAAGATTAAATAGGTGTGAAAATCAAATAGCTGAATATATGTGAAATATTCAGAAAAGAAGGAGCGAACTATTTATGATTACAAGCATTTTTGTAAAGCCCCTCAGCTGACACACTGGGTATTGTACACCCCAGCCCGGGTGTACGATACCCAGTGTGTCAGCTAAGGGTTAAATTAACACTCACAATCAGATATGTTGACATAATGTTTAATGTGTAATTTTATATAATGTGTAAATAACATAATATGATGACGTTATTCAAATATTTAAATATTTAACATTTCTTAGTGTTAAAATTTATGGTTAACCCAATTTATGGTTAAATTAACAAGTAACAAAATGTAGTTCTGAAATGTAAGATAAATAAAAATGTCTACATATTTGAAATGTTAATATCAATGAAGAAATATGCATCCATAATTCGTTTTCAAATTATATCAAAGTATTACATCTTCGTATTAATTTTTTACATAACATTTATGTTACATTCTGATGCACTCACATTGTATTAGACACAAAACCTCAACTGAATCGTTTGGAACATGCGATGTCTCTATCAGCGCTCTTTATCCAAAGAACGTCTTTTGAACGTTCCTAGGAGATCTGTGCTATGGAATAGCTGTTAAATTGAACACCAATTTTTCAACCGTGTACATAATTGCCGCAATTCAGGGAGGCTTCCGAGATGGAAACGTTCCATCCGTTACGATCGCCTCTCGTCACATCGTCGTTCGTTAAATCATTTTAATTACCCGGGCGGATCGACGGATGTGGAACGCGCCGATTCGTGCAACGAACGATTCCGGGGATGCTCTCTTAAACGGCGCGGCGGAAAGAATGATTCCCCGAAGCCGGTATCTTTTCATAATCAGGCGTCCTTCGCATAGTGATCATTCTTGGGAACTATGTCCCCGGTAAAATACTACTCGGTCCTCCGCTTTTTATCGCGGCTGGCTCAGAAGCGCGCGCTCGCTAATGACCGTCAGATACGGTGCCCCGTCGTTTCGGGGGGCATTGGGGGTGGGGGGAGAGGGGCAAGCGGCCCGCGCGGGCCCACTATGCATCCACGGATTTCGGACGAGGGGCCCTGCACTCGCGACGAAGAAACTTGCGCAAACTCGTCCGATTACGTTTGGCGTGCTCCTTTTGTCCCGATAAATCCGGACGACGCTCGAACAACGCCGCGTGATTATTCGCTAATTGTGAAAATTGCGCCCCCGGACCTGCAAGCATAAAGACCTAATCTCGCGTGGTACTAAGTACCTGGGAATTTACGATCGTGATGTCGCGATATATTACATACATCCTCGGCGATATTCAACTCGCGACACTTTCTCGCGCGCTAGTGAATTTACGAGCTCGAGGATATTACACGCGAGACGCGCTTTGCACTGCAACGCTTTTGTGAATGTCCCGTGTGTGCGAAAGCGCGTTTAATTATTGCACAGAGAAAAAGAACATTTTTATTTCGAGAATATCATTGTTTTCGTTATTGAAATGTTATTGAAATCGGATTATATTAAACAGACATAATTCACTCATGAAGACTTATTATATATGCGTACAGTTTTATCAAGAAAAATATGTTCTCTCATTATTCAATCATACTTTTCATAAGTTGAGAGGAAAAAACACAGAAATCACAATATTTTTAAACGAAAAATCTTTTAAACTCTGTTACTATCTAAACAATCATTTTCTAATTGTAGACGACTATTGTAAAATTGAAATAAACATATATTTTGTAAAGAAGAATGGATCGATTTTGCTTACAATGTTATTTTTTGTAGTTTTGAGTTGCTGAATATGATTCTGACCTTTAAACATTTTTAATTTGTCGGAAAAGTATTAAAATCATAGCATATGAAGCTATTAAACATATAAAACACAAAATACTTTAGAAAAAGAAACGAAATGAGCAATGCTTTCAAGTGCTGTAGTCAAGATTTAACCTTAGTTTCCATCAATAATGCTTTTATCTTTAGATATCAATAATTTTTTTTTATTAAGTAGCACATGAACTATTAAAGAATATTTTTATGTTTTACTGGTACTAAATATTTAACTTTATATATATATATGCCGATTTTAATAATTTCCCGACAAATAAAAAACTTTTAGAGATTAGAATCAAATTCATCAAATCAAAAATGACAAAAAAAACGTTATTTTTACTTGACGCTCGGTGGACTAAATTTGGTTTATTTTACCCACCTTCTTTAAGATTATTAAAAAGATTAAATTACATATAAAGCAAGAATATAATTTTTTGCTTAACAATGATTGTTAAATATTAGAATATATTAGTTTTAATTTGATATATTTTTTTTATAAGACAATATTAAAAACTATTAAAATACGCATCTCTAATTTTCGCAACCGTTCTATATTTTTTGCAATGAATGTGAAAATTCCGAGTTTCACGAGATTCTGATCTAGTTTCCCCAGTCATTTCCTCGCGTGTTTACGAGATTCCAAGGTGTCGTGAAGTAACAACTTGATCCAATTACTTTGCGCAATCCGTGTATCAGAACGACGGAATTCTCACATAAGGATATGTTGTACGACGCGAATTACAATCATTTGTTAGAAATCTTGATGTGGGAAATACATCGGCGGATCAGAAGTTGCTAAGCCATTTCATATTTTAAAAGTCGTTTCGCAAGATTTATAATACGAGATAAGAGATTTAGAACAGAATTCTATCTACAATTTCACGTGCCGAACATAAATGCAGATTAGAAGAAAAATGTATTATAATTATCATATGATACACGATATACGGAAGATATCAAGTTACACATAAAATTTTGTTCCCAATTCCCGTTGCGGATTATACACATTAAAATGAGCTTAACATCGGCATTAGTTGATCGTATCTTCGGAGCAACCTTAACTCGACTTTTCACGGTTAGATGAATCTTAAAGCGTATGCATATTTTAACCGCGCGCGCGCGCGATATTTTATTCTTTCGGCACGTTATCTCGCATAAAATTGATATATCACGAAATTCACACACGAGTAAACGGTCGTACGATCGCGATTATTTAATAAGCATGTGAAGGACGTGAATCGGATTCAGGGATCGGCGGATCGCGTCAGCCGATTTGCCGTGCTACGATTTCACTCGGCTTCTCGCGTCCGAGTCTGTAATTAGTGCTTCGCAGATTGCGGGTGTACGCGTCATAAAGTAGCGATCTCAGGAAATAAAATCGCAATACTCTTTTAACGTATTCTCCACAGAGGCAATTTCTGTTTTCCTCAGTGGCGACGCGATTGCGCATCGTTACTTCCTTATCCTGGATTAAAAATGTTTTGGCTATACAATAGGAACTAAAAGTTATCGAAATTTAAAATTGAAGGTTTCTTATACTTATTCTTTTTTTTAGCAAATAAAAAATTTGAGTTGCAAATGTCCGAATTTTGGCCCTAAAATAATTAATTGTAAAGAAGAAAATAACGAAAAGTTTGGTTTATGATAATTTTTGCAGCAAAAATGATATATTTTGATGCAATTTTAAATAAATAACTTTTAACGAGTAAATAGATCTAAATGAATTTTTGCATAAATATTTATTAAAGTTTTATTAGTATATAAAAACATTTTGATGTAATTTATAATCCTACTTCCTCATCGAATTTGAAAATAAATATTACAAAACGATTTTACATATGAATCAAGAGTAAACAAAAAACTTAAATAACCTTTAAATAATTAAAAGAATTATACTCAAATTTTATGCAGATACTCATATAATTATAGAACAATTTATGAACAAATAATAATAGTATGTAATAATGGAACAGTCCATGAAATTTGTATATTTTTGATAATATTTTAAGAGTTATGACATATACATCTTTAAACTCTGTAATTTGCAAGAGAAAATCACAAATTTTATTCTTGCTTTCAATTCGTGTTTAGCAGATTTTATGTAGAAAGAAACCATGAATGTATAAACTGTGCTTTTTATTTCATTTTCATATATTTTTATCAGTATTAATACAGTGCAATGTTTAGTTTTTGAGAATTAAGAGAATGCCGCTGTGTATATATATATATATATATATATATATATATATATATATATAGTTTTCTCTCTTTCTAGCGGCAGGTAGCGATGCGATAAGGAGGGTGAAAGGAGACACGATCGCGAGCATACGTGTAACGTAAAGTCAAATGACGCATGGCCCCTGGAGAGATTCGGTTTCGAGTTCGGTCCGGGGGCTGGGCCTAGTCTCATCGACGATCACCGGACCGAGGCGCTTGATTTACATTTATTTAGGACCTAGACAAACACTTGGGACACAAGGAACACGAATCACTACACGTCTACCGTGCTCCCGAGCAGTTCCATCTGTTGAATCCCCCTTTCGCCCTCTCTCACCCTCCATCGCCGCGCTTGTTGCATGCCTCCTCAGTCCGTCTTCTCTTCATCGTCGCGGACCGATCTCGTCGCGATTAATTCTGAATAAACAGCGCCTGAAAATTGTAATATCTTGAGCGACGTGAAGTTCAATCCGAAAATTAAAATGAGAATTATCCAAGAGATGTTTCGTCATTGTCCGTCATTGACCATCGAATTAAGAATATATAGAACACTTCTCAAAACGTTAAAAAAATTACAAAAAAAATTACAGATTGTTTTACATTGTTTGAAAGTAGTAGAAAAAATTTGACGGCAATTTTCTATCTGAATAAAAAGTTAGTTCAATAAGAAATAGACATGTGTTCTAATGAAAATATAATTATATTATATTATGTCTATTTCTTATTGAGATTTTTCTTAATGTTGTAAAAAGTAATTTCATTTTTAATAGTAAGTATCATTTTATTTATACAACTTTTATACGTATAGTTTATTTAAAGTGTTAATATCAAACGCATTTCTAAATTACACTTACTCTGATACATCCTTAATAAGATTAGAAGATAAATTGGAAATATATGAGTTCAAACAGAAGCTTTTTTCGGAAATTTTCTAAAGATGTTTTTCATCTATCAAAATATAATAAATTAAATAAATTAAAAAAAAATCGATTTAGTTAACTAATAGTGAATTCGATTAGACTGCATTAATGCGGACTGTTGTACATTAAAGTCGTTATAAACTGATCTAAGTGTAAAAATAAAATACAAATCGAATGATAATATACACAGATTACCAAACAGCATAATAAAATATATTGAGGATTTAACCCATTTATTTATATTAAACACATCTTACGTCAATTTGTTTACGACGGCTTTAATGTGTACCAGTGCGCATTAATGCGTCCAACTAAACTCGCTATAAATAAAGTTTTGTTTAAACCCGAACCCACCAAACTGTTATATAACGAGTGTGTTATATAACAGTTACATTGTTAAGTGAGAAATTACAACTAACATTTACGTTACATATAACGTGGTGTTTGCTAAGAAGTTTGTTTAGTTAATTTTCAGACAAAATCTTCCTGGGAAGTGTATCTTTATATTATTGCCCAGATTCACTCTCTTAAATAAGTAGTGTACATTGCATGAGTTTTCTTTCTATGTAACCAAAGTAGACTTATATTACTGTCACATACTGCTTATCATCGATTGTTGCCAGCGAGTTCTCGGATTTTCCGAAAAAATTTCCCCAGTTATCCCTCTAACAACCGGCTATCCTCGGCAAACGGCTCCGCTGACGGGCTCTTATCGCGTCTCATTCTCTCGCGAGCACTCATCCGTCGGACGGTTTGTCCGCCGCGCAGAGATGTCAACGTGAATTAGTGTTAGAGCGGTAGGAAAGAGAAAGAAATGCGCGCCTGTCTTTTGCGCAAGGAATGCAGATAGAGAAAAAGGAGGACAGAGAACATAGATTAGAGAGAAAGAGAGAGAGAGGGGGAGGGGGAAAATTGCGTAAGAAGAACGATATGAACAGAAGTAGAGGAGGAGCTGGGGAAGTGGAGAGATATCCGAGACAGAGATGACTAACGAGAGAGAAAGGAGAGAAAGGCGAAGGGAGAGAAGGGTGCCAAGGGCGAGAACGAAGGAAAGGGTGGTGAGCGCAATTGCGTCGTCCACAAGAGGAGAGAGGAGAGTAGGAAAGAAAGGTGGAGGAAGAAAAACTGGGCACCGCCGGCTGCGGAGCTCTTCTCGTCTTCGCTTCGCTCCGCTCGGGCGAAGATGCGAGGCTGAAGGACGGAGGCGCGACGAAAACACGACGGGACGACGCACGATCGAGAGGAGAGTATAAGAGCGCTGACCAGTCGAAATTCTCCTGCGTCGAGGACTCTCAAAAGAGAGAACGAGAGAGAAAGAGAGAGAAAGAAGCGGCGGCGGAGAAGAGGCTCCTCGTTTGTCTCCCTCATTCGAGCGTCTCGTTCTCCTCTTCTTCTTCCTAAGTCAACCGCCTCGACAGCACCAGTTGCCGGTCTTGTACTATCTCGCAAGCATGCCCTTCCTTGAAACGCGCTTGCACACGCTTTCTCCTTCCCTCTCTTCTTATTTCTCTCTTTAAATTGGACTCTATTAGATTGTTGTTTACTTTTCAAATATACATATACGCATAAAATTTGTAACATAACAATCTATACGTGTGCGTCTATACATATATATTCAAGGTGTCCGATGCTAATCGCATCGCCTCTCATGAACAAGTGGATCAAACTGAATAAAAACGTCTTAGCATTTGCTAGCAATCGTAAATGCGTATAAACGCTGCTAGGCTGTCGCTTGTCGCGTAGACGCCGAACGCTGATTCGTGGATCTTTATTAATTAATTTCTCATTAATTATTGAGACGCAAAACAGTAAAAAAGTCTATTTATTTAATTTAACCTACTCTACCCATTTGCAAGGGATGATGCAATTATTACTGTATATACCTGTATAAATATATGAAAATATTAATATGCATAATATTTAATATTATTAATATTTTTATTTGTATATATTCGTATATTCAAGTTAGTATGATTAAGAATGATCGGATATATAGTCACTGTAAAGTAAATAAAATTTGGAAATATATTAATATTAACACTTCAAATAAACTATATTTATATGAAAGTTATGTGAATAAGATTATTCATTTATTTAATAACATATTTTTATAATTTATTTATTCTATTTGTTATTAAAAATTAAATGATTTTTTACAACACTGAGAAAATTTTCAATTGTTTGTGTAAGTATTTTAAATATTTAAAATAATTTATACAAAGTTTTATTGTGATTGTATGTTTAGTTATTTTGTAAATAAATAAATAAATTTTGTTTATTTAGCAGAATTGATCTCTGCATCGCAATGTAACTTTGCATAAATCATCGTGGATACTTTTATT
This sequence comes from Solenopsis invicta, assembly GCF_016802725.1. Classification (NCBI taxonomy): domain Eukaryota; kingdom Metazoa; phylum Arthropoda; class Insecta; order Hymenoptera; family Formicidae; genus Solenopsis; species Solenopsis invicta. Next base: position 14,520,628 of record NC_052670.1, on the reverse strand, counting down.
AGAGCACATGTCTATTTCTTATTGAAATAACTTTTAATCCAGGTAGAAAATCGCCCACATTTTTTCTACTACTTTCATATAATATAAAACAATATAAAACAATTTGTAATTCTTTAAAATGTTTTGAGAAAAATTCTAAACATCCGTAAATTAAATATTAGTCATATTTCGTGGTTTTCGTGTGAATCTAATATACACATTTCTTCCTAATTATAAAAATTTTAAATGTTTTTTATAGAATTATACGCAGTATTATATGTTACAAAATATAAATTTCTCCTCTTTTTCTATCTTACACTTGCGGCTACAATAATCCTCAATTTCTCACTCCGGCTTACTCGCACCTCCTGTTATTTCTCGTCTCTATCCACTTTCCCTCCTCTCTACATCTCTCGCTCTCCTCTCGCCCTTCATCTCTATTCTTTCTCGCGCATTCCTGTTCCCTCTTGCCGTCGCGCAATACACACGTCCATTCTTCCTCACCACGCACGCATGCCGTCCCTCTCCGTCTCTCCTTTTCACTGACGTTCCTCCTCTTCATTTTTATTCCGACTTCTCTTCGTCCTCTTCTCTCTTTTTCTCACGCCACCTCGTCTCGCTCACGTGCTTTTCTCCTCTTCGTTCATCTTCCTCTTCTACTTTATGTCCCTCTCTCTCTGTCCCGTTCTCGCATACCTCTCATTCTTCGTTTCGCGTCTCTTGCTTCCTCTCGCTCGTGTTTCCGATCTCGTCGTTTTCGCGCTCTCCTTTCATCCCCCGCGGTCGTACCCCTCTACCCGCCCTCTCCTCCTTCTCTCCTCCTTACCACTCGCTCTGGAGGCGCACACTTCCCTCTCCTCTCGCTCCATTGAATTACGATCGTCTGGCTCCTTTTATCTCGCGCGGAGTTCCTACTTCCTCCTCTTCCACCTCTTTCTTCTGCGCCTTCAGCCTCCTCCGTCTCTTTCTCTCTCTTTTTTTACTCTCTCTTTCTCTGTTTCTCTCTTTTCCCCTTTCGTCTCCCTCTCTCGCTCGATCCCACGGATTTCTCCGGGCGCAGTGCGTCTCGTTCTTGGCCTCTCTTTATGTTCGTCATTCTCCTTCTTCTTCTTGCCTGCACGCGGGTGGTGGCCACAAGAGCTCTTTATCTTATGCAGAAAGGTGGTGCGAAGCCCACCGGACCCCTTTGGATAAGTTCGCATGACATTAATTTTGAAATATTATTTGGATACCTCTCCTGCAAGAACGCATGAGACTCGGTCTCCCTTTTTTCGCTTCCTCCCTTCTATTATACGATAGACTCGAAGATAGCCCGTAGCAATAGACTCGGCAACGCAATTGGCATGCCAACCTTTCCGGTCTAGAAGGTCTTCGTTTAACTTGAAATATGCCATTTGTTGAATAAATGTGATTAAAGTAACCAAGGTGTGTGTGTGTATCGTTCAAGTATAAGTTAATAATAATTAACATAACGATACGAAAGTAAATTTTTATAGTAGCAAATATCATTCAAATAATCGCACAAGTTCAATTTTCATTTTTTTACATTCTAAAAGAGTAAAGTTTAATAGTAAAACTTTATAGTTTCACTCTACGAAATTTACGATGTATAAACTTCATTCTTTCACTATTAACTTTTATTCTATCTTTTATTATTTAACTGTTAAACTTTACTTTTTTACTATTAAACCTTACTTATTTAGATTCTAAACGAATGAAATTTAATAGCAAAGTTTAATAGTTTCACTCTATGAAGTTTATGATGTATATAATTAAGACCGATGGATTTCTGGACAATCCGCCATGTTTGCTTGCGCAAATTAATAAAGCAGATAAATTTTTACTCTTTCTAAAAGAGTGAAGTTGAATAGTTTTACTCTACGAAATTTATAATATAATATAAAGTATAGCTAAAATCTATGGAATTCTGGAAGATAATTCGCCATGTTTGCTCAATGAAGTAAGAGTAACACGTAACAATACAAATGATAGAATTATTACTTAAATTATTAATAAGTATTGATACAATATGACATTATATCAAAGCCGGGAACAGCAATTCCGATATGACCTATCTGCGTTAGAAATGAGGTCGAGAAATACATCGTCGCTTGAAAGCGTGGGGGTTTAAAGGAAGACGTGCGCGCAGCCACGCGGAGGCAGGAATGCGAGAAAATGCGTATTCGCGTGGCATTGTATTCAAATAGACCCGTCGTTTCTCCCGCGTTTCTCCGCGCGTCACACGATGCTGTCATCTTTTTTCCTTTCTGTCTCTCTTTCATTTTTTTTTCCGACCCTTATCCCAATCCGATCTCGGCTCGCGGACAAATGCGCCGTCGCCCTTTAAAGATCGCGTTACCCCACCGATACGCGGACGCCCGTCATTAATTCGTGTGAATTACGCCCTCTTTAAGATTACCGGGCTCGACGGGACGAGGGGAGGAGAGCTGAAGATGTGAAAGGGAACCATTCTCGCGAAAACGAGTTGGAGACTCTTCGCGACTTTGAGGGAAAGGAGAGAGAAGAGAGGAGAAGGAAGGAAAGAGGAAAGAGGCATCGTCCGACCTCGCGAGAGGACTTAGCAGATTTATCTTGTGCGTCCCGAAACGCCTACCATTATAATCCATGTGTTTAAACTCAATTAGCATACTGTCGGGAGGACCCACAGGGACTCCAACTGTGGGATTCCGTTGGAATTTTTACACTGATGCCCTTTAAAGTGTCCCCGTCACCCAGATCTGAAGATAAAAACCCGTCACCGCATGTTACTTCCACGGAAAATTAATCTGCGATTAAGCCTTTTGTGTCCAACTTTTTTTTTTTTAAATAAACAGCATCTTAAGTTCACGTCTTACTAAAAGGGTTTGCTGATTTTAAATGTATAATGAAAATTTCAAAATTAAAAGTGTCAGATCAAAATAAGTTTCACTCAAATCCAACAAAATTTAACATTTTGATCCGCTATACTGAATTCGCCATTTTCAAATTAAATAGCAATTTTTTTTCATAAAGCCTTTGCGTTGAGCTTCAAAGTGAGCCTAGAAAGAACTCGCTATCTTAATTTTTATGGAAGATACATGCATTTTTTAATTGCTATCTCATTTTACGAATATTTAACAAAGTCTATTACATAGATCAAGAAGTGAAACTTATAAGGGTGTTGTTTTTTTTTGTGTGAAAAGTCCTTTATTTTTCACTTTTAACGCGATCCCAGGAAGAAGTCGCTATCTTTATTTTTGTGGAAGTATGAATTTTCGTAGAATTGGAACATATCCTATAAGGACACGAAAGGATTAATATGGATTAAATAAATGTCCTTTACGGGACAAAATGGAGGATATTAAGGACACTAGCTTGTGAAACTGTAACTGAAGCGGCAGTAACTGAAGAAGAATTCGATAAGCGTTGCTGCACATGGTGCGTTTGTCGTGTCGGATGTACGTAGAATATGGGCTTGCTTTATATTTGCCTTATTACGGTTTTTAAACGGGCTTCCACTCGTCGCATGACATTTACACACGCTTGTCTTTTAACGGTTCTCCTGCGATATTCTCGTGGAATGTCCGCTATCACGAGCTTGACATTAGACTTGCCATTGCGAGGGAATCTGGGGAGAAAAAAGGGGAAGGGTATGTGCGTGTAAGATAGAGAGAGCTTGCATTTGTAAAAAAAAGAGAGAAATGATAATTAATGCGTAATATTTAGTCAGCGAGGCAGTAATTTTCAGCAACGGAAAAGGGCGGAGATCGACCCATAAACAATTGTCAGAGGGATGTGTTTTCCAAGTTTAACGCCGTTGCAACGCGTAAAGATAACAATGGGAATCGAAATCGGTCGAGGAGCGTGAAAGAGAAATGAAAGACTTTCAGTTCTTAACGAACGCACTCCTTCAGAATTATGTTAAAAGGCGATAACGCGAGAGCAATACAAAGTGACGTAATCTACAATATGCGACAGACGCAACAATCAATGTTAGGAAAAGTCAGAGAGTGACTCGTAATGATTTTTCTTTTTTATGTGATGATATTGGGACAATTCTATCCAACAAAATGACAGATTTCTTACTGTTACTCACATAGAAAAGATAATTATTGTCTCATACATATGAGAGAATATAAAAGATCTTTAAAGAATGTGGTAATCTTACATTTTAGCAAAATATTATATATTTATTTTAATATTATAATAGTCATTTAAGGAGCACAATAGGTTGTTTTGATAATAATATAGTATTAATAGTATTAAAAAATTTCTTTAAAATTATTACTTCAATCTGATATTTTTTTCCTTGATTCGCAAAAATTATAATTTATTAACGAATAGATATAAAAATATATACATTTTAATTAAACTATACAAAATTTCTTCATGAAAGCAAGTTATGTCTGTTTAAAATTATGAAATTCTTTCAAAAAGATTTTATATTCTTGCTTCTATGAGAAAATGATTGTTGGTACTAATTTCTTTTCTGTGCAAATAAAAAGTAAATTAGTAAACGGTCAGGATAGCCCCTTTTTCTGGTTACTGACGAATACACGATTAGTATTATTTTTCAGGCATTCTTAGGGAATAATATAAATAATTGAATAATAGATCTTAATGCTGATATTTCTCATATGATTTTATCTACACCTTCAAGTTCACGAAACTACATGCTGAATACATTTTCGGTCTTGAAACACAGTTGAACAAGTTGAACAAAAGTATCACAATATTAAATTAATAATTATTATTAAATAACCATATCAAATTAGTAAATTTAATAATAAATCATTCTTACAAGTATATAACGCAAAAAACATCTAATAAAATGTGACTTTTACTTATTAATAAATAATTAAAAAAAAATAAAATATTTATAATATTATCGTTGATGTTAATTAATATTCTATTTGCTGTGATCTATTTTTAGGCTAAGTTTTTGGCTATCTTTTGTCCAAGAAACGTCTTTTTTAAACAAGTCAATTATAAAGAAATAAAAAAATCATTCATGTATTGACTAATAACAATAATTAATAATAATAGATAATTAATTTCATGCAAGCAGAAGTTTTTTATTTATCTTACAGTTATAGTTTCTATCCAAAATAGTAAGAACTAAATCCCTTTTGGTTTCCGATTAGCTTTTCTCGGACATTCTTTTACCGTATACGTCGACGCGCAAAAATTATTCGCGGCCATCTCGTCGAAGTTCGAGCACGCAAAGGGGGGGCAGAAGGAAAGGGAACGGGCATAGTTCGCTCGACGTAGTTTCAAAGTCGGTCGCGGACGCGCGACATTTCTCGTCCCCGACATCCAAATGCTCTTCCACGTTTTCGTTAAGGAGAGATAAGGCGTGGACCCTGGTCCCCGGGTCCCCGTTGCCCGTCGTCGCCGCGACGCCCGTCCGCCGTCGCCCCGCGTGCGCGAAGGGTAAGACGTAATGTGAGGCACGCACACCGCCGATAACATACACGTACGTGAGATCGAGGGCGTGGAGCCCCTGGGCTTCACCGACGAGGCCAGAGAGCAGAGCACGAGGAAGAACCGGGAGGGGGCGGAAGGGAGGAGGACGTGGTAAGAGGGGACCGAAGGGGGACTTATATACCGAGGCGGTACACGGGCGGCTTATCGGGCATACATCCTCGCTCGCAGATTAGCATAATGTCTGCCGCAATGCGTAGGTACTCCCTTCCCGCTGCCCACCCCTCGCTTCTCTCATTCTTTCTCTATCTGTTGCCTCGTTCGCCCTCTGCCTTCCACCATCTGTCTCCCCCTTCTTCCCTCGCGCCGCCGCGGTATCGTTCTCCTTTTCTCTCCAACGCGGCGAGAGGGACTACGGTATCTCGGGAGAAGAAGCAGCATCCTCATCACCATTGAGCGCGACTATCGGCCACGCAGCCTTGTTCCATCAGCCGCGGATACCCGCGGCGATAAGCGCGCGCGGATGATAAAATAATAGTAATAACGGCGGCGATAATTACGACGATAATCGTCGTCGCGTCGCGGGCAAAATGACGTCAGAACGAAAATGTCGTAACGCAACGACACTCTCCGTTCGACCTTAAAAGAACGGGAAACGGGGGCCCTTGATAACCATCGTTCTGGTTAACGAACACTGCTAGTGTTAATTAAGTCCCATGAGTGTAAATTATTCCGATCGTCCCGTCGCTTCGGTGCGATTCAGAAATTTTCGGCACCGATGCATGAGATCCATTATAGAGGCGTGAAGTCCTCTTCTCACATTTTATGAAACAATTTAACGCTTAAAAAAAGAAAGGAGATAATTTAGATAATTCGAGCAAGATTATTTTGCACTTGATTTCAGAAATTCAAATTAATTGCGGAATTTTAAGTTATCAAGTTTCTTATATGATAATCATTGAGAAATTTTGCGCTCTCTCTCTCTCTCTCTCTCTCTCTCTCTCTCTCTCTCTCTTGTTTAGAAATATATTTGGAAATTTTTTCAAATGTACAAATTAAAAAACTTCAAGTACAAGTGTGGCATATAGGATAGTAGAGTAGAAAGGGTCGTAGAGAAAATTTTTAGATTTATAAAAGATTATCAACATCAAAGTTGAAAAACTCTTCGTCAAATGAACATTATTTTCGGTTTCTAAAGCTTTACGAAAGCTATATAAAGAAGTATTTCGTTATTTTATCGATATCGTATGTAGACGATAAAAGCATTTCTGTATTTATGTTAAAACTAGATTTTTATTAAAAAAACTTTTCTGTTGAATTTTTAAAATATATGAGTGTTAATTTTTAACGTAATATATTATTTGAACATTCTATGTAAAATTGACATTTAATATTTCTTAATGTTAAAATAACACAATTTATGATAAGAGAACAAGTAACAAATAAAAATAATGTAGTTTTAAAATGTAAATTCTAAAACATAAATAAAGAAGACGTGCGTATTAATTTCACATTAACATATTATGAATATGTTAATTTTACTGAAGAAATATTCTCCTACAATTTGTTTCCAACGTATCAGGACGTTCTTTTTTTGTAAATATGACCGAAAATTTATTTGACGCGCAATTTAGTGAATTTGAAAAGGTATAACAAAAGGTATATATAGTATATATATGTCACACGATAAATATATATCAGCACTAAAATCTAGCTATGACCGTTAAAGCACTTCATTTATTGTTATTTTTTGTGTTGATTTTTAAAATATTTGCGTTTTCTAACACATATTTACCTTGTGTTAAATAAATTAATCCAAAAATTTGAGTGGACAGTTTTTGACATGGCAACACGTGTTAAACTTAAAACACAAATTTTCTAACTTTGTAGATTTTATTGATGATATTGATTAATTGGTGAACAAAGCAATGAAGTTTCTCCATTCTTTGAGTTTCTTTTCCATTATCTCTATTTCTTTTCGATAAGCCGAATCCAAAATTGTTCTTGTTATTATAGGGACATAGTTTTGCTATATCGTAGATATCAGATAAGAGGTGCGTTTAGTCGCGGGATGATAATAAACGAAGATGGAGATAAGTCATAATGCGAATGGCGCTAATTGTTCCTATTCTTGATGATTATTTCTTATTAATTTACATTATTAACACGCATTATGTAAAATTGTGGTGAACTATTATATAAATTGGTGTATAACTAATTCAATAATAAATTTATAATAATTTTACAAAATTGTTTATTTATAAATTAATTCATCAAGAAGTTAATATTAAGCAAGTAAACATTCAGTTAAATCAGTAATTATCACTTGCGTGTCTAAAAATGACGGACGAATACGCGAAATCGGGCAACCGCGTTTGGAATCTGGGACAGCGCGAGTGATTTCAACGCGTGTATCACCAGCAGGCGATGCGACGGTGACGACTCGGTTCGTACTTGATGAACAAGCGATGTGTGGCGAACAGCGTTATACAGAATAGCACAGTAAATTGATAAAATTAAATAATTGTTGCTTTTTAGTGAATACAATGAAATGAATTGAATGTTACAGAAGAAACCTATTATTTTTTTATCAACATACATAAAGAATAAAGCAGAGACCGTTGGCACAGTTTCTACAATTTCGCTATTTGACATTTTAAATAATTAATTATTATGATTAAATAATAATTAATTGTATTAATAATTAATAATTAATCAGTATACTAATGCGATAAAGGGAACCTTTCTTCACATTTTCAAAAACTATTCTGTACATGATATAATTCTTTTGTAAATAAGTAAATACGAACGTGCTGTATCCGTAACAAACTTGTCTCGATAGCAAGATAAATTAATACATATTACGATAGGTTGTTTATACAAACTCCGTATTAAATTAATGAAAACGTAATAGAAATGAGATGTATAATATATTTTTATTTCAACATTATAATAGTTATCTAAAGAACGCAACATGATTATTTTGATGATAATAATATTTAAAAAATTCTAATTCTCAAAGATATTATTTTTTATCTGATATTTTTTTCCTCTCAACTTGTAAAAATTGTTATTGAATAATGAGAAGATATTTGTGTGTGTATTGATGAAGTTATATAAAATTCTTCATGTAAGCAAGTTATGTTTGTTTCACGTTAGACAATATTTCAATATTCAACATTAAAAAAAAAAGAATATTCTCAATCCAAGAATGTTCTGTTTCTAAGTAAACTTGTGAGAAGTGAATTACGAGTGTATGCGCACTCATTCGCGCACATAATATTGTACACACTCGTGTTGCAGAATGGAGAAGCACAAATTAAACGGAACTCGACGTTTAATAGCACAATTGTGGAACAACGGTAGTGCAGTATAAAATTGATAGAGCGTGTCACGACACGTCCGCACATTGAATTAAGTCCGACTCAAGATACTTATCTGCACTTGTTTTCAATCCGACTAGTTCATGGACGTAAACCTATTATGTCTATAAACCAGCTAGATATTTCATCCGGGACAGTGATCTTCTTCTCAATTTGCTCTGTATCTATATCTACATCTATATCCGGCACAGCAAAGTACGAATATTTCAGCGCAGGCACAGTTATCAGTTCTCTGGCCGGAGACTGCCAAAGACGTTTTGAATGAATCTTTGATAGGACAGCCGATTCTAACAATTTCTTTTTTTTTTTTAGAAATATAGACAATTTGAATAGTAGTGATCGATCTCCGATTTTAGATAGGGAAGCCATCGATCTTCGGCGGAAAATCGAAAGCTGGTAATCGTGCCTTCGGGACACGAGGATGCGACAATGTGCATAAATAATATCGGACTTGCGAACTAATGCGACGGACACACATGTATGTACAGCGCGGGTGCGAGAGCTACCCGACTCCCGTTAGACGCCCAACTCTCTCAGCAGGTGAAGGCAGACACCGCGCAGCCACCGCAAACGTTCCGGGATCACTTCCAAGGTTAATGATCCTTTTCCGAGAGCGAGTTCCGCGCGCGGGAATCATTAACACAGATCGCCGATTAAAATAAAAGCGGCACGAGACCACTCTCGGACCGCCGCGCCGCGCCGCGCCGCGCCGCGCTCGCCGATCCGCCCGGCCGGATTCGATACAATATATATATTCATTCTAATTAATTAATCGCCGTGTGTGCGTTGTGCTCGCGAGCGGCGGCGATCATCGGAGTGAATCTCGCCGGCGCGGCGCGCTAGAGGAAGCTGTCGGGGCTGCAAATCGATTGCAAGACGCGATTCCGTTACGCCGCCGATTCCACACTCGCTACCAACCTGATCCGTAATTTTCGTCCTTTCTTTCCAATGTCACGTAGCTTCGCGGACATATAAAAGACACTGAGCAGCGGTATTACCTGCTCATTTTTTATGTGATTCCAATCTCCGGTTGGAATGATAAACCTGTATTGTAAAGCTACTGTTCTTCACGTAGGAGGGAGTTGCTGAATGCCTCTTTCGGCCTCTTAAATTGTCTTCTAAACCTCTTCAATATTTTACTTTTATTTTACTATATTTTATATAATATTTAATAACAAAAATACGAACTAAATGAGAAATGAGTAATGTACATCAAAATTTAACAGTAGGTTAAACCTTGTTTTGTGCATGTTAACAACACTCAAAAAATTAGATATAACTATGTTACTTCTCCTTACCTTTTGATTATCGCTATATATTAATTATTAAATATTTGTTATTAAATTTGATTCTTATTTTCAATAAATTATTAATAAAATAAATATAGTTATGGAGTCTTTATATCTTTAATTATTTCATTTCATAAATTCGATACTTTCAAACGAGATACGATTTAGAAGAGCTTTATGATTTAGGCGATTTATTGCCTCTGGCATGTTGAAAAATTGTTTATAATTAATTAATTTGGTAATGAAAAGTTAAACACCGTCGTAATAGGTATCTGAAACGTCAAGCTAGCTACAATTTCTAATGTTTATTTGCATACAAATCAATATCGAATATGAAACGTAATAAAACCTAGTTTAAGTGGTATACCGCAACTCTCTCCTACATATATGTATATATATAATATGAATATATCTAGAATGTAAAAAGTTGCTTTTAAGAGCAGGTAGTATGTGCTTATCGGACTGAATAGAAAAGTCTTGTCACAGATCGAAACGACTTTTAGCCTTACAGGTGATTCATTTGAATTCTTCTACATACGGAGCCTATAGTATTCTTTTACAAAAAATAATTTCTCTATTTATTTCTAATGATATAAAATAACTTATTGAAATAAATTACGAAAAAGCAAATATAAGGGTTCTCTTTTGAATTTCTTTCTGTTTGGCGTATTCTGTTACAAAATATGAAATATCTTGTAAAAAGTTTGTCCTTCAAAGTTCTTGAAAATTTACTTTTCAATAATTTTGTCTGTTTATACAAGAGAAATTTTTTTTATGCACAGAAAAAGATACATAATTCCTTCTCTACGTGAACAAATCTATTATCAAAATAAAAATTGTTTTTACCTCTCACAAGATTAAATTTGTAATATACGAATTGTGTTGAATTAGATTCTTGTCTCGTTTAGTTTAAAGAATGCTATTTGTCCCTAATATTACTCCTAAGTTCTAAATGCTTTTTAAACACTTTATATATATTGTAGATATTTATTATTTACTATATAATTTATGATTCATTAAATGAGTAATTACATCTGCGAACCATTATTGGCAAAAAATACTTTTAATATCGACCTGCTGAAAAATTTAAAAAGCGAGATGTGCGGAGTACGTACGATATTTGCAGATCGAGGCGGTTAGATCCGTACTGCGTACTTTTCCATACGCAGAAGCATCAACCGCACGAACCGAACGTGTTCTCTGCGGGCGCACCGCGCTCGTAAAGAGCGTGGCCTACTGAGCATGCATAGCAACAATACGTTTCGTCCCGCGCCAAACCCGGGTACGAGAGGCGACGCCAACGGGTTACGGCGGCCGCCGGAATCGAGTTGCACGAGGGCCCGTCGGGAGAGATGCGAGAGAAAGTGGGAGAGAGAGTGAGAGAGAATCAGGCCCGGCCTCGCTGCCACTGCTATTATGGCCAATAATTCATTGAGTGACTGTCAGGCCCTCCGCTGACCAGCCCTGGGCTGCCGCACCCTTCATGTGCATTGTGTATACGGGGTGCCGCGAAAGTACGGATTTGCCTGTGCGTGCAACGTGCCGCTGAAAGCCCGACGACGTCACGTTTATGACGCATGCGTATTGCGCGTAATACCTGACATGAACAAAGACAAAAGAATGTAATTACTTTTGTTTCCAGAGTAATATCCTTATTATTACGAATTGGCTAAAAGAAATTTGAAATACACTGTTATATATGTAATATATTATCGTTGTTTATCGGCATTGATCAAACTACTGCGCTCTAAAAAAGTCATAAGTATTTTAAATATGGAAACTTGCATTTATTTATTATTTATGTATTAGTATGTATTTATTTAATTATTTGTTTATTAAGCATAATCTGTTTCGTGGCTTAGGATTTTACTTCTAGTTACAGTTTTTCTTTCTATTCTTTCCCTGCAAACGCACATCTTTTTATACATCACGTAATTTAATATAAAAAATTAAAATAATCTTCATATCTCGAGAAAAGTAATTTAATTCGTACAACCTTTACCTGAAAAGTATGTGAAAATAAGCTGCACTATATTTATTAATATTGCTATTATTTATGTATAATATTGCTACTGTTACTATTATTTATTTTTAATATTATGTAATATTACTATTATTTAAAGTAAAACCAAATTATCATCGTAAAAGTGAAATTAAATTGATCTAAATTAAAAAATGAAATCAATTAAAAATCAAGATTAAACAAATCTATTTTTGCTCCTCTCACATTTAAAAACTAGACTAACAAAATCATCTTCTGTTAAAAATATTCTTTATCTACCATTTTTGTTATGTTGTGAATTTAGTAGACTCTTAGTTTCTCTGCAACGTATAAAATTAAACAGAAATTAGAAGCACACGCATTACGTAGTGTAATTTATTAAGTTATAAAATTTTATACGGTCAAACTGAACGATGTTTGCCCGCGTAACTAACAATGTCGACTGACCGCGGCGAAATTCCCGTCGTTGTTGAATTTTTGTCGTCGTTTAGTACCACCCTGATATTAAAGCGAGATGACCTAATTAAAAGCGCGAGCGGTGGCTCGTAAACCACATAATAGCTCTTTATGGGCGTGCCAGTGGTATCGGGATAATCGTTCCCGCGCGAGATACCTTCTCGCGGGAAAATGCATTTAGCTTGGATCGCGTGCCAGATAACTGATCGGCAGCCGAGGGAAATTCAGTGGCGAACAATTAGAGATTACCGTTGACTTTCCTAGACATTGTAATTTTGTTAAATTAAGATTTTAGAGTGAATTATCTACACGGAAAATTTTTTTTTATATAGAATTTATCCTTAAAATCGTAATAATCGTGGGATAACATAAACTTTGAAGAAGTTTACTATAATTCCAGTAAAATTTGACCAAACTTTTAATTTTTTTTACTGAGATTGTAGAAAAATTTCCACGATTACATAATTTTCAAGGTAAATTTTAAACAAAAAATTATTTATATTCGAAAATGATCTCTACATTCTTGATTTCTATATTCTTGATATCCATTGGAAAAAATCGACAATACTGTGTCCATGTATACATGCGTGCAAATATTTGTCGCGTATATTTACAGAATTGAGTAATAACTAGTAAAAAGTTAAATAATACAGTTGAAAGATTAATAACTTTTAACTTAACTGACAGTGTGTTTTGAGTTAATTTAAAATTATTTAATTTTTAATTTCAACTTCTCATTTTTAAAACACATAAACTTTAACTTATTAATTGTTTTCCTAAGTTAAAAAATTTATCTATTTAGGAAACAAAAAAAATTATAAAAGAAAAAATACATTTTTATATAAAAAAAATATTTCTTTGTTATTTTATAAATTTTTAACTTACCAATAAAATATTATATTTATTTGTTGATCATATTATAATTATTGTTTCGAATAATCTAACTTTAAAAAATTACGACTTTCTAGTTTGACATAAATAATGCTTTTTAAAATTAACTTTTAATTTAACTTAATTTAATTTGGAAGTAAATTTTAACTAAGTTTTTAGTGTTCGTGTAACTTTAAAATAACTAAACTTTTATATCTTTAACTTAATTTAATTAAAAAAAAATAACTTACCCAACTACCCTTTGTAATCTGTAATATGTAATAATGCACATGCTTCAAAATTTTATTATCTGTATAATGTGATAATATATAATACAAATAATATATAAAATATATATATATATATATATATATATATAACATATGTTTTATGTAAGATATAATATATATGTAACATAGCATGCAACACAGTCTGAAGTTATTCTCAGTCATAAAATCTTAAATTTTTGACGCTATATACTTTTATTCTACGTACATCCCATGACGTGTACGTTGACTACTTATCGACGAAAGTTGTAATCTGAATGTCGATCGAGCAGCAAGCTGGACACGAAGGTGTTCAATCGAGGCCGAATTAACAGCCGCAAATAGCTTGTGCGCGTTACTTGCGCCGCCTTAAATTAACACCTTTGGCGCCTCAACTACACTTAAGCGGATTCCGCGGCGGCCATAATATCCGTTAATTAATTTGAGCTGCGCGTTAATATACAGAATGCTCCTCGTAGAATGGACGTCGCGGAAGACATTGTCGGGCAATGATGATAATAATAAATTGCATTATGGACTCGGCCTTTTAATTAATCGCGCCAGATCGCGCGCGAGGTTATACAGGGTGTGTCGCGTGACAATGCGCGATATTCTTTGCAGATGAGAGTAAAACGTGAGAAAAATTCGTATCATTGCTCGAAATCAACGTTCATTCATTCCTGAGTTGTATTATTCGATGTAAGTAGATAAACCTGCCTAGAAAAGGAATTACTTTCGAATTAACATTTATCACCTTATATATCAGCAAGAATATAAAATCTTTAAAGAATTTGATAATCTTAAAAAAATGTTTAGCAAATATTTTTTAATATTATTTTAATATTATTATTATAATAGTCATCTAAAGAGCACAGTACGATCGATCGTTTTTATCGTCGATAACGATCGAGTATTAAAATTTTTAATAATTTAAAGTATTATTATTATTTCTTATCTGTTAATTCTTTTTCTCTCTCTCTCTCTCTCTCTCTCTCTCTCTCTTTCTCTCGCTCAATTCACAAAAATTATTATTAAATAAAGATAAATATATATATATTTTTTATGAAATTATATAAGATTTCTTCCTGTAAGTAAATCATGTCTATTAAAAATTATTAAATTCTTTAAAGATTTTATCTTGCTCTTTTTTTCTTGCTCATATATTTAAGAAAGTAATTGTTGACTTGGTACTAATGTTTTTTTTGTGTGAATATCTGATTATGAATAAAAGAATATTGTTGCAATGATGATTAAGTGATAGTGCAGATCAGACTCGATAAAATAATTATGTTAACAAATTTATGAAGACAGTCTTGGAAAATCTTAATGAATGATTGGACACGCTGTCAGAGTATAGAATGCAGAAGCATAAAATGTGGTACAGCGCGACGAATAAATTGATCGTTGGAGTGCCTTTTATGGCCTTTCACTCGAACCGATAAGTATCGAAAGTGACGCACCCACTTTGATGCTACGTTTGAACCGTTTACATGCGAGAAAAGAAACTTCATTTCCTCATTATGTTTTAACGAATGAAACAGACATCAAATATTATGGGAACAGGCTTTGAGAAAATTGAATTAATGTTGCGGCATAAATAGTATAGGGGAGGGGGTATACGAATAGTTCGAATTCGAATAATTATCATCTATGATTTGATTTCGAATCGATCGCCTATTTCGATCGTTTCATTTATATCTCCTGCGCGGGTAATCTTGTGTTAAGGCATTTCAATTCTTATAGCAAATAAATTGAAATGAATTGAAAATAGCAATTCATTTTTATTTGTATGAGTTCGCGTTTTACAGTCGCGGAGTATTTTGAATTCAAATGGACTCAAATGGATTGGAATATGAAATGCGCTGCTTATCATTTTGAATTCGGATGAATTCATATTCATGTACACATTGTATTATTTTTGAATTCAAATAAATTCAAATAAAAATATACAATGAGCTATTTACCATGTTGAATTCGAATGTATTCATATCTATATTATATTAATTTGAGATTCAAATGGATTCGACGAATCTGAAGCGCAAATTCGAAAATGTCGAAATAAATTCATTTCTATCAATTTTAATTTTGTTTGTATTTGCTAGGCCTTGTTTGTTATTGTTTCTAAATTTTATAAACCATTTAAAAATGTGTGTACACGGTAGACAATTATCTCTGAAAATTTGTTTCAATATTTCATAGATTTGTATCACGATTTTATAGAATTTAGAACAAAATTTGAAAGTGCTCTATCATATTTTTTTAAAATGAAGTTAACAAATGATAGCAAAGTATTATCACCAAAGTATTATCACTTCGATTGTAATTTTTACATTATGTATTCAATGCTAATTTATCAGTACAATATCTTCACACTTATATAAATTTTTACTTAGCATGTCATTCTTTTATAAAATTTTTGCAATTATATAATTTTTTCATCTGTTAAAACGAATTTGCAACGTCATTGAAAATACTTAATTACATTTGAGTTAGCAGGTACCATAAATCTGGGAAAATTTGATTCAAAGAGATTTGATTCGATTCAACGTGAATATTTCAGATTCGATACAATTCGATTTCAAACATACTATATATCAAAGATTCGACTTTATAATTGCTTGATACGCACATCTCTATTAAATAGGATTTATTTCCAGTAAATTAATTGGAAGGGAATGAAATTACGTACAAATTGATTCGTAGATGTTGATTTCATTCGTAATACTCTTTAAATCTTGTAGAGAGGAAAAATTACTCTCCTAAAAATTGCACAATCTCAATTTTCACTCTTTTATGCTCATTATTCCACCAATGTAGATTAACTTTGATCTCAGTTTAACTTGCTCTTTATCTTTTTCCATTTTTTAGAACTAAAGAAAGATGAAGAGTAAGTTAAACTAGGATCGAAGTTAATCTGCGTTGGTGGAAACAGGCTTTAGTATGATGTTTTATTTTACGAGATTTAGAGAACATCTCGAGTACCCTTTCGCGACGCCGCGTATAAACTGCTGGACTGATCGAAATTACCATGTTTAATAAGTAAGAGGCTCGTGATATTCGTAAAATCGGCAGTGCGTTTCAACCGAGCGCGAGGGAAGGGCTCGAAACGTTATCGTGTAAGGAACGCAACGCGCGTCGACTACGGAAAAATCAAATTCTCAGATCAAGAGGGGCAAAGGGGGAGGGGTGAGGGGGAGGGGAGGGGGAGGGGAGGGAGACGATAAAGGGTGGTATGGAGGGAGCCTCGGTGCAAAAGCCTCCTGCGAGACACGTCGACCGAACGAGGAAAGAGGGGGCGGGGGGAGGGAGAAGGGAGCCGGACGCGGAGGGGGATAATTGCAGAAGGGCCTCGCGCTTGCGTTGCTCTTGCAAAGAAGTCTTAAGACGAGATAAGGCACCGGCGATAACGATTGAGCCCCGCGGGAACTCTTTGCCTACGTTCCACACGCGCACACATGCACACGGGCACGCATATGCGCGCGCGCGCTCATAGCAGTCGCGCTCGGGCGACGAGTTCGGCGTGCGATTTAAGGAGCGCGCGTATTTTTTTTCGCGAGTTTTACTCGGGTCGATGCGCGCGTGCGTGTGTGTGCGTGAAAAAATTCGCGGTTGCACGATGGGGCGAGGGGGGGAAAAAAATGTGCGCGGAGGATAAAAATTAGCGCGACGCCACGGTGCGTTTCAGGGAAAATGTACGCCGCGAGCGCATGGGAATTTTACGCTCCCTTGCGAGGCCCGCTCCGTCGCTCGCTCGTTGAATATTAAGCCCCCGTCAGTTTCTTCCCCGAGTAACATTTTATTAAATAAAGTGCGTGGCAAACAACGGGGTTGCCCACCGCCGCCGCGTCGAATTTTAATGATACGCTCTTTTGAACAACTTTTCGAAGCCGATTTCTTCCCGGGGAAAATTTTATGGCGGATAATTACTCGTTTTGCAAAAGAATCCTTCCACTTCTAGCATTAAATATGCTTATTTCTGTCTCTCCCGCTCCCCTTTTCTCTCTCGTTACACATTTGTTTCGTGTTATCTATTTTTCTTTCATAATCTCATAACTTTTGACATTGTTTAAGGATGTATGGATCATATCCCGAAACATTACTAAATATATAAAAAAATTTCATAGACTATTCTAATATTACATTTGAGTACCTGTGTAAAATTTGAGCACAATTTACTTATTGATTTAAAAGTTTTTTAATTTTTTATTTACTTTTGATTCTCTTATTTAACCGCGTTTTACAGTTCATTAAATTTTGTAAATTTTGTAAATTTGCGAGAAAGTAGCATTACAAATTAAATCAACATTTTTTACATATACTAATAAAACTCTAATAAATATTCGTGTAAAAGTTTAATTAGATCTACTTACTGTCGTTTAAAACTGCTGCAAAATATAGTAATTTTTGTTGCAAAAATCATTAATAATAAAATTATTTATTGTTTTCTTCTTTGCAGTTAGTTTCAAGGATAAAATTCGAGTATTTGCAACAAAAGTTTGTTAATAATTGGGAAAAAAGAGAATAAACTTAAAGTAGCCTTCAGTTTTTAAATTTCGATAACTTTAACTCGTATTGTATAGCTAAAACATTTTTTATATTATGTTATAGTCAAATATTTTATATGCGTGTATTATATGTTTATTTACACACACATATATATATATATATATATATATATTTATAAATTATAAAAAAATATAAAGTTTTTTGATATATACATATTTTATTTATCATACATACTGTTTTAAGAGATGCATATATGCATATATGTAATTATTTATTTATAAGTGTGTGTATATATACACTCTTTATATACTTACTCTCTAAATTTCGTAGAGTAAAAAATCATTCTAAAAATTTCACACTCTCAGTTTTCACTCTTTTATAGTGACGTTTTATTTTACTAGATTTAGAAAGATAGGCCTTACGTACAATGGAGGAATATATATTAGATATTGGGAATAGGGATTATAAAGTTTTAGAATCAGTTTCCTCAATAAACACTACAGATTAATATTTAATACGTTATTTATATTGTATTTTGTATAACATATTCATGTGTTATATCTTATTAGCATCCATTGTACGTTATATTCAATATTTATTGACGAAATCTACAACTTCAATTCTTATTTCTAATATGAAATAATACAGATAAATGAATTTCAGATAAACAAAAAAGATATTGGTGTCTAATAATTTTGGCTAAGGCTATATTTATTTAAATTTTTATGCAAAAGGAACAATTTACTGAAATCTGAAAATTTAACCGGATTAATATTTGAAAATAATTTCATTAGATAAGTAAAATAATTACTGACGCTCAGACTGATTGCTAGAATATCAAAACTTTTTATAGCATTGTTTCTCTCGAACTTCGTAATTATTTTAATAGTCAAACAAAATTATTTTCAAATATTCTGTTAAATTTTTAAATACTTCGGCAAAATTGTTTTCTCCACGCTTTTATTTGCTAGACGACAGAGCGCAACAATAAGATTTTTCTAAGTTATATTAAAAAAATAATATAACATAACATGTATCATGATACGACCGGATTGTAAATTGCGGCATAAATGGACGCGAGCTTAGAATTATGCAGCGTACACAATTTCATCTGTATTCGATCTGTTGAGCCGCGGGTTAACAAAAGGGGTACACAACAAGAGAGGAGAAAAGGTAAGAGTCGATAGACGAGATAGAAGGAGAGAGTCGTCAGATCGTCGGGACGCGCCCGCCCCGTCCTTCGGGGCTCGTGTCGATCGCCGGGCCTATAAGCACGTGATATGGAATATTCTTTTCGCTTCGAGATCGATCTTTGTATCGAGATCGGTTTATGTTAATTTTCCCTGCGCCTTGACAAACGCATACATATGTAAGTCTGTGTAATGTACATACGAGCTTATGTAGAGCACGGGAAAGAATAAAAAAAGAGTAAAGCAGAGAGTAAAGCAGATGCGTAATAATTTTAAAATATTCACATATTTAGGAGATTTGAAAGATTAAAAAGGTACAGTAATAAATATTGCATCGCACATTGTGAAAAAAAGTTATTAACTAAATGTTTAATCTGGATTAAATTTGTTTCTGCATTCAAGTATTTCTACATGTAACTTAAACGTACATATACTTGAATTTCAGTTCAAGTATTTATATAATATATTAAAAATTTAAATTAAATGTATAAATACTTGAACTAAAATTCAAGTATTTTAAATTTAAATTAAATACACGGAAAGAAACGTTTATTGATAAAGAATCTAAAAATTTAGCCAAATACAAATCTGAAAATTTTATTACATCATAAAAATAATTATGTAAGATAAAATATTAAGCTTAAGATGGTTATTAAAATGTCAAATTACATTTTGCGCTTATAATACTCGAATCCTTTAGAATTATTTTAACGATCCAACAAAATTATTTTCAGATCTGTATCCAATTAAATTTTTAGATTCAGCAAAACTGTTCTTTCCTTGTTATAAATTCTAAATGCCTCGATATATTTTTTTACCCTGGTAAGCTTGTATGAGAAACATCGAAGTTCTGCCACCTATCGACTTAGAATTAGTAAGCAGGTGGGACTATCAATTGTCCTCTACACCTAACGATACGAATTAAAAATTCGTATATGCGGAATGTCTGGGATCGATTAAACTCGCGACCTGATACTCACGAATCCTACGCTCTACACATGCTCCAAATAACAATCCTCAGTTCAGTTCAATTCAGTTTAGTTCAGTGAATAATGATTCCCGTATTCCCGTCTGTGGTGAGAGTATTTAACACTACCGCGTCTCTTGATCACAGGCCAGATAACGTGCGCGGATGCTGCGGATGCAGCTGCAATATTGTGGCTAGAGAAAGAGAGAGAGAGAGAGAGAGAGAGAGAGAGAGAGAGAGAGGGAAAGGAAGAGATTTGAAAATTGAAATCGACACCGCGCAAATCACGAAACCAAGGCGGCGAGATAAATTCTTGGAGCGCGGCTCGCTGAAATAAAATCGGAATTATCCGCGTCGCATTAAAATTCTTCGTCGCCCGCGGCCGCCCGGCTGATAATTACGTTCTGTATTTACATATCTCGCGGGATCGCCGCCGCTACAGGTACTTCTCAGATTTTAATATGCGGCCGCGCGTTGCCGAGCCGCGCGGGAAGCGCGCCGGGAATTTGTATCCGCGGATAATAAAGAGAGAAGAGCGCAGCGCTTACCGTTCTCGCTCGCGCGGACGCGCGAGATAAGCGAATCTTCCTTCTCCTTCGACGACGACGACGACTAGTAATCAGTATGCCCGCGACTAATCGGTGCGTGCAAAAATTAACGCGTCGCTTATCGACACTTGAGATAATTTCCTCGGGTGCGAGCCCCTCGTTCCGGGACCGCCGCCACCGCGCCGAGAGTACTGGGTGCAGCGTTGGGTGGTAACTAGTTAAGAAATTAAAAGATAATAACTTTTAACTTAGTTTTAAATGATTTATTATAATTTTTAACTTTAATTGGTTATTTTTGAAACACATAAACTTTGATTTATTAACCTTTCTCCTAAGTTAAAATTTGTTTGTGTGAAAGAAAAAATACGTTCCTATATAAAAAATAATATTTCTTTGTTATTTTATGTAAATTTACAAATAAAATATTTAGTTTATTTGATCATCCTTATTATAATTTTTTTTAATTTTTAATGTAATCTAACTTTAAAAATTTTTAAATTAATATGAATAATATTTTTCAAAATTAATTTTTAATTTAACTTTAGTACTAACGTAACTTTAACTAGTTAGTTTTTTGTTCATAATAACTTTTAACGTAAATTAATTTTATAAGTCATTAATTTTAAATTAAAATATATTAATTTACTCAATTTTGAATGGGTTGGACAAGAGATCCATGACGCTTCGAGTCTACGAAGTAAAAAAAAAAAACAGCTACCCTTGATAAAAATTTCTCAGAAATTTTACACAAATTGGAACACTTCTCAAAAATACTGAGAAAATGTACATGTTTTCTTAGAATTTTTTCATACACGTGAATTCTGACATATTTTAAGATTATTATAAAAAAATTTTTTTAATTCTCTAAAAAATTATAAAATTATATAGAAATTCTGTGAAAAACAAGTAAAAATATTTAAGAAAATTTTCACTAGTTATAATATTTTTCTTACAATTTTTCTTATAATTTTTTAGACCTTTTATAATTTCAGAATTTTCCAGAATTTTTGTATAATTAAAAAATTTTTTAACTTGCATCTAGAGAGTCATAGCTTCGTCGTTTTTTTCCATAAAGAGATATTCTTATTATTACGTTGGACTGTTTGGAATGGATTCCAATCGAAATTATTTCATTTTTCGTAGAAAATATAATAGAAATGAAGGAAATTATTGAATAATTCTAATCAGAATCCATTCAAACAGTTTCATTATTCATACTTAAATTGGATATCATAAAAAAACGGGAATCAATATGGTATCTTATTTCTTATTTAAATTTCTTTTGTGCCATTATATTTTGCCTAATTTTTCTGAAATTTAATGGAATTATGTGAAATCTGTCGTGCGGCAATCATGTAACTACAATTAATTGTTACAATTACAAAACTATTATAGTTATAAACTACTGCAAAAATGAAGAATTGGACTTGTGTTTATGTTGAAATTTCTCACTCATTCCGACATTCCGAATACATTTTCCTTAAGTCTGTTTCCTCTCGCTTCAGCCGATATAAACATCTGAGAACTCGATTGACCTCACCGCTTAGACCTTTTTTTCTCATACCGACTTACGACTCGCATTTGTTCGGTAAACACCCCGGGAAAATTAATTAATCCACTTTCTCGAGGCGAACCGAGACAGGCGTTGGATATTTTTGTGCCATTAAAATTCTTACGGGGCCCCAAGAGAGTTCTCCACCTAGTCGCGTTCTCCGACTTTAAGTATCTAACCCCCTGCCCTCTCTCTTCGGGAACAGACGTAAATGTCGTAGATATTACATTTTTATGACTAACGTATACGCGCATCTTTAATGGCCATCTTTTTTTTGTGCCGCGAAAAGGGAAATTAACATAAATCGATCGTTGACGGATAGAAGAGATAGAGAGAGAGAGAGAGAGAGAGAGAGAGAGAGAGAGAGAGAGAGAGAGAGAGAGAGAGAGAGAGAGAGAGAGAGAGAGAGAGAGAGAGAGAGAGAGAGAGAGAGAGAGAGAGAGAGAGATATCTGAATGAAAATGTTCCGGACCCAAAGAATGCGGCAGGAAGGGTCCAATCTTGGTTGTGACTCGGTCTTCTCCTTCCTTCTCTTCTCTTTTTTCCCCCTCTCTTTCTCTCTGTCTTTTATCCTCTTCCTCCTTTTAATTGTATCGCGGACACAACTATCTGATCAAGAGTGTCGGTGCAGTGTAAACGCGTGTAAAATTCTCGTTTCCTCTTGGACACCACGCCGCCGCTTCGCGTCTTCCTTTATCTTGTTTGCTCGGCGAATCTAAATTGATCTGAATTATCAGAATTGATTTGACATTAACGACACGCGTCTCGTGCAAACGATGCATTTTGAGAATTATTATTCCCATTGGAAATTTGTGCCGGCGTTTCTCGCGCAAATTTACGAGTACGCGTAAATTCCTTTTTCTTTTACAGAAAAAAGTATTTTTTTTGCGATTGGAGATATTGTTTTAAAAATTGTTTTTAAAAATCTTTTTTTATTTTTTTCAGAATATTTGAAGTCAACACACATACTTATCTCATTTCCGTGAATATTAAGTATATAAAAATATAAACAACGTTATATATTTATAATATTCTTAACAGGACATGTTATATGTATATATACAAAATATGTTGAAAAACAAAAAGGAATATTATTAATCTCTCGGTTGTTAATTTTCCAAAATTAAAGTCTTGTAAAAAAAATGCTTATTTCTGTACACTTGTTATGCATGACGAATTGTTTCCACATTTTATAATATTAATAATATTGATTTTTTGGATTGGATAACTAGGTAAAAAATTAAAAGTGAAATAATAAAGTTAAAATGTTAATAACTTTTGACTTAGCATAATTAATTTTATATTATTTAATTTTTAACTTTGACTAGTTATTTTTTTAAATAGATAAACTTTAATTTACTAACTTTTTTCCCAAGATAAACATTTTTTTATGTGAAAGAAAAAACATTATAAGAGAAAAACATATTCCCGCATAAAAACAATCTTCTTTGTTATTTTACATAAACTTAATTCATAAATAAAATATTAAATTTGTTTGATGATCCTTATTATAATTGTTTTACATAATTTAACTTTAAAAAAAATACGAATTTCTAAATTAAAATGAATAACGCTTTTTAAAATTAACTTTTAATTTAACTTATATTAATTTAATTTTCACTTTTAACCGAGTTCGTTTTTTCATTCATTTAAATTAATTTTATAAACCATCAATCTTAATTTATTTTAATTATAAAAACATATTAACTTCCTGAACTCTGTATTTCATAGAAAAGAAAATTTAATACAATCACAATTTATTAACATATTTTTGTGAGTAAGTTTTACGTTCTTGGGCGTTCATGTCTTTATCCATTCGTCAATATTTCGTCGTACAGCCGACATTGCGTCTCGATCGAAGCTAATTGGTCGCGTACGCGACACGGGGTCTTAAATCGCGCGTGACGTTAAGAGACGTTGAAGTCAATCCCGCGGGACCCAAGGTCGCTTTTCTGCCGCCACCATCGCGTTTATTTCGTTTGTAACTCATGGTGTTGTCCCGTTGTAAACGCGTAACTATTATATCTCGTCTCGTCGTCCGCGCCCCCCGCCCCCTCCATAATCGGCTTCATTATTATTGCCGTTCTTATGCCAAACTCTTAGACAGGCATTGTCCCACGGATGTGGCGGGCCGTCTCGATCGTGGCCGTCGGTGTAAATAAAGATCGCTCCTAAATGTTCGATCTACACGATGCGGCGATTCATTCCGGGATTAAGGAATAACGCTAAACTAAGGACCGGTTCTCCGCAGGTATAAAGCTTTGTCTCCGCGCAATTTTTCTTCCTCCTCTTCGTCTTCTTTCGCACGGACCCGCTCGATCGAGGCCGGATCACCTTCGTTCGCGTCAAAACGTCTCGCGACACGCTCGTAATCGTTACTTATTATTTTATTCAATGCATAAAATTGCCGGTACGAGTATGAGTCAATGCAATTCGATAGCGCGAGTTATTCAATGGGGGTCCGGCGTGTTCGCTAATGTCATTTCGAAACGCACATACACACGCGACGAGTCGAATGGCGTAATCGCGAAATCTCTTCGCGGCGGACGTAATCATGGAGTTGAATGACGACTGGGGGGAAAAAAATGATACGACTCAAGAAACCTGAAAAGTTGCCCTTTTATCGGCGACAACAATAATTGAATACGCGATAACCTAATGTGTCATAATTTAACAATTTAGTAATTTAATTAGGCGCCCGTCCTCGCGGATTTTAATAAATATATTTATTAGTGATGGACGGAGGGGGGTAACGTCCCCCTCCCACCCTCCCTCCCATTCTTGTTCGCTCGGAAATAATTGTGAGGAAAAAGGACGCGTTTGGGCGTGCTGGTAATGGCGTAATAAACGATTAAAATATAATAACATGTCAACGGGCCCTTTTCGGCGGGTCCCGAGTGAATCTCGTGGGACGCGGAGAGATGGAAGGTAGGATGAATGCTACAATGTTCGGCAGTGTATCATTATCATATCATAATAACGGCAGCAACGCTATTAAGGTCTTAATGCACCACCATATTCCGCGCGCGCGAGATACTCGGCAAGACAAGTTAAGGATCATCGAAGTGACGGATCGCGGAAAGATTAAGGAGTACTTTACAGCTTGTGCTAAGAGCGTCAAACTCGCACTGAAGCCGGCTACCGGAGCGAGCGGCTCGCGCGCGCACATCGAAGTATTCGAAAATATAATATTAAGGGAATGCTGGAGCGACAGGCCCGTTTTTACCGATTGAACGTGATATTTTTCACACGAGCGTATAATCTTTTCGTCGATTACACAGAATTACAAATCTTTTTCCATAATTAAAGTACAGACGATAACGCGGAGTGGAATTAACGATTTCATAAGAAAAAGAAACGAAAGAAGAATGGGAAAATTACAATTTTGTTATTGCCATCGTTTGATTTATATGTGTAAACGTTTTATACTTTATACGTATAAAATAAGTTTGCATTCAGAATGACATAAAAGAATGATGCTATTTTTATACTGAGGGAAAAGTTCTTGAATTTTAACAAATATTTATTTGAACAGTACTAACAAAAGATTTGTTTATGTTAATAAATATTTACTTTGTAAAAAAATGATACTTAAATTCGGTAAATAATTTTTGTACTAAATAAATATATATTTACATTTAGTAAATATTTTATTAGTATTATTCAAATAAATATTGATTAAAATTTAATAATCT
Organism: Solenopsis invicta; assembly: GCF_016802725.1. Taxonomy (NCBI): domain Eukaryota; kingdom Metazoa; phylum Arthropoda; class Insecta; order Hymenoptera; family Formicidae; genus Solenopsis; species Solenopsis invicta. The sequence goes on along the minus strand of NC_052670.1, from coordinate 14,494,522 downwards.
TCTGCTCATAATCAGTATAGAAAGGAGCTTTAACAGAATACTTTGAAAATTTGTTTATATATATGTATGTGCGTCATCGTTGTAATAGATATGTTGATTTTTATTACTACGTTAATATCGCGCACGAACATATATTAGCAACTCTTCAATTCTCCGCAGACTGACTTGGATCATATTTATCAAAAACATTTTTTCCATTTTATCGATTTTGCCTCAAATTTAAATATGAAAAAAAATAAAAAATGTTTCGGACCACGTAATTGTACAATTGTATTCCTAAAAGTTGAAAGAGTAAACCAGAATTTTTTCAGGTTTTTTTAGAGCCCAAAAACTATTTGAAAAACGCAACTGTCTACCAGTGATCTAGATAATCTGATTATACAGTAAAAAATAAATGCGGAGATTTTCATGAAATATTGAGATCTATATATTCAAGTTAAAGCCAATTATACATGTTATAAAATTTGACTGTATAATTGGCAATGGTAATTATGCAATCAATTTTCTAGAAGGATTGCTAAAATGCTGCTATAAATTCTGTACGTGACAAACAATATTTTAGCAGATACAAAGAATAACGACAAATTTTTGTTATGACAACTAGAAATCTATCTACATCAGCAAAACATTTTTTTTTTTTTTTTAGTGTATATGAAATAGTACCAGTCATTTATTTTACATATTCAATTTCATTTTAAGCATCTTCTTCTCTCATATTTGATTCAACAATCAAACAAGTTCCACGGTTAATATCCTTTCAGAGAATAATACGAACGATTACATATCTCGTGTAGACATCTCGCATTTTAAACGAATTGTACGGTTTGGTCTTGAAAATGCGACAAAATGTGAAGCATTTGTCTCGTGCGCGGGATTGAAAAAGATTGAAAAGTCGACCGTGTGACTCGAAGAATACAAAAGGGAAAGCAGCGATTAAAGAGATGGGCGTGAGAGGGCGGATAAAGGAGAAAGAGGATTGCATTGTGAATTCAGGAGAGATGTACGATCGAGACGTCGCGTCGAAGCAATTGGACACAGGTCTTTCCCGATCCTTCAGCCTTTTGAATTTCACGAACTTTTTGAATAAATTTGCACCTGAATGTTCTCGAAAGAGCGCGGTATTTACCTTTTTCTCTCTATTCTCTGGCGTACCATTGAAAACTCAATGGGTTGTTTACCAAACTACATATTCGCCGCGATAGGACTTGCAAATGCGTTTTCCTGCAACGGCCAATGACTCGCGTTTCACAATTTCGAAGCATATCGATGTCAATATACATATATCTGTGTATTTAATTTATGTATTAACCTTCTGCGGACCCCGGCGACCCCGTTTAAGGTCACTTCTATCCATTTTGTAAATTGCTCATTCTATTTGTATAAAATTTGATCAAGAGGTTATTCGATAAAGCTATTCAAATCTGAAATAAAAAGTCAAAGGTTTAAAATGGTAAATCCAATATGGCGAACAGAATTAAAAAGATAATAATCTTATTATTGTAAAACTCGCTTTTAGGAAATTTTTAACATCGCTAAATATAATAACGTCAAATTTTCAGTTTCGTTTTTTTTTTTTAAGCTCTTTCTAGACGAGTGAGTCTTACGCATTTGCAATTTTTTATGCATTAAATTAAATTTATACGTATAATTTTTGTACTCGTTAAACGCTTAGACGTGTATCGATATTAAATTACACGTTTAAGCATATAAAAAAATTACACGCACATAAATGCGTAAAAAGCGCCATAAAAAAGCTACATAAAAATGCGCACTTGGATTTGCAATGTAGCGTCGTTCCTAAGTTCGAGTCACGCGGTACAAAGAAGTAGCAACCACATGTAGGAACGACAGTAGACACCAATACATTACAATTTCAGACCAGCGAAAACCACAAGTCTTCCATTAATATAAAACGATCGATGAAACACTTGCGACGCGAGTGTACCGCGAGAGTAAATAAACATCTTGAGAAACAGTAAAGTTGCGTCGTAGAAAACAGTAAACAATAGGTTATTCACTCACCCCGCGGTCGCTCTGTCGCCGCCTGATGCCAGTGATGCCACCCGAGCGAAGCTCCATAGCACTCACACACACACACACACGCACACGCACACGCACACGCACACGCACACGCACACACACACACACACACACACACACACACACACGCACACGCACACGCACACGAACACGAACACGCACACACACACACACACACACACACACACACACACACGAGAACCCTCGACACTTGACTTTTCGCGCGCGCACGCGCTAATTATCGAAATAATGCAACGAATACAGGACTAATTAAACGCGATTCGAGAGCGCTTCGCTTCGTTGCGTCTCTATCTGCGACCAAAAAGCTTTGCATCGAAGGCAACTTCACTCCGATTTATCGCCGCGACGCGAGTCAAGCTAGAGTCGAGAGATGCCGAATCGACATGGTTAATGTTCACTTTCTGTATACACATAAAGTTAGCGCGCGTTACATCACGCGTCAAATATCCTGTGCGTGCACGGAAGTCGTCTCGATTAGCCGTCTCGATCTTAGCTTGACTCGCGTCGTATCGACTTCGATAAATCGACGTGAAGTTGACGTCATCCATCACCGAAGCTCTCTCGCCCGCTAACATCATGGAAAGTACGGAGACGCAGAACAGCGAAGCGCTCTCGAATCGCGTTTAATCAACCTGCGCAATTAGTTCTATATTCGTTGTGTTTCGGTAATAAGCGCGCGCGCGCGTGTGTGTGAGAGATCGTGTGCAAGTGCTATGGAGAAGCAGCTGCGAAGGATTCCGAGAGAAGGAGTTAGCAGAGGCGTCGGGCAACGCGACCGGGGAGGGGGGTGAGTAACCTCCCTAAAATTTACTTGTTATTCACTCGCGCGGTACTAATCGCTCGCGACGCACTCGCGTCGCGTGTCTCGTCGATCGTTTTTTACATCACCGCTGTTCAAGATTTGCGGTTTTGTGCTTGTATTAAAAATGTATCGATGTTCATGCCTACTGTCGTTGTCTACACATCACAGCCATTTTCTCGTAGCGCGCGACTCTTGATCTCGGCGATGAGATTACACTGCAAATCCAAGTGTGCATCTTTGTGTGTAAAACTATAGTATTTTTTACACGCATTTATGTGCATGTAATTTTTGCACTTTTTATGCGCTTATAGACGTGTAATTTAACATTGGTGCACGTCTAAGGGTGTAAGAAGTACGAAAATTACATACATAAATTTAATTTGATGCATAAAAAGTGACTAAACACTTTAACACACTTGGATTTATAATGCAGGACGCAAGTTTCTCCTTCCTCGAAAGTTATTACCTTTTTGAATTTGAATATTTTTAGGTTATGTTCAAATTTAGCGATTCTATGTACTCGAACTATAAAACCGAGTTCCATGACAATTAGGTTTTTTCTTTTTAATTCGATGTTCTACAGTGAATTTGGAAGTTTAGAATTCTGAGACCAAAATCGAATCCAGCGATCCAAAGAACCCTCGGAAAACAAAATCTTCCATAAGTTACTTTATTGAAAAGCTCCGATTTTTAAAGGGTTGATGAATTCCTTAATTTATCTTTAAAAGGAGATTTCTAATTAGTCATACATTTTCGAAGAAATAATGATCTTTAACATAAAACAACAACAAATCGTCGTTGATTACTCGTATGCTTCACTGATCATTAATCCCAGGCAGCATGAAACATTGCAGCGTTGCAACGTTGGAAACCAAATAGCTATTTAAAAATACGCAGCGATACATTTTTCGCAATTTTAATATCGAAGAGCGCGCGTATTTATCAAACTTAGCAAATGAGCGAACTTTTTGAATTCAAGCGGGGAACAAACGGCGGTTCCGCGTAACGAAAACAAAGGGGCAAATCTGTCGTTTGGCTGACAAAAGGCGCTTTTACACCCGGTATATGTGCTCCGACAGAAAGGGATTTATAGGAAGTAAAAGGGAGGTGGCACAGTGCGTAGAGGGAGAGAGCGTAGCGAGATACGACGCGTTCTCGCCGAGAGAGGATTCACGTAGCAGACGTGGGTCCACCGTCATTGTTGGCGGGGCTCTCTTTTCAGGACGTCTGAAAGAGGCATCAGCCAGCAGAGGTGACCCCGCGCGTCGGGACCGGGACCTTGGAGAACGGGGACTGAATATCAGACGGCGGCGGCTTTCTCGCGCTCGCTCGCTCGTTCGCGCGCGCCGCGTGTCGTCGCATTTGACACACACCGAGCCGTATTTCGCGCCGGACAATTACTTGGCGGCCCGGCCTTCGTGCGAATCTGACGCGACGTATGTACGCGACCCGACGTATGTACGCGACGCGGTGCGATGCGATGCGATTCTCCGCGCCGGCGCGCCTTGCCAATGAGATTTCGTGGGTGTTAAATGCGCGCGCCAAGCACTTTGTTACGCCGTCCGACGCGGGACGCCGGGGAAAATTATGCAAGATCGAGATCGAGATCGAGATTTTCGGAACGATATAGCGCAGATCCTCCTTCGCAATTAGTTTAGAAGAACATTAATCTTTCGCAGCTTCCGTTGAGCCGCTAATTTTTAATATTTCGGACTTTTTGCCAACGCACAAGCGAAGGATTCTCTCCCGGAGGTTTAGGTGCACTCGTAGAAAAAGCGAGTTGATACGGAGATTATGTATACTACCTTGCCTACTTAATTTGTATCGAGATGTAATCTCCCCTGTGTTCTCTCTCATTAAAAATCCAGGCGGATCGTAATCTCTTTTCACCCTTCTTTTGTCCCTCCCTTGTTTGATGAGCGGCATACATTCACCTTGCGTGCTCGGTATTCCTTGATGACTTGCAATATGAGTTATTAGGAATATATATATAAATTAGCATCGATCGAGGTTGCTATTCTCAGATTGCTATTACTGTACTTTTGCCGCTGGAATTTCGTTGTCGGTAAACTTCTTCCGGAATTTAAAATTTTCGGTCCGCTCGTGAGCCAGCCTTCTTAAACTAAAGCAAGAAAGTTTGGAGAAAAGGATCAACGGGATAAAGGAAGAAAAAAGGAGGAAGAGGTACCCTTTCGAGAGTACCCTCATTAATAAAGGCTCCGCGTGAAGGTCATCCGGAAGACGAAACTTTTGTGCGGACCTGAGTTTTAAAAAGCGTCGCGCGAGAAAAAATGAGCTCGGTAAATGTGCAATCGGTATAATAGCGGCCATTATGCAGCCTCTGCGAGTAGGGACGTATAAATTCAAATGCGAATTGTGGGAAGCCGTCCAAGACGGTAAACATCCGTCTGACGCGTGAAAGAACAATAGAATTTCAAAAGATTCTAAGAATTAAAAAAAAAAAAAATTATAAAAGACTGAAAATATTTTTAAAATTCTCGAAGCTAATTTGGGATTCTCAATTTTTCCAGACAACAAAAAGTCTATAAAATCGGGTCATAAGTCATCTTAACTCTTTAAAACATATATTTTTTTTTGTTACACTCGAATTTCTTGAAATTTGGTACATAGAAATTTTTGCTGCTAATTACAAATATGGAGAAATTAATTTGCAGATGTGTGCAATGTTGTCATAAAAATATAAACAAAATAAAAATCAATAAGATACGACTTTTTATGATTTTTTAGTGTACCATGTTGTATTTTGAAAATTTGAAAATTTTAATTTTAGATTCAAAATTAGTGATTCTAAAAATCTTCAGATATCAAATTTGGTAAGTTTAACTATTCACGATTTTTGGTCTTATATTAAGAAATTGCATTAATTTTTTATTTTAAATTCGAAATCAGTGACTTCAAAAACTCCCGGCTACCAAGTTTCAATATGTCATGTTTAAAGAAATGTTTTTATTTCTAATTTTTTTTTTTTTCATAAAATCAAATAATTGTTTGACTTTGAAGTGCGGTTATAAATTTTGAAATTTTGACTTTAGATTTGGATTTAGCAATTCAAAAAGGTATGTTCGGATTTCTTCAAGAGTGTCTCCCATCAAGTATCATTTTACCTTTATTGTTTACTAAATTTTAAACAAGGATAAAACTTGGGAGACAATCCGGAAGGAATTAGCACGTGCTCCTACTGTTGTATAAAGTTGCAAAAAAATCTGAATAAAAAAATAAGGTTCTTTTTTAATTTTCAAAAGAGGTGACATGTATGATTTGTATATCACATTATTTTTTAAAGAATTAAGACAATTGTCAGACATTTTATGACCCGATTTTGAACTTTGCTGAATTGCTAGAATTATTATTTACATGTTGGAATATTATTCTTTGACAAACAATATAACAATTATAATAATTATATTATCTACGCAGATCTATATGTACCTCCATTCTTGATGATCAAGTAAAATTGAAGCAGGGCAACGCTTTCTGATATTTGCATCGATTACACATTGCGACATTCGCGCGACTTAGATCTGCATACGCAGATTCCATAAATCGGCTGTAATTACAGACGGGCGTGTTCTGCCGTCGATCGCGGCATGGAAAACGGCGCGATGCGCGAAAGGAGCGAGTCGGCGCCATTTTTAATACGTAGATCTGTATTGCGGGCATTTCCGCCGTTTTAACATGTCAACCCGTTTGCGGCAGAAATTATGGACATTTTACGGCCGACACGTCGCATCGCCTCGCTCACTTGGCGCGAGTATTTACGCGTTTGCTTCGCGATGTAAATAATGTTAGAATTCATTACTCTGCACATAATTACGAATGGAATTTATTCACTGCAAATGCCATTTGATGGCGTACGTGGGCACTGATTGACAGACGTAAAATAAACTGTCAATAGTCGCCGTTACAATCGCCTCAGAGCGAAAGTAACCGTTCGACCGTTTTGACTCTCTGTTGCTAGCCGTACTTTCAAAAAGTAAAAGAGATATGATAATAAGTGAAAATTAAAAAATCTGCTCTAAGTTAAGAAGGAAAAAGTGCGAAAATCGGGAAGTTTGTTCATAAATCTTTTTTCGACAAAAGCGCATCTTTTTTAAGGATGTTTTGACTACACAATACGAGCTAAGAGTTAAGCCCGTATTAGACTACGCATTAAAAATTGAAGATTGAAGATTAAAGATTGAACTTTGGCCAATCAAAATAAAAGGAGTTAAAATTTCCTAGTTTTGATTGGTCAAATTTCAATCTTTAATCTTCAATCTCAATCTTCAATGCATAGTCTGATACGGGCTTTACTGAAATTTAAAAAGTGAAGGTTTCTCTAAGCTTATTTTTTTTTCTGATCAAAATTTAAGTTGCAAATGCCCAATTTTGAACCTGAAAGTAATTGCAAAAAGAAAACAATGAAAATGTTGATTTATATGGTTTCTGCAGCAAAAATTATTATATTTTGCTGTAGTTTTAAATAAATAACTTTTATTATAAATAAGTAAGTGGATTTTTGCACAAATATTTGTTAAAGTTTTATTAATATATGTACTTTTGATTTAATTAGTAATGCTATTTGTGTAAGATAAATACGTAAATGCACTTCATAAATAAATCAACAATTTTATAATAAATAAATTAAAATTATTCACTTATGGAGATAATTATTAATATTTAACACATGTATTTTATTTTTTTTACAGGTAAGTCTTTATGCTGTTACTTTGTATCTACCCGTACAGAACTTCTTGCATGTGAGTATCCGTTGAATTGAGAGATACGTATCTTCACGTAGTAAAATCGATTTCTCTTCAGTTTGGTAATCGATGTATTAAAAAGGTACACGTAGAGATTCGATTTTACGCTCGTAGCACGTTTGAATATAATTAATGCAATTGTTTATATATAAAATGGCAAAGCGTTTGACATTGAAGAAACAACGAACACTACAATTCCCAAGTTTTAATCTTAAATTGTGTATTTCAGTTGTAATGTTAAAAGATGTAGGGACTAATTGTAAGATATAAGAATCGAAAGTGAACAAAAAGAATTTAATAAATCAACAAGTGAGCTCAAATTTTACACAAATACTTACGTAATACTAGAATATTTTTTGAAATTTTTATATTTTTGGTAATGTTTTGAGATATGACCCATACTGAAAGTGTTAGCTAATTTATTATACGGAGAGAATTTTCTCTTAGAATTTACCCTCAAAATTATAGTAATCATGGTAGTCGTGCGAGAATATATCCCATACACTTTTGACAACAAATGTTTTTAATGTACCCACTTGAAATTTACTTTCTTCACGTTACAATATATTCTTACTTATTAAATGATTTAGTTATATTGCGATATAAAATTGCGGAGAGAATTTTCTTCTGAATTCTAACGCGCGAATTACGAAAGAAGTCTTCGGAAAGTGGGCTTCACAGTGCGATCCACTCTACGCGTTCCCTTCCTATGTTTCTACGTAACGTATTGCGGTTGAGAAGCTCTCAGATGTACGGATCGATACCGAGAAAGATGAATGCAGGCGTTCGCATGCGCGGAATTACGGAAGGATAACGCCCGCGGGACGACGATAAAAAATCGTGCGGGCGCTGCAATCAACACTAATTGTATTTACGATTACATAGCCGTATTACCGATGTAATTACGATAGCCGCGCGCTCGCCCCGCGCGTCGTCCCGCGCGTATCGTACCGCGTAATATCTCGCGAGTTACCGTTACTTCGATGCATCTATTATCTCGCGATCGACGTGCGAAATCATTTCATTCCGCCCCGGCTGCAAATTATTCTGGGATTGATTGACAGGCGCTTTCAATAAATTTTCACCCAGCGAATCATCCTCTCGTTGCGCGGCCGCAACGAGTCCGAGTAAAAATAAACAATATCGTTAACAAGTTGTATCGTTCGTCCATCTACATTCACCGAAATCGCAGTTATCTTTCGACTTTTGTTATTTAGCAAAAGGCATCTCGCGCTTAATTTACTATTCAAATCGTGCTCTAAGGTTCTGGGGCACTGCACATTAAAGTTCAACATTTTAATGCTTTCTGCAATTTCTATAATGCATCGTAACATTATTTATATCATTTTTTAAAATATATTTTTTAAAGGTGTTTGAATTTGAATCACAGTAAATTCAATTTGATTTGTCTTTGAATATAAAAAATTCGAATTCAAATAGTTCGAGAATTTCGAATCATTGATAATTCGATTACCTGTTTTAATTGTAGTTCATTATCTTTATATCTCTCACGCGATTATTTTTGCATCAGCATGTATCAATTCTGTTGATTGTTGATTTCCAAAAGTTTTCTACCGTTTCTTAATTTTATAAAGTATTAAAAAATTTGTATACATTACAGATAATCGTCTTCAAAAATTTGTTTCAACATTTCATAGACTTTTATCATAATTTTATAGAATTTAGAAAAAAGTTGAAGTTGTTCTATTCTATTTTTCTAATAAAAGTGCACTAAAGTACTGACATTTTGATAATAATATTGAAATTTGTACGATATGTATTCAATGTTTATTTATCGGTATAATGTTCACACTTATTATTTGTATGCAATCTATCATAAATTTTTATTTAGCACATCCTTTTTTATAATCAGTTTCTAAAATTCTTGCAATTAATTTTCTCATTTATTAAAAAAGATTTTCAATATCATTAAAAATTCTTTATTACGTTAAATTAACATGCAAGGTGAAAATCAGGGGAAATTTGATTCAGCAAATTCGATTCATGTTCGAATCAAAGAGATTCGATTTGATGAAAATTTCAAATTCAATTTGATTTGTTTTCAAATTAAAAAATTTCGAGAATTTTGAATGATCAATGACTCAATCTTAAATCGATCTTTTATTTTGATTTGTTTATATTTCTCATGAAAAATCTTTGTATCAGCGTGTGCCAATTCTCATGCTTGATTGTTAGTTGATTTTCAAAACTTTTCTGTCATTTTTAAATTTTATATACAATTCGAAAACTTGTGTAGACGATAGACAATTGTCTTCGAAAATTTATTTCATGATTTTATAAGTTTTCCGTTCTATTCTTAGTCCTGACTGCTACCAACCGAAGGTTGTCTTTGTAATAAAGCACTCCAAGTTACTATCACTTTGATAGTAACATTGAAATTTATATGATATGTATTTAATTCATTTATTAGTATAAAATTTTCACATTTATTATCTGTATAGCATCTATTATAAATTTTTATTTAGCACATTATTTTTTTGTATTTGTTTTTTCAAATTTTAATTTTTTTGTCTCTTAAAAAAAATTTTCACCGTTATTGAAAATAATTTATGTTTAAATTAGCCTGTAAATCCGAGAAAATTTTAATCGAATCTCAAATTTTCACGTTGACTCATTTGATTCGACAAATACTTGATTTGCACTCTAATATTTTTATATTTTATAAAAACATCAAAAAACATCTCACAGTTAAATTATTATACTAAATTGTATTTTAAAGTTGTGAAACGCCGCGATTAAACATCAGCACTTTAATCCTTTCCGTAATTTCCGTGTATCGTAATATTATTTAAAATAAATATTTATTTATTAATATTTCATTGTTTTAAATCAGTAATTATTTAGAAACATTTATTTATAATAATATTTTTAATAAATTCTTATATTTTAAAATATAATTTCACAAGAAATACATAGATAAAAAGAATTTATGATTCTCAAAATAATTTCAGGACGGAATTAGATCGAATCAACAAAGCTGTCTTTGTAAAAAGAAAAAAAAAACGAGACGTAGATGAAGTAAAAGTAACTCGTGACGCCCATTTATCGCTGAAGTCAGAGCTAACTATAGCGTGATAGCGATCGTGCTATTCAAATTCAAACGCAACGTGATCAAGGGTTAAACGCGACTATAGCGGAGCGCTCATTCGAGAGCGCGTTCGGGGCGAGCGCTTAGCACTTGACCTTCGATTATCGTCCTGTCCTTTCTAATATCCCCCACCGAGGGAAGCTCGCGCGTACAAACGGCGTCTGACGTGTCGCGGCTTTAGAAAGCGGCGCCTGGCCGCAAAAATCCGACTTTTATCCCGTCGTCCCGGCTCTTTTAACCCTTTTGCATCGCAATTGCGCGCGCGCCGGTTTCTACCGTGAACGGGCGGACGCCTCCCACGTTACAGCTCGGGTATATACGGTCGTTTGTGTTGCTGTTGTTGCTGCTCGCTCGCTTATTAACTCGCGACCGTACTGGCGGCCTGCTATTCGCGTAGGTAGGCATATCGCGTTGCCGCAGCGCCTACTTTCACGATCTTTGTTTCTGCATTTATTTTTCTCACTTTTTAACTTTTAACTCGTGGGTAAACAGACGTATTCGTTTGGTCTTATTTCTCATTAATTGATGGTTAACTAGATGCGTCACGTTCGATGCTTAGTACAGTAATTTAGATAATTAAATAACCAAGATTGGGTAAGTCAATATATTCTTTTAGCTAAATTAAGTTAAAAGGTTAATGGCTTATAAAATTAATTTAGTTACGTTAAAGGTTAAATGAACAAAAAAGCTAATTAGTTACAAGTTAAGATCACATTAATTTAAGTTAAATTAAAAGTTAATTTTGTAAAGCATTATTCAATTAGAAATTCGCGAGTTTTTAAAGTTTGATTACTCTAAACAGTTATAATATAGATTATCAAATATATTTAATATTTTATTTGTAAATTAAGTTTATAGAAAGTAATAAATAAATATTGTTTTTTGTATGTTTATTATAATGCATTTTTTCTTTTATAATATTTTCTTTCTTCTCTCACATAGATAAAATTTTAACTTGGAAAAAAATGTTGATAAATTAAAACTTATATTTTAAAAATAGTTAAAGTTAAAAACCAAGTTAGTTTAACAGTTATTAACTTTTTAACTAGTTACCTAAACGAATCCTATAAATAACACAGGACGTTATCGTTGCGAGACGTATCTACCAAGAATTTTGTAGTTACGTAGTTATAGCTTAATTAAAGAAGTCGACGCGTTTTGCGGACAAGGCGAAGAATTGAAAAGTGACTTTAAACTTTTCTTTTTGTTTCTCCTACCGAAATTCCGATATTGTATACAGCTGCGAGCCGCGCGTTAATCAACGCTCTGGCATAGCTTCCACGATGTCAAAGAAATACCGGAGATTCCACAGGCCCTCAAGATACTCTACGTGCGTATATAAACGAGCATCCCACCGTAATCTATTTCTTCGCTTCAAATCTCGATATTCGCGGCGATATCCGTTCGTACGATCAATTCGAGATGACGTACGCGAGATCTTTTTGAGAGACTTTGACAAATTAAATTAATGTAATTGATGCAAATTGATAACAAAACTTCCTTAGTCATTTTAAACGTTTATTTAAACGTTTCGCGCAAAAAGTTAGAAAGTCGAGAGAAGGGATGATCATGAATGACGGAATTTTCATTTGTGCACGAAAAGAGAGATTTATAACTGAGCAGATTTTATGATAAGGCAAGACAATTATGTGTGTAAAAGTAATTATAATTGGTTTCAAATGTAATTTCTTTGCTGTATAATCAGATCTACTTAATTATAAATCTAATGTTAGTAATCTTTAGAGACGGATGAATTTATTTTTTATATCTTTTTTTTTAATAAGATTCATTATAATTCATTGCATTTCTTACCTTAAAACACGATATTGTTTCAGAATCATTAAATTAATTTCTCGTCTTCTACGGTAACATCAATATTTAAAAATTGACAAATTGTCCAAGGTTTTCAGGGGCTTTTATTGGTCCGCAGAAAAATTTTTGGAATTTTATGTTTAAATTCAAATTTTATCCTTTTCTGACAAAATTATTTCTTATATTTTCTGTCCAGTGATTATATTTTTATCCATTAATGTAAATTAATTTAAAATATTGTAAATAAGTCGTTATACATTTAATTCATATTATTTCTTTCTAGTTTAATCTCCTCCAGTTTAATATTCAAATTTTAAATGGCTTTTCTTTGTAATTTGCGCCGCTAAAAAAATATTAAAAAGTACGTGTAATAAAACAAATTTGCTATAAAGTTGTATTGAAAAATTCTCTAATCTTATCTGGAATTATAATTGAAATTCCTGCAAGAAGGATCCGAGAATTTTTAAGAAATTTATTACAAAATTTGAGTGCACACCCTGTCATTTAACGATTTGTCATAACAGATTTTTGAGTTTCTTGAGAATTCAAATTTGATAATTCAAAAAAATTATTTAAACTTTAGGAATTTAAAATTCAAATTGGCAAATCCTATGTGGCATGATAACCCAGACAAATGTTTCTAACGTCGTTGAATTTAAATACTTAGATGTGTAACATGTAAACATCAAATTAAAAAAAAAAAAATAATAATAATAGAAATGAATGTATTCATGTCATTTGTACGCTAGGATTTGTTGCATTTTATTAGAATGCATTGTGAAGTTACTCAACATACATTAATTTTACATTATTTTTTAATACAACCAAACCAAAAAATTTGGATATTTGAAATACCAACAAAGAAATAAAAACTAATGTAATTATCTCAATGTGTAATTAACAACGCATCAAAAGTATGCATAAAGCATGCAATATTGCGAATGATAAATCGAAAACGATAAGTCAAACGAGAAGCGTTCCCTACACTCAAGCAAATAAAGCGCGAATGCTTGCTAGTACATAAAGATTAGGCGTGAGCTTTTATTTACGGGTATACGCAGTCATTGGTAGCCACTTCGATTAATTTCAGTATTAGGAGTCCGGTAGAACAAGTATTAACGATAAGAGCAGACACAGAAATTACAGCATGCTGACAATGTAAAAAATAAAAGTAGCACCGTTGTGTCGACGCTCCCGTCCTACAAAGGTTAAACTTGCGTAGCAAGGTATAGCTTCGCTGTATCGATCAATCTATTTTCCTTTGTGTGAGACAACTCTTTGTGGAGGGCGAAACGCTCGCGGGATAATATTTACAGGTGTCCCGGGATGTAACGGTGGCCGCGGATCGTCCTAACATCCGTCGTAAAATCGTGACGTCGCGTCGGCTTCAGATCTGGAATCGACATGCATTACAATCGTGCGATGTAGTGGTAGAGAAGAGTAGCCTTGATGCTTTTCAACGATACGCCTATGGATCGTCGATCAATTTAAAAGGAAGCGAAGCACGTGATCACGTCTTCTCTCGTCTAGTCCCATCCTCCCTGTGGTCTCTCTTTCTCTCTCTCTCTCTTTTTCTCTCTTGCTCACTCGCGTTCCTCCTCCTTCTTCACTTCTTCCGAAGGGAGAGAGTGGACCAGTCTGGTTCTATCGGAACCGACTTTCGAAGTTTCCGACTGAAATCGCTACGACGGCGGTGGCGGCTGCACTAAAAATCACAACGCCGCCGTTGTTGATCGATAGATCGCTGAGAGGCTCGATCGTTCTTTCTTCTCGAATAAAGACCTGATTATGATTTGCGAACGAGCCGGTATCTCGCCAGCCGTCCAATCGAAATCTAATTTACGCGTTACGATGAACTGAAAAGCGACCAATCTTAATGGAGGATACGAATTCGTTCGATATATCGTCGCGTATCTAATGATGGGAGAGCTTTATACGAAATCGTTGCGCGTTCGTCGGAGGAATTCGTTCCGTCGTAAACGCGGGATAACGATAGGAATTTCAAAAAGCCGCGGCGCTAGTATAATTAATAAAACCGATCGCGCGCTTTCTAACGTTCACTTTCGAGAGTCCATAAAATTTATAGGTATATTACGGTATGCGATCGCTACGGTTATGGAAATTTTCCATGCGCTAGCATCTAGTTATCACGAAGAAATACTTATGTCATTCGAGCTATTAGGCTTTAGATTACATCGAAGAGGAAAAACTGGTTTACGACATTTACGTCCAAATTTAACTAACATATATCTCATCTCTCATATAAAACTGAAACGTTTAGTGTAACGGTAATCTGATCCTTTTCTCTTTCTTCTGCAACTTGAAATTTATAACTGGAATTTATTTTGAAGTTAGGTCTTCAAATTCTTGAAAGTAAGAAGAGAAAAGCAATTTAGATCATTGTCGAATTTTCTGATCCTGGCATGATCAGAATCTGCCGTTACCTATATACATTATGTAGATAATCATTCAGATTAAGAATAGCTTCATCTTATCTTTATCTAAATTATTATAATGTATATTATCTTCATCTTTATCTTGGATAAAAGAAGAGCCATCTTTTTCAAATTATCTTATCTTAGATTATGTGAGCGATAACGAGAATGAAGTATTGTCCTTAGCCTCAATCTTAAGTTATCATTTATCCTAGCAGGACAATTTTTCAAGTAACTTAATGGTAACGGAATTATGTTTTGAAATTTACTGTTAGTGCTAAAAATCTATAGTATACCTACGTGAACTATAAATTTTTAGTACTGGCAGTGTAGGTATATCGGAATGCAGCCAAGATATATTGCACAGATTAGTAGTAGTGTAATATAAAAACTGCCCCAGAACTATAAATTCGAAAACTTTTGCAAGAAATTTTGTCAGTCTCATTACATATTCGTTCTATTTTTTAGATTTAATTATTTTTATTTGCGTACTGATTCAAATTCAAAAATTTTTTTGTGATATTAAATTACTTGAAAAACTTTTATTTTTTTTAAGAAATAAAAATATAAACACATTTCTTCTTCATATTTTTAATTGTTTTGCTCAATAGCGATGTCATCTAAAAATTATCTGGATAAAACCGTACATAATTTTATCTTTATAGATAAATTAAAATTAAATCATCTTTATTTTATCTAATTGATATTTATATGTAATTCATCTTATTTTTAGATAATTTTAAATTATCTAAGCGCAACACTGGTCACAATAGTTGAAAGCAGAACTACTGAAAGATCCAGGACAACAGTAGTTCGACTTATCATATTTTCCGAGCTTGAGTAAATTGTTACAAAAATTTGATATTTTCATCCTTGAAGTTAATAACTTCGTCCAAGTCTCGAGGAGAAGTTATGTCTTGAACGTTCTCGGAAAGAGGATTTGGGGGGGGAGGGGGGAGGAGGGAATTTTGGAGGCCACTGCCGCAACCGACTAACTTCGGCCCGGTCTTTGAAAACACTTCGTCCTTTTTGGCGAGCGGCCCCGATACGTGGCCCGATCGATTTAAAGCGAGAGAAGACGGAACGTAGGTCGGCGCGGTGCGGCCGCGGCACGGCGGTGTAACTCGCTGCGAGCCGACTTTCAAGCAGGCCCAGTCCTGCTACAGACCGGGCTCGGCGCGCGCACGAAGCCTACGGGCTAGCATGACGGGAACCAGAATGCTTCGTTCCATCATCAACCGGTGGAGAGGAGACTCTACGGCGAGGAGAGTCCCGTGGCTCGAGTCGACTCGGAGAAGCGAATCAAGCCCGGAGAGCCCGGGTCTCAAGCTGAGAGGCGGCTGAATTCCACACTCTCTATACCTTTTATATTGCCTTTGACTATGCGAGAAGCCGTTGGCTACGAGCCGCACGCGAGTCCGCGCAATACTCGCGCGCGCGCAGGGAGAGTAGCGGTTCTCTAAAGCGGACCTCCCTCTCGCGAGAGCGAGGGAACGTTTACCTTGGCTGTCCGTGTCTTTAAAACGGCGACAGGCGTGGCGTGCGGCTCTTGAAAATGAGCGTGCTCGAGTCTCAACCGAAGCCTGGAATTAATTTTATAACGGAAATCCTTACAACGTATGTACGTACGTACGTTAGCGCAATTGACGTTTTAGTCGGATGGTCTCTCGTTCTCGAAACAACGACGAGACATCTCGTTCTCGAAACGTACACGTTTAATCATTCACCAAACTGTTGTCTCGATCGTGTCAGAACTCGGAACGGAGCGGAGGTACCGGTATCGTCAGGATACGCTCTTTGGCACAGGAAAATAGACGCTTGACAACGGCCACTTTGTAACTTAATTACGTACGGACGCATCGGCTATCGATAAGGCCAACACCCGGGGGCCATTGTCGAATGCCCGCATACGTGCGTATACGTGTATGTACATACACACCGAGAGGATCCATCGTTACCCCCTCAGGTAAACGGATCCTCGGAATTATTTATGGTCCTCTCTAAGTCCCCAGGCTCTTCCTCCCGTGAGAATTTTTAAACGCGCGGTAGTACAGACGCGAAGGAGACGCCCCGAAGAGAGAACGCCGTGGATCTATTTCCGATTTTAATCGCGAGAGCCGCGATATACGTCGCCGATTAGAAAGCGCAGCTTGTCTTCTCTCACTCTCCCTCTCTTTCTTTCTCTTTCTTTCTCCACCGCCGTTCTCCACCTTCTATACTTCGATGATCTTCCGCAGCGATAATTCATCATTAAACGGAAACTGAAATTTACGATTTTCTTCACAGCAGATTGATAGAGAATGAGTGGTTAGAAAACTCGTTATTGCTTTCCGCGAAAGAGTATGTTACATTAATAATACATTACCTATTACCGCAGAGTGCTATACTGTAGAGTACATAACGTAGTTCGCATTTTGATTTTATTCTTTCGCCGAGAATCCTCTAAATATTTATTTAATTCTGGTGTCTTACAAAAAATAATATGAGGAAGATGAAAAAGCTCGATATATGTGTAGATCAGTATTTTCAGATCATTTGTTTTATATATTAAGCATTAAAGAATCAAATTCCTTAAATTAAACAACATTTTGTCATTTTTAACTTCTATATGTCGAAATTTATTATTTTAACACAAAACATGTGCCCATACGACACAAAACATTTTAACAATATTGCAAAAATGTTAAAAACATTGCTGTAACATTGCTAGAATATTCTATGTTGTACGGGTTATATTGGTTAAAAGAACAACCTCATTACCTCATTTCTGTGATTGAATTGCTTTAAGTTTTAAGGTAAAAATTGTTTATATTAGCGTATGCATTTACTAAACAAATAATAAGTCAAATTAAAAATTTCTTAAAATAAATTGTTTCACTCCATTATTTTAGTTAAATTAATGACATATTGAGCGGGCACAAAGGCATCCTATAGAAATGACTAAAAATAATTCAAAGTGATTCAAAGTTACACTACGAATTTGACAGTATATCCCATAAATATCGAATGTAACACAGACGTAATGCTATATAACACATATATAACATAGATATATAATTGCTATATAACACATGTATTTATTATAACATTACATCTATACGTATTATATTCGGCGTAGGTATATGAAATTCTTGTTCGTCGAATACATGCGTCGCCAAATTCTTTTAGCAAAATAAGCAGAATAATTTTGGATTACTAAAGTTACTTGATATACTACGCCAATTTTTATTCTGATAATTTTCTGTAACAGCTTATTTTTCTTTTTTTTTAATATTTGTTGAAATGTCTGATCATGTCTTTATTTTGACTTATTGTTAGCTCCATGATGGCTATTATTTGTTTATAAATAATTTTGAATGCCGAGGTCGCGTATCTGATCGACTGGAACCTGAAACTGGATTACTGGCTGTAACTCGGTCATTTAGATAGCGATATGCAAAGTGACAACTAATTTAACTATCTCCGAGGCACATAGTATAACGTCACGAAGAAACGGTAACTTTGCGGACTGATTGATAACTAATAGACGTCTATAAAGTCTAGTTTCGCAGGTTGTTTACACATTTTTTCATATAAATAAAATTAAAGACCGCGAAATATTAACATTAAATCGTCCGTGGATCTTATTTACGAGGTTAATTATATCCATTAAAGATTTTATCATACATTTGGCGTCTTTTCGAACGAAACTACAAACATGTCTATGTCTATGAACATATCTAGTTTCCACTGAGGCATTAATTCACAACTAATGTACCGTAGAATTTTAAGTCAATGGAAATACATTAGACTCATTCCACTCCCGTTTCTATGCATAAACTCTATCGAAGTGATGACGAATTAACACAAAGTGTTTTAGTCGATGAAAATGGTTAAAGATAGATAGTGCCAATCCCAACTTTTCATTATTTATAACAGTTATCATTTCTTAATCATCAAAATGGAAAATAAACGTGAGATAATGAAGCTACAATATTAATTAATATTTTAAAAGAGAAAAAACACACGTTTGAAAATTATAGAAATTATTATTTTAGATTCATATAATAAAACTTTAACATTAATTAATATTTTTAAAAAGAAAAAAAACATTTGAAAATTGTAGAGACTTTACTTCTACTTTACTTCCAGTGGAAACGGCATACTTTGATCTGCACCAAAGTAGAATCGAATTGAGGATTTCGATGGGAATTAGATTTATGTTAATGATCATCCGGAGGTGACCTACTATCTTAATAAAAGTGTGATCGATTGAAGTTAACGAGATTCCGACTACGAGGTCGTATCGTTTCTCTGATTTATCGTTATGCATGTCGTATTCACAGTACGTTTCTCAAACTTGTCGCAAGACCTGGTCAAGTCCTGGCGCGTCTCCTTCACCTCTTCCCCTCTCTTTCCAACAGAATACATTCTAATTTTCATTGGACACAGGGCGCACACGTCGCGACCTTCGGATCCGCGAAATTATTTACGAGCGTTCCTAGTTTCCACTCTCAGCGCGGACGACGTAGATTGTTAAATCGTGAACGCCAAGAGAAGGAAGATATGCGGTGGAGGGAGGGAGACGTGAGGGGAAGAATCGCGAAGACGAAGAGAAGGACTAGGCGGGAGAAAGATCGCGAGAAGCCAAAGAGGATAGCGAAGTTCTACCCGAGGCTGGGTAGAACAGAGTGGGGAAGAGTGAGAGAAGAGACTCGAAGAGGAAGGAAGAAGGAAGGGAGAAAGAGACGAAGGATCGAAAGAGACGCGAGTCCCGGAATGCCTTTTCGAGTTTCTCGCCAAGTGGCCATCAGTTCGAAGCGCCGGCCCCGGCCATCCGAGCCAGCCAGCCAGCCAGCCAGCCAGCCGGAGTCAAACGAAATCACACGGATTTACATATTATGATTTACATCCCTGTCCTCTGCCTCTTCTACTCTTCCGAGAGAAGGAATCTCTCTCGTCTCGTCTCTTGCCACTGCGCCCGCCGCCACCGTCGCCGCCGCCCTCTTGTTCCGCTCGCGCCTCTCTTTTGTCTTTTCTTTAGGTCTCGTTTGAGCATCCTCTCCTTGTCCTTCCACCTCTTCTAATATAAACTGGAAAAGTGCCATTGTACTGACGTTTTCGGTTTAGTCAAGTTACTCTGTTCCTCATCTGATGTTGTTAGCGTCGTGCAATTGCCTCACGTTCGCATCGCGCTTTCTCCGAACGCGGAACCGGAAATCTTCACGAATGACTGAAGGAATCACATAATATAATTCAATTTTTTATTAAAGATATCAGTTCGAAAAGGATATCCATTTCTAAGCATTAAATAGAGAATTCAAAGCTCTAATTAATTAATTATTAGCTTAACTACTCATAACTCTTCACTACTCATAACTTAGTGCACACATTGTTTGTTTTTTACATGCGTTGAATTATGACATCTGAATTAATTTCGTTACTTTACAAGCGTAAAAGATGAATAATTCTTATATATACTTGAACATTTCCAGGGAGTATTTAGGTTTAATAAATTGTATATAAATTAGAACTAATTTTAATTAGAACCTAGGCGGTGACCAGTTAAAAAATTAAAATCTAAATAAAGAGTTAACAAATTAACTTTTAACTTAATTAATTTTGAATTATTTAATTTTTAATTTTAACTAGTTACTTTTGAAACATAAACTTTAATTTATTAATTTTTTTCCTAAGTTAAATATTTATCTATGTAAAAAAAAAGTTATAAAGGGAAAAACTCATTCCTATGAAAACAATACTTCTTTATTATTTCATATAAATTTAATTTACAAATAAAATATTAAATTTGTTTGATGATCTATATTATAATTGTTTTGAGCAATCTAACTTTAAAAACTTATGAATTTCTAATTTAATATGAATAATGTTTTTCAAAATTACTTTTTAATTTAACTTAAGTTAATTTAATATTAACGCAAGTTTTAACTAGTGAGTTTTTTTGGTATTTTTAAAGATAATGTTAAATGTCATCAAGGTATTTTAATGTATAACATTAGATGGACCTTATGTCTAGTTTTAGTTTTTTTTGCACACTGAAGAAGGACGGGTAAGGTTTGAAACGTAATTAATATTAAAGAAAATTAAGAATCCTTTTGTTTATTTTTTAATATTCTATGTAATAAAAAAATTTATTGTTCCACTTAAAATACGAGGCTCATTTGGATTATTTTAACAAATTTTTCAAATTGCTAGTTAGTTTTTTATTTTTGTATCAATTATTGTAACACTAAATTAATTTTATAAGCAATTAACTTCAACTTAATTTATTTTAAAAAATATAATACTTACCCAATCTTGATTAGAACTAATTACAATGCTCCTTCAAAGAAAAAAATTTTGCAGGACAAAATTGTCGAATAGAGTGCACAAAGCGTTAAGAAAATTATTTGCTCGAATGGAAGGTTCCGAAAATTTTATGCAACTTCTGGTTGCAATTATTGATGAAAAAATATAAGGAGATATCAAATCAGTCATTAGGATTATTTTTCCTGCAAGAAATGATCTCAGCAGTCAGAGTCGTAAAATAAACGAGCCAATCATTCGAAGTAAAGATACTTTCATAGTTTACTCATAACGGATTTTTGCGTCGTAAATGTGAAATACTTATTACCGTTATTGAATACCGCACGCGGATAATCATTTCCGGTTTTCCAGCAATGCCTCGATCGTCAAGTTTAATATCCACAGTTTATTTCGGTTACACTTTGTACATTGCCTTATCGCGAAGTCGAACTGTCACTGTTAAGAGAAGAAATAAAATTCAATTTATCGATTTAATTTTTATCAAATTTTTAATCGAAAAATCTTACAGCTTTGGAATTGATTTTTACAAATTCCTAGGAAATAAATTAAGTTATTGTTCCACTGAACTCTTCAATTATTACGAATTTGAATTTTATAGTTTAGTTTCTCGAAGAGAAAGAAAGAGAGAGAGAGAGAGAGAAAAAGTTTTCTTCAGAACTTTGCAGCTCTCCTTCCGGTCTTGTCTTCCCCGTGAACCGCTGAAAATTTCCGGATGGTCGCGAAAACCTCGAGTGTAATCGACCGTGCCCCGAACAGCTTTGCACATTTGTCCTCGTATTCTATTACGCGGCCCGAGGCGAGAACCAGTTTGCATCTGACCTACTGCGCCGACACGAGATGGAAAGTGGTAATTGCGATCCGCTCTCCGCGGCGAAATTGCAACTTATCGCGATTAACTCGTATCGTCGTCGTAGCACGGCCCCGTTTTGCGGATTAGTTGTAATTGAAGCTGGAACGTCCTAGCTGTGCTGCAGCGTGTGAGCCCCGCGTTCGAATCCGGCCTTACGGCGAAAATTTACTACTGATGTGTAACGATAATGATATAGGACACCCATACTAACAGCGCGAGAAAAGCGAGGCCACGAAATTTACGAGACCATTCTTACCGAGGATCTAAATTGCGATCTACGGGGAGTCGCTTGAGAACATTATTGGCGAAATTATCTTTTCGCTCCGCCTCGAATAAAGTCATCGTTTCAAAAGTGAGTGCCACAAAATCAATTGAGGAAATAAAATATATTATATTTTTGTATCGAAATATGTTGCGAGAACAACTTAACCCTTCGTGATCGTACAGAGTCGATTTGGCCCCCTCAAAAAATTTGAGGCTCTATATCTCTAAATTCAATTTTTTTTTATTAAAACAAAAGTTTAACAAATAATTACGATTTTTTGTAATTATTTAAGTAACTTATTTTTCAAAGATATTTACTTTTGTGCTTTTGCTGCACTTTTTAATATTTTACAATTAAAATCTTTATAAAACCGTTATATTTTTATGTTTTACAATGTTTAAAATATGTTCAGTAATTTTTTTTATTTCAAAGAACAAAAATGTGAATACGACATTCAGTTAAAATTGCGTTGGGTTTTGTTGCCACCGATACGACCATTATACATAAAAGAGGTGTGATTACGAAGGGTTAAGAAGTTTAGGATAAAAACTATGTGAATTATTTTTGATATAATGATAAAATCTCATACAATAAAAGAATACATTTTTTTTAATGAAAGAAATACATGTTCTTAAAACCATATATTTTGATGCAAGCATTTATTTGTTCTGTTTAATACAAATATTTACAAATATTTACTTTTAAGTAAATAGACATGTTACCTTAATATATAATTTTATATTTTTACATTTTTTACATTTAAATAATAAATTTACAAATAATATTATTAAACTTAATTAAATTGTTTTCTTATAATATAAAAATATAAAAAATAATCTAACGGTAAATGTTTTCTAGAACTGCAAGAAGAAATTACTTTGATTAAAAATTGTTTCTTTATTTTATTTACAGAAATATTTCAATTAAGAAATTTTTAATGGACTTGACTTTAAATAAATAAAGTATTAGGGCTCACCGAATGAATAATTCTTTTGTATTAATTAAATTTTTGTTTTAAGATATTTTTTCTCCCAGTGCACACATGTGAATTATTCGTGATAATGTTAATGAAACGCAGTTTCAAAAATCTACCATTTTCCTTTACTTTGCGAAAAATTTCTTTGTAAGGTGACTCTATTAAATTTTACTTTATACTAAAAATGCGTAAGAACCTTTCTAATTCGTTCTAATTTTTGGCATAATAAAAATTAGATCTTGATTTTAACATAATAAAAACACAGGTAGATTTTTAAGATGCTAGAATTTCCGAAATGTTGAGCAATCAAGAATTTACATTTCGTAGAAACGTTCGAATTTAGGAGCAAGCCGATATAAAATAGCGACGCGTTTTTGCATGATCTAGATGAGAGAATTGCCTGTATAAGAGTTTGGAGAAATAAAAAGCAGATAATGAAACAAATGGGAACTACGCGTTCAAGGCGGCTATTCGTAAAATCATAAAGTTGTCCCACGATAAGGGTATGTACTGTGGAAACTTCTCAGCTTCTTAACCGCGCGCGCGATTGGCAAAATATACCGGCAGACACGTGCCAGAACGTGCTTTGAAGCGTGACGCTAAATACATCCGCTGTTACACAAAGTTGTACAATTATTAAGAGAAGGAAATTATTTCATGTAATTGCATGCAATTATAAAGATAATATGTCTAACATTTTATAAAAACTGTTTTAGAAATATTTTAAAATTATGCTGTAAAGTTAGTTCAATTTAGAAGAAGAAAAATTTAGATGCATGCACATTAAGGAAAAAGTTGTTGACTAATTTTTCAACTTGATTAAATTTCTTCAATTCCGGTATTTATGAATTTAAAAGTAAAATATATAAATGCTTAAATATTTTATATATTTGAGTTGAATACATAAATATTTGAACTAAAGAAACTTAATCAAGTTGAAAAACCTTGTCAATTAAACAACTTTCTTTTTCAGTGTAATTACAAGTTTAACGTCTAATTTTATATATTAGTTACGTGAATATTAATATCAGAACAATTTATTATCCTTCTATTTTATTTATACAAAATTAAAGTGATTATTATCTATTTATTTTAATTACACAAAATTAAAATGATTGATGGGGGAAAATAAATTGGTACATAATTTTTTTATCTCAACAAAAATCAACACGAATTCTAATTTATGCACTTTAATAATTTCTGAAATTTGAAACAAGAAATTAAGAATCTGTTGTTATGACATGCTACACAATTGAAAAATTTATATTAAATGATATATATTTTATGTCCCAAACGGTTCACTCAAATTTAATCTAACATAATCTAACATAAGACAAATGTGTTAGAAAGTAACACAAATATTATAAAATTAACACAAACATGTAATAGTTTAATACAATTTGGAAACAAATTGAAAAGTCATATGTTTTCAATAAAATTAACATTTATAATACGTTGACATGTATATTTTATTCATTTATCATAGAATTAACGTTTCAAAACTACTTTATTTTTATGTTATTTGTTCATTTACTTATAAATTGTATTTTGACATTGAAATATGTTAAATATCAATTTAACACAAAATATTTCAATCACATTATGTTAACGTTCGATTATGTTAAAAATGCAACACAAAAATTTTTGAAAAGATCACTTTTAACATAAGTACAAATTGTTTTATACTATGTAGTGTTGATAATTCTTACGTGGTTTGGAGTTTTCCAACACTAGTAAAAGCTCGTTTTTTTTTGCAAGAAAAGCTAGGTACGAAAGAAATGTTGGTAAACTGTATTTATTTTTCACACATCATACTGTTTTTCTATTTGTATTATTACATCTTTAGAATAATTTTTAAAAATTACACGATTTACGCAATCATAACGCGATTGTTGTTAATAATGTTTGAATAACGTTAAATGTTTCTTAGTACAAAATTTCCCTGAAATTTTTCCCTTTGGTAATACTTGATAGATAGTCGTAAACATTCTTGGCAGCGTGCGAAAATTTCCCAACGATGGAAATTCGCGAGATGTTCGGATGATTGCGCCGGTAAAATTCGCAAGTCGGGGCACGCAGAATGCGTCAGAGGCTGCGCCACCGCAGAGGAACAAGGAATGCGTACGGCCGTCGCGTATCGTAAACGACGGTGCATGAATCATACATAGTTCAACGAAGACTATAAATAAATTTGTGTATGTAGGTGTATGCGTTCTTGTGTGTGGAGGATTGCCACGGCAACCGAGTAACATATCTCGAAATCGACGGCGGAATGAAGTGGAGGCGCGTGCGATGCGAATATTCTCGCCTGCCGTGATAAATGAGAAAGCGGAAGTGAGAGGGGACAGGTATTTATGTCGCTGCGAAGCGGTCGATCTTGAAATTCGATCGACTGGTGTAGAGAGAGAAAGAGAGAAAGGTTGGAGAATATTATTAAATATAAAAAAAAAAAAAAAAAAAAAATATATATATATATATATATATATATATATTGCGAATCTGAATCGATGAATGTGATAATTATCGACAAAAGATGTCTATTAGAGGTGTGCGAATAGTTCGAATTTGAGTCTGACGAATTTCGAATAGTTTGAGAATTTCGAATTGCCCATGATTCAATTTCAAGTCGAGCTCTTATTTTAATTTTATTTCATTTATATTTCTCGCAAGACAATCTTGTATCACCATATGCCAAGTCTCGTGTCTGAGATGTTTGTCAATTTTTAAAATTTTTCTTCCGTTTCTAAATTTTAATAATTAATAATAAACTATTCAAAAATTTGTGTATACGATAAGCGATCATCTTCGTAAATTTGTTTCAACATTTTATAGATTTGCATAATGATGTTATAGAATTTAGAAATAAATTTAAAAAAATTGCTCCATTATAATTTCCCAATAAAGTACACTGAAATAGTATTCAAATAGTAACATTGTAATTTGTATACGTATTCAATGCTCACTTATCAGTATAATATCTTTACATATTTATTGTCAACTACCTCTTACAAATTGTTATTTCGCACATTATTTTTTCGTAAGTATTTACAAAAATGTTTGCGATTAATTTTGTTGTTTATTAAAAGGAATCTGTAACGTCATTGAAAATATTATACTTTATTAAATTTAAACAAATATTATACAATGTAAATCCCCCAAAAAATTGATTCGAAATCAAAAAGATTCAATTTGATTCGACGTGAAAATTTCAAGTTCGATTTAATTCGATTTCTTAACATGTTATCGAAGATTCGATTCGATTCGATTCGATCCGACTTCACAAATGCTTGATTCGCACACTTTTGATGTTTACTACTAGTCGAATTATTGTGAAAAAGATGCGATGAAATAAAGCAAAGACGTTATATTATTGCAGAATAAGATAACGAAAAAAATTTACTTGTAACGTACTTCCATATAAAATAATGTATGTTTTCAGTGGGAAAGTTGATGAAACTAAATAGCTGTTATTTTGTCACAAATAGACAGATTAAAATGAATGAAACACTAGTTTGCGCAGAAAACCCGTTAACTTTATTAATACATACAGTACAAAAGGGATATACGTATATGAACTTGTACAATTTTATAAAACCAAACTATTTGATAAAACAGTTGAAAATTTGACTGATTGCATAGTTCAGCGGTATATTTGAAAGATCTTGACACTCGTCATTTCCATGAAAGAGATTTATTTGAAATTCTTCGAAGATCATTAATATTAAAAAATACGTTTAATATAGAATCTATTTAAAATGTATTTTTAAAAGTATCTTGATTATTGTGCAAGAACAGAATCATTATTTTGAAGTCATATTGAACTATGCCAAATTGCTGACTTTCTCTAGTAATATCCATTTCTACAAGTTCATGTGTACGCATATATTTTCACATTACAATCCTCTTGCACTACATGCCAATGAAAATGATGGATTTCTTGTACAGTGCGATGTTTAATTTATTCCACTCTGTCCATTTGTCACAAAATGACAGCCACTTAGTTCCAACGACTTTCCGAGTGTCGTCCAGCAAATTCCACGCGGTTCTAATCAGGGTGATTTCGGCGGTAATTTTTGAAAGCGCGAGATAGAACGGAACGCGGAAGGATTGGAAATTAGCGCGCGACAAGCACGCGCGCGCGGCAAAAATTCATCTCGGATGATAAATCGGTGATGCGCGACTCGCGACGAGCCGTGCATGCATCGCGCGGAACTTCTCGCGCGCGAGTCAAGCGTATGCAGCCGGCCGTATGCATAAAATGCGGTAAATGCCTTTACGTCGCTCTCCGCCGTGCCGAGGCGAGCGTTTCGAAGCATGCGGATGCGCGTTAGGGCTTCCTCTTTTTTTTTCATCGTTTTTATTTCATTCACACGCGCTCTCTATAGGCACCGAAAGGTTCTTCGCCGCGGCTCGCGATAAAACGCGCCTATCCGCGATTTCCTCGCGTCTTCTTCGGTTACTCCGTATAATATCGTCGCTACATTTTTCCCTACGACGGGACACAGAAGAGATTGTCTTGAGATTATCAGTATACATTTCCACCGTGTGCTATTTGCTCAATCCAGCTGGGCAAAAGTATTTTTATTTAATTGTACGCAAATGCATTGTATTATTTTTTAATGATTATTTATGTTATATACTTATTATACATATGTAATAAATATTATTTATATTCTTCAGGTTTTTAATATGATTATTAATACATTTTTTCTTCAAAATTGACAATTTAAATTTAAAGTTAGTATATACGTATAATGATATAAATAACTATAAAATTAAATAATAATATGCAATATATTTGCATACAATCAAATGAAATATTTTTGTTCCGCTAGCTAACTGATATTATAAAATATAAATACATATATTATCTTAAATCTTTATAATTTTTTTTTAATTTTTGAAGAATAGAAATAAAAATAAAATTGCTTTATCAATGTAATTGTTAAGACTTTTAAAATAAGAATATGCATTTGTTTATAAAATCCTGTAAATTTGCGTTTAAAAATAATATACAACAAAT
Organism: Solenopsis invicta; assembly: GCF_016802725.1. Lineage (NCBI taxonomy): Eukaryota > Metazoa > Arthropoda > Insecta > Hymenoptera > Formicidae > Solenopsis > Solenopsis invicta. The sequence continues at coordinate 14,466,120 of NC_052670.1, read as the reverse complement.
GAATAATTACGAAACTAAAGAATAATGCAGAATACTTGCATACAATTAGGTAGAAATATTCAGTCAGTTTTGAAAAAGTGGCTGAATTTTCACTCTTTAGAGTGAGATTGTACTTCGAAGAATTTTAAGAATACCAGCTGTACAAAACTATTATTCACACGAGATACTCCATAAGCCAGTGACTGTGTTCCTTACGTTATATTCTATAAAAATATTTTCAATAATAAATTACGTTACGTTACAAACTTTTTTGAATTATTTATTTTTCAAGTTAAACATTTTTCTTTGATTGCAATTTGCAACTTTACAACGTGATTGAAGAAATATTTTTCGCATTAATTTCTTTACAGTTTTTCGGGATAATGGGAGACAGCAGAAATGCTAAGTATAACAAGTTATTAAAATTGATTAGCAATTTTAATTTTCGTGATATTACGTTCCTTGGTTCTTCCTAAAATAACTGTGTTTTAAGTATACAGCGTGCAGTTTGGAGAATCTTGTAAAATATTTGTAAATTCACCTTAATAATTATTGCCCATAAAAATCTGCTTTAGACCGTGTTTAGGTATTCTCGTTATTTAAATCTTTAAAAAAGTCTGCCGTTATATTTACAGAACTTCTTAGTTAAAAAATTCTATTTTATATATATATATATATAATATATATAAGTGTTTATTTTATTAACAAACAACGTAACTCAAAATTTTCAAAACTACTGTTTTTATATAATGTTTAAATACAGTATGTTCTACTTAACGTAGTGAGACATTCTTAAAATTGCTTTTAGTACTGCAGTTATAAAGATTTATTTTTTAATTCGACAATAGTGAGACTTTTTTTTGTTATTTATTAAAATGACCAATTTAAATGCCCGAGTGTGTCTGTATGTTTATTATTATTTGTCCCGACAGAAATTAAAAAGGTACTGAATATATAATAACGCAAATATTATCAAACATAAAATCAATGAAATACATAAATATTATTATTTAGAAACATTTAAGAGTAAAATAGTTATTTGTCCGGAGACGCCTCTTTCGAGGATTGCGACCGGTCGCACGAAATGCGAACTTTTTGCGAAGCTTGGGCGAGGGTCGGGACACGTGCCGGGACGCGGTTACAAATATCAGACTGGCTACCCACGTTATTGGAGACGCAGAAAATCGAGGAATGCCATGTATTATAACGCAGCCCACAGCCTCCGGCCGAAGCGCGAGTAAGTCGATATATACAGAGTGTCCCAAAGAATTTAAGGTGTATGTCGGTGGCAGCCTGATCAGCGTTCCCTTCGATTTTTCTTAGAAATTACGCTCGTATTTTTCGCCATTGTGAACAAATTTCGACAGCATTATTATTATATGAGCAATAAAATACGGTAAAGTAGAAATTTTCATTTTCATTTTTATTTGCTCACCTGCGAATTTGGAACTTTAATTGTTTCCTTATTAAATAACGATGGAATTCATCTTTTAAAGCTTTATTCTTCATTCCTTATATTTATTTGCTAAAATATAAAACATAGTAGAGAGAAAGATTGTTAATCTTTTTTGATTTCTGCTTATATAAATTCGTGTTGCGAAATGAATTTAAATCCAGTGGAACTTTTGCGTATCTTTTTCATATTGAAGATTACTCGGAAATGTCAATGGGATACGAAAACAGTGATTCGTCTGGCACGGTACACCGAAACAAAGAGTTTGGTAATAGCTACCAAATGTTGAGTGAAATAATATTAGTTCAAAATTCGCTTAATATGGCCAAAAATAATTTGACTTCTCTAAATGTTTAGTATCACTAAATTTGGCTACCCAATACTTGCTGCACTGACAAATGAACTTCGGGGCACGTCAGATATCGATTTTTCTCAAATTTAAACATATTCATACAAAGTCATGTATTTGCGTAAAATATTAAAAAAAGTTCCTTTTTAATTGGCAAATTAATCTAAGCGAAAATTGATAACAAATTTCTTCATATTTTGATATAAAAAAAGAATGAAAACTGTAACAAATTTTTTAAATAAATATGCTACTAGCGTGTTATAATATGCTATCCAAATAACTATTTTATATCAAATAAGTAATATTTACTTGTTATATTACGATGTAAATAAGTTTATTGAATCAAGTCCCAAACTTTTTTTTTATCAGTGTAAATATTTAGAAAATTAAAATTACTTTATTTCAACCAAATGTTCAATCGGCACTATTGTATTCAACTTTTGATAGTTATTACCAAACTTCTTTTTCAGTAGGGCGTCGCCTCGGACTCGTGACGCCATCGCCTCTTTCGCAATATAGCTATCGATCAGGAACAACCGCAGCGGTCATCGGAGAAATTCGCTCGCTCGTACGCGCGCATTTATCCTCGTATTTCGGCCTCAGAACGCACGGGAAATTATCCCTTGTTTATTATCGCATTGACGCGTCTTTCTTCCCCGTCTCGCCCCGCGCTGCTCATAAGTTATTTTCGCCTTTGATTTACTCCGCCGGTTGCGAAAACGAGGGTGGCTTATTTTTTCTTCCTTCTCTCTTGACACACGGCCGCTCGGCTCGCCGCTCCGCGCCGCTCCGCGCCGCGCCGTGCGCGATTCTTATGTAAAAAGCCCGACGCCTGCGACGTCTGCAAAGGCATTCGCGTTTCGCGTGTTCCGAAATTTCGCAACGAGTCGCGCGCCGGCGGCGATTCGATTCGCGCTTATTCTTCGATTTCTTTTCTCGAACGAGCTCGCCCTTCGTGCTGCGAGTAACGTGAAACGTGTCCAATTCTCTCAATTAGATACGTCTGACTTGTAGAAAAGAAGGTGACAATGCAGCCCCTTTTTCTACATTATGTACAATAATTTTGTTAATATTCAATGTTTTAAATTAATTTACATTCTTTAATGTGTTCAATCGATTCTAGACTCAAAGTTACGAAACAGTTATTAGGATGTTATAAAAATGTGACAACGCTGCATAATGTCGAAGAGAAATAGAAACGTAGTTTCCTACTCCGCACGAAAATAAATTTAAAAATTTGTTTTTTTTTAACACTTTTGTTATAAAATTACACATTTATTCAAAATAAAGAGTAAAATGTATACACGTATACGTAACCTTTTCGTACTGGAAATCCATGTAATTTAAATTGCAGATTTGCAATAGGTCTACAATGAACTAATCGAATAATTGCTTTGAAAACTTTAAAAAAGTAACTGTTTTAGGTTGTTGATGAATCAGTAGATTAAGAGGCCGCATTAGCAAAATCCCATGCTATTGTTTAACATTGCATAACTTGAAACATGTACAGCGAAATGTATAAATCAGTTACTTAATCTCGTTGAAGAACGAAGTTATAATATTTTAAAGTATTATTTTTTTTTACTCAACACGTCATTCACTCGCTGCATTCGGAACAGATAAAATCGTTATGTGCTCACATGACTAATTAAGGATTAAAGAGATTCAAGTGAAATGAGCACTGTTCTTAACCCTACATTACTCACGTAGTATTTTTAAAGTAATCATTAGCGTCGGGTGTACATTAGAATGTTCTTTCCCCAGCATTATATCTCAATTTTCATTGTTCTCTCTAATGACTTCTAATTAAATAAAGACTGACAGTCTTCTATAGATTTTTTTAAAATAAAGATAACCGCAAAGATTCCTTAACTGTAAACAGTTCGTGTAGCTTTCGATCGATAAGTTTTATTATGCGAATTTAATACACGGAAGGACCAATTTACATCTCTCAAAGTTCAACTATGTAGATACAGATCAGAAAATAATTTTATATTGGATCGTTAAAGTAATTATTTAAGAAAGCATGATGACAAAAACGTTTTGAAATTTTAGCAATTAATTTGAAGCATCCAATATGATTATTTAAATGGCGCAACATTATTATTTTCATATCAGTGTTTGAGCAAAATTGTTCTTTCCGTAAATTTCTAAGGTTGAAGGGCAAGGGGGAGGTGAATTTTAGTAACTTTGGATTAAAGAATTTTGCAGGAAATTAATTATCGTTATTATATTACAAGAGAAATCGTTGCTCGATCGATTATAAATTTATCTGGAGATTTAACGCGAGTTCGTTTTTTTTATTAAGAACACGAATCGAGACTGGTTTTTGCGCGAATTCGGATTACGGGATAAAACTTCGTGAATAGCCTTATATTGTTGCACAGGTACAAACAGCCTCATATTGTTACACAGGTAACACGATTTAATGCTTCGCGCGATTACCGAAGGTCATCGCTCTGACAGATATGTGCCACCCTCGTAAATTTCGAAACGCAATTATATAGACCCGGCTGAAAATTTCGTAACTACGTTCTTGTAATACATGCGTATACGCATCTATGTGTGCGTACGACAGGCTTTCCCACAGGCAACTTCAGTTTATTGACGAAAATTTTTTTTTTTTAAAGAAATCTCACGAAGATTTTACATTGTCATTACCCCGCTTGCCGTTGCTAATAATTTAAGTCATCGTTAGACGCGTTGAATATATCGCTAATTTAATATCATATTGAATTGCGAAAAATTCGAATTTGTTTCAAATTAATTTTGATAATTAATCAAACTTTGATCAGTCTAATTTTTCACAAACTCTTTATAAATTTATATGTTCCTAGAATTTCGAACCAGTTAAATATTTCAAAAATAAATCTCGAAATGTCTTGAATATTATTTGAAAAATCTTAAAGGTATGAATATCCGAAAATGTATTTTTTCTCTCTTATCGTGTTTTTACATTATTATTTTAATCTGTTCTTCATTTTATATATAGATACCAATTTTATTTTGAAACATTATAAATAAACATAATTATTTTTTAATACTTTCGACGTTGTACAAATACTGGAACATTTTCAAGGAAACATTTTAGATATTTAAAAACTTTCAAGTGTTTTATGACATTCAAAAAACTTTTAAAACTTTTCAAAACGCTAATTCTTGTGATCACTCATCTTGAAAGTTCCATAAACGTCACGTTAAAATGACTCCAGTTTTTGTTCTTTAAAGTTAAGAAAATTACTAAACGTACTTTAAACATTGTAGAACATAGAAATACAATGGCTTTGTGAAGATTTTAATTATATTAAATATAATGTATAAAAAAAACCGCAAAAGTAAAAATTGTTTAAAAGATAAGCATTTTTTATTGAAAAATTATAATTTTTTAATTTTGAATTTTTTTTTATACACATGTATGTCTATATTTTTCTGATATGACACTTTCAAACAAAAAAAATAGTACAAGTTTGCGTTCCATAAAAGGTACGTAGTCTGAAAAATAAAGACCATTTTTGAAAAAAAAAGAAGTGTGAAGCGTGTCGAGTCTCATTTGGAAATAAGAACTTAAAGATATAAAGCCTTAAACTGTTTTCCGGGTCCGGTGGAACCTGGGTGATCACGAAGGGTTAAACAACTTCCGGTTTCGAATAACGTTGGAGGCAATTCGAATCCTTATACGACAAAGCTTTTCGAGAACTTTCAAAAGAAGGACGTCCATTATTACACAATACAGGCGTCAGAAACACGGTTTACGATTAACGCTGCGATAATAAATAATGAATTTAACTTCTCGTCCGCACAAAAGCGGCGAACGGATGCGCGCGTCGCGCGTGCGAAAAAGTGATGTCCCGCGTCACAAATTTTTCTGATAAGCAGCGCGCGCGGCCCGGCCACCGCACCCCGTGTCGTCCCTTCTCACCTTCTCTCACCCTCCTTTCTCTTCCCTCTTTGCGGAACGTGTTCTACGCGCCTGCACGCTCATATACGCATATAACGTGCCTACACTCCGGACTGTCGCGCAAGAGTTGCTCGACCGGCGTATTCTTTTTCTTTTTCCTTCTCTCCAGGCCTCTTTCTCTTTCATTTTCTCTCTCTCTCTCTCTCTCTCATTCTCCACATCTTCCAAGCGGGTCCCATTTCCAACGCGGCCAGGCCCGCGCTCGTGCCTCTCGGCTTCCCTCACGTATGCGCGTGTCATATCTTCTACACAATCGATTTGGCGCGACTCGATACTCTTCGACTTACACTTCAAATTCCTAGAACGATTCCAATTTCCTCGCTCAGTCTTTCCGTGTCATAATCTACCTCCTCTTTTCTCGTGAGAGCATCTCCTACTTGATCCGGCGAACATTCCGCCAATGTCAGATGCACGGCGCGTACTATCGAGTGTTCTTTCAACCGTGCATCTTGACCGAGGTCAAGACGAGCTTTTCTTCTTCAGAACGGAACTTCACGAGGAGTTGCCGTTATTTTTCGTATTTGACACATTGCGCGCGTGACGCTTCATTAGTGTTACTTAATTCGAAAATAGAAGCTTCTTTCTGCGAGAAGTTTGCCTTACAAGTTGTTAGACGCTGAATTACGTTGTACAACAATTCTTGGCGACGATAAAAATCAAATGTCTAATGTAAGGGAAGAGTGATGGAAGAGTCACAGTAAGCGAAACTTCTGTGGAAGCGTAAATTGGAACAGGGAGATATAAAAGAGACGTCTGATTCTCTTAAAATGTTTCTTTTGCAGGGACGGAATGGGATTCATGCTATCCTTATGCATTTAAATTGTTGCCACCTTTGCTCAAGCTTCACAAATGTAACTTAATCTAAATAATTAAATTCTATATTCTATCGATTATTGCTTTCTTATGTTGTTTTATGTATATTATCGCAAGTTATAAGATTAATTTCTAGAATTGGAATAGAATTTGGGGCTTCTACGTATTTTTTTTTTTTTAATGCTTTTTACCCTTGAAAAAAGAATTGATAAAGTATTTCAAACTGATTACTATTATCTGATAAAATATTATCAATTACTGATATAATGATCAGTTTCATATATTGAAACACTGTTTCTTAAGAACGTACCTAGAAAACTCTAGAGTTTTTTTTTATATGAATTTATTATACAAATTTACAATCTTTCAAGGCGAACAACTTTTTATTTGATTTATGCTCGATTCTTTATACTTTCCGATAGCTACCTTCTGTAGATAATGATATTCGTTAATTAATTAAAAATTCGGTTTTCTTCCCTGAAACCTCTGGTTATGTATCTAATGGATAGCTATTCTTCGTACTAAATATTAACTTTTGACATAAAATGTATTTAAAATATTAATTTCTAGAAATTACCATATTCTCTGGGAGATATCTCATGGATAAAGTTATTTAGAGGTAAAGAAATTGGTCATTAAGATTTTTTTTTTTAATGTCGATCTCCTAAATTTGCTGTCCTTAGTTTGGGTTAGTCTAGGCGATAATCCGATCCTGCTCTTTTACGTTCCACTGTTCCAATTTACACTTCCTAAAAGTTTCGTTTACACTCCCGTCACTATCTCCTTACGTACGACTTACGCTTCGATTTTTACTTTCGCCAGGTATTATTGTACAATATTCCTCTAGGCCATGCAAACAAACTCTATACAACCTCTACTAGTATTGTGCAATAATACTGAGTGCGACAGGCCGTTTTAAAGTCGATCCTGGAGATATCTTTCTCTAGAGCGGTCTCCGGGCCCCGGGATCTTTTTCCTCTTCCGTAACATGCGGCGAGTACCACATCCCATATAATAATTTTTACAAAAAATTATAAAAAATTAACCCTCCGTGGTCCAACCAGTAATTTAAAGACTCAAACAAATTTTTAATTTTGAATTATTCTGTCTTACATACAAAAAAAGTGGAAAACGTTTCGGATTAAACAATTATAAAATTATGCTCTGGAATATTGCAAGAGTGTAAAGAATTTTTTCAGATTTTTTAGAGTCCAAAAATCCTTTCAAAAATGCTCTCAGGTACCACTGATCCGGTTCGAAAGCAGCTAAAAAATGTTGGACCCTGGAGGTTGTAGGTTACCTGAAGAATAATGTCATTTTGCATCTATCCATATAAAGAGGTCATGTGAACCCACATATATAGTACTTTGTAAGTGATCTCTTATACGACTTCCCCAACCTTGGCAAGTGTAACAGCAGGGCTGTTACAATCACAATTTAACTGTAACGTAACTGTATTATTAAATGACGACGACAGCGTACTGCCAGAAATACAATAGAATCTGTTCATGCAGCACTTAGCATCGGCAAATTGACAGCAGAAATCGAGCAGGATCTATCGCCAATCTGCTCTGAGATTAGTTCAAGTTATATTCCGGCAGACTCTGCCGGAAGAGCACGAGTTTAATGCGGACACAGTTACTGCTAATCTGCTGGTATACTACAAATATTTCGCGGATATAAATAATACACAGATGAAGGATCTCTCACAATAACACACATTTTATATCGTGTGAAAATTTTTCGCGAGTTGATACTACTGTCTGTTCTATTGGCTGCAATGGAACTGAGCTCTCAGTGCTGTAACTACATCTTATAGATCTCTCAATCATGCTATTTGTTCTGCAGACCACATTAAAGAGATAGAGAGAATAATCCGTTGAGGCAACCATATACGATTCTAACTGTTACTTATCGTAAAAACTATGTTGTACCGTATAGATGGGCATATCTTAACTGCTGCATTCAATGTAATATCAATATAACTTGAATTCACATAGATTTCTTTTCCAAACATAGAGAATATTGTTGTAACAACTGGCAATTTTTTTTCCGTGCGCGGAAAACTGAAGCGCACACGGCTCTCACGCGAGATACGCATATTGCCATAAGTCACGCTCGCTACGTATAATTGACTTGCGACTTTCTCTCTTGAAAGCATGATATCGACGAGGCCACCCGGCAATAGGATTAAGGTCCCGCGATCGAATAACTACCACCGCGAGAATTTATCGGGCTGCTGTTTGATCGAACTGTTGCCTGATCTTCTTTGATCGATAATACTAGTTTTAGCCTGGAAAAATTCTCGAAAATTTTGGGAAAAAAGGAGTTTTCCGGTTTTTCCTCACCATACTTGTCATTGTTTTTTCAGAGAAGGGCCATTTACGCAAAAACTATTATGTGTACTTATTTTTCAGATATTTTAAAAATAGATAGTTTTGTGTCATTTTTGACGTTGAATTAAACGGTATTAATAATAATAAATTTAAAAGATTTCTTTCACCATTTTGAGAACAATTTTGAGAGAAGTAATCGGATTAAAAATTTCAACTTTTTAACTAATTTTTTGTTTACATTGTTACGTGAGGAATATCGAGCAAATAAAAGTACGGATTTTAAAACCCGATTATTCTTCTCCAAATTTTGTCAAAATGGCGGAAAGAATTTTTTGCTATTTATTATTACAACATTAAGTTCAGCGTTGTAAACGATACAACATAAAAGTACTATACATATTTTCAAAAATTTTATCTGAAAAATAATTGGTGCTTGCGTTGAATTTTGCGTGAATATCATCCCTTAAGATATTGTCATCTTTATTACTCTCGATTTAAGATTTCTTTTATATTTAAGAATTCTTATAAGTAATTAATCAATCAAGTTACTAACACAGTATTATCATATTTTTTGAAAAAAAGAAACAAAAGAAAAGTTTTTTTCTTGGATTTTATTTTTCTGGAAAATAAAGAATATTAAACCGATACGAAACATGCGATTCAATTTGACGTTTTAACGAGAACAAAAATCTAAATCAATTTCATGAAATTGTGGTGTTAATCTGTTCAAAAATTGGATATCTTTTTTCCGTTGTTATTCTTTTATTTTGAAAGACGTTCTGTGAATTGTCACGTACAAACGGTATTCGCAATAATAAGAATTCTTAAAGTATATGCTTAACATGTGTTACATGTTCCTGTTTAACTAGAAACACGCCTTAAGAATTGCATATTTTACACTGAAAGACCGTCAACGTGTAATTACATATTTCTTGTAATATTTTTGTTGTTTTTTTTTTTGTTACACGCATATTATTACACGTCTCGGGAAATTAGTCGCAATGAAATTTCCGGAAACGTTGAAATGGCTAGCTCCGCGCAGGGGGCAAAAAGAGAAGTCACGTGTGCAGAAATGTCAAAAATCATTACGCGCAATATTATTTACCGTTAAGCTAACTTGAAGATAGAATATACATGTATATAAATTATTTTTTACAGTGACAATATACAACGCGCGCGACTTTCGCGAGCGGGGATCGCGGGATACACTGTATAAATAACTCACGCCAAGTATTAATAAAGTATTGCGAAGTATTAATAAAAAAGGAAAACCCCATTCGTGTTGCGGCGACCCGTCTCGTCTTGCTGGATCATCGTTGACTTTTGCGCGAATAAAAGCCTCAATAATTCCCGGCTCTCGTAAGAACGTGACATGCCTCCCCCCCCCCCCCCTCTCTCTCCCCCTATTCGTCTTCCCGCTTCCCCTTCCCCCGCCCCTCTCGACATCCACTCGTCGGGCCGTCGTCAATTACGATTAAACTCGTTACAATCTCATTATATTCGCGCGTATCTCCTTATCTCCGCGGAAGTTCACCCCCGGACGGGGGTACCGCGCGCGAGATTTCATACATGCGTATTGCGCGCGCGCGCGCGCACACGCGAATACACAACACGCGCGAATACAGACGCACGCACGCGCAGGTACAAAAAAGTGCGTGCGTACACACGCGGGCCGGGTGTACGTGTACATATCGACGAGAATGTTTCCGTTAAAAAATGAGCCCGTGCCGGTGCCACACGGCCGTAACACGGCACGTAAAGTCAGTGGCGTAACCGGTAGCATCGGCGGTCTTCTTTCAATTAATAACGTGATCATAGGTTGTTAGAGGTTCCTTCGCCAGACAATCCCCACCTTCCCCTCCCTTCACCCCGCCGCGGCACCGTCGCCACCACCTCCTCCCCCCTCCTCCTTCTATAGCAGCATCCCTCATGCTCCATCTCTTTCTTTCTCCGGCTCTCTCTCTCTCTCTCTCTCTCGTCCGTTCAGAGTCTCTTCCAGGTTCTCTTCATCTTCTCTCCTCGCCTTGTTCCCTCCTTATTCTACTTCCACGCGCGTCACTCCACTTACCTTCTGCCTCGTTTTTTTCACCGTTCTCATCGCCATCCTCATCGCCCCTCCCACCCTCCGGTCTTCCCCTCGCGCGCGCGCGCGCTCGCTCCGATCGCTCTTCTGTTTATACATATATGCACACGGGGTGACTCGAGATCGCCGGATATCCTCCGCCGCGGATTCTCCCGTCGATCTACTCTCGAGATCCTTTGGCGAAAGTGTGAAGGTACTTAATTTTTGAGTAGTTACTAATCAGAAACACGGGCTCTAGTGAAAGAAGTTATAAACACAACGCAATAAAAAAAAAGAAAAAAAGACGCTTTGTGTTTGTGTTACAAATCAATCCTCGTTAAAACTTTGGTGTAGAATTTTTGACATACGCGAGTTAATTTAATGTTAATTAGTGCCGTTTATGAATATTTTGCGTTGAATTGATATTCAACATTTCTTAATGAATAAACGGATGAGGCACAAAAATGGCGTAATTTTGAAACTTGAATTCTAAGCTAAATGAGTAAAATGTACGCGCGCGTGTCAACATACTTATTCATGTTACCGAAGAAATATGTTTCCACAATTTGTTAACACGTTTTGTTTAACATAAAATTTACATCTTACCGCGCGCACAGACGATGAGATCGCGTTTAAATTAACGTGCAGATGTAATTAATGTTTGTTCAATGGAATTATTTTTCAGAATTCGGGATTTACGAGACTAAAATGCGAAGCGTTAAAAATCTCGGCGATATTCTCGCTGAGGGGAGAATATCGTTCGCAGGTCAGCGATGAAGAAGCTGGTTAAAGGGACGTTCGATGGCCGCCACGGAGCACACCGTATATATGAACGCACGTACGCGCGTCTCTTCTTTTACTCTTCCACGTAGTCGCACCTACGGTCTTCTTATTCGCGTCTGGCGAATAAGAAGGCCTTGCCGAGCGCATAATTTAGCGCGAGCGAGCGAGCGTGGCCGTGCGGGATGTCATTTTAATTGTCCGATGATCGGCGCGGCCGAGTATCGATCCGCGTGTCCCTCGATCTCTCGCGCCGTTGGCCTGCCGGAAATTAGTCCTCTTTCAATACATCGAACGCGCGAATCTCGATTAATCTTGTAAAGCCTAACGAAAAATTGTATACGTTCGTTAAGAATGTTTTCGGCTACGCAATACCAGCTGGAAGCTATCAAATTTCGAAAACTGCAGGCTCTTAGGTTTATTTTTTTTTCTTAATTAGCGACGAAAAATTTCATCGTGATTATAAAATTTTGGATTTTGCAACTGGCTGCAAAAAACGAAACAACGAATAATTTGACTTAAATGACTTGTGAAGAGTAAATTACTATATTTTTCTGCAAAAACTTTGAAACAAGTAAGTGAATTCAATGAACTTTTGTACGATATTTATTATGGTTTTATTGGTATGTTGTTTGATTTAATTCGTAATGCTGTCTCTTCATAAAATTTGCATAAGTGCTACGAAATGCGATTTTACATAAGAACCAAGAACAAAACAAGATGGTATAATTTTTAAAGCAATACGAGAATTGTATTCAAATTTTACAAACATTCAGACGTAATAATGGAACAATCTAAAAAATTATGAAAATCTATGAAATTTTTATATTTTTGGTGTTGCTTTGAGATGTCACGTATATATCCTTAAAAAATCATTATTGCAATTTTTCCGAATTGTTCTGCGATTACAACTATTCTAGATATGTGCGAGTAGTTCGAAAATTTCAAATCATGAATTCGACGATTTATTCGATGATTCGATTTAGAGATTCGATTTAGAATTGATCGCCTTTTTCGATTGTTTCGTTTTTATATCTCCCGCGTAAATCTTGTATTAGCATGTATCAATTCTCCTGATTATTTATTGATTGACAAAACTTCTCTACGGTGTTTAAATTTTATTAAGTATTAAAAAACTTGTGTACGCGATAGACAATTATCTTTGTAAATTTGTTTCAACATTTTACAGGTTGTATCATGATTATATAAAAGAATATTAGACTAAAATTTGAAATTGCTTTGTTATATTTTTCTAATGAAACACTAAGTATTATTATCTTAACAGTAACATTATGATTAGTACAATATGTATTCAAAGCTCATTTATCAGTATAATGTGAAAATGTAGTGTATATAGGTTATAAATTAAGATTTCTTAAACTTTTTAATGCGGATCGCGATCTATTTTCTCTTTAAACGGCAAATATTTATGATCCATTTAACTTTAAAGATTATAAAAAAACAAAAAGAGAGAGAATAGATTGATTATTTATTTATACTACTTTGCTTCCCCGACTTTTAAATCTTTTATTAAAAATAATTTTATCAATTTATTTCTCAAAATATGAAGAATGCGTTTATTTCTCTTTTTTTATTAATAATATTTTAGACGTATTGATAGAAATTATATAATATCCACACACTTATTCTCTATAATATTTATTATAAAATTTTACTTCGCACCTCTTTTGTAATTAAATAGTTTCTGAAATTCTTGCAATTAATTTTCTCGTCTATTAGAAAGGATCTACAGCATCATTAAAAATACTTTATTACCTTTGACTTAATGTGTAATATAAATCTTGGAAATTTGATTCGAATTCAATTCATATTCAAATCAAAGAGATTCGATTGAATAACGTGAATATAGCAGATTTGATTCGGTTCTGTTTCGAAACAGATATTAAAGTTATTCGAAACAGTTATTAAAGATTCGATACGATTTTATTCGATCTCACATAAATGCTCGATTCGCACACTTCTAAACTATTCTTTGCATAAAGTGAAGCTGGCACGTTTAGTTTACCACAAATAAAGAAAATATAAGAGATGATAATTTATAAATAAGAATGGATCAACGTTAAGATAATTAAAATAACCCAAACGTTAATATATTTTTATTTATAAATAATCTTTTTTATCAAGTCCAAAGACTCGAAGATTCCTATAAGTTCTGGGGCAAAGTGCACTTGAGGAATGTTTGTTGCGTTTCGGGCCGCGGGAGCCCTAAATCCGCCGCCACTGCTCGTTACTCCTCGTTTGACCGGTATTGTAATACAATTTGAACGAATCCTCTCGCGGAGGTGAGGCGCGAGATAAAAATAAGTTAGCAGCCGTATTTCAAAACGATGATGATCCATCACCGGCCACCTGACGGATCTTGTACAAAGAGCCAGCATCCACCTAAACCTGACGTCTCGCGCCGCGTCCGTCGGCGAGAAGAGAGAAAGAGAAAGAGAGAGAGAGAGAATCGCTAAATTAGGATTTAGCGAAGAGGACGCGGCGTGGTACTTTGAAAAAAGATGCCTCTCATTGTCATGATAATACGCGAGAGGTATAAATTTACTAACCGCCGGTTTCGCTGTAAAACGAACTAAGTTTCAAGTTTCTCGAGAGAGAAACGCGGATATTCCTCCTCCGTCACCAGGTGCGAGATCCAAGATCGATGTCGGTCGCGGTTAACAGGCGAGTTAATATCTTATTAAAAAAATCTGATTTTTTTCGATTTTTTATATATATTAAGAGAGAAGAGTTAATTTCAATCGTAGGGCAGTTAATGATTTTTATTTTATTTCAATCTTTTTTTATTATAAAAGTAGATAAATACACGTGAAAATTAAGAAATATTTTTGATTGTCTTTGATAATGTAATTCTGCCTTTTTTTAAGAATTATTTTAAACATTATAATAATTATATTCTGATTATTTAAAACTATTTACTGCTAATTACACTATTTCAAAAAAAATATTTTTTTGAAAGAGAAGAATTTCCAAGAAGAAAAAATGCACACAAAAATTAAACTTTCATTAATTTGTTCCTGAATTATGCAAAATCAAAAATTGGTAGTTTTTCAATTCGTTTTTTACTTCGAAGAGTTGTATCTTAATGGAATATTCATCAGACAAAAAGTTATATATTACATTTTAAAGTAAAGTTTTTAAGCTTTAAAATAGTTTTTTGAAAATTGATACGATAATTCCTCTTGTAATAATATCAAACTTTTTATGTAAAAATTTATTTCTTGTAAAATATTTTTTAATTTTGAAACTAAAAGGTTTACTAACAAAACGAGAAAAAAATTTTACAACGTGTATACATTTTTTCAAAATTAAAAAAGTATTTTTTTTTTATTCTTGTCTTTTCACGAGACGCGAGAAAAATTACATGTGCTTTCACAAACTATGAATGTAATGTATACCTAGATATGTTATACATATAAACTAGGGTTTTTCAATCTTTTTTATGTGGATCGCAATCCATTTTTTTTTAATCACAAATATCTGTAATTCATTTAGCTGAATTTTGAAATTTGACGTCGATTTTTACCATATAGCTGAACATTTTTTTGCTAGACATACTTTGGAAGTCCTTGATATAGATTATTATAGATGATAAAACGAATATCAATTTGTGTGTGAAACGATCTTTTCCATGCCGGTTGCTTTCTTCCAAATTTCTTCGATTAACAAAAAATGTTTATTGATTTCATCCATCATGGAACCTATGTTGCAACAACGTTCCAATTGTGTCCGCGTCTCGAAAGCGATATGCCGTGATATGAACGAAAGTTAATTACACGGGGAAGAGCTACCGATCTCCACGAAATCGACGTTGTTATCTCGTGACACATTCTACGTGTAACGGACACTTAAACCGTGCGTTGCGGTCTACCGCGACATCTCGTTCGTTCAATGGGCCCCGTCGTCGCTCGGTCGGGGCCGCACGATCGCGAAAGTCCTCATGTGGCACGCTCACGCGGGGGTGCGAGAGAACGAGGGGGATCGACGAAGAGATAGAACTGGCCCGTAGAGGCGCGATGAGAAAAAACAAAGCGGGCCCCCGTAAGCGCGAAACCACAGCGGAAACTTGGCAGGCTTCGTCGTCGGGGTATCTGGCCTCCGTTTCCCCCCTTCCTACCCGCATCCCTCGTCGGTCCCCAGTCGTTCTCCAGCCGACTCCTCCTTTTTTAATTGCATCCTCGGCAGAGGAGGAGACCGTTGCAATACCACTTATGCGCGAAGGTGCGACGTCCTCCTCCGAACGACGCTTGTGGCAACCTTAGATCTCTCTAGCAGAGGCAAAAGATATCTCATCTCTGTTTACTGGTCTCGAAGAGCCATGTCCCTTTTTAACCCGTAACCTGCGTGTGGAGAAGATAGGACATGCTCTTCTGTACAGTCTTTCTCTCATTATGCAGTAGTTTTACTATTATCCGAAATCTTATTAATTCTCAGAGGATTGATTAATCGTTAACCGCACAGTGAATACCGGATTTATTTTTAGAATTTGCCTGTTTACCTATTTCTGTAGAAGGACATGCATTAGGTTTCTCTCTCGCGTTACATTCGCGAAAACTGTTTTCTTTTAAAAGTGGTACTAATGCATTATTAAAGAGAAGAGAAAGTATAAACGAAGTACAAGCGAATGACATTTAATTCTGTTACACAGGAAACAAGGTACACACTTAACGGTATTTCTCTTATACGGCATTGCAAATGCGCTTTATGCATCTGTGACATTAGCAAAATCAATTAACATTTTGCGAACGCCTTCACATTTGAATAACAAGGAATCGTAGAGTTTAAAAGAGCGCAGATATATTTGTATTTTATAAGAAAAAAAACCAAATCCTTTTTGATAACATTACTAATATTGCAATAACATTGCTATATTACGGTAATATTGTTACGATATATGCTCTGTATGATTATTATATTTGATTTCATACATATAATCACGATCAAAGCAATAGTGCAATTTAGAAGACTAAAGCATTTTGTAAAACTTTGTTTATTTAATTTACAAATAAGAACACAAAGTTATTTGAACTTTGGTAATCTAATTTTAATAATATTGTGATCATTACAAATTACAAAAATTTAGATTACTTATTTTACCTTTTTTGCAATAAAGCTACGAAATGTGTTGAAAAATAGCAGCAAAGTTACAATTTTTTTCTAAATATTAATAACAAAAATTTTTATTGTTCTTATCATGTTGAGTTCAATGAAAGATGATAATAATGTCATGTAATTCCCAAATAATTCCACAAAGAGTGTACATACAAGTACTGTGATTGAATTTATACGCGATTTAGGAGCCGGTACGATATCGGCAAACTTACCCTAATTATTTTTGTTGTCTTATACATACAATGTCTTATATAAAATTTTACATAATTAATACATATATTTATATAAAATTATCTAGATAAAGAAATATCTTTGTCTTATTTTTATCTAGATTATTATAATTATATTATCTTTATTTTTGTCTTGGATAAAAGTGTTTTTTTTTTTTACAAATTATCTAAAATGCTATAAACATGATGTAATAATGAGAATGAAGTATAAGAATACTGATTACAGATTTAGTATACTAAATATTCTATTGTAGTATACGTGTATTAATTGAATCACGCTGTAAATCTACACCAGCGCAATCGCGTAAATCGACACAGTTATTTTATTATCAAAGATTAGCGAATAGGAGTTACGTTTCCGGTAATGAAGTAGAAAGCGCGACGCGAGGAACAAGGTTCAAGGACACCGGGGCCCGGATTCCTCTCCTCTCATCGTCGCCTGTCAGGCCCCTCGACGGACGGAAATTAATATGCTTGGCCCTCCTGTGACACAATGTTGCAAACGATGCGATCGGCGCATACCTGCCTGCCCCGGCGTTCATCGATCGGCGCGCATGAGATATGACGACATTGTGACTTTACTCGTGTCCTGACGAAGTCGCAAATTCACGTTATCGATCGTCGACGATGTCAGCGGGCCGGGCCCGGCCGGCTGGCCGGTCGGTCGGTCGGTCGGTCGGTCGGCCGGCTGGCCTCAAAGATATTTTCGTCCTCTTATTTGGATGCGCATGCCAGTATTGTACGCGCGATGATCCTTCGAGAGCCGGTGCACGCCACACGAATTCAGACTCGTCCACAAATGATCTTTCTACTCTCTCTCTCTCTCTCTCACACACACACACACACACACACACACACACACACACACACACACACACAGCGCGCGCGCGCGCGCACGCACGCACGCACGCACGCACACACACACACACGCACGCACGCACGCACGCACACGCACGCACGCACGCACGCACGCACACGCACGCACGCACACGCACACACACACGCGCGCGCGCGCGCACACACACACACACACACACACACACACACACACACACACACACACACACGTACGTACGTACGTACACATACTCGTACGTATACGCTTGGTGATTCGATATATAAAGTGACCTGTTATTTTATCAAATTCTTTTGATTTTTACTTTAAAGATTTCAGATGATACTCGCAGCAACGATCCCTTTCACATGCCCGACGAAATTGACATCAATTGAATTTCTTTGCGAGTTCATTAACTTAAAATTTATTTACTTCAATTTTCTTGCCAAGAAGAGACCTATTAGTTTACAATATTTCTTAATCATCCACTTTAAGTATTTATTCATTTCTTAAACTTAATGATTAACTCCAGAATCACACGTAAATTAGCCGCAGATTGAATTAAATAATGTGCTTGTTTATTTTTTCCCTATCAAGGTAATAATCAAGTTATTTTTATTTATAATAAGTGTTTTATAAATATCACTAAATTACAAGTATTTATTTATAATTTATTTATAATTATAATATGTATATATATTATACATTATATATATTTAATTATACAATATTATTATAATTACAATATATATTTTATTAATTATATTATAAAGAAATGTCACTTAATAATGATAATAATCATTCTAAGATTAATTAATAATTACCATATTTATTATGATCATATTTTCAGTACCAATATAATCTTTTCTCATTTTATTAGTTTACTCAAGTCAGCTTTTAACATCTATACCTCTAACAATAAGCTGTGTTACATTTGCTTATCACATTGCTACAATATTTTGCTTTCGTCCCTATTCTTTATATCTCCTTTTTTTCTAACATATATCATTTTTTTCTCTCATTTCAGAATTTTCTCAGTACGTTAGCCTTTGTCTAGGTCCTCATGGTTACAGCCTGTTATATAATTCTTTCTTATCTTCACCTATTTCTTCAAACCAGCTCTTATTTTGCTCCTTCGCGAGTTTAATATTCAATTTCTCCAAGAGTCGAATTTTTATTTGTCCCCTCGCGACCTTTCCGTTCTGTCCTCTCCCGAAGATTAAATCACCGAACGCTTCAGAGACAGGTCTCGATATCCTCGTCACGCGAAGAGAGAGATATTCTTTCAAGTTGCTCGAAGTCCTCGTGAACGGGAACACGCCGCGTCGCTCGGGCATCCTGAAAGCACCCCGCACAAATGATGCGACAGAGGGCTATTAAACGATTGATGGGAACAGTTCGCCGTGGGCCCTATGGCATCCATCGCATATTATTATTATTATTATTATACGACGCGCGTTCTACCGAGCGTTCCCGACGCGGACGCGGTGTGTCGTAGCGTGCGTTCGCCCGCCCGTCTCGAAGTGACAGCGTGGCTGTCACGAGGAAACAAAGCTGTTAGTCCTAAGTATCGTGGATATGTATCTTATTGTCCTCGCGCAGCCGTTACACGGAATTATAGTGCGCCCCTTTGAGCGGCCTACGGGATTCGCGGCGGTGCGGTGGCGGCGCGGGTCGTTATTAAGTCGTGGAATGCCGACGCTTCGACTTCCTCTCTCTCCGTCGCGGAAAATATATTTCGCGCTCCGACGAAACTATTACCGCCGCGCCGCCCGACCTGACGCTCGGAATGAGCGATGGAAGCGACGTAATTAAATTTTTCCAGGAACCTGCGCGTTCGTTTCGCGCGACGACGCGACGGGGAGTTATCTTTAATCGCTTTTATTTACGCTCGCAATTATCGGCACGTCGCAATCTGCGAACAATCGGATAGGGAACGCCGATACGATAAAGCGTTAAACTGTGATAAATCGGGGAGATTAGAAGATTGGAGAGTTGTGTGATAGCAATGCGTAAACGTTGCACTGATCTCGGATTATCTGAAGCTTCGTGCTTTTAACTAATTAGCATTCTATTAAATTGTGCTTGATAAATTAATTTTATATATTTTGTTTAATTCCTTGCATCTCAAGGCTCGTTATTTACGCCTGTATACAGATACTATATTGTAAAGGCAACGATAATCATGAATGATAATTATACATAAAGACAATAATTTCACTGCAGCATCTAAAAATTTAGCTAGATGGAGATTAAAAAATGATTTTATGTTGGGCCATCAAAATAATTATGTAGGACATCCAAGCATGACAATGTTACTGCAAATAGTTTTGACATTCTAGCAACCAAGTTAAATATCCGATGAAATTTTTTAAATGTTTATTAGTTTCAGAATTATTTGCAGATCTGTATTTCAGCGAAAATATTCTTTCTGTATATTATGATATTAAACTCATATTTTAGCGAGAAATTATTTGTCAGCTGGTGCCAGAGACATAGAAGAAGACTTCTTTTGTAATAATAAATTCAAAATATATTTTTACTTAACATATTAAAACGTATTAAAAATACATTTAATTAGAAATATATTAAAAATTAAAAATATATTAAATTAAGAATACACACAATATACACTGTTGAATTCGTAATGTTTAATTGTACTCAATTTGAGTCATTTTTCAATCATTTTTATGTTGACCCTTCTCCTACTGAACATGTCGTTAATTTAACTAAACCAATTAACTCGAGAAATGTATTAAATATGACTGCAATTTAGTTTAGTATTTACTAAATGCATACAAATGCTGGGTGTCTTAGAGCTGAGCAATTCAACTACAGAAATTGGTTCATTATAGTTATGATTGTTTTTTAACCATACGTTTTATATTGAAACAATAAATTTCGTGAAAATTAAAAATAGAAAATTGTTATTTATTTCGAGGAATTGATTTAAATTTAACATATAACAGTGTATATCACTTTTTCTATGAAGCTTTATTTCCATACCTATGTACATATTGTTCGAAAGAAAATCACTTTTGAACAATACATGCATAGGTATTCGGTTATCTCTCATCGTTGTATCGAGTCATAAAGTGTCCTTAAGGTTCTCGACCTGGCGCACGGCTCCCACGACGAAGTCGATTATTAATTGGGCGACGTCGACCCCTCATAGCGAAGCGATAGCATTCCATTCGATAAACATGACCGGTACGAGTTTGGCCTGGAAATTACGAATTCCAGCTTCAACTGCTGGCCATTTTTAATATCTGTTCCTAGAGCATTAACATTATTTGTCCGACTAAGAAGATATTCGTGAATATTATTGTAGGAGAAGATCGCGCATCGAACTGTGAAACGACTTTGCGTACTACGATCGATTGTCAATTATCAACGATATTCCGCATCGATATTCTCTCTTTCTCTTTTGTGAATTATTGAATACCTATTGA
This sequence comes from Solenopsis invicta, assembly GCF_016802725.1. Classification (NCBI taxonomy): domain Eukaryota; kingdom Metazoa; phylum Arthropoda; class Insecta; order Hymenoptera; family Formicidae; genus Solenopsis; species Solenopsis invicta. Next base: position 14,444,740 of record NC_052670.1, on the reverse strand, counting down.
GGCAAGATTTGATTTTGTCATGGCGTTGAGTCTTATGGGAATGAAATTTTCAAGTAATTGAATCGTAAATGAAATACAAGAATTTTGAAAAAAACTATTTTTATAAGGAAGAATGGAATTTACATATATAAAGTTTATTTTAGAATTAAAAAAGTTTTATTTTATCATTTTTAAGAGTATAAAAATATTTTGGATTATGTATTTTTTTTAAATATATCGCTAGTGAAAATATCGATGATTATTATTATTTAAATTATTATTGTAAAGAAACAAGCATTTTTGAATTTTTTTATACGAATGTTTGTTAATAATATTTATCAATATAATATAAAAGAAGTATTTAAAATAAGAGAAGAATATATTTTTAAGAAAGAATGGACATTATATACACAAAGATTATTTTGGAATTAAAAAAATAAAATTTTTTTATATTATTTTCGTATAAGAGTATGAAATGTTCATGAATTATACAATTCTCTTCAAATGTAACGTTATATTAGTAAAAATAATTGTTACACATTTAAATTGTTATTAAGAAAACAATTATTTTTTGTATAAATATTTATCAATATTACAGAAAAGTATTTAAAATAAGAGAAGAATATATTTATAAAAAAGATGGAGTTTATATACGTAAAGATTATTTTGGATTTAAATAATTAAAGTTCCACTATATCATTTTTCTGTCAGAGAAATGTTTCTGAATTATACAATTCTCTTTAAATGACGTTACAAATAATTGTTATTAACATTTAAATCGTTATTACAAAAAGCAATTATTTTTCAATTTTTTCGACACGAATATTTATATTATAGAGAAATATCTTTAAATATAATAAATTATCGTTTTCTTATAGCTTAAATTTTGTTGTAATTATTATTTTAATAACGTTAGTGGCAGAAAAACGCTTCATTAAAAGACGCATATGAATGAAAAATCACACGACTCGTCTCCACATTTTTAAGCTGGAGAACGTCTTCAAGAATCCTTTCAGTTCCTCATACATTCGCACGCAATTTCAACAGCGACACGAGCTGCGACGTGAATTACACACTCGGAATTACGAATTCAGAATTACAAGCTCGGATACTTGCTACTGGGATCGGAACCAGTTCGCGGTTCCGGAGTTAATAAACAAACGGCGTGGAGAAATTCATTAAGCGCTCACGGGAAATGGCTTAATTAATTAATTAAAAAGCTACGAGCCCTCGATTGTGCGAGATCCCGCGCGGAGACGGACGGAGAACGCGCGAGTGCGCGCGCGCGCGCGCGCGTAATAGCCGGGTAGTAATTACATTGCAATAACGGCTACATAGTTGCAACTGCACGTTCTCGTCGCTCACGAACGCGGCCAGCAACCGCGAGGCGTAAAGCAGCCATTAGCAGATACACATCGCGGAATTTGAAATTCCATGCGAGCGGGGCGGCCATGCGGGAAGCGGAAAATCGCGCGATAATCGCGCCGGTTATGGTACGCGTCTTCGATTTACGAATCTCTAACGCTCGATAATTACCGCTCGTTATGCACAGGCATGCGAGCATGAGCGATCTCGGCGTCGCGTTGCGCTTAAGTATAATACGATAAAAGAAAGAAGAAAAAGGAAAAAAAAAATGAAATTACGATACCGATTTTATTCGAGCGTAAACATTTTAAAGCGTCCGTTACCATCGACCGTTTTGCGAATCGCTTGCCGTAAGTGATTTCGCGCAGCTTTTTAATGCGATGTAGATATGCACGTGTTTTTTTTTTTTTAATAAGATAACAAACTCGTAATAAAAGCGCGAGTGAAAAGAAATATGATATGCGGTTAAGGCGATGCTCTTCTTCTCTCGAGGGGAATCGCCGCTACTTATTCGAGGCTCAAATTTATTTGAGACTAACCTTTCAAATCGGAATTTCAAGCCGTAGGCGAGGAACTCTCGAGAGCGTCCCGATTCGGGCTTTGCAGATAACATCTTCCGCTGGTTGTACTCTCACGTATATTTTCCACCTTCGATTCTCTCGGATTTCTCCGTTTGTCGTGCGGGGAAGAAAAGCGACTATTAGTAGATACATATCTTATTGTCTCCGATCTTTATACGGAATTACGGTGTACCCTTTAAATCCTCGGTAAGAAACGTCGTCGTCGTCGTCGTCGTGGGCCATGCGAGCCCCCACGAAGACACGTTATTAATCGGTCGATGTCAGTGATTCGACCCCTCATAGAGAATCCATAAGACCTCGTTCGGTAAAAGGGACGGAGACCGCCGCGCCGTCGCTCTCGAGCGAGGAGTATCGGAGCATGCCTGTACGATACAGCATGCCACAGCCACGTAGCGGGACGCAAGGGGGTGATGGAACGTACGATGCGAAGGGGGCGAGGAGGTGGCTCGGGGGGGGCCTCGGGCGAGCTGCGAGAGCTGCGGCGGCGCGGACCCAGGAGCGGCGGCGGGGGCGGGGCGCGGCAGAGGAACGGGGGCCCCCAGAAGAATGGGACTCACTTCGTGCATGACCCAAAGAAACCCCCGCTGAGCGACTCGATCCGATCCGCTGATCCCCGACCGCGCTGACGCAGATACCATCTTTCCTTGCACTCCGAATGCTCTTCTCCAGGCGTTTCTTACCGCCCATATACCGCGCTCTCGCGCCGCGCCGTATCGAGGGAGTAGAGCGAGAAGCGAGAGACAGAGAGAAAGAGAGAGAATGAAAGAGAGTATATAGAGAAGAGAATGGAGAAAAGGGGGTGGGATTGTAGCCCAGAGACAGCTATATGACCGCACTGATTTGTCTGCTTATTGTTGCCGTTGCCTCGCTCGTCGCTCGTTGTTCCCGCTTGCTCGCGACGATGACACCAAGTGTCGCGGCCGCTCTCATGGTGACGGCGACAGAAAGAGAGAGAGAGAGAGAGAGAGAGAGAGAGAGAGAGAGAGGGGTCGCATAACGCGCGAACTGACTGGCCGGAGTCTCGAGAGATCGAGGAAGTCTCGATGCCGCTCTCTCGGTATTCTCCACGCGGTAATTTCAACGCCGACGCAGGAAACGTCGCCCTCGATACCGTGCGCGAGACGCTGTCCTAAGCTGAATTCCGCAGACCCGAGACTGACGCGCAGCTTTCACCTCACCGGATCTTTATGTACCGGGACACAAAAAGATTCGCTCTTTTGTTAATTACTTGCTTACACGTGCTTTTCCTTTTGGTGGGTTTTGTCGGCCTACTTTGTAGACAATTCAAGAATTTTTCGTCAAGACAATTAGACTTAATGATTTTCAAAGTGGAAGAAGGAGAAAGAAGGGAAAGATGTGCAACGTGACGCAATTCGAAACCCAAGGTTGCGTTGCATCCTAACGTTTTACTGAACTCTAATTTAACGAATGCTAGAATTATTAATGCCGCCATTTAGAAAGCCATTTGTATAATCTAGACAGAGAGAGAAAATGAGTTAATTGGGATTATTACCAAGCGGCGTTGATGCAACCGAGCCGAAATACCGAGTCCGCGAGCAGTAGACCAAAAGTTACGACAGCATATGAATTAGTCCCACTATGACAAATTAGAACAGCAAATCTAAATGAACTATTGTTAATTAGAAACTTGTTAAGAAAATATGTATTGCGCAATTTGCTAGTAATGTAATAAGTAAACATTGATCTGGTTGACAAATAATAATGCATAATAATATAAAAAGAAGATATATTTATTATTTATTTCAACTGTCATAATAAATATTATATAAATAATATTGAGATAAAAATAAAAATTTTTTATCGATAAATATATAATATTTTCGAATAATAAATAATATATACGGAAAGGATAATTTTGCTAAAATACAGATCTGAAAATAATTATGGTGAACCATTAAAAAATGTGTATATGTTTTAAGCTGGTTACTAGAATGTCAAAATTTTTTGCAGCAGTATTATTACGCTTGAACGTTTTACATAATTAGTTTAATAAATCCAACATAAAATTATTTTTTTATCTCTATTTAGCTAAATTTGTAGACTACAATAAAATTGTTCTTTCCATGTATATAATATCTACAAATATATGAATAAAAGAAGATAATATATTATTTGTTTAATACTTATTTCAAATATTTATGAATGTTACATATTGATATACATATTAACCGTGTTATTGAATTACATGCAGTTTATATTAAAACTTATGTACATATATATAAATTTACATAAAATTTCTAATCTAAATTGCATGTAATTTAATAATATGATTAATATAACTCGAAATGCAGTACAATTGGACTAGATAGTGCAGGGCGATAAATCGCTAATTTTATGAAACGATACGAAACTTTCACTGGAAGTGATCGAGATTTCTTTTCTTTGAACGATCGACTCTCTACTCAATAACGTATAAAAAAAAAAAACTGTAACGAAATGACGAATCGACGGAATACGATTAATCGAAGGAAATCGCGAGAGCCGTAAGGAAGCGCGTTACTCACGGGACACGGGCATTTTCGCCTGCCTGAGTGAGATAAGTGTCGGTTCGCTTAACACGCATCATGCATGGGTGGCGGACCGTTCACGCAACAATCCGCGCCGTTATCGCGCCATTACGAGATAAAGCCAATCTTACGGATCGTGTGAACTATGTCGGGAAGTTAAGATACGTCGCGGCTATTTAACACGGGACTGTCGATAGCCGCTATTAATGACGGTACGGAGTGGCCCACCTATAATTACCGACGACGACGTGGTGGACCCGCTGCGGCAGACTTTGCATAAATTTACCTCGTCGAACGGCGCCGGTATACCTCGCTCCGCGTATACATGTGAATACATTAGGCGAACGAGGCCCGGGTGCGGGCCCCCAGCTCGTTATCGATATCTCTTATCGCGTCGATTTTTGGCAGTAACGCCGGCCCATAATAATCATCGATTTAACATCGGATATGTTTGTTGCGGAAAATACGCGTTTGTCTGACAATCAGTAAAAATACCGGAACCGTGATCTCCAACGAATAAACTATTTGTGTTTACTCATCATTTATCTGCGAACGTTTGTGGGGAGAACCTGACGTAAGTAAATTTTTTGTGGAAGGAAATTCTTTATTCATTATTAATTTTGGAGTACTATTGTAGGGGTAAATTTACTAATTCAAGTTCTTATTATTAAAATTTTGATAGTTTAAAATAACATTCAATAAGGTTTTACATTAAAACAGTGTTAGCTCAGTTATTCTAACAACTTGTAATTTATAAAGTAGAAATAAATGTAAAAAGATTTCTTATTTTTGTGGATGTACTCAGAGAAAAGTTATTTTTAAATTAATGAAATCGTTTCTTTGATTTTTTTCACGTTGAAGTGAAAATATCTTTAAAGAAAACAAAAATTTATTTGCTTTTTAAACTAACCCTTTTTTTCAAATTATTTGTTTAACCTAAACAAATAATTTTTTTAATTTAAAGAAATTACTGACAGAGTATTTTACTGTCTGAAATATTCGAATTAGATACTCATTTGTTTACCTCGAACTATTCGAGCAGATCGGACATACAATAATGTTCGAATCTTTTGTCTAAGCCCTGAAAAATACAAATAGCACTCCAGGATTAATTTTAATATCCAATAGAAAAGGATTATATGAACAGTATTATACAAGTAAACGTGTAGCTGTAAAGTTCTCTAGACCCTTTTTTTAATTATAAACAATACTGGGAGATAATTCATCTTCTATAAAATCGATTTTCTCCTCTCATATTCAATTGAAAGTCGCAGGATGGCGTAACTCTAATAACATGGATATCGATCGTCGTTGACTGAGATCGCCTACGAATGCGACACGCGTCGATCGTGCACAAGTTGCGTAAGTGCATTCATCCAGGCGGAGATCGGTGCATCTGGGTTACACGGCGATTTATGACGGCGGTAGGCACAGGGGGAGGGAAGGAGGACGCGACTATTTATTCTCGCTTAATCCGAGCCACTCGGCTCTTCAGGCTCGGGCCCCGAGACGATGAGGGTCCCGACTTTTGTTTCGTCATCCCGAAACGTTGATTCATCCGGCGACGACGATACACAGGCGAGGCTAGACAACCGAGAGCAATAATCGATGGTAACCACTCCATCAGTGACAGGGGAGGACGGGGAGGTCGACTAATTACTAGGAAGACGGATGCGCGCCCGTTATATGAAAGCTCACCTACCTGAGAAGTGTCCGCTTATTTATTCGTCGGTCCGGATTATGTGTACACAAGGATTACCACGGCCGAGGTTGCGTCGAGTTGCCACGTAAAGGAGAAACGATTTGCGCTTCCCTTTCGTAAGGGAGGTGACTCACGTGACAAATATTGTCGATCGATATTAAGTTGGATATTAGACCAATATTTAGATAATTAGAAGTAAGAAGAAGTGCCATTTTTCAGATAGATTAAAGTATTTTTGTCATTGAAGCATCTTAATAGTTTCACAATTATTAGATATCTGATTTCTATAAACTGCACGCTTGATATGATTGTCGAATTTAAATGCAATCGTAAATTGAAGTTAGAGAAATAATATGGGAAATATTAATTCGATCGTCAAATTTAATAACAATGCTCCAAGAATTTAAAAAGAAATTGGAAAAAACTGATCGCGAAAAATATCACCTCGAACCCTCATTATTAATTTGACGATCAAATTAGTTTAAGATATTGATTTTAGCTTCAGTTTACGATTGCGTTTTAAGTCTGATCACACCATATCGGCACGCAGTTTACAGAATTGAAAAATATATTTAATAACTGTTAAGAAAATATTATTAAGATGTTTCAACTGAAAAATGAAACTTCTTATTTCTCGTGTGTATAATCGAGCGATTCTGCAAAGGCGCGCGTGCACACCGACAGGTATAGCGGGATGAATCAGTTACGTAAATATCAGGATTAGGAACCATCTGTGGGCGTTCAAATGGTCCGGATCATTGATATCCCAATTTATGAATTTACACGGGACGAGAAGTGGCGGGGATTCGTGGCACCGACGCACCTGCATGCGAAACTTTTGTGGCTTTTTACCACTTGCATACATATACAAATAATAATAAAGAATATTCAAGTATAAAAAATATATAAACTTTTGTTCTAAAAGTAAGATTTAAAAAGATATCTTTTGTCTGAATACTTTTTGCACTCACTGTATAATACAATTTCTTAAAGTCGTGCAATGTGAGTGATTACAAATATAAGAATACATCCAAATATTAAGATTTTAAATGATCCATATTGTTAAGTTAGGAACGATTGATTATTCTTTCGAACTGATTAATACAAATAATCAAATTAACTACAAAGAGTGATACAAAATGAATCGTGTATTATAATAAACTGTTATACTTTGAGTAGATAAAAATAATGTTTTCTTAAAAATAACATTTTATTACCGATATATTGTATTTTTTTTAATTGTGGATAAATTAAGATTTGAGCATTCTATTATAATACATTTATACATATATAATATTTATTGATTTATCTAATTATTTATTTACTATTAAAAATAATTCTAAAATAATATAAAAAAACGATCTTATATATAGATAGTACAAAAACTGTACATGTGTGTGTAAAAGAAATAAACGTTTGTAAAAACATATAATATATATGTATATCAGAATGTAACCTAAATTTTTATACTTTATTTTGATTTTACGCCAGTTATATATAACTTATTGTTAGTACTTAATTGAGATATAGTCACGCAAGTAAGACAAAAAAAAGAATCTATTAGATGAACATATATAATATCTTCAAAAGTTGCTTTTAAAGATTTAAGTGGCTTAATAATACTGGATATAATTAGATTAATTCCAGATCTACTTTTGAGCAATTAATTTTTTATTTAACAATGCGCCAACTTTTAAATATTTTTATGTACTTTTGTACAAAAAAACTTGAAGTCTTTTATTATAGTTTAAATATTCTATTTAAATTTCGATATTTTTTTATTTTCATCTTATTTTATAATTTAAAATCATTCCTTACATTTTCTACTACCTGTTACCGAGCATCATATACATCAGCGACTCCTCTTCGCTATATTTAATACTTCCGTGCAAAATGTGAGTGGTATACAGAGAATTGACACGGCTCGTACATGGAAAACGTTTAGCGTATCGTGGTTAAATGCGTACAGCAATTGATTTATCACCTCGGTACTGTTATTCCCGTATTATGCTTTTCTAATAGTTTACCGCTTCCCTTGCCGTTTTCGATATACCCACCGGCTGCTGGTAGTCGCATAAACCTCGGAGCTGCTGACGTGACTGAGAATTTAATGAAATGAGACATGCACGAGCGGGATCGAAAAACTAACTTTCTCACGAGTCTTCGCATGCATACCGTGACTTCGGCTCCGCGCAACGGCCTTCGTACGTTCCCTTCGGCTTTACTTCGTAATTACGTCTTCGGCGTTAGCCAAATCGTGGCGGATTCTCATATCGAATACCGTGGTTCTCGACGTATTTCAAAATTAAGTTCTTACACTTTTCTTTTGCGCCTAACTCGTACATGTACAACAGTGTTCCGATATACTTAAAATCTATAATTTAAGTTACGTATATTATTTAGTATCGAAATACGTCCATAATTACTATATACAATACCGCTTAAAAAAATAAGCTTAATAAAGAAAACTAATTTTCCCCACTTCGATTTTTGTGCGTGTCTCTTTCACGTGGCTAAATTTTGTTTTCATTTTATTATGTTCTCTTTATACACGTGATGTACATGTAAAATTTTGAACCATAAAGATTATTATTAACTTTAATATCTAGAAGGCCAGGAAGAAAGATTGAAATTTATTCTTCTTTAAAATTCTCATTATTTAATTTTAAAAAAATGGACAAATACTTTCGAGAGATGAGTAAATCTTATCTCGTAAAACGCATTAGATATTTGCCCGTGCAGCACAGAATGTTCCAGCAATGTTGCAGTAATATTTTCAATTTTCTGCATTATTATTGAAATGTGTCAGTATTGTTACAATTTTGTTGAAAAGTTCTATGCTGGACGGATCAAAATCGCACGAAATACTTGGAATAAAGTTTGACATATCGATAGACAGACGATATAATTACATTTCGGTTGCAGATGAATTTGTAAACATATTTCAACTAACACGAGAATGTTTTCGTCACATGTTATTTTCAACTCGAAAAACGGCAAGTGATATTTATTGTTAGGACGTGAACAATTTTAAGCGTTAAGAAAGAAAATTATAGTTCATAAATGTCACAACAGAACATATAATAATTATATAGATATGATAACTAATAATTCTAACGTATAACATATGTTTAATGATATATAATTAATACATATTAATCTATAATTTCTATTCCGTGTGATTTATAATTCTTAATCTCACTTCGATTGCTGTTCGAACGAATTTACGTTGATTAGTAGCCGCCGCGCTGCGCCGCGCGGCACTTCGACATTTCACGAATTGTTAATCACGGAAGTCCATCTCCCATAGGCTGATAATCTCAATAGAAATAATTACGTTTAATTTATCTCCTGATATTTGTCGCAATTACCTTTCAGTGCGATGATATACAAAGCTAATTGTAAAACGTAATAATAGATTTTATTCCTTAAATGAACGTTTACTTGACATTATTCACATATCTAAGCTTTGAGGCAGCAATTCATTTTATACAAATATGCATATCGCTGACTTTAAATCAATATTAAAATACGAGAAAATTTTTATCCCGCATTCACTTTTGAAATGTACAATTACGTCGTAAAGATAATAATCTGTAATTCTTAATTATAGTGCTTTAAAAATTCGTTCTCGAAACTGAAATCTCACTTGCGCGTGCTCACGGTTATTTACATGAATAATCGTTTTCCCTCATCTGAGTTTAGTATACTCAATTGAATTGAAATTAAGAAACCGTTAATACATACGTGATTTTGTATTCTTCCGGCCGGTATCTCGTAATAAACTTTATCTGAGTTTCTCAACAGTCACAATTACGATTTCGACATGACGAATGTCGAACTGATTCTTGAGATCTGTTGTATCCTGAGATTGATTTCTGCTGAATTCTTCAGCAGATACGCAGCTACGAGCTTATACAGTATCTGTCCTTTAATTACTGGATAGGAATTATCACATATCGAGGAGAAATTAATTACTTTTTTCTTTGCCGTGGTATTGCGCCAATTTTAATTATACATATAAGCGATCGAGAATTTTTACGACGACCGAGATAATCGATCTTGCAGGAGCCGACCCAGATCGCTTTAATGGAAAACACGAGACTTTCCCAGGGTAACGTTTCCCGAACATTCCTCTCTATCTGACAACACTGTCGGTACCGTCGTCGAGTCATTGACGACTCAATCCGGTTGGATCCGATTCAACCGGAATGACCGATGACCCCCAGGCGAGCCACTTCTAATCGTCATACCTTTTTCTTGCGACAGGTACGCGTGACGGTGCTGGACAAGAACGACGTGGCACCAACATGGGGCCCAGGCCCGTGGAAATTCAAGATATCCGAAGAGGCGCCGCCCAACACCGTCATCACGGTGCTCAAGGCCCACGATCCGGATACCATCGGTACTCTGACTTACACCCTGGTGCCGAATCATCATCGTCCCGGTGATCCGCGCGGCGAGACCGCGGACAACGACGGGATGCAGGGCCAATTTAAACTGAATCCGACCACCGGCCAGCTGAGCCTCGCCGAGGCCCTCGACAGGGAGACGAAGGAGAAATACGTGCTCAAGGTGCGCGCCGACGACGGCCTGCAACACCGGGACATCGTGCTTCACATACAGGTGAGAGTGCGATGCTTAAGCGAAGAAATATATTCCCTGTAGGGGGAAAATAAACATTACGTGAAAAAAAAATATACTACTTATTCCTTCTTGTAGCGTTACGTTGTAAAGTCGAATCATAGCGACATTACAATACATAAAAGACAGGCTATTAATTGAAGGATTTAAAAAAAAAACAAACAAAAAAGTTAGATTAAAAAAAATTCTTTTTACCTTCCAATCGTTTATTGTAGTAATGAGATAATTTTTTTTTAACATATATAAATAAGAACAAAGTAGGTTTAAAAGTAGTCCTTTAAAAGAGAAAAATAGAAAACCTCTGGACTTGTTTGGTTCTTGTCGGAATTTTATATTCATTACCTATTTATTTTATAATATTTTAATATTATAAATAATGCGCTGTTACATTGAAATTACATTGAAAACAATTTTTTATGCCGAAGTAAATATATTTATTTTAACAAAATTTCTTTGATTTAAATAAATCAACTGGTATAAAATAATTTATTTTTAACTTAACAAATATTTTTGTAAATCAAGAAGACAATGTTAAATTAAATATTATTTACTTGAACATAAACTTTTATTCAGTGTAGAATTTGTATGATATTTTTCTTGTATCTAAAAAGTTGCAGTATTGATATTGTAATCATAGTAAGCCGTGTAATTTATTAAAAAGCAACTGCACTCGGGCACAAAATTGATTCTCTTTTCTTTTTCTTAAATTTTTTTAGAAAGATTAAATTTTTATTGCGTATAGTCCTTATACGTTTATTACTTTCTTACATACCAGCTGTTTTTAAAGTCTATTCATCTTCAATAGAATTTCATTCCCGCTTGTCAATCGGTCACCTCGACCTCTTTCGCGAAAGTGAAATAAATAATTGAAGTAGCGTAAGACTAGGAATAGTAAGAAGCTATCATTCTCTCTCTCTCTCTTTCTTTGAAAATGTCGCGAAATATCAAAAATGGTATTCGTGGCCGGAGAGAAAAGGCAAAACTGTGTGTGATCCACCAGAAGAGTGGGCGATTGTTCCCGAGTACCGGAATGTTCGGTGCGAGCGAGGGGTCAAGTCGATAATGCATTAGACACGTCCCTATATGCCGAAAGGTCGCCGACAACTTCCTACTATAACTGTAACCTATTGCTTCATATCGACGATTCTCCTCGTGGTTAAATAATAACCCGGTACTCGTGATGGAATTCGATCGTCGTACGAATGAACAAACGAACTCGGCGACGTTGGCTAATTTCTCCCCTCTCGGAGGATCATTGCGCGAGTAACGAATCGTCCTGCAGGATGAAGAATCGAGACAGAAAGAAAGAGGGGGGGGGGGACGAGAGAGACGTTAAGTAACCACAGCGATGAATTAATTTATGGTCGTACTTATACGGGATATCGTTATTGCCGCGAGACCAATTACAGGTCAATTTAAAGATAATCAATCTCTAACGGAATAGAGCCAACTAACACGACACGGTGCAGTGTGAAATTTTCCTGGTCTAGGAGAAGAAATTTGTTCTATCTAATAGTGCAGAAATATTTTCTTCCGTTTCACAATTGAGCATTTAACCTGAATAAACTTACATGGGAGATTCAAGATTTTTTTTTACAAGGTCTTTGAAGGAAAGATTCAAGTAATTTAATAAAAAAAAAAAATTTTTTTAAAGTTATTTACAAGTATAATTTCGATAAGCTGTTTGTAAGAAAGAATAGAGTTTAAATATACTATCTTGGAATTAAAAGAACCAAGTTATACTACATATATCATTTTCATGTAAAATTATGAAGTGTTCGTGAATTATACAATTTTCTTTAAATATAATAATATTGTAATAAGTATTCTTTTTATTAATTAAAAATATTTAACTTTTTTAATATAATGTTACATTAGACGACAACGCTTGTTAATACATTTAAATAATTATTTTAAACAATTCTTTTTCAATTCCTTTAATATCAATTTTATAAAAAAATATCCTTCTTATTGTTTAAAATTTGCTCATTGTTTGTCTATTATTTTAAAAATAGTAATGTCGAAAGCTCCTTTGAAAGGTATATACATGTATAAATGATATATAAATGAAAAGTCATGACTCTCCTTCACTTTCTTAAGCTGGTGAACCTCTTGAAATCGGCGCGACAAAACTCGACACAATTAAAAATTAGTCGTGCAATCTTCACGCCGCATACCGAGCACATTTCGCAGGGCGTGGGTAAAGGGTCGCGGACGGATCTGATATTTTTCAATTAATGGCCGGTAATCAGGCGAAAACGCCGGCGGGGCGAGGAAAGTCCGGGGTGTACGGTTATAATGCCGTACGCATAAGTCAGCGCTGTCTATCGTAACGAGCGATCTCGAGCAGAACAATGTTGCGCTATTGCGTACCCGCGCAGGCATCACTCGGAAGATAAATCTACGATTGCCTGGCGACCCGCCACACGCGGATTGCTCACACACTCGCCTCTGCACGTGCATGCAACAATGGCACACCCGTACCTCGCCTTAGCGAAAAAGATCGAATTCGTTTCTGCGCGATTGCGAAATGCTGCGAGAAAAATCGACCCATGCACAAATCGGTTGCGTCAGAATGTCAGAACGAGACAGAGAAAGAGAGAGAAAGAGAGGGGGTGGTATGATAATAAATCACACAATATCATAAAAAAACCTTGAGATTTCAATCAGAATTTCTGACCAGTAAGCGTGCGAGTTCAATTTAGTTTTTAAATACTTTCTCTGCGCTTAACAGATATACTCGATATATCCGATGTATGTACTCAACATATATATCGAATCGATATATATTGATTAAAAAATGCATGCACTTTTTCATAAATATAAATCAGAATTGTGTGATAACTAATTAAAAATTAAAAGTTAAATTCAAAAATAAAATTGAAAAAAGTTAATAGCTTGTAATTTATTTAATCTCAAATGAGTTATTTTGAACTGTCAGTTATTACCAATACATATAGACTTTAACCTATTAACTTTTTTCCTAAGTTAAAAATTTACCTCTATGATGCAAGAAAGAGAAAAAATTCTAAAAAAAGATTTATCCCATGTAAATGTAATTTCTAAAATAATATAAGTTTATTATATTATACTAAATTTATTTTATTTGTCAGAAGTACACTTTTAATTTTACTTGACCGCTTATCGTTATCTTATCCACTAATAAGTTCCTCATATAGGGGCAAAATGACGAAACTGATGTGTGATGTGTTCTTAAAGAACCTAAATTTTGAAAAATTCTAATTTAATACCTACTGCTTTTTATAGATGACAAACAATAAGGCTTTAGTGAGTCTGAAAAATAGATTATTATTTTTATTAATTATCACAGAAATTAAGGAACATCGAGAAACCTTAAGGTAGCCATTTTATCCCCTTTGCCCTACTTAAATCAAGTCAGTCGAAAAGTATTCACACCTCTGTTCAGTAACCCTCGCTAGTCTTTAAGCGCGCTATTATAGGGTGTTCTCGGTGACGCGCGGAGTGTATCACGCGTCCCGCCTCATAATTCATTACGCGATCCGGTCGAAACGATTCGTGGCGATAAAAAACGCGAGTCGGCCCGGGGCCTCACCGTTTAACGAAGCCCGAAGAGAGGACCCCTTCTTCCCGGCCACTGACAACGGGCCGATCGTGCCGCGCTGGGTTCCCGTCGGAGACAATTGCAAAAATTATCCTTAAAATGTTTAATGGCTGAAATTCTTTTAAAGACCTCGGCTCTGCAGGCCGCGTGCTTACGCTCGTAATTCTATCTTCCAAGATAGAGAAGAGAAAGAGAAAGGAAGAGAGACAGAGAGAGAACAAGAGAGAGAGAGAGAGAGAGAGAGAGAGAGAGAGGGAGGGGGGGATATCAGATCTGGTCATAGCTCGACAGTTTCGGGGCTTCATGAAAGGGGCCGCTTTCTATTGGCCGACTGTTGCGGAATTTGCCCTTTCTGGCCTCTTATATCTGGTCCCCTTGTTTCTCCTTCCCTCCTTCCTGCCTCTTTTCCTATAACCCGTGTTCTCCTCTCGCTAACCTTAGCCATTTCTTCCTCGATCGACCTTCCTGAATCGTTTGGAGGATTTTTTTCCTTTTTTTTTCTCTTCTCAATTCCTCTCCGTTTCCCTACCATTCTCGCTCGAAATCATGACAGAAGAATGGAATAAGATGAAATAAAACGGCACTATCAGAATAATATATAAAATTATAATTCTTAAATTATAATTTATTTTGCAGTTCTTATTCCGGAAGTACTGTTACTTAAAAAATATCTTATCTAAAAGCAGAAATTTCGAACTTGATTATAATTACGAACTCAATGCCACGAGATGATCAATAAATATGATATGTCACATATTTATTTACATATGAAATACAATTGACTGATTAATATCCAATTTCTTTCTCTCTAGATAATTTTATTCCTAAGATATCTCCCAGAGAATAAGATAATTTCTATTAAACTTCTAGCACACTTCGTGTCGAAAGTTAGTAGTATGAAGAATAGCTATCCGTTAGATACGCAATCACAGATTTCAGTAAAGAATGTTTAGTTAATTGACGAATATGTTTATCTGGAAGATAGCTATCGAATGGTGTGAAGAAATCGAGCATAAGGATCATGTTCTAGTTGGTCCTCGATCGTAAATCAATTAAATAGAAACGATCCAGATGACGAAATGCTAGCAACATGCCAGCGATTCGATCATGACTGTAGAGCAGATGCCTATCCGTTACGTCTTCTCTTTGATATTATAATTTGCGAATCGTAATGTAATCACAAAAATACAGGGATGGGAAGTAACTCGTTACTTGTAACGAGGTTACAGTTAAAGTTACTTTTTTTTGGTAACTGTAACTTAACTTCGTTAATTTTTTTCATTTTGTAACTAGAACTTTATTTAGTTACATTATTTGTGTAACTAGTAACTAAATTAATAGTTACTTTTACAGTTACTTTACATATTTCAAACTTATTCGTCAATTTACAAGTAAATGTAAAAGTCTAGTATTTAAATTATCAATGCTTGAAAATATTACAAGAAGAAACAGAAAAGTAACTGGAAAGTAACTTCTCGTTACCATTTGGATAACTGTTAACTATAACAAATTATTTTTTAAAGTTAGTAACTTGTGAAGGTAACTAGTTATTTTTGGAAGAAAGAAGCTGTAACTGTAACTAGTTATTTTTACAAAGTAACATCCCCAACCCTGCAAAAATGTAGAAAGCATAGAGGATTCAGACTTTATTTCATTATGACATCGAGCGATTATTTTCCGATACATTTTTAACGACGTTAGAAAGGGGATTATGCTCGATTCGACTGTTATTAAATTTCTATCAATATCATATGCAACACGACATACGTTCTTAAGCCCAAATCACACTAGCAATTGACGATTGTGATTGACGATTGGCGATTACTTTTTAAACCAATCAGAGCAAAGCAGTCGGCGGTTGCTTTGCTCTGATTGGTTGAAAAATAATCGCCAATCGTCCATCGCTAGGCGTGACTTGGGCTTTAAATAGTTTGGCTATCTGGGAATGTAAATATAGTACTCGTATATTTATCAAAAAATGCATTTGTTCATCGTCTCATCCATATAACATTTATTCAGTAAGATATCTTGCGAAGTTGATTGATACTCGCTCGGGATTTAACGTGCAAAGTTTGTTATTTTATCCTCGCGCATTCAAATATTATCTTAAGCAATCAGACTAAGATTGCATTCATCATGTCCGAAAGAAACGAGACGACCGTGTTTTCTCTGCAACTTCTGCGCGTTATAAATAGTAATCTACTTTTTTACCATGATTATGTATAATTACGCATACACGTACACATACGTACATTTAGCAGCATCGGCAAGAGTGCGTTATTGTCGCTCACGAATTATATACGTGTCTCGGTCGCGGAATCTGGGCCCCGTCTGGTATCCTCTGTCATCCCTCGGTCCTTCACCAGGACTCAAAGCGTCTCTTGCCCAACCTCTCTTCCATCCCGTCCCTTTTTCTTCGTCTTCTCCCTTCTTCTCACTGGATCCTCGTCATCCACTGTCGTCTCGGGACACCATCACTTTTTGCAAACGTCTCCGAGGCCTCCTTAATCAAACCGTGCCCACTTCATTCTACCGCACCGCGCGTCCGTCCGTCGTCCCCGCGGAAAACTTAGAAATGTTTCGAGCACGCTCGAGCTCTACCTCTCTAGGGAGATGTATAAATCTAATGTTATCTTATAATCACGTTAATTTTCCACGCGAGAGACATTAATAACAATTTAAATTGGTGACTCATTTGCATGCAAAAAAGAAGAAGTTATCTATTTTATGTTGCTACAGCGAATATAATTAGTGAACAAAAATATAGGAACTTGTTATATCGCTTCTTGCTAAACGTGGTTCTATTTTTAATCTTTGAGTTTTGCTACAATAATTAATTATTTTATGCGAGTCATTAACTAATTTTCATTTTACTCAAAACGATGACAAACACGCTGTGATAGCAAAATAAATTTGCCCATAGACGATTTTGTTTTAGTAACAACTACAATATACATGTATCGAATAAGTTTATTCAATAAATTTTTTTTGGTAGAGGAGAAGGTAATATGGCCCTCTGTTTACATAATAATTTTGTTAATAATCAATATTTTAAATTAAAAATCGAATTATTACATTCGTCAGTGCATTATTTATTTGCTTTTATACTCAAAGTTATGAAATACTTTTACTTAGAATGTTATTTATAAAAATGTAATGACATTGCTTAGCTTAATAAGTTAATTATATGAGAAAATTATAAATGAAAAAATTCGATGAAAAGTAAATCTTTTAAAGTTTTTTCCACGAAATTGTTCATAATATTCTAATTGTTTTTTAATTATTTTCATTAACTTTGTAATTTTATTTGTACAAAAAAATAATGTTTATAATTCAGAATTAACATAATATATTTTTAAATATGTGTAATATCCGTAACACAAAATCACATAAACAGATTTACTTATTTCAAAGTTTTTTACCGAACCCCCATAAAAATTGTCTCGCAGCTAATTAAATAGAATAATTAATTATGTATAAAAGCATCTTTTACTAACATACGTTACTGTCGAATTGCACATATTCGATAGGTCTTTCAATACAACAGAAAGAGACAACATAATATGAAAATCTCATCGTCTAATTTCAGTTCGATTTACTGAAAGAGAGATAAATTAATTCATATTAGATTCGGTGCGCGTTGGTAGCCGCACGTACGTAATCGCCACCCGTAAATAATTTACATATCTGACTATAATTTACATATGTACACAAGATTAATGTATCGTTTGTCATTTAAATTATTGCGCGTTTATGTTTTCGGCAAGCAAGAGCAAAAGGGAAAAAGAGAAACGGAGAGAAGTCGCTACTTCTTGTAGTTTGACAAATGCATAAAAAATGTAAATCTCCGGAAATCTGTCGCTCGTTTTTGGTGTCGTGTGATTTCTTCAGGCGATAAAAAAAGGGGAATTTATGGCATCACACACTTACACGTGGTGTCACGCAAAACTTAACGTAAAATAATGAAAACGCCGATAAATTGTATCTACATATTGTTAAAATTATCCTGATTTTCAACCAAACACGCTGCACATCGGATATTTTATAAAATATTATTCCCTCTAATTAACATTAAAAAATTAATAATATTAGAGATCGCAATTTTGATCTAAAGTAAAATCCCGACGTTTAGAAAAAAAATGAAAAGTTTGTTGTGAAAAATACTACCTAAATATTAAAAAAATAAATTAAAAATTTTTGTTTAATCTTAATATTCTTTCTATAATTGTTTTGAAAAATTATTACTCCTTGTCAACAAATAATTTCACAAAAAATGTTACGTATACATTTTTTTTTTTTTTTTAATAAATCAGGCATGTGCGTAAAGTAGAATTATTGCAAAAAAATATGTGTATGTGTGGGTGGGTGTGCGCGTCTTTTACAATAAAAAAAAAAAAAAAAAGATACTTGCGAAAAGTGGTGGTAAAAACGACATTTAAAGAGAATATTATACGCGCAATGTGTGTGAAAATGATGTTTACCAGCGGTATTTATTCTCACCCCCCTCGATCGGGAGATGGCCGTTTTTTTCCGTCGCGCGTTTCACCGCTGCCGCGCGACGATCGATCACAATGAGCGCATTGTTACATGGATAAATAGCCTGCGGGGCCCTGAGAATGTTTTCTTGCGCCGCGCCGGGACTACCGGCGCGCGAGGGAGCGAGGTGGCACAATAATTCGAAGGCGAATGAAGTGAGCGTAGCGCGCGGCGTGAATATTTCCGGTGGCGGGGTGTTTATTCAAGAATGACGTCGAGTGCGCGCCATTCGGGCCGATTTTATTCTCCGAGTGTTTATTTTAAGATCGCGCGTACCCAGCTTCCGGGTCTATTAAGAGGCGCGCGGGACGCGCGAGAGGAGTGCGCGCGGTAAAATCTTTCCTGCCGCTTTTATTAAGCGCGAGGGATGAAAGGTGCGCGGGGACGCGCGTAATGAAAGCAACTCACTGTGTCCTTTGAAACGGCTTTGAAGAGAAAAAGCTCTCGCGAAGGAATTCTCGGAAGGGAAGTGGCCACCTAGCCCTTAGACTGGCGTTTAAACATTAGATGAAGGACGTGTGACGCGCAAGAGCGAGAGAATAACGTCTTCTGTTATTTTAAAAATTTATTTAAATCTATGTATAATACATTATACATTATATTTATGTAAAATAATATATGACCTGTAATATAAACACATTAAACGAAAGTTTAAAGAAAATGACACAATTGAAATGTTTCCTGCAAAACCAAAGAAGTCTGGAAACTTAAATTTTCAGGAAATAATGGAAATTTCTCTGATTTTTAAATCATTTATTGAAAATATGGTCATTTTTCTAGAGATATATGTATAACAGGTGTAAGATCAAAATTGAAGGGGTTTGGGTAATATTTTGGGGAGCCATTTATAAAAAAAAATAAATGAATAATCTCTGGACTGGTTTGGCTTTTACGGGAATTTTATATTTACTACTTATTCTATAATATTTTACATTTATTTATTTTTTTTATAATATTAATATAAAAGTAAAGAAGGAAAAAATTATTTAAAATATAAGTCAATAATTTTTTTCACTTTTTATTATTTACAAAATTTTACAATTTTTTTACAAGCACTTAACTAAAACATCGTTTTATATTTTTTTCTGTATAAATATAATAATTTTTTTATGAACATATAATAAGTATGAGAACAAAATGTATTTGGCTTTGATTAATGTTTTGAAGATCTATTTAAAAAAATATGTAATACTTCTGAAATTGTTTGGTTTTCGTGAGAATTTATAATTATACTTATATTTTCCGTTTTCTATTTCATTCTTACAAAAACAAAATTATTCATTGCTGATAGAGAATGATTTGATTCTTAGAAATTTTAATACTTACTTGTTCTGTTATATATTACATTTGTTTTTTTTTATAATATTAATATAAAAGTAAAAAAAGAAAAATTAAAGTAGATATAAATCAATCATTTTGTTCAATTTTTATTTACAAATTTCTTCCAAAGTCTAAACTAAAAGTTTCCTTTTATATTTCTTTCTGTATAAATATCTTAATTTCTGCATAAAACTAATAATATTCTGGGCATATAATAAGCCACAGCTCACATTAAATTTTAAGAAATGGATTTGCCTTTGTTATAAACCCTTCAATTTTATTACAATATTTTAAACGTTATCTTTTATGCCTTATGAAAATTTAAAAGCAAATTATAGATAAAAAATTAAATTACTGATACTTGTAGTATCGTCAGCACCTGTACAGGTATATTTTTCCTTCAAGTAGATGTATCTGTGTGCTCGTATTATCTACATAACTATGTAAAGATGCTAAAGGAAAACGTAACTGTATTATAACATGCCTCGCGTCATTATATCGTGCTAATAGAGAATCTCGAAAACCGCTGTTCGCAGGTCACCGACACCAACGACAACGCGCCGACCTTCCAGACCACGGTTTACTCGTTCGACGTTCCCGAGAACGTGCCGAGGGGCAGCCGCGTCGGTCAGGTCATCGCGACGGACGCCGACGCCGAGGGTCCCAACAGCCATCTGAGCTACGTGCTCATCTCCGACTGGGCGAACGACGTGTTCTCGCTGAATCCAAGCACCGGCGTGTTCACGCTCACCGCGAGCCTCGACTACGAGCAGGTTGGTACCCGGAAAGGGAGACCGCATATATACGCCGTTCGCGTTCGATAATAAAGAACTTGTTTGAATGAAGCCATCAGTAGCGACGATCGTCGCGCTGCGCTGATGACCCCGTCCTCTATTGAGGTCCTTATTTATACCGACAGGAAGAATTTAAATTTCACATGAATGCATAATCACGGAGAGCGATTATGCCATAGTTCGTAAATCCGCGTGGAATTTTTCGACGGGTCAGCTTTGTGAGAACGAGACCTTTGGTGAAGCAGAAATAACTCAAATGAAGTTATCGTCGGTGACGATTATAAGTGAAACGAACGACAGGGACGCTTCAACCCTCCCGGATTGGATCTTATTTATTAACAGGCAAATTTGCATTTTTCATGAGGCGCTTCTTCTCATCTCGTGATTATAAATGGTTCGTGAGAGATCTCATGTACGTACGACGTATTAAATTTTAGCGTTCGACTTTCGTCCCGACATCACGGACGGATCGAATAAGTCATTCAGCGTCGAAAGACTTTGATTTCTTCCTCGGCGATTCTTTCGCTACGTGACTTGTCTGTTCTCTATTTATTATTCCACATAAAAAGACGCTATTAAATGAGACGCAGTCGTAATCCAGAGCGTGCTCACGAAGTGGAACGATAATGCCGGATGATTCTGAAGCCATATGTTTACATATCGTCATAGATATGTCCATCATAACGGTCGCTGGACGTGAAGGGGTTAACGGCGGCCCCGTCGGGATATAGAGTTCCGTTCGGATCGGTCTCTCGGAACTGAAATACGCACGCGTATAACGTTAAAACAAGCGTCGGATGCCCCGGGCAGCGATTATAACCATGAACACGCCTCTACATTCAAGGATCCGAGCGCACCTATTATATTACTCGGAGCGTAGGGCAGAACGCTAGAATTTAGGGTTTAACGCTATAACAGTCGGACAGATCGATGAACAGACAGTCTTTAATGGCGGTCTTCCCGGTGCTACATTTCGGAGACAAGCCATACTTAGCCCATACTTTCGGGAACGTACGCTTCGCGGCCCGATAGCCAGTAGCGTAACCGAAGTTTTCAAATCCTACAAAGCGGGAAAACTTGCTGCGCGATCTCCCAAATATCGTATACGAGGGAGAGAATTGCGAACACGGGAGAGAGCTTTGAATAAAATTGTTTATTTTCATGCAGTTAACTTTAGAGAAAAGCTATTCGTGTATCTGATTAAAGCGTTATTATTAAACTGAGTTATTTATTAAACTGTTATTTATTAAACTTAGCTTCGTTAAACTCTTTAGCTTAATAAAGTGGAGGAGAGTCACGTGACTTTTCATTCGTAAATATTTTAAGACGGAAGTTTTTGATATCACCATATCTTCAAATGATGAATGATAAATAAAAGTAAGCGTAAAAAAGATAATTTGTTATTTAAAAATTTTTTCTTCATACAAAAGTTGTTCATGATAATGATTTAAATGTAGTAACAAGTGCTATATTTTCCGTGATTTTCTAATGTGACGTTATATTTAAAAAGAATTTTATAATTCACGAATATTTCATACTTTACACAAAAATAATACGGTGAAACTTCAATATTTAATTCTAAAATGTTTTTTATACTTCATACTTTTTTATAAATGTGTTATAATTTTTCAAAAATTCTTATATTTTGTTTGCGATTAAATTGCTTAAAATTTTCCTTCTCGTAAGCTTAATGCAATTTTTAAAAATTACTTAAAGAAACTATACGGTCAAAAAATTTGAAAAAATTCAAGAATGTTTGTATATTAATCATAAACTTATTCTCAAAATTTAATCAAGTTTTTATGTTATGTGAAAAGAGAAAAAAGAAGAAAACTTCCTTAACTTTCTCTACGAGAAATGATAGCTCTTTGTATAAAAAATGTCATTATTCGAAACTGTTTGCTCTCTTCTCACATATGCTCGCGTTACTCTCCAAAATTGATATCCATACATACAAAATATCAATCCTTAGCAACGTATCGTATAAAAGAAAGTAAGTTTATGTCTCTAAAGGTCTGTCTATTTTTCTATATAATTGTACGCGCTTCAATTTTGTAAATTTATCTCAACACTTTTTATCTATTCGAATTTCTCTCTTGAATCTTCTTTCTATAAAATACATGCCAACGTTTTACGTTGGTTATTCTAAATTAAATTCAATAATAGAAATTAATATGCTTGTATTAATTATCTATATGGTTGGTTATGATGACAACATTAATGTGATAATAATACGATTGATGCTTGTTTTCGTGCCGAATGTTGGCTACGCCACTGTTTTGCAATTTACGATAGAGTGGATGCGTGTTAGTGCAGCATCTATCGAAAAGAAAACGAGAAAAGAAAGAAGGGGAAGCGTAAGCGAGAGGTACGGGATAAGGGTAGCTTATAGAACCCTTCATCAACGTAATGCCCTTCGAGATACACGCCAACGTTATTACGGAGCCATGAAATACGCGCGTACACACGCGTGTATGCGAAACGCATCGGAAACAAAGAAATAGCATGGTGCCGACCGCGCCAAAACTGATATTTAGTCCTTGAAAAAACGGTTAAACATAGCTCTTTACAGAATCTGTTACAAAGCGATTTGTCACAGGGACGAAAGTTAGATCTTTTGTAATTTATATGTATTAAACGCAGTGCGTATTTCGTACGTACTTTTATCCGGAAAAAAAATTTTACCATTTTCAAATACTTGAACTTTTGACGTAGATTGCGTTCCAAAATTTGGTGCTCGTCAGTATCAAAAATCTATAGTATACGTAACATAAGCTATAGATTTTCAGTTCATGTTGGAACGCAGCCTTTGTCGTTTTCAGACTAACTACGACTACTACTTCAAACTAACATTTTATTTTTAACATTTATACAATTTATTAATTAAAAAACAATAGAATTATAACTCAGTTTGTACATGTAATTATTGTTACTATATTAAGTAAACTGTAAAATAAATATAATAATAATAAAATATAAATTATTTCACAGTTAACTTGAAACACAAGGCAAATCAATCATAATTGTGGTATTTAAATTCTGGAAACTCTTCTACTCGAAGAGCTTTATTACCTATTTTTGCAATTTTTTTATAAATGTTTTTAAGTATTGACATTTCTAAATTAAATTCAATAATAGAAATTAATATGCTTGTATTAATTTAACTATATTTAGCAAAAATAAAATAAATAGGCATTTTCCACTTCCTTTTAAATTTAAAGTCGATGTTTTATTAGTAAAAAGAAAAGAATAAGTTTATTAAAAAATAAATAAGGAAGATTTTATTACACGGAAAGAATAATTTTATTGTAGTATCTAAAAATTTAGCTAGATATCGATCAGAAATTGATTTTATGTTGGACTATCAAAATAATTATGAGAGTTTCAAGCATGATGATGCTGGGACAAAAAATTTTGGCAGTCCAACAATCAATTTAAACGTCCATTATAATGTTTTCAATGGTTCAACATAATTATTGTATTTTCAGATTTGTATTTCGGCAAAATTGTCCTTTCCGTACATTTATGAAATTCTCTTACTTACAATTATAATATTAAAGTTCATGAAAAATCTTTTCTTCTCAGCGTAAATTAAAGAACTAATTTTTACAAATTTACCAACATTTTTTTATTATATTATCTAAATATAATTGATACAAAATTTATCTGTCATCATACAAATTTTCAAAGTGATAATAATTTTATAAAAATTTGTATAATATTATAATATTAAAATGTTATCTCTCTCTTTCTCTTTCTCTGCCTGCGTAACATAAATAATTTAAATTTCATTTTCTACGTTACTTTGCCTTCTCTATAGGTGCAGCACTACATCCTCGTCGTAGAAGCGACGGATGGCGGTACACCAGTGCTGTCGACCACCGTGACGGTTTACTGCAACGTTGTCGATTTAAATGACAACGCGCCAATCTTCGAAACCGGGCCGCACGCGGCCGACATCGTGGAGAACGCCACCATCGGCACACCCGTGCTCACCGTGACCGCCCAGGACCTGGACTCCGGCGACAACGGTAGGGTCATCTATGCCGTCGCCGGCGGCGACGAGGACGGTGACTTTGGAGTGGCCCACAACGGCACCCTCTTCACGCGCCGGGCCCTCGACCGTGAGCGAAAGCCAGTCTACAACCTGATACTGAGCGCCACTGATAGCCCACTACCACCGGCACGGCCGTTGTCCTCTACAGTACAGGTTGGTGAATCTTTAAAAGAATCCCCAAAAAATCCAAAGAACTTTTCCGTGACATGTTTATATGAATGGAAACGTTTTGAAAAAAAATTCTTGAGCTTTTTGACACGTTCCGTGCAACGCCATTTTTGCATGATTATTCATTCAGACGCATATATCCTAGATGATAGTTATGTTCTGTACTCAAAATATTGAATGACCTAAATGAAAAATTTTGTTATATAATTTCATAAATGTTTTTGAATGGAAAGTTCAGTGTGTGAGTCATTGCGATGGGTCACATGCGACATTATTAAAGTACTAGAAGATTAAAGCATTTTCTTGAAAATATACAGGGTACAATTCTAGTATTTATGCCAAGCGAGATTTTACGTCGCAAAAGTAAGAAAAAATTAAGGGAGTGAAGATATAATTTGTTTGCAACTTATGCTCCATTGTCTGTACGTTATGTTAGGATTGTGTTGCAATTTTAGCTTTTTACTGGTAATATAAACCATCGAAACGTATCGTGAGTCGAATCAATTTGTCAATGTAGTAAGTAACGCAATGATGTGTTACAACCATAGGCATAGTACGTCTACGTCCATATGTCTATGATTACCACCTACGTAAAAGAATTATTCTCACTGTAGGGAGTGTGAAAGATTTAGTGATTATTTCGTGATACATAAGTGTAGAATACTAAAGAATAAAGTTTAGCAAAATATAAGCGATTAGATCTTGTATTTTTTGTTCAGCTTGATTATATAACTCGTAAGTAGCCATATCTCATTTCTTTTAATATATAGCAAACTGGTAAGGATTTTAAATGTTTTGTTTTAAATATATTATAATAAAAAAAGTACTATGATTAGAAAATAAATTTCCTATTGTTTTTATAGAAGTAGACACTATAAAATTTTTATTGATATATAATAGTTTATTTAAATATAGTAATAATATTAATTAATTTTTCGATAACTACATGTACGAGTATATTGAAGCTACCCTACACTCAGAGAAAAAATTATATCAGCAGCTAAATTTGTGAACAAATAAAATCTCGATTTAAGTATTACAAATTTATAATAAATACACAAGAATATGCAGTAATATTAATCATTTATAGTAAAACTGTAAGAAAAATAATAATTCAAATGTAAGTGACAAAAAAGTTAAACCGACTGTTGTGAGATTTGAACTCGGGTTTCCTCGTTCTTATTCCTAGTATTTAGGGCCTTGCATCACAATTATTCCAGTCGTATGCTTAATCGCCCGTACGTAAAATATGTACTGGAAATATGCGATTATCATAACTCATTTGTAGTAAAGTATATGTAACTATGTAGTTATAGTTGAAGTGCTTTTTTGCTATTAACTAATGACACAAATGTTGCAATGGCAACTTTAGTTACAATAACTACAAAGTAATTGAATTATGTAAATTAATTGAAATTCTACATATAATACTTGTACAGTTGTCACTTTTACAGCTGGCACTATTACAAATTTTTCTCCAAGTATATACGTATACTAAATAAATCTAATAACATCTAATAAAAATCTCTAACATTAAAATTGTGATTATTTTCTCATGCACTCCAATGACGGAAACCAAAAAGTCGTGTTGGCTATTTATTCCTGTCTCATAAGTTTTCAGATAATGTGCATTACTCCTCATTTAAACGATACAGGTGACGGTGGTGCTGCTGGATGTGAACGATATGTCGCCGGAATTCATATCACCCACGAAGACATCGATAATCGAGAACGCGCCGAGCAATACAGTAGTGATGGCGATAAAAGCCATCGATCGGGATGAGGGTCGGAACGGTTATGTCGAATACTCGCTAAAGGACGACGGCAAACTGCCGTTCACCCTGGGCCCAGTGGATGGACTGTTGCGTGTTTCCGGATCATTGGACCGCGAGCAAAGATCCAACTACACTTTGGAAGTCACCGCCAAAGATCGTGGCGAACCGCCAAAATCGTCCTCGACCATCATCTCCGTCACGGTGCTCGATGAAAACGACAATTCACCGGTGTTCGAACCCAGGCAGTACTTCGCGACCATTGCCGAGAACGCCAGCATCGGCGCCAGCGTGCATCAAGTCAGTGAGATTGCGATCGACTTTAATTTTTAACAGAGTCAAAGCGGATAGGAAAAAGAAAGACATTTTTTAATTCTGCAAATTCTTTAATTCTGCAGTCATTTGCATTACATCAGTTTAATGCTTATTGAAAGCTGTTATACATAAAGTTAACAAAGTTAAATGTAAAAGATAAATATTTTAAACAATTAAATACCCAATAATGAGATTGTCATGAGATTATTTAATAGAATATATATACACATATTTTTTAATTGTCAAAGTTTATTATATTATGCCACTGTAGACATTTTATACGTAGCAGCCTTTAACGTACTAATCCAGTGCAGTGCAGATGACTGAAATTAATTTAAATTTTGTAAAACAAATAAAACAAATTTAATCTGTATGGAGGTAATTTCCATTTTTATAATCCGCTGATAAAATAGAATCCAAACAAAATATGTTACAATATTTTTATAAAATAGATATGGCAGTTAAATCAGAATAATAAAAAAATGTGACTCTTTTTCTCAATATATCTAAATGACAATATTATAATCGTCGTTTTTTGTCTTTCGGTCTCAGGTGTCAGCGATGGATCGCGATGAGGGGGCAAACGGTAGGGTGCGGTACAGCATCGTGATGGGAGACGACAATCGAGACTTCACGATCTCAGAGGACGGTGGTGTAATTCGAGTGGCGAAAAACCTGAACTTCGAGCGTAAGTCCCGGTACCATCTAACAATTCGCAGCGAGGATTGCGCGGCGGAACTTGGAAAGGCATCGCGCGGTGACACGGCCCAGGTCACCATCACCGTCCTCGACATCAACGACAACGCACCGGTTTTCCTTGATTCGCCCTATCTGGCACACGTTGTGGAGAACATGGTGCCACCGGGTGGCGGTTTTGTGGTACAGGTAATGTCGTAGCGAACGAAAACATTTGCGCTCCGAATATTTGAACGTTGAATGAAAATTCTTCCTTCGAATCAAACCGATTGCTCGAGTTCAAATGAAAATAGATGCTTATGACAATTCCAAAATGCTAATTTAACGATTCGGATTTTAATTATAACTGAATGGTTTGCAATTTCATCTCTTCGTACGCGCGCGAATCGAACGCATTTTGGCTTAAATTTTTGAAGCTAAAGTTTCCTTTATACGTGCCCCTCAAAGGTTAAAGCGTACGACGCGGACACTCCACCGTACAACGATCAAGTGAGGTACTTCATTAAGGAAGGTGACACAGATCTATTCCGCATAAACGCGAGCACCGGTGACATATCACTCCTTCGTCCGTTGGATAGGGAGCGTGTGCCCGAATACACTCTCACTCTAGTGGCTATGGATACCGGTAAGTTACTCAACATCCATTAAACATTGAACATTCCATCAATATTGCAGTACGTCGCAACATTCCATTTATAATCTAGCAAACATACAAGTTATATTGCAACAACGTTGCGACATTTCAGCTATATTGAAGGAAGATTGCAATACTGTTGGAATGTCCTGTGCTGGATCTGATTTATATTGATTACATACATATGGTAGGTGCCTTGTGACCACTTACAATTAACAGTACGGCAATCGAAAATAAATGTTTATCGCATAGCCAGAATCGTTCGTTATGGAAGCTGTGCTTACTCTCTAATTACAATATTTATACACGGAAAGGACAATTTTGCCGAAATACAAATCTGAAAATAATTGGTTGAACCATTAAAAAATTTAAATTGGACGTTTAAACTGATGTCAGACTGTCGAAACTTTTGCATCAGTATCATCGTGTTTTAATCTGTCACATAATTATTTTGATAATTCAACATAAAATTATTTTCTAATCTAGTTAAATTTTTAGGTACTACAGTAAAATTGTTCTTTCCGTGTACATGCTTATACTTATGCTTATGTTGTGGATCATTTTTATGAAAATTTCGTAAAAACGAAAATCGTTAAAAATATTTAAAATTAAAAAATAATCGGACAACATTGTTTCACGTTGTGTGAATCTATAATTATATTGAAAATTTCATGTATTAGAATTAAATCTCAAATAATAGACAAATAAAACACAAATAAAATTTAATGTAATTAATTAAATAAACACGTAAAGTAAATAAAATATATTCTAGTTATTGATTTGATGAGATATATTGAGATATATTGAGCTAATATTTGCATTAAAACATTAAACATAAAATGTTGCATTACATACAGAATGTTTGTGCATTTTATACATTAATACATTCGCCTGAATAAAAATTTAGAGCAATAGAGCGAAATTGAAAGAAAGCTACGATAGTAACGATATCTTTGAAGATTCTTGATGCACTTGATGAACTGTTAAATAGGGATATATCCCATATAATCTTGCAATTGTCGACATTAAAAGGATAGCTCGTTACTCTGCCGCAGGGATTATTATTACGATTCGTTTCGCTGTGACCGGTCTGTGTAAAACTGGTTGCGAATTAGTGCGAACAAAGAACTTAATTAAGCTTGGATCAGTACACTAGTACAACCGAGATAATACAGCTGAATGGAAAGATAACTTAAGTTATTGCAGTGTAAATTTGTAATTTGTTTGATGAGAAAGGTTGTTTAAACTGGACAATCTCTCTTCTTCTTCTTCTCCACTTTGCCTTCCTTTCGTTTCGCTACTGGTCACCGTGACTTTATAGTCTAATCGGTCCGGCAAAGTAGACAGACCTATTTTCCTTTCTTTTCTCTTCTTTCAAGATCGATACTTATAAATTTATCATATGCTACTTTTATATAATATTCTATTTCTTTTTATATTTTTGTATTTTAATTGTTATTATTACAATATTAATTATAACATTTTTATTGTACCGTAAATTGAGACACGCTAGACACTTCTTTTCGCGATATACTCAAAGAGAGCCATTTGATTGCTCAATTGATCGATTGATTTTATGATTAGCGCGACTGCTGTTATTTCCAGTGATTCTGTACGAGATCGACATAAACGCTCGCGAAATTATGCCCGCGATCGATTCGTGCTAATTCCTTATGCGTACCGTATCGCCACTATTCATCAATCGCCAAAGTGTCAATACTGCCAGCAGCGGACGCTGCCCAGTACATAGACGAGAAACGATAGACGATGTACGCGGTGGGTTTAAGTAATGAGCGGTAATATACAAATTGGATATAAATTTGTGGGTTGTTCGATGAGATTCTTTAAGCGGTGGGCAGTTCCTCCCTCTTAAACCTTCTTTTTTTTTCTCCTTGCTTCCTCTTAGAAGCCGGTAGTCCTCCCCCTCCCCTGGCCTTCATCCCTTCCCCGTTCTCCCTTTCTCCCGTTCCGCCCCTGGTCGCGGTGGCTCGATGGCCCAATCGGTCCCCGGCGAGGTAGACAAGCCCGCAGAGTTATGACGCGCGATTATGATAATCGGCCTCGAATGCCTTCCTCCCTGTCTGTCTTGACGCTGGCACTGTCCTCTCCCCTCTTCCTTTTCCTCCTCCTCCTTCTTTTCCTCTACCGTTTCTCCCTCCCAATTCTCTCTCGTTCGACCGCGGGCCTTAGGTCTCCCCTTCCTTCCCCTCCTCTTCCGCACGCTTCATTCCTCACCATCTCGTCCGTGCTGTCCTCTCCTCTTCTGCCTTCACCGTTCCACCGGTCGTGTGAGGCTCCGCGCGCGCGTTTCGGGGCCTCACGACGATCCCTTCTTCTCACCCGGAGAGAGATAGAGGAAAACAGAGTGCCATGCATCTCTTTTGGCTAGTGCCCGCACTCGCACATTATATTCTACTTTATTCGCATACATCGCGGAGCGCTGTCACGCTCGCGCGCCAGCACACTCACGCATCTCGGGGCACATATTTTTGTCTTTCGCGACGCACGTCGTCGAGACGATTATGAGGCCTCTCTTGCGACCCCTTCAGCATCTGTCGCAAGTAAACAGAATGTTTCTCTATTGAGAGATACGACTCGACGATTCTTGTGACCGTTTTATCTCATCATAATTTAAAAAAAAATATATGCACATTGAACGGAGACGCCATATTTCTTACTGTACCTATTCCTCATATTCGTGATACCTAAGGCTTTCTCTAGCGGTTTCCCTAAAAATCGATATTCCTGATCAGTCGAGCTGAAAATCCCGTTCGGTGGAAATCGGCGTAACAAGTGAACCTTTTCATTACTGTCATTAGTAAGCAGTAAGCAAATTATGCGATTACTCGTTATGCAAAGTGAGCCATCTTTCCAGACTCTGAAGCCATGGGAATTCGCGTTCATCACGTTATTGTGCACCATAATTATTATACCGCTATGTGTCTCTTTTTTATGCATTTCTTCTATTCTCTTTTATTATTTTCATCATTATTATATTTTATTATTTGTTAATATTTCCTTCCGTTAAATTTTTACCGTTCCAAGTTGGATTGTTAATTTTGAGAAGATTAACCTGTCAATGATTTATTTATTGAATATGAAAAGAAAGTAGAACTTAGAGAAAATAAAAATGATCTCTAGTTATTGAGCGTTATTGACACAATTATACGATTTCTGTGTTTTTTATTTCTTATCTCTGGATTTTGCATATATAGTATAGTGTTGTTTTTCGTGTCTAGGAGAATCAAAATTATTACTTGGATGAATTTATATTTTTTCATTACTTTTCTAAAATGAGTATTATGCTTTTGCAAATTAGTCCTTTATACGAAACTCATCTATCAAATGATATTTTTTCACATTTTTTGCATGTTAATTAATATATGTATATATCATATATATTATAGATATATATTATATACACAATATATAATATATAAATATATCATATAATAGATATTATACATATATTATATATTATATATTATATATTATATATTATATATTATATATTATATATTATATATTATATATTATATATTATATATTATATATTATATATTATATATTATATATTATATATTATATATTATATATTATATATTATATATTATATATCATATATCATATACCATATATCATATATCATATATCATATACCATATACCATGTATCACATATCATGTACAGTTTGTGCCAGGTATGCCTGGGGTCCGATTCTAGGGTCCACGTTTTGTTCTTAGTTGTTTTTACGTTTATGACTATTATAAGCGGATGCTGCGTCAGCGATCATGAGTGTATCGTAGTGTTAGTAAATTATGTTTTGACAACCGGCCGATGTAACCTCAGTTTTGATCGGTGAAATCTTAGAAATATTCCAAAGTTTAATTAAAAGGAAGCGGATCAAAGCCTTTGATAATTATCGTCACAAACCCTTCGCTGTTGACTATCCTTACATTTTTTAAAGAATACGGTAATGTCTTGCACCAAGTTTTATTATTACCTGTAATCGTCAGAAAAACAGCTCACAAAGTGTATTTTCTTATTGCCAAATAATAGCACTTTTTATTTTCAAAACTACAACTTATCTGATATATTAAAGGCTTGGATCCGTTTTTTTTTTTTCAATTAAGCTTTGGAATATTTCTGAGATTTCACCAATCAAAACTGAGGTTACATCGGCCGGCTGTCAAAACATAATTTACTAACACTACAATACATTTATGATCACTGACGCAGCATCCGCTTATAATAGTCATGAACGTAAAAACAACTAAGAACAAAACGTGGACTCTAGAATCGGACCCCAGGCATACCTGGCACGAACTGTACCATGTACCATGTACCATGTACCATATATCATATATCATATATCATATATCATATATCATATATCATATATCATATATCATATATCATATATCATATATCATATATCATATATCATATATCATATATCATATATCATATATCATATATCATATATCATATATCATATATCATATATCATATATCATATATCATATATCATATATCATATATCATATATCATATATCATATATCATATATCTTATATCATATATCATATATCATATATCATATATCATATACCATATACCATATACCATATATCATATACCATATACCATATACCATATACCATATATCATATATCATATATCATATATCATATATCATATACCATATATCATATACCATATACCATATACCATATATCATATATCATATATCATATATCATATATTATATATTAAATATTATATACATATATTATATGTTATAAATATATATGATTTATATATAGTTAATCTTCTTATCCTTTTTCCTTAGCGTCAAGTATATTCCCAAGTAAGTCGAGGAAGAATCCGCAACCACGAGAAAACACGAGACTTTTGATGCAGTCTGTATATCCAATCTGTACTGTTACGGGATATTTACCTAGAACATGATAAATACGGTTTCAGTCTCAGCCTCCGTCTCCTTCTCCCGCTTTCTCTCTTTCTCTCTCCCTCTCTTCCTCTCTTTTCTTCGTTCTCTTATCCCTCGACGGGAACTCTCCGCGTGATTGAACGGTGTACATACGTCCGTGCAGGCGCGTGGCCCTGGGCTACGCCAACGCTCGCCATGTACGTACATACACATACATGTATACCGCGTATATACCCGATGCGCAATCAGAGAAATCGGTCCCCTTCCCTCCTTCCTTACCGGAGAGTAATGGTGCGTTTTAGGCGGCGCAATTAAGCCGCGGCGAGACTTTTCCGCGCGCACTAACGTCGTTACTCCGGGTATCCCAATCCGTAAATCATAAGTGGGTAGCACAATGGGCACCGCTGGAGAACGCGTGTGTCACGTCTAAATTACCCCCGCAGTTTGCCGGCCATTACTTAGTCGCTGCGCGCACTTCCGCGATCCAGAAAAGTTTTCGCTTTTCCTCATGATCCCAATTACCTCAATGCACCGCCCTTTGATTTTTGAAAGTGGCTCCCAAGAAAGCACCAATCTAGGGTCATTCTGGACTAGGATATTACAAATTAACTAAACTAGGATAGTTCAGGAAGCGATTCGAATTCTTCGAGGAATTCGAAGAATCGAGTTGATGGTTTTTTTTTTTTTTAGCAAAGGAAATTTTGTTGAGGAAGTTTACGACCGTCAAATTTAACTTTGAACTGTCAATTCCCAAATCATCTGCGAATAGATTGAGCAAATTTATAATAAACGCAGTTGTATTAAGTATACATAGTTGCAATTAGAGACATAAAATTAATTTTTCTTTGTTACGAATGTAAGTAGTGCAGCAAAAAATTTCGATAAAAAATTTTTTTGTCTTTGACCTCTTTACAACTGATTTGACTTATTTCGCTCTGAAAGAATCAAGGGTTTTAGATATTTATTAACGAAAACAAAATTTGAAAAAATTAAGCTATTTTTAAAACTTTTGCAAAACGATAGCTGAATAAACGACTAGATCAACACTGTAAAATTATAAAGTAAGATAGTTGAGTCAAATAAGGTCGAGCACTAAGTAAGGTCTACTTTTGATTACACCATTTAAAAAGGCGTTCTAAAGTACATTCAATCTCATTTAAAAGATGTATAGGAATAGAAAGAAAGGGACTGGGCAGAGGGATTTAAAATTGGCAGTAACGCATCTGTTCAGTATAATAAAAATTTGTGATGAAGTGACGAGGTCGAAGTATCAACCAATTTTATAAAAACTTGTTGCAAAGTTTATTAAGTATACATTATTTTATGATGTATTGTAACATTATTATCCTGGCTGTAAAAAATAACAAATATATATATTTCAATTTTGTAGATAAAGTATATATATTTTTTAGAAATAACGTAAATAAAGCTTATTTATGAGGCCATTGTTATAATTATTGTTATTTGTTTGTTACGTGTGAGATTTGCACTAGAGGACTTTCCACGTTGTTTCTGAGAAGCTAAATTTGCACTCAAATGGCTAGAATATTCCCAGAATCAAAAGTTTAATTAAAGTTAAACTTAGATAATTGTGATGTTAAATATTAAAAAATAACGTTAAGCTCTTTTATTATTTTCAACTTATTTTTGATTCAGATTATATTCATATTATATTCATAAGTATCAATGAGGCTCATTGTCAGTGTCAAAGTTTAAAAAGAAATTATTTTTTGTTTATTTACAAATATTTTATATGGAAAATACATTTCATTTTTGTGAGTGAAAGAAACAAAACTTTTATTCTCATTTGGTTTAGTTTAATATTTCCATAGAGTTTTTTTTTAAATAAAATTAATTGTGAGCCTTATTCTCCTCACGTACCTTAGTTTGCTACGTCGAACTACTTAGTAAATAACAATAAAATGAGCAATATTAATAAGCTGTCGCTATAAATGATGTTCCTGTGTCGATTTGTGCACTTTATCTTTGTTCCGACTAATTTCGCAACAATCCGCAAAAGAAAGATTGTAGGAGCAACGATTCGCCAGTCAAAAGTGTATTCCATGGCGGGCACGGGCAAGTTCTAAATCACTTTACGGCGTCTCGCGGGCGACGCGGACCCCACAATAATATTCTGTTAAAATTATGGCCCCGGTTTACCTTCCGTTTGGACCGATTTAAACCGTCATAAACGAGCCGCGAGAGGCGGACCGTAAATTTAGTGGAATAATCGCGCCACTGACCCAACTATACGGTCGCGCGGCGTTACGGTTCGCGAGATAGCAATAAAAGCGCATGAAAAAAAAGTAAATGATAAAAAATAGAAAAGGACGAGCTAGAGCGACGGCACGACGCATCCGCGGTGCAATGGCGGTTGTCTTTATGGCCGCCCGACGACACGACTCCAAGTCCTTGCATCGTGTTTCTCCGCGTGTTCACAGGCTCGCCGCCTCTCACCGGATCGGGCATCGTCAGGATCGTCGTCCTCGACGTGAACGATCACAGCCCGGAGTTCGCCCGGCAGGACTACAAGGCCACCGTGGTGGAGAACGCGCCCGCCGGAACTTGGGTCACTAGGCCGCACGCCACGGATAAAGACAAAGGGTGCAATGCGCAAATAAGGTGGGCACTCCTCATTACGATTGATTGCGTAATTACGATTAAAAATATATTCCGTTTTGGGAAGTGTGTGGCATGCACGTGCGATGTTGATCGCACAGGTTGGGTCTAAAAAGAAAGTTTGTTTCGCAATTCTACTTCTCTCTCGGTAGAAATTCGCACGTATTTTGAATATATGTAAGAGTGGGCAGTACTTGAAATACGTATTTAAATATATTTTGTATTTACATACAATTTTTAAAAGTATTTTGTATTTAAATATCTTTTTGAGAGTATTTTGTAGATCTTTTCAGTATTTCTTTAACCTTTAAACGGCCGGCATTGGACCTATTATAATTCCCTTAGAAAATTCCCAAAATATTGTACTTATATCTTCGACACAACCTATGTAATAGGGAGTTCTCCGTAGCGTCTATATTTAGACTTTTCGGCTGTCTAAAGGTTAATATTAAAGTTGAGTTGACTTTTTACTTTTTAAACCGAGTTTTAGACTATTGATTTGATGATTTTGACGTAGAATTTTGTAAAAAATTTTTTGTCAGAAAGAGAGAGAGAGAGAGAGAGAGAGAGAGAGAGAGAGAGAGAGAAATGAGAAATTTATAAGTCACTTGTAAGTCAGATTAAAAATATCAATATGTTAAATAAACTGTTGCGAACACATTTTACAATTAAAATTAAATTATACATTTTAGTCAAAATAATCAGTTGATATTATAAAAATAATCATAGTTTATATTTTAGATAATAATTAGAAAAAAAATCATAAAATTTTCCGAAATATTGTCCTATCATTATCATGATTTTCAGGGTAAATTTGAAATAAACTTTCCGCTTATTTACCCTAAGAATCACTCCGAAACAATATTATAGCAAAATAATCTGCATCGATCAAATATGATTTATTGATTTAATATTATTGAGAATATATTTTACAATGTTTGAATAACTTTTATTATATTTTCGAAATAGGTACGATTTGATTGGGGAAGAAGAGGAACAGTTTATCATAGATCCTGATACGGGCGACGTTTACACCACGATACCGTTGAACCGCGAGCAAATTGCCGTATTTTACCTGACTCTGGTGGCCAGGGACTCGAGCCCGACGGAGCCTCGTGCCACCGCCGTCAATTTGACGATCTATGTGGCGGACGTGAATGACAACGCACCCCGCTTTTCCAACCCCCGATACACGGCCTACGTTCCAAGCGGGACTCAACCAGGTAATGAGATTGGCGTCAATGCTAATCGCTTTAATTAAAAGAGTTAAGAAGTAACTTGTCATAGAGTCACTTCTCATCAAGGACTGTAACTTAACTTTGTTTCTTTAGGGCAACTCCGATATACATATACCGCTTGCATCGAAAATTTAAGCGTTATCTATTTTGTTTAAGATAAATAAACTTTTTACTGTTTACTACAATAAAAAAAATTTTTTTAATATAAAATATTTATTTTCTCATACTTGAAGAAAATGATGCCTTGCATTTCTGTCGTATATCGAAAGAGATGGTCACTCGGTAGAACGATCAAGCTGACGAAAGAATATAAAAGTTGAATACTTATATTTTGCTAAATCTCACCCTTTGTTATCCTTCTGTACCTTGTATCACGAAATAATCATTTTTACACTCTCTATAGTGAGAATAATCATTGTGCGTAGGTTGTAACACAACGTTGCGTTACTACATTGATAAATTGATTCAATTCACGATAGTTTCGTTTATAAGAACTAAAATTGCAACACAATTCTAATATAACATAAAGGCGTACAATAGAGTGATTATGAAATTATCTTCGTTATCTTTTATTTTTTCTACGACGTAAATTCTCGCAAAACGTAAAAATCGGAATTACCCTATGTTTATTTAATGTAACTATAGCTTGACATAGTTACATTCTTTTGGTCTCTAACTATTTTAGTAATTAACTAATTTAGTAATTACTTTTATTGCTATTTTATATAGCAATATATGATTTATATTCAGTGAATGAAGTGACGAACTATCTTTAGGAATAATTGCAATTATAGTTATAATTATTATACGTATTATAATTATCATAGATGTAGATAATTACAGTTATAATTATTGTATGTATATAATTGATGATTTTATTACGAAGTTATGCATCTTGAATTGGAAGAATATTTTGGTTGAGAAATATTAACTTCGTAATTTTGATTCCAAGTGTGTGCATTAATTTATTATAAATTATTAATTCAATTAATGTATTTAATAAATTTATTTTTATTTTAAATTCTTAAAATATAATTCATTATATACAAAAGAATGTAGCATGTAATCAAAACTTTAGTGCAATAAATAAAATAATAATGTTTGAAATGCAAGATTTTTAAATTTAAAATACCAATACATTATAAACACAAAAAATTAACAGAAAAATAACTTGTCACTTTTTGAGTAACATACTGTTTTTAGAGTCAATAACTTGTAACTAATTACTTTTTGAAAGAAAGATAATGTAACTAATTACTTTTACGAAATAACGTTACCAATTCTGGGAAATTATCGATGATAGGGAGATTTAATATAGAGTTTTGCATTCCATTAGCCCAATTAGTCAGCCGTAAGGACCCTAAGTAAACGCTGAATTTTTTTTAAAGGTGATTTCGTCTTCGGTGCGAAAGCGAGCGACGATGACAGCGGCGAGAACTCGCGAATCGTTTACCAGCTGCATGGCAAGGACGCGGATCAATTCACCATTGATCCCGATAGCGGCGTGATCCGCGCTAACCAAGAGTTGATTGGCGACCAGACCACCTATCAACTTCAGATTCAGGCGTCGGACTGCGGCGAAGAGCCCCAACAAGTCACCGCCGATCTGGTGATCCACTTGTGGGAACGGCAGCTGTTCCCTAGCTTCCGACCGAGCGTTACCACGAGGTTCGTATTGTCCGAGGACGTGTCCGAGGGTAGGGTAATCACCAAACTAAGCGCTACCACGCCGAAGAGCGGACCGACGAGCAAATTGATCTACGGCATGGCCGGCGGAAACGTAGGGGATGCT
Source organism: Solenopsis invicta (assembly GCF_016802725.1). Lineage (NCBI taxonomy): Eukaryota > Metazoa > Arthropoda > Insecta > Hymenoptera > Formicidae > Solenopsis > Solenopsis invicta. The sequence continues at coordinate 14,405,466 of NC_052670.1, read as the reverse complement.
TTGAGAATTGAGCCTCACACCGGAGAGGTAAATGAGTCTTTTCAGTTTTATTCATTTAGCTCGCTCTCTCTCTCTCTCTCTCTCTCTCTCTCTCTCTCATAAAACTGTTTTGAAAAAATTATTACAGCATTGACTAGAAATATTAGGTATCTTACCTTTTTTTATGTAATATTTTTAACTGGAAGGATTTAAAGAAAAATTAAAATGTAAATTATTCTTTGTTTCAAGAATCTTTTAAACTTACACGGAAAAAACGGTTTTACTGTATTTAAAAATTTAGCTAGAGAGCTATCTAAAAATAATTTTGTTATGCTATCAAAATATTATAATTATGTTGGACCACTCAAACTGGTTGATAAAATTTTTATTATTCATCATGCTTGATCCAACAAAATTAGTTTCAAATTTGTATCCAGGTAATTTTAAATGCTTTAGCAAAATTATTCTCACCGTTTATGTCAGTAATCAATATGTCAGTAATCAATATGAATAAATACTAAATAATACTAATAATAAATAATAATATAAAATAATATTGTATAAATAAAAGAATTTTAGATAAATAAAAAGAATATACATGGAAAGAACAATTTTGCTAAAGTATTTAAATATTTAACTGGATATAGATCTGAAAATAATTTTATTAGACCATCAAAATAATTATGATGGATGTTTAAGCATGATGAACAATGCCTCAAAAAATTTTGACGTTCTAGCAATCAGTTTGAGAGTTCAACATAATTATTTTGACGGCTTAACAAAATTATTTTCAGATCTGCATCCTGTTAAATTTTTAAACACTTAAGCAAAATCATTCTTTCTGTGTAGATGTCTAATAATTTTAGCCAAGGTTGTATACGATTTTTTAATATTTTGCACGTTATTTTATTATTGTAATTTTTCTTTAGGTCGTGGTTGCCGCTGGTTTTGATTTTGAGACGGCTCCGCACTACGAAGCCTGGATTGAAGTTCGCGATTCGGACACGCCCGCGTTGCGCAGCGTTCTCCAACTCCTGGTGAACGTCACGGACGCCAACGATAACGCACCGGTCATGGAGGCGGCCATTTACAACGCGACCGTGATGGAGGAGGAGTATCCGCCGTTGTTTGTCGCTAAAGTATCCGCGACGGATCGCGATTCCGACGAGAACGGCCAGGTCACTTATCATCTAATCAACGACTTCTCCGAGTCATTCATCATCGACAGTAGCACTGGTCAGATAGAGACTAATGCCAAGTTGGATCGCGAAGAGGTACGAATATTGTAGTCAATTATAGTCGTAATATCCAATTAATTAATTACGATATTTAAAGTTAATTGCAATTATCTCGAATTAATTCAACTAACTACTTTATGTGATAATGATATTATTTAATTAAATGGATATCGAAACTCGTTCAGGTTGCGTCTTACGAGCTGATCGTGGAAGCCAGAGATCAAGGTCAACCCCGATTAACCGGCACCGCCTCTGTGCTGATTACTGTTCTGGACAAGAACGACAACCCGCCGCACTTTACGCGACTGTTCAGCGTCAACGTGACAGAGAATGCGGAAATTGGCACGTTCGTTATACGCATCACCAGCAGCGACCTGGACATCGGTCAGAATGCGAATGTCACTTATAGCTTCACCGACAATCCAGGAAAGAAGTTTTCCATCGACGCCTTGAGCGGAAATGTGACCGTGACTGGACAGCTCGATAGAGAGGAGCAGGACGAATATCTATTGAAGGTGAGATACTTAATCTTTAATTATATTTATATGTAAAAATTTCTGATAGATAATTACAGAAACAGATTTACACTTTATTGAAATTTAATTAAATAAAATTTTTGATCTAATTTCATAATAAAATTATCGTATCAATCAAATCCATATATTTGAACTACTAATATTATATATTGACAAAGATTGACAAAGAAATATTTGTCACGCTATAGTCTTCATAAAATTGAAAGAATTATGTTTAAACTCGTGAAAAATAGGTCAAAAATAAAAAAAAAGATGCACACGTTTAAAAATGTAAACAATGAAATTTAAGAGATTCAAACGTATATGTGCGTTTTAAAGTATAAACGCATTTAGAGTTAGAAAGAAAGAAAGCATCTTTAAAAGAAGTATTATTAATGGATATATTATCATCTATATGAATTACCTTTTGAAATACATTACAGTTATAGTTCCTTTAAACTTTGTTTTATAAAAATATATCGTTACGACCAAGCGATGATGCGCTCGGCGTGGTGCCCCATATATATTAGGAAGAAAAAGAAGAAGATCGGCCTTTAACATTGTTTTGTTCTGGGTTATTGATTGATTCATGATATTGAGTTTGGCTTTCGAGATGTTACACGCGGACTATCGTAATTTCCATGAAATAAAAATTATTCTTTCGAAAGAGCATCTCCTTTCTTTGAGTGTAACATTTTGGGGGCTCGTCCGGGATAGAACGAGCGGCGAGCTAACGCATGAGCGCAACAAGTCTCTCACGGGAAATGCGGACATGGCGAGTTTCTTTTTAATTTAACGGACTTAGTGGAGACGTTGATGACGGAATTGCGCGGGATTAAGCAGCGACGAGAGGACCGGTTCCGGATGGAACAGGAATGACACATTTCGCGGTTTTGCGACAAGGATCAAATTTCAACGTTTTTGAGAGAGAATTTTACAGCCAAGTCTCCCCAATAATATTGCTTCTTCCGCGGAGAATTCTGCGTCGGAGAGTTCGCGTTTCAAGTCGATTATTCGTGTCGAGTGCGACGCGTTACATCTACGTTGCATTTACGTCTCATTTGCCTGTCCAAGATGCGTAAAGCATTTCTGAGTTTCTTTTAAGGAGGGCGTATTTTTGGAAACTGAGAATTGTGAACTGAGAACAGAAGAGTTCTTGTTAAGCGCATATTATTTGGGATTGCTTTAATTGACACGTGGCGATTCTTTTAAAAATGCTCACAATCAGTTTGTTGAGTTGTGATTTAGGGGAGAATTTCAGTTTTAAAATTTCTTCAGAACCCCTAGTAGCAATTTTCTGCAAAACTGCTGTAAATCTTGCAGCAGATTCTTGAAAGATTCTGCCAAAAGGACGTTATGATCTGCTTCCTCATTCTGTTCAATTCTTCTGAAAAATTCTGCAGTCAATTTTTTGCAAGAAATTTATATACATATCTGCTGCGAGATTTGTAAAATTCTTTCACCAGAATATTAGTATAGTCTTAAAATGGATTAAAAAAAGATTAAATTTGAATTAAACATTTAATTTATGTACAAGATTAAATAACAATACAAATTGTTATTTACATGTAAAAATATAAAAAATTTTATGTGGAACAGCGTTCTACACAAACATCATGTTTGAAAAGAATGAGAGCGAGTATTCGTCTCAAGGTTATAACAAGCAGCTCCTATATAAAGGCTCACTGAAGTATAAACTATGAACTGGACAGTCGACCACGGCGGCGCCTAGATATAACGCCTGTGGCCGCACTCACGAGAATATTATCCGCGGCGTGGCCACCTAGCGGTGGCATCAGCACTCACTTGTTAAATCCATTTCATTCCAAAATTGTTATAAACCTTGCAGCAGATCTTTCTGTCGCTGATTAAGCAGAATCTGTACAATATTTGCACAAGATCTGCGCGCCATTTCTGTTGTAAGAAACTTACAAAAATCTGCTGATCATATTTGTACAAGATCTGTAAAATATCTGTACGCTACTTCTGTTGAAAAAATCTTATGTCACTCTGCTGAAGAACTTTGCTAGACTGTTTACAGACTGCAGTTGCGGGAAGAATCTGCTTCAAGATAGCTCAATATTTATACCAAGTTTCTGCAAACAGTTCATACACAAGTACAGTGCACGAATATTGAAGCAGTCCGCTAGCAATCGGCCAGCATGGCTGTATTGGGAATAATCTTCTGCACATCTGACTCAATTCTACTGCAATTAACTGCACGCAGATTCTATCCTGCAGAAAATATTACTAGGGGCGTTAAGGTTATTTCTCAAGGGGGGAGGGGGTGGACTAAAGTTCCTTTAATCTTTCCTGGAGGACGTTGGATTGAGATCGCTGTGGACGACGCTCGGTAACCCGAGACAGCAATAGAGCCCGGGCTAGAGCAGAAAATCGTCGTGTTGACCCTGAGAGTCTCGCCTTGGAAGGCAGGTTCGAAGGACTGTTCTTTTCTCGAGATTAGAAAGGAACTTGAGAGCCGCAAGTGTAAAAATATGCTTCTTGTGCTTATTATACGAAAATTAAAATTATTTTCTCTATTTCTCTTTTACTATGATTTTCTGTTACTTTGTTACAGGTCGTAGCAGCGGATCGCGCGTGGCGTCAGGAGACCCCTTTGACGATCACCATTCAGGACCAGAACGACAACGCGCCCGAGTTCGACGAGGACACTTATCATTTCCATTTTCCTGAGCTTCAGCCGCGAGTGGCACACGTCGGCACAGTCACGGCTACCGATCGCGACAAGCAGGGACCAAATTCGGTTATATCTTACAGCTTGCTGCAACCGTCCGATCTCTTCACTGTAGACCCAGCTACTGGCGACGTCTTCAGCAAGCGCACCCTACGCTACAAGCACACACATTGGCCGTCCTCGCCGGAGAATCTGTATTCGTTGACAGTGGTCGCCACCGATAACGGCAAGCCACCGATGTCCTCGAAGACAGTGGTGCAGGTGAGCGTGGTGGACGCTAACAACAACGCGCCTCGCTTTGAGCAGAGGTCCTATCTGTCACCGGTGCCGGAGAATTATGAAGTAGGCAAGCGGATTATTCAGCTGATCGCCCGCGACGACGCCGACTTCGGCGTGAACGCGGAGGTCAGTTATTCGCTGGAGAACATGAACGTCACCGGCGATCTGTTGGCTATCGAAGAGCAAACCGGCTGGATCTACGTGCGTAAGAGTCTCAACGGCATCCCCGTCGGCTCGGTGTTCCTGCTGAAAGCGCGCGCCACCGACAGAGGCGTGCCGCCGCAGAAGGACGAGATTGTCGTGACCCTCGTGATCTCCGGCGAGAATCGACATGCACCCACCTTCGCCGCCGATAGTTACCAGGTCAGAGTACCGGAAAACGAGCCTGTCAATACTACGATTCTTACGGTGAGCGCCGTGGACGGTGACAGCGGGCCCAACGGCATGATCCGCTACAGGATTTCGGCCGGTAACGAGAGGAATGAATTCTTCGTGAACTCCACCACCGGCGCGATCACCATACTCGAGCCCCTCGATTACGATCTGGTTCAGGAATACCGATTGAACATTACCGCGACGGATCTAGGATTCGAGCCGAAGCAAGTAGTAGCCACCCTAATCGTCAACGTATCCGACATCAATGACAACCCTCCAGTCTTTAATCAGAGTGTCTATGAAGCGTTCCTGCCGGAAAATTCGCCGACCGATACTTTCGTTTACAAGGTATGTTCAATGTGAAATTTTTTGATCTGGCTTCCCAGTAAAAAATTTTTCATATATAACTGTATAAGTTATATATTATTATACATAATTATATATCAAATATGTTATATGTATTATATAATTACGCATGATACTTATATAATTATATACAATTATATAATCGTACATAATTATGTATAACTAAATATAATAATATACATATAACTATATACAATTATATATCAAAAATTTTTTACTGGATTATATTCTTCTGATGAGGCACAATAGATTGTAGCCTGCGTGCCACAGGCGAATCTTCAGATGTGAGGACCGCCCTCAATTTCATTATTATTATTATTATATATTCTTCTGATACTTCATTTTTTAGCAACTAATAAGCTAAAAAAATTATTTGAGCTTAAAGTGAACACGAAGAAATTGTTCTAAATTTGTTAACGAAGTCAATTAATGATTTTAAATCTATATTGTTTTGTCTTTACATTTACTTTGTTTTTTTTTACATTTTTATTATGAACTTCCAGGTGGTCGCAAGGGACATTGACTCGCCCAAGTATGCTGTAGTGCAGTACGAGATCCTGGGCGGCACCGGCAAGGATCACTTTCGCATTCGCGGGGACACCGGCGAGATCACATCAGACGCCAGTTTTGATTATGAGGAGACGAATGAGTACACCCTCGACATCGTCGCGGCCAATCCGGATTCAAGCCCGCAGATGGTCGGCTTCACGACCGTGGTGGTGCATATCACCGGCAGGAACGAGTACTTTCCGCATTTCATTCAACCCGTGTTTCACATGGATGTATCGGAGAGCGCCGAGGTGGGCACGTCGGTTGGCGTGGTCCAGGCGACCGATCAGGACTCGGGCGAGGACGGCCGCGTGTACTACCTCTTCGTGGGCTCGTCCAACGACCGCGGCTTCTCGATCGGCTCGGACACCGGCATCATTCGGGTGTCGCGCCGGCTCGACCGCGAGACGCAGAATCGCGTGGTACTGACGGTGATGGCGAAGAACGGCGGCGGTATACGCGGCAACGACACCGACGAAGCGCAAGTGATCGTTTCTATCCAGGATGGCAACGATCCGCCTGAGTTTCTGCAAAACGCCTACAACGCTAGCGTTTCGGAGGGCGCCGTTCACGGCACCCGCGTGCTCACGGTCCGCGCGATCGACAAGGATATCAAGCCGCAAAACAATCAGTTCTCGTATTCCATCATCAGCGGCAATCTCGGTCAAGCCTTCAAAGTCGATCCGCAGACCGGCGACGTCGAAACGGCGAAGCTATTGGATCGCGAGACTCTGCCAGTGTACGATCTGACGATCGGAGCGATAGACACCGGCTCGCCGCCACAAACTGGCACGGCGATGGTGCATATCGAGCTACTGGACGTGAATGATAACGGTCCCGTCTTCGATCCACCAGAGGTAGTCGGTTACGTTAGCGAAAACGAACCGACAGGTACCAGCATTATGACCCTGAGCGCGACCGATCCCGATCTGCCACCCAACGGCGCGCCATTCACTTATAGATTGATCGGAGGAAAACAGAGTGACATGGTGACGTTGGACAAACACTCGGGTGTACTAAGAACCACTAGAAGTCTCGATAGAGAAACCATGCCGCAGCTAGATCTCATGGTTGGTATTTAAATTTCGTACAATTGTAGTGAAAATGATGATCTTACTTTATTTATTAACGAAAAGAAGTCAATACTTTGAAAATTTAAAAATTTTATGAAGACGTATCAAAAAGAAACTTTATAAAGACACTCCATTTTCTAAAATTTTTAGATGGCCGATGAAAAATTCAAAAATTAAAAATTCTGTAATTTTTAATATGTTTCAAAAAGAGTTTAAAAAAAAAGGGATTGCTCACTTTTACATTTACGAAACTTAGCAGTAGTTTCTCTCTTTTTATTTCTTTCTTTTCATTTCAGTTCTATTGTATGAAGAGTAGAATTTTTCAATAGAGCTCTTGAAACACTATTTAGGCTTGTGTTAAAAAGAAGTCAAAGAAATATAGAAAATACCCACAATTGTTTGTTTGATTTACATAGTTAAAACAAAGTCTTAAATTGGAGTAAGTTTAAATATAATTTTGTGTACATAGGTTGAAGTGGAGGACTCGGGTATACCACGAATGAAGAGCGAGTACACCATCGTCGTAATCGTCACCGATCAGAATGACAGCCCGTCCACGCCACGGTCGGTACACGTGATCGTGCACTCATTCAACGGCAAGACACCGCTGGGAAAGATTGCCGATGTACATCCAAACGATCTGGATATCACCGGGGCCTTCTCGTGCAAGATTCTTCAAGGCTCGAGTTCGCGCGTGCTCACCATTCCCACTGCCTGTGATCTGCACACCAACAAGATTACATCAGGTATATTACGCATTATTTGCAGAACGTCAGATTTCTTGAGATTTACAAGAAACTTTTAATTTAAATGTTTAATTTTGAAAAATAACGTATTGATTCATCCATAAACAATTCGTAATATTACATTTTATTTGAGATTTATACTTATATTTTATTGACATTTGAACAAAAATAAATATGAAATTAATAATTATTGTTTCATATAATATAAAAAATTTTTTAAATAAATTTAATAATTTTGAATTTTAGAGTAAAATATTATATTTCAATATTGTAATTGTTATCTAAAGAGCACAATATGATTGTTTTAATAATAATATTAAAAAATTATAATTTTTGGTTTGAAGGTTATTGTCATTTTTTATTCGATATTTTTTTCTCTCGATTTACGATTGAATCAAGGAAATATATTTTCTTGATGAAACTGAACAAAATAAGTTATATCTGTTTAGGATTACCAAATTGTTTACAGAAAATTGTATATTCTTGTTCATACACTATGATTCTTGTTTTTAAAGAATATTTTTTTTGAAATGTTTAATATTGAACCAAGATTATATAACTCTAAACAGACATAACTTTATTACATGAAGAATTTGATAGTTTTATCAAGAAAATATTGTTATTATTCAATTTTAATTTTTATGAGTTAAAAAAGAAAAATATCAAATAGAAAATAATATCTTCAAATCAAGAATTAAAATTTTTTAATACTATTATTATCAAAATAATTATATTTTAAATGACTATTATAAAATTGAGATAAAAATGTAATATGTTGCTGAAATTTAAGATTGTTAAAACTTTTAGCAAAAATTAAATTATGTAAATATATGATTATTATTGTGTCATATATTTACATAAGCAAAAAGATATAATTTCTTATTTATATATGAAGTTCGTATTATGAACCACGAATTGTTAAATTATTGATTTTAATTTAATACTAATGTTTTCCTGTGAACGAAAACAAATTTGGTTTTGATTTTATAGCCAAGGTTAATTTACTCTTAGTAGAATACTATGCAAAATTTTACTGATATCCTAATTGTGTGTACACAGGAGTCGGCTATTCTTTGAGCGTCTCTGGTAACGATGGACGACATCCGGATGTGGTCTCCAAGGTTACCGTCGAGTTCCTAATCTTCTCGAACGCCACAATCGAGAATAGCGTCACTTTGCAAATTTTCAAATTGACTGCTAATGACTTCCTCAGTCAATATTACCGGGCTCTCTTGGATCTCCTGCAGGAGAAAATCGATGTCGGCGATACGCTCACCATTTTCAGCATCGGTGAAAACGGACCGAACCTGAACGTTCACTTGGCAGTAGAATCTCCACAAGGTAAGTTAAAAATATTATACAAATGAATATGTGTTCAGTTGTACACATATATACAACTACTTCAGCATCAATGTTAAATGAATATAAATTGTGTTATGTACAGAAGTTAAAATATCATTGAACATCTTAAAAAAAAAATTATTTTATCAAACTAGACTTGCTAAGCTTTAAAATGCTTTTTTTTTAAATTGCGATGATTTTTTTTCTTGCAATGGTATTAAATTCATTTCTTTTAAAACGTTTTTTAATTTTGAAACTAGAGTTTCAACAGAAAAAAAAGAAAAAGTGTTATAATATATACGATTTGCATTTTTTTTAGGGTACCGATCAAGATACGAAGTGACCGATCTGCTGATACACAATCAAGACCAAATCCAGATGCTGCTTGAAGGTAACTCGTTCATCATCGGCTATTCTCCGTGCAAGCACATGCCGTGCGAAAATGGGGGTAGCTGCAGTGATCAATTGGTCATATACGACGACGCCAGGATCACCGATAGCCAGGCGCTGATTCTGACGTCGCCCAGGATGTTGCACGAAATGTCTTGCAAGTGTCGGGACGGCTTCACCGGGGATAGGTGCGAAAAAAGGCAGGATCCGTGCTCTCCGAATCCCTGTTTACTGGTGAGTACTTGCAAAAAAATATTTTGATGAAACGCGGAACAAATTTTAACATATGTAAAACGAAAGAATGTAAAATGAATATTGCCAATAGTTATATAATTCTTGTGTATTTATGACAGGATTGGATATTAGCTAGTTAAAAAGTTAAAAGTTAAATAAAATTGAAAAGTTAATAACTTAATTTATTGTTAGATGATTTTAAATATTTTAACTTTTAACAATTAAAAATGTAAAATAAAAATTATAAAAAAAAATATATATATATAAAATATTTTTTATTACTTTATATAAACTTAATTTACATAAAATATTGAAAATTAGTTTGATGATTATACTTGTTCTGAGGAATCTAACTTTAAAAAATTATGAATTAACTTTAATTTTAATATAAATAATAATTTTTAAAATTAACTTTTATTTAATTTAATCTTAACGTAACTTTTAATTTTTGTTTATATAATTTTTAATATAATTAATTTTATAAACCATCAATTTTAACTTGATTTTTAAAAATATATTAACTTATCTTGATCTGTAACGATAATTTATTAAATTAGCAAACGTGAGTCAGATATTTATTTTTGTTCATAAATATTAAATTGTATTCTGTATGTTTCGTAGAAATTTTAAAAAATTATTCCGAAAACTACACAAACTTAATTTCCTCTCTATAGAGATGTATGTTGAAACTTTTATTAGAGTAGCAAATCGCCCACATTGCACAAGTTCAATTTCAATTTTTCCAGAGTGACGTTTCACTCTACGAGATTTAGAGAGATGTACATGTGCTGTAGATATACAGATATATTTGAATTATAAAACATAATTTTATAATTAAAATTTGTAGGGAGGACAATGCCGACGTTTAGGATACGATTTTCAATGCACTTGCCCTATCGATCGCGACGGCAAGCTGTGCGAGCTCGAGAGAGGCGACGCGTGTGCCAGTAATCCATGTCGAAACGGCGGATCGTGCAGAAAGAGTCCGGACAGCTTCAGCTTTTTCTGTCTCTGCAGAGCCGGCTATAGAGGAAATCATTGTGAGGCAGTCACCGACTCTTGTCGACCGAATCCTTGCTTATACGGTGGCCTGTGTGTGGGAGAGAAACCTGGGTTCGTTGGTCCTTTAAATATATGATTTTAAACGACACAACTACGAGTGATCTGCATGAATAAATAATAAATAATAAATTAGTAATGTACACAAAAATAAAATAAGATTTTGTTGCCCGCACAGATATCGATGTAGCTGTCCCGAGGGTCGCTACGGCCGGCACTGCGAGCGCTCCACCTTCGGTTTCGACGAATTGTCTTATATGACATTCCCAGCGATGGACTCCAACACGAACGACATCACCATCGTGTTTGCCACTACGAAATCGGACGCGTTGCTGCTGTACAACTACGCGTCGCAGACAGGCGGCCGCTCGGACTTCGTCGTGTTGGAGCTGATAGACGGCCGAGTGGTCTTCTCGTACGGTGGTGCCAGAACCGCGATCACCTCCGTCTCCATCAAGACGGAGCGACCGTTGTCGGATGGCGAATGGCACAAAGTCACCGCCACCAGGAACAGCAGAGTTATCTCGCTCAGCGTATCCACCTGCAGAGAACACGGCGATGTCTGCGACGATTGCAGACCTGGTGATAGTACCTGCTACGCGGACGACGTGGGACCGACTGGGTAAGTCCTGTAAATTTTTTTTCAACAAATCAAAGAAATCAAATTGTGAATGAGACCGTAAAATTGAAAACTAAATTAAATTTTATTGCATTCTTTTTCAGTTTGAACTTTGCTGAATTCTTTATAATCTTAACGTCTTGTATTGAATTCTTATTGCAATCTTAATGAAAGGATTAAGAGAAATTTTCTTATGCAATTTAGTATTATTTTAGTGTTATTCGTTGCAATTTCTCAATAAAATATTTCCATCAAGATATTTAATTAATCGTAAATCGATTTATTTCATTAATGGAAATAATTATTATGAGTTTTTGTTCAAATTATTTTATACTTATCTTATGGTTAGTAAAATTTATCTTAAATTAGACAAAAATGCTTGACGGCTTTAAATCCTAAGATTTAAAAATGTGCATTAACATTTGGTATATATATTTGCAGGACCTTAAATTTCAATAACAATCCTCTCCTACTGGGCGGCTTGGAAAACTCCGATCCCGTGCTGGAACGTCCGGGCCAAGTGCATTCTGACGATTTCGTGGGTTGCATTCATTCGGTGTCGATAAACGGAAGGGCTTTGAATCTAACAAATCCACTCGCATCTCGTGGCGTGAAATCTACGTGTGTCAGATCGCAGCGAAATCCTTGCCTGAGAGATGAAAAGGATACTGCATCTGTTTGCGGGGTGAACGCCCAATGTTACGACAAGTGGCACCAAGTGATGTGTCAGTGCGGGTCCTTGAGAGCGCCCAATTGTCACGGTGCTCTGCAACCTGTCACTCTGAGCGAAGGAGGGTTCATCGAGTTTAAGGTAAAAATAAGTTAATTATTGATTCTATAATATTACTTGAAAATAATTATTGTAATTCCAGGATTTTAATATTAATAGTAGTATTAAATTAACCAATGATTAATTACTAAGTATTTTGAGTATTAAAAATACTATTATCAGAACACTATTTTTAATACTCTTCTTAATGCTAAAAATAAATAATTAGTCAATTGGCTAATTTAATACTGCCATATAGAAAGAAACAGTTTGGTTAAAGCATTTAAAATCTAAGAAGATATTGATTGAAAAATAATTTTATTGGATTATAAAAATTATTATGTAAAACGCTCAAACGTAAGAAGATAATACGAATAATGTTGATATTTTAGCAAATATTTTGGGCGTTTTACAACACATAATTATTTTAATAGTTTAACAAAATTATTTTTAGATTTGTATCAGTCTAAATTTTTAGATACATTAATAAAAAATTGGTTTTTCCATGCAATATTTTTCTATAAAAATTATTTAATAATATACATTGCTAATATGATAAATATAATAATTGAATAAAATTAAATAAGCATGTCTACCCATTATATCATTAAATTAACATAAAATTATTTTAAATACAAAATAATAGATTTTTAAAAGTTCGATTAGTAACCAAATTAAAGTAATCAAGTTAGTAATTGAAGTATTACATTATTTCTTCCTCGTTAATATTTTATTCATTCTATTTCTAAATAATTCTTAATTAGGCCGATTGGTATTTCTCGTGTAGATTTCAGAGAAACATAGAAGGATGCAATTATTGGAGTACCTTTACGGTGGTTCAACAATATGGAGCACGAATCGCGTCAAGCGCGGTCTTATCGAAGACACGAGCTTTATAACGAATCCTTCTCCCTTGAAGACGATCGGCTTGATGTTTAGAACCGTGAAGCCTGATGGTATCCTGATATACGCCGCGACAAATAAGCATTTTACGTCCGTAGAGGTGAGATGCATTTTCAACCACTTTTTTGTTACTTAATAAATATTAAAGTTGTTTATTTTAAAAATAGCCAATTTTTAAGCATTTTTTTAACTAATATATGTTATTAAAAAGAATCAGTGGCATTATTAATTATATTTTAAAGCAAGCATAAATTAAATGTATTCTGAAAAATATCAATTTTTATTCTACCAATTGTTGGTTTTCAAATGACAGATAATTAAATAAAGAACAGATAAAACGAATACATAAATAAATAAATTTCATTTTGTGATCTAATTAACGCGACTGTATTATGCTTCAGCTTCGCAGTGGCCAGTTGATTTATATGTCCCTGCTCGGATCACCGGTGAACATGTCGATCAATATTGAGGGTGGTCTCGCCGATGGACGTTGGCATAATCTGACACTCCATGCCTATGCCAGAGGATTAAGACTGTTGGTCGATGGTACCTTGACAGGCGACGAATTGGACTTGGCAGGGGTTCACGATTTCCTCGATCCATACTTATCCGTCTTGTCGATTGGCGGAGTCAGTCAGGACCTCTATTACGCGCACAGTGCTGGCTTTAAGAGTTTTGAGGGCTGTTTGGCTAATTTTACTGTCAACAATGAAGTGCAACCATTCAACGGTTCTGGTTCTATCTTCAAAGACGTGCTTTATCATGGCAAAGTGAACACCGGATGCAGAGGACCGATCGGAATCGGCGCGGCCACCGCCGCGGATCCTCTCAGCATTGGTATCACTCTGGTCATCGTCTTTTTCGTCATCCTGTTAATTGCCATTCTGGTCAGCTTCATAGTGTTCCGACTGCGCCGGCAAAATAAGGAGAAGTCGGCGCCATCAGGCGTCAACAAGAACACCAATGCCATCATGACCGGCAATCCTCTAGTCGGCCCCGGAAACGACAATCTCATGTCCCGTCATGAGAACACTTACATCTCCGACACGTCAGATCTGCGCGGTGTCGGACACATGGGCCCTGAGCTAATCTCGAAGAAATACAAGGAGCGCGAGATCAATGCTACCTCTGAGCACCGACCGCAACGACCGGATATCATTGAACGGGAGGTTACCAAGTCACCTCCCATTCGCGATGAGCACCCACCGTTACCGCCCACCCAAACCTCCCTCCACTCGCACGAGCACAACCCGGAACCCGATATCCCGGAACATTACGACTTGGAGAATGCCAGTTCCATCGCACCTAGCGACATCGACATAGTATATCATTACAAGGGCTATCGCGATGGCATGAGAAAGTACAAAGCTACTCCTCCTCCTATAGGTAAGAAAAGATTAATATATTTTATTATTGAGAAAAAAATTTTAAAGTTTTGTATAAAAATAATGATTTTTAAACATTACATCATATATAAACACATAATAATAATTTAAATAATATAAAAATTGTTTGTAGGAAATTATGGCAACCATCACAAGCACACGGGGCAACAACATCGTCATACCGGACCCTTTCCACCACGAGCTATGCCACCACCCAACGTGAACCAGCCACCCGGCCCGGCACCCAAATTGCTCCAGAGTACTCCTCTGGCGAGATTATCTCCTAGCAGCGAGCTATCCGCGCAACAGCCGCGGATTCTCACGCTGCACGACATCAGCGGAAAACCGCTGCAAAGTGCGCTACTGGCCACAACGTCCTCATCCGGCGGTGTCGGTAAAGACGCGCTGAATTCCAACAGCGAGAGGAGCCTGAACTCTCCCATCATGAGTCAACTGTCAGGGTCCACCGCTAGTAGAAAGGCCCCGCAGTCCAACAATGAAAACTCGGTGAACAACGTGTCATCAGGGCCGATGGGTCTCACGGCGGAGGAGATCGAACGACTCAATTCCCGTCCGAGAACGTCCAGTCTGGTCTCTACTCTAGACGCCGTGAGCTCCTCCAGCGAAGCCAGAGGTCCGCCCGCGCATGGGCCTCTACATCATCACCGACGTCACACACCTCCCGTGGAGAGGCTCGAGCGACGAAATTCGTCGACTACCGACGAGAGCGGCAACGACAGTTTCACATGCTCAGAAATCGAGTATGACAATGGGTCACTAGTCGGCGACAAGCGGTCCGACAATCCGTTCGCCAAGCAGGACAATGAAAGGAATAGCCCGCAAGTGAGGAGCAACGTCGAGTCGTCGCAGTCGACGAAACCGCCGCTGCCGCCGAACGTCGGCAATTACGACGGCTTCGACAGTTCATTTCGCGGCTCCCTCAGCACTCTCGTCGCCTCGGACGATGATCTGTCGACCCATATGAGTGGTCTTCTCTACGGTAACCACGCCAACGGCTCACCCACCACCACTGCCACCACTACCGCCGCCGAGGACGCTCTCAGCTGGGACTACTTGCTCAACTGGGGGCCCAACTTCGAGAGCCTCGTCGGCGTGTTCATCGACATCGCCGAGCTACCGGATAGTACCAGTCGAGTACCCAGATTACCGGCTAATATCCCCAAGCCGTCTGAGGAATACGTTTGAAACGAGTCCTTAGAATGATGCCGGGACAATTTAGTGAACAATAGTAGTTTAGTGACCGTGAGAATTATTTCAGAAAAATTGTAGAAAGAGACTCGCCTTCAGGAAACGCGCGAGATTCGCTTAGGAATGTTATCGAATTGTTTTGCTGCTCGAATTGTTTAGCTTGATTAGTCAAACGTTTGTAAATCGATAGTATTAAGTATAGCGACATCCAGTCTCGCGAGCTTGGACGATCGAACGTGATTTTAAGTCATACGAGGGGACACGTTTGAGAAAAGCGCCGGCGAAAAGTGTCGTGGAAAGTCGTTGCAACATTTAGGAGTTGCAGCGAGGTGCAACGCGTCGAACGCGTGATCATCTTGCCATAAAATATAAGGAGGAACGATGCTCCTCGAGAAGAGACTCGTCCGTATTTCTCCCATCGTGTACGGGAGACTCATTGTTTTCTATCGTACTCCTTATCTCGCGAACTTTTTTTTGTAAATATTGAATGACACATGTCTAATCAAAACGCTCGCTCGCGCGCAGCGCGCAACATCCCTCGATTCAACGATCGGTCGAAATGCAAACATTCTCTTACGGCACATTCAGAGAAAACAAATTGTATCGGCAACTATAAATTTATAAACAAATAGCATCTCAACTATGTATTACAAAGTTATAATACAAACAATATTAAGTTATATAAGCTAAAAAAAATACAGTAGTATTAACTTTTTGTAAAAGAATTGCTGGATAAATTATGGTAAAATGGTAATGCAAATGTAAGTGATGGAAAAATTGAATTCGAGATCTCTTATTCTCATCTCTAGGGCTCACCACTACTGCTCCACTGCTATTATAGTTATTCCGATTGTATACTTAATCGGCCGTAAACTATGTAATTAAAGTTGAGTTGCTATTTCACTATAAACTATAATAGTTGCACAAATATTGTTGCCATTCAAACTATTTTATTATTATTGCAACTAAAACTTTAGTCGCAATAATTAAAAGATAGTTTATTGAACTATATTAAATCTACATATATAACTTGTCATTGTTACTTTTATAGTTGTCACTAATATAAATTTTTCTCTGAATGCGTAATACCACACACTATGAATCAAAGTTATGCATAGTTAATATTATTTATAATATTAACTATTAAGATTTTAAATTCGTTGTTAATATTATGAATAATATTAATTTTAGTAGTGTTGAATGTTGATGCTAAATTTGCACGTTTCGCGCATTCACGAGCGATCACGCGCGATATTATTATAAATATATGAAATACGAATGCCATTTTAATTACGGCGATTTATCCGCGCTGCTGGCGAGACGGAGAAATGTGCGACTGAGCATCGAGGCAGTCCAATTAATCGTTAACTAGCGACTTCTGTATACATATATCCTAAGCTGTCGTGTCAGATGCACTCGATGCAGTCGCACAAATCGTAATTATTGCTTGAATGGCTAAGTGACACATCGGCACTTATTTCATATAATTTTTAATATTTTAATTAAAAAACTCGAGAAATTATTTATTGCAGAGATTTTAGGGATACGTATAGCTGCAGCATTTTTTTTATAAATTAATTTATAGTACAATATTTATTGATTATATTGTACTTAAACACGAATTAGACTCTTATCTCTTATATGCCTCGAAAATTTTTTAAGGAGTTTTTTTACCCTAGAACACCTCGTACAGCATGTAACATTGCAATATAACAGCAATATTGCTGTAATATTACTGCGATATTGTAATATTGTTGCAATATTACGTGCTGTGTGGGACATTATAGATTGTGGGAGATTCTCTTAAGAAAATTTGGATCGCTTGCTTGAATAAAAAAGAAGGTTTGGACTCAGGAGGAAAAAATTTGAAATCTCCACTATCGATCGCTATAGTTGACCAATTTTATTGCTCAGAGTTTAAACGGCACGAAAGTAAAATTTTGTTCCGTCGGTATAGTGTGTTCTAGAGTTAATAATAAATGAAAAATTAAAATATGATTAAAAATATTAGTGAGTACAACTATGATTTTTTGGAATTGCAACTTCACTAAATAGTAGCTGTTTTCCAATTGACTTTGGATTTTGATGCTGCGATATACGAAATTGGTATTTGATATCTTTTTCTTTGTGACGATAGAATCGTCATTATATAAAAATTGTAAAATCTATTGTTTTATAAATCGGAATTAAGTACATCGAAATTTTATATTGGTTAAAATTTGATTAAATTAATTCGATTTAATTAAATTATAGTATAAGATAAATGTTTACATCTTATATTATAATTTTATCAAAAATTCGAAAATAATTCGAACCGCGATTATGTTGTTAAATTTTTTTTATTTATGCTTTGTTTAAATAACGTAGCATCTGTGGCATTCAGCCATTCGACCGAAAACATGGCGTTTTGTCTGAAAAAATGCCTGTCAAGAGAAGGGAGAGAGTTTGTCTTCCCATTATAGCGATAGTTACTTCACTTTGCCAATGCCTGGACTGCGAAGATAACGGAACGCCGTTGATGAACGGAATTATCGGACCGTCGTGGAATGCCACGCGGGCGATAACGTGATTCGCGGGCGTGTCAAATTCGTGCTCAATTTGCGTTTGTTAGAAAGACAATAACGGCGCCGTCGTAGCGTTCCTGAGAGTGGCCTGCCACTCGGCAGACCGCAAGACTGATTTTCTCCTCTCTCCAAATGACGTTTCGCGATCGTGAGAAGCAGCGAAGCTCCTCGACGATTGCCTTGCGCGTTTACCTTGTAAATTATGATGTCTGTCCTCAGCCTGATTTCATCTTGTAAATAAAACCATGCGTGTGAGCTGTACAAAAGTGCGAATGCATGTGTGAGTGCTATACCAGGGAATGCATGTTAACTCTATCATCATCGATCGTAAAATAAACGACAGATTTGTAAAAATTACCTGGTCTTTATTTATTTCCTTCTCCCCTTCTTTAAATTTTTATGTGAATATAGAGCAAGTTTTAATCGCAATTTGATTTTAAATATTTTTATAAAATCAGCTACAACATCCTACAAATACGCATATTAAAAATAATCGGGCATGTCACAATTTTTCGTTTTATATATACAGGATGTTCCTAAACCCACAATAAATATTTTAATGACAGATTCTTTGGAAGATTTTAAGACGAAAATTCTAATACCAAAATGTTAAGGCTATAATAATTTTCAAATGGGAACAGTTTAAAGATTACGAATGACACATCAATATCGACAATAATTATTAAACTCAATGTACTTCCCTGAATCGAATGCCTTCACAATAATGAAATTATTGTAAAAATACGCAATGAGAGTTTTATTAAGAATCTAATTCTATTTATCTATAATAAACATCCTGTATAATTTCTACGATAATTTAATATTATCAAGATTGAGAACTCGTTATTTGTAATGAAGTTATAGCTCTCTTTCAGAAACTGTAATTTAATTTTGTTCCTTTCTATCTGTAACTAGAGCTTAACTTATATAGTTATACTTTTTAGATAATTAGTAACTAATAAATAGTTATTTTTTTATATATTTTAAATTTATTCATCAACATGTGGTTTGCATTCAGCAGAATAAAGTGATAAATCATTTTTAAAAATAGTTATTATTAATTAAATGAACACATATTGAATTTGAGACTTTAAAACAAACTCTGAACCCATTGATTTATAATGATCATGAATTTGACAAACTTTTTAGATAAAAAGTATTAACCATGTAGATACAAGACCGTGAGTTGTATTCAACAAATTAAATAAGATGAGTCGAGACGGTCACAGCAAGCTAGATCTTCGTGTTGAAATAATATTTCCCGTTTTTATTTGTTGTGGAACTACGCGTCGTTACTTCCGCTTTTAACCACAACTCTTGAAATTGAATCATAATTAAATTGAAAATCAATTTAATAATAGTGATGCCAACTTGCATCTCTAAAATCCCTCTACCTCAAAGTAAAAAATTTGTTGCTAAAAATAGGTCTATAACTTGAAATCCGTCTTTTTTGCTAAAATTAAGCCTTTATTTAAAAAACAAATAAAAAAAGTACAAATTAATCAATGTATTGGCTATCGTTAGATATGACTTTTTCCCATCTTTTTGACAATGAACGGATTCTACGGCGAAAGAACGACTCATCTTTAGAGGCTATCCAGTCAGAGATTCATTTTTCCATGCTTTCATAAGAGTTAAAGTGTTCCTCAGCAAGTGCGTGTGCTATCGATCGAAACAAGTGGTAGTCGGAAGGGGCACAGTCTGGTGAATAAGCCGCATGGGATAGCACATCCCAGCAAAGTGCTTCCAATGTTTCCTTGACAGATTTTATAGTGACGTGGGGTCGAGTGTTATCATGAAGCAAAATTACTTTATGCTGTCTTGTCTCACATTCTGGTCGTTTTTCGCGCAATACTCGGTTCAAATGGATTATTTGTTGTTGGTGATCCCCTGTGACTGTTTGACCAGGGTTTAGTGTCTCATAATACATGCCACACTCTTCTGGTCCCACCAAATACAAAAAGCATAGCCTTTTTCTCATGAATATTGCGTTTTGGCTTCGATGTCGATGGTTGGCCTGGGTCGCAAATGGTTTTTCGGCGTTTATCGAAATAGATCCACTTTTCATCGCCAGTCACAATTCGATGCAAAAACCTTTTTCTTTTTTGTCTGACAAGTAGTATTTCGGGGATGGTTGCTCGTCTTTCGATGTCTCTTTCTTTCATTTCATATGGCACCCATCTTCCTTCCTTATATACCTTTCCCATGGCTTTTAAACGCTTGGAAATGGCTGCTTGAGTCACATTCAACGTTTCTGCAAGTTGATTTTGTGTTTGACATGCATCTTCATCCACCAATGCTTGCAGTTTTGTATCTTCGAATTTTTTTGCTGGCCTGGACGTTTGTTATCATTCGTGTCAAAATCATCAAGTTTGAATCGTCGAAACCATTCCTGCAAGTTGTTTCCGATAGAGCAAGTTCCCCATAACCTTCAACAAGCATTCGATGAGATTTAGCAGTAGTTTTTTTCAAATTAAAACAGAAAAGCAAAGCGTCGCACATGATGCTTATTTGGTTGTTTAGACATTTTCTGTGCAGTAAAAAAACTATGTTGTGGTCACTAACACAAACTTTTGTATACTGAATATTATTAACAAATATCAAAACTAAAAATGATGCCCTGTTCAGTTATGTTCGTGCCTTATTACAGTTGACGATTATCAAAGCTATCAGAGAATTGTTTTCAAGTTATAGATCAATATTACTTCGAGGGTTTGAACCTGGAGCCCCCAACTATCCAAAATGGGTATTTTAGGGGCTGTGTTCCGAAATTCACTATAAGTACTGAGAAAATCTATAGTTTACGTTACGTATACTATACACAAACATTATAAAAAATTAACAGAAAAGTAATTCAAAAGTAACGCCTCGTTACTTGTTAAAAAGAGAAAAACTAACTATAAGTTACGTATATAGGGAAGTTGCTTATTTTTCAATCCTGATTATTATTATATTATTCACAAAGATGGAAAAGGAAAGGTTAAATAAATCTCAAAACTTGATTTCGATAAATCTAACTTAAATTCAGAGCAATAAATAAATTACACGGTCTCGCAGTGGAGGTGCCTGAAAAAAGATCAATATCTGCTACATCGATAAGTCGCGATCGCGCCTGCTTCGATCTTCATCTCTTACATACGTTCCGATACTTTTGTCAAGACGGTTAAAACTGATCGATTTCATTACGTCAAATTACTTACTATTTATTTTTTATTATATATATATATTAGCATCTATTATTACCTATTAACTCGAGACCGAATTTTCGGTCGTTTCGTGAACGAGACACGAGAGACACGTTGCGTTTTTCGAAGACGCGAAAGTTTTGCCGGCCTCTCGACTCGTCGAGCTACCGGAATCCAATATCAATCGGTTATAATGTACAGATAATGGTATCTCCACTTCTGTCATACGATGACGAGCTCCTAAATAGCGCCTACGCAAATGTCAGTTTGATCGCAGACAAGACCTGGACCTTTAATCCCGAAGATCCCTTTCGAAAATTAAATCATTCCCTCTGGATTCAAGTGAGACGTAACAAATACTTAGCCCATATTCTCATAAATATTCCAAGTACCGCACTTTACATGTATATTCCCAAACACCTTTTCTTTTACACCAAAAAAATATTGATATCAAATTAAAATTAATATACTCTATTTAACAATTATTGTTTCATATATAAGCAAGAAATCATATTCTTTCTTATGAGTGAAACAGTAATCTTACTTATACATATGTAATTTAATTTTCTGTAAAGAATTTAAAATTTTAATTTTAAATTTTAGATTAAAATATACTTTTGCTTCAATATATTATAGTACTTACATTATAGTACTTATTTCAAAAGTAAAATGTAATTAGTTTGATAATAATAGTATTAATTTAAAAAATTTTGATTCTTTGTTTGAAAATTATTAGTTTTTATATGTGATATTTTTCCTCTCAGCTTATAAAAAGATATTATTGAATAATGAAAAAATATTTTTCTTAATGAAATTTTCAATATATAAAATCTTTTCATGTCAAACAAGTTATACGAGCCTTTTCAAAGCTATATAATCTCATTTCAATATTTAACATGTCGAAAATAAAAATATTCTTAAAATAAGAATTCTTTTACATTTTATGCTTGAGAGAAGGAAGGAATTGGCAGCTCTTTTTCTGTGTTATCAAAACAGCATTACTGGAAATGACAGAAATGCCACATATATCGTTTTCTCTCACAGAGAATAATGGAAATTCTGTTGGATCCCTACCTGACCACAAACGTATTTCGACATCTTCTTTTATCGAAGATAGCAAAAATGCGGTTGCAAATTGTCGAAAGTAAAAAGAAAGCTACCCCGTGTACCGTAACGCTTACAGATTTTTCGGAGTGAGAGGGAGGAAAATTTCTTTTGGCTTAATGATAACTTATCGCGCGCGTTTAATGCCAGAGTTGCGAAGTAACCGCGAAGTACGAGGAATATGGTGATTATCGTCCAAGACTCGTCCGAGACGTCATCTCCGAATCGCGCTTGGCGAAATACGGTAATTACGAATACGATGAGCAGCATGAAAGAGCGTACACGCCGGACGACGGTAAATCGTCGGGTAGCGTGCCTCGCCACTTCCGTTCGGCTACGGAGGCTGTGGAACCGTGGATGCTTCCTGAAGTTCAAGAACACTTCGCCCGGTTAATCTCGCCAAGCTGCACGCGATCGCATCGGGAACCGTTAGTTCGCTTCGGCACTTCCGCGTTATTTTTATGCTCTCTCTTTCAAAAAATTTTGCGATAAAGCTATTATCGGAATGAAATAATCATTAATGACTCTTCCACACAATAAGATTTAATTAAAGATGATAGATGGAAAAAAAACGGATTTGCTGAAGTATCTAAAAATTTATTCAGATACGTTAACAGAAAATGATTTTTGGATAGGCCATCAAAATAATTATAAAGGACATTCAAGGATGACGAGCAATGATTGTAAAGAATTTGGTTCTAGCAATCAGTTTAATAAATATCTTACAAGGAAACGGTCAAAACTGTCCCTCATCGATTTTGATGAGCTTTGGATATGTTGTAGAGCATTAAAAAAATATTAGACTTATATTTTTTTTATCTGCTTATCTCGAGGCTTAGGGGTTGAAACACCCTCTCAAAAATAATTGATTTTTTTAGAGAATATGTTTAAAACTATGATATATGAAGAAATGTTTCACACAAAAATTTTATAGTTTTTTATACTCTGTATATAACGGTTCTATACATATTTACATTTTTGAAAAAATCAAATTTAAAAAAAATCTATTATTTCCAAGGGGGCGTTTTAACCCTTAAATCTGTATCCAATTAAATTTTTTAATACTTTAGCAAAACCATTCTTTTCCTATACATATATAGATCACGTTTAACGACTAAATATATTATTTACAATAATATTAGTACAACAGATTAATTCAAATTAATTAATTTATATAATAATATTCGTTTACATGACGTATTTCGTATAATTTGGCATGAAAATATTAAAAGCGTAGTATTGATCGCGATTGAATTTTAATATCTAGTTAATAGTATGTTCCATTTGCAAAGCTCAGCAATACAAATACTAAAGTGTAACACCGCGAGGAGGGATAATAAAGCTGTCGCTTGCTCGAACTTCCAATTGGACTGGAACGAGAGCTCGAAAAAGCGACGTCAAAAGACCAGTCCAAAAGGGAGCAGAAAAATTGGATTGCGCGATGAATTACTTTCGACTCATAAATCGGAGAAGAGCGGTAAGCAGTAGTCTTACATGTTAACAAACAAATATGAAATACATTAGTAAATCATATACCTGTACAAATTCTAACAAAAGTAGTAGAAATTATAATTCTTTTGATTTGTATTTTAGATATTATTTATTCTAATCATTTTACTAATTACCTATTTATTAATTTAGCAATTATTCACATATTATCATGTTAGTTTACTAATTCTAATACGAACAAAACAAATTGCGTTTATAAATTATTATTTTAATTATAATTATCAAAAAGAGTAACATTTTTAGATAGAAAGAAATATCAAGAAATTTAATTTAATTTTTTGTAAGTTTTTGGGAGTTTTCAATATATGCGCGATAAGCACACACAAGCGCTATTCTTTTTTATAAATGACGTTTACAAGAACTTTTGTAGAAAAATAATAAAAATAAAACTACAAATATGGCAATCCTTTTTAGGATACTTTTTTTAAAAAACTTGTTTATATAATTATTTACTTTTTAATATAATAAATACTTTAGTAACGAATTTGATGCACTAATGCACATTAGAGCCGTTGATCTAATCTGAAAGCAAAAGTGAAATGTAAATATCTTAAATAATACAAAATATATTTTGTCAAACATCACAATAAAATATTTTTGCGAATTAACTTGTTTACTTGTTTATATTAAACACAAATTTATACACAAATTTATACACCAATTTCTGTACTTCAGTTTTAATCGCGTTCAATTAAAATTGCTATAAAATATTTGAATTTGCACAGAAAGAATAATTTTGTTAAAGTATCTAAAAATTTAGCTGGATATTGATCTAAAAATAATTTTGTTGGACTATTAAAATAATTATGCAGGACGTTCAAGTTAATTGCCTTGTTAAAACTTTTTACATTGTCCATCATGCTTGAACATCCCCAGCAAACAAAAATGATTTGAAATGACTAGAAATAAATATTCATTTCAAAATTTTTGAA
The DNA here is from genome assembly GCF_016802725.1 of Solenopsis invicta. Lineage (NCBI taxonomy): Eukaryota > Metazoa > Arthropoda > Insecta > Hymenoptera > Formicidae > Solenopsis > Solenopsis invicta. The sequence continues at coordinate 14,380,448 of NC_052670.1, read as the reverse complement.
TTTATGCTTCAGATTTTTCGAATCCATTTGAATCCCAAAATAATATAATATATATGTGAATACAATCGAATTCAACATGATGAATAGTACATTTCGTATTTCAATTTATTTAAATCCAAAAGTAACATAATGGAGATATGAAATCATCTGAATAACAAAACGATGAATAACACATTTTGTATTTCAATCCATTTGGGTCCATTTGAATCCAGAAATACTCCAAAACTTTAAAGCACAAACTCGAATAAATTAAAATAAATTGCAATTTTCATTTTATTTGAATTAGTTTTTGCTTGCTGCGTCCTTCATAATTATTTTGATAGTCCAAGGTTATTTTCAGACCTGTATCCAGCTAAAGTTTTCGATATCAGCAAAAGTGTTTTTTCAATTGTACATATAATTGTAGTAAAATAAATCTTTATTGAAAAATCGAGATATAAGGGAACTCTGGTATTTATGCCGCGCAAGGATTTGCGCCGTAGAAGTAAAAAAAAATAAAAGCAGTGGAAAAAACTTGCTTGCAATTACTTTATTTATTATTATACATATGTATATATCTATTATATTAGTATTGTAATTTTAGTTTTGTATTCTTAATATTAACGAATCCATCTTGAGTTGAATTAATTTGTCAATGTAGTAAGCAACGCAATGATGTGTTACAACCTATGTAAAATGATTATTCTCTGCAAGAAGTGTAAAAAGTATGTTTAGAGATTATTTCGTGATACACAAGTGTAGAGAGCTAATAAAGGATGGAGTTCACCCGAAAATATAAATGCTTGGCTCTTGTATTCTTTGTTCAACTTGAGTATCTCACTCACCCATAAATCCTATTATTACTTTTGATACATCCCAAAGATAAAAAGATTTTTTTAAGTTTTTTTTTTAATATAAGGAAATATTTTCAATTTTTTATAGATAGTATGAAGTTTTTATTGATACGATTAATTTTTCTTAAATAGAATAAATATAATACTTGATAAATTAAATTTTCGTTAGGTGCGGCGTATATACCGGAGTTTCTTTACAAAACACATGAAATAATTCAAACATTTCAAAATTAGCATCTGAATTTAAAGACTTAAATGTTACTGTTGTACGCTTCTTTTAATGTTCACTATACGTATATGCGCTATCAGAGAAATCAATCAAAACGTTCGCCCGTTATCGTCGATACACCGTTGAGACCGCCGCGGAAGTGCAGTTGCAGTCTCGTATCGAGAGCGAAGCGGTGCGCGACATATGGAACCCCGAGAAGTTTCAGCAGCAACATCAACAGCAGCAACAGCAGCAACGATGCCATCAGCAAAGCCAGCAATCGCGTCTCGTGCGACAGACGCATTCTCCCGTCCAACATCATCAGCAATTCTACTGCGCGTTACAATATCAACCCTTGATCCTGAGAGCGGAGTATCAGCGGAAACCGCTGTTGTCATCTCCGCCGCTACCACCACCGCCGCCGCTACCGCCGCCGGTTCTGAGCGCTGAAGTGCCGGAATTCTTTCCGAAATCGAGCCTCCCGCCGGTAGCTTACAACCTGAACAACGACAAGGAGCGCAAGACTTGTCAGATACGTTACTTCCCGTCATTGAACGATAGGAATTACCAGAACGAGTTGTTTCCTTACAACAGGCCGCAGCAAGAGATCGGTTTTCCGGTAAATACACCCTGCCGACGCAGATCATCTTTGTTATATCTATGTTATATCTATGTGATATCTATTGTATTAAAATTTTTCGCGCGCGCGCGCTGTTAACAATATAAATGTAATATACGTATAACACATGTGTTTTATATTGTTGACTGCGACATTTTAATACAGATATAATATAGAATATAGATTAAGAGGCGTGGTCGCGTCTCGCGCCAAGCGTCACGCAAAGTATAATATAACGATGATTCGTGTCGACTGAATATATGGTCTACAAGATTGATTTTTATATCAAGGTCAAGCACTAAATATTTCTGAAAGAGATTAGTCAAAAATCAAACTTTCGTTCATGTAAGGAACATAATGAGCAAAGTGTACCTTGTGACTGTTATGATGAACTATTAATATTAGAAGTATTTTGGACACAAAATTTTTTATCACAACAAAGGTGACTGAAAGCTGCGTTGCAATTAAAACATAATTGTATTGCATTTGGGGGAAGAAAATGATTGTATCGCGTTAAGATTTAAATGAATTTAACGTAGGGTAGTTTTTTTTGTTGTTAAGAAAAATGATTTTCATAATTGATTGTTAATGTAAATTGAATATTAATAGATATATAAACTCTTTTCTTTTTGCGAGACAGAACGCAAGAATGGCTATATTACCAACAACAGAGACAAATGTGTTTCGTTCGCCTCAGGAATGGATTCAGAGAGTGGCATCGCCCGTGCAGTTACAGTTGACAGCGTCTTCCTCGTCACCTTTGTCAATCTGCACACCATTGCAACCAATTCATGATACTACAATCGCCCATCGTCCCTTGCAGGTATTTTTTATAAAAAAAAAAAGATTTATTTTTTTATTATTTATATAAAAAAAATCAAGATGTATACCTCAAAAAAATTTAAGGAATTTATCTTACGTTCGGAGAATGCTACGATTTCATTATTTCGTAAATATTTATTTTGTGAATAGTTTCAAAAGATTAATTTCCATACAAAGTCAAATCATGAGTTAACTGAGGTGACTAATAAACAATATTTGCGTTTTTATTTCCGTTTTTATTTCACTGAGGATGACCGCCTTTAGGTTAAAAAATTTGAAACATTATTTAAATAATATTCATATCGATATTATATTATTTTTGGATTCAAAGGGATTCAAAACATCTGACGTACGAATTCAAAAATTCAATTGAAATTTTTATCTATTTCAATTAATTTTTATTTGCTAAACAAAAAATTTTAATAAAATAAATTCATATGATAAATTCAAGAAATAAATTTATTTTTATCCAATTCAAATAACTTTCTTTTGCTGGCAATATAATTTAAATCTATGCATCTTCTGTTCGTCTTTAGCGTTAATTTTGAGAATAAACACCTATGTTGATTTTTAACTCTAGCTCCCCACATAAATTTTTGGTTGCCTTTCTTCCCACCTATGGGTTTATGAGACCCTGTAACTTGGACATGCTATATCTCTGAACAAAAAACATATTTTTTAGCTCATAATATCTTAAATCGATACCTAAGAGTTTGATAAAGACGATAAACGAGACTCGAATCAAAAATATGTTGTTCTCAAATAATTACAATTTAAAAAAAAAAAATTGTGTTGCACAAAAACGCAAAAAATCAGTACTCGCATAGGATCCGTCAGACTTACATATATGTGAAAACCTAAGATTAATATTGTTTTTTAATCTAAATTTTAAGTGAAATTCTCATTAAATTATGCATAAATTTGAACGCATTTAGATCATATGAATTTTGCAGATGTACGAAAAATTTTTGCCTTGTGCTCAGCCGAATTCGACGACACCCATACCCGTGTATCAGCGACCAATGGAACTATACCAGGAGCCGCTGCTGAAACGGAAGAATCAAGGGGTCGACTTCAATAATCTCATATTATTAACGAAGAATAGTATCAAGACGCGACGCGGTCACACGAAGCCCGCTATTCAGCAGCCTTTTCTTTTGGATTCCAGACAGAGCCTGAAAACCTCCAGTCACAAAGCGCAAATGCAGTGGCTCGACAGAGATTACAGTGCAAAGAAGACAAAGGAGGTCGTGACTGTAAATGCGCTCGTATCCGAACTTCGTAGCTTTGAGGAGAAATATGAATACTGCAAAGGAACCAACACCAGCTGGAGAATGACCGCTGAATCACCGCAAGGCCAACAAAAATCGTCTGAAACCGCTTCGTTCCGTTTGAAGGATAGAATCCTCGAGAACGAGAGTTTTAGATGCAGGTCGAAAGATAAATTCTTTGAAAATGAAAAATCAAGATATAGAACTTCGGACGCTGCAGAGAAAGACAGGAGAATGAAGCGGCCGCTTTATAGGGACGTGCTGGCAAATGAAGCGGCGTCTGCGAACGAAGCGGTCCTGGATAATATCTTCGAGAAGAGGTACCATCGCAGTCAATTTAATTTCAAGACTTTGGATGATTTAATATGACAACCCACCAAACACAATGTTACATATAACGTAAATGTTAGTTGTAATTTCCCACTCAACAATGTAACTGTTATATAACGAGTGTGTTATATAACAGTTACATTGTTGAGTGGGAAATTACAACTAACATTTACGTTACATGTAACGTGGTGTTTGCTGGGAATCGTTTCACTAATCAGTTCACTTGGAAACTGATTGTTTCACGGGTTTTCAGGTACGACGAGCTCGAGCAGCAAGCAATGGAACAATACAGGAACTCAGAGGAGTCGTTAGCGCTCAAATACCAAGTAAGGATCCACACTCAAATATTGATCTCACGGCTAGATGTTCCCGCAAAGAATAGATGAAAAGAAAGAATATTCTCTGAATTTTAGTCTCTAATATTAATTACCGAAAGGAAAGAATTTGAAAAGAATTAACAAGAATATACATATATAAATAAATGATTTTATGAATTCTTTTGATATTAGGAATCCGATCTAACACCAATAAACTTCCTTCGAATTTTCTTTTACCTTTCCAATAGTTATCAAATATTTTGTATAGAACAGAAAGGAACCAAATTTTAGTCAGTTCTTGAGGCCAAAGAATGGGATATTTCATTTCACAAATGCCTTCTTCTTGACTCGTATTTTCATTCAATTATTTCTCACATAGAATATCATTAATTATATACTAAGCTGATATTTACAATGTTGCAGGAGTTGGAACGTCAAGCGATGGAACAGTATGGAAATAACAACGGGGGAGACGAAAAGCACTCGACGGATCAGGATTGTCTCGATGGATGTTCAGGATACGGACACTGTAGTCCCTTGAAAGGACAATCAGAGAAGAAGGGTAAATATGACATGATTTTCTAAAATTGCTGTATGTGTTGAATAATACTATCTTTGATAAAAAAAAAAAAATAATGTTTTAAATAACGATCTGTCAGGTTCTTGTTTTCCGCAAATCACACTTTTGAAGCCAAAGGGTAAATCCATGCCGAATGTATACCACGGGTCGTCGTGTAATGACAGTAATTCTCAAGCAGCCATTGCTTCAAGAAGTTTATCTATGTTGACTGACGGATCGTCGAAAGAATCGAAAAACATATGTAAGGGTGCATCAGGAGATAAAATCGATACGAATGGTAAGTTAATTATCAACAATGTCATTCTACGAGAGAGTACTAGAAATAATTCATAGAGAAGGCATGAAAAAGTTTAATGCGCAAAATTACTTATTTTACTAATTTTAAGTAAAAACTTTAGGTTGTTTTTTATAGCTGTATTAGATTACACTATAACTTTTTTGGTGAAAATTTTTCTTAGATCTTTTTATATAACTTTTCAGAATTTTTATGTGAATTTCAGAATTTTTCAGAATTTCTGTATAATTTTATAACTGTTTAGGAAATTTTTAGACATTACCGGGCTGCAGAATGTTTGCAGCTTTATTGCAATAGTTTCAGCACATCCTGAGGTTTTTTTTGTAATTCATTTTCTTGAGTATGATATTAAATAATAGTATCGCAAACAATGTTACGCTTAGATAACTTAAAATTTATCTAGCTAAAGATAAATTACATGTAAATGTATTTTAGATAAGATAAAGATGATTTAATTTCAATTTAACATCATTCGTTTGATGTCACGTGTAAAACTTTAACTCAAACTTTTATTTTCTTAGAAATTACACGGTCAACTAGTTAAAAATTTTAATATAATATTAGTTTCGTTTAAGTAATATTCTATATAATTTTTAAACAGATTAAAACATTTTTATTTGTGGATCATACTTCCTCAAGAATGCAATTTATACGCAGCGCGATCTACATATATAAAAATACAATAATCAAAAAATAATTCAAAATCAAAGCTATATTGATCTCTAAAATCTCAGTTCGAGCATCATCGAAGCGGCGTCTGATACTGATGTCACCCTTCGAACGCAAATCAGAGGCCAGACGAATAATAAAGACAACGGAACTGCGAGATATTTACTCATTCTCCCAAACAAGAAAGAATATACTCAACTATTGCCGGACTTCCGATATCGCCCAGAATGGCAGTGGTGATGAAAATATAACCTTATTACAGTCACCCGACACTGAAGGTATAACAGCATCAATTATCTAAGATACACAGTATAATATAATATAATATACACAGTGTAATACATATTGTATATATGTATAATTTATACATATATACAATAAATTTATTTATATAATGTTCAAGGAGGAAAAATTTTAAGAATGACTTTAAATAATAAAATAAGATGAAAATCAAGAATAACAAAATTGAAATTAAGGTTTCGTTTCTTAATTATAATTAATTATAATTAAAAATACCTAAATATTCACGTACTTTGTGTTTACGTGAATATTTAAACATTTATAATTAAAAAAATAAAGCCTTAATCACAATTTTGCTATTCTTGCTTATTTTATCATTTTTAATTTTTTCTCACATCGTTTTCTGTTGTCGCTTGCTTATATATTTCAATTTTGTCACTTTTATATTATATTATATATATATATATTTATTATATATAATATAATATAAAAGTGACAAAATTTAAATATATAAGCAAGCGACAACAGAATATATTAATTATATATATGTAATTAATTACAAATGATATATTATTGTATACTTTTTCTTATTTTAGTTTTTTGTTTTCATTTTAAATTTAAGTTGATTAATTATCATTATCATTGAGTTCATAAAAAGAATTTATTTCCTTTTTTTATAATGTTCATAATAAAAGCAAATTTTCTGATTTGATGTTTTCAGTTTGGTTGTCCGGATTCTGGACCACTTAGAAGAAATTCAACGAATTTTTTTGAGAAAAACTAAATGAAAATAGAAGTTCCTTTGCGAAGACAACGTCGGTGGATTGAACTGAAGAAATTCTTCAGAAAAAAAAAATCATGATTTGTAATATAATTAATATTATAGGCACATAATATGAATATACATGTATGTATGGAAAGTAAGTTATAATGCATTCATATGATATACATATATATATATATATATATATATATATATATATATATATATATATATATATATATTGATATCGACAAGATAATTTACATCTTTTCATGAGATAAATTATTCTTGTAAATAGTGGCCAAATTGCAAAACGCACTAAGCACGTCTATCTGTTCGTAAGCACGCATGTAATATATTTTTTTTTATATTATAAAATACAATACTATAAAAAGGTAACAAATCTAAAGTGACTATATTATTTGGTAGAGAAACGATAGATATCTATCGAGATCTAGAATTAAATCTTCTAAAAACTATTCTTTGGAAATTAATCTTCTTCAGTCTTCATTATTTAATTCTCTGAGTTATCTGTCATGTAAATGGTATTCAGTACAAATAAGAAAAGGCATTATAAAATATAGGCATAAAAAATCTTATCTTAAGGACTACACCGTAAAAAATATTCCGTTTCTTTTCATGCATAAATACGCTCTTTTACATAAAACAGGCATGCATATTTTTATACAACATACTCATACAGCACCGAAATTTTCAGAGATGTCTCAGAAATATTTCAATTGAAAAAAATAAATTATTTCATAAAAATTGTGAAATACGTCTGTAAGATTTCTGAAATGTTTTCAAGATAGTAAAATGTCCACAATTTTTACATTTAAAATTTTGCAGAAAAATTGTTGAAAGATTCTGAAAATATTTAAAAGTTTTTCAAAATATCATAAAGTTACTGAAATAACTAAAATCTTTCTAAAATATTGCCTCTGAATATAATAAATTTAAATGTTATTTCTGAAGCACTTTAAATTTACTCCAAAAATAATAGTTAAATGTATTATATTTAAAGGATTATAAATGTTAAATTATAATACAAATTACATATATAATACAATTAATATTCTTATTCAACGTTTTTATTTATTATTAACATGATTAATATAAATGTAAATAATTTCTGAAATATTTAATAAAAAAATGCAAAATACATATGACGATATTTTCTTTGAAATATTTAATAAAAAAATGCAAAATATATATGACAATATTTTCTTTGCATAACATTCTTGTACTCAAACTATACTAAACTTAGCACATGTCACGAACGTACTAGAAAATTTTCATTCATTCAAATGATGAAAGCAATACACCACAATTAGATTTAGAAAATTTTTGTTTGTTCGATCGACAAAAGTACTAATAAAAATACAACTTAAAAATTTTTTTAAATTTGATTTAAAGTTGAAAATTTAGTGCATGTGAAATTTTAGAAACATTTCTTGCAAAATTGATTTTATATGACATAATGCAGAATACTTTCAGAAGTGTTGTACATAAAAAAATTTGGAGAAAGGTTGAAATCTCTGAAAATTTTCCGTAACATTCGGTGTTGTATGGGTATAACAATCGAGTAATTAAATTGTTTGCATCCATATGCACAGGGTATATTCTCTGAATATTATAGAAATATCAAATAATTTCTAGTAATGATACACAGTCATACATTGTGTGATACAGTCAATTTATAGTTAAAACACTGCTTCTACCGAAGCTAGACGTAACTATTCAATCTCCCATGGGTAAATTTTGCCATTTTGGTCATTTGACATCGTTTCTAAAATCGCGTAAAATTCAAACTATTTAAGAGAATACTCGCTAGGAAAAACGATATCCACTCCAATAATAGCAAATGTAAAAATATTAGTATCCAGTGACAGAAAACAGCTACACTGCATTTTAGCTGTGTATGATTGTGTTGACTTGTATCATAGTTGGATAGCCATAGTTGGATAGCACTGGATTGTACACTGTCACATAGTTTTGCTTGTGTATATAGCGGAAAAGCACCTACCGTTTATATATAATAGAAGAGCATTATTAAAATATTAAATTTCTACAACGGAATGAGTTTACCAATTATCAAGAAACTCAAATCCAGTCTTTGGTATGCTTCTTTCTTCCTCCTCTTGATTTAATTGGGATGACTGGAAGCTACTGTAGGAGCTGGGTGTCTCCAACAGAGCGGTCGATTCATTTATGTCGCTCGATTTTGTTCGCGACGTTACTACTAAGGTATTCGACTGACTTTTGTCTGTATCGGAATCTCTTACCAAACTCTCCAGGTCATCTTCGACGTTACTTTGTAACTTTAATAAAGAGGTCTTGTTGATTAATTTAGCAAATATACTGTCAGAGTGTTCGCTGTCGATTCCGTTTGCCAATAAGTCGCTGCACTGATCGTTCTCGAATAGATCGCTAGTGTAACAATCCGACGGATAACAACTGACTTGATCCGTGGAGCTGTAGCTATCGCTCAGCGAGCAATTGTTTCTCTGTATCTTCGCGGGACTAGAAAAATGCGGCGATTCTCCAAAATGTGTCCTCATCGACCTGGATTTCATTTCTTCGCTGGAATCTATCAGACTTAGATTCATCTGTGATTGAGTCATAAACGAAAATGGAGCGGAGTGCTCGTCCCGCCATCGCAAGGTCTACAATACAGTGAAAGAGTTCAAAATTAGTTTGTTAGCCAATTTTTTTCTCATAAGTTCCCATAATTAAAGAAATATTCTAATCTAGAACGTGAAAAAGTTTACCCATTTTTGGGAATTTTTTAAACAAAAACTGTTGTACACATTTTTCTAAACTTTTACTTATCTATTGTATATATTCAATAAATATTTACAAATTTTGGTATATAAACTTATAAAATATTAAAATACAGACATACGCGCGCATGCACACGCACATCTGTTTATTGTCTGAACTAAGATTATTGCGATATCTATGAACTATTTTTTTCATACTTGTTTTATGTAAATTTAATCAATTTTGTAAAAATTAATAAAATTGGTTATTTTTTTGTTTAAACCTCGCCATTTTAATAATTTGCAATATTTTTTATTTGTCCACAGCCCAATAATAAATAAATGTTTATTTTTACATATAGACACAAATTGAAATCAGTACACATAGAAAAATATCATTCTCCTGCTGAAAAGCAGGATTATATTTTGCATTTTTTTATTAAAAATTTCAGAAATCATTTATATTTATTATATATTAATCATATTGCAAATAATAAATAAAAACACAGTATAAATATATTAATTATATTTTGTGTATAATTTTTATTGTAACTTAACATTTACAATCATCTGTATATAATAAATTTACTAAATTTTTAGTTTTCTTCTTTTAAGTAAGTAAACGGTATCTTAATAAAAAATATTTTTTTAACAATCTCAAAATATTTATTATTTACTTGAAACAAGTTAATATTTATTTATGCAGAGATATCATAATATGTCATATTATTATTTACGTTCTATTTAGAACTGTGTATATTGTACCATAATTCAGCGATCATCAGGATACTTTCAAATTTTGTTCGTCTCGAGAACAAACCAATCCAAGGAAAGATATTCTATTTTGTGTACCATGAAATAGAATAAATTCATATTTAAGAGATTAAAAACTTTTCCTTCACAATCCATACTTGTTGCATAAATTATCTAATAACTTAAAATAAATTTTTATATGTGTACAAGAAAATATTTGAATTAAATAAACATTACTTATTTCAAATATTTCATAAATTCATGTATCTGCCAATTTATCATAGATTCATCATAAGCATTAAAGTTATTCAAAATATGTTCTGTATTTTAGTAATTTATTACTTCAATCAAGAATATTAAATTAAAATTAAAATTTAATTTGCTTATTATTCTGACTTTTTTTAAATATAATTTTATATAATATTCTTTGAAGAAGTATAAATTCCATTTTTCAGTACATAATAATCAATTTTTTTTTAATTTATGATGAGTATATTTTCAGACAATTTTCAAGAAAATATTCTTTGTAAAAGACAAATCGTTGTGAAAAATAAAAGTAAATTGAGTATACATTTTTCTTAGCACATTTGTAGTTTCTGAGAAATCATATCAGCCAAAAATGTGTTAAAAACTTACATAACATACAAATTAATAAGCATTAAGCCATAAATTTGTAGATATTTATTAAGTATGTACAAAGTAGCTAAGTAGAAGCATAGAATATGTGCAAGTTTTCTTTAAAAAAAATTCCTGAGACAAACTACTTTCCAGTGATCTAGACTAGGATAATAGACCCTTTAAAATACACCATCATACTCACTGAACCAGTTTCATCTATGACATATTTCATCCCAGTTTGTATGCGCAGCTTTGGATACCACTCTGGTAATTCCTTGGTTAACTCAACCTTCTTCAAGGTGTACTTCAGGGCTACCTCGGGCTGAATTATAGTCTCATTGATGGCTTGATTGCGCTCTGCTGTGCTCAAGGTATTCCATAATCCTTCATAGGCCTCCTTTGTTGCAGTGATATCTTCGCCAATTTTTCGAGCTATAGGATTTATATTGTAAAAATATTCCTCCGCTCTCGCAGTAACGCTGGAACTCATTCTGCTGTGCTAAAACACAAAGATTAGCTGGTGAAATTGACATGATATAATTATCAAAAGTTTAAATGAAACTTGGAGATCAATTATACAATTACACAATTTTATCCTACAAAATTCTTTTCTTTGAAAAACTAAAAATATTATAATTAGTTGTAACATTTATAATTTTTTAAATGAAACAATCATACAAATACTTTCAAAGTGGTAATTATTCAGTGTTAATTCAGATTTATAACCTGACATGCATGCCAGAAAACAAACGTGCACAGTGTTAAAATTACATGTGAGTTTCGTTATTCATTCAGAATATTAAAAATCTATAGTATTTGTAACGTGAATTAGACATTTTCAGTGTGAACTTGCAGTGAATTTCGGAACGTAACTTACATTTCGATATACACACTATCTTGGATATCATAAACAAAAGTAGCAATTGTGAATCACATCGACATAATTATTTTAATATCACGAGATAATCGGATAAATACTCAACAAAAATATTTCGAATATAAAGTACGCGTGAACTCATTGTTAGATTCACAAAAATATAAGTGCCAATTATTGAAGTAAATCCAAGTAAATCTGTCAATCAAGAACAATTACAGAAACTACGGACGCCTATAGAAGCCATGACCAGCCACAGCCATGAGCCATGACGCAGACGCAAGTTCCATATTCAAACCTATTCTACACGTCTGTTCGTGTTGCTTGCACTTTTTTCATTTAGTCAGTACAGTAGAGTCTTCGACTCTATTGGAGCGATAAGATAAGAGCAGAATCATGGTGGAAGTATATATTTATTATGCATTTCATATGCTATAGGTTATAAGCTATTTTCCAGCTTCAACCTTCAACCATGAATCTAGAAATAAATATATGTATATCCATGGCTACGACACATGTTACGTGAGGTTTGTTCATGTTGCTTGAAATCCTCAAAAATTTTTGCGCTTGAAACGGGATAAATTATATTTAAGCATAGAAAGAAAGAAAAAGAGAGAGAAAGAGAGAGAGAGAGAGAGAGAGAGAGAATATTGCAAGAGCAAATGTTGATTAACAAAACTATATTTTTATAATTTTTTTTTCATTTTTTTATATAAAACTAGACAAGACAGGTGCGCGTTACGCGCGCACTACAAAACTTCTGATGTTACATAATTTTACAGAAATTTAATATTATACTATTAACCCCTCAATACACAAAGTCAAAAAACACGATCTCCGCGATGACAACCGCTCACAAAGTTAGCGTAGCGAGAGAACCAATCGGCATCGCGGAAAAGCAACAACAATAATTTCGATACATTCGATACATTCTTTACTTTTTTCAAAAAGGATTGTATCCACCACCCTTTGTTATTTGCACTTTTATTCTGTAAGAATTTTTTAATCCATGTCTTCAATAGAAAGATTGTATCAATCGGCGTATACAACTTCAGCATTGCCTTCCCAGATAGCACAAAGTATTTATAAAATATTTACTAAATATTTATAATATTTATTTTAATATTTTATAAACATTTATCAAAACATTTAATAAATGTTTTTATGGCCGTAGATTGGACTGATCATAAATATTTATCATAAATATTTTAAAAATATTTATGATTTATGATAATTATTTGAAAATGTTCAAAATATCCGCATAAATATTATATTACACCACATAATCCCAATGAGTAAAACAATATTTCTATATTTTCAAAAACAATTTTCGCAAAAAAATTCCATTCTTAGGAATTTTTTTCGGAAATTCCGAAGCGGCCACCCATCCAAATCGCGACTAATATTTTAGAAAATATTTTAACAATATTTTTGATAAAGATTTTTATAATCTTTTTCCGTCATATATATAAAATATGTATAAAATATTTCTATAATATTTATAAAAAATATTTATGATGTATATTTATTAATATTTATCATAAATATTGTGTGCTATCTGGGTTGAGATAAAGAATTTGAAAAGATGATCGAAACTCTTAAAATTTTATCTTAAATTTAAATAAATTAATATAGATTTTTTCTTATAAATAAAATGACATAAAAAATCGCACTAATTAGACGTAAACATTATATATGTGCTCGCTATAAAATTAAAATTCTTACATTATCATATTTCAATATTCAATAAAGTATAATACAAATTGTATATTTTACACTTAATTGATTATTTATATATTATGTATACATATGTATATGAACTCTCTACAAGATGTGTTTTGAAATATAAAATTGTTAAAAGAATATATGACTTATATATATATTTAAATATATGATAAATTAAAAATAAAATATTTTAAATAAAAAATTAGCCGTTATTCTATTTTTGGTTGATATAACTATTTTATATGTATACATTATATGTATACATACAGCTAAAGGTTCTATAACAAATAATATGGCCAAACAATCACATATATGTATATGTAAGGTAGAGCGCATTAAACTGGATCGAAAAGTCCTATGTACATTTACCACTTTGGTTTTCACAACAATAATTAATAAGTTATTAATTTATAAAAGTAGCTGAATTCACCCAAACTATATCGCCAAATTTAAGCACACTGTGCAATAAGAGATACGATCGCTTCCAACAGTTATTAATAATTGTTAAGAGCACAAGAAGATTTTTAGAGATACGAAGGTTATTCGGAAAGTAAGGTCCAAAAACAAATAGCTGATAAAGTGATAAAATATATTTATATAGCATTAATTCACGCTCATGTTTTCCAAAACATCATTCATATGTAATTATTAGAAAAACAGTATTAGGGCGTGTGTTCGAATACGAATAAAAAGAGATCTTTTCTCTCTCAAATCCTGAAATTATATCAAAACTATATGAAAACTACATCAAATTATTAATATTTTTATTAAGAAGAAAAGAAAAAATTACTCACTTCTTTTGTTAGCTAAATCAACGACAGTTTTTTCAAATTCGTAAGAACTGAAGCAACATGCTAATGGCACTGTAGGGAATAATGTTCTAAATATTATGTCCATACGATCTTCCGTCTTCCCTTGAAATGCTTTATTGTTAAACATAAATCCTATAGACCATCTTTGTAATATTACTTCGTTTTTAAATAACTTTAAACTAGCTTCGATCTGATCTTTTGTATTGCATTTTTCGTCCAAAATTGTGGTCCATGTCTGTATTATAGGACCAGTGATTACGAGAGCGATGCAACGCTCTCGTAAATACAAATAATTAGGCAATGATTCTTTTGTTCCAATGACAAAGAACATACCACCATATAGTGATATTTTATTTTCATAACGATTCCTGGAATATATGCAAAAAGAAATATGTATTAGTAATTATATATTTGAATGTACCTGAATAATGAACTTAGATATGTATTATTGCTTGAATTAAATAAAATCAAACCATGATTCTATATTTGTAGCCCAACGTTTTGCTACGGACAACCTATTGTTGGTAAAGAATAACATAAAACATGTTTTGTTGTTTCTAGATGCTTCATCATGAAATAACATACGATATATATTCCTGTATGCATGTTTTTCCCTTAGATCAAATAATTTTACTTTTATACTCGACATAAATGGCAACAATGCACATGATATATGGGTCGAGAGTTGTGGCCAAAAGTTCACGTTTTCATCATCCTTAGGAGGAAGACTATATAATATAATCACTTTACAATGTGGAAGTAATATTTCCTTAAATCCTTAAAAAAAAAATTAATTTCAACAATTTTATAGTGTTTTATGACTTACACGGAAAAATAAATAAAAGTATTAAAATAATATTAAAATATTTAATATGATATTTGTCATAAATTGGAATAAACTTGCTATTATTGACAAAATCTTTGAATTCATTCGATTTTATATAATGTTTATATGTAATATATATATATTTATATTATTTATCTATTGTTTATTTACATTTTTGTCATTATTAATTAGAATTCATTTGTATAAAATTTCAAAATTTGTGTCTGTAATTACTGCGTAGAATAAGAATATAAAAGATAAAGTATAAAATATACGTACTTTTAGCCGAGACAAAATCTTTGTCTGGGCATAAAAAGAAATATAAGACTATTGAAGGATTTCTTCTTTTAATATAACTATTAACTGTATTGTTGAGATATTCGGTAAATCTGTCTTTGTTTGTAACAATATAATATAAGCAACTAGGGTCTCCTCCTTTTCTCATCATTTGCAGCTTCTAACCAGGATCTGAAAAGAATAAATTTCGTCTTTAAATTTGTGCTGCATCTACAGCTAGAACTTACAATGTCATATTTTTCATTTGCAGTGCGATAATCTCAACAAATAGAAATGAATTGAAATGGATAAAAATGAATTCATTTCGACATAATTTCGAATTTGTGCTTCAAATTTTTCAAATCGATTTGAATCCGATAATAATATAATACGGATATGAATAAATCCAAATTCAACATGGTAAATAGATCACGTCATGTATTTTAATTCACTTAAATCCAAAAATAATATAATGGAGACATGAATCCATCCGAATTTAAAATGAGGAAAGGCGCATTTCATATTTCAATTCATTTGAGTTTATTTAAATCTAAAAATAGTACGAGGCGAATAGTAAAGCGCGAACTTGGATGAATTAAAATTAATTGCATTTCGGATGCATATCGTTTGAATACATCGTCGATTGGCTAATTTAATAAAATATTTTCTGATTGGTGATAAAGCAGGAAATATCTAATTGTAAGCATCGGCCAATATGAATGGGCTGCGTCTTATCGCTCGTATCCAAATGGAGTTCTCCCCAATTTTCAATTCATTTGAATTTATTTTTAAACAGATATATGTTTTATACATGCGCGAATGAAAGAAAACACAAAGACAAGATAGATGTATATACATATTAAAGCTCTATATTATAAGAGTAGTGCAATCCTTTGATCTAAATTCTAAACGATGCCGACTTTATGGAATTAAATAGATATGTCTCTCATCCAATGAGCGTTCAGTGATTCTATAACTTTTCAGCTAACTAGCATAATAGATCCAAAAAAATAGTTGTTTACGCTATATGCTCTATAATATATATATATATATATATATATATATATATATATATAGAGAGATAGAGAGAGAGAGAGAGAGAGAGAGAGCTCTAGTACATATGTATCTTTGACTATATTTCGTTTCACGCATGACGTATCAATCGTCTTTGTTTAACATTCGGGGAATTACGAGGATGAAATTATACACCATGTAACATCATGCGTGAAACGAAAGAGTCTAAGCAGAATGGTTGACTTATAATTTTAAGACAAGTTTTACGACTCAAGTCTTTGTCTTTATAGTAACGCACAATAACTGTCATGTCTCAAGTCTTGAATTAAAAAAAGATTTTATTCGTAACTTAAGACTTGAGACACAAGACAGTTATTGTGCGTTACTAAAGACAAAGATTTAAGTCGTAAAACTTGTCTTAAAATTAGTAAGTCTACCATTCTGCTTAGGCGCGAACACGTAGCCTTTGTCTTTATCGGACATTCCAATATATTATATGTCCACGTTGTAAAGATGGCATCTCGAAATATCTAATATTATATAATCGATTTTTATTTCAGAACCACTTTAAATAATGTCTTAAGATGCTAATATAAATCTCTGACGATATCTTAAACAGTATACTTGAGACGATCTTAAATATAAGAATTGACTATACTGGCCATTTGACATTGCATTTTTCCATCCGAGAGACGTCGCACATCCATACGTCATCCCTGATAAAAAAAAACCGATAGAAAACGATAGAAAGGTTCCTCATTCAAAACAATAGAATTCTATCGTTTTCTGTCGTTTTTTTTTTTATCAGGGATGGGATATCCGGCTTCCACGTCTCTCGGATCAAGTGTGTGTGTGCGAGTTGATTGTAAACACTTTGTATGTATGTATACATACCTGCAAACCATTGCGGCGCTCATCAAGTCTCTGGTATCTAAATAGTTAAATATAATTCTCAAAATATCGTAATGTAGATCATTAAAATTCAATGCATTTTCAACAATTTGTGTTGCGACATCGTTTTTGAATGCAGATGTTTTCTTTCTAGTTGTCTTTTCCGTCGGTCTCTCCATTCGTCTTGCGATCAGTCAGTTCAGTTCAGTTCAGTTCAGTTCAGTTCAGTTCAGTTCAGTTAATTTAGTATTCGTCTCTCAATCGAATTGCGGAGACAATACGACCATACTCCAAAGGTTAGCTGTGTGTAATACAAAGTCTCAATATATAATCGAAAACAAAAATGTAACTAAAAGTCAGGTAATTACTGATTGTCACGCAATCGACGGTTTCAAAAATATTTTTAGTAACGGACAGACACGTCCGCACGCGCTCAAGGCCCCAAACGGACTCGATCAATCAGTCCTTGAGGGATGAATTTCAAATTTTTAATTTTTTAATTTTTTCACTACAAGTTCTTCATATCTGATCACTTCAAAGTCTGAAATGCGACTGATTTATTAGGTGCATCTACAAGCGCGATCGCTCACTGAGAAGTAACAACTAAAGATAATTCGCTGGATCTAAAGGTAAGAACCAATCGTGTTTAATCACTACTTACACTCTCAGTGAGCGGTCGACATGATGCATTCATAACTCACTGAAGTTTCTCGAAATCCCAAAGTAGAGAGGAACCTATTGCTTAGGGGCGGCAAATTTAGAACTTTTTTTGAAACAATTTCTAAAAAAATGCAGTTTTCACGCGAATGATTGAAAAAAAAGTCCATCGATTACTAGATTTGAGTTGGGATTTTGCGATCTTTATTTTGAGTTGATTTGTGTGTTCCTCCACCATTTACGCTCTGGGGGTCAATCATGAAACTTTTTCCCTAAGGCGGAAACGTGAAAAGTGAAAAATTTCTCCATTAACTTCAATGGTAAAGATTTTCATTTTTCACGTTTCCGCCTTAGGGAAAAAGTTTCATGATCGACCCCCTGAGTACGAAAAATAATTAAACGTTTGACGAGATATTTTTAAAGACAGCCGGTCAAAAGCAAATTTTCGTGACTGTCAAGTGGGCCTGGGTATAATTCATGAATGAACATTATCGACTGTTCTAGTTTCACGGAGGATAATAAACACGATTCGAGGCAAAGTAAAACCTATTTAAGAGGATGCTATAGGGGAAAGTAGGTAAATTGCACGCACCTAAGGGAAATTTATCGCAGTGAAGTGATTTTTAAAGTTGAAATCGATACGAGTACAGAAATAGAAACTTTAAACATTTTTTTATCATTATGTATTGTCATATTGAACAATTTTTTATTTGGTAATGCTATATTCAGCAAAAAGAAGCAAGTGGTTAAACGAAAAAATTTCTCGGGCCTTGGGTAATTGTACGTGCGGTTGGATAAATGGACGCGGAGGAAAAATGAGGTTATAGCCCATTCTTTTAACTACACTACACTGCACTACACTGTACTAGTGGCACTATAGTTGATCTCACGTGGTCTCACGCCTTTCAAGATGGATGCGTAAAATTGTCGACGGCGAACTTGATTTGATAAAAAAACAATTACTTGATGACTATTTAATTAAATTTAATAAACAATAGCTCAAAGAACGCAGGAAAAAACGTACTTTTGTTAGGTATAACAAAATTAAATGACTAAAGTAAAAATACGGACTTATTGCCTTATTTTCTGAACGCCAAAATCGCAAGAAAAATCATGATTTTACTTTTTCTTATTTTTTCAATTAACTACGTTTTTAAATGATATAACGTATGGTTATATATTTAAAAAATGCCTTCAGCCTACAAATATCGTCGTGATATAATTTCTATTCATCGGGAAGGTGCCAAACCACGAAGCGTACAATTACCCAGTGCGTACAATAACCCTACTTTCCCCTAGTGACCGAAGAACTTCCTCGGCGTCGGCATTGCAGATTATTTTTCGAGGGAGACCAGGCTATCGCTCTTTGTCCAACGCATAGATCTGTCTTTGTTTTTCGATTATTTCGCCATCTGCGAAAAGACCTATCAACTACAGCCACTGCTCTTCTTGCTATCGTTTACGTGCGCTAAGCAAAAGTTGGACACGTACAGCTGTTCACCTATTAAACTTTTTTGTTAGGTTGTTGACTGAACGATACATAGTCAGTGCTGTTTATTAGAGTTTTCTGAAGTCCGCCCTGGTCTCATTTTATACATACGAGCTACAGAACGTTAGTAAATAACAAAAATTAACCTTGGTTGACAGATCCACGAGTCGAAAATAAATGAATTTTTAACTTTTTTGATCGATTTTCTCATAAAATTTACCAGAGCAGACTTTGTTTTGGTGCGTACTTTTATTTTGCAAAAGGATTTTGTGATCTGTAAAGCCAATTCGAAAATTAATGAACACTGTAATGGTTGGTAATTCCCGTCAGTATAGCATCCTCTTAAGAAGTATTCACGAGAGCAATGAGCATTTAAATGTTTAGCATATCATTATACATTGAAGCAAAGCTTAATCGCAAAATAAATTATAATTATTATCAACAAGTTTAATTATTATTAGAAAGTATATGTAACGCTCTATTACAATAAATAAATATATATATATATATATATATATATATATATATATATTTCGTGTATAGGGTATGTATAATTTTATAATATGTTAATATAGTATTTTAATAAAACTAAACAAATTAAAAAATTAAATTAGTTTTATTTATCCGCAATCTACACGTTTTAATTTATAAATATAATTATTAATCTTGCGATAAAATAACGTAAGAAGATAACAGCAATATAGAATTTGATTAATTAATTTAAGTTACATTTGGGGCTTGAGTAAGGGTGGTAGATTTAAATTGCCTATATAAGGGTGGCACGAGTTCTAATCCGACTTTGCACGCGCACAAATATAACATAGTTAATATATCTTTCTTAATTTTTTATAATATTGTTAACGATAAACTCGATTTTATATAACGCTAGTGGGTAGGGAAATCGCAATAAAAGAGTCGAATAAAAAAAGTAACATGTCTATATTATTTTTCTCTTTTTAAACTATGAGGATCATTTAAGAAACTAATGAAGCCGAAATATTATCAAACATGTGAAACAAGAGATCAATTAACGTCTCGGAATCACGTCTTGTATTAAACTACAAAGGAACAAAATTGTCTAAATGTATTTATTTAAATATATTTTTTAAGAGTTTCGCTTAAAAACGAAGGTGAATAATACAATGCCCAACTGTTCTTAACTTGTACATTCGGATTTGCGACGGAAATATTCATATATATATATAAATATATACATATATATGTACATTCTTTTTATTATCATACACACATATACAATATTTTAATATCTCAGTCGCTCGCGATGATAAATCGTTTCTACAAATTTGACAAATGGCCGCTTATTTAAAGTATATAAATTAATACAAAGAATGATAATATATACGTAAAGAATAAGTATAACAGGATAATACAAAGATAAAGTATAGATAAAGAATGAAAATACTTATTTGCATGTTAAGTATAACTAATAGGAATGACAATAAATAAAGATTGCATATGATATATAATGCGTATATGATAATCTTTTTATAAAACAGTTTTTAAGTAGGAAGGAATATATTTTTAGTCACTTTTGCTTCTTTCTTTATACAAAAGTATATACAACTTAATAAGTTGCGTTTTGATATTTTGTCAATTACAAAAGTTTTCCTTTTAAAACGAAAAACTATCGAGATATTTTTCTCATCAATGTGTCAATGCTGCTTGTTGTGAGAAGTGTAATATTTTTAAAAAGGCTTATTTATTCTGACCATTCCGTAAAAGAACACATTTTTGTTACACAAGGTTGAGTAAGTTTAACCCTAAAATATAATATTTTAATGTTAAAAATATCAGTTCTTATTAAAAAATTGACTTTTTCGGAAAGCTAGAATATTAAAATATACCAGATTCCAACAAATGATATATTGGATTGTTATACAAGTTTGTTCAATTCTTTTACTTTTTTTTCAAAGAAACATACATTACAAATGATACATTGAAAAAAAAGTAAAAGAATCGAATAAATTTATGTAACAACCCAATAGAAACTCTAAAAAATATTAGATTTTTGCATTTCAGATTTAAGGGTCTATTCTGCAATCTTAATGATGTTATATCGTTGCGCGGCTATTACATGATACAAAAACTCTATGCAATCAATATCATAACATCGTTAAGAACAGGCCCCTAGGTCTATGAAAATTATACATAATTCAAAAGAAATTTGTGGTTGTAAATAATTTACACAAATAAATATTTCTATTTTTATAAAGAAATATTTTTAATATAAAAATGTCACATCTTTTATTCAATTTATTCGTCAATTGCTTCGCACAGTATATGAACAATCAGAATGAACAAGTCTTTTGAAATGGATATAACAATATTAGATATAATTTTATCAATATAATCTTTTCAAGTTTTTTGTTTGATAAAATAATTCTGTCTGATTAGGTACATCAGCATAGTTCATCACATATATTGCACATATAAAATATTTTGTCGTGTATTAGAAGCTGTACCATAAAAAATTGCTGTTTTCAAATTGATTACAATAAAAATTTTATAATGAAAAAGGAACAAGTTTTATTCCATTAAATCATGCATCAATTGAATTAAAATTTGGGACTATTTAGTTTAATTTTCGAAATTTAGATTCACATAGAATAAAATTTGATAAATCACTACTAAATAGTCCGTTAGTACTTTTATTAACAGAATTCTCTCTTGCGCGCAAAGATTGCATCAACATTTCTAACGTTAATCTGTTTCAGCTATATTACATTGTAATTTTAAATCCATATAAAAAAAAGTATTCACAATTTTTTCATCTTATGTTGTTTATTTCTAGAAAAAAGTTAAAAATAATTCAATAGCCAAAGAAAGTTATACAGTTCAATACTGTTGCAATATGCATAATTTAACTTGATGTATGTTTTAACTCATTTTTATTAGTTTGTCAATTTTAAACTGAATAGAGTACCAACAATTTTATATAGCACAACTTAACATTTGATACTGTCAATATAGTTTTTTGATAGTAGAAAATCGTATAACTTTTTATTAGATGTACCTTAAAGCTAAAGCATTGTGATAACAAAGAAAGATTAGCTATACAGTTTTTTTGCTATATAAGTAATAAATATACATGAAACCGTTAATATAGCAGAGAAATTTTTCTATTTTTGATATTTTTATAAAAAAAATATACAAAATAATTCGCGATTTAAGATTCCTTCTGTATTGATATATTACATTCGTCGTATTTAAACCCTTTAGCTACGAATGGCCACAGTGCATAACTACCGAGTACTATGCTATTTCTACACACGAATGGCCGCTACAATACACAATCATGTTACGTATGTGCCATGCACAAAGATAAATAAGTTTTCATATATGCATGTCATACAGTGTCTTACAGATGTTTTAAAAACATCAAGGATATCAAGAGACACAATATTGGCTCACGTCAATAAAAGCGTAACGCGAGATCATCTATTTTTATGTGAGTCGGTGAATTGCGAGCATTTGAGATCTGATCTCAATAACGATTAAACCGATCAAGTTTTGAGTTCTTTTAGACACTCATGTCTAAAGCATTTCAAAAATATTTTTGGTACATTCTGAAATATACTGATAATATTGAAAATCTATATATAACGTAAATAATGAACTTTCAATAGTCAATACATTTGTATCATAATAATAATAGTGCTGTTTTTAACAATCGGTATATTTCGGAATGTATTCTTAGACAAATGTGTTGTTTAAATTCGTTGCAATTTATTACGAAACACTTGAAGGATTTCTTACAAAAACCAAATAAATCTATTTTTTACAAATCTGGGTAATAAGATGCTAAATTATTCTCTCTAAATTATTACATCGTTAGCAATTTTGTTCTGGTAAAAATTTAAATAGATATAAATAAATAAATATAAAATGTCTGGAAGAACCAAATAAATCCACAGGTTTTTCATTTTTTCTTTTGATGAATCTTTAAAATATTAATCGAAATATGCAACTTTGTTCTTATATTTATATGTCTAGAATGTCATATCTGTTATATGTAAAGAAAAATTAGAAGAATGGGACTCTCAGGCAGTCAGAAGGATTGGTTACTACCTTTTAAATTTTCTTGTGTAAAGTTTAGGACACCACTTTGACTATTTATAACCGTGACTACTGTTTTCAACAGTAAACTAAACACTGTGAGGATGAGGTCTTCCTAAACTTTAAAAGGCAATGTTCAACCCTTACAACTGCCCAAGGGTCCCCATTTTTTTCCCTACATTTACACAATAAGCGGTTTGAAAATAAGTTTATTTGTTTCCTAAAAATTTAATTTTTTAGACTTGTTTCCTATAGGAAACTTTTTATTCATTTGTCTTTAGTTACAAGCAAAATAGTTATTGTAAGATATGAATCTGTCGCATTATTTATAAATAATGAATTTTAAACTCTGTCCGTGGCCAAGCATATTCGCGGCTCTCTCGTATGACGATAACGTTTCCTCGGTTAGCGCTCTGCCGTAGCAAAAGGGTTAATTTTCTAGATTTAACTGGGTCTTAAAATCTTATTTTATCAAAATGTAGTATAATTTTAATCAGAAAAGTTTTCATGCGAAGAATACTGTATTGCTTTAAGTCTATAAATATAAATTAACAAATGTTACGTCTAAGCCAGTCGTCGACAATTCTCTTTTCGTAATAAGATAAAAAAAATTCATAAATCTCGCATGGATTTCTTACATAAAGAACATATTTCAATATATTCTTTATATATATATATAATGTCGCATTTATGACGACTTTACTTAAACTATATCACGGTTTTCTCCTCAAAAATTAGGACATGTCATGTGTGTCATGGTCATTGGCAATACAGCAACAAGTAAACCAATTTGAATACAAGAATAATAAAATAGTAATGTGATTGCACACATGGAATAGGCCAAATGCGAGTTCGTCCACAGTTTATCCGTTCGATATATGCTTAAGAGGACCGAGACTTAATATGGAGGTAGCACCAAGCGCACCCAAATTACAGATGCTTGTATTTCTTGCACCGTCTATTGTGATTATAGGTAAACCAAAATAACCACCAGTTTGAGCACTTAGCTGCGACAACGGTATGTAACTTTGAATGCCCAAGTTCGCCAAGCGGTTCAAGACGTGTGGCGATTTTAGATCCACAACCGGCAAAGCCAATTCTGTGCCTCCGTTTTGTGCCACGGTATCGACTTCTTTATGATAAGTCTGTTTGTGCGTTGTCAATGCCTGAACTGTGGGATATTGAGCTGGACAAAGATTGCACCTTGAAAAGAAAAGAATTGATCAATTTTATTTCTACGAATGTTTTACTATTTGAAAAGAAAAAGAAAACCTACTAGTGAGAAAACTATAGCTTACCTATGAAGCAATTTGCTTGTCGTTCGATGAGTCGCCATATGCTGTGTTAACATGTCTTGATTTTGAAAATTCTTGTCGCATACCTGACACGTTAGTAATGCTCTGGAAAAGATATGTCTTATTGCGTCTTACAAGCTAATGATCAACTAAGAAAGTATAATGGGATAATTAGGTAACGATAGAATGCAAACAATAATTCTCACCTAGGTGGCCGACCACGCCTAACCACTGGCATCTGTGGCGGAGTATCCTGAGTAAGATCCACGGTGGGTGGTCTCGGTGGTCGTTCAACTTGATCATTGATTGGCGATTTGTTTTGCTTATTTTGCGGAACAGCAAACTGCCCTTGTTCTTGCTGCTTTCTTTGTGAACTAGTTGGTATGATAGAAATAGCAGAATTCAGATTGAGCGCTGTAACATTTAAAGGCTGCTGTGAAGGTGGTGGCCTCTGCTGCTGCTGGGGGGGTATTTGCTGTTTGTTTTGTTCACTTGTCTTATTTTTATTTGCAGCTGGAGTAACGGTTATACCTCGAGCCGCGAGGACATTTGCCACCGCCTTGGCGTCGGATTTCTTTCCCCCTTGGTTCGACGTGTTCTGGACTTGAGCTGGGATGGAACCTTCAGATTAGTAAAAGACAACACTATTTTACTGTAATGCACCCCTTCTGCGAATATAATAATATGATTCCTTTTGTGAACAATCCATATTCTTTTAAATACAATTATAACAAATTTATACCAAATTATATCAAAACAATGTAAACGGAAAAATTAATGTAAAATATTAAAGTAAATCTCATCAAAATTAAATTTCAAAGCTGCTAATATAATACAGGTGTCCCTCTATTTATACGACAGGGTTATACTCCAAGGCTTCAGTTGTAAATATTAAATTAAAACAAAAGTTTGTAGCATTTTTAAAAATAAAATTTAAAAACAATGTTTAAAGATATTTGTACATAGATTTATTTAACTACATGTGTGCTGATACGAATTTTTATTCCAATACAATAAAAATGATCGTAAGTTAAATAATATTTAAATGTCATATAAATAAAATGTAAGTTGTACAAAGAAGCATCAACTTTGATAGACGCTAGATCTTGGTATCTAATATTATTTTAGATGTAAATCTTAATACATTTTTAGTTTTTATAAATTGCCGAACATCATCGGTTTTAAAACGCAATCATAAATTGTAGCTAGAAATAAGTTAAACTAATTAATTTAATATTTAATAATGATACTATAAGCACCCTATAACAACTAATAATTTATTGCGTAAATAATTTATTAAGAAAAATATTGCTCTCCGAAATCCTTCATTCCGCGACGGACATCGTCAATTAATAATGAAGCCCATAATGGAATTCCAGGTTCGGGTTGGGGTAATATTTTTTCGCAATAAATTATTTACAAAGCAATCAAGGAAAGAATACAAGGTCAGAAACGTGCAAAAAAGAGATATACTTTTTACAATAAAATTTATTTTTGCTTAATCATTAAATAAACTGAACGTTTCGACTTACTTCCATAGCAGTATTAATAAATAAGTTCAAGAATAAATTTGGACACATACATTCAAATAAATATATATATATATATATATATATAAATATATATATATATATATAAGTAAATAAATACAGCAGTTGTGTCATATAAAGGATTACATGTAAAACTTAACATGTTAAACGGAATAAAAATTAAAAGTTATTGATTTACGAAGATCGAGTAATAAATATTGAATTGATAACAAATGTTAATAAATGTTGAAAGTGTAAAATAGATGCATCATCAATGCTTGATGGCACATGAAAATAATTTGAGTCCATTAGTAAACAAAAAAACAAAAAAAAAAGGGTAAATTGTCAAATATGATTAATGATGTTCAGTAATTATTAAGGAAAAAATACATCGCTTATTGTGTAGTTTAAATTTCGTAAGTCGAGAATTAAAATAATAATATAAATTTTTAACTCACTATATTTCCAAAAGATAAAAGATGACGTATGTTCGATTGGTCTAAATTGTTTGTAGTTTTTTAAAATGCTTGTGACAAGATTATTAAATTAACAATTAATTTGTGATATTAGGTTTGTTCTTTTTAGCTGAACTGATTCACAGTTCATCTTTTTTTCTTCACATTAAAGAAAAAAAGATAAACTCTGAATTAGTGCAGCCAGTTAAAAGAACAGATCTATCATTTTTTCCAGCCTCAGTTTATGATTACGTTTCAAGTCCGACAGTGTTCGGCGCGCAATTTATAAAAACTGAAAATGTATTTAAGATTTACATATAAAACAATATTAGGGAAAAATCAAATCTTGACCGTAGTTGACGCTTTTTTACTTATTTGTATGATTAAACTTAAATAGTCTAGTCAAATTATTGTTTAAAATATTATAAAGAAAATTTTTAAGATTATAATTCTTAATATATATTTATTATAAAATTAATGTTTAATTTAAATAAAGATTAATCAACAAGTAATTAAAAAACAGAGTTAACCGAAAAAATTTAGTGGATGAAAAAATTATAATTCTAATTTTTTTACTGTCCCAGACTTTGTTAAATAAACTGGCAAAAATTATAAAAATGGCTAATATGTAATATTAAAATATGATATGTTTATGTAACTTAATGCATACAAACATTTTTTCTTTAATTAGCAATTTATATTAAACACTGTGGTTTAAAGAAAAATAAAACTAATATTAATAAATAATAATGATATCTTAATAACAATCTTTTCAATCCTAATTAATTTGTGAAATACTTTTCTTTTAAATAAAAATCCAGGTATAAATATATAAATGTTATTAAATTTTATATTAATGTTTAGTTAATGGGGGAAAAAAAAAAAAAAAACATAATAAAACTAACAATTTTTACTATAAATTTATAGAATTTTTACTTACAGAGAATTATTTCACATTTGATATTTAACATTTTATAACAAAGAGTTAATGTTATATTAATTTTTAATCTCTTGGATTTTTGATAAAATTTAAATTGGAAAACTCTAACAATTAACAATACTTTCTCACAACATATTGTTTTCTATTTATTTAATCATTATTAATAGAAGACTAGTTTTTGCTGTTTTTT
Organism: Solenopsis invicta; assembly: GCF_016802725.1. Lineage (NCBI taxonomy): Eukaryota > Metazoa > Arthropoda > Insecta > Hymenoptera > Formicidae > Solenopsis > Solenopsis invicta. The sequence continues at coordinate 14,352,318 of NC_052670.1, read as the reverse complement.
CAAAAAAATATTAATTTTTAACACTAGCATGGATTTAATAAAAACAAATATCGAATTTTTCCAACTCTAGTTACAAAGCAATATTATTTTTTCTTAAAAATATAACTCTTAGTATAATATTTAATATTATAAAATTATTATTTAGTTTAGATCACTGAGCGTGCTTAATCAACTTCATTATAATTTATTAGTTAATTTTTAATCAACGATACCAGTGGTAAGTTCGAAAATTCGTACGTCATAAATAAAGAAATACCTGTAAACATATTTTTTTTGTAAAAGCAACTAAAAATACCATTAGATAAAATCATAGGAACCAAAATTTCATAGAAGAGGCACTTTACACAGGCACATAAAAAAATATAAGTAGTAACAAAACTTGAGCAAAATGACTGATTATAATTAAACACTCTTTTACGACGTATAAACTTACCAGGTTGTCGAACACTTAGAGTAATAGAATCCGTGAGGTGTATTGTAGAATCGTTTCTACTTTGTTGCGTAGTGGCCCCTTGAACATTTTGAATAACAGGCAATCCGTCATTTCTCTTCTGTTGAGCTATGACATGGCAGTCTGCATCTTCATTTCTATCAGGTAATAAAACGTCCATACGCCTCTGTTTTGCAGGAGTGTTATTTTGTTGCTGCATAGGTTGTTGTAGGGGTCTTTTCATTCGCTGTCGAGGAACTGGACCAGCGGTCTGTGGTAACCGTGGTGCTCTGAAAGTTAGAACCACCACCTAATAAACATGCTCGCGTCTGTATGTTCTTACAGCTCTCTTACAGCTAGTTTTCTATGCTTACCTGTTGTTTTGAACAACAGATGCAGACGGATATCGTCCCCGTGGAACTTGTTGGGGCATTTGGGGATGCATTTGTGGAGGAGGAGCGGCCATTTGAGGGTATGGACCTGGTCCATATTGATATAAGTGCGCCATATGCGGTGGATAGTGTAAACCTTGTGGACCAGGTACTCTGTACAATGGTGGCCGTCCTGGCGGCTGTACAAAATAATTTGGCCCTGGTATCATTGTATTGGCTCCTGGAGGAAGACTAGGGGGCATTTGCGCCTGTGGAAGAGGCATACGCTGCACTTGCTGGGCCAGCTGTTGCACAGGTGGTGGTAGTTGTTCAAAGTTTACCGGCGGTATTTGCATTTGTTGGCCAGCAACACCACCCGGTGCTGCTACTGTCACCGCCGTATTAAATGTCGGTGAATTTGCATGATGTGGCGACGTTAAGGGCGAAGTCCTACTGAGTTGATGTGAACCATTCGATGGCGTCTCTACAGGTGTAACAGAAATGGCATGAGGCGAATGTGTGTTTTGGCTCAGGTGCGATGTATTTGTGTTCGACGATAAATGATGGGGGGACAACTGACTCATGCTTGGTGAGAGCGGGGTACCATGTACTTGTGCCCGATGTATCGACACTTCCATCGTAGTGTGGAAGATGAGATGTGCGCATTCTGGTATATTGCACTGATAGTGACCAGCCTTGCTTCGGTGTTCATCCAGATGTGTGATGTCTTTGAATTTCTCATTACAGACACGACATGTGTTGACGGTCTCAGCCAATTTCTCAAGGGGCACGTACTCCGCTGTTTCGTTCGATGACATATTGTTCGACAGCGATACCTCGTTTGGATTGCGTCTTTGATGGTCGATGAGAAAACTCTGTAAAATTGATCCGGCGTTGTCCATGTTAGCATCGCCGCAAGTATCTCCCTGTTGTTCACTATCTTCTTTGTTGAAGTCTTCATTGCTCTTGTTTGATAAATCGGATAGTTGAGTCCAATTAAAACCTTGTGTCTGCGATGCATCAGTTGATTCCCTGTTTTTATCTTCATTGTCGCATATCGGAGCACGTTCAGTTGCATGATTAGAAAAGGTGAAAGACTTTGGGTTAATGCTGATGGCAGGATTCTGCTCAAGATTATGTATCATGTTAGACTCATGATTCCTATCATCATCTTCTTCTTCTACCGATGAACTGTCGATCAGTTGACTAGCTGATCTAGAGCTATAAAAAAAAAAAATTCAGAAAGACATCGTGACTGAAATAATTGATAATTAAAGCATGAAAGTTTGTCTCTATAAAGTTTGTCTCTATAGAATAAACGCGAATTAGATATTTAAGCTAAAAATTTGTATTAAGGAAGTTTTATAACAATTTAAACAACGTTAGTAATTTCTACGCATTTTCCTTCTTTGTACTACTTTAGTATTCTTATCCTAAATGTTCTCAGTCTTATAACACGTACATGTGTCTGACTATAAAATTTCCGCAAACTGCAATAAAAGAGATATCTCAGATAACTGTGTTATATTTTATTTTTCAAAGCAGTCCTTCGTGACATCAATACACTTCACACATTTTTGACGGAAAGCTTCAAAACTTTTTTGGTTAAAATTTGATTTATACTGATTTTTTGCCCAAGAAAGGAGCTATTGAGTTTAGTCACTCACTTTATTTACGGAATCTGATCATTTTGAATTTCATGCAGTTTCTAAAGTTCAAAAGCGTGAAAGGTAAATATTTTCAAGACGTTGAAAATATTCAGAGAAATGTGATAAATGCTTTAAACATATTAATATAACATTATAACTACAAACTTTAAAAAACAATTTTTAATATTATATCACACATGTATGAAATATTGATATCATGAAAAACTTTTTTGAAAAATAAAATACAACATTTTATTATCGGAGATGTCTGTGTTTTATGGCTGTAGTTGGGAATTTTATTGTGATACATATATACAAGGTGACCCCCATTAAAATCTTTCCCTGTGATTATCCTCCAAATTACTTATTATTTAAAAAATTATTTCAAATAAAAGAACTTACTCTGTTTCAAATTTTAACGCACATGTTTTTCCTATAGATGAAGATGTTCTTAAGATATCAAAGTGACTTTTGCTTTTTAAATGGAATTACATGATTTTTTTACTTATGATTGTTCTGTAATTATTTTATTACTGGATTGAAACAAAAGTTTGTAGTATGTTTTCAGTGAAATTCAAAGACAATGTTTAAATGTTTATACATAGATTTATTTAACGATATATGTGCCGTTACTTTTGTTTCAACTTGATACATATAAAACTATTAGAGTTATGAAAAAATCAATAATTTAGAGATATTTTGTACTTTAATTTAGAATATACTTCAGCATAAAATATAAAATATTGCATAAATCATTAAAATTTTATTATCATAATTTTTATTATTATCTTGAAACTTTTAGACAGATTTAATAAGACAAATCAATGGATATAAAGAAAACACAGCAATTTAAAACAATTATAATAAAAATTATACAATTATTGCTTGTTTTCTTTACATAAATTCATTTTTATTCAATGAATAAAAATATTAAGGTACAATTACTAAAAAGATGAATAATTTATGAGATATTTTATATTTCGTATCAAAATATAAATATATCGAAATAAAGTATAAAATACTTAGTAAATTAATGATTTTTCAATAATTCTAATACTTTCATATATATGCACAATAATTCTTAAAAAAAATCATGTGCAAAAAAATCATATAATTTATCTATAAGTAGATAGGTGGTCTACATTAGTACATTATAGAAAAAAGTCGCCGATACTGGCATAGCACCCTGTTATTTCTTGGAAACTAGACATTCTATTGTATAGCACTGATAAAAACACAATCTCTACTTACAAATATTCAAAGAAGTAAAAATCTATAGTTGATAGTTTTTTTCTATAAAATCTGCTAAAAATGAATTCTTGAAAAACAAAAATAAAATTTAATTGATTTTCTATCTTGCAAATTGCAGTTTACACAATAGTGAATATATTATTGACAATATTAGATCATTTTACATGTTTGTAGTTTCTTAGAACTGTTTTGTATATATTCTTCTCTTTTATTATTTTCTTCATAATGAACAGTTAAAAACAAAATTGTTATACCAGTAAATCTGTTTTCACTGATATTTTATTACTTGGTTAATCATTTGATTTTATAGCTCCTTCTCCATAAGATTGTGTTTGAATACTGATATTAATGCTTACTGTGCCAATTTTGAGACACAATTTCTCAGATGCTTTTCTTGGATCATATTACAAAATTATTAATTATTATAAAATATGAAACAATATTGTAAAATCTGCTATACTATTTAATAGAAAACATTTTCTAGTTTTTATTTATGTTTATAAAATTTTATTTAGCTTTTGTTTAAAAAATAAAACCTGAAAACAAAGTAATATGCTAGTAATAGTGGCTTTCCTATAGTTAAACTTACATTATATCTATTTACATTATGAGAGATAAATGTCAAAATAATAAAATTAAATAAGACATTATTACATTTGTTGTAAAAGTTTTTTTGAGCATGTTAATTAGTTGCAAGATAAAAAATTTCCAAAAATTTAAGAATTTCTGTCTTGCAACTAATCAACTTGCTTGAAAAATTTGTTGTACAGCAAAGAAAAACAAGTTTGAGACTTCAACAATGAGAAAGTGGTAAATCAATCAGAGCTTTATCAACATTGGCAAATCTAAAACTATGAAACATTTAAAAGAAATTATGTTTCCAGGAGTGTTGTGACAACCCTACCTATCAACTAAAAAATTAATAAAACTAAGGCCACCTTGAATTCTCACCTTCACCTAAAAAAAATGTATGTATATCATAAGACATTTGTTTTAAGAATGTTTTACTTGAAACATTTTTTTTTTAAATCACGAATAACTTAGAAGATAATCACATCAAAAGATTATAATAGTCATCCTATAATATGTGATATTGTAATTTATCAACTTACCTCGATTGCTCACCAAGTTTCTTCAAGTTTTCAATAGTTTCCCTACACGTCGCTTCCAAAGCATCCGTCTCCTCATGGTCTTCCGTTTCTGAAAGCCTTTTCTCAGAATTGTCAAAGTTATCGGCACTTTGCGTATCGTCAGCATTTTGATCATCTTTCTCAGATGGATTTGCCATATCACTCCCTACATCAGAGTCACTCTCGTTGATATCTGTGGACGGCCTTTCATTCTCTTCCAGAGGATTGTGATGGTCGGTGTCCAACTTGCTATTGTCATAATCATCCTACAAACAGGATCACAAGAAAAAAATGAAAAGATCTTCAGCCTCAACACAATATTATTTAAAGAAAGACTCACTTGTTGATCCACCATCACGTTTTCAAAAGGTTCGTTGATCGAGTTCTCCGCTGCCTTGTCGCCTCTCGGATCATTTTCCTTGGCACCTGCCACGTCTTTCTCTGGATAGTAATCGATGCCCAGGTGAAAATTATTGTTCACTACTGTGAAATCTTCCGATTCGGAGGATTTCTTCAGGGTGAGTTTCAGAGAATCGCTTGGACTCTTTATGCTTTGCTTCTTTAGAGTCAACTTCAGAAGGCCAGTCTTCTCCGGGTCCAGCCAGTACGTGTCCTTCTTCACCTTCACTACTTTTGGGTTCGCAACTCTTTTAAGGACGATACGCAGCTTTCTTAGGTGAGTATTAATGTGGACGCGCAGCGGCTTCTTCGAGGTGAAACGTTCGCCGCAAATATCGCAGTCCAGCAGTTGCTGACCGCTCAGCAGACTGTCGTCCGACGAGTTGGGAGTGCCCTCGCTCTCGTCTGAAACAGAACGCATGAGGTCCCGGTCACTACGCCTTTTTTCTTGGCGAGAAGGTTACATCTTCCCGTGTCGTTTTCGCGCGCCTGTATCTCATTACACCGCGCGCACATACATCGTCCCCGTTTTCACGTACGTGTAAAGTTTGTTTGGTGCGCAGAAGTTACATCGTTCCGCCGAGGTAGGGAGCGAAAGAGAGAAAGAGAGAGAGAAAGAGAGAAATGAGCGCACGGAAGAGACAGCAGAGAAAGAGAGATAGAGATTTAGGTAGCAAACGCACCGAGATGGCACGCTGATAAAGGTGGACCTAAACGTGGTCCCTTCGTCTACGAGACTTCGTCGGCGAATCACTCGCGATTTACCGCGCTTTTCGTCGCCAGTGTCGAAACCACTCGTTCCCTCACGGTCCAGACTCTGCCTGTAGACTCGACGCGATTATGCGCGAGCGCGCGTTCACGCAATCACACACAACTGTAGCACAGAACATGGAGGAGACACGCTTCGTGTCGACACAGTGCGATCACCGATTGTACGTGTATATACTCGCACTTGTATTTACGTGAGGCACGTAAACAGATCAGCGCGCGCGATCTATACGCACGGCGGTAGTCAGCGGGTACGGCGGTACTCACGCGCAAAATGGCCGACGCCGGAGAATAATTGCCACTCGCGAGGGTTCTCGCTCGGTTGGAGAATTGAAAACACGACTCGCCAATCGATACGTGGCTAAAGTGCGCGCCGCATTGGCCGCTTTCGTGTCGGCGCAAGACTTTCCGCCGCTGGATTGGTCCACGCGAAGCGACAGCGTGAACCGCGCGCGACGCGCCGCCGTCGGCGAGTTCCGGAAGCGCGGGAAAAGTGCTCGTGTAGCACTGGAATTCCCTCGCCGACCAACCGACTGACCGACCGACCGACCGAATTTCAACCGTGAATCGATCACCCTTCCCCTCCCGCGTCTCGAAATCCGCGGTCTTGTTTCCGTACATCTGAATTTTGATTTTTGGTCGTATCGAACTTGGATAAGAAAATCCGGGGTTAGAGTTCGTAAACGAGAGGATTTTTTTATTTTTATATATTCGATTTTATTAGCCGTGCTGTCCAGTAAAAGAAAATTAATTTAAATGGATTAAAATAGATTCAGATTTTTACAAGTACGTATTCGCGAACGTGGAAATAAATCCATTTCAATGCCTTTGTATCCGCGACGTGTACCTATTATACATTCGGCGCCACAATTAAAGCTACTTATTTTACATAAACACTTATTTTGATTCTCAAAAATAGGCTAAATTCAAAAGAGTATAACTTTGTAAAAAATGATCGTAACAAAATGTTAAAAAAGCATTTTATAGTTTAAAATCTCTAGTTTCGAGATTGGTAATTCATTAAAAACGATGACTTACTGATTGTTTACGAAGATAATCTCAAAATTCTTTTTGCAAACTTCACTTTGCAAAGCTTCACAGCGTGAAATAAAAATCTCATACAAATATATAGTTTACAGCATTCAAAAGCGTAAATCTTTTCCTTTAATTTGCATATTTGTTGAGCGTCGTACGATTTTTTTTTCACCAAGTTATTCAACGCTGAAGCAAAAATGATCTTTTTCAAACTGAAAAACATTCCCTATTCAGATTTTGAAGTGAGCAGTATTCGCAATCTACTTTTTAAAACAGAACTTATTTCTTAATTGATTAACATAAAAATGTGCTTCATACAATTCCTATTAATGAATGCAAAGGCATTGAGCATTGAAATGAATTCACTTCAACGTTTACGAAAGCGTAAACTTCTGAAAATCTAAATCCACTTTAACCCATTTTCGTTTACGGATAGTTTCGTACACTAAAAAAAAATTTGTTGAAAAACTAAAATATTTAATCAGATATACGTTTAATTAAATATTGAGTTGGTTTATGAGAATTCTTCATTTTGAAAATAGTTGAACGTATCGGACGAAATTTTTTATTTTTTCAACAATTTTTTAAATAAATGCACAAAATAGAAAACCGCAAAAAAAAAGAAAATTCCCACATTCGTGAATGAGATAATCTTCAAAAGTTCGTTTATACCTGCCATACAAAAGAGCGATGCTGAATTTCGATTTCTTTTCAATAGACACGCTAAGAGAACATACAATTTATGAAGAAAAAAGAAGAGAGGAACTTCGGGGACACAGAAAACGCAAGAACACGCAAGTAAGCGACTGCTCGTCGCGTGATCCGAAATATTTTAAAGCTGGGTATACATCTGCGAACGAACAGCACGGCGAATACACGTGTATATGATCCATATCGCGAATTTTCTTTGATGTACCGCTTCATGAGGGAATCAAGTCGAACATGAATTGAACATTCTATTTGTATTCTTTGGATTGTATAAAGACATAGTCTATGGGATTATACATCTGCTGAATGAGAACAAAGAACATTCGCGTTCGTTGTTCGTTTGATATTCGTTAACTAAGAATATTTAGCTTAATTTTTTCAACCCCGAATTAACTTTATTTGAAAAAAATGTTTTTTTTATTTATGATTTTGTCTAATGGTATAGAGATGGTTTCTGATTTCTTTCATACTTTTCTTTTTAATGGTTTTGAAAACCATTTTGGTGTTTCAGTTTGTCATTTTTGTTGTTGCGCTGTTATTATTGTTCAAATATCGATTAGTTTGACGCCTGGATGGATCTGAAGATTGCCTTAGACCTTAGAGGAATGACGAGTGCGAAAGGATTAAAGCTCGTAAACTAGAATAGCGATTGTGTGATTTTTAAGCGGAAATGTGAAAAGTGAAAATTTTTACTATTAAAAGTAATAAAAAATTTTCACTTTTTACGTTTTTGTTTCAGAGAAAAAATTATACATTATCTCTATATTTAGCCAAATGGGATATTGCTTTTACAGCCGGCAGTGATAAAATCAAAATATAATATCAAATATCAGTCGACTTTCTAGCAAAATGTGCTTATCAAAATTAATCATAACGTTTTGACTTTCAGATTTGAGTTCTTTTCAAGTGAATCAGTTGTAACATACATTAAGATATATGAAGGAAATACGTCCGTGAGTTCTTGCCAAAGAATTCAAAAATTCAGTACTGAAAAAGATATAGTATAAGTAAGAAAAATTAACAAAAAATGCTCGCTAAACTTACATGTTTTCATTGTCAAAAGTAATAAAACAGTTAAACTTCGTCAAGGTATTAAAATTATAGAGAGAGTCAGCACAAGTTAAAAGCATGCATCATCGTCAAACGAATATCACATTTTGTTAAAAAGTCAATTGATATTCGAGTTATTTTGATCTCTATTCGGACTTGTACGCATTAGAGATTAAAGATTGTGAATTAAATATCTTGTTTGCACATCGAGCACTTTCACACACGTACTAACAAAAAACTGTGTTCGTACTAAATCGCTTGATACGCTCGATATAAACAAGCGTAAAGCAGATAAAAGTAGTAAAACTAAATAAAAGATTAAAATACGACCAGATAATTTCAATTTCAACTTATTTCGTTTTAATTGATTGAATTCTAATTTCTAATTTACAATCTAATTTACAATCTTCTCAATCTTCACAGTCTGATAAGGACTTAAAAGAAATGGAAAAGAAGAAGCAAAGCCAGGATTACAAACGAGACACCTGATATGTACAAAATTTGCGAAAAGATGCGAATATAAATTTCTATATGCATATATATTTTTTTTTATTTTATTCATTAAAAAATTGTTTAAAATCATTACTTGGTTACGAAATATAGGAATTCTTTCAATTAAAACTGAAATACAAAAAAATATAAATTTTGATAAAATAATTGATGATTTTGCGGCCATCCAAACACGAAAATTAAATACAAAATTATACATAATTATGTACAATTATATATAATTGTATATAAATTATAATTATATATTAATATGTATATTTTAATATATATGGACATATTTAATATATAATTATGTATAATATATAACTATATATAATTATGTATAATATATAATTATATATAATTATATATGAAAAATTTATTACCAGTTGCCTACTAATACCTAAAACATTCCTGAGCATTACTGTTAAATTTTTTATATAATATCCACTAAATGTCTTAGTAAAACCCATTAATGCTCATTAATGCCCTAGTAACGCTCTACAATGCTCCAGTAATACAATGCATAATGATGCCTCATACTGTAATTATTTCCATTAATTCTCAAGTAATGCCCTAAATAATGCCCAATAATGCCCCAAGTTTGTACACCGCCTCAACAGTTTATCCCTCGATACACGTAATTTGTATGTTTATAACATGTATACATGATTACATGTTCCTATTAAATTAACAGGGTTGGGTAAATTAACACATTTTTTAACTATCCAAATAGTCAAGCCTGCAGAAACAGATTTCGCGCAGAACATACTGTCAACTTTTGATGCGCACAATATAGTACGTATCTGTATTACTCACTAACGCGTTTACTTGGTGCAAGACGCGACCGCGCTTCTTGATCTGATGCTTTGGACAAACTGCCGTCAAAAATAAAACGAAGCCTACTGGCCACGTTACATCAACAGATTGGCCGCAAAAATCGAATAGAATTTGCAACTCGTTCTCGTGTTTTACTGTTAGTCAGCCGTGCGTGCGGATCCTACTTGATTATTCTGTCGCCAATCTGCTAACATGTTATGTTAGCAGGCTTTGTCGACAGCATCCTGAGCTTAATGCGGACACAGATAATTATGGATCTGCTGTCACATCTGATCGAATTTGCTGCCAATCTGCGCACAAATTGCGCGCAGTTTATTATTAGGGTAAATTAAAAGTTTGGCTTACAAATTTAATTTAGTAACGTTAACAGTTGCATGAACAAAAAACTAACTCAATCACGTTAAAATTAGTACAACTTAAGTTAAATTAAAAATTAATTTTGAAAAGTTTATTTAAAAATGTTTAATATTATTTATATTAAATTAAAAATTCGTAATTTTTTAACGCCAAATGAATTAAAACAATCACAAATGAGCCATCAAACAAATTTAATATTTTATTGTCAATTAAGTTTATATGAAATAACAAAGAAATGTTTTTTATATAGGAATGTATTTTTTCTTTTATCGTTTTTTTATCTTACATAGATAAATTTAACTTAAAGAAAATGTTAGTAAAATAAAATTTTTTTTGTTTTAAAAAATAACAAGTTAAAGTTAAAAATTAAATCGTTTAAAATTAACTAAATTAAATTAAAAGTTATTAACTTTTTAACTTTTTAAATTAGTTATGCATGCAGGAAACGAAAATGAATTAAAATAGATAGAAATAAATTTATTTCAATATTTTCGAAATCGCGCTTTAGATTTTTCGAATTTATTTGAATCGAAAAATAATATAATGTACATAAACTCATCCGAATTCAAAATAATGAATAGCTCATTTCGTATTTCAATTCATTTGAATTAAAAAAATAATATAAAGGAGACATAAATCCATTCGAATTCAAACTGATAAATAGCGCATTTCATATACGTATTTCAATCCATTTGAGTCCATTTGAATCTAAAAATATTCCGGGACTTTAAAACGCGAAATCAGATAAATTAAAATGAATTGCAATTTTCAGTTCATTTAAATTTATTTTTATTCGCTGAATGCTACCTTGTAAATTAATGTATATTAATGTATCAATATAAATTTTTTACTATATATATTTTACATATTGCGGAAGAAAATTTTCTATTACTAAGGGGCAAATTTTAGTCTTTTCATGCATCGAAAATCTAATCCCGGCTCTGATAAAAAGCGATACACACGTTTATTCTGTGTAAATGCGAACGACGGCGATCACAGATTTCAATATTACATTTAGTGGTCTGTTCTTTTCAGCTGAACTCTTTGCACAGAGAGTCGATTACGGATCACAGACATCACAGTTTGGTGAAAATTACGAAAGTGAGCAAATTTATCAGAATATTAATAACATTAATAGCCAATAATAAGCCTCTCGCTTATTTGAACGTAGATAAAAAAAGAGAAAACGTGATCACACCTACGCACTAATGCATAGCGTCGCCGCCATTTTCTGTGCTTCTAAAACTGCAGTTAGCAATCAAGTTGCAGTACTTATTGAAATCTGTGAGTGCGAGGGGAAGAATTCGCAAGAATTACAAGTGCATCTCTTTGCTCGGCAAGTCATTCTTATCGACGAGGTGAGCGAGCTGCCGCGCGAGGAGTGAAAGACCGCAGACGCAACGGAATGCGTTTATTACGCGACATTAATGAACGTTAATATCGTGATGCGATAACGCGCACGCTTCTTGCCGCGTGTTTACGAATTCCTAACCTATATAACCAACGCGAATCCCGCTCAGTCGGTGCCGAAACGGCTTTTTCACTCTTACACGTGATTCTCGCGTACGTTTTCCGTCGAATAAAACTTGACAAAAATCAAAGACAATAACGCGAACTTGTTAACCTCAATTAATATCGTATTCACTCCAAATTTTCCTTGACTGGTATTCGTCACAGTCCAGTGTACTTGACCTTAAAATTAACACATTTGTAGTTAATGCAAAGTTAATGCAAATGAATGAATGTTTTTTTTTATTTTGATGGTCAAACTCAAAGAAATATAACTGAAATGGAAGGAATATAACTTGAAATTATGGTAAGATTGTGGAAAACATTGTAAACTATTATAAACAATATAGTTGTGTTCTATAAACAATATAGAAAAAGCAACTTTGCAATTGTTGTAAGATTCTTTAATACGATTGGTTCTTACACTCAATTCCTGCAGGATCTGAATAAACCTATGGTATTGTAGTATCTTATAATAGTTACAAAACTTTTCTACTAAACGTAGCCAATTTTTCATATTGCTATCTTTGATGCATAATTGAAAAAATATCCAAGTCAATTGGACCTGCAAATATCAATTAGGATAGATATGTATGTACACGCTGAGTGATATGAATTTATGAAATTATTGTAATCAGAACTTTATCGCACACATAAATATCTTAAGATATTAATCTTGTTTTAAGGAAATAAGAGACAGGTATGTACAAAAGAAAAAAAGGACATTACTGAAAAAATGCTTAATTGCACAACGAGATCAGACGCTGTAGCTGTTGATATTTATCATCATAATAATTCATAATTTATTGGAGCCTGTCTTTCATAAGCAACGTTGTAACATTTAGAAGGAAATATGTGTAATGAGACGAAAAGAGGAGAGACACAGACTTTTTGTGCAAAACAATAGAAACGGGGATATAAATTACATTGCTAAATTGACGTCCATAAAAGTTTATTACAAAAGTATAATAGTTTCCAAAATAACACAGAGTAACATAGAGTAATATTCGTGAGCATTATAAAGTATAATGCTATTAAAGAAAAGAAACAGAAAAGAATGTTACCCTAAACCGATATGAAATCTTTTTTCTATATATAAAATAACAAGAAATATATTCAAGACAATTGTAATTCATACCTATTATGTAAACATTTATTATAAATAAATAAATATATATATAACATTTATCATATATGAGTAAGTATCAGCAAATAAAGTGGTGATTGTTTTGTTACAGACTTTTAAGATTAGAAACGTAGAGTATTAACAAGAGTTATCTTCTATAGATGAAAAGCAGAAACGAAGTCAAAGAATATGATATAATACATAGAGCTTAACAATAAGTCTAATTCAATGGAGAGAAATTTTGCAAAAAATGGTATTGATATTAACATTGATTAATTTACTATTATAGATGAGTTCTTTTATGTTTGGTATTAAAAAAATACTGAAGAAATCTTTATGAAATATTCAAATTAATTTTTAGTTTAATTTTCAAATAATAAATTTAAGCAACTAATAATTAAAAGATTTAAATTAAAAAGAAAGAATAATCGTGTGTTTAATATACATATAAAAAGAAATACAAAAATATTTTACCAAATCTTTCAAAAATATATTATTCAAGATTCATGAGAGAAGATGTCATATATATGTCAGTCTATTTTACAGAATTATACTTTATAGAAATTAATATTAGTCTATGTTACAACTGATTATTGTTATACAAAACACGTACCGAAATTTTGCAACAGCTCCACAGCGCCATCCTTATAGATCTTATTTTTTGTAGAAAATTTAAACTCCTGAAAATCGTGATACAACGGATTATTCATTTTTTTTTACAATCTGTGAATAAATAAGTAATACTCGGTGTTTTATCGAGCAGAGAAAATTTTTTAACATCAACATCCAACTTCCGATCGCGTTATATTCAAATGTACACAAATTCGTTAAATAAAATAGGCACACGTGTATTCGTCTCTCGCTTTCGCGAGATTCGTAACAACAATCACAATTTTCAATCACTATTTGGCTTTTTTCACGCGCGTGTGTATTACCGCGTGACCGACAAGCATCATACTTACGGACATAGTTATCAACATCGACTTATCCTCGGATGAACAATCCCCTCGGGGTTGAACGATGTAATTGGCAACGCGAACATCACGATACTGGCAGCGATCATTGATCAGTATTGGTATATGTACGGCACTACCACATTTGCAATTTTCAACGCGAGATAACGTGGAAATTCAGCGACCGAGTTTCTGAATTTGAGAGCGGGCAAGCGCTCTTTCGGTAGTCGCACGAATGAGCACGCGGCGGATTCATGTGTACAAAATCGGAGCACAAGATTCGAGAAATATGCGACACTTAAGCCGCGACACTACGGTGGTTCGAAGTTTTAAAGCAAAGCCTCTCGAATCGGTAAAACGTAACGAATGTTCAACGGTAGGTAAAGTCAATTAAATACGCGCGCTTTCTTGGATCCAGGCGCATTAAGCGGCATGGCGACGCGGTGAGAGAGTCAGCGCTCTTATCTCGTCGCTGCGGACTGCAACGGCGGTAGTTGCTGCGGCGGATCAACATAAACAAAGTGATCGATCTTCCGGTCGTAGGTGCCATCGCGCGAATATGATCATATTCCCGCGCTTTTCTCCTGAGAACTTTTTCGTACACATGATTACAACATGATTGACAGTATCATGGCATGATCACTGCTGCGGTCGTCCCGTCTGTACGGGCACTACTACACTGGTGTTGCTTCAAACGGGACTCAGTGACGTGATGCGCAATCTCCGGCAGTAGCCGCGGCTATGATCCGTTGCCCTCTTCACGTCCAGTCTGAGTTTATTATTAGTACCGAGGTACCGATATGGGGGGTAGCAAAAGTTTGTAGGTGACGTCGATCGCGCACGAGCGGTAGGATAATTAACTTGCTATGAATTGTTGAGGACGAGTTCCGAGTTTTCAAATGCGTCGTTTTGTAAAGGCGCGCGCGCGCGCGCCCACTCGTGAGGCAGCGCGCACCGTTTGCCGTTCCAGACGGCGGGATTACTATTCTCCCACCCTTCTGTCTCTCCCACCATCTGCATTTCTTCTTCCCTCCCTTCACGCCTCAACCCCCCCAGCTCTTCTCTTTCTCTTGTTCCCTCCGTTGCTCTTCGTTCCTCTCCTCTTTTCTCCCTCCCATCCTCTCTCTGCTACCTGCTCTTGCCGCGTCTCGTAGCGCCCGGGGGTTCACTCTCGTTACGTTTATATACGTGTTGTATACTTACACACGCGTGAGTATTCAGATCCTCTGCGCGGAACCCAGCGAGTATTAAAAGTACTATCACACCGTGACACAGACAGGCAGACGGGTGAACGGACAATAACAAATAGACGAAGATGACGCTAAGAAAGAGAAGGGCGACGAGGGGTGAAGGCAATGGTAGAGGGAGAACGAATGAAAATTAAGTTAAACTGACGTGTACTCAAGTACGGGTGGGGAACCAATGAGCGACGCCGGCTGCTCGTAGCCACAACCTGTTAAACTATTCTGTACCATTCGTTCCCTTTCTGCGCGTGGTCGCTTTTCCTACCATTCCTTCCCTCCCTCCATCTTCACTGCCCTCTTCTACCAAGTTTCCTCTTACCCTATCTCCCCCCGCCCCTATTCCAACTTCTTTCTCGCTCACACTCGTACCTCTGAATACCGTGGCTTTCAACTGAATCCCTCATTCCGTGCAATTCCCCAGCGAAACCGTCAACGCCAACTGTCCAATTGCCGCCTGTCATCCATTGTACTTAAAAGCACCGCTGACAAATTATATCCATAATTTCGCGATTGTTCTTCTGGTTCCATTAAAATTAAAGTAGTAACGGCGCTTGCTTTCTCCGACACACCGTCAGCGTCGTGGCATTGATCCATTGTATCGAAAATTTTCAATCACCGGTCTAAGCGACTCAAAATTGGCAGCAAACTGTTATGGTGGACGCTTCGTATTTTACTCTTTGCCATAATTAAATCTCTCGCGATTAGCTCATTCTCGGTTAAAATATTTATATTATCGTTCAACATTTCTCTCAATATATCGATTTATATATATAATTTAACTGAACTCTACTTTTTGTGAAACTTTTAAATTTAATTCAGAGTTTGTGATTAGTTTTTAACTTCCAATCAATTTGTTGTTCTACTTTTCATTTCATATTATTGACCTGTTTAGCGTCTGAGAAGTTCATATAAATAGAAATATGTGCAATTAATTAATATTGCATCTCCAATTACAAAATAAGATATTTGATATCTATACTTATATATACAGGTTGATTCATTTTAAAAGATACACAATTTTTTTTTCTTGAATTAAAAGTTTTTTGAAACAATGTAATTCTGAGATATCAAATATAAGTTTTACTATTTAAAAATTGTAATATAAAGCATGAAAAATTTTTATAACATTTTTATGAAATAATATTATTTGTATTTAAAAAATGGAGTTATATTTTTTATATAATTTGGTTTTCCTAATTATTTAATATTACAATAAAGTTATTTAAAAAATTAATAGTTTATAAGATATTTTATATTTTATTTTAACAGTTTGATAAAAATAAGGAACATGTCTTAAATTGTTAGTTTTTTTATACTCGTTTCATATTCGCCGCTTTTCTTTTTGTTAGTTTTTTATAATTTTACTTTAATATTATATTTTTTGCAGAATAACTACAGAAATTATATTACGCAAAAAAAACATGTTATTTTTATTATAAAAATATTAATCACATTGATTTTTTACAAAATATAATCTACAAAATTTGCATTACATTATTCGTCTAAAATTGTAAAACTTTTGTTTGAAATATTGTTTAATTCTTAATTGAAAAAATTCGATATCTTTAAAATGAATCACCTTCTACATGTACTGGAAAAATAAATGAGTCATATCTTTTCCAAGCGTTAATTTTACAAGGAAAATCTATAGTGCGTAAATAGTATCTATAATTGCATTCCAAATAACCAGTTTAGCTGACGGAATTCACGCGAACAAGGCGTGGCTGGCAATGGTTAGAGGTCGATGAGGACGAATATAGTAGGGGAACTTAACGGAACATGTCGAAAACGGCCGAATCTGCCGTCTATTGATCGTAACGAATCTCGGTCCCAGATATTCCAGTAGCACGCCTGGATTCTATATTTAGACCTTATCTTTTTCAGGGATCGGCTTTTTACTTAATTTAGTATACTTAATGAATAGAATAAAGATCTTGGGAAGGAGTAGAATAATTATTCCGAACTCATTTGTTAATTGCCACGCCCCTGAGGCAGAAGGAAGGGAAAGTAGCGTGTTCACATTTATTCAAGTAATGAAAACAAAAATATTTTTTTTTGGAATTATAGTTATATACCACAAATTGTCGTTAATCAAAATATCTCATGCGTGCTACGAGTCTACAAAACAAACAAATTTTGATGACGTTATTACTTACAGTGAATAGAAGTCTGTCAAAGAATGCCTCTAGTAATGCTTCGCTTGTTTACAAATTGCGCTCAATTGCAAAATCATTAATCATACTACTTGTTTGCTTCACTCACTTTACATTACAATAACAGGAAAACTTATATTTTGCTAGTGTCTATTAATAAGTTAATACAATAGTAAATTTTTGAAAGCTATTAAAAGCGGTGTAATCAACCAGATGTTGCTGCGACCCTGCGCCGTAAAGCTGCGCATGCAATTGGGTGGTCAAATATGCACCCGGTTGCCATTGGTATTTACATTCCGAGAAATACTTGACTATCGATCCTACTCCCACTCCGCATAACTTCCGTTCTACGGCTAGTAGTAGAAACTCCGTACTAGTATGAGCAATGACTGTGTTAGTCCGGCGCAGAGAAGGTAATCCCCTTTATGGAGCAGGCAAGATTATCACGATATAGTAGCGGCGTAACTTTGGTACGGGAAGTGGGAGGGGAAAAAGAGAGGTGGAAGAGGAGGAGATTGTGAACGTGGAAAAGGACAGAAAGAAAGAGGGGAGACAGGGGAAAGAGATGAGAGACGCTTTGTAACGTACATTGACCTACCATTTTCCCCTCAAACTCAATTTTACCACAAGTTGCGCGCAATGTTTTAAGCTCGATTTCTTCTTAATGAGTTTTGTTCAAGTTACGCCGCTCGATAAAGAGAATGGAGAGGAGGATGAAAAAAATTCTCGACAGTGTTTCATTATCGACATTATGAGAGTGTATTTTACAATTTCAGCTTATAATAATATTCTGATATAATTTAATTTTCATAAATTCCTGATATATTTTTTTATTTATTGCTGCATCTGTTTTGGCAGATTTATGTATTAATTCATGTTTCTCGTATGATTATAATGAAGATTGTAATTTATATATATATTGTTATTAATGCAATTGTAAAAATAAATTACATATATAACAAAATTTGCGATTATCTGAATCTGGACTGTAAACTTATTAAAAATTACTTGATTCGACTTTTCTTATTATCGGAACAAAATATTATTTTTTTCATTTCTCTATCACAAACTGTTCGCAATATCCTCTTTATGGCACTATAATAAAATATTTAATAAGTATTAAAAGCTTACTACAGAATAAAAATAATATGTTCGTTACAACTTAATGGCGTGCGCGCGCACATAAATTATATTAAATATTTGCATTCAAAATATCCAAGTATGTAATACGTATATGTATATATTCCAGTTTCTGTCCTGGAATAATCAGGCGAGGCAACGTTTCAGCGTAATAACGAAATATATAGCTTTATATGTGCATATTGGTTTCTATAGTCAAATGGAATGCAATAACCGAGTACAAGCTAACATTACTCAACCAGAACGTGGGTTAATGCGCTTACAGAGAACGTAATAAAAATAATAGCTCTTCCCCTCTTTCATCTCTTCCATTCCGCCACTCTTGCTGCGAAGGGTAGAGGCAAAATAGGAGTGGAATTTTTCATGCTCGTACTGCGCATGCGTGTCGCTGTTGCTGGTCAATCGGTTGCTGTTGCTGGTGTGCTTGCTTGTTCTCATCCCACATGATGGAACAGCAGAAACGACCGACTCAACAGAGAGTGAATGCTTGGGAACGCAGAATAGGAGGGGGGCCCTACCCCGCTATCCGGCATACTATCATCAATTTTCTTGCTCCTCCAGAGTTCCTCTCTTTTCTCATCTACCCTAAAAATCTATTATATCTACTTACAGCTTCTACAAATTTACCTGCTTCAATACAAACCCTACAATTTTCTTTTTTCACACTCTATTTTTCTTTTCCATTTTCTTTTTTCTTTACAACTATAATATGTAGTTGTAAAAACACAGTAATTAATGACAGCTTACCGTATTTTACCGTAGAAATTATTCGTGCCGCCCCTCCCACCCTTAATATTTTCTTAAGGAACATTCTTTACATTCCTTTTATATTTTATGAACATTTTTTAAACAAATTTTTCAAACATTTATTTTTGCATCATATTATAAAAATGCAAATTTATGCAAAAGTGACAACTATTTTCTAAAACAAAAATAGAAAAAATTTCTTTCTGTATAGATATTGAAGTTACAATAATTATTTTGAACAATTTAGCATAATTGTTTTCTTACTTTTCTTAAATATTTTTAAATTCGTTATATGATACATTAATTACTACTTGCAACGTAAAAATAATATTAACAGAAATAATACAGTTACTATTTTAATATTTTTTTTTTCTTATACAAACGACAAACTGGTTTGACATGTGTTAAAGCTATCAGCAATAGCAATATTTTCTCGTGGCGAGGTTATAATGTATAACGTGATGACCTCGTTTGTTGACCTCACTGGTTGCTAAGCACCACAGTACCGGCGTGGCATGGCGGAGTGAGGGAGAATTAAGCTTTAGCGACGTTGCCAAATTGCTTGCGAATGAGGATGGTCTAACCAACCAACGCGATGCAACCAACCAATCATCAAGCCAATCGGCCGTTCAATGCATTGAAAATTTCTGGTATATAAACAGTTGTTCAATTATGCACAGAATCAGCGAAATTAACGTCCAATTAACAGCCGTTTGTTTTTTTAACTTTGTTTCAAGTTGTTTGCAAAGCGAGAAAGAGAAAAAAATATAATGTATTAATATGGTACTTTTACTTAATAATAATAATAATAATAACAGTAATTATTATTGTTTTATTTTTTATGTATATAAAAATAATCTTGTTGTCTTGCGTCGAACAAAACTATGTGATTATGATTTGATGCAAATGCATGTGAAAATTTTTATATTTCATATTTGTCTTAATTGCATTTATGTATCTATATTCTGATTTTAGAAAAAAAATAAAAAAGAATAAAGAAAGAGAAAACAGTTAAACAGACTTATCATTTTATACCTTTTTTTCCTTTCTGTTTTCTACTATGTATATATATATTTTTTCTGTACTTAACTCCTAGAAGTGTAGAATGTGTAATAATATATAAATTAAACAAACAAACTATTAATAGCATTATTTCACAGCATTGTTGTCCTGTTCAAATTAGACTTGCAAATGTCACGTGTATATCAAATGTAAATTATATCACGCATTGATTACGCAATCCAGAAACGTACAATGTCCAATATACACTTAACTGTTATGCAATATGATGCTGACTTGCTTCATTCGGATACGTTAAGTATGGTTATATAATCGGTGACCAACTTCGAGCAATTTATTTAAAAGCTGCGAAGTATTTTTAGTCCGCATGAAGTATAGAAAGTCATGATCCAATTCTCGTTAGCACATATGTAATATGTTATGTGAATATGTTAACCACCGATAAATTAAATATTTTATTTACATTCTTTTTCTAAATATTACAATAATAGATTTATAATTATAAACTATTATATTACATTTTTTTTAAACAGTAAAAAAACACTGTGTACATCAAATATATTAAAAAATAATCATACATGCAACAAAAGTTTAAACAATAAATTGTTAAAAGCACTTTGAAATAATAATTAAAAGTAGGGGTAAAATTATTGCAATTGTAATTAAATATTCAAGCAGTATTAAATTATAATCAAATATTGTTTAAGTACTTGATTACAATCATTAGTACGTAACAACCTGATTAATAATGCATAAATATTTATGTATTAACAATTTATAATTACAGTTATATATTTATCTTAAAGCTTTGGAAAAATATTTTAAAAACATATAATTTTAAAAGAACATTTATATTATATCATTCAAATTTATGTCGTGTAAAATAGGATTGAAAGTGTTGTGAAAACGAAAAAAAACTTCAAGTGCTAAAAGAAAGAGAAAACAGCTAAACTAAACAAGTTTTTGACCCATCGCTTTCTACTTCTTTTTCTTTCTTTTATTTTTTCTACTATGTACACGTTCTTTCTATACTTAGCCTCCGGAAGTGTAGAATGTGTAGACACACGCTAATTAAAGAAATGAATCTTTAAAGGCGTTTTGCAACAGCATTACCCTTCCGCTCAAATTAGATTCACAGTGTGCTTGGATCGTGCTATTTTACAACTTGTGTTTCATACTATGTTTGCTTTCTTCTTCAGTGTGCAATCCTGATAGTAACAATTATTTTAAAAAAAGCTGTTTTGCTGTTTTAGTATACTTATAATTTGTTCACAAGAAACCGCAAAATACAGATTGGCAAACACACAAAATTATTATAAAAATGATTATTCGGCAATGAGAACTGTTGTGACTAATATAAGTTTACCTTATGTTTGACATTCTCATCAGAACGGATGCAATTTATTATTCTTTATTTTTATTGTATATTAAATTTATTAAAGCTTATTTACTTTTATTTAATCATTTATCATTTTTTATACGTTTATAAAGATTCTTTATTTAAAAATACATTTTCAAACTGCACAACAGTTTTGTTTAAGTTTAATTAGATTGAAAGAATTAATATAAACAGACTTTAAATCATATAGGATTTGAAATATTTCAGGATGAATAGTTAAAAAAAAAATATATTTTTGGAAAAATATCCTTTTAACTCAGAAAGTACTTTTAGTGTCCATCGAGGTGTCCATGTTTTAGGTAAGTCAATTTCATTTGCTTGTTAAAAGTAATATATTTCATGCATAATTACATAATTTAAAGATTTTGTGTTTTTTTGTAACACAATTCGTGAAATTGCTAACATTATCTACTAAATACATCACTTTATATTTATCCTGCAACTTTTGTTTAAAACATTTTTCTTAAAATGCATATTTTACGAGCAGAGCCGTAGCTAGAACGAATTTTGCTTACAATTTAATCGAAATAATAACATTTTAGAATATCAATTTAAAACCTTTTTAAAAAACCTAGAAAATAAAATATATTAATATAAAAATTACAAAAACAAAATAATAATGCATTCTATGTATAAACAAAAAAACGTCTTTTATTGCATTTATGCATACAAATACAATAATAAACTCTTAACATTAAAAAAGCGGAAGATTGTGTAAAGGTACATTAGTTGTTATTCGTCCTGTTTAGAGGGTGCCAAAAAAATGTTAGCGGGTGTCGGCCACCCTCTGGCACCCCCCTAGCTACAGCCCTGTTTTCGAGATGTTTAGCCGTTTCAAAACATTTCAGACACCCTGTGCCTAATATTTTAGTCTCAATTTTTATATATCTATATAAATCTTGATATTTGGCAATATTTTTACTACATAGACGTTTGGGTATTACTCCAAGTTTTAATACAATTAGGCAAAAAATCGGTTATCTGATATAGAGACAATCTGATCTACGTTATGCTATCTAAAAATGTAAAATTTTAAAAATGCTTTAAATTTATTTTTTTACAACTATGATTTAAGTACAAATTATTTAAGTCATTTAACGTTATTTTAAAAATTTTGAAAAAAGATATACTTTCTGCTCAAAAAGTACCTGAAATTGTTAAATAAAACGCACTAAATTGATTCAATTGGATAAATTTATTTTATATTCTTTAAAGACAATAGAAGAATAGTTCCCATTCTTTGTAACATACCGTTCCAATGTTTTATCCATTCTTCAAAACACTTTTTGTAAACCGATGGGAGTGATAACATTCAGCGCTCGTTCAACGCATTTTCTTTTACAACATTTGTCGACTCCAAACTTTCTACGAACTCAAAGTTTTCTACGAAAGTACATATATGATGGATATGGACGATATATATTTAAGTAAAGTTTAAACTAATTATTCAAAATTTTAATCTAAAGTTTATAAACAGGACAAATAACAAACTTCCATTCTCTGGCAATTATTCAACGTGCGTTTGTAAGAAAGATAGATCCATGAATAACACTGTTTCATCTTTGGTAACAAATACATAGCTTTCAAAAGGCAAACATTCTTTAAAGATAGGGGTTTTTTTCTTCTTAAAATGAGATTTTTCTTAATATAAGTTTTTTATATTTATAAATATGCATGTGTATACTATAGCGATAGGTTTTTTTTTACATTCTGGACTTAATGGAGATAGTAGATCATAGTAGATAGGAGATAGAAAGTTATGCAAAACTGAAAGCTATGCAAAAGTAGAGTTTTAAAGTTCTTAAGAAGAATGTAATCACCATTTATTCAGGCACAAATTTGGAAAATTAGAAAATAAAAACTATTCTGGTACTTTAGTATTACCCAATTCCAGATGACGTAAATACCTTTGCTATCAAATTACGAGAGTTTTCGTTTTGTTTTATACATTTGTTGTACATTATTGGGAAGCTGTAATGAACAAGTAGAGGCGAAGAAGGTATTATGGCTACTGTCGACAATATGGCTACCCCTATTTCCGTTATTAGGTGACGTATTCTAACAATTGCTTATGGAGTTATTCGTTTAGTAGCCTGCCGTTTCTTAGTGATACTAATATGCCAATACATAATGACTGACAATTGTTATAAGGCATTTTTACTTTTGAGCACTTCTAAACTTTTTCAAGGTACACTTTTAACCTTTAATTACATATACTTCCTCATTATTCTTAAACTTGAGTGTATTATCACACGAAGGTACATACACTCGAGTGTTTTTTTGTTATTTAACTTTTTATTCGATCGTATACATTTCGAGTTATACAAAGTTAAAACAATAACATGGAATTTTGTTAATATCGACGCCTCCTATTCATAAAATGATAATTCCAACGAGAATGTTATAGCATGCCATTTCACGCTTTACTGCAATATGATGTCAACTGACGTTTCTGTACAATAAAATGCCAATGTGCTTCCGTGTAGTAAGATGCTAATTCGCATATCTGTCGAATAAGATATCCGTTTAGTATAATAATATATGTAGAAAAGGTGAAACATGTATAATTAAAGCATAATATTTATATAAACATATATAAAATTATGGTTTTTTACTGATTTTTACAAATACGGAATAGCATTTGAAATAATTTTTCTGTCATTTGTATAAATAAGAATACAATTAGAAACAGGTCAATATAACACAATAATTAAAATAATAATAATTTTTTTAAGAGAAAATTCCCGAGATTTTTTTTTGCAAAAAATATTTTTATAATGCTACAAAAATATGGTTTTGCATATGAATTATGTGGTGTAACCATATTAATATTTACATTTCAGAGAATTTTTACATTGACTCAACGGACATTAGACATTACTGCAATGCCTCATTAATATTATATCAATATTTCACAATATTGCTACAATATTCGCAATCTTGCGATTAAATATTGCTAACAATGAGATGTTGATACAATATTAGTGTGCTGTATGGGACGCTTGAGTTGATATTTTATTAAACAGATACGCGAATAGCATCTTACTACACGGAAGCGCGAGTTGGTATTTTATTGTACAGAAGCGTCAGTTGGCATCGTATTACAATAAAGCGTGAATTGGCATCGTATTACAGTAAAGCGTGAATTGACATTGTATTGCAGTAAAGCGTGAGTTGGCATGCTATAACATTCTCGTTGGAATTAACATTTTATGAATAGGAGACGTCGATATGGTTTTTTAAGCGAAATTTTTATATTGAAATATTTCTTCTAATGATAAATCGATTATCATTCTAAAGAGCGGTGTTTAGAAACATTAGAGACATCATTTTATGCTTGTTGTTTGATGTTAAACAGTGATAAAATGATATTTTGAATGAAATTTCTAATGGTATTTCTAGAGCTTCTGAACGCAGGAAAATTGTAAATAAGAAAAATTCTAAACAATGGAAAATTAAAAATATATCATTTTATAACAAGGTACTGTGTTTCTTTTAAACTAAATTAATTTTTTTTAATTATTTTTATGGATAGCTATATTACAATCACTTTTTTTCTTCGGTAATTTACCTAAACTCGTAGCAGAACATCAGATTTCCAAAAAAATTTCTTGTCTAATATGGAATTTTTTTAAAATTTATTTTCAAAAATTCTACAATTTCTTAAGAATTCTGATAGCCCTCTCAAAGAATTTTATCGATTATTTTTAATGATCAAATGTACTAAAGTTGAAAACAAAAAAGTTATAGGGGTGAGTGGGGTGAATCGGACCGTGTTCCAAATCGGACCTTTTTAATTTAAATGAATACGGTTAAGCAGATTTGCGTGTCATTTATAATGTGAAGTCCTTATAAGACACTGAACATGTGACAGCAGTTTGACAATTCTCTGTTATATTATTCACAGAATAGACGCAAAAATGTATTTTTAGCCACCGTGCGAAATTTTTTTAAAATAAGAAAATCCATGTAAATCATTATTTAAAAGGTGTTAAAAATTTGAAAGATAATTGATTTAAGATAATTAAAGAGTGTAGAATTAAAAAGTATCAATTATTTTGTAATCTCTTTTGCGTAATCTCTTTTGGTTTATTGTAAAAATTGCTCCAAATTTTGAAATGACTCGTGTTCAAATCACTTTTACGTCGGAATTGCAATCTGATCGTAGCACTAATAATCGGCTGATCAAATCTGGTCCTAAAAATGTTAAATTAGTAAAATATTATGAGTCATCAGACTCGGAATAATTGAATTTTATTGATTTCAACTTTAATTATATAATAGCAATATCATAACATGACCGGTGTCTAACTATATAAACTGTTACTAATTTGTTTTTTTTAAATAAAATTTTTATTTTTTTTACTGTCAAATTGCTCGTTTTTATTCAATACTAAAAAAAAATACATTATAATCTTTTGAAATTTTATTTAAAAGTTGATAAAAGTGGGAGTGTCCGATTTGGACCAGGAGCTGATCCGATTTGACCAGTAGTTTCAAATCGGACTGAAAAAAGCAGTTTTACATTTTCCGTTATAGTTCAACACAGATGAGAGGTATGTCAAAATGATCTGAAGCAAAAATGAAGGAAGTTAAATTATTTTTCCATTGGCACCTTCAGTGCAATTTTACGATCAAACTTTATTTGCGCCTAGAGAGCAAAAACTGCAGCTAGGTCCAATTTATCCCATTCTCCCCTAGCTCTTTGAAGTTACATAATTGTGAAGTTGTCCCTCTTCCCTCCATTTCTTTAAATAGTATTTTTATCGCTTTGATCGACGGAACTCCTTTTTTTAATCGATCGAGAAGTCTAGAACTATTCACGCGAGAGAGGGAGGTGCAACTGGAACTGTGCTTATTATTTTTAAATAAAAAAAAAGGTGAGGCCAAGTTTATAGAGAGAGTTTATATTTGGATTGCGTGGGAAGTAGTGAGGTAAAGGGAAGGCTTTAAGTTAAAAATCGGCTAAAATGTGTATTTTTTGCCCTAATATAAAACATTAATATTTGATTTGTGTAACATTTTTGTATTACATAAACTTAGCACACGTAGACTTATTGTTAGAAAATTTTTTAACTTGTTCAGTTGGTGAAAGCAACAAAGAAAATTTTCTGCTTGAGTATGTCAAACGTTTTAAAAAAGTTTAATTTTGAAAAGGCCAATTTAAAAATTTATTGCATATGATAGATTTTAAAAACATTTCTATTGCAACATTTCATGTGGCATTTTGCAAATCCTTTTTTAAAAATAATTTTTAAAATAACAATTATTGCAACAAGCGGTGCATAGATTTATATCTGTGTACAAGGTTGTGCTTTTAAAATTCAAAACTGTTCTATTGTTTCAAAACCAATACACGTATATATACAATACATGTAATCGACGGGTACACAGGCCGAACAATAAAGGGATATAGATCTGAAAAGCTATTATATACCGGAAATTGTGTTTTCGGAATTACTTTTGAGCGCATCAACTTTCGATCCGTGTGTTGCAACTTATAAATGCTTGTAACTCTTTTTTAATTTGATATAAAAACTTTTAAGAACATATTCCTGAGAAGTATTTAAAACTTTTAAAAAAAGAGTTGTATTTTTTTAAGTTTTAGAATAAAATATCTTCTTAATAAACATTCTAATGTATAAACTTGTTCAATGGATTTTTAATAGATATCTATGTGTTATTTAAATATTGTTATTCAATACATTTAGAAAATATAAAATCTAAGTCGTATAAAGCCTGGAAAAGTAAAGCTGAGCCTTTCAAGTAAATAATAAAGTTTGTATCTATTTGGTAAAACTTTATTTTAATCAGAGAAGTATTACGATATAATAATTATTAATAAATAACATTCAGCATAGATAATCTCTCCTCCCGTTTCAATACTACTACATATCTTTCTCTAATAAAAATAATCATTAAAAGTAAATATAAATTAATGAAAATTACAATAAAAATTTATGTTAGTCGGCGTGGAAGTTAGTGCATAAATAATTTAATTAACATTAATGAATTTAATAAGTAATATTCGTATATTTATAATGTATATAAATAATTTAAAAAATCTAATACATAAATTAAAAATTCGTCTGCATTTTGACTGTAAAGTTATTTTCAGCCGAAACAACACAAAAATTATTGTAATTAGCGAAATACGAGAATATAGTAGTCTGAGATCAATATCATATGCCAAAAAGAAGAATCAAATTGCATTATTTTAGTTGGTTTAGTCAGATGAATCAAGAATATTTGAGGCTGTAATATATCATAAAAGTGAGCATGTCATCAAAGAATAATAGCATATGAATTTAAATCGATCTTCGTTATTCACTCAGAATCTGCCACAAATTGCACTTTTACAATGTATAATGTAGTCAAAAAAATAAAATTGTATTATTATAAAAAACTAAAAGAAAAATCAAATAAGTTACAGTGTATAATTTCAACAATAATGAATAATAAAGAATAATAAATAAATAATAAATAAATAAAAGTAAATAAAAAGTTAAAATCAGAATGTAAAACCGTTTATTGTTGAAAGGTTAATATAGTCTAACCGGATAAACAACTAGGATGGAATTCGATTCTTTCTTTAGACATATGATATTAATCTTAGACTGCTACATTTTTACATTCTGTTAATTATCAATTTTTGCATTATTCTAATTTTAATTGAAAATAATAGAAAGGTAAATCAGAAATACTCTGATGAATTTTTTATTTATATATTAAATTTCTTAATTATGGATATATACGAACATTATTTATTAAACTCATTGATATTATTTAAAATATTTACGCATTAACTTTTGCGCCAATTCTTTATCCTTTCATTGTTTTTTACACATTGGTATGTCCTTGTTTAATTTATCTTTTGATAAATTAATGACATAGAAAGAAGTAAAATCTCATTGCATTCATGTTGAAATATTAATACTTAATTACTTATTAAAAATTATTAATTATTAATGCAAATATTGCTTACGTGAAATGCATTATTTGATCAATATGTGCGCCGAATATATCAATACTGAATATTCCATTCGTCTTTTAATTTTGCTTTCGACATTTGCTTACTGCTAAAAATAAACAATTATAACTCATTTTAATATGTCTTTTATATATTTTTTACAATTTTATAATTTTTTATGCCATTATTTATATTTATCTTAATTATTATTTTCATTAAGGAAAGAGACATAAATTTAATACTATACTATGTATACTATATTTTTTTTATTTTTTAGGTTTATTGATTTAAAATATAATATTTAAAATATTATTTATAATATTTAAAAGAAAAATTAAATGTAGAATCAGGCACGGGGTAAATGGTGCATAAAAATAACAAAGATATTGATTGATGTTTAAATTAAAATTTTATTGTACATTTCGGCTCTTCCTTCGAACCATCTTCATCACATGTTTGAAAGAGTTACGGTACAAATGCATTACACAGGTCTACAAAATTAGAAGGAATCTTGTACTTTGAACTTTGAATTATGTTTCTATAGGATTTTGATACGCTAAAAACGACTACTGTTCGTTTTTTTTGCATCAACCATTTTTAAATAATTGCAACTTTTTTCAAATTTCATTTTTTTATGAATCTTTTCTGGTTAAAAAAAAAAATATAGCGAGGTCAGCTTTACGGCATTTTACGCAGAAATGATTTCATAGTACAGAAAATATTTTTTCTTAATTTATAAAAATGTTTTATGTAAATCGTAAACAAAAAACACTTTGAAAAAATCGCGAAAAATTGTAAAAAAATTATAAATTTTGAAATATAAAATCGAATAATTAAAAAACAAAAAATCTTAAAAAATATTTGAATATTTGGGCAAATTAGTTGTATGTTTCTAGTTTAAATCTTGTTTTGAAAAATTAATTTCCGATTAGTTGTTAAAAAGTTATTGAATTTAAACCACAAATGCATACCGCGCGCGGCGTCATCTACGGTGTTTGTTTTTGTGATTATTTAAAAAAATGGAGAGTGATGGAAAAAAACGGACAAGGTAGTCATTTTCAGCGCATTGAAATCCTATAGAAACATCTTTCAAAGTTCAAAACACAAGACATCCCCCAAAATTTGTAGACCGTAGGTGACGACGCGCGAGGAATGCATTTATGTTTTAAATTCAATAACTTTTTAACAAATGATCAGAAATTAATTTTTCACAAAAATTAATTTAAACTGGAAACATACAGCTATAAATGATTAAATATTTTTTAAGATTTTTTTCTTTTGAATTACTTGGTTTTATATTTCAAATTTATTATTTTTTTAATGATTTTTTTAGTTTTTTGTTTACGGTTTGCACAAATTATTTTTATTAGTAGCGAAAAAATATTTTCTGTATTGTGGAAACATTTTTGCGTAAAATGCTGCAAAGCTGACTTCGCTATCATTTTTTCTTTAGCCTGAAAAAATTCATAAAGAACTCAAGTTCCAAAAAGTTGTTTTTACTATTATTTAAAAAAATAAAGGGCGATGGGAAAGAAAATGGATAACGTAGTCGTTTTCAGCGCATAAAAATCCTATAGAAACGTCATTCAAAGTTCAAAACACAAGACCGCCCCTAATTTTATAGACCCGTGTTATTAATAAACCAAGAGGTGAACGACTCCCTTATAGAAGAAATGTCAAAATAGAAATAACTGGGCTAAATTAAGGAGAGACAAAAGAGAAAACTGATCTCAATCACATTAGTGTTGTTAAAAATGAATTAATAGTCGCACTGAGCTCAAATTTATAATAAGTCACAAAGATCTGAACGCGTTCAATGAAAACAAGTAAACATAAAATTCTCACAGAATGAAGAAAATAAATAAGTTATTAATAATAAAATATATACAGGAACCGAATAATAGACGTTATATGACGAGTAAGACTGTAACGTATCAAGTATGTGTGACGATCAAAAGTAAAATGAAGACAGAATAAATTGCTGCAGGTCAAACCGAGTATGTAGACGTAAATGTAAATAACGAGAAGAATGGTGTGACTTATGTAGTAATGCATACTTGTACTGTAACCATTTCCAACATATGTTGAATATGGCTCGAAAGAAAGAGCGGAAACACAATTTCAATTTAAATATCAATGAATGTGCAATTTTTATGCACTACTTATCATGTCTGACTCGTATTAGTCGCGTTTTTAATTTAATATTTTGCTGTTTTTACGAGTGTCATTATATTTGTTTTTATAATATTTCTTAAGATCCATTATATCAAGTAAATCTTCGTAATTTGTGATAGCGATGAAGAAAGTTTGTAATTTCGACGGCAATACCGGAAATCTATTTTTTTTTTACATCCGGCTTATTCAGATCATGTCCATATGAAAATTACGAAGAGACAGTTTAATAAAATGTTTCACTTATTGGAGAGATTGTAAAATAAATTATAAATTTAGAAAAATATAATTTTTTCCAGAACAAATTACAATTTATTTTTCTCTTTTGTAATTTCTGTTATACATCGCATTTCGCATACTTCTTCTTTTCTACTTTCTGTTAAATTCTTTTTACTATTAAAATGCATGAGCAAAAATTGTAACATTTGTGAGTTCAAGTGGGGTGGTCTTCTATCATATTGTTAACGTTAAATTAAATATTATATATAGTATTTCCGCATTTGATAAAATGGTTTGGAAAATCGATACTGGCATATCCTTATTCACTTTCAGTCTTTCGTGCACAGTATACGTATAGTTTTATTCATCAAGGCTAATCCCAGTGAGCATTAGCCTTGATGAACAAAATTATACGTGTACATTATACACGAGATTGAAAAGTAAAATTTGAAATTGCATAAGTTCTATTCAAACCTGGGTAAAAGTCACATTTCAAACATGTTTTAAACACATAATACGTATTTAAAACATGATTCTTATCAACCTTGATTCAAACTAATCGCTATCGAAAGCTTGTATCGACATTGTATTAAAAAAGTGTTGTTGCATTTTTTAATATTAATGTTCTGTTTTCAACGTTTGAGATATTTCAATCAAAATTATGTTTGACAGAAGAATCCCAGATAACCTACTCGGTAGAGTCTCAGCGTATACTGTAATATAATGTCAGATAATTTCTGTACACCTAGCGTCGCTTTAAAGAATTCTTCATTTCATGATTTGATAATTTATAATAATATTCTAACCAAGTGCTAATGTTAGACAACAGTATATATTCTTTATTGTTTTAGTTTTTTATAATAACTAATAAAACTTTTGCATCGAGTATTCAAATATATCATATTATTATAATGTTATACACTGTTAAATGTTAATGGGTTAAATTTGAACCAATTTTTTGAGTTAAATAGTATTTAGTTATTTTTAATTACATATGTGTCAAAATTGACTTTATTATAGAAATTTTAACACAAAACATGTGTTTAAAAAAACAACCACATCTATGGTTATTTCTTTCAACCCTATCTAGGATTGAATTATAGTCACGTACTTTTTTCTCTGTATATAGTAGTACACAAAATCGTCACTAGATGGTTGCGATGGTGTTCTATTTCTCGTAAGAAAGGAAACACATAAGTATAAGGCGGAGCATTATAAGATCCTTTATTGATGTTCTATTACAATAATAACATTTCCGATGAATTCCTTTGAAAATAAAATCAAGTGGAAGATATATTTTGACAATTTACTATAATTAAACTAACCTTTTTAAATTTTTAATATTGAAACCATAGTAACTATAAAAGATAGAATATTATAATTCAGGCAGTTATAATTTGCATTCTCTTCTCTCAGTGTAACCATAAACAAAACATGTGTTTAAAAAAACAACCACATCTATGGTTATTTCAACCCAGTGCCACAAGTCAAAAATAAACTTAATTTTAGTCAAATTTAACACACATTTTTAGTTAAATTATTTAACTCTATCGTTTTAGTTAAATTAACTACATATTTAGTAGGAGCAGTGGCGACTTTTAAATACGGTTAAAAATAACTCAATTTGAGTCAAATTTGACACTACAGATTTAACAGTGTTTATCTCGTTTTTCCTATGATTTTTTGCGCTCTACATTAGTAACCGAACATTGGCCCAAGAGTTGTCATCGAGCAAGAGCTGGCTACAGTTGCCTGGGTTAATGTCGCGCCGCGATCGTTTAATAACAGTCGGTGTGCCAGTCACCGGTATCGGTGGCCCATCGTAGGGAAAACGAGATAAATCGCGACGGAAAATGGATTGTGTATAATAATTTATACACAATTCACTTTCCGTCGCCAGTTACATTCCAGATAAAATTTGCCGGCTCCTGTTCGATGCTGATTCTCGGGCCGATACTTGGCGATATTACAGCAAACCGACTGTTATTAATCGCGGCGCGATGGTTGACCCAGACAACGTTAGCCGACTCTTGCTCGTTGACGAATCTTGAGCCAACGTTGAGTTACTAATGTAGAGTACAAAAAATCGTAGGAAAAACGAGATAAACCGCTCCGAAGCAAACCGTTCCGAAGCAAAACATTCTATACAAAGTCATATTGTGTATTTGGAGAGATTGGAAAGGAATCGTATGTATTACGAACTGCTTTCGTAACTAAACAATCATATCCAATTTAGTAATTTTTCTAAAGAGGATATATAAAGTAAGCCATTACTTGAAAAATAATTGCAATTAATTTTTTATCATGTTTTCATCAAGAAATATTTGTTTCAAGTATATATGTAAAGAACTGAAATCATATGACAAACGATTTTTTGCATGATTATTAACTTGCACATTGCTATGCTTCCTCTGATGCATGCTAGATGCATGTTTATGCATTGGGCGCGACACGTCGCCGCGTCGGCATGTATGATTTCTGATGTTATTATAGTGTGTTATACGAAGCTTGCAACAGTGTATGCTTGCAATTAAAGTAAAAAGATATTACATGGTAATTAGATATTGTATGTTAAAGCAGTCAATTTTCATCGTTGATTTCATCGTTGAATTTTATTAATTAAAACTAAACGCTGTTATTTGTCCATCAATTGACAATTTAATGTGCATGTATGTACATTTCACCGCCATTGTAAGCTTTGTATAATAGCACTATAATAAATATAGAAATTATGCATGCCGACGTGCCGCGAACAATGCATGAATATATAGGGTGTCCCCATACATAAGTGGTCATCGCTTTTCATCTCACAATTTAAAACAAAAATACATCTAACAAAAATAATATCAAATTAAATAGTTTGAACTGAACTTTACCGTGAGCAGAGTAATCACTCAGAAAAATTATGTTTTAGAAAACGAAGAGGCATGAATAATTTTTTCACAGTAACATGAATATCTCGGTGTAATAAAAGTTATAGCGTTCTCTCGTGAGTGAAAAGTTAGCTTACACTGCAAGGTTCATTAAAAATAAGAAAGTTAGTAATCTCCTGTAAAAAAAAGTATTTAACTCGACAAAATTATACAATTTTTTGAAATAATTTTATTATACATTTTTTTTATTAGAAAGAACGTTACAACTTTTATTATATCGCAGTATCCATGTTACTGTGGAAAAGTTACGTATGTCTTTTCATTCTCTAACACAGGTAATTTTTCTGAATGATCACTGTGCTTATAGAATTTAGTCCAAACCATTTAATTTTATATTATTTTCGTTAGATCTATTTCTGTTAGTTTGCGAGATAGAAAAAGGGTGGCCACTTATACGAGGACATCCTAAATAGCATGTATCAAAACAAATAATAGTAATTGGCTAACATATTTAGCTTTTATCTATTTTGTTATTATTTTTCTTTGCCCGTGAGAAATTTAATATTTTCATGACATACTAAATATCACTTTTATAAATAAATAATTTTATGAAAAAGCTTCATATTACACTGTCGTGTGTACGCTATTATACATTTTAAAAGTCCAACCATTCTATTACATCGTATTATAAAAACGAAAACACAGTATTAATGTATGATATATAATTATATTCATGATATACGGACAGTGAATGCGAGTTACGGGATTGTACAAGCTATTATAATAATGAAATTAATATTAGTACGAATGTATCTTTATGTAGAAAGAAGCAAGATAATTTACATAATTGTTACATCAGGCAAAAATTAGCATTTTTTATATTTACATATTACATTTAATTGCAACAATTTTTTCAAATTTTTTTTCATGTATTTGCTATGTTCTTGTTAAGTATAAAAATTGCATTACAGAACATGGTAAAAAATGATAACTTACCCTGGACAAAGAAATATTTTTTGCAACAAATTTTTCACAGTTTCGAAATAAAGAGGAATCGTAGAAATGCTTGTTGACAAAATTATTAAATCGATTAGTAATTTAATTTTCGTGATATTACGTTTCTGGTTTTACTTAACAGCTACGTTTTGAACATGCGGAGCGCAGTTTGAAAGAAACTTGTATATAGAATTTATTTAGGAAATTATTATTGAGAACCAAGATCCGTTGCCGAACGGCAATGCCAATTTCTTAATTTAAATTATCACAACTTATGTTTTAACATTTTATATTGAGCCTATTTAAAATCAATACTATTAAATTGCTCGTCAATTTAATTTGTGATATTATGTATTTTGGCTTCGTATAGTGACTATGTTTTAAAGTCTGACGAATATGTGGTGCGCAGTTTGCATAGACTGGAGATTGTAAAAATTATTATTCAACATTAAAATTTGCTGCAACCAATATAGACCAACTGCTTTGCTCTGACGTATCGTCTTAGCGCAAATATTCAAAATTTTCATCAATTCGTGGTGTTATTATTGTACAATATTCGCATAATTACGCCTATCGGGATAAATGCTTTTTAACATCAATACTATTAAATTGCTTATCTAAAATACGTAATATCACAAATTAAATTGCTTATTAATTTAATTTGTGATATTACATATTTCGGTTTTATGCAATTACTGCCCGATGAGAACAGGTACGTGGAATTCAGGTCTTTTCACATGGATTATCTAGGTGAAATCTACGTTACCAATCGAGTGGATGGTCCTCTTAACAACAGTAGTAGAATCCATGTAGAAATCTAATCAATTCTTCTATGAATTTCTTCGAAATATTTACATAAATATTGCATCATTACACTACGTAATTCTGATAAGCAAAACAATATTTTGATAACATTTTAAAAAACATTTTTACAATAAAAAAAAAATCCCCTTTTAGGAAATTTTTTTTCCGAAAATTTCCAAGCGATTGTTTATTCAAGTTGCGTAAACGGACTAAACGTTGCTTGACTTCTGTGATCTGATCCCTAATAGTTATGATCTGTGAACACTTTGTGTACTTTTAATACAGGTGTATCACTAATAGATCAGTCAGGTCAATATATATGTTATCGAAAAGATAAAACATATAATTAAAGCATATTATTTATACAAACGTATATAAAATTAAAGATTTTTTTTTTATTTTTCACAGAAATGGCATCTGGAATAACTTTTTTCTTATTCGTTTAAATAAGAATACAACTAGAAAATGTCAATATGATACAATAATAAAATTAAATATAAAAAATTTCTTAAAAAAAAAAAAAAAAAGTCTTGTCACACATTGGGATGTAAATTAAGCTTTTTTTATTTCCTCTATCGATAATATTTATGTTTTTAAACTGTGTTTTTAAACTATGTTTTAACTGTGCTGTATACAAAAAAGAAATAAGGTTTCAAGTTCAAAAGAGCACGCAAGCATAAGCTTCGAATATATATCTATTTAGAAACATAAGTATTTATCGCTAAACGGAATAGCTCTGCGGATGAAAAAATCGGTTTTGTGAGTTTAATATCGTGTCTATTTCTATGCCACTAAATAACGAAATTTCAATATGGATTACGTAGAATAAAAATTAATTTATATTTACTCACTTGAATCGTATGCTGCTATTTCGTATTTTTATCTCCTTTAAATTTGATCACTAATTCTACGTGGGTTGTATAGGATAAAAGTCGATGTGAATTTTATTTCTATTTTCTTTCCTAGTTTCTATTTTAATCTTTGTTAAATGTCATTAGTACAATAATTCTACGTGAAATCCACGTACCTGTTCTCATGGAGTATGTTTCGACGAATATGCGACGCGTTATTTATATAAGCTGGAAACTTATTATTCAGCATCAAAATCCCTTGTAACCGACATTTTGTAATTAAATCTTTTCACCTTTATGTTTATTTTTATCTGTCCGAATTTTACTTATTCTTAAATTGGACCGTTCTAAACTACCCGCGTTCTATTAGAATAAAAAATACAATTACATTCAAAAACTAATTGTTAATAATTAATGTTTGTAAATTTTTTATAATTCTTAAGTTTATAAAAAATATACATTTTTCTATAGTTTAACTACAAATGACACACCGGTGAACATCCGTCCCGTTCTCTCCTAATTTCCAATAAAACGTCCATAAACACACCGAAAAGGGTCACCAATGACATGCTCGTTATACAGTCCCGTTTTCATTTGACTGACACTAATAGATATTACTGATGTTAATAACACACATACAACGCTGTAAGAATCAAATTTCACGTTGCATTCGCTTCTCTTTAAAAATATGCGATCTTACAACATAAGTAATTCTGTATTGAAAAAGATGTGCCATCAGATTATTTTTTATGGCTCGCATTCAAAATGTGCTTCTAAAGATATTAGCGTGCGTCTTCGTTATTTTATCTTTGTTTTAATGCCTGAACGATAAAGATGGAATGACGAAAAAACGCGTAAACGTTTAAGCGCGTTCAGAATATGGGCCTATATCTTTTTATATATCAATATCACTGAGAATCTCTGAAAGAAAAATTCTTATCTAAGAGGTTTGTATGTACGGAGAAAATCGAAGGAAGTTTACCCTCCTAGTATTTTGTAATTGGATAATCATCTAAGGATAACCATCTTAACGGTGTGAGTAATAAAAACGAGGGTAAATTTTGATTTTGTCTGCATTAAGTTGAATGTCTTTCATGAATTTATATAGGCTACAAACAGGAAATATGAGCAGTTGAAAGCCTATTAATATGGAACAGCCTATTAATATGGAATAGGCCATAGGAAACATAGTTTTTGAAAGAAGAAATGCATATAACAGAATTGCATTCTGATGATAATCGCTGGAAGCTATTG
Organism: Solenopsis invicta; assembly: GCF_016802725.1. Taxonomy (NCBI): domain Eukaryota; kingdom Metazoa; phylum Arthropoda; class Insecta; order Hymenoptera; family Formicidae; genus Solenopsis; species Solenopsis invicta. Next base: position 14,314,411 of record NC_052670.1, on the reverse strand, counting down.
TAAAATGTGCAACAGTGAGCAATAAATTGATGGGATAACGGCTCTTTTCGATATTAGTAACGTAAACGGTCTAATTACCGGACGGTGTCTTAAATACTGGAAATTTAATCGCAAATTTCTTTTTAATTAAATAATTGAAATTTTACTTTTAACAAAATATTATAATAATAAGTAGACTCTCTAAAAATTTAAATAAAATTACTATTATTTAATAACGCAACTTATATTTAAAAATATATTTAAGATGTACATTCGAATTTTCAATATTGGGGACACTGCCAGTAATTGGGATACTTATCTTATATATTATTGTTGCTCTGGATTACTTTGTTATCGATAATTTATCTTATCTGTATTCCTACAAATTCAAAGTTAGATTCTTTATGTTATATAATATTGCGTAGATATAGAAGCTATCAATAATATTGTACAAATATTATGTTGTTCTGTTATTTTTATTTTCTTTATTATTATGGGAAGATTTTATTTATCATATCAAGACAGTAATAGTGCATACTTCAATATATAGCATACTTTAAGGATAGAGAATATAAAATATATTATAATGTTTATATATTTAACGTTATTATAAAAATAAAATTATATCTCATAAAGTTTTTCTTATTTTAAATTTAATTTTTATATACGACTTTTTATTTTCTATCGATCTCTCACATACATCATTTTAGATTACTCAAGTATAAAAATATAAACACATTTGTTCTTGTTTTAAATAATAATATTTATTTTAGATTATGCTCTTTTACATCATAATTTAATAATTACCCCTATTATCTCCGTTATTAGATGATGAATTTTAATCTGTTATATAATTATTCGTTTAGCAGAGTCCGTCGTTTTTAGTGACGTTAATAAGCCAATACACAACAGCTGACAATTATTATAAGGCATTTTTACTTTTGAGCACTTTGAAACTTTTTCGAGGTACATTTTAACACTTAATTATACATTGTTTTAAATTTGAGCGTATTATTACACGGATGTACGCTCGAATATTTTTTTATTTAACTTTTTAGACGGTTGTACATATTTCGAGTTATGCAAAGTAAAATTTTATTAATATGGTTTTTTAAGCGAAATTTTCATATCGAAATATTTCTCCGATAAATCGATTGTTACTCAAGAGCGTGGTATTCAAAAACATTAGAGATATCATTTTATGCTTGTTATGATATTTCTAATAATATCTCTAAAGTTTCTGAACGTAGGAAAATTTTAAAGGATGGAAAATTAAAAATATATAATTTTGTAACTAAATACCGTGTGTTTTTTAAACTCCAGCAGTTTTTAAAAATTATTTTTGGGCTAGCCATATTGTCATCACTTTTTTCCACCGATCATGCAGTGCGTTACATTTTTAGAAATCACGTTCTCAAGTAATAAATATTCCATTACTTTATGTTTAGAATCTGTTAAACAATACTTTAATATAATCGGTCAAGTTTTAATATGAAGTATATTGATTATAAACAAAATTTAATAAAATAAAAATAGTGCTTTATTACCCTCTTCTCCTTTAATATCGCAGAATTAAATTGCTTATCAATTTAATAATGGTTTGATGCTACCTAGATGCTAGCATCTCTGTAGCCTTTCTCATTCTGAATCTGGATCTCCCTGGATATTCCGTGCGGTCGTTCTAGCTAGTTCGATCACCGAGGCGCTTGGTAATATTCATCGCAACAACCGATAACGCAATTATACAAATTATTAATACAATTATACAATTGTGGATAGGGCGATTTTATTGTCACATCTGAAGAGTCTGAACTGTCCACTCCAGCGGTCTCTCTTTTCGGTCTCTTTCAGTTTCGATCTTTTGACGTATGAAATGTTAAAATTTTTTTTTTTTTGTTTCCGGATGCTCGAATTATTTTTTGTTGATCGAAAGTTGTAGCAACATATTCGCCACACTCTCAATAAATTGATGTACAATGATTACTAATGTTAACGAGCATGTTATTAATGCTGTACTATCAAGAGTACGATATTATCTCTAGCAGGATTTACATTTTCTCGTTATTTCCTTAATAAAAATTCTCCAGAATTCGATTGCCGAAGTGTTACATTTTCATAAGCCTCTTGCAAATTCTTCTTTATTTTAAGTTATTTATCGCATTGTTGGAGATGGTATTAGCTTTCGCAATAAATTTTGTGTATTCACGATTTACATTCTATAAGATATATGTTAGCAATATAAATTGTATGTCAGTTTTATAACTGCAAATAGCTTTTTATTTATTCTTTTTTATAACGAAAATCAAATATTAATATTTTAAATATATAAAAATAAGAATATACATGATTTATCATTTATTACCAGTTTGAATTATTTTTGATCTGTCAAAAATTTTATCTCAAAGCTTTATAAAAGGTAACATAAAAGGTAACATAAAAATGATATTTTACGGTCTTTTTTTTTGATAAAACAGAAAATACAACATATTAAGGGGAACACGAAGTTTGTGTAGAGATAAAAAAGAAATTGAATTTTTATTTTTGTAGATTATTGTAATATTGTTCAGAAATAAAATGCCATTGATTTCATATTATGATGGTTGCAAAATTAAAGAAACTAAATTAAAAAATCTGAAACGACACAAAGCACTAGCAGAGAGGTAGCGACAGATCAGAATTGCGCGTAGTTATCATAACATTTCTTTAGAAAATCCAGACTGCGCAGAATATCTTATGGACTTCCGTTTTGTGTCTAGACAGGAAGCACATACTCTGGCATAGCTGTATAATCATAGATATGCATAAGAAAATTGATTAGTCCATTAGCACATGCATAAAAAAATGGACAAATCAATTTCCTTATGCATATATGCAAGAGTCTGTGTTTTGGCCTTTATTTCATGTTGAGATGTTCATCCAGCTTTTATCCATAGGATACATATGTATATCCATAATAGAACATACATTTATGGATATTCTTAGAATTACAAAATGGACAAGTTTGTATATTTATATGCTAGCCTTATTTAAAATTAATTGAAAAATCTGAAAAAAATATCATGTATAATGTGACTTATCCACTGAATATTTTCAGAAATGGCCAATTTTTTATATCAAGAGATAATGCGGTTTAAAAGATTCAAGATTTTTTTAAAAACACAATTATTAGCGAAGAACGGAAACAGAATTCGAACTTATATATACATATATGTATATGTTATGGATACATAAGTTCAAATTTTATAATAATAAATTTTTTGTAAAGGTTAATTTAGATTTAGTGGAGAAAAAAAAAATATCGATTAAAAAATCACATTGCCATATGTCTCGAAATTGTATGGGTTTTTTGAAATAAAACTTAGCACAAATTTTTTTTAACCCTTAAACATACTAGAGGGGGTCTGGGAGACTTCCCTGAAAAAACTTTACTTCTATTTTAGTTGAGAAGTTGGCTAACTATATCGATCCAGGAGAGAGACTTGAAACTTTTTTTCCACCAAGCTCGAATCTTCTTTCTCATTCCGTTTTTACACAGCAAGCGGTCGAAAATTTAGGAGGATTTCCAGTCGTGTGTTTAAAGGTTAATCTGGATGGATTTTGCTGCATATAACGATTAATTACGCGCAGAGTCCGAAATCTCTCATCTTATTCCGCCGTATCCTTTCTATAAATTACTCATTTTTAATAGAATTTTGTATTTATTTATAGAAACTTTTTTTCCGCCGCATGATCGAACTGAAAATATACATGCATTAGGTGTTCATGGATCATCACAAGTGTCAGTTCCCGTATGATCTTTGAAGTCAAACATGTCCGATAGCAACTAAGAATTGGACGAGTGACGGCTTTTTCTTTGAAAAATAATGTTCAAGCTTCAATGCCAAACTACGCGTTGAAACTATAAATAATTACGTAATACTACATTACTTTATTAAAAATTTAGTTTATTATCTCTTTTTCTTTATGTTAAATCTTTTTTTGCTGTAAACTCGTCAATATGGTGACTTTTAAAAAATTGTTTAACGCTCCTCGCAAATCTAAACCATCTAATATGACCAGATATGTCTTTTATAAGAACAGCAAATAACAATAATTATTATTATATTAAAATAAAAATTAAATTATTTTTTCTGTATAATAAATACTAAGGTTTATAATTTTTGGCCATTAGACTTAAATTCATAACAGTCTTTTTTTGTAGATATCAGCAAATTTAAATCTTGTTTTATTGAATGCGATTCATTCGTTGGATCCTGGGTATTAATTAATTCGTTAACTTATTCTCTAATAAAATGCATTTCTTTACTTATATCTAAAAAAGTATAAAATATAAATAAAAGGACGAATATTAAAAATATATAAAATGTTTGATTAATAGTGATAACGGTACTTAGTGTCGGAGTGATATTGAAACAATAAACTTTATGACAAAAAATAAAACAGAATGATACTATTTCGAAAATGAGAAATCACTACCTCTGTCTATAATATAAAAATAGATTATTTTTTTGTCAAATTACATTAAAAAAACATTTTGTATAAAATAAACAGAAACATGTAACAGATTTTATAAATCTATTTTTGAAGACAAAATAAAATAAATGGAAAAATAAATTAAACAATACAGAATAGTATGACATTCTTTCTAGATAAGAGAACTATATTTTCTTACGACCATCAATAGATTGTACATACATTTATGCTTTCTATGATAGATTTAACTTTTGCAACAAATCTTTTGAATCAACAAAAAATTATAATAATGAAATCAATGAAACAGGCATCATGTACTTCAAGTAATACAAATAAAACTTGAACAAATGATGATAAAAAAAATTATTTTACTTTTATTCAGAACGAGAACAATACTTTCAACAACAATTTAAGTGTGTGAGAATTTACTGATATTTTTATTTACAATTATTTTGTGTCCAATAAAAAACGTTGAAGTAAATATTTCAAGAAATTCACGTATGCAGTGCAGGACAAGTGAACAAACTTGATTAATTGGATACATCATCATATTAATGGTACAACTTAATTTTTCAAATTTGTGTGATTGAAGCTATTATATAAATAAAGAAAAAACGCGATGAGCTCTGTGCCAATCTAAACGTGTGAAATATTTAAGACAAGAATGCCTAAGCGGCCTCCCCAACTACTTAAACATGTATAGAATAAATTTTATTATGTATTAGTACACACAAACGCATTTAATCTAATTTATTATTAAGGCTCCTGAATACTCAGCTGAGAATGCCGTGTTGATGCTGGCGCCGTGTACCGTCGCGGACAAAATTATTAGGACTAATAGACATGTTGACGATAAAACTTTGTCTTGTACGTCATTTCGTTATTAAGGTGAATGTACCGAATCACGCCACTGACCCGAGTGACGTCACTGTAATTTGTTTTATGTTCATAATAAAACACAGCTGATTAAAAGTATCTAAAAGTAGCACAGTACAAGTAAGCAAAACCGTCGGATTCTAAATCATGCAGCGATATTAAGAGTACTTTACTCTTGGTCACTATCATTATCGTATGAACGCATTTTGCTTATTATCTTGATTTTTAATTCTTTGATGCTATCGGAATTGTATATCTGAGTTGTTCTAGTACAAGTCAAATCTTGCTAAACATTATCCGAGCAAAGTGTATCAAATGGCTCCATTAAAGTAAGTAAACGCATGATTTTTTGTGAAAAGCCGTTCCCAAAAACCCAATTTTTATATACGTTTTCGCTAATTTATAATATTAACTTTAGATAAAATTTAGTCTTGCCTAATATCATTTTTTTTAACAACTTGTGAAAAATTGGTCCTTGCTTAAAGTGGCGTAATTCGGTACATTTACTTCAATAACGAAATGACGTGCAAGACAAAGTTTATCTTATGTGTTTTATTGTGATAATGTGATAGTGTCTCGAATTTACCAAATTGTTAAAAATGAACCACAAGTAGTTCCTTAAATTTTAAATATAAAAGCATATTTTTCACTCCTTTCAACAGCTGTCCATGTGTTTTCCTGTCTGAATAGGCATCACTTTACGTGCTTTTTATGACTATTTACTGACTGTTAGGCAGTCAATAGGGTAATCAAGATCCATTTTTAAACGATTTGATTATTTTGTTTTATTCGAGTTCTCTTTATTTACAAATGTCACGGCGAAAACTTTTATGTGTTATTTCTCGTTTAGGACGTCACGACTTCCACATAGAGGAGTCAGGAACCTTAATATACTATAAATTTTAATTATTCAGAATTTACGATTTTTAGTTTTATGCAATTTTTTGGAAGTATCGATCTTATTATGCTTCTTAATTGCTATTTTAAAAACAAAACTTTTATTATTAAATACTACTTTAATAAATAATAAATACGCGATAAGAATTATATTATAAATAATTGAAGTAAAAGGAATTAAAATAACCTCTCTGCTTGTCAAGGCAACTGGGGTCTTGTCTGTCTGTCTTTTTGGTCTTTGGATTTCTGGCGTCTACAAAGCCACAATACCACGTTTTAATAAGACGACTATTGTCTGGCCCCCCTTGGCCAGGGGTCCCAGCCGTATATCTTCAAAGATATGAATTGAAAAATTCATATATGCGGGCTGTCTGGGGTCGAACCCGCGACCTGATTCTTACGAGTCCGACGCTCTACGCACAGAGCCACCCTCTAACTGGGGTAATCACAGAGTCAGCTGTTTCATTACTGAACGCACACATGGAAGTTAGTTACAATGCTTCCAACCTGTAAGGGCGTCGTCGTAACATAAGGAGGAGAGGTATAACGTATCTTAAATTAAGAATCCTTCCTCTTGGCAACACGCACTTTATTCCTCTGTTATTGATACAATACTGTAGAATACTGCCTGACGAGGCACGGCCGTGCTCGCATCCTGCCGTACGTTTCCGTTGACATCTGTTAGCAATTACTGCTCGCTGTTATTAGAGGTGCTACCTGAGTGCGTGCGACTTGGTATTACAATTGTCGCTTACAAACTTTATAACTAAAGGGGATATTTTCGATAGATCCATGGGAACAAAGCCATTGTGTATAAAAAAAAATGTTTCTACCGCAGAAATAATTACTACGTTTACACGGCCCGTTTTACGTCGAAGTTGTAACATCGGCGTTATGCTACTGGCCAATCATAAGTATTTCTCTGAAGATTGGAAAGATTATGATTGGTCAGTTTCATAACATCGATGTTATATAACTTTAGCGTAAATCAAACCGTGTAAATGTAGTAGTCAATGTCAATTGACTCCAAATAACTCTAAAATTATTTTTGTTTTTTCAATATCATCGCGAATTTTTTCATTCGACGATACAAGAATACGGATCACGATGTAATTTTTAAAAAATATTGTATTCGTCACTAAACAAATCGAGTAAGACAGTTGGTCCCGTAAACAATAATTGTCGAAATTCAGTTGCTTTAGCGTCGGCAATAATCCAAACTTCGGTTTTCAAGAAAATGGGCAATAATTTACATGGGCAATAAGTTATAATTAAAGTCGGCAGTTGAAATACGAACTTTTACAATATTTTTTAATTTCGCTGGCCGATAGAATCATTCTTTTACGATTATTTTTTTTTTATTACTTCTAAGCATATTAAAATGCATGTAATCTAGCGGAGTTTGACGTATTAAATATCTAACGGGAGAAAGGGGGGGGGGGGAATGAATGCACAGCCTAGTAACCATGATGGTAACTCAAATCTATCTTTTCTTTCAGACGATATTCTTCATCAATTCTTAAAGGGTGAAGAATAATTGTTTTTTTTTTTTTTAATAATAGTTCTGTCCGTTTTGTACCTTTTGTCTTTTACATTTGTTGCAGTATTAAATCCGCCGTATCGTTTAATATTTAAAGCATGTCTAGCGGGTGTATTAGCAATAAATAAAACAATGTAATTTTATTTATACAATTTTGTCATTGAACGAAATATCTGTTCCAAATAATTGCAAACAGTTTTAAATGAATTCCTTTAGAAAGAAATCTGTAAAATTGGTTGGTTTTGTAGATCCTGCGTAGATCGTTGCAATCATTGAACTTTTGTCTTTGATATTAATAATTCGAAATCGGATCGGTCAGATATCAAAATTAACATTTTCATAAATATTTGGTCTTTCAGTACTAATGTCAATTAAAATTTCCAAAAGCATTTCATCACAGAGTGATAATCTCTTTAAAGTGTTTTCGCATATAAAGATATTAAGTTGGAAAAATATCTCTCATACTCTTGTTACAGTTTTTCGATGTACCTAATAGTGTTCTAGTAACTTTATGGAGGTTTTTGAAGCATTCATGTTCTCATAATACTTTTAAAATATCGAATTTATCTGCATATGAGTCACGTGGCTTTCACTACATGTTGTAATAAGATTGCTCTTAAATCGGTTAATTTCTTTTTATTAATAATATTATTCAAAATAATATCATTATCACTTCTCCTCATCATATGTGTTGGAATAGTTACTATTGTCACTTATTAATGATGTATCAGGCGGAGGTCCCACAGACCGATAATTTCCGTGTAACGCGTATCGCGTAACCAATCACAGACGTTTTCTGTTGCACCTGTTTTAAAAAGTTGATTGGTTACGCGATATGCGTTATGCGGAAAATACCCTGTTTCATGGAACCTCAGCTTTATTATTACTATTAATTATTATTAATATTAATAATAGTAATTAATAGTAATTTTTAATTATTACTATTAATATTAATAATAAGAGTACTTCCAATACAGCAGAAAACGCGTTCACCTCTTTTGTTTTCTTCCAAATTATTGGTTGATTTAACTTAGTAATATATTAAACGTATTTACAGTTGTATTTAATATTGTTCGGTAATGCAATCTTTTTTGTCTGTGATAGATAACTCATCAAAAGTTTTACGTAAGTTACGCGGAAGACTGTTTTCTCTCCAGGTAGCAAGCTGACGTTTGTTCATCACTTTAACGTCAAAGTAACGTCTTTGACGACATTTCAACGTCAAAATGATGACAAATAATGTCAGCTTGCTACTTGGGTCTTCATCCTGCTTATTTTCAATCGATTTCAGCTATCAACGAGTCGCCAGATGTGCGTAACTAAGAAGCATGATACAGCTTCGGAAATGTTCATATCATGTACTTGTTAACAAAAAGCGTACTATGTATTATTCTAAAGTATAACCGTGAAGTTTTCAATACTAACAGGAAAGTAAAACAATAATAAAAGGTTAATATAATCGTACAGTTTGCAACATTACGAAAGTTGCTGAAAGTTCATCAATTATCATTCGAAAAATTATATAGTTATAGCGAAAAAAAACACGCTACATTCGTCCAACAGTATTATTCTAAAGCCAATCAAAAAGTCTCCAACAATAGCACGAAAGTATACAGCTAAAGTTGGAGACTACTCGTAGTCGTATATTTTTTTAAAATAATAAAAGCTGCTACGTGCTCATCTATTAATTACAACATATTAGAAAATATATTTGATGATCGATAAAGAGAGAAGTATATTTTTCAAACAATATCATTTTAAAGTATAACCGAAAAATCTTCAACTATAGTTATAAGTGAAGTGTTGGTAGACTATTATAACGATTAATTTTTTATTCTAAGAAAACAGAAATCTGTCTTCTTCTAAAGTAATTTGTTCTTCTTCTAAAGTAGTTGTATAACATGTTTTACAAAAAATACAAGCAAGTTTTATTTATTGTTGGCGCATACACTTATCATTCAATTAATTGCTCTATCTTTCCGCTAATATGTTTGCATTTTTCAATCAATTGATCAAAATATTATTTTAGAGTTCTATCGATATCTCTCTAATCAATGCTATTTGGATAAACATAAATCAACAAAGAAAAATTGTAACTTATGTAAGCAAATGTTCGAATTGCTTGCCTTTTTCTGCAACATAAAATTTTATTCTTTTTAACAAATTACTATGCATAACATTTATTGTTATACTATTTTGATCCAAAGTTACACAGTTTGTAATTATTCTTTCTCTTAGATCTTTAATGTAAGTATTGCTTGTAAATACTGTTGTCACAAATAATGCTACAATTTAATATTAAATATCAATAAAATTTTACATAAGTTACATTGTCTTTCTTGATTAATGATAAATATTGATAATAAATATTGTGTGTTTGTGTACCAATAATACCAATAAAAAGCATCAATAAAAATAACATTCTCAATAATACATTGATTTTTTATATGTTGCAACCTGCATGAAGCAATGAATGTTTACTTTTCAATCTTTTTTTTGAATTGTAGGAAGTATCTAAAAAACGCGCGTTACACTGAACACCTTACATGCTTATACGAGGGAGAATTAAAGCCTAAAGGCAATTTTTAAATTACACGGTTACTGAAACAAAGAGAAGTTAGCAAAATGCAATATACGTATACTGAGGCTGCAGTTTACTTGAAGCGTTTTGTAGCGTCAAATGGACCGTAGTCTGAGAAGCAAAAAGGTTGCAACACTTTTTTGTATGCAAAACGCATAAATAATTCAAAATTGCGAATTACTGGTCCAAGTGGAAGCTAGTAATGTACATACAATGAGCAGTTAGGTGACTTGCGTTGGTGGTCGAAGTGTGATAGGATGCTCGCACGGAATTCGGGAGATCCAGGTTCGAATCCTAGCTGACGTGTTATTTTCTCGCAATAAAATAGTTTTTCTGAGGAGGGAGAATATTATATATGATTCTTATAGCAGTAATATTATTATTCCGGCTTCATGACTGTGTTTCAAGTCCGACGAATAAGCGGCGCGCAGTTTGAGTTGAAAATTGTAAAAATTAAAAAGAATTATTATTCGACACTAAGAACCGCTGTGACTAATATAGATTTTTTAATCTCATGTTTTAATTTCGTCAGTCCGATATTATGTATTACTGTTTAATAAGTAAAAAGTAATATTATTAAATTAATAAGTATTTATTATATATATAATATTATATATTAATAGGTAAGTATATATTAATAAATTGATAAGTATTAAATTAATAAATTAAAAAGTAATATTAATAAAAAAAGTAATCTTATTTCATTAATAATAGAATAAAATAAATGGCACGTAATAGCAAGTTATTACTTATCGATGACTGCTGCTTTGGTAAGTATCTATTTTTATATTTATTGAAACTCTTCTTTAATAAAAAATAAAACTTTTAACTTTATAATTTTAAAATTTGATTTTTATGGATACTTTTAATTATTAGTTTTACTATGGAATTTACGACCTAATCTTATTTAATATATTACACATTTCAGCCTTTATATATTTTACATGGAGTGTAAATAATGTAGAAACGCCGATCGATATCAAAGAGGAGTTTTCAGTCAAAGATAAGGAAAATGCACTATACAAATATCAATCAGAAGATATTTCTTTTAACGATAAGAAATTACACGATAGAGTAGTATCTTTAATATTTTAACACAGAGGTTTTATCATCTAGAGGGAGAGATTTTTGAAATTTTAGTTCGTTGAATTCGTAAATATGGAAATAATATTTTTTTCAAAAAATCCGAGAATAAAATGATAATAAAATGATTTATGGGTATCATTAATATCCTAAAGAATCTTATGCATATTCTTCAGATATTCATACACTCTGTAGCGATATACCAAAATAAAAAAATTTGACATATTGATAGTTTTTGAAAGACTATAAGTTGGTCCACTTGTGCCTATTTTCACCAACGCAGATTAACTTTGATCTCAGTTTAATTTACTCTCCATCTTAGTTCTAATAATAAAAATTGGAAAGAGATAAAGAGTAAATTAAATTGAAATCAAAGTTAATCTATGTTAGTGAAAATGGGCATTAATGTCTTTCTTATTCAGAGACTTTAAAAGTGATTGCTTTTTGGAAGTGGATAAATTAGAAATATGAATAAGCTATATAATCAATTAAAAATTTTTTATTTGTTTTAATAGAAAGATTTGTTTTATAGGTTTCAGAGGCAAAATGACACTTTCCTCCTTAACTTCTCTCTTGATTTATTAAATTTAACTTGTCAAGAATAACATAAAAATTGCGGGAAATTTTAGATGGTTTTGTAATTAAAATATTTCAATTATTTTTTTTCATCAATATTCTACATCAGTATACGCAGTTACTAGTATTTAGGTTAAAAAATTAAAATTTAATAAAATGATAGCAAAACAAAAATCACGTTTTAATTTAACAGCATTTTTTTAACATAATCTTTAGAAAAAAATTAAATAATTGATAAATATAAACAAATTATGATTCATAAATTGTAAAATTGGTGTCAGTAATAATTACATAAAGTTTTTAATAGAGTCACTCCACGGTGGAAAAAAAGTTATTTTCGTGATTTTTTTCAGAAACTAATAAGTTATATAATCTATTATCATTATATATTAAAAATACATATATTAAAAAAGTTTTAAAAATTTTATTAATTAATATTATGGCTTTGGTGTTTGAGAGATGCCTTTCTGAAAAAAATCATGGATATACAGGCACTTGTTCTGCTCCTAAACGGAATCTCTGAAATCATTTTTTTTTTAAGTATGTAAGTGTAATTTTAATTAAGTGCAGAAATTTTTTGAAAAAATAATTTTTAATAAAAAAGCATAGAAAAAAGTTCATTATTTTACAAAAATAATCGTCATCTTTTAAGTTATTTATTAAAAACTAATAAACTAAATTAAACAATTTTATGCTCAACTGAGGACAATTTTGTTATAAACATTTTGTTCAAAAATCATGTCTTTCAAATTGGTCGAGATATACAAGCGTCCAGCTACAAAAAAGTAATTTCGAGATAAACGCGTTTAAGGCTAAATCACATTATTTATTATATTCTGATGCAAATTTTAATATAATATTTTAGAGGCATATTTTTAAGACTTCAAGCATTACAAAAATGCAAAAAAAAATTGTTTTTATTGAATCCGTGGAATCATAATGGAATAACGTCTTAAAATAAATCGGTCAAGCTGTTTCTTTGGATGTTTCCTGAGATTTTGCAAACAGGATTTTGAAAAAATACCACTAAAGTTTTGCATTGATTTTTTATGCATATAATCCAAATGCTTTCTTATTAATACCTCCATGTGAAGCCGTCTGTCATAGTCAAGGTTTAGTTCATAATGGTTTCCCCAATCTATTTTAAGAATCCCGACACAATAGATTAGAAACCGGTATTTTGAAACGAGGACAATTTACTGTTAACTCTTCGCTACCTGCTCGATTTTCATTCTGCACAACGTAGAAAATGACTATTATCTCAGAAACGTATTTTTTTAGTACATTTTTTACATATTATTTTTTTAATTATTCTGTGTATAAAACTATTAAACTAAAATTATCAAAAATCAACATTATATTTTATTCTTTATATTAAAATATATCAAAATAAAAAGACATAATGTATACGCAATTTTTCCTTTAGACATTTTTTTGTATGATGAAACATAAGTGAAAAATTTATGACATTCGATTTACATAGGCTGTATACTGTCGAGCAACAATTTCAGCACGCTTTTTCATATCATGTAAAAAGTTAAGTTTACAAAAGTCTTTTAAAAATGTTAAAAAAATTTATCCAAATTAGACATACATTATAGCAAATACTTATTCTTTCTTCTTCTTTCCATAAACTTTTCCATTAGTTTCAAAGTTAAAAAAAAAACACTATATAAGAAATAAGTTTTTGCACAAGAAATTCGGAATCATTATGGTACTAAATTTTTTGTTAAAGCATTTCAAAGCTTAAAAAAGCCTTATTTAAAAAAATAAACCTTTGTAAACGATTACATATCAAGGTAAAAAAGATGTTCAATGGTATTGAATAAAATTCTAAGACACTAAAACTTTGAAATCTGCATTATCATTTTGCTAAGGTAATATCATGTAGCATGCTTTATTTTGAATCAGGAATCCAGTAACTATTTCCTCCTCGCTCCTTTCACGTTCTGTTGTCGGAACTTTCGCTTCCTAGAAATTTCGTTACTTCTCTCACTTTCCCTTTACGTTTATGCTTACGACTCACGCTTTGATTTTATTTTTAATTTTGCCAGAAATTTAAAGAAGAATTACTTTGACTTTTTATATTCAAATTCATGTAGTAATTTGGATACTACATGGCTGGAAACCTATCATATGCCAAAATTATAAGCCTTGCAAAATTACTTAATCTTTGTATAAATATGAAAATGTTTATAAAAAGATTTTTAAAATCACTGATTTTCAAATATGAATTCAAAATTTTAAATGACAAACGCAATATGACAATTTGCAATAAAGGGCGGGTTTTTTAATTCATCGATTGATCAATCGCATTTTACGCAAATGTAACTTTGTTCCGTAAAAGCTACATTTACGCAAAATACTGTTACGCCCGGTATGGAAGGCCGGGCTGGCGAGCGGCTGTCTTCATGTCGCTATATTTGACGATTGGTCGTCGTGTTCCGTCTTGGACTGGATCTTTGGTTTTATGATGGATTGCGCTCAGCAGAAAAAGCAGCTTTGCAACTGTTGTAAAATTCTTTAATATGATTGGTTTGTGCATTTAAATCCGGCAGGTACCAAAGGTAAGAGCCAATCGCATCCAAGAATTTTACAACTGTTGCAAGCTGCTTCTTCTGCTGAACGCAGCCATTGAAGTGGCATTAAAACCGTAATTTTATAAAGTCTGTGTCTTTATTTCTTGAGCGCGCGTGTGTAACCGAAGTGCGCGAGTATGCGAGTGTGAGTGCCACGATCCTCCGCTCCTAACTTTTTGGGGACTCGTCCGGTCGTTCTTGGACCGCTTTCAAGAAAATAAAAACGAGCCATATATGGCCGGATCGTGAAAGTAAATTTGCACGCGTTCTATGAAGGCATCTAAGCTCTCACATGGAGACGGAAAGAGTTCTGCTGAGGAGGTTCTCCACTCAAATTTGCAAGAGTTCAAACTAATTTGCGAGAAACGAGCTTCTAAGCAGGAAGAATTTCAAGAGTCCTTGACTCAACTACAATAAACAGGCGAGGCGGAGCGGCGTCCTCAGAAACGCCTTTTACAGCTAATTGTAAGATAATATTTCCTTCGATAATATTTCCTTACCTGCGAAAAGTTTTGCATCGGAAATTCGAGACGCGTTGCATCTGCGTTGCTTATATGCGAGCAGTTTTGCAATGGATGTTCGAGTCACGTTGGGTCCGTGTGGCTTTTGCGTTTGCTTAATCAATTCGGAATATAAAGAGACAGACTTTATAAAATTACGATTTTGATGTGCCACTTCCATCATAAAACCAAAGATCCAGACCAAGACAGAACACGACGATCGATCGTCAAATCTAGTGACACGAAGACAGCCGCTCGCCAGCCCGGTCTTCCAAATCAGACGTAACACTGCCCCCCTTCTATCCCGACAACCAACTTAGAGCCCTTAGAGGGCTTCTAGAAGATTCACACGATTTCTTGCTCTTCGCAGCTGCTGAAAAGTGTTACCGAGCTACGCGCTTTCGTCTAGACGGCGTCTTCTTGCTTCAGCTTTTGTTTGCACTCTTCAGCTTGAGCCTCGTGAGCTTCTTTCTTTATTCTTTGGACAAAGAAAAGGGGGGGGGGAATAAATTTTCTCGGAGACCCCTTCTAAGAGACTCCCCAAATCCCCGCCTTGGCATTCACCTCAAGTCCCTCCGGAAAAATAACGGTTTAAAAAAACCGAGGGAAAGGTGGACTTCTTTTAACAATAATTGACTCTACATCGATAAATAAATTTCTTTTTCGCCGTGATACTTCACACTTCAATTCGAAGATTCAAAGAAAACAAATTTCTGCACAGAAAAACATGATCAGCATCACACTTTTGAATTTTTTTAGCAAAATTTGTTTTAGAAAATGAGAAAGATTGGGATCGTTGGATTTTTCTGGGTTTGTTAGCTTATAGATCGTCGAAGCATGAAGTTACTGGTTTTATTCCTTCTCAATGGTGTCAATTAAGGAAGAGAGTTAAGGTTGCCTTTAGATCTTCTTCGTGGGCGTCCTCCGGAAATAAATGCAGAATCAAGGGATATCTCTCTAAACTTAGAGAAATATTAGTTTCAATTCATGACGTTGTAAGACAACGGTTGGAGTTAAATTCGCGAGTGTGCGAGTGCGAGTGATCCTCCGCTAGTAATAATACTATTTATGATCAATCAATAAATTAAAAAAAAAACTTGTCCAAGTTGAGCTCAATTTTGGAAGGTTACCTAAGTTTCATTTCTATAAATTTTTACAGATGCATAATACTAAATAAATGTAATTGAATTCGTAAATGCGGAGTTACAAAAATACTTAATTTTCAAAATATTCGAATTTTAATTTTTCAGCTTCATTAACGTTTTTTAGAATGAAGAATGTTTTATATTATATGTTATATATTACAATAAAAATTGTATAATGTTGAGTACTATTGTGATAAAGAAGAAAACCAAAAAAGTTAAAAAAATTAATTTTTTTAGCTTTCATTATATTATCAGAATTTAAATAATAAAAGGAAGTAAAATCTCTGACATTTTTAATTATACTTTATTAATAATTTTTATGGAAAAATTACTTTTTAATTTTAAAAGGTTCTCATCTTACATTTGGAGCCTTTGCTAATTTTTGCAAGTTTGTTTTTAAAATGTAGTAGATTCATTATTGTAGCAAAATTAAGACAAAAGATTTGACGTGTTTATATGATTCTTATCTTGCGTTGGCGTTTGCTAAGAGCGAGGGGCCTTTGCTAATCTTTACAAGTTTATTTTTTATCATCCTCTTTGATATCAAAGCGCGATATTCACCGGCGTAAAATTCTTCTCTATATTTAGTAGAACCAGAAAAAAATATGCTCTGTTATGTCTTACTTAAACATGATAAAACGATTAACGATCTTTCGTAGTACTAGAGAATGCTACAGTAGTCAATTGTACCAATAGGTTCAATCGAACAAAGAAATTCGGAAAAAAGACCGTGGATAGGGAAAGGAAATCAAAATGTTATTGTATAATACTCCACAATACTCGGTCACATGGAGCTTGAGTGGGAAATTTTATCACATCTATGTAATCTAAATCTTGCTCTTTTCGATTTCGATTTATTTCGGTAAATACATAACTGTTTTTTTTTATGTGCGATTTAAAAATAATTAAAGTGTAATAATCAATTTGATAATTTTGCTACCTAGCCTCTCTGTGGTCTTCCTCATCCTGAAAACTGTAAAGAATTTATTGCAAAAGATATTACCTCGGCCAGGGTTTAAATCTTTTTACATTCCGTGAGAGTGTCCTAGCCAGTTCGATCATCGAAGCATTTGATAATATTTATCATAATAATCGATTTTATTCGATTTTATTAACGTTATTAGTTTAGTCAACAACTTTAATGGTTTAAACAAATAAAATTGAATTTTATTTTATTTTTACTCTTATCTAAAGCCAATTTTTTAAAATTAAAATATATCTCATTCAAAATCATACAACTTGGAAAAAATTTTCAATAACTTATCTAACGTTCAAGATATATAGATGCATTTACTAAAATGGGAGAGTTTATATTTAATAAAGGACTTTTTAATAATAAATAAGAAAAAATAAAAAGCGGAAGGTAGTTTTAAAGTCGATATTTTATAGCAATGCAATATATAGCATCATCTTTATTCAAAACAGCCATGATATTCGGTGCGGACAAGAATAAATAAATCGTATAACCAAAAATCAATTTATTTTGATAGTAATTACTTAATATTTGAAAGAGAATATGTATAAATGATCAATTTTTCCTTCTAGCCAGCAAGTGAAATTTGTATGTGTTTACAGTTTTTACGCTACTCATGTAATGTAATTAGTTTTCCATAAACACGAATGAAACACGTAACAATGTAAAAGAAGCGAGCGAAGCACTTGCTGAAATAAGTATTCATACGGATTTATCTAATCCAATCATTCTCATTTGCTTGTTAGTGTAATTTTATTACACAATTTCTTAATCTCTTTTCACAACGTCATAAATTCTATTTTTCTTCATGAATTCCACGACAATTTTTTAGCTTTTTTTCTTGTTTTATATAAAGGCACTATTAATTATTTTTAAAAAATCACAAATTAATGATTATTCGTAGATCTATGCTTATGTGTTAGTGTACGATCTACTTGTAGACTACAGATACTCTACAATGATCATTACTTTCTGATGCTTTATAATTAAAAGTGCACTGAAAAAAGATTACATTAAGTTAATATATTTGTTTTGCTGTAAATTTAAGAATTTCTCTATGCGGTCCTAATAAATTTCTTCATAACTAATACATGATGTATTGAGACACACCAAATATTTTTATTAAATTTAATTATTGGTACAAAAATAATATGTTATAATATATCGCAATGCGCATTTATTAAAAAACACGTAAATTACTTATAAATACACGAGTATTAATCTTAAAGCTCACTTTATTAATAATTAATATATCTATTCTTATTCAGAAATTCAGTATTCTTATAGAAAGTGCTTGAGTATTAGTTATAACAATGATTATAGTAATAATAATAAAATATAACAATTTTTATTAAAATTTACCATTACTAAAACGCATTTTACTTTATTATTACTGGGTTTTTTCTTAATATACCATGATGATAATTAATTAATCAAAGATTATCATGTTAAGATTATCATATTAAGTAAAAACCCAGAGCAACAACAGTTTATAGTCCAATTATTATCAGAATATAATCATAATTATTCTAATACTCAAAAAGTTCAATTGTTGAAAATATGAAAATAAGTTCATAAAGTTCATCAAAACTTAAAACAAAATACTTTTATATTATTTTCTCTTCTTTAAAATTTTCTATTTTTTGGTATAAATAAATTTTTAGTTTTTTTGATCTATAAAAAATATGTATTGGTCACAATATCAACAAATAATTTTTGTTTCTTATGTAATAAAATTTTAAGATAATGGAAATACATGAAATTTGTAACCTTCAAGAAATATGTAATATATTTTATGGCACAACTGTTTATTTTGTAAATATATTTGAAAACATGGATGATTTTATTTTAATTGAACTTTGACCTCGAATAACTTTTGAACCAGAAGACTTACCGAAAAATATCATAAGACCTTTTCTGTAGAGCGTTAAATTCTCTACAAAAATATCTACTTCTCATTTTTAAGATCATTCGTAAAGAACATATAAAATTTCGAAGAATAAAAGAAGTTTTTTACATGTTATTTCCATAAGAAACTTAGGTGGTCATGCGGACTATCTTAGAATTGATATTAAGAGCTCAAATTTTTAGGGAATTTTTTTTTATTAATTTGGAAGCGTTTAAACCCCTGGGAGCATAAAAATTCGAAAATATCCAAAATAAGGACCACCCTAATATACATATGTACACATATACATACATGTATATATATGTGTGTGTGTGTGTGTGTGTGTGTGTGTGTGTGTACACATACACGCACGCACGCACGCACGCACACACACACACACACACACACACACACACACACACACACACACACATAT
Organism: Solenopsis invicta; assembly: GCF_016802725.1. Classification (NCBI taxonomy): domain Eukaryota; kingdom Metazoa; phylum Arthropoda; class Insecta; order Hymenoptera; family Formicidae; genus Solenopsis; species Solenopsis invicta. The sequence continues at coordinate 14,294,885 of NC_052670.1, read as the reverse complement.
ATATATATATTTACTTATTATTAAAATAAATATGTGTTTTAGTGTATTTTGTAATCATTATTTCTACTATTAATATAAATAACATTTAGATGGAGTAAATAATGAAAAAGTAAAGCTTTTATAAACATGTTGCATAACCGTGCTGAGTCATAACCTATAGTATCATACATGCTGAAATATAGTATCAAAAAAATAAAAAAAGATATACTTACGTTTAAACGCTGGAATTAAGTGTCTCAGGTTGACTTCTTTTAATTTTTTCATCATTATAAAAAGTACTTTAAGATTTTATACACCGTTTATTGTACACAAGAGTGAACGAGAACGCGTATAGACAAGAACATGTACAGACGATCGCGATTTATGTGACCGCGATAAAAATATTGCGCTAACAAACGAACGGTATTGTTACGTTTAGCGGACGCGTTCGCGTCTCCGCGTCTCTCGTGATCATTCGCATCTACGCTCGCAATACTAAAAAAAAAGGGATACTTTAAACAAAAAAAAAAAAACAATAATCTTTAATGAGAGACCGTTAGAAGATAATAATAGCGTCCGCGCGCGATGACGACTCAAGCTCAACTCAGTTGTGCGAAATGAGAAACGGCTCGTTGTCGCGTGGAGAGCGAAAAATTATTAGGTATCACCTTAAAACTATCCAAGTAGCGTGTAAAGCTAAAAACATTTGTGCTAACGTTGTTACAGCGAAAATGCTGCGAATTAAGTCGCAGACATTTTATGGTTTCATGTGCTACTTAGGTATCTTTTAATTTTCCTGTATTGATTTTCCTGTCAGCTGTTCAATACAGGGAAAAGGCAAAATCATAGTCGCAACAGTATATTAACTGTTAATACAACTATCTTTATAAATATTTAAATTGCGTATTAATCTTAGATATAAGTCGGGAGAAGATGCCAGTTGAGGGAAAAATGCCACTTTGATTATAATTTTTTCCACAAATTAGCTGATCTGATTGTGCATTAAACTGGTGAGGAGCAATGACTATGAAGGAAAATTTCGATATTAATAAGAATCAGTAAAGATTTGTAAAAATACAAAAAGATAAATTTTGGAATACGCTCCTTATAATATTTAATAACGTAATAACTAAACTCTGTAATTCGATAATTACTTTAACTAGGTAACTTTTACATAGTTTCGAGTTAAGTTTCTTGACAGTTACATAGTTAGTATAGATAATATTTTGTAAAATTGTTATATGTGTACAAGCTGCAGTAATATCTTCTAAAATTTGAGGGTAAATGACACTTAATAAAAAACATAAATATTTGAGCTTGACACCTTCATTAAAATAGTTTTAAAAATTGAAATGTTGGAACTTTATATAATTCTAAACATTTTAAATTTGTAAAATGCGCTGTTGAAACCTATAAAAGTGTGAAAGTATTAAAAAGTTGATCCCCTAATTTCCCATTACATTTTATCATTTATTTTTGTGTTTTTGTAATTTAAACTTGATTATCTACTCTAGATAAGCAAAACATACAAGTTTCTATAACGTTATACTACTTAAATAGTTTGTAATATTTCTCTTTTCCTTCATAGGAGATGTCATCTTAAATATATTGGAAATATATATTGAGAAAGATGTCAGTTTTGCAGTACTTAACTAATTTTTTTCTCAAAAATCTGAAATGTCAAAATTCTAATTACTTTATTTATATAAATAAATAAAGATTTCAAGAATATTATATTAATTTTTTGTCTGGGCCTGGATAGGCCCTAATGTGGGGTCTATAATGCAGTTACAAACGTAAATTTTTTAATTTATTTATAAATTAATAAAACTGATATTTTCAGCAATATTACCACAACTAAATCTTGGTATACATTGAAGATAATAAAAAATAAAAATTTTTTTAAATAAAAAAATAAATTTAAAAATTATATTAAAAATATATTAAAAAATATATCGATTAATCGTCTGTTAGTTTTATATTTGCTGTCTTTAATTTTTTTTTATTTCAATCGATTTTTAAAAAGTTGAGTTATTTTTAAACATCGCTCATCTCCGGTTACATGTTCGCATTTTTAGCAACGTCAGCTAGCAAAAGAAATGTACATTTCAGCACACACGTATATGGTACGTACACAAGCATGCATCATGCAACAGGATCCGCAATCTGGAATCCCTGTCTATAGCTAACAAAATTCCAGGCGAAAATATTTCTCTCATTCTGCCATTTTTCTACAAATTTCTGTGCAATTTCTCTGCACATTTCTTCGTTGTTTGTTTTAAAAATGGACCATTTGATGCAAAAATTGGCGAGAAATATATGATAAAATTGCAAAAAAATTAACAAAAAGGTTTCAACGAAATTTTAGCTTAATTTTAATATAATGTTGGTATAATTTTGGTACAAAAATAGTCGTAAAAATTAAAATTTATTTAAAATTTAATTAAATCTCAATGGAACTGTTAAAAAAATTGTCTTATTTTCTTTCAATTTGAAGCCCAATTTTAGAGACTTGTTAAAAAAAATACTCTTGTTAAGAAAAATCACATAACGCTGTACCTTTTATTCTGTAATCTTTTTGTACAAGAAATATACAAGTAGAACTTCCGTGTTTATTTAGCGGCAGTGCCGCGTACTGCTCGAAAATATTGTCTTTTAAAAAGATTTTCAAGGTTTTTCCTTAGTTTATCAATTTTTATGCATTTTCTTCATTGTTTCTTATTTTTCTTTAGTTTCTATCCACTTTCTCTGCAAAGCGAACACACAGAGTAAAAGCAGTGAAATTGCAGAAAAAAAGTGTTTTGTATTTTGAAAACATTTTCAAGGTTTTTCCGCAATTTTTCTACGTTTTCAGTATTATTTTTCTGTCAGTTATTTTCAGTTTTTCAGATATTTTTTTGCAAATAAGTTCAAACAGATCTTTCGACAGAAAATGCAAAGAAATTTCTTTTCAAATATCTCTTCTTTCTCTCATTTATTCTTTTCCTTTTCTTCTTCTGTATTTATTTTGTAATTGCACGAAAGATTTTGTCATTATTTTCTTCTCAAATATTTTTTTGCAGAAAAAATGTCAAAAAGTTTCTTAGCAGTATTTTTTGCAACTTCTCCGAAAATATCTTTGAGTTTCTCTGTAGTTTTGTCTTTAGTTTCTCTTCAATTTCTGTGCAAATAGATTTTACAGAAAAAAATGCATAGAAATGTTTTTTCCAATTTTTCTACAATATTGTTTGTATTTTATTTACAATTTTGTCCGTAGTTTCTCGTCGATTTCTCTGCTAATATAGTTTGCAAATTTCTATGAAATTTTTTTTTAAAGCGCTTTTATAAAAAAAATATCATAGAAACAGCAGGGAAATATTTTGCCTTTGTGTCCATAAGAATTAGGTTGCATCAATATCTACTGACAAGGAACGTTTACGAAATGTTCACCTCAGTTTTAGACGATCTTTTATTTTGTTATAATACAGATCAAAATAAGGGACACGTATTTTTTTATACGTGCCCAATCTCACTTTTAGGGAGTAAAACATCTCTTTGAAGAAAATCGATTTTCTTCTTTCGAAGCGTATATTGTCGAAACTATAGGAGATAGAAAAAAAAATTAAAAATTAAATGTCTTAAGAAGTACTTTAGAACATTGACAAAAAAAAATTTTTTTATATTTTTTCCGACCACTTAACTGTTTTCTTTCAAAATTTTTATTTTTTTTTTTTTTATAAGCAAAGTCTTTCAATTAGTTCTCTATCTCTTAAAGTTTTGACGCTATATGCTTCGAATGAAGAAAACTGATTTTCTTCAAAGGATGTTACACCCCCTAAAAGTAAGATTGGGCACGTATAAAAAAATATGTATCTTTTATTTTGATGTGTACTACAACGTATTAAACACTCGTCAAAATCGAAAGAGGACACTTCCATAGTACATTTCCGTAGACGGGCGCGCGTACCATACGTTATGAAGTGGTTTTTAATTATTTTTGGAAAATGGAAATATCGCAGCATAACTTTGTCATATTCCATTGAATTCGTATTAAAATAAGCTTTATTTTGCTTATAAAAAAAAAATTTTAATAGATAAGTGATGAGAAAAAGTATAAAAAAATTTTTTAAAAATTTTGTTATTACTGTTATAAAGTATTCTTCGAGCAATTTAATTTTTAATTAGATTTTTCTCTATCTCTTATAGTTTTGACGATATACGCTTCAAAAGAAAAAATTTTCTTCAAAAGGGTGTTTTGCTCTTAAAAGTGCATTAAAGCATGTATAAAAAAATACGTGTTCTTTATTTTTATCTGTTTTATAACATATTAAAAGCTCATCTAAATCTGAGGCGGTCACTTCGTGAACGTTCCTGAGTTATTTTAAAAGAACAAAATTATATTTTACCATTTTTTTCTTTCCTTTACTATAAATATTTATTTTCGCATTTATCATAAATATTATATAAAATATTTAGTCTATATTTTAATAACACATTGAATACAGATGTTATGATTTTTTTCCTTCATAATATTTAAAATACGTAGTAATATATAAAACATATATGTATGTGTTTCAGAGGAGTACAAGTATTATAAATTTAAAAAAATTACAATAAAACTTATATATAAAATACAATTAATTTTTATTTTACGTTTTAATTTATTATTTTAAATCTGATTAATATAATAAATGTAAACACGATTCAATCTAAACAAAATTCTGATTTTCGGAATACTCGGAAAGTGTATCAACACATTTAAATAGTGAAAATGGCTATACCGATTAAAAGCAAATCTTAATGCTCAACAATAAATTTTATGTAAATTTCAAGAGGCGCGGTTGCGTGTCGGCGTCAACGCAATGCGTTAGCAAGGTACAAACATTTACAAGATTTTTTGAACTGTAAGCCGCATATTTGCCGAATTTAAACCTCGGTGATCGAATTATATAGTTAAAATACTTACATGGAATTCAAGGAGATCCGGATTCAAATCCTGACCGAGGTAATATTTCTCGCAATAATTTCTTTACAGTTTTCAGGAGAAGGAGAATAGAAGATTGTGTAGAGGTGTTTGTAAGTATCAAAAATTATTAAATTGATTGGCAATTTAATTTTTGTAATACTATAATACATTTCTGGGTTCTTCTTAAAAAGCTGTGTTTTAAGTCCGGCAATTAAGTAAACAACGTGTAGTTTGGGAAATCTTGTACTATACATGTTTTTTTAAATTCTCTCTCTCTCTCTCTCTCTCTTTCACCTAGAAAATTATTATTAAGCACCAAGATCTGCTTTCGATCGATATAGCCGTTCTCGTTATTTTATATGTGTAAATATGATTTCTAATATATTTAATAAAAAGAATGCAATAATATATACAAAACAACAATTTTATTTCATATTCTTGTACTTCTATTACATAAACTTAATACATGACGCGAAATCGGTTCGAGATCTCAGATAGAAAAAGAATTAATCAATCGCATTTGAATAATTTGGTCATTTGTGATTAATGCGATTGATCAATTTTCTCTGTCCGAAATTTAATACCAATGTCTAGGATCGTGGACACAAGACTTTAAAAAATTTTTGTTCATTTAATTGACGAAAGCAACACGCCGCAAGCGCTAAACTTAGAAAATTTTTGTCCATTTGCTGAGAGCAACAAAGCAACTTTTCTGTTTGAGAAGATTAACGGATCCAAACAAAAAAATTAACCTAACTTTAAATAGCTCAATTTGAAAATTTACTGAATGTAGTATATTTTAGAAACATTCCTATTGCAATATTTTATGACATATTACAACATTTTTTTAAAATTGTTGCATGAAATGTAAAAAAAGGTTGAAATCTTTCTGAAAGTTCTCTGCAACAATCGCTGCTGTAAAACCATGAATACAATAACTATACGTCTTTTATTTCATGAGATACATATTACTAACAATGAGATATACGAGGTGTGTTCAAAAAGTATCGCGAATTTTGAATTTTCGCGGGTTACGTATATTCGAATTTCGATCTTTTTGTGGCGTTATGTTGGTACTCATGTCTCTCACTTATGCCGACAAGCTCGGCCATTTTGAATGTTCACTTAATTGTTGACAGCTGCTTTGCTTGCACGTGTTTTGGATCGTCTTCGATTTTTACCTATTCAAAAAAATGGATCAAAGAACCTGTATCAAATTTTGTGTGAAAAACGAAATTAAGTGCGCGGATGCATTCCGAATGTTGACTGTGGCATACGGAGAAGCTACCTTGGACCGAAGCAACGTTTATCGGTGGTACAAAATGTTCTCAGAAGGCCGAGAAGATGTGAACGACGAAGAGCGTGCCGGACGCCCGAGCACTTCAACAACAGACGAAAAAATTAATGAAGTGGAGAAAATGGTATTGGCCAATCGTCGAATCACCGTTAGAGAAGTTGCTGAGGACCTAAACATATCGATTGGCTCGTGCCATTCGATTTTTATCAATGATTTGGGCATGAGACGGGTCGCCGCGAAATCGTACCAAAATTGCTCAATTGCGACCAAAAACAGCATCGCATGAACATTGCTAATGAGATGTTGGACTCTGTCCGCGACGACCCAAATTTGCTCCAGAGGGTCATAACTGGTGACGAATCGTGGGTTTATGGTTATGACGTGGAAACCAAAGCTTAATCATCTCAATGGAAGCTGCCGCACGAACCAAGACCGAAAAAAGTGCGCCAAGTTCGGTCGAATGTGAAAGTTTTGCTGACAGTTTTCTTCGATTACAGGGGCGTGGTGCATCATGAGTTCTTGCCACAGGGTAGAACGGTCAATAAGGAATATTACCTGCAAGTTATGCGCAATTTGCGCGAAGCAATCCGCCAGAAACGCCCGGATTTGTGGAAGAACAAAAATTGGCTTTTGCACCACGATAACGCCCCTGCTCACACATCGTTGCTTGTGCGCGACTTTTTGGCCAAAAACAACACACTAATGATGCCGCAGCCACCGTATTCCCCAGATCTGGCCCCCTGTGACTTTTTCTTGTTCCCTAAACTGAAGAGGCCCATGAAAGGACGACGTTACGCTACGCTTGACGAGATAAAGACGGCATCGAAGGAGGAGCTGAACAAGATAAAAAAAAATGATTTTTTGAAGTGCTTCGAAGATTGGAAAAACCGTTGGCACAAGTGTATAATATCTCATGGGGATTACTTTGAAGGGGACAAAATAGATATTCATGAATAAATAAATAATTTTTGAAAAAACACAAAATTCGCGATACTTTTTGAACACACCTCGTATATAGTAACTAGATTTGTTCTTTACTTTCTTCGAGAACTGTCCTTTATAATAAAGGATAGTTCTTTATTTCGCGTAGCAATACTCTTTAGATTTATTTATTTTCAGAAAACCCAATTTTGTTGTTTATAAAATAATTGATAAATTTAGTTGTTTAAAATAGTTTGTAACCATGTAGAAAGAAAAAACCCTGAAATGTTCAGATTTATGCTTTAATTATTTTCTCGTAAAAAATAAAGGATAAATTTGATCATCGTATGTATGGGTAATCTCATACATCAACACAACCCAGAAAAAAAATTTTCATATATACATATATATATATATTACATATAAATACATATAATAATTATGCATAATTATATATAATAATAAGCAATGATTATGTATAATTTTATATAATCATTACCAGTGTTTGCCGTAATGATTATCTATAAAATTATCTAGATAATTATCTAAATAAATAGCTTCCTCTAATCTTTATCTAGATTATTATACTGTACGTTATCCTTATCTTTATCTTAGATAAAAGACATATTATCTTTTTAAATTATCTGAGATAATGCAAATAACAAAAATGAAGCATTATAACTTGATCGGGCCGAAAGTTATTTTATAAATCATTAATTTAAATTTAAAAAAATATTAAATATTAATATATTAAAAATTAAAAAATATTAATTAAAAATATTAATTAAAAATATGAAATATTAATTTAACCAATCCTAAATATTTTTTAAGTACCCAGAAGAGTTTTTAATATATTGAATGTAAGATAAAAAAGTTATATTTCAAAAATGGATTCTTCAAATTTAAAATAAAAGTTGTTTCTCATTATTTTCTAAGGGAAAAAGAAGGAATTATAAATGTCTATGTATCTGCTTGTTAAAAAAAAAACAAAAAAAAAATTGAGGCCAACATCACACGGTGTTCCCAAGCGGTCACCCATCCAAGTACTGACCGTGCTCAACGCTGCTTAACTTCAGTGATCGGACGAGAACTGGTTTTCTCAGCGTGATGTGGAAGTTGGCCGATCGCTTAACTTATTGTATCAGGTTTTATATACGTTACTTCCAAAATTTTGTTTCGTTTTAATATAAAATGAATATCATAAAAATCAACCATATTACATTAATTAACTAATTAATTAATTAGACAATAGTCTTTAGCTTTAAGTTACCATTTATCTTAACAGATTTTTTCAAGATTTCAAAATTTATTGTCAGTACTAAAAATCTATAGATACGTAATGCTAACTACAGATTTTTACTGACAATATATATTGAAACGTAGTTCAGATCAACAGTAGTGCAATATAAAAATTTCCCCAAAACTATAAATTCAAAAACTTTTTCAAATAATTTGTCAGTTACTATATAACGGGATTTATTCTAATATTTTTTTTTATTTTTAATTTTTATTTTTATTTGAGTAATAATTAAAAACGAGAAATATTTGTTCTTATATAATTATTTGAAGAATTTTTGTTTTTAAAAATATTATTTTAAAAATAAAAATATAAACATATTTCATATTCTAAATTTTTTTTTTGCTCCATAATATTATCTGAAAATTATCTAAATAATTCTATAAATTTTTTTATCTTTTACCTAGATAAATAAAAATTAAATTATCTTTATCTTATTTAAGATACATTTATACATAATTTATCTGATCTGTATCTAGATAAATTTTAAGTTATCTAAGCGCAACACTGATCATTACATATAATTATATATAAAAAACTTTCCCAAGAATATTTATAAAAGATTTACAAAATATTTATATTTAATAATTATTTGAATATTTTTTAAATATTTACGAAAATATTCCACAAACATTTTTGTAATCTTAGATCGCGAACAGATAATAAAGATTTATCATAATATATTTATAAAATATGTAGTCTATATTAATTTTGATAACATTTTAAATAAAGATTTTGCGATTTTTTTTTCTTTGTACATATAAATTATCCTTTCTGAAAAAATCCGTGTTAAATCGATAGTCGCAGTCTCTCGAAGTTTATTGTTGTCACTTTTCCAAAATGCTCATTGATTCTCGCGTTGTGCTTACTTCGTGAGCTGCTGTCATCGTGGAGATTGCGTTTTGACAGTTATAGATATAACTGTTCTGTTACATGCATCGTGAGATTAATAGTGTATGAGGTTAATGGTGTAATAATAATATTATGACATAATGGTTGTGACATAATTGTTACATTCATCGCGAGAATGATAGTGTTATAATAATATTTTGTTGTTCTTGTTTACTACGTTATAGCTGCGCGCGCGTGCGCGCGCGCGCGCGTGTGTGTGTGTGTGTGTGTGTGATACTAAATATACTAAACTAAAAATGCGAAAAAATGTCCATGTAATCATGTAGATTTATTATAAAAAATATATATTTAGTTAAAAGTATAAATATTTTAATAAATTGGTAAATAGATATGGTAATTGGTGCACACAAAAAAAAAAATTTTTTTAATTTTATAAAAAGTGTATAAATTTTTTCACATTTTTTATATTATATAAATTTGTACTTATTTCTTTTATACTTTACCTGTTTGTATCATTCTTATTATTTTTATTTTATCTCCCTTTTTTAAATTTAAGTCATCATAATCTTCCGTATCAAAGTTTGATACGTGAACTTCCAATTTGTATTTTCCGTCAGTTATTGAACCACAACCTATCTTTTTATTTAATTTATTATTATATAATGTTACAAAATTTGTTTTGATATATTCTTCTATCACTATAATAATTATTTATTGTTAAAGAAGAATTTTATTTTATATTAAAATGTTAATGTGATGCATTAAAAAATGTGATGTATTGTATAATTAGTTTTTGTTAGTATTGTCGACTTTCTTTATTATATAATAAATTGATAAACCTGAGAAACTTAATGACTCTTGTTGTATTCAAAATTTCCGAAAAATTAACTTCTTCCGGTTCTGGCAGATTTAATGTGTTTTCAAATTTATATTTTCCTAAACATGAAATTCGGGTACTTGATGAGATTTGTAATTTATAATTAACATTTCCATTATTAAATTGAGTTACTTTTGGTGAACGAGAATGTGCACCGTCTAAATGAATAATCTGTTAAAAAATGATCAAAATAATTTATTAATTATGCGACATTTATAATATACGTATATCGTACATGTATGTATACATACGAGGTGTGATCAAAAAGTAAGGTGACTTTTCATTTTTATAAAAAAATATTCATTTATTCATCCAAAATTATGTTATCCCCTTCAAAATAATCCTCCTCTGATACAATGCATTTGTGCCAGCGCTTTTTCCAGTCGTCAAAACATTTCTGAAATGCACTTTTGGGTATTGCCTTGAGCTCCTACAGCGATGCAGCCTTAATCTCTTCAATCGTCGCAAATCTTCGTCCTTTCATAGGCCTTTTCAATTTTGGGAAGAGGAAAAAGTCGCAGGGGGCCAAGTCTGGGGGCCCTGGTGAATACGGTGGCTGAGGCATGATGATAGTATTGTTTTTAGCCAAAACAGTACTCACTAGTAACGACGTGTGCGCAGGTGCATTATCATGGTGCAGAATCCATGAATTTTCTTTCTACACTTCCGGACGTTTTTTTCTTATTGATTCACGCAAACACCGCATAACCTCAAGGTAATACTCCTTGTGTACGACCTTGTGGTAGGAATTCTTGATGCACAACGCCATGGTAATCAAAGAAAACTGTGAGCAAAACCTTCACATTCGAACGAACTTAGCGTGCCTTTTTCGGTCTTGGCTCTCCTGGGCTCTTCCACTGAGATGATTGGGCTTTGGTTTCGACGTCATATACCTATACCTATGTTTCGTCACCATTTATAACCCTTTTGAGCAGATCAGGATCATCATTGACGTCGTTCAACATGTCTTGGGCGATGTTCATGCGACGCTGCTTCTGATCAAAATTAAGCAGTTTTGGAACGAATTTTGCTGTCACGTGTCATACCCAAAACATCCGTTAAAATTGATTGGCATGAGCCAAACGATATATTAAGATCATCAGCTATTTCTCTAATCGTGATTCGACGATTTTTCAACACAATTTCTTTCACTTCCTGAACATTTTTGTCGGTTTTTGACGTGCTGGGGCGTCCAGAGCGAGGTTCATCGTTAACATTTTCTCGGCCCTCTTGGAATAACTTATACTATTTATAAACATTTTTTTTGCTCAAAGTTGACTTACCGTACGCCTGTCAACAATTCAAGAGTTTTTGAGCACTTAATACCATTTTTTACACAAAAATTAATACAAACTCTCTGCTCCATTATTTTCAACAGCAAACAATCGCCGAGCACGCAAACACGAGTCTAACCTTTATGCCTCTCACATAAAAACAACACATGCTATATAGTCAAAACTGTGAACATATGATCGTGACGAGTGTACTAACATACAAAAAAAAAAAATTTTGAAATTAGAGTGTACAGAGCGCGCGAAATTCAAAAAGTCACCTTACTTTTTGATCACACCTCGTACAGATAGCACACAATATATATGATAAATATTAATAAACATTTATCGTAATATTTTTTATAAATATTATAGAAATATTTTATAAATATTTTATATATATGACGGAAAAGATTATAAAAATCTTTATCTAAAATATTGTTAAAATATTTATTAAATATTTTCCAAAATATTTATGATAAATAAAGAATAAATATTTACAAAAATATTTATGTAAATATTTATGATAAATACAAATAAAATAATTAGTGGTATCGTTGCGTAGCTTTTCTTATTCTTTTTTATACTGTTTTGATGTATGTATAATATGTACTATCGATTCCTCTTTACTGTCCTAGTTTACACCAAGCACTTGATACACGCGTATTATTATAGTAATTTTCTATTAAATTATCTTAATTTCGGCAATGAATTTAAAAAATAGTATACTAAACTGGTACAATATGAATCAAGATTATTAAATACATGTATCATGTATACACATCGTCAAAAGTAAGATTTAATAGAGAGAATTTAATAGAAAGTTACGAGTTATAGTACGCGTAAGTGCTCGATGTAAGCTAGGCCACTATCGTAAGTTCCTGGTCTGTTCTTTTCAACTGCATTTGAAGTGAAACTGAAAAGAACATACCAACAGCGTCACGTGAACAATCTATGGCCGACCGGCGACCGGCGATTGAGCAGCTACTTCCTGTTCCTGTTGAGCCACGTTGAGCGAGCCATGCCGAGGTGTGTCTATATCTATAGAATAGATCTGAAAGCCCTTGAGACCCTTAAGTAAATTGAGTATAATCCATTAGTAATCCTTGAGGAGGTTTAGTACATTAAATAGGCGGTGTATGTCGGGTGTATATATATTCGGTGTATATAGTCGGTGTATATATATTCCTCAAAAAAATAAATTTAAGATAGTTGTGGCGCCTGAACTTTGTCTGCCGGCGGCGTTTTTATTGATATCTACACACGAATTAAGTCTCAGAACATGTGGAAGGAACCTTTGAATACCTTTCCCCGCTAACGTCTAACCGAGAATGATAAGAATTGCAATGTCTATGTATATTAATATTGTAATTATAAAATAATAAATAAAATTAAAATTAATTTATAATTTTTAGTTGGATTCTACTATTCCTAATCAGTAGACAATGTTTTTTTAAATATTTAAAATACACAACAATTAATATTTAAAAAACATTGTTTGCTGATGCAATTTTTAATACTAAAAAATTTTATATAAATTTAATAAAAAAAGCAAAATTTTACAAATCTTTATCATAATAATTAATAAACATTTTCAAAATATTTACCATATTATTTATCATAATAATTAATAAACATTTTCAAAATATTTATCATAATATTTATCATAATAATTAATAAACGTGTTCAAAACATTTACCATAATATTTATCATAAATATTTTTGAAACGTTTATGATAAATATTTATAATCAGTCCAATCTACGGCCATAAAAACATTTATTAAATGTTTATGATAAATGTTTATAAAATATTAAAATAAATATTATAAATATTTAGTAAATGTTTTATAAATATTTTGTGCTATTTGGGTGTATATATAAAGAGAATAAAGTGCATGATGAAAACACCTACATAATTTGATTTTATGTGAGATTCCACCCGGTCAATTTCGTCATTCCAAGATATAACACTTCCTTGGACACGGAAGTATTGCAACCTTTTAGCTCCTAACTGTACATACTTGTATGTAGTTTTATTAGGCCAGTATTACATTTATCTTACAAATCTTTCTAATGTATTGAATGGTTACAAAAAGAGGAAGGTCTCAAATTTATAAAAATCTATTATTCTGCAATCAAGCAACAACAACTTAGAAAATCTGTTCTATATAAATGTAACAAAACTATAAAGAATAAATAAAACATATTTAATTTCAAATGTATTTTATTATAATTGTTAATATTTTAAACATATGATTAAATCTGAAAAAAGAAAGGATAACAATTGTTATTTTAATCCTGTAAGTTAAAATGGATTATGTAACCTATAAAAACTTCTTTTGAATTGAAAGAATAAGAACCACTTTATTTCAATCCAGATATTTTAATTAAAAATTAAAAATGTTTGTATTATTTTCATTAATTTAATCAAACATTTTTTTAGATTTAAAAATATATTTTAAATATATTATTTTAATATATTTTAATATATTTTAAATATATTTTAATATATTTAAATGTGCTAAATTAATATGTTTCAAATACACTCTGATTTTAAATAGTAAGAAATATGTAGAAAATATTTTCAATTAATTTACAAGTATATATGTAAAAAAGTACATTTGGATTTAAAGTAAAATTTTTATTAAGTAAAAGGTCTTATCATACAACCAATTAAAATTAAAATTTTATCTAATGCTTCCACAAGCATGCGATAGGTTTCTGCAGCAGTTTCTTTAAGCTTGAAACAAAACTTGATGCAGGTTCTTTGCTCAGAAAGGATAACAAATTCATCTTCATCGAAGTCTTTGTAATTTCTAGCGTTAAATTCTTTGTATTTACTCGTACTTTCATTTTTACTCACACTTAACTCTACTTTCAGCCACGCACGGTCCGTAATTTTAGGTTCATGAATTACTTGTACTATTTTATTATTATTAGAGAAAATTAAATCTATAATTGTCTGACTGTCTTTTGTAACTTTCGTTGGTTCGTTCACATACTGTTTCATGCCCAAGCTTAACATTGTCTTTTGTAATTTCTTCGCATAAAACGAGTCCGTTATAAGGTCTATATTAAAATCTCCTATTACCATGCATTCTCCCTTTATTATTAACTCTTCTACTATATCCTCAAAAAATCTCATGAAATCTCCGTGCGATGCGCTTGGTGAGTGATATATATTACTATTATTACTCCTTTATAAAGTTTTTCTTTCATTTCTATCGCAGCACACTAGCAATTTGATTCTAACTTTTTTATTAATACTACTTCATATCTAATATCGTGTCATTAATCAGCCTGGTCTCATCGCTACCATCACAGAATTTAGTCTTTTCATAACCTGATGCTGCAGTTCGTCTATATGCGCTGGTAAGCTCTGCGCATTTGTTTACATAATTATTTCTTCTTTCTTCGGTAGTTGCTATTTTGTATCTTCCCAACCTGCTCTCCTCTTCTCTTCCTGTAACGCTCTCTTAAAAGTTAGACATTCTCGACTAATGGCTTCATGTCCGTCATTTATTTTTAGATTGTATGTTCTATTTTTGAACATACAATTTACACATTTGCTCTCCGTCGCTGTGCAAACAAGCAAGCTATGATTCCCTGCGCATTTGCAGCATGTTTCTTCTCTCGTACAATTTTTAGCAATGTGGAAGTACCCCCAGCATTTAAAACATCTTTAGATACTGATGTGATTAAATACAGGACATTTCTTCCATCCGATATTTAGTTTTGATTTCTTCAATATCAGCTCGTGCGTCTCTTCATCTACTTCCATTATTATTGATCCTTCTTCATTTCCTCTTCTTTGATTGTTACTCTTTTCTTTAATCATTCTCTTTTTTTCTTTAACCATTCACAATTCGCATATTTACTGTATCTATTTTATTCTGCTTCTTAATTGTATTTATAAGTTCATTATCATTTAAGTTCATCTCTTTTAAATTTATGTTAACAATTTTTACTTTTGGTTTTGATTGAGACGACTCGAGCACTTTATAATGCTCTCCCAGCTTAGCTTCTGTCTCTTTCAATTTTTTCACCTCTTCTCCAGTTTCACAACCCATAATTACTACTCCTTTGCTTCCTTTCTTTAATTTCGTTACTCCCATTGCCATATTTTTTATATCTACCTTCTCTTTTATTACCTTCTCTTTTTGAGAGAGAGAGAGAGAGAGAGAGAGAGAGAGAGAGAGAGAGAGAGAGAAACTGGATGCACAGCATACACATATTTAAATCTTTCCGCATTCTTTGAGTGGGCGACATTGAATTGATTGTACCCTTGAGACAAATTGCAGAGTTTTTTTTAAGAAAACTGGTTCCTGTCGATGATGTTTCGGCGACACAATCAAAACATGAGAGCGGCAGCTATGCGGTAATGGTAAACATATCAAGCAGTTTTGAAACAGTCTTGTTCGTGAATAATTATCAACACTCGGGAAACAAGGATACCTGTAAAAGATAAGAGAACCATAAAATTTAAATTGTTAATTACTCGGCTAGTCTACTAATTAGGCGATGCTAAATTCAATTCATGATGTAAGAATATTATCGTGATTAAAATATAGTATAGAAAAAGTATAGAATTGCATATCCAAGCTTTGTGTATATGATGCTAGAAATCGGTTCGAGTTCTGAATTCGAAAAAAAATTACTGAAACTCGATTCGTGAACACAAGCAACTCGGATGAAAATTTCAATTCGTAATATAGAAACCTCGTATAGAAAAATGCATCCTGTCCGTACTAGATTCAATTACTGCCAATATTAATTTCTTATAAATAGTAGATGAATGTTGGTTAATGTAACGTTGAACATCGGAAATTGTAATTTTCACAACCTTTAATAAATAAAAATCATAATATTTTAATATTATTATTTAGTATATATTTTAATATTATAAATTTAGTAGTTAACCTCAGATATTCGAGTATAATGCTATCTAGAGTCATCAAAATATAATCATTTCTATTTGAGAACTTGAATCGGGAAGTTATACAAAGTTAGACATTCGGGACCGGCTCAGCGCGTATCTTTATGATTGAAACCGACATCAACGGACGACTCAAGGCATCGCCGAATACAAATTGATGAAATTACATGCAATCAAATTTCGCATAATTTCAGCGATGGTATTCTAATCAATGTATCGTCAATAAATTTTTTTTAAGATCTTTTTTAAGTATATGTCGATGTTAAAGAAGATTTACCGCTGTTTACCGCCGAATTTTTTTTATGGTAACGAATTAAAAACATTCTTTCCACTACTATGCCCCTTTATTCAGAAGCAGAAGCACACACAGCATACATACGGACACACACACACACACACACACATCTTTAGTTATACTTAATTATAACTGTATTACCTACATACATACATATACATAAAGTTCATGTTAAATCAATAATAATAAAAAAATTAAAAAAATTGTTTTTATTAATTTATGTAAAATTTTTCTAAACTTGATTAACTTTTTAATTTTTTTATATTTATTTAAATATAATATAATATACATTCACTATTAAAAGCTCTATAGCGCTCGTTACGCGCGCGCTTGTTTTGTTCTAGTGTATAAAAAAGTAAATAGTAATAAATATTTATAAATATTTATCATAAATAAATATTGCGTGCTATCTGGAATAATTATATATGTATAGATTGCGTTTCGAAATTCATTGAATTACTGAAATAATTAATTGAAGTACTGAATAATTCACTTTGTATATAATGTACTATAGATTTCCAGTACTCTTAGTAAATAATGAAATTAACGCACTTATAGGTTAATATTTATCTCCCAGATAGCACACAATATTTACGATAAATATTAATAAATATATATCATAAATATTTTTTATAAATATTATAGAAATATTTTATACATATTTTATATATATAACGGAAAAAGATTAAAAAAACTTTATCAAAAATATTGTTAAAATATTTTCTAAAATATTGGTCGCGACTTGGATGGGTGACGCTTCGGAATTTCCGAAAAAAATTCCTAAGAATGGAATTTTTTTGCAAAAATTGTTTTTTAAAATATAGAAATATTGTTTTACTCATTGGGATTATGTGGTGTAATATAATATTTATGCGGATATTTTAAACATTTTCAAATAATTATCATAAATCATAAATATTTTTAAAACATTTATGATAAATATTTATGATCAGTCCAATCTACGGCCATAAAAACATTTATTAAATGTTTTGATAAATGTTTATAAAATATTAAAATAAATATTATAAATATTTAGTAAATATTTTATAAATATTTTGTGCTATCTGGGCTATTCCCATACAGCACGGAAGACTGCAAAAATATTGTTGCAACATTGCTGCAACGTTGCAACAATATTGTTGCAAGTTTTGTGCTGTATGGGTTCTATTTGAATTTGAATGAGGCAGAAAATGTTTAGAATCTATCAATCAATTAAAGTTTTACAACCAGTTTTACAACCTTCGGTTAATTTAATCGGCTGATTATTCTATCGGAATTGACCAATTGTATTTGTCGTTAAGTAGAATTGACCAGAAATAACCACGGTTAACACTTAACCAGTCAGTTAAGTTAATCGATAGTTGTGAAACTGGCCCTAACAATCGCAACCGTCGCAACGCATGTAGCGTCTCCTCAACATGTATAAAAACGAGCAGTTTCGTTTTCCTTGCACTTTTCTGCACTCGAGTCATTTGTTCCTTCTCTTTTCAACGTCTGAACATACGTTTAAAATCTCGTTTCTAGCGCGAAAAGACGCTTGGGAGTGCAGATAAAGGAAACGAACCTATCATCACATTCATCGCCACTGCGACGACTCGGCGAGCCAAATTACCGACGAAGTTCTCTTACATCGTTCTTAGATTTCGATTGTAACTCTGTTCTCTTGAAGAGAGAAAAATGCTTTATCCTTGTTAATTAAAGCTTATCTATCGGCTTTTTGTTACATCGTTACATGAAAGGGATGTCTTGGTGCTGTGGTCACCTTCGAGTGTATTGTTTTGTAAACAACAGAGGACAGGAACTCAGTCTGAACTGACACGTCGATTGTTAATCAACAGATTAATAACTCGTAGTTCTGATCACGTGTATGTACGTATATACCTTTTCATGCCGAATCTGAAAGTGTAAACAGTTTCCTCGTCATCCTTTGTTTTCGGTTAATAATCACGATATTGTAATCCCAAAACGCGTAATAACAGGTATAACATAGGCAAATCTTTATTTGTTCACTGGCGTATTTACGTTATCGAATAAGTTAAATTGATTGGCTTTACTTATTGGCCTAACATATATAGTTAACATTATTTATTGAGTGTAACATGTGTGTTGAACGTGTATGGCTAGTCTGACTGCGATTAGTTTTCTTTTTACGTAAATTTATCTAGAACCTTTTTTACATCTTTAAAAGTATTTAAATAATTTAAAGTCATTATTATTAACTACATGTTATATGTATCGTGGATTGTTCTATAACCTTTTAATATTTGAGTATGTATCTAGAATTCTAGATTTACTGTAATTTAGAGTCTCACTGCTGGGTGTGAAAATCACCCCAGGGTAGGCAAGATAATTATAACTTGGTTGCAAGACAGTTACAAATGAATTTTATATAAAACATATATACAATGTATGGAAAAGCATGATTTTTATAAAATTACAATAGCTTGTCGCTCGGACATTTGTGGAGAGGTTAAAAACATTTCTTGAATTTAGTATTAAAAAATTTGTTGATGTGTATGTGTGTTACAATGTCTATGTAAGTAAATTGGAAGAGATTTATTTTGTAGTGAAGGGTGCAGCTGGGTCTAAAAGTTCGTTAGAGGTCCATCGACAGTGAATGTTTACTGTCAATATAGTAAAGCATGTTTGGATCACTACGTAGCAAGTTTCAGACAGTGCAAGAAGGTATATCTGCTAGGTAAAAGATTTACTATTTATTGTCTCTTACTGTGCAAAGATAATATAATAATGTGCAAAGATAAGATTAATAATAATTCTTGGCACAAAGGACACAGAGAAAAACTGATAGAAAAACTTTGTTAAAAAATTTTATTGATCTTTGATCCCTTTACAGTCAACCAATTTAATTCATATTTTGATGGAGCTATAATTTTTGGATATCTATTAGCAAAAACAAAGTTTGAAAAGATTAAGTTGTTTCTGAGAAATCTTGCAGACAAATGGACAGACAAATGAACAACCAAGCTAATACTGTAAAATTATAAAATTGTAGTTTGCTATGTTGTTCTACTTAATAATATTTAATGATAGAACTGATGATAACTGTTCATGTATTTATAAATGTACTGGGAAAGATAATATAGCGATGTGGAGAACAGCAACTTTTACAGTTCCAGAATATTTTAATCATGATTTCAGTATACGTGGATTGTCCACCGAGCATCCAAAGATCAAAAAGTCAACCAATGTAAGGAATGTAAATTATGATGCTGGGGCAGACGTTCTGCATCACTTTCAATTACAGTGGAATGAGCTTCATGAGCTTGCGGAAGAGAACGCAGGAAAGGCTCAGGAAGCGGATGCGTTGATATCTTCCATTTACGAGAAACTTCAACACGAGTGGAACAATGTTACCTGTTTAAATAGCACATTAGCTTACATTCCAAAGATTAATAATGCGATTCAAGATCTTATGGACCAAATAGGTAGTTTTCTTCTTCAGAAACAAAACGTGAAACAAATTAAGACATGAATGGAAATTGAATTCTCTTTTTAAAATTATTATTTATTATGTTTAAGGAAATTTACAAGAAATGTTTGAGGAGGTTGAAGGAGCTTTGTATCGATTGGAAGACCTAAACGAAATGTTAGATTTACAAAGTAGACAGCTGGATCACAGATTCCAGTTGGCTTTATACAAAGAGAAGAAATTGATAGAATTAAATAATTTCAAAGGTATGTCATGTGATAGAAAAATGTTTTTAAAAATCAGAATTTTTTCAAAATTTTCAAATGAATTTTTTAGGAAAGTTGGCTAACGAGCACACGGAAAGACTCTCGCAACATGAATTAAATCACCAAAAGAAATTGAAGGAACGGCGGGAAACTTTCGAAGAAGCTTTTAAAGAGGATCTTGAAGAATACAAAGCAACTGGCTCTATACCAAGTACGTCTTTGCTTTTTACATATTCTTACAATTTTGTAAAAAATAAAATGAAGTAGGATATTATTATAATGCAAAAAACTAGTAATTCTTATTAGCATGTAATGCAAAAAGATTTATAAATACGTAAAAGTATGTAAAAATAACGTTATAAAAAACGGAAAATTTATATTAATATACGCAGAAAATCTTGGTATGGACGGACATTTTTATAAAAAAAATTTTACTTGAAATTTCTTTCCTTCAATTACAGAAGTTATAATCTTTAAAAAGTATATTTAACTTAGAATGCTACTGTGAGTGATTTTTTACTTAAATGCTAATTTAAATCTAGTACAGTTTTTATTTTATAATTTTGATACTTAAAATAATAAGATATTTAATACAATTCTGTTTACATTGAAATAGCGTTAGTTATTCTAACATTTGTGACTTATAAAACAGGAAAAACGTGTAAAAAGATGTTTAATTATGTGGGTAAATTTTGTAGTGTTAATATAAAAAAAATGTGGGTAGTAAAAATCCAAAATTAACGGATTTCAAAGACATTTTGATTATGCAATTTCAGATGAATATTGAAAACATTACTTGCCATGCAACAAGTACTTAAAATATTTACGTGTTAATATGTATATGTACATTCTTTTTGCATTACATATTAATAAAACTAACAAGTTCTATTCTCAATCCATTTTATTTTGCTTATTTATTATAAAAAAATAATCTTTCAATTTTAGCAACTTGCCGATTGTCATTTTGAACATATGATTAATTTGTCCGTTCCAAATTTAGAGTTACCAGTCTCTGCACAAGGCCCATCTTTGGACGAGATAGTATTGGACATTGATTCAAAAATATTTGATGAGTTTTTAGAGAATTAGAGACAGAAGAGTCAGAACTATATTCAAAAATATTGCTAGTAAACTTTGAAGATGTTGCGTACTAAGGAGCATAACTTTTAACTGCATTTCTTACAATTAGATATTAGGGCTGTGACTTGGACAATTTAAACTTTTTAATATAAAGTGTAAAAAAAATAATGAAAAGTTTCTCATGTAATGCTTCCAATTTTTTCATCAAATGCCTAAACTAAGTTAAATTTTGCCAAATTTTTTACAATCTTCACGGATGTAAGTATATTTTGTAAAATATGCGTACTACATAGGGTTATATTATAGGGTGTTCTAAAATTCACAAATCAAAATACTATAACAAGAAAGTTCTAAAAAAAGTTCAGTAAAATATTAAATTCAATTTAATATCGTGATATTATTCTTGCTTATTTTATAACTGTGTTTCAAAATTGAAAATTTATTCAACATGCAATTCGATGAACTTGAAAAAAAGTATATAAATTTACACAAGTAATATTAACAAAATGATTTAGCTGACCGAATAAGGTCTATCTATTTTTTCTATATTTTCACATGTTAGTTTACATTTTTTGTTTAGTAAAATAATTTATATTTGTAAATTTTTATTTCAAAAAGTTTTGTGATATAAAGATTTAAAGCTGACCCTCACAAATTACATTTAGACAGACGCATATTCGTGAGTCGCTAATATGATTGCGCAAACGGCGATTTTAAACGTAATCTTTGATCGACTAATATTAAGTCAGGATTGGTAAAAATCATAGTTTTTTTTTTTTTAAAGAATATAAAACATTGCATTTTTTGTTAAAAATATGTTTTAAACACATTTAAACATAATATACAAAATAAATATATAATATATATGTATATAATAATTAAGTAATAATTAGTTCTAAAATTTTTATTTATGTATACAATTGTAGAAATATAAAGAAATGCTCTGATTAGATATATTATATGTATATTTAATGTATATAATTTCAACAGAAAATCACAGCTTTGCAACTGTAATTTTTAACAATTTGATTTTTAAATAAAAAAGTAAATATAAAAAAATTAATATATAATTTTTTATTTTTTTAGATAGAAACTTGGACAATTTGAATATTTAAATAATAAAATCACAGATATAATTTTTGTTTACATCTTCCTATATGTTTCGAATATTGTTATAAGATTTATATTTTCTAAAAAAATGTTTTTATAATATGTACGAGAAATAAACATATGTTTGTTTCATGTTTAAAATATGTTTAAAACAAGTGTTTATTTGAAACAATATATGTTCAAAACTTGTTTTAAACGTAAACATTTTAAATATAATAATCCTGCTCAAAGCCCTTATAACCCTCAAAACCTGCTTTTTGAAATAAAAATTTATAATTATTTTTTATTTAATTTTTCAAGAGCTTTTTTGTTATATATTTGAATTCACGAATTTTGGAACATTCTATACATAATTTATTACTTAAATTGAAGGAAACTTGAATTTTATCCCTCAACACAATTTTCTTCTATGTAAATAGATGTAAGAAAAAATGTTATTTTGTTAAATTTTCTCGATTGTATTCTAACTAAAAAAAAAATAATAATAAATCGACATGTATTAACTACAAACTACTCCAAAAATTTCTTTGTATATTTATAACACAATATCTGTTTAATAAAATTTATACAATTCAAAATCAGGTTTCATTTTTCTTTAACTGCGGTCTACAATCTGTATTAAACTGTAGCAACATTTAATTGAAATTAACTACAGTTATGATTGGAGATGAAAATTTGACCCAATTTGACAATAAATTATCTGGTAATTTTAAAAAGCTGATTAAATGATAATTTAAAAAAAATTTTTAATATGAAGCTTAAAAGGAGTAACATTTAACCTTTAACATGAGTAAAACATTTTATTTAACTTATATTTTTCATAAAATATTTTAATACTGTATATTCATATGCTACATATAGCATATAAATATACAGTATTAAAATAGTAATTAAAAAACTAGATACATAGTAAAATTTCAAGTAACTTTTTTTATTAAGATTTTTAAAATAAAAAATACAGTAATCTTAATCTTTCATGTCCACATACTTTACAGGCTTACAGTATCTTAACTTGTTACCTTAAAGTTTTCATGAGTAAACTGTGATATTATATGATATTGTCTAAACAATTTTAATAGATATAAGGAACAAAACAAAAACATTTAAATTTATAATTATGTATAGAAAAGAAATAAACTTTACTGTAGGCAAAATGTAGAATAATATAAGTAATAAAACGAAAAATTAAATTTTTAAATGTTAATAAAAATTAAGATTTATGTAAAAAATACTGAAATTTTTAGCCCACATTGCTCTCTATTTTTGTTCACTATGTGACACATCATTACAAAATTATCATTCATAACAGTGATGATCGCGCATTTCTCACATAAGCGACAGAATTTATGGGAAATTGATTTCAATTATAGAGTATAATTGATGAAGGCATGGTCGTATCGTCTCCAGTTCTTTAGAGAGGATGGATACGATTTAATTACACTACCAAAATGTTCGATTAAAACCGATTTAAAAAAAGTAATTTAAATCCATTGGGATTTTTGTAGGAAAAATATAGTATTAAAATCAATTAAAAAATAGTCCAATTGGATTTAGTATGCTTCAGACGGATTAATGTAATATAAATCCACCTCAATTCGAAATTATATTCGATTTTATAAGTTATAATTAAATTGGTTTTAATATCATATTAATCGGATTCTGCAGAGGACGACAAAAGCAATTCGTTTCATTCCAAAATTCCACCGATTTCGCGGATTACATCACGGTAGACAATTAAACGTTTTTATTTGGAATTGGAATTTATCATGATCGGATTTACTAAAAGTATTTTAATAAAAAAATTTTATCATTTCGCGGATGAAAAGTAAATCGATTTTATGTAGTGTGTTGAATTTATCATCGAATTAGGTCATTTAAAATCAAATCTTTATCTTTTTTATTTTTAATGATTTAATATTCTTACAAAAGAAATATAATTTAACCTCTAGTGTTATATATCACCAAAACTGGATTCTCATTTCATTAAAACCTGCATAATTTTAATTTGTGAAGTCGAAAAATTTTGGATTAAATAAAATTACAATTAAATTACTAAGAATTGGATATTAAAACGGATTAAAATTGCATATGCGTTAAATTACAAATTAAAATAGATTAATGTTGTCTTTCAAATAGATTATAGTCAATTTCATTGAATCAATATTTTGTAACTGAAACTGACTCAGATGTTAAAAAAAATACGACTTAAGTGGATTATTTTGGATTACACATCCCATCCAATTATTCGAATTTATTTAGATTAATAGCAATTCCCATACAGCATCGATTGTTGCAGAAAGCTATCGGAAAGATATTTCAAACTTTCACATTTCATGTGTTACTTTTGAGAAGATTCTGCAAAATACATTAATTAAATGTAATAGAAATGTTTTTAAAATCTATCACACACAGTAAATTTTTAAATTGAGTTTGTTAAAATTGAGCAAATTTTTTGCTTTTTAATACACTCAAAATTTGTTTTATTGTTTCCACAGACAATTGAAAATTTTCTAAGTTCGCTCGCAATATATACTAGTAAGTTTACGTAGTAAGAGTACACAAATATTATGCAAATCAAATATTATTTTTTTATATGTATGTATTATGCATTCCTTTTATTAAATATTTCAGAAATCATCTTACACTTATTCCCAGCAAGAAATGATAATGGAATCGACGTCGAAATCGATGTCGAATTTATTATTTTGATGTCAATTTGATGTTAATTCCATTATTATTTCTTGCAAGATATACATGTGTTAATCAGATTATAATTTTTGTTATAAGTTTTTAATATTTATAATCCTATAAATATAATAAATTTGAATTTAAAGTAACTTCAGAAATAATGTTTTTTATTGCATTCAGAGGATTAAAATCAGCAATTTTTTAAAAAGATTTCAGTAACTTTTTGGTAATATTTCAGAAAAATTTTAGTAACTTTTTAACAATATTTCTTCAAGGTTTCAACTGCAAGAATCGTGGTATTGCATCTCAGACATATTTTTGAAATTGCAGACGTACTTCGAAACCTTTGATCCGAAATGTTTAATTTTGTCAGTTATTTCTGAGACATATATCTCTAAAAAATTTCGATGCTATGTACATGTATATGGGTATGAATTCGAATGTTAATAATTTCAGATTGGAAATTGTTATGTAGCGTGGCTTGAAAGTGATTACACACTTTATACTTATACAGGATGTTTAATATTACAAAGGGTATTACAACTGAATGTGTATCGTTTCTCGTGTGTAAGGGCTTAAGCAGAGTGGTTTACTTATAATTTTAAGACAAGTTTTACGATTTAAATCTTTGTCTTTAGTAACGCATAATAATTGTCTTGTATCTCAAGTCTTAAGATACAAACAAAATCTCTTTTTAGTTTAAGACTTGGGACACAAGACAGTTATTGTGCATTACTAAAGACAAAGACTAAAATTTGTCTTAAACTTGTCTTAAAATTATAAGTCAACCATTCTGCTTAGGCCCTAACATAAGTGCCCGTGTATTCCTACGCACGAGAATTAAGGTGTAAGTGTAATAAGGGCGGTAAGGTATATTCTTACACAACAGAAATAATCCGCGAAAGCGATATTAAAACCGATTACGATTCATCTCGAATTAAAACCCAATTACTTTTTAATCCGGGCGCAAATTAAACCGATTAAAACGGATTACATTTTAATCAGTTTTAATCGAACATTTTTGGCAGGGCAACGAATATAAATTAACTGATGAGAATATAAAGGATTGTTATTTTACCTTATGCATTTGTGCGGAAAATATATTTTCAGTACAAAAATATACAGTATATTTTTGTATAAATAAACTATCAAAGACAATGAATTTTAAATTATTAATAAATTATCATTTTACTGTAATTTTACTGTAAGTACAGTAATTGTCATAATAAATCAGACGATAATTTTATCAAATTTTACTTCTCTATATCCAACCACATCCAACGTTGGATCAAAATTAACTTTGTGAATAATTACGCCACGTACAGGAGAGTATTAACACTTGATCCCACGTGGAATCGTATGATATGATATATCGTATGATATATCCAGAGAGTAACCTGAGAGCGGCCATGCCGGTTTTTTTTCTATTATAACGCTAAAATTTCCGGCGCACTATAATAACGACGTACATCCATTTTGGCCGCAATGTGGATTATATCGCGGATGAGATCGCGTATTTTGACTATGTATATTGAGGAGCTAATAGTGTAATTGTCCTTTAATATATCCCATAAAAATGCGGATCGTGCGATAATATTGTGCTTTGATCCTGCGCAGGACATTTGCAAAGCATTCAAATATAATAAGAAAATGGAATTCTAACTCACCGACCCGATGCGCAACAAGTGGAATTAATCAGTCAAGAAGCTGCGGTGATTATTGTAAAACAAACATAAGATTTAAAAATTAAAACTGCGCTCAAAATCAATAAGTTCAAAAGTTATTTCCTATATACTCAGAGAAAGATTTCTTTGAGTATGAAAACATTTGTTTGACTCGAAAAAATTCGTGCACTGCTGCACGGTTAAAGTAAAGTTTTATTTACTTGAAGAAATTTTTTGATTGTTCCTTTTGTTAGAGTTAAAGAAACAATTTGATTGTGCAACGCAAATTTTATTTAAATGAAAGACATATATTTTTAAAACCAGAACAATTAAATTATTTTTTACATTTCTATCAATACTTTCTCTGAATTAAACAATTATTTGCTTAAATTAAATAAGTAATTTAAACAAAATAATTTATTTACTCTTAAAAAGGTTAATAACATTATTTCCTAAAGTCAAATAAATTTTTATTTTCCTCAAAAGTATTTTTACTTCAACTTAAAATAACCAAGTTATAGAAACCATTTCATCAACTTAAACATAACTTTTCTCCGAGTGTGTATACAATTTTATGTTAATTTTCTTTCTTTAAATAACTTTTTTAAATTTACTTGATAACAAAAAAAAGGAAAAAGATTATTATATTCATATAAATAAGAAATTATATTCACCCCAGGGTTGCTTCGCTTGGGCCCAATGCCTTTCCCAGGTCACTTCTTTCTCTTAGATCCTATAACTTTGTAACATAACAAAAATTATAGCAACGGTCAAAATAAATAATATTTTAAAGAATAATTATGTAGTTCGTTGAATTTTATTCATACTTTTAATAAAATATAATTTTTTAAAATTCCTTTATATAATAATTCTTTATTTAAATTCAAATAGACGATTAGAATCCTTTTTTAAAAAAAAGCATCTTTAAAAAAAAACATGTAAAGAATAAGTATATCAAATATACCGAAGTTGTTCTTGTCACTTTTCTGCGGTGCCGATTGGTTCTCTCGCTGCGCTAACTTCCAGAGCAACTGTCATCGCGGAGATCGCGTATTTTGACTATGTGTATTAAGGGGTTAATAGTATAATAATAAATTTGTAATTTGTATGGAATTATGTAATATTAAAAGCTTTGTAGTACGCGCGTAACGCTACTTCAACATAGAACAAATAATTTTGTTTCACTCACCAACACGATGCGAAGCAGAGGAGTTATAACTACATCGCGCCTACGTTGATTTGTAAAATACAAATATACGATTCAAATTACAGCGACGTTCGAAATAATTAATACTCCAGCACGAAGGAACAAAAGAAGAGGAGCAGGACGGCATCGGGCGTCGACGGACCAATCCTAGAAGTGCGTTGTCTGCTATTTATAATTTATCTGTTACTTTCGAAATCTTTTTCCATCGTCGATTTTCATATTTAAAACCATCTTAAGTATCATCTTATTATAATCATCTTAAATATCATGTTAAGTATCATATATACATAAATATCATATATAAAATATATTTGTTACGACTGGACAGTTCGACTTGCACTCGCACACTACGAAAGTACACGCGTTCAAGAAATAAATAGACAGATTTTACACATTTTAATAAAATATACATACGTTAAAGAAATTCAAGAACAAGACGAAGACAGACGACGACAACCGATCGTCGTATATCATGACATGAAGATAGCCGCTCGCCGGCCCGGCCTTTCATACCGGGCGTAACAATATATATATGATACTTAAGATGGTTTTAAATATAAGAATCGATTTGAATATCGGCCTATCCCCACTATATGATTTTAACACAGACTTAAAACATTTTTATCGACAGTGTCGCAAAATGGATGTGATTTTAGTTCACATTCTGGCCAAAATAGATGTGAGTCCTTAGTGCGCCGAAAATTGTCGGTATTCATAATCGATTCTTATTTCAAGATCGTCTTACTTAAGTAACGTCTTAAAGACGCTAATACGTCTCTCTGATTGGTTGATGACATCTTAGGGTGATACTTAAGACGATCTTAAATATAAGAATCGACTATGAATACCGACCTTGGAGCATTATAAGAAAAATGCCGACATAGTGATGTGAGACGGCCCGACTTTTCTCGCGCGTGCGCGGCCATGACGTCACGTAGCAACGACGTCTTATGTTTCGGCCGTTATGGGTGCAAGAGACAGAAAAGAGGCTACATCTACAACTTTTTGGTAAGTTAACATTAATATTTACATAATGGATCGCAATATTGAAGAAGAACCGGTTAATAAAAAACGTAAAATTACAGTTTTTCAACGTTCTTGGCTAGATGAAAATATTTTTAAAGGATGGTTAACTCCTCATTCGTTTTATGAATACTGGTAAGGTTTTTGGCAGTTTTCCTTACCCTTGCAACAAATGTTGGTATTCTATAATTTTTTCTGCCAAATAAAGTATTTTATTTTGTTATTATAAATATATCTTGTGTAAAATTATTTTAATCCTTCCTTCAGTTTATTTCTCTCTCTCTCTCTCTCTCTCTCTACATATATATACATACATACATACATATATATATATATATATATATATATATTTTTATTTTTTTATTTTTTTATATATATATATTTTTTTTAATAATTATAATTTTTAGTAATTTTAATAATTGTAATTTTAAATAATTTTAATAATTGTAATTTTAAATAATTTTAACAATTTTAATTTTTAATAATTTTAATAATTGTTAATTTAATATAATAAACATTTTTCTCATATTATAAAAATTTTGCTTTTAAATTACAAAAAATTATATACGGGTGCCAATGGTACATCTTTTTCTCTGTAGCGATACCTCAGTGATACTACATTCACCGCGCACGCGCGAGAAAAGTCGGGCCATCTCTCATCACTCTAGCTGTTTCAGCTCTCAGGTTCTTCGCTGGCGTCGTCTCGTCTCGAGACTCTCGAATACTCTCGAATTTCGAATCTCGAGTATCAGTTTCGATTAATTTCAATTCATCGATTTATATATTAAAAAAGTCGAATGGAAGGCAAATTCGACGTGCCGTTCATAAAAGAGTCAACGAACTTCAATAATTCATACTTTTCAAGTGAGCAATTCTGTCCATTCTGTTATAGTTGTTGAATACAATAAGATCAGTGTACGTTATTTCGATGTTTTCGTGCTGAAGTTTTGAGGTTAGCCGCATTCCAACACACCGGGACGTGATTACGTTTACGTAATGTTATTTTCAGCGAGGTACCGCAGGTACCGCTACGTTCATTGACGAACGAAATTCACCGGCAAGATGGATCCTGGTTTCCAGAAGAGAAAGAGGAAAGAGAGACTGTACGACATGATGCACAGGGGCGCCGTGAGGGTCTGCATGGGCGTCACGGTGGTTGGCAGCCTCTTGCTCGGTTACAAGGTGTACGAGTACTTCCGATACATTCGTCCCTTGCACCTGGCGCAAAGTAAACTGGCCCAGGATGAACTCCTGCGCGAAGGTAGAAACATAGAAGACTCGCCGAATATAGAATTGTCGACGTAGAAACATGCCGTACAGTTCAGCTGTGTACGTGTAAGCTATCCTAATGTATAAGCAAGGAAAATGGAAGTATCGAATGGCACGTGGAGCAGTGTATTTTCGAAGCTGATGTATTTACGGACTGTTAATGAACCTGTGTACATACGTCTTATGTCAATGTAAAAATTAAAATTTTGTTTGTCATTTGTAAATAAATTTCATAGATTTATTACATTTCGTGTAATGGATAAAGTCTGTTCTCTAGACTAGTGTTTACTTATACTGCAAATGAAATTGATATATGTTTCAACAATAAATGAGCTATATACTATCATTTATAAGTTTTGTTGGAACTTTAAATGTGAATATGAATATCCGCGTCCAGAATTATTTTTTAAATTATATGAAAATTATTCAAATATAATTATCAGTGAACTTAAAAGTACAAAATACTTTTAATAAAGAAAGTACAAGAGAAATTAAAGTTACTTAAAATCAACATACATAATATTATTAATCAATATAAAATAATTACTCAGAATATTTAAAAATAATTAAATTTTATCAAATTAACTGTCTATGTTATTTTTACACTGATTTCTATTTACGTTTGATTATGTCTCTTTATAAAGCCTTACAAATCATAGTTTTTTGGTATCATTTGAAGGTTTATTCATGTTCATTAAGAAAAGAGACGATCAACAAAGAGGTTCTTATTTTTATTAATTCATTTTTAATAGCATTTATAATTAAATTAAATTTCATTCAAATTCTAATATTTAACTCAATCATCTTAGTTCTTAATCTCTTATTAGAGATGTGGCGACTTCTCAGTGTATTTCTGTGGTGTGCACTTTATAATTTACACATACACACGTGTATATATATATATGCATGGTTAGCAAAGTTACTGTGTAAAAGTAACTTGTTACCATTACCGTTACTCAAAAATGAATGAATTGTTATTATTTTCGTTACCTCTTTACATTAATAAAATGTATACAAATTTCTGAGATAAATATAAATAGAATTTTTATCTTTTAAAGAAACAAGGTTGAAAATACATGTATATAATTATACTAAATACACGTATAATTTTAAGTCAACGTCTTTTTATATGTACTAATGTCACACATATTTGTATCCAATATAATCACAGATAGTTTAGTTTTGATTGCATTTTTGCATCGAACTTTACTAAAAAGATCTGTTAATTATTTTTAAAAGAAGTTGATGTTCTATAGAATCATCATTAAGATGATCTCTTTGCGGTGTTAATTCAATATCTCTCACGCTAAATAATCTTTCTACACTTGCACTATTTGGGAGTGCAGTATTGATTTAATAAAAAGTGATTTAACTTTTGGATAATTATTTAGCATCTCAATATTAAAATTGTTTAATCATAAAAATCGTTTGCTATCATCTAGCAAATTAATGCACTCTCTCTATACAAAGTAACGACAAAAGTAACTATTCAAATCGTTATAATTACCAACAAAATGTAACTCGTTACCGTTACAAATTGTGAAATGTAACGCCGTTACTCATTTGTTATAAAAAAAAGTAATTGTAACGACGCTACAAGTAACGCGTTACTTGCCAACCCTGTATATATGTATAAGACTTATAGTTTGCGATGTTCCGAACAGCTTAATTTAGAAGCGGTTTTCATGGCAAGATACTCTTGATGGTTTACCTTCTGAGAGATAGTGATCAAATAAAATCAGATTTTTCTGATCAGTCAAAATTAAACCTTGGTTTTTAGCACAGAGAGCAGTCGCACAATTCTCTGCATCATGATTATTATCTTTTTAACTCAATCTATGAATATGGTTTGAATTAATTGGATAAGAATTTTTTATTCCGAAAGGTTTAAAAATGCTTGAAGTTTTCTTACATTTCACGAAAAGTTAAGAAATCTGAAAAATTTTGAAAAGATATGAGAATCATAAAATTTTTTTCTATTCATTTTTTTCTATGAACTCTTTAATTTCAAAGTTAAAAAACATTTTATAAGAAATGAGTTTTACTCGAAAAGTTTATTGTGTAAGTAAACATTGTATAAATTTTTTTTAAATCATTTTAAAACTTCTAGTTTTTATCACCTTTTCGATAATAAACAAAAAGTAAATCCTTTTCATTTTTAGCAAAAACAAAATATTTTTTTCATTTTTATCGTTATTATAAAAGAAGTAAATGTAAATGTAAAAGGATAAATAGATAATAAATATAAATGTAAAATATAGAATAGGTAGTAAATATAAAATTTCCCCAAGATCCAAATAAGTTCGAAGATCACTTTATTTAAATAGGTCCACAAAATATATTAATTCAAACCTGAAACTTTGTTTTCATATCTATTATATGTTCATAAAAAAATTACCATATTTACCATACAACGAACGATTTGAAGATCTTTTTGTTTTTCCTGAAAATTTAACTATTTGGATTTGTTTGGTTTCGATGAAAAAAAACCCAAATTGATTTTGTAATTCATTACATTTTCTTTATTCGAGAAGTTTCAATTGCAGTTACTTCAATCCCCGCTTCCCCAATGTATAATAATAAATTAGTTTTATGCCATTGCAGAGTTTATTCTCTTCATTATAAAAAGTATACTGTGCAACATTTAGCCCTGAGTTATTTCAAAACTTCGCCGAGAATGGTGCTGAATTTTGAATTCTGCTGAAATTTTAGTGTCCTTTAAAACCACCACAGTTGCACCAATTTCAGTTAGTATTAATTAAATTTTCTTCATGTGTCTATGTTATAGGCCAACTTTTGTTATTATAAGAGCCTTATAAAGGGCATATATAAAAAAGAATAATCAATGTAATATGGAAGAAAGTAATTACTCCCAGGCAAGGTTAACAAGCTCGTATTATTGGTGCAACCGCATCTGCAACAAAATCTTTTGAGGTGCACATAATATTCAATTTGCATTATGTAGAGACCCTATTTTTCTATCAATAGGCATGAATAGAGCGTGGGATAAATTTAGTAATACATACGATGTTTTAAGAAGCTATGCTGTTTCTTCTGCTAAGATTCTCTTTCTTACAATGTACAAAAAGACACCTATTACTACATTTAACGTCTGCATAAAACGCATCAGAAATCATTGTTCAATCCAAATGTGATGGATCCTATTAAATTTGGGATATATCTTGCAGCTGCTTTACACGATATCAAAATACGT
Source organism: Solenopsis invicta (assembly GCF_016802725.1). Lineage (NCBI taxonomy): Eukaryota > Metazoa > Arthropoda > Insecta > Hymenoptera > Formicidae > Solenopsis > Solenopsis invicta. The sequence goes on along the minus strand of NC_052670.1, from coordinate 14,261,263 downwards.
ATAAAAGTAATTAATCTTACAATAAGAAATATATAAAAGCAGCAACCTTTGCCTTGGTTAGCATCAGAATTGACGATTGTGTGTGTGAATTTATATAATACGCATATTTATATTGAATATTTTAAGAATATGCCAATATATTGATATACTAAAAATTACATATCAGTTTTTATTTTATTAAAAAGATTTTGTTACTAAAAATAATGACATTTTTTCCATAACTTATTACTTTTTTGTAATATTACACTAATGACAGAAATAATTGCTCTTACAAAATAGGATAATCACTTTTTTCCATTGGATTAACGGAAGTTAATAGTGATACAACGGAAGGATAATTCTCAGCAACTAAAATCTCAAATTTGTACAATAAATAAATGTTTTACATCTATTTACACTTCGACCAAATACATGTCTTATATTTACGAAAACACGTATATGAAAATATGAAACGATAAGTATAGGCAGTTTCTTTCTCCAATATTAACGTAAGAGCGATTATCATTCAAAATTATTCTGGCATAAGCAAAAAATACCATATTCTTAACAAGACAGTAACTGCTCCCATCTGTAAATTGTATAGAAGGCAACGCATTTTGTACATCAACCGATATTATTTACTCTTGAGTACAAAATACAGCAGCTGTATCCTTGTTTTATATTTACAATATATGTTTTTGCATAATAATGGACACAATTTGTACTCTATTCTTTGACAGTTCCAGTTTCACAAAATAGTGTACTTTGAGAAAGCTTTCATATAGACATCGTGTACATGTCAAATAAAATTTTTTTCACAAACCTATTGATTAAGATCAATAAAATCATTTATATAATTCTATTGCGTGATCATTATATGACATTATATGTACATGTCTTTGAACATTAATTGATATTGAGCCTGAAATATAACTGAACATGTATTTAGGCCCGTTTGCACCAATGAATGTTAATGAAATGCTAATGTGGATGAATTTTCATCTAGCATTAATAAAAACAATAATAATTTGGGGCCGATCATATTGTTTATCAAACATGTACCTATAACTTATCTGAACCAGTTAATGTACTCTACAGATGAATTTAAGATAATTTTCATGAACATGTAAGTCATTTTGCTATCAAAAAGCCTGCACTATATAAACTTACTATTCATGTCTCTACTTCTTTTGGACCAGACCAAATCACAGAAAGCACCTTTGTACTCTTGATTTCTTTCAATCATTCTAATTTCATCTAAGTGTTCTATATATAATAGTCAAAGACAATTTACTATGTAACAAAGAATCTGTTCATCAATTAATCCAAATCTTCTGAAGCTTATACAGAATGTCTCAAATTTCGCGTAACACCCATTATTATATTAGTATATTATTTTGAGACAAACATCCTAGGCCGGAATTCATAGCCAATTTTTATATTTAAAATCATCTTAAGATATCATCAATCAATCAGAAAACCGTATTAGCATTTTAAAACATTATTTAAGACTATTCTGAAAATAAGAATCATGAATATCGACTTTAATATAAAAAAAAATATCGAGGTTACAATAGTTTTTAAATGAGAAGCGTTTAAAATTGGCAAATTAAATCCGAAATTCGTGCGTTTAAGAATGGCAAATTGCATAATAGTGAACGTATACTTAAATATGATTCTTATTTTTCATATTAATTTTGCATACATCTTCAGGTATGATGTGCCATACCTGAGCGCGCGAAATTCGCATAGTTTGATTTGCTAAGTTTAAAATCTTTTCATTTGAGAACTATTGTAACCTCGACATTTTGATATTAGAATTTTTGTCTCCAAGTGATCTCAGGAGTTTGCTATTGAATAACGAGTGTCGAAGTCTGGAACACCCTTATAAGTAAAAAAATTCTTTTAGTTCTTAATTTTATGAATAAATCTTCACCTAGAATAATATTGATGTAAAGAAAAACATAAGTAATACTCTAGAGTTAATTTCATCTTGATTTAACTCATTTTTCATAAAAAAAAATTTTTATAATCATAAAAATAGAAAATTGAGTCAATAAAATTAATCTGCGTTGCAAACGGGCCTTAAAGTAGTTTTACTAAGAGTACAATTATGTTTCCACCTGAATCTGTTTTTTGGTGTATAAACTAAACGTATACTCGACAACTTAACTAATCCTAAAAGAAAAAATGATACGGCAATATCCTCTGAAATTTGTTTAAATCATTATCAAACTGAACTTAGATACATTAATCGCAATAAAGTGAAATTATAAATAACGTATGGATGATACTCTTGAATAATACATAAAAAATTAATGGATAATAAATAATGAATTTAAAATTTTGAGGAAAATTTTTGAAGAGTAATTTTTTATTTATGTCCTCTGGAATCTATTATATTCACGAGTATCCTCCACACGCATAGTATACAAGTATCCCAATTTTTCATCATAACATAAAATACCAATTAATAGTTTAAATGTTAACTTTTTTTTACTTTTGTCTTTTCTTCTTCGCGTATCATAGGCTCGTCAGCGCGAAGGCTCGTCTCTTCTGCATATATTCGTACACACTTTTATCTATATATTTAAAATAATAAAAAGTGGATAGATATTGCTTCGTCTCTTTCGTAAGTTACTTATGAAAACTAAATTATATATGCAATACAATTATACAGTTTCAGAAATAAATCAAGAATCGCAAACGTTACCAAGTTTGGTATCGATTGGAAATCGCTCATACTAGAAGTGTTCACATGTACAATTTACATGTACACTCGGATACACAACTGTAATTATGACATATTTAATCCTAATCATTTACATTCAAATGCTTGCACAAACCCTGTAGCCCACAGGCTAGAAAATGTTCTGGAAACACTTTTTGAAAATTCGTTATTGATAGATGGATGATTATGAATTATTCGTCGAAGAATTCGAGTTCGAATCTATGCGCATTGAATCAATCCTAGCGACGATCTTCAATGCTGGGCCTAACTTGATACTCATTGCTGACATGAGATGGTCTTCCTTCAGCAGCATAAGAGCTTGGCCATCAATTTCTTGGATAGCGAAGTCCTCTGCATAATCAGCGCATCCCGGTAGACCCCGTATGAAATCGCACACTTCACCCACCTGCGTGAAATACATAATTTTTTTTATAATTTTATTCGCGTTAAAGATGTTTCAGATATTTCTTTAATCTTGAAGGGCTATTTATATATTTTTTATTATATTAACACTACTCTGGGCAAAAATTCACCTAAATAATTAAAACATTTTTTTATTCTTAACTAACACTATTTCAATGTAAACAAAATTTTAATAACAAAAACTGTGCTAAACTTGAATTAGCACTTGGGTAAAAATTCACCCATTTTAGGATTAAATAAAAAATTATAAAAATATCTTATTACCGTCCACTTGACTGGATTCACTTTCGGCAGTGATTCATCGGCAGAGGAAGTAGTTGTAGACAACGATCTTTCCTCGCCATTTTTCTTCGTTACGTCGTTATCGACGGTTTTAGTTTCAGTCTCTATTTCAGTCCATTGTTTCTCCGTAGTCTCGCGATCTCGCGTTTCACGTTTTTTACTGCAAAAACACGATAAATTTTTCATTAAAAAGAGAGTGATAGAGAAAATATTCAGGAATAAATAATTTAATTTACAATATTTACTTTATATATATATTATAAAATATGCTCACCTTTTTGCACATATCGTCGAGCAGAATCGCTTTTCTTTCTTTAACTTGACGTTTTGTTCGTCGATCGTATTACCGCAGTTTTCGCATTTGCTGACTTGGCCGTTGGTTCCATCCTCTTCATTCGAATAATTAGTACAATGTTTCTTTTCTGTAAATCAGATTTCGTTGATTAACTTGAACTTAACAACGTAACATTAATTTATTTGCGGAAATAGTTTACTTACTTGGAGGCTCCTCGAGTGTCTCCTTTTCTGTGATCGTGTTACTCCGATTAAGAATATTGGTAGTTTCCTGACTCACCGCAAAGGGTTCTGACGCTGCGGCATAGATAAAAAGAAAATTTATATTTAAGTCTGATCAATATCACGGCGTGGAAATGAAGCATTTAACATGATAATTAAAGATTCTCCAGTTTCTTCATATAAATGATAAATCTTCAATAAGTCGTTAGTAGGAAGTCATAACTCAATTTAAGTCTGTGACTACATTAATTTTTCGTCAATCTACAATGAGTCACTAATTGTAAAGCGAATTGCTAGTCATAATCACTTGACTTGACCAATAGGAAGAAAAAAAGTTGATTTTTTGGAAAGGTAACTTTAATTATTTCTTTCTTTTTTAATTATTGCAGTTCATTTTTAATGTGAGACGCAATAATAGCAAAAATGGAAAGGTAACCGCTTACAGATGGTGAGCGTTTCGCCTAGTTTCAAACATAAGAAGCGTTTAATTGGCGTTTATAAGCAAATAAGCTGTTGGCTGTTGTAACCAACTCTTAATTCACCGATTATCCTTCCAACTCGTTCACTATTCACTAATTGTGACTAAAACTATCGATTACCATAATTATAGATCCGACGTAAAGAATTGGATTACATTTTGAGAGTATTTTATGATTAATATATTATTGACAATTTTTTTCAAATTCTTTTACTGTATACACCTTTTTCTATAAATAATTTTTTAAAATAGTATTGAGTTTTAACAAAATTTTAAGTAATTTAATTGCAAACAAAATTTAAGAATTTTTAAACACTTTGGAATTAAAAGAATAAAATAAAATAAGGCGGCGAATACGAGTTGGGCGCGGTAAACGGTACGCAATGAGTAGTAATGTATTATTTTGAAATCACAAATTTATTATTGATTTTAAGTAATATATTAAGATTACTACTCATTGCGCACCGTTTACCGTGCCCGACTCGTATTTGCCGTCTTATTTTTTGTTATATTAACAATTTCACGAGTTTTAATTAAGTCTTATATTAAAAGAATAAAGTTTTGTCGTATCATTTTGATGTAAGAGTATGAAATGTTCATTAATTATTTAATTCTCTTTAAATATAACGTTTTACCAATGAAAATATAGCAACAACGCTTGTCGTTAATTACATTTAAATCATTCTTATACTTAAAATTTTTCCTTATATATTATAAAGAAAATATTTTTAAACAATTATTTTTATTGTTTCAACTTATTCATTAATTAACATTTTAAACGTGACAATGTTTATGTGTTAAAAGGCATGTATAAATAAAGTCACATCCACTCCTCTTCACTTTTTTTAAGATGGTAAACTTCCTTAGAGAAAGAAAGAGAAAGAGAGAGAGGTGTATGTGTGTGTGTGTGAGAGAGATGTGACTATACCTTCCTGTATTACGAATCCTTCTATCACATGCGTAAGGACTTGCGGCTTCACCATGGCTTTAGGCGGCGCTTGTTTATTATTCACTATGACTGTTGCGGAGGAAATCGGTATAATCTGTGACTCATCACCGACCACACCATTCGTAATCGCATTCACTGTATTGGCAAGCCCTGCTAATGGGTTATTGCACTGTTTCTCTTCCACTTTAGAAACGGTTTCTTCTTCTTTTACTGTCTTACACTGGTCACCATCTACGTATAAAACTATCTAGTCATAAAATCATCTTAACTCCACACGGATTGTATTCAATAAATTTCTTCTTTATTAATTAAATGAGATTAATACCTGTTATTTCCGATTGAGGTGCTGCTGTGATATCTTCTGTAGTGGCAGGTACGTCTTCCTTTTTCATTAGCTTTACGCTATCGTCTGTCATTAATGGGGCATTTGTAGTAGATGGCAATAAAGAACACTCAGCTTGCGGATTACGGTCCGGCGATGTAATCATTATCGTTGAGTTGGTGTTATCGTGTGCCGGTTGATCCTGCGTCGCATTTACGATAGGTATCGCTTGAATCTGCGACGCACTGCTCATTATTTGATTACCAATAATCGTCGGATTGATAGCCTGGAAAAAAGTATTCGTTATTATTTTTATTCTAAATCTTTATTCTACAACAAAAATAGTTTTATTATCATTTTATAGTTATGTAACATAAATAAATGTCAACACAAACAAAGTCAATACATTTTCAAAATAGCATAACAATCAGTACCGGTAAAGGAAGTTGCTGCATAGTTGACATTGGAGGTTGCGTCATTGGATTCATCTGAGATGTAGCAGCGATCCCGACTCCGACTCCAACTCCGCCCACTGAAACTACTGGCATAATGGAACGATCCGCTCCGAGGACAACGCCAGGTGGTGGTTGTTGCAACGTCATATTCGCTATACAACAAAAATTTTCATACTACTGTCAAATATGTTTCTACATTTATATTCCATATTAATAACTCTTTATAAGATATTTTAATATCAAAGTGTTACTTAAATAGATGTCCTTACTCATAATGGGTTTAGTCTGTATTTGAGAAGATTGCACTTGTTGATACTGTGGTGGTTGCTGCTGCTGCTGCTGCTGTTGCTGCTGCTTTTGTTGTATGAAAACTTGCTGATGCTGCACTTGAGGTTGGACTTGTTGCTGTTGTTGTTGTTGTTGCTGCTGCTGTTGCTGCTGCTGCTGCTGCTGCTGTTGTGGAGATTGTAAAGGTGGTCTGCCACGACCTTTTCCAGTACCGGTACCTTTACTCTGAATATTTAATAATAATATTACTGTATAGTAATTGTTATTTTACTATCGTTTTTACTATTATGCAGAGTTGAATAGTAACAAGTTAAAAAATTAATTTTCAACTTAACTAATTAATTTTAAATAAATTAATTTATAACTTTAACTAGTTCTTAAACAAACTTTAATTTATTAACTTTTCGTAAATTAAAAATTTACCTAGGTAAAACAAATACATCTTCATAAATATAAAAACATTTTTTTTGTTATTTTATATAAACTTAATTTACAAATAGCATATTTATTTGATAAACCATATTGCAATTGATTTGTTATTTAAAGCAATCTGATTTAAAAAAATTACAGTATTCTAATTTTGTGTAAATAATGTTTTACAAAATTAACTTTTAATTTAACTAAAGTTTATTTAATCTTAGTACAATTTTTACTAACTTTGTTTTTCGTTCCTATAACTTTTAATGTAACTAAATTAATTTTATAAACCATTACCAAACTTTAACTTAAAAGTTGAAAAAAATATTCACTTACTCAACTCTGCTATTATGTTATAAAAAATAAAGTTTGTTATGGATTAATTACACAGCTACACAAAAAAACAAAGTGTCATGTTCGAGAGGTTAGATCTATGTATTCCTATGTATTTTGAGGCTCTGAAACTGAATATGACTTCAGAATTGCGCCATCAGATTAGAATTTTTTTATTCTCAAAAAAAATGCTAAACATTCTGTAAATTTACATACTATTCAGCCCGATAAAAAAAAATCCTGATCTGATGGCGTAATTCTGAAGTCATATTCGGTTTCAGAGCCTCACAATACATAGGGATACATGGATCTAATCTCTCGGACATGACACTTTTTCTTTTTTGTGTGGCTGTGTTATCTATTGTTATATAATTATTGTGCAAGGATTACAAAGTGTCCATGCTGTAGTACTTAATCTTGATTTTCTTTTTACATTACTTTCTTATTATAGAATATTTTTTATATATCATGGAGATAAAAATTAAATATCATAATGATATTAATATAGTACCTGTATTGTAGCTTGTACTCCATAAACTGTCTGTGTGGAGACAGAACTGGCGGCCCGTACATTGGCAGCCTGTACTGCCAAGGACGACGGTAAGATATTCAACGGCCGTTGTATGGACGTATTTGGCTTACCCTGTTGAGACGGTTGTTGCTGGATATCCACCACTTTAGCAGGTTTTCCACTGGTCGCCGTTATTTGCTGCACACCTTGTATCTGTTGTTGTGTTGCGAGAGCTAGTCCAATAAAATAAATAAGACTTGAAATTTATTATTTCCTGTATGAACTTATCGTTTATGTGTGTTAAAGGAAATTCCAAAAAATTATAAACAAAAAAATACTAAATCCTTATTTTAGAAATGTTATTAACAAATAAACGAAATACTGACCATTGTGCGCCTGTATTGGCTGTGGACTTTGTATAAACATATCAGTTTGCGTAGGACCGCGAATAAATATTTGATTAGGTGCGGCAGTGAGCAAGGTCGGTTGTTGCAATCCAGTGGCCCATACTTGTGGTGCGAATTGCCAGGGTGCTGCAAACTGCATGCCACTAGTTCTCCCCCCTGAAGGTGTCCCAGTCGTGCATGTTGTATACTGCTTGAAATATTATATAAAAATATTATAGATTATGTACATATGCTGATAATATTTAATAAGCAAACATAAGATATGATGCTTTAATAACATAGAATAAATACATTTTTATTTACTTTTTGTACTTGATCTTGTTTATTCGTGGATTGCTGCTGTTGTTGTTGCTGTAGTGAGGGTGGTTGAGGAGAACCTAATACACCGAGCTGACCAAACACTAACGTCTGACCAGCACCATGATTAGCGGACGTGGGTACTGGTAAATAACCAGTGGGAAATCCAGGAACCTTGGTACCACCGGCACCTGGATGACCAGCTCCTTGTCCAGGTGTGGTTGTTGTAGCCAACATATGCGGAGTTAGTTGAGCTGCAGATTGAAATGGCTTTCCAGCTGTTATTACCTGTTAAGAATGCATTATCTTTTAAAATGCAAATTTAGTAACTATTAAACTATTAATGAAAAATAATTCAGTGCATATTAACTTTTAGTATATATATCTTTTATTAAATTATCTCTGTTTTATTAACGTTATTCTATAATAAAAAAATGTAAATTATATTTTCAATCAAACTAAAAAAAATTATAACAAAATGATTTTTTCTGATATACTATTTTATTTTTAATATTTTTTTTATCATAGAGTAACATTTTATATCATAAAGATCTTGAAATAAAAATTAAAGAAAATAGATTGTACCTGAATAGAAGAAGGATTTATGCCTGCCGGATGAAGCGCAAGGTTTCCTGGCATCAATAAAGGTGTACCTTGAGTATTATACAATTGTTGTAAATGATAAGCTTGACTTTGCATCGGCTGTTGAATGACTTGAACTGCTTGAGGATGTGCAGCCATCGTAGTTATAGTGGTTGCACCTTGTTGACCAGATAATGTCATGGACACACCACCCTGTTGCTGATGTTGCTGCATCGATACCGCAACAGCTCCCTGTAACTTTTTTTTTAATAACAAGATGTAAAAGAAATACCGATATATTTTTGTAAAACCAAAGAATAAAAATAATCTAACAATTTATAAAATGTAATAAAATAAAATATTGATAGAATAATGTAAGAAATTACAATTATTTAAAATATATAATAAATGTATACAATACATAACTACTTAATATAATATACAACCTTGGCCAAAAGTATTAGGCCAATATTTTTTAAAATATTTTTAATTTAAACTTTTGTATGTTGATAAACATTAATAGAAAACTAAACAGATAAAAGAATCTCGGAATAAATTTAAGTGCTAAATACTTTGGTAAAGACTATAAGTAAGGTGTTTAGTTACGTATTAGTACACATTATTTATAAAGTTATTAACTACATATTAGTTAAGATTACTCAATAAATAGAATAAAGTGTATAACTTAAAATAAATAAATAAATACTTGTTGTGGCATGCTTGCAGCTACTTGTGGCTGCACTTGAACTTGAGTAGGAACAACATTGTGAGGTCCATTGGTTTGTTGTTGTTGTGGCTGCTGCGATTGCTGTTGTTGCGGCTGCTGTTGTTGCTGGACCTGTTGCTGTTGGACTTGTATCTGCTGTTGCGCCTGGACTTGTTGCTGCATCTGCTGCTGTTGTGGCTGAACTTGCTGCTGCACTTGAGCTTGTTGCTGGACCTGCTGAGGCTGCTGCGACTGCTGCACGTGCTGTTGCTGTGGCTGCTGAACATTCTGCTGCTGCTGTAGGTCATGAGTCGCAATCATTATTTGTTGCTGTGGAGCTTGTTGCTGCGGTTGCTGCTGTGTTTGCGATTGTTGTGGTTGTGACGTCGTAATTCCAATCTGTTTAACATCGGTCATGTTTCCTTATACCCTTGTATAAAATGGAGTACAGACGCTCTCTCAGAAAAAGGAGTAGCAGTCGCTGACAGTGTTTAACTGGACATGATCCCTTTTCCTTGCCATTTTACATTCACGATCATACCAGTTTCAATCTTCCCATGATGGGCTGTACCTGCAATACAGACAGACCAAAAGAAATTAATTCCTGGATACTCCATAATTATTTCTGCATGCATATTCAATGTAAAACATGTTTTCAAATGCTTGGTCAAAAATTTATTATTTTCTTGGACTTGCAACAATGTGGATTAACTTTAATCTAATTTTAACTTACTTTCAATCTAATGTACTTTATTTTAATGTTTATTTTCACTAATGTAAATTAACTTTAATCTCACTTTAACTTACTCTTCATTTTTTTTTCTAATTCTTAGAATCTTTAATCCCATTTTAACTAACTTTTTTTCTTTTTCTAATACTTAGAATCAGAAAAAGATAAAAAGTTAATTAAAACAAGATTAAAGTTAATTTGCATTAGTGAAAATAATTCTCAGAACTAAAGATGCATACAAGCCCTAGTACGTAAAGAACCTTAGGAGCCACTTCAACTGCGATTATCTTTTAATTTTAATCGACGATTATTAACTCAATCGTCCAGGTAGCAAGCTGAGTTTACTTGTATTTTGGCTGCATTTCAATTTACACTGTAAGTATTGAAAATCTATAATATATGTTACGTAAACTATAGTGTTTCAATAGTGGCAGTGTATACAGGAACAATCCTTGTCATTAAAACGACGACAAACAACACATTCAGTTAATCTTTGATTAATTGGAGTTGATCGGAGTGACCCTTATTCCATCGTCCGTTAAAGCAAGATTTCCCGTTTCCTATTCCCAAGATAGAGCATATCTACGTTCTCGCCGTTGTATTCAATGTGCTTCTTCACTTTATGTACGCACAGTGCTACTTATCTCCATGTTCGAATGGAAATACCGGTGGTGGCAGGATGCCTACTTCACGATCGGATTCGGGCTCGCAGGACGAGCGCGCAGGACGAGCGTGAGGTAGCCATCGACGACGCCGCGCCATACATGTTGTCGCCCGCGCGTCATAACCTCCGCCAACGGTCGGACGGACGAGTGCGCGTATACGCTCGCGGAGCCGAGAGCGCTTGATTATTGCACGCGGGATTGTCGTCGCGTGGGCAAGGTTACCCGCACCGGTGGCTCTCGGTAGTGAAGTGTATGTGGACTACGTCGCATCTCCTTTGCTTCTCCTCGCACGGCGGTCACGCATGCGGAAACTCTTTCTCCGGCCCGGCAAAGTAAGTCTTCTCAAAAGTTATCGACGACTCGTTATCGCGCTTCCCCGAGCCGCGCAAAAGTCAACGCGTGCGGGAGCATATGGGGGTTTTTTTTTTGAGACATCGGTTCACATCGGTTCGGTCTCTGCCAAGTTGACTCGGGGCTCTTTCCCGTTCGATCGTTTCAATGTAAAACGAGCGAATCTTTGCGACTGTATCCATCGCGGGAATTGAGCGAATAGGTTATGCGAGGATATGGATGGCTGTGCCTTTACGCACGCATCGGAACCAAATTCCAGTCGTGCTGTAAGACTAATTTATACGCTTTTTCTTTTATTAGCATCCAGCACGCTCTCCTTCTGGTGAAAGCGAACTATCAAATTAAGAAAATTAAAAATTAGCTAAAAAAATGTAATTCTGCACACGTGGTACAGAAATAAATGGTTTATAATTCCACACGTTATGTGTGTAAAATTGTTTTAGCTGCTAATTTCCTAGTTTGTTAGAAGAATAGCATGCTAGCGACAAAGCGTCATGTAAATTAATACTTTATAATTTATATATAGATTGTGCAGAGAGGCAGAATTGCCGCGATATCGAACGTACGTTTTGCAGCAATAATTTTATTTGCCATGAAAAGATAAGAATAATGCTGAGTATCGCAAAATGCGAGCAGTTTATGAAACGGGCGGAAGCAAGAATTTTATCAACTGTTTTCTCAGAAGAATACAGACTGCAAAATATTATAAAAATATTAATCTCTGTTTAATGGATAGCCTGTGTGCCTTTTAAACATACTTTCCATCCTGGGTTGGCTTGGTTTAAACCAAATGGTAAAAAACCACGGTTTAAATCACGTGGTTTTTTTAAATTAAAACCATATGGTTTTCCATTATTTTGTTTTTTTTAAATTGCATTTTTAAATATATAAAACTTTCTAGAGAAGTTCTGTACTCAAAATGAGTGAATGTGTGATGTCCCCTATTTCTATAATAATAATAATTTTAAATTTAATGAAGAAACTTAAAAATTTTAAACTTGAAAAATATTTTCAGCTTCTACAAAAAAAGTCTTCTTTAATCTCTTTTTGTTATTTGAAAAAATGAAAATCGAACTAAGAGTAAAAAAACATCTTAATATTATATAATAAAAACTTATATACAAACTTCTTATTTATAATTAACATTACAATTTACAAATAATAAATTTTAGTAGTTCCCACTATTTAATGGTTGAATCTATTTTATTTAGCAATTTAAAATAATGTACAGTATCGTTTTATTCCATTTTGTTTTAATGTCGAAAAGATAAAAAATAAAATAAATCATTAAAAAAGATGCAGAGATCTCTTCTAGTTCATAAAAATGTACATATATATTTTTTGGAATATTGTTAATTGTGTGTGTAGCAAAAACATTTGTTTATGTTTTAAAATTCTTACATAAATATTAAAATATTAAATATTAAAATTTAATATTAAATATTAAAAGTGCTAAATATTATATTATATATTGTAATTATTAATATTAAAATTGCATTAACATATAAAACAAGTTTTAAATTGAAAAATCCAAAAAACCAGGTTTAAACAAAAGAAATCCGGTTTAAACAAAAAACCTGATTTTTGATTTTTTTTTAAAAAACCCTGTTTCCATCTAATTTTATCTATTTATATTATTTAAATATTTGTAGAATATTATTGTGATTTGAACATCAAACTATATACAATCTTAATGTTCAAACTAACACTATTCACTATTATCATTTTATTTTATTTTATAATATTCGCAATTCTAATACTATGACTATTTATTTTAATCTTATATAAGTTTTGTTTTAATTTCATAATTTTATTTTAATATTCTAATTTTATTCAAATATTATTGCAATTTTTACATTAAAATTGTATATTTTAACATTACATTTCATTCTAATCTTTCACTCCAATATTAATGCAATACTATTATAATTTTAGTATAGTAATTGTTTTTTTAATCCTTACTTTCCATTAAAGAAGAAAATTCATCTATTTTTTATTTAAAATTCAGTTGCAAGGTAGACTTAATATTGCAAACTAAATGTTGCAAATTGGTTTTTATAACCTATCTTATCTTTATGATAACTACAATTAAGAATAAATTGTATGTCATAAATATAGTCTTTAAAAATAATTCTACTTTCACAGCTCTATTAAACATGTTTCAAGGAAATATTTTCATTCCCTTCATAGCGGGTGTTCTAGATTTAGTCATGAGTTTTATCTAAAAAACATCAATCAAGTTAACATTTTAATTTTTTTACTTCGATAAAAACAAGAGAACTTATCATTTATTGCATATTTCCAATATTTAAATATCTTTTTAACTAAACTTCGAGATAAAAAACCATTAAAATAAAATTCACGTGAAATCGAACAAACGATAAAATCTTGTCTATATTTGCGAAGCTACATTTTCAGGTAGACGATGTAACTTGAAAAATTTGTTTCCTCTTTTTGTTGTATAAAAAAATTAATTTCTCGTGCAACAAAAATGCCTAATTTGCTCGATGCAAAAAATTCGTAGACGAAAAAAATAACTTGCAATAGATTCGAGGTCCCCTGCATTGCGGAAATGAAATATCAGATCTTAGAATGAAACTACTACACGGAATGTCGATATACGCGACCTCCATGAGCAAAAGGTGATTCTACACATCTGGGACACCCTTTATAACGCTGGGGTTCGATACGTCTCTTTGCGAAAAGAGAGAGAAAATAGAAACGCACCGTGCTTCGAAGAAGGCATTGCCGAGAATGGAGAGGGGAGGAGAATGGGGGAAGGGAGGTGGGAAAGGAAGAGAGGAGGGACGAAAGAAAATTGGTTCGACGTCGAACTCGCGCGGTAATACAGAGCTCTGTATATCCCCGTTACTGGAATAAAAAACCATCCCGGGAAATATCGATCCGGCGTGAAACGTCGACGATTCCATTTTGGCATGTGCGTGCGTGCATGCGTGCGTGCGCGCGCGAACAAAATGTCGCCCCTTAGCCCATATAACCACCATAATTAGTGGCACGATAATAGTGAGAGGCAGGAGAAAAGGAAGGGGGGACAGAAGCTCATGAGATCCGAAGGAGAGCGGGAAATACGATTGAAAGGCGGGTTGGTGTGGCAGAGAGGGGATGGGAGAGGGGAAAAATTGGGAGGGGGGAGAGAAAGAGAGAGAAAACAACTGTGTCAGGGGGACGGCCGACACATGGCTCTCGCCATAACAGTAATCTATAAACAATATGCAAACAGATGACTTTAATAACAAGAATGCATAGAAAGCACGAGAAAAAAAATGCTTTTTCTGCAGCACGCTTACCGGAAAGCGCAATGAAACGCGAAATACTGAAGTCGCATGCATGCACGCACGTACATATCCGGTCGTCACGGTCCGTCCCTCCATGCGAATCCGAAGTGGCGGCGTCTCACGGACGCCGACATATTGAATTACAAAATGAAGAGCACGGTTCAGAGAAACGATAGGACGAGCAAGTGCGAGCGAGCGAGCGAGCAAGAGAGAGAGAGAGAGAGAGAGAGAGAGAGAGAGAGAGAGAGAGAGAGAGAGAGAGAGAGAGAGAGAGAGAGAGAGAGAGAGAGAGAGAGAGGAAATAAACATAAAGGGAGCCAGGGAAGAGACGGAGACAAAACGTGGTGTTATTGAACGGGTCGTCGTCGTTGCGTTCAGCGGAGATCGTCGTCGTCGTCGTCGTCGTCGGTGAAGTGCTTCGAACGGATTCGTGATTTAGTGATTTTTTTTGCATGGTACGTATAGCACTCACGAAGACGTGGCGAAGGGGTGGACACCCTCGACGGTCACCCCACAACAACGACAACGACGACGACGATGACGACGGCGACGACGACGACGACGCCACCATAGAGTCAACGACGAAGCCTTCAGCACGGACGTCTCACTCTACCTTTATCAGATACTCACATGGCGACTGCGCAGTCACACCTATATAAACTCCGGCTGGCTGCGCGCGTGTATGTGAACGCACACGTGTGTGTATGTGTACTCCTACTCACACCACCACCTCGCCTGTCCCTCACAGCGCACGATGCAAACGGCGCGGCGTGTCGTTCGTTCCAAGTGTTTTCACTTTTCACGAATCACCGTTTCTCACCGCGCGACAGTACCGAATAAAATTCGTTAACGTAGCTACGAAGGCTCGTAAGAGCTCGCGATAATGGTTATTCGTCGCCGCTATCGATGATGCTACTGCCGTTGCTGCTGCTAGCTGCCTCCCTGTTCCATCCACACGGTATACGCGACTACCTCCGGAATTCCCGCGCGTCCCTGACGCTACCATCCCCACCCATCGGGGCCCTCCCGCCGCGCGCCGCTCGACGTCCAGCGTCGCCCGTTGATTGGTTCGATGAGGGACAAATCCCAAAGGCATCGTTCGCGCCGAGAAAGGCGGAGCCATCGGATATGGAGGCTATAGGCGCATGCTCACTAACGGTACTGCGCTCTCTCTCCCTTTCTATCTCTCTCCCTCTCTCCTTTCTTCACCGCTACCTATCGCGCCCAGTCGTCCTATCGTGTGGCACGTACACAGACGCACGAACCATTTATTCCTGTACATATACAGATCTATAGTCCATGCCATATTTCACAGCACAGCACAGACAGAAACGTACGGAGCTTTTCGAGTGCCCTCGTACCTTGTTTTATCTACTAAGAATTTTTTTCTTTTTTCTTTTTTTTTTTGTGAAAAATTGCTTATTGTTAATCTCTTTTTTTATATTTAATTGCGAATTATAATTATGCTAATAGCAACTCACATTACTAATAAACAATGGATTATAGTATATTATTAAGTATTAATGAATAATTTGTTTTTTACATTGATTCATTATATTGTTGTTTAATTGATATTCAATAACCGTAAGAAATACGTTATAGTTGAAAATTATAATTAAAGTTTTTGTTTTTTATAATTATATGATTCGTCATATGTATGTATACATACATATTTCATTTTTGATAATTCATACGTTAAATATATCTATTTTACATGCATTATATACGATTTGAGATTTTATAGAGATGTAATCGACATAAAGTACAAATAGTTTGTTAAATTTTTTTGATTAAAAACATTTAAAAGCTAATTTATAAAGAGATTGTTTTATTTTTATTTCTTATTGCAGTAAAAACTGGAGTACAAAAAATTTCTGTTGATAATATTGTTATTATTCATATCATATCGTAAACAGCTCATGATCGACCGAAGCACTGATCAACACCAGACCAACTTTACGTAACAATGATCGCATGAACAGGATTTCTAGATGAATTTGCATGCATATTGCATTTTTTATATAAAAAACCATTTTTAATGCATGTAACGTTATTTATCATAAGATATATCAGATGATATTATTATTAATTCAATTGAATATTATTCATATATTTACTTACATAAAAACAATCATAATTTAAAGATTCAACTTACACCAACATATTATTAAAATATCGTAAAATTAATATTTAAAAATATATACATTTATATATTTAAAAATATTTAATAATAATATTTAAAAATAATATTTAAAAATATATACATTTATATATTTTGTACATTTTATTATCGTATATTTATATACTTTAAAGTAAAAGAAAACCCAAAAATTCTATGTGAGATAAGACTTGATTTCTTAAATCATTGGGTTCTCTTAGAAAATTTTTTATTATAGATACACGATTAAACTGAACAAAGCCTGCAAAATTTTTAGAGAAATTTCAAATTTGATGTGAAGGTCATTAATGATTAATGATTCTATACTAGTTCTATGCATTATATTCTTTAGAATGGATGACCATTTTTCCCCTGCCGAACATATTATGTGCAAGAAAGAAAGAGAAGATGCATGTTTGTGTGTGTGTGTGTGTGTGTGTTGCGAATAAAATGAAATACATTCTTCGTCCTAACACGATGTATTATTCTTCTCTTCCTTCTTTTTTTTCTTACTTATTAAACTTCGTTATTCGAAATATAAAATAAATGTACAAAATATTGACTTAATTAATGCGTGTAAGTTTGCATTGTGCAGTTTTTTTCGTTTAATTAGCAATTTTTAATTTTGGTATATGTAGAAAATGCTTATCTTTTATATTTAATCCTCTTTTTCAA
Source organism: Solenopsis invicta (assembly GCF_016802725.1). Classification (NCBI taxonomy): domain Eukaryota; kingdom Metazoa; phylum Arthropoda; class Insecta; order Hymenoptera; family Formicidae; genus Solenopsis; species Solenopsis invicta. Next base: position 14,243,712 of record NC_052670.1, on the reverse strand, counting down.
AAAATATATATAATAATTTTAATTATTAATCCAATTATAACAAAGTATTTAATGTACAGTTAACATTTGTAATAAAATATGATTGATATAAGGAGGGACGAGGTTTAGTACCTGTGGCCCCGTATGGACGCTATACGGCCCTGCTGCAACTGTCTCTAAGCCGAGTTTATGCTTCCCGGCTCGAAACTCGGGACTCGCGATCTACACGCAATTGGCTCGTCGCGTTCTTGTGGAAATTTTCCGCCCAATCACTACATTCGAATTATTTGTGGCTCTTTTTTTTTATGCAACGAAGTAGGCACGCAAAACTTCAAAAACAAAAAGTATATACATCTCGCATTCTTGGCGCCAATGCGCGATGCGGTGTCGAAGAAAGCTCCAATTTTGATGCCGAGATCTCCATGCATAATGCATCCTGCTCCGCCCAGGGCGCGGAGATTCAGCCTCAGAGGGATCAAGGACGGGAAGTCTCTTATTGTTTCGACAGTCGAAGCTTCGGCTCTTAAAATTTTTCCACGTGTATTTGATTACGAAAAATAACAAGTTTATTGCGTATCATTTTATACGTAAAACTGTTTTGTTTTTAATGATTGCTATCGAACGCGATCAAATCTGCATGTTTAATTAATCAAGAGAATTGACAATTAAAATCCGGTTACGGTGTTAGTTCCCACGCGCAAAGCGCAACAACGATTGCACTTTGGTAGCGTTTTCTAGCCGGAATTGAAAAGAACGAGCAGAGCGACGCTAACGTGAGATACAACGTATTTATCGTTCATCTCCCAATACCAGTCTCGGATTTCGACGCGAGGTGCGACGGTAGGACGTATCGCGCATAGGGTAGGAAGAGTCCCGGCTGTACCAATCCCAGTAACCAAGTCCCTGCGTGAACGGCGGACGCGCGCGCGCACAACATATATGTATGTGTGTAATGCGCTTGACGAGGGTCGGAGTCGGTAGGTTGGTGGGAAGGAAGGGAAAGAGGAAATCCACTCTATAGTTCGCGTCTATGCTATGTTGCGAATACGATGGAGCGTATCTCGGCATCTGTAGTTTGCCGTTCGACCGTAGTGCGCGATGGCGCGCGGGTGGGAGAAGCGGTACAGCCAATGGTGTGGGTCGCGACGGGGTTGCCAGGGAAACAAGTTAATGATTCGGGCTGCCACCGAGGAATTGGCCTGGCCTGGGTACGGTCGGCGCGTGTAACGTTGTTCCTTAGCCGCGCATGTGCCGCGCTGCCCCCGCTAAAGGGGGGAGAACTCCACTCTTTCTCTTTCTTTCGTTCGCGCTCGTTCGCATTCGGACGTCGTCCCATCCTGTTCCGTCCCGATTCGTCTCGACTCTCGATATAGCCATGGTCGATGTCCGTGAATTGGCCGTACGGCGCCTAGGTGTGCGTGTGTACGCGCGTTGTGTACATGCATGTGTGTAAGCCATTGCTAAGCTGCTTGTATCCGTGTGTTCATCCTGATTCGACCGGTACATACATGCACACTCCGCATACACGCACGCATGCTATACTGTATATAGTATGTCGTACGTGCGCGCGCGCACAGCGCTTAAGTCGTCGCGACGATTGGTTCCCTTCCCACTACCCTCGATCTCTCTCTCTCTCTCTCGCTCTCTCTGATATTTTCTCTCTTCCCTCCCCGGACCGCTCTTCTCTTCGTATGTCCATCGCGCTTCCCTCTCTACTGCAGACTCATTTCACTGGCATCTCCTCCTTCCCGCGCTCGACCGCCTCTTCCCTCTCCCCCCCTGACCTCTTTTTCCCCACGCAGTTCCCTGCTCAGTAATATACTACCGCATATCGTTCGGTGATATGCAACGGGGAAGGGGCAGGAGTAGGAGGGTTCCCCATCGAAAGATTCGCTGTAGATTATAATATATCCGATGTCTGCGTCCGAACGGTCCTCGAATTAACGTCGAGAAAATGGAAGCGACCTAAGCGACGGGGGGAGCGATGCATAATTGCCGCGCGAGTGCCATGACGGATCCATTGGCGTATCGACGCTCGAGGGCATCGGGCCATCCTCTTCGTCGCAGAATATTGAGATATTCGATTTACAGCATTAATCTTTGCTCCGACCAGGAGTTCCGAATCTGCCGTTATCTATGCATTACCTATAGATTGACATCGTTAATTCTTAATTTACCGTAATTATGGTTGATGTTCATATAGTCGATTCTTATACTTAAGATGGTCTTAAGATGGTATTAAACGTAGACTCAACTATGAATACTAGCCAGAGAGCCGTGTTAATATCTTAAGACATTATTTAACCTTTAAGTAGATATGGTGGGGTAGTCACAGCACTCCAGGCAACGAAGAAATGTAGGATTGGAGCCTTGTTTTGGAAAAGAAAAATAGAAAGTGTTGTCCACATGTCTTAAAGTTCTTTTTTTTTACATTCCTCTATCTCCTAAAGGTTCAATTAATGTAAATTTAAATATAACATAATATACTAATGAAAAATATAACAATAATAATAATATTTCTTTAGGGTGTTGTCAGCACCCCACCTATCTACTTACGTAACTACGTAACCACTTACCTATCTACTTAAAGATTAAGACGGTTTTGAAATAAGAATCGACTTTGAATACTGACTTATAATTGCAGGTTGATGACATCTTAAGATGGTACTTAAGACGGTCTTAAATATAAGAATTGATTATGAATTCTGGCTTTGGGAGTGTCCCAGTTGCGCACAGACCTGATTGGACACCATCAATCATAGTGGTCGATGTCTAAAGTATTTCTGTTGGTTGGGTTAGATTAGATTACGTGATTGGTGGTGTCCGATCGGTCTGTGCGCAACTGGACTTTACCCCTGGCTTTGGAGTCATATTAGCATCTGAAGACATTACTTAAGATTGTCTTGAAATAAGAATTATGCAACCATATTTTTGCATGAAGCGGTTACGCCATTATGTTTTCTACTGGATTGATCAAGTCGATAATTAATAGACACTCTTACATAGTCGTTTAGATTTCTAATTTTAAGTAATGAGCTAAGTTGATGATCAGATTAAACGCCAAAAAAGATATATCAGAAAATACACATACAAAAAATTATATCTATGTAATATAAATATCTACACACGAAAGATTATGTACATTATACAAATACAAAATACATATTTAAGGTTACATACGAAAAGGTTACATAATACGTATACAAAAGGCTATTGCGTATTTGTAAGCCTGTTTTACTCTGTGAACCATTCATGCAATGCAATTTGATACAAGTGATTGCGTTATTATGCCCCACGCGATTGATTAAGAGTTAACAATTTGACTCCACGGGATACTTGTTCGTTGAGGAATCTCGAAACTTGCCAGTATCACATCTGCATCACGCATTCGTGCTGAATGTAATCTTCAGAAATTCTAATCTATAGTATCGGTTAATTATTCTAAAGAATAATGATTTCGTTAATTTTACGAAAGAATAAATATTTACTCTCTTAGGTCTCTGAGTTTTCATTATCTAGTTAACTTACGGTTAGACTAAACTTGATGTTTTACCCAATGAGCTTCACCTTTGGCATCATCATAAGTAAAACCCATTGGGTAAAACATCAGAACTACAAATTTAGATAACGAAGAAATAATATCTACATATAATTCTTTTTTAATAGAGGGCATGACGATAAATTTGTTACATTATATGTATATGTTACATTATATGTATATACTACCAAAGATTGAAACTGATATAATCAGTGTTTGCCGTTGATTATATAAAATTATCTAGATAATCATCTAGATAAAGAAATAGTCTCATCTTATCTTTATCTAGATTATTATACTGTACGTTATCTTTATCTTTATCTTAGATAAAACAAATATTATCTTTTTAAATTATCTGAGATAATGCAAATACCGAAGATGAAGTATTGTTTTTAGCTCTAAGTTACCATTTATCTTAACAGATTTTTTCAAGATTGCAAAATTTATTGCTAGTACTGAAAATCTATAAATACGTAATGCTAACTATAGATTTTTACTGGCAGTATATATTGAAACGCAGTTCAGATCAATAGTAGTGCAATATAAAAATTTTCCCAAAATTATAAATTTGAAAGCTTTTCTAAAAAAAATTGTCAATTATTATATAATGTAATTTATATATATATATATATATATATATATATATATATTTTTTTTTTTTTTTGATTTTTATTTGGATAATATTTAAAAATGAGAAATATTTGTTCTCAGTGTAATTATTTAAAGAATTTTTATTTTTAAAAATATTATTTTAGAAATAAAAATATAAACATATTTTATATTCTAAATTGTTTTTTGCTCAATAACGATATTATCTGAAAATTATCTAGATAAACCTATGAATTTTTTTATCTTTTATCTAGATAAATGAAAATTAAATTATCTTTATCTTGTCTAAGATACATTTATAGGTAATTTATCTGATTTATATCTAGATAAATTTTAAGTTATCTAAGCGCAGTACTGGATGTAGTCTTGGCGAGTTCAATTTCTGCAGACGTGCGAAAAGGAACCTTATGTTGAATACTGCGTGTTGTTTATTCGAGAATAAGCATAAGAGTCGTCGCATGCATACGCTATCCAAGTATAAACTTTGCGAAGTTATATACTTAATAAACATCAACTAACAGTTACATAACATCACGGTTATAATTATGCATTCAATCATATAAATGTAATATAACATGTTGTACGTAACAGTTATATTGTTAAATATTGATGTTATATTGCTGTTTGTTGGTTTATTGAATATTGGTATCAAGCCTCACATTCTACATTGTAAAGGATATGCAAAATAATATGTGTGAACAAATACAAAATCACAATTTATAATGAAAATGTGTATAAATATCGCTATAGATCGTAATTTTTAAATTTGCTGTTTATGTAATTTTATATATTTCTTTACAATGTGTAACGTAAGTGTATTTGATAAAATTTACAATCTCCTTCATTAACTTTTAAATAGATAGGTGGTCACAAGGTACGTAAGTTGTATAGGTAAGTGGAGTGCTGACAACATACAAAAATGTTATTATTATTATTGTTATATTTTTCATTAGTATATATTACGTTATATTTAAATTTACATTAGTTGAACTCTTAAGAGGTAGAAGAATATAAAAAAATGAACATTAAGACTTGTAGACAATACTTTTGCTGTACTTTTCCACAACAAAGTTTCTAATGCATTTCTTCGTTACTTGGGGTGTGCTATGGCCACCCAACCTACCTAGTTAAAGGTTAAGGATAGATCTCTATTTAAGAATTTCAAAAATTAAAATATCACTAATGCACTAAATTACATTTATGTTCATTTTAACTTAAAGTAAGAGAACCTGTTGATAAATCTATTAGTTTTCTTTCACAAACACTAAAAATAAAAACGGGTTAGTATATTTATAAGTAAGTAAGGATGTAAGCACATGTATTTTCGTAATAAAAAGTCAAACATTTGGTTGATATCTATTATCCATTCGTTATTGTTGAAATGATTTTTAAATTGTCTGCCACAGAGATCCGTTTGTCTCCATTGTATTAGTATTTCTTTCAAAGAGCCTAATGGAACTTTAACGAGTCTCGTGGTACGGCCTACAACGAATCGTTACGAGCGGCGTTCCTTGGGCGGCGCTCTTCCCCATTGTGATCCCCGAATTTGAGAAATGAAGACAAGTTACGCCCGTCCTGATGTCGCTTTACCGACGACGCGACGGGTTTTATCGATTGGGCATTTAAGATTTCAGCGGCTGGATTAAGCTTCATCGACCCATCGCTTCTATTTTCCACCTGCTGGCCACGCTAAAATTAAGTTCTTAATAATTCTCTCCTTTCAACGCTTTTTCGCGAACGATGATAGCTGACGGTCTAACGAACGGATCACAAAGATATTGTCGCGAAAGGAACGTTCCGCCGATTAATTATGGACGCAATTACGAAATGTCTTCTGTTAATTGTTAAAAATCGCGATATGATCGAACACGATGCGTTTATTTATTCGCATTAAATCGATATGTAGGGCACCTGAATAAACGCACAATCGTGAAAAAGATATAATTTACATCGGATAACGTTACCGAGGGATAACGCACTGCAAAGAGCACTCGAACGAGATACTGCTAATTGCGCGAATACAGTTACACCGTGGATATTAACGATACTCTTCTGTTACGAGTGGGCGAGCGCGTGGAAACGACAGAATGCGTACAAAGCGCATTTTGTTCGCGCCCTCTTACTCCGCTGTGCGCCTTTGTCACGCTTCTTTTTACTTGATTATTTGTAATTTATCGATGGGAACGGAAAGCCACGAATCGTTTGTATAGACTGATAGAATTATATTGCATGCGAAAGGTATATTGAAAGTGTGAAACGCAACGATGCTTCTGACGCGTCACACTTTGATCAAAGGCGCAGAACAATTTAAAGAGAAACTTCCGGTGTCATTTTTTGTTATTCGACTCTCCGTTTGATTCGAAACTGGAGCGACTCGAATTCGCATTCCACGACAGTTTGTGAAATTACGAAATGTCACGGCATTGACCTTGTATACAACACCGTCGCGGATAGAAGGCGTTAAATTTGTAGCCACGGTTCGAATAATCGGATAAAGATTTTGATAAAAATAGTCTCGTGTCTTCGAGGCGGAGAAGAGATACGATTACTAACTCGTCAGCAGAAAATTAAAACCCAAAATATCTTGCAGGAGGTAGGTCGCTTTCTTGTATATTTTAATATATTGGCGAACTGCAGTCACTGATTCGCAGACGCCACGTATTTGAAGAACTTCGAAATACGAGGAAAAATCCAGCCTTATTTCTTCATAGCTTCGAATAATAGATATAATAGTAAATTATGTCAAGATTATAATAACAATAAAAGATTGTTGTAATAAATGATGATTAAGTAAAAGAAGTACGATTGTATTGTATTGTTAAACCTTGTATCAGAAAAGAGAAAGTTTTTTTTTTTAAACATCTTTGCAATGATATTTCGATGAAATACGAATTTAATAGTCGCATTTTGATGTCAAATACAAAAATCTGAAGAAGCAATCGACACTTGTATCTCTAACTTAATGTTCACTTAAATGAATATTTTGCTTTGTTATGGTTGAAAAAGGCTTATTCTCATGAATCTTTTAAGAAAAAAGTATTGAAGTAATTGAGACGTAACTTTTGCGAAGATATTTTGTTGAGATTTTTTAATTGTTTTTATATTTCAGATTAATCAGTGGCTCTCAATCATTTTTACAGAAGGGATCTACAGTCCCTAATTTAACGCCACCTATATATTCTCACTGTGACTATTGCAGACTATCCAGTGGCTTATAAAATTACCATTGTAATATACAAAAATCAATAAATATTTCTAAATTTTTTTTTTAATCTTAATTAATTCAATATTTTTTTTTATTATTCTTGAAAATGGATTTTTTTTTAACAAGACAGGATATTTCATTAAAGACTTTCAAGAATTCTTTGAGGCAAGTTACACCTAAATGAACCTTTCTTCAAAAAAATTTGTTTACTGAAAGAAAAAAATCAAATTTTAACAAATATTTGTTTGAATAGTTGCAATAAAATATTTACTTTACGATACATAAATATTTACTCTATAAAAAAATGTTAATTAAATTAGTGGTTCTTGTACTAAATAAATATTTACACATTTAGTAAATATTTCATTAAAACTATTCAAACAAAATAATTATTTATTAATAAATATTAATAGATTTTTTAATAAATCTTAAAATTATTAAAATTTAGTAATTTTTTTCTGTGGTGTTAATAAACTGGAGCTTGCAATTTCGCGACGGATATCCAGTAATTTTAAAGAAGTATCTGATTGGCTCACGGACGGTGGTTTTCTCCGCGAATGATAGATTCGATTATTCATGCGGCTGTCTTTTCAACGCGCCATTACGTCGATCGCCGAGACGTATACGTGATTTTATATCAATTACAGACACGACGAATCGCACTTTCTGCACAATCGCGCGCGTGAAAGGCGCACCACCGCACGTACGTCCGGCTATAAATAGGCACGCTAAGATAGCCACGCCTTAATCACTGTAACGCTGAGACGGATAGCAGTGTTAATGCTCGTCTGAGATTGTTGCGACAGACGTCTTTTTGTAATTATTCTCTATGCAATTCGTACATTGCATCCCGCGTATCTGCATATGCCACAATGGGTTATCGTGACTACGGTCACGAAGCGATCTAAAACGAAAAAGAAGGAATTTGACTATACATTTAGGAAGGACGTTTATTCTAGGAAATAATTCAGATTATCCGATTATCGTAAACTAAAAGAGATAAACTCAAGTCGGACGGTTTCTTTCCCATCAGGTCTTTTTTCTTTACGCACGTAATTTTCACGAAAATCTTTGTTGATATGGAAGATGGATGCTTGTGTGAAAAAAAAAAACGGAAAGAAAAAGTTTAATTCAAGATAAACACTTATCTTTATATGATGTTATCTCCGAGTTTATATCTTTAGGTTTATAATAGTTTTTCTGTTTATTTTCTTAGATACGTGATGCTTATCGCGAAGCGACGCTTTCAAAATTGAAGCTACTCGAGAAGAGTTTTAAGCAGTATTGTTAATACATTTTCTTATCAGTTTTAAATATTTATAATGAATACACCAAGAACATCGTGTATTATAAATTAATACAATAATTCTTAAAAAAAATATTATAGGTTTTTATATTTTCCTCCTTTAAAAATTTCCATAAACTTTTTTTGCTCCCAAAATTTCCACTGTGATAGTAACAAAATTAAAATTTGAGAAAAATTCTTCATCTGGTAATTCTGATGTTAAACATTACATATGTAATTTAATTCATTATGTAGGTGTATCACTATGTAAATATTGTATCATCACAAAATTCACCTATAAAATAAAGTATAAAATATAACTTTTTATATGTAAATACATGTCAACTAATTAGTATTTGGCATAGTACATTTTTTTATGTTGAGAGGATGTGGATGGCAATTTACATTTGGAAAAGATTATATACAATAAAACGAAGTGATTTGATGATAGAGAAATAGTACAGTTTATTTTTAATTGCGATATCATACACTATACGACACATATCTTAAATCTTATTTAATCAATTAATTCAAATAGTAAAAGTCAATACACCACATTTATAAGTTTTTGTCACGACCTGTAAAATCTTAGACCTGCTCTTTGTAGGCTGTTCTGAGTGTCTCAAGTATTATCTTAAGATGTCATCAACCAATGACAGAGCCATAATAGCATCTTAACACATTACTCAAAACGGTTTTGAAATAAAAATAAAAGATTTGTCTATGAGCACTGGTTCATGTTTTTTTTAATTTTTGTATGTAAGATAAAATAGATATATGTATAATGAGACGTTAAGGGAAAAAAAGAAAATTGAGAAAAGTACAAAACTTTTAAAGATAAAGAACAGACTAATGGAGCAAATGGTCCATTTTTACTTCCTCATTAGATTTTGGAGAGATAAGTTATTCTCGTAATACAAAAGTATTACTGTGTCGATAATAAACGTGAGCAAAGATTCGTTGAAGTTGATAAATGAGCTGAAGATGGCGGTAGTTTCAATCAGCAAATTATGATTTATTGCGTCGATAAATTATACTGCAATGTAATTAAGAAATTATGCACGTTGATATATTCGAAATGTAACGATAATAATGAAAGCCTATTGCATACGTAACGCGAACTATTATAGATATTATAGATATATAGTATTGCCAGTACATTTTAAACCGTATTTTAAGCTGGGTATACACTTAGCGAGCAAACAGCAACGAACACACACATTCCGTATATCGTGCAAAAATTTTCTTTTTGTATCGCCTCATGAGGGAATCTAGCCGAATGAATCGAACAACGCGTTCGCTGTTCGTTCGGTATTCATTCGCTAAGTGTTGTATACTCAGCTTTATATACACTGTGTGCAGAGGCGGTGTAAACACATCAAGCGATTTAATAAATACGACGCGAGATGAGGAGGGCGCCAGTTTTCTAATGCGCCCTTAACCCTTAACACCGCTCAAGAGATTGAAATTTCTTTCAATGAATTTATTCGGTGATTTCAGTATGCACAAGACTTGTGATTTATTGCTTACAGATTTGGACAGCTATGATTTGCAGTTTATTTCTGCATATTAAAATTTAGTTAAAAAAAAATTTTTGATCGAAATTAACGATAATATCATGTGTTTGGCTCTATATATATATATATATATATATATATATATATATATATATATATATATATATATATATATATATATACATATGTATGTATGTATGTATTTTATTAATGTATGTATTTTATTATATGTATACTTTTTAAAATAGTGCAATTGTGTTGTGAGACTAAATTGATTATATATTAAATAATAAAAATTAAATATTTAATAGAAATATTAAATAATTATTAATAGAGATTATTAAGTTTTATCTTATTTTATTAATAAAATTTTATATTTAATTAATATATTTATTATTTATTAATTAATTATTTTATTAACTTTTTTATATTTTTTATTAACGAAATGATGAATGATAAAAATATTAATTATTAGTGGAAAAAAGTCATTTATTCATTATTAGTGGAAAAATTGTTTATTTGTTTATTTATTGATTTACGTTAGTTCAATTCAATATCTTTTGTTTATCTAAATAAAAAATTTTATTTTATTGAATCCAAATTAGCTCTAAATTATGTAATGACCATAATATAAAATATAGATATAAAAATGTCAAATAATTCGATAAAGATTGCGATTAGGTTTATTAATACAAATTTATTGTTCTAATCAAATACTGTGTATATGTTTTTGTTACACATTTATAATAAATGATTTAAACACTTAGGCCTCTATTGAGAACGTGTTCCTGAAGAAAGATATTATCATGGTTTGTTGTTAGTCTATCTTTATCATTGACGAAAGACAAAGATAAAATAACAAAATCATGCGCTAACTTCTTTAGAAGAGCGTGTGAATATTAATATCAATAAAATTAATAAGACGCTACTAGACTTCCAAATTTTTTAAAAGTTCTATCGTATGTAGCCGCGTGTAGAAAATTTATTTTCTTGAGATGTATGGGATGTTTGGATTGCATTATTCATTTTTAGAATATAAGCATCCCAATCAATCGTTAATTAAAATACAATCTATCAGCTCAATTGCATCTATCAGAGACTTATTAATTTTATGGTTGATGTTCACACACAACTAAAAACGTCAACGCGTGATTTTGTTCTATCCTTGTCTTTTGTCTAACGAACGATAAAGATAGAATGATAAAGATAGATTGACAAAAAATGCGATAACATTTTCAGAAACATGCTCTGAATACGAGCCTGTGTTAGAAAGGAGGGGGGCATATATATTACAAAATGAGATCTACGGAAAAAAATAATTTTGCTGAAGTATCGCGTAAGAATCTAAAAATTTACAATTTTTCTATCCCTTTTGCTACAAAAAACTTGCAAAGTTACATGAAAAGAACAGTTTTGCACATAATATCTATAATAAAAATTTAGCTGGATATAAACATCATCTGAAAACCACTTTATTGAATCATCAAAATAATTATGAAGGACGTTCAAGAGTAATGAGCAATGCCACAAAAAAAAAAGTTTTAACATTCTAGCAACCAAGTTGAATGTTCTATATAATTATTAGGTTATTTAGAAAGTTTGTTTTAAATCTTTTATATAAGTTTAAGACGCATATTTTACGTAAAGAGTAACTTTATTTTTTTAAGCAAATATGTATCCCTTTGTTCACTGACCTTGACCCGTCGCTCAAGTAGCTGCATGTTCATGCTTTAAAATGAAGGCTTCTTACTGGCAAAGAATTGATCGAGATGAGATAAATTTTGAGAGCTTTTAAAGACTCGAATTTTTTGTCCTTTTTCAAAGAAAGAAAATTTTTCATAGAGAGAAATAAGTGTAGTAGTTGCATATGGGAAAAAATTGGAAGAATACGAAGAATGAGGAAGAACGTCCCATTCGAAGTCCATTAGCTTTCTACGAACAATCTAGTATGAATGGAGACTTTCTTATGGCGGTTATGGAGCTTTTTGGATGTGGAATTTCTCACCCAAATTTGGGTGAGAAAATAAGAAAAAAACATTTCAATTTTTGACCAATTTTAAGAAATTTTAAGTAATTTGATAAAAATAATATTTGATTATTTATTTGATTTATTTTTATTCATTTGATATAAATAGAAAATAATATTTTAGGATGTCCATGTTGCACGCCACAACACATACAATAAAAGAGGAAATATGTTACTGAAACCGTCCCTGCCCCCCTTTTGAATAAAGCCAGAATAAGGCATTCACTATTCAGAAAAGCTAAAAGTCTCAGTCTCTATAATCAAGTATTTTGATGCTTTAATAAAATTATTTTTTATGTCCAGCTAAATAAGATTAATATGATTCTTAGGAACAAGTAACGAAATCGTAATGAGTTGAATCAATTTGTCGACGTAGTAATTAATCAGTCATGTATTGCAACGTAAAAACTTATCCTTAAACATATAGAATAATACTTGATAAATTAAATTTTAAATAGGCGGCACATATATCGGAATTACTCTATGTTTTTATACTGAAGATAGTTTCATATGTGTATATAGATCGAAATATTTGTCATATTTCATAATGTTATAATAAGTTTAAGTATTAAAAAATTTTAGCTTGATTCATAATAGACAATTATTTTTCATTTCTAAGTTTTTTCTTGCTTTGTTTTCCTTTTCAGAATTAATTTACTGTGAGAAACAATCAGGATGCGAGGCGCGCTGATGGGTATCCCGTTTCGGTCGTGCAACGAGGCCGTTGCTCGATGTTTGGGAAAAATCACGGGTCGTTACTATTCGACTGCGAAACCCGAATTAACGTCGGTCAGGTATAAAATGCGACGTGGACCCTACGCCACGGTCACGGACGCAGACATTCGTTTCTTCGATTCGTTGCTTGGCTCCAATCGCTTCATCACGGATCCGGATGAATGCGAAAGATACAATATCGATTTCCCAAAGACCGTAAGAGGTAAGAGAGAAGAGAAGAGAGAGAGAGAGAGAGAGAGAGCACATGGGAAGAATTTTTAATTTTTTTTTAAATAAATAGAGAGAAATTGAAAGAGTTTTTAATTAAAAAAAATCATTGCGATGCAAAATATAATAGACTTGTAATATTATAATAAATAAATAAATATATATATATATATAAAATATAACAATGTAATTAAAATTTAAGTGTATCCGGGTAAAAAGAATATATATAATTAAATATAAGTAATTTAGAATATAAATCATTATTTAAAAAATATGTATATTTTTTTTCTTTTGTATAATTTCTATTTATATACATATATAGAAAAAATAATACCAAATTATAATTGGAAAATAATTAAATTGCATTATTTTTTTTGGTAAAAAATAATGTTTGAGTTAATTAAAAAAAGAAAACTGAATCCAACAGGCAAGTTTCAGACATTAAAGATGTATAGTTTGAGAGAGAATAAATAATGCTGAAAATCTTTTTCTAAGAAAACGAATTTTTTGTTGTTATATGAAAATCATTGCTATTTTTTGAAACAGGAATTATATGATTTTTACATGATATAATTTTTTAATTATTTTGCATTAATAAAAATGTTAAGGTAAAGTTATTAATATTATAAATAATAATCAATTTAATCTGTGTATGTGTGTGAACGTTATTACTTTATTGTACTTGGAAATTTAGCAGCACTAAGTACTTTTTTACATTAAAATTTTTTTATTTAACCTTTAAACATACTAGGAGATTTGGGAGACCCCCTATGATGTTTTAAACGCTTATTGTGTGAAGACGGAATAAGATAGGAGGTTCGGACCAGGGGGTCTATCGTATAACTTTTTCTCTAGGGCAGAAAGGTGAAAAGTGAAATCTTTAATCATTGAAATTAATGGCGAAATGGAAAAAAGAGTTTCTACACGGTGTTCGAAATATATCATAAAACATATCAATTTTCAATTTTAGACACCTTGAGTTATTCAAAAATACCTCATATTTTGTTACATAATTATACTTTTCAATAGGAATGATAATGACGTAATTGTAAAGTAATAGAAAAATATTAATCTTTGGTATAATTCACAAAGGTTATGCAGATCAAATTAAATCTGGTTCCACTAATCTTTTTTGCAGGAGTTTGAAACGATTATTACTATATCCGAAATAATTTCAGATGTCTGCAAGTGGTCGGCTCGCATATTTAGTGATAGATGTTATTTTGTTATCTGTTAACTGAGTAACCGTTATCGAAAAATAACTTCAGTAATCGTCATTAAATTTGGAAAATAACGATTATCGAGCTAAACAGTTATTTCATTACAATGAGACTGTTCACGTTGATTGCACTTTTTTCACGCATAAGGGCACCATCGGAATTGCCTGTCATCGATTTTGATGAACTTTAGATATGTTGAAGAATGTAAAAAATTATTAGACTTTTATTTTTTTAAATCTGCTTTTGAGATTTAGAGATTGAAACATTCTCGAAAACCTTCTCGAAACCTTCTTGAAAATAATAATGTACTTTTTCATTTTTATTAGCGAATATCTTTGAAATTCTGAGGTATATGAAAAAAAATGTTTTATACAAAAGTTTTATAGTTTTTTATACTCTGTATAATGGTATATTTACTTTTTAGAAAAAATCAAATTTTCTAAATTATCCTCTCACTTCTCACTCATTAATTTTGCAAAATATCAAAATTTTGTAAGGTCAAAAATTAAAGTGCATTGAGTGCCGAATTTATTTATATATAATAATATATGGTTCTATAATTCAATTTTTAAAAAAACGAAATGACAGCATTGTGGAGGTAAGTTAACTTGGATATTTTAGAAAAATAAATACATTGTTGTACAGAATACGAAATACTATAAAACTTTTGTTGTTTCTAAAAATAATAAAATCCATTACTTTCGAGGGAAGGCTATGTAAAAAAATAATATTATGGATACCAAAATTAAAAAAAAGTAGTATTTACGTTTTTACAAAAAATTGCCCTGTTTTTTTGCCTCCTTCTTCGCATTCGACCCTTACAGAAAGTATATTCGCCGAAAAACTCGGACATCTCCTCGTTGCCTCCCTAATAATGTCCCAGAAATTATCAGAGCATTTTTCTGTGAGGTTCTCACTCATTGTAAATTTTTCAGAATTTTCTTTAATTGAAGCGTTATTTTTCTTTGAATCTTTTTCAATTGAGGCGTTATCTTCCATTTCTTCTTACGCGAAAAGACAACTTGACATACTTCTATGTTTTGAATATGTTTAATACTAATTTTAATTTGTGCGCACTTCGGATAACATATAATATTACTTTTTTACATTTTCTTATCGACGGTCATTTCTTACGCAAGTCAATTAAAATACATAAGGAAAAGATATTATCGGTGTTAAATATAGTGTGTCAATAACTAAAGCTTAGGCTTCCGAATACATTTTCTTATCGAACAAATAATATAATTATTCAATCG
This sequence comes from Solenopsis invicta, assembly GCF_016802725.1. Classification (NCBI taxonomy): domain Eukaryota; kingdom Metazoa; phylum Arthropoda; class Insecta; order Hymenoptera; family Formicidae; genus Solenopsis; species Solenopsis invicta. Next base: position 14,228,135 of record NC_052670.1, on the reverse strand, counting down.
TCTTACGCAAAATGTTTTTCTGTACAGTAATTAGTCTATAAAATTATAATTTTGTGCAAGATGATCGAATGCGGTCAGTATATGTAAAACTTTGCGAGCGATCATTGTCACAATACATTGTCACAATTTCAGAATTTCATACAAAAGTTTTCCCCTTGATTCCCCATCGTCTCCCCGCTCAAGAAGAAGAAGAGGATAACGCCTCGACTGAAGAAGATTCTAAAGAATTGACAATGAATAAGAAAGAGAACCTCACAATGGAGTGACAATTTGGGATTAATTTTTGGGACATTATTAGAAAGGAAAAGAGACGTCCACGTTTTACGGTGTTACTTCCTGCTGGGGCCGAAAATGGGAAGAAGAAGAAGAAGAAGTAGCGGAGGAAAAAGACGATTGTTTGTAAAAATGTAAGTACTATTTTTTTTTATTTTGGGTCCATAATATTTTTTACATAGCTTCTCTGGGAGGGTAATAAGGATAATAAGGGATTTTATCGTTTTTAGAAACTTTATACAAAAGTTTTGTGGTATTATATACCTACTTTGTCGGTGTATTCATTTTTTCTAAAATATCAAATTTTTTAACTCGTCCCTACAATGTTGTCATCTCGTTTTCTCAAAAATTGAATTATGGAACCATAATATTACAATATTATATATAAATAAATTCGATATTTGAAGCACTTTAATTTTTGTATTTTGCAAAATTAATAGGTGAAAATGGGGATAAGTTAAAAAAATTTGATTTTTTTCAAAAAGTAAATGCACCGTTATATAGAGTATAAAAAATTATAAAACTTTTATATGAAATATTTTTTCATATATCTCATAGTTTCAAAGATATTCGCTAAAAACGAAAAAATTCATTATTTTCGAGGAGTGTTTCAACCTCCAAACCTCAAGATAAGCAAATAAAAAAAATATGAGTAATATTTTTTGGTATTCTATAACATATTCAAAACTCATCAAAATTGATGAGAGACAGTTCCGACGGTTTCCGTGTCAGTATCTTTGTTCTCTCTCTCTCTCTCTCTCTCTCTCTCTCTCTCTTACGTTTAAATATAATATTTTTGGGGATTTTAAGCAACGTGAACAAATTAAATTTTACAAGCGCAATAATGCTATTATATTGCAAGACAACTTTTTGAAGCGTGTTGATTGGTTGCAGGAGAGTAGATTTATATAGACTGAAGAATTTCTCTATTTTGCAGCTAATCAACATGCTTCAAAAATTTACAGACCAGTGCGATGATGTGACATGCGCGATAATCCAATAAGTTTGATTTATTAAGAGAAGCTGTATTTCTAAAATTCCCAAAATAGTATGCTCATTGAATTGTCGTACGTTACATGTAATGTGTACAGTAGTGTAGGTAATATAGTATGAAATATTAGTAATCATTTAACCAAATAACTGTTTATAGAACTGGTTATTTTGAAATAACAATAATTGTTATAACCGAATCATAAAAATAACTGTTTAGCCCATCACTAAAAATTATAAATTCGAAAACTTTTACAAGGAATTTTTTGGTCAGTCGTACGTATAATGCATAATGTGATTTATTTACTTCTTCTATTTTTTAACTTTTATTGTTACATATTATTTTCACTTACACAGAACGTATTGTTTTTATATTATAAATCATTTTGATGATTATATGTATATAATTGCAGTTTAAGAAATTTATGCTTTACTTATTTCTAAAGTAAAGTAAATTTCCTACAGAGTATGTTATTTTTAGTATATATAAAATCCTTTTTCTAATTGTGAAGTATATAAAAGATACAGATTAGAGCACGGTTATCATTTAATTGTTCAAATAGAAAGAAGAAGAAATGCATCGTTAATATTTTTCAATACAAAAATACAAAATTCTTTTACATTTTTAAATCAAATAATTGATAATTACAGGTATCAGTCGGTTAGTTTTAAAACCGAATTGCACCGAGGAGGTATCGGCCATATTAAAATATTGTAATGAGAGACGATTAGCAGTCTGTCCGCAAAGTGGTAACACCGGTCTCGTCGGCGGAAGCAACCCTGTGTTTGACGAAATCGTCATCTCCATGCAGCTTATGAACAAAATTCTGAACACGAATGAATTGGCAGGTAGGTGATAAGTGCAATTATGACATCAACTCGAAGATGTATTTGAATGTTCTTCGAAGAAGCATGTTAGAAAAGCTGGACGAAAATCATTTACACACATTGCAATTATAATCTGCTAAATTCTACCATTATCCAAATTTTTTATTTGAATATTTAAAGTTTGAAAGATTTAATTTAGTTTATACATACATTCTAGAACATAATTTATTCTGTATAAGGATTCTCGAATTAGGTAAATAATTAAATTTAGAAAAAAATTTCGACTTTTTTTAAATGATGCATCTTTTGTAAAAATATGTTTCAGTGGATAACATAAGAGAATAGCATTGTGGTAGAATTTCTTGGAATCTTAGATAACCGAAAAGATATTACAAATTGCACGATTCGTTTCTTTTTTGTGCTATCATTATATTAAAAAAAACCTAAACACTTGATGTTAGGTATACTGACATGCGAAGCTGGCTGCGTTTTACAAGATCTGGAGAATCATTTGTCTACCGTCGGCCTGATGATGCCCTTGGATCTGGGAGCAAAAGGTAGTTGCATGATTGGCGGTTGCGTATCCACAAATGCTGGGGGATTGCGACTTCTGCGTTACGGCAATCTCCACGGAAACGTCTTAGGAGTTGAAGCGGTAAGTTATATAAAGCGTTGAAATTATTATTATGTATCTAAAAATACAATTAATACAAATATAATTCAGGGATAATAAAAGTCAAGTACGGTTATTGATGCACAGTTCCAATTATGAACTTTTTCTAATTTATTAAACATAAAATTAGTCAGTTAAAAATAACGAACATTTTAATTCATTTTGGAACCATCCTCAGCATAACAATATTATTGAAGTGCATGAAGATGTTCACTCGTCCTTGATTCAAAAGTGTTACTATTGAGTTAAAGCCTGGGATACTCGCTAGAAACGCATAAAGGGATATCCTAGCGAGTTATCCGAAGTGGCATTTTTCAAATGTAAAGTAATGTTAGAGGAGATGAAATATTCCTCCTGTTAATGTATGAGTGAATCAAGAGGCGCGGTCGTGCCAAATGAACGCGAAGCGAAGAGAGACCGCGTCTCTTTACACGAGTCAGTGATTTCCATGCACGCGAGATTATCATTTCTCAGTAAATCTCAGTAACGGCTGAACCGATCAAGTCCCGAGTAGACTCAAACGATAGCTTGGGAAAAATTGCATAATAAAAATGTTATATATCTACACGAATTTCCTCAGAGTAATTATACTGTGCTGAGGATAACTACAACATAAGTTGACACACTTATTGTTTTTGATTGATTAATTTTATGTTTTATAAATTTGGAAAAGGTTTATAATTGGAAATGTGCATTAATAATTGCAGCTGATTCTTATTAGTCCTGGTATTGTATTTTTTAAATCTCTACGTTGGTTATTTGAAAATAATTAGTATTATTAGTAATATTTTTTTTAATACAAATGTATTATATAATTTCTATACATTATAATTGATATTTTTGTTATATAAACCTTGTATAGTATACATAAAATTTTTATATATTAATATTATTTTTTTTTAATTATTTACTTTTATATTATTAAATCTGGAATTATTATTAAAAAGAATAAAATTAGGTCTTTAAACATTTTTTTAAATTAAATTTTTTTCTTTTCGAGGATGAAATTTTTTTTGCAATATAACATAATTAAAAATAATAAATAGTTAATTAATATTAACTGTTTTTATTCAGGTGAAGGCAAATGGTAACATCGTAGACGCGCTGAACGCGCTAAAGAAGAATAACACCGGATATCATTTAAAGCACCTTTTCATTGGCTCTGAAGGTACATTAGGAATTGTAACCAAGGTAGCTATTCAGTGTCCTCCGTTGCCAAAGAGCGTAAACGTTGCGTTTCTAGGTATGTATATAATGGTTCTAGGTGTGTATATAAAATAAATAAAATATAAAGATATAAAAATATAATACAATAGAAAAATGTATTCATTTTAAATAATTATCTTTTCTTGATTTAATATTATTTCTTAGTTAAAAGAAATAATTACTTCTAATAATATTTTTTTCTAGTAGCAATAAAATATTTGAAATAAATAATTTGCCAACGAACTAGAAATTTTATCATAGAAGAGGATATTTTCTTGACACACAGGAATTATTATTTTTTTGTTAGGAAACAATTTTATTAAAAGTAATAAGTCTACTTAAATCTAAAAATTATGAATAAGTAAATATTTTATTTTAGTCCAGAACGTCAGAAATAACTAAAAATAACTTATGTAAGGACATACTTTCTATTTTAGAAAATGTGATAGTAATAAAAAAATCATTTTCTTGAATATTTTGAATACCTGAACTGTTGGATTAATGTTGTTTTTTCAGAACAAAGTAATTTTGCTACAAAGAAAAAATTTAATTTATTGTTACTAAGAGTAAGTTTAATTATTTTATTAAGAATACATTTTCTTCCATGTATATATCAAATTTAATGTCAAGCAAACTACATAAAATACACATTTTGCCACAAAAAACTTTTCCAGCTTTAAATATAAAAATTTTCTTTTGACAGCATTTTGTACATTAATTATAATTTTTACAGGATTGGCAAACTTTGATAAGGTATTGCAAACGTATCATTTAGCGAAACGCCAACTAGGTGAGATTCTATCTTCCTGCGAAATGATGGATCGACTATCTATTGATGTATCCATCAACAGTTTGGGTTTGAAGAATCCGTTAACAAGCCGTGAAGATGGTCACGATTTTTATATGATTATTGAAACTTCCGGTAGCCATCTTGCCCATGATGAAGAGAAACTAACGTCTTTTGTAGAAAAAGCGATCAATGATGACATCATTGAAGATGGCACATTGACTAATGAAACAACAAAACTTCATGTATGTAACTAAAAAATTATGTATGTCATATTAAATTGTCTATCACATTCGTGTTATTAGTTTACTTCGAGGATTGGTCGTAAAGTACTGATGGCATCTACTTGCGCACACACACAAATAAAGAATTTAATCTAAATAGAAATTATTCTAAATAGACTAAACGTCTAATAAAATAATTAGAAGAGATAATGGAAAAATTAGAATATGATAAACATTTATATGTGTATGTATTACATATTTGGATTTTGTCGAATAACTATCTGTCGATGATTTATTTATAAAATTTTTGAGAATACTTTTCATCTCACGTCCTCGTAATGAAAATTTAACTTGCAGAATATATGGGCCCTTAGAGAAAGGATTAGCGAAGGTGTTTTACGTGATGGTTATGTCTTTAAGTACGACATTTCTCTACCTCTGTCATCATTTTATGAAGTCGTCGAGGTACTTCGCAAGCGTATACGTGATCCGCGTGTTGTTAGAACGAGCGGTTACGGCCATTTAGGTATAATCTCCTTAAAAATAAGGACGATTCAGATGCCTAGAAATATGTGTAATATTCATAGATAATTTTCTTTTCTTCAAGGCGATGGAAATATTCATGTACAAGTCTCCATTCCGGAGTATTATGAGGATGTGGCCGCGCAATTGGAGCCGTTCATTTTTGAATATGTGTCAAAACATCACGGAAGCATCAGCGCCGAACATGGCATCGGATTCAAGAAGACCAAATATTTACATCTGAGTAGAAGTTCTTCCGAGATCGAAATGATGTACGATCTAAAAAAAATGATGGATCCGAATGGCATTCTGAATCCATATAAGGTTTTAAAGCCACTTACAGAATCGTCATGATCATCGTAGTTTATAAGCAAAAATAATATTAATGTGCCATTCAATGTGCCATTCGAATAAAATTGATTGGAAATTGAGTTAAATCGCTCGGCTATCTAAAAGATTGTCTTCATGAAATGTTTAAGAAAATATTTGTATTGTAAAATATTAATAAGATAGTATTTGGTGTTCCATGCTCGTTGATTTTACAAGCAAGATTTTATACAGGGTTAGGCGTAAATTACAGTATATATCATAAAAATAATGGATTATTGAAGATTCGGCTCTTACGGAAAATGAGTATTGAAAACTTAGTACTTAGTATCGGCCAAAACTAAATTGGTCAATACTTTTTTGGCCAATACTCAGTATTGGTGAATACTCATTGTCAGTATTAGTATTGGCGAATACTTTTGTATGAATTTCTTTGAAATATCCGCATAAATATTATATTATTACACCACATAATCCCAATGAGCAAAACAACATTTTTGTAATATTTTAAAAAACATTTTTTGCAAAAGTTTTCATGATTTTTTTTCGAAAGTTTTCAAGCGGCCATCCATCTAAGTCGCAACGATACTTAACGTCTGCAATTGTTGCGAACTGATCTCTCGTGTTGACCTGTGAACACTTTGTGCTGATACGTATATATAACTGATAGATCAAGTCAATATGTGTCATTGAAAAAATAAAACATGTATATTTAAAACATATTATTTATATAAACATATATAAAATTATAGTTTTACTATTTTCATAAATGTGCGCGGAATAGCGTCTGGAATAACTTTTTTGTTATTTGTTTAAATAAGAATGTAACTAGAAAATATATGTCAATATAATACAATAATTAAATACGAAAAAATTTTTATTAAAAAAAACGTTTAAAAAATATTGTCTGTTTATTGGGATGTAAATCGAGGTTTCTTTATTTATGGACTTATCAATTTATGTTTCTCAGTAGTACTGTATTCAAGAAAGAAATCTCGGACTTCATATAGTAACTGTCAATACTCAGTATTCGTCAATACTTATTTTTCTATATAAGGGGGATTTATCAAAAATAATAAAAATTATATTTTGTTTTTAATTTTTGATGCTATATTTTTATTTTATTAATAGCAATATTGGATGTATTAACTTATAATTTAATTACTTTTTTCTGTATTGTGTAAGCCAATTTATAATAATTTATATAGTCTACATTGTCTGTATTGTCTGCATGAAAAAGATTCGTGTAAACACAACATAAATATCTACAAAGATATAATCTAAAAACATACGGCATAACTCTGGTAAAAATAATTTGTAATCAAAAGTGATGTAAATATATCATTTAATGTGCCATTTTAATAAAATCGATAGGAGATTAAATAAAATTACACAATTATCTAAATAAATATTTTCATGAAAAATGTTTAATAGAATGCCGAAGTATTCCTATTATGTACTATTAATACGAATGTGTTCGGCATTACATGCGCGATTTTATATACAACGTTTTATTTACTTCTGCTTTGGCTATTTTCCATCTGTCGATAAAAACAGATAAAACATTTCGATGACTAACACCTTACTCAAAATAGATACGTGGCGTAATTAGTAATAGCTATGAGAAATATCAAAATGTATTTTATATGTGTTTGCAAATAGAATGTTCTAGATGCATATAATTATCTAATTTTGAAATATCAATATCGATATAACATAAATATGTACCTGATATGTAAAAAAGAGACTGTGACTGTATAAAAAGCGAGTGAACTGAGGATTTGAATATTAAAGGAATGCAAAGAAGAGTCTCTTTTGTTGCGTATATGCACACTTGCCTGCATTTAATGTAGTCATGCTTAGGATTAAATGAAACATTTATAGAATTTTATCTAGAAAAAACGGTGATATAATGAATAAAATAAATTTCTAATAAAGATTTTATTTTTGAAATTGGTGGTTGTTATACTTTTTATTCTCTTCTTCTTTTATTATTAAATTTTAAAACTTTGTTTTTACATTTATTATATATTTGAAGAAAAATCATCATGTTTATACAAAGTGAAATAAAAAAATGTTTTTGTTGAGAATAATTGTTACACTTTTGTAAATAAAAAGAGGATAAATTATTACTTTATACTTTGAATATTGTTTTTGTTTCAGTGATCAAACTGCGGCTAAGATACCTGTACAGAATGTAAGCAGATACAGGTTGAAACTTTGGCTGATGTAATATTTTTCGTAATACATTCTTTACAATTTTCGGAATAGGAATTAAGGGATTGTAGAGATGCTTGTCAACAAAATTATTAATTAACTAGTAATTTAATTTATGATATTATATTTCTTGATCTACTTGACAGCTACGTTTTAAAGTTTGATAAACATGTGGCGCGCAGTTCGGAGGAATTTAAATTTATCCAGAAAATTAATAGCATTAAAATCTACTTTTGTTTTGAGCTGTTTTTTACAATTTAAATGTGTTGATATTTTTTTATTTTTATTATTCCTAATGTTATGAAAGAAGGTAAATATAAAATTCTTATCCGTACAACATAGAACATTCTATGATATCATGATTCTAGCAATATTGCGGTCATTTTACAATGTGTCTAAAACGGCTGAAATGGTGCAATGTTGCTGTAATATTGTTGAAATGTTATATTTTTTATTGTATGGAAAATACCATATAATGTAGAAATATTTTTTAGAATACAGCATAGAGCAAGATTGAAAGTAATGATCTGATAAATTTTTTACATATAAATATATATATAGTTATATATAATTATATAAGTTGATATAAAAATTAGTGCATAATATACATAATTATATAATTATATATATTTTAATATATACGGACATATTTGATATATAATTATATGTATAATTACGATATAATTATATTTATAATTATACTGAAAAATTTTTTATTTGGTATTTTTCAATGTAAAATTTATATAATGTTTTTGTAATCTTTCAATGCTATGTATAATTTTAAGTTATACAATCTTATTATCGAAGACTTTGATTTTCAAAATAAAATCATGTTCTTTAATTACGTTAACTTTAAGCAAAGATACATATTATTACTTTAAAATCTTGTCAAGCTGTCTTGTTGTCGTTGAAGTATGAGTTTGTAGTGAATACCACTCATACGGCACAGCATAACAAAACTATTACAAATTAAATATTGCTACAATATTTCAGCAATATTGCAGTAATAATAAAATGTCTGCTTTAGAAATATTGATATGTAATGTTTAACAAATATATATATATAATATTAACGTTGATGACATTTTAGCATTGCTGAAATGTTGCTGAAACATTGGAGTAATATTTTGAAATATTTTACAATACTGTGCTGTATAACTAACATTAGTACTTTTATTAAATATTTATTTATTATACACAAAATCAGTGTGCTCTTTTTGTTCGTAAGAATAAATCATATTTTAATTTTGCGAGAACAATTTCGATATTAAAAATATTTCTTCAAGATCTTTTGAGAAAGATCTATTTAGGCGATTGATTCTATTATAATGGAGACAAGGCGCGAGATATCGCACGAGATACTCGCGAGCCTCGCGAGATCATCTTGCGCATGCGTACGTCGCACTATCGAACGATCTAGAAAAGAGCGGCAAACTGAATATAAACCAGCGTAGTAGCACTAGTTGCGCAGTTAGCCGCAAAGTGAATTCGCGGTCGGAAGAAACAAGTCCCGCGGCGAATCTTTTATTGCGCAGTTCGACAAGCAATTTTACGAATCGAGCATTCAACGTGCCCTACGATCGAGTATTGACGAACGAAACGAGTGATTTTCCAAAAGTGACAAGGTATGTATTGTGATTCGCCTAGCTTCTATTGAATAATCGATAATCCACGTCTTGCATGCTCGAATTGAATCGTTGTGCATCTTTTGCTGCGTTTAGGTTTAAAATTATATTACGATTAATAACGAGATGAAAGAGGTTTTTATGTGAAAAATAATTTGATACGATTGAAGCCACAATTAAAAAAGCAATTTATATAAATTTTTTAGGGACCTTTGAGCATAATGTTACATTTTAGATAATTCATAATATACCTATTACCTTAATATCCGTAGAATATACTATGAAAATGTTTTACGTATATTATTAAAGTAAAAAATTAATGTGAATTATGCATAAAATAATCACTTTGTAATTATTACATTTAAAAGTTGTAATATACTTGATAATTTAAAATATTAAAGTAAATAATATATTATTTACTTTTTCATATAATATTTATATAATATTATCAGTTGTGGACAATATTTCTTTATTGTGATTACTGAGATTGTTTCAAGGTTCATTAGTTTTAAATTTTGAACACAAAAGATATTGTTAATAATTGTTTTATTATAGTTGCCCAAATGAGTTTACTTTCATTTTGAGATGCAGACAGAATTTTCTGTCTCAAATTAACTCAGAATTGATGACATAAATCTAAATTTTTTTATTCTTTTCGAATTCTTTGTGCTATCTGGGTATTAATGATCATTTATAATTTTTGCTAGTAAGGAAAACTATTTAAAATAAGAGGAGTCTTTTTTCAACATTTTAGTCTAATTTATCTAGCTAAATTTCTCTAGCCAAAAATATTTCTTTTATTACGATATCGTTGCCAAAAGTTATACGATGACCGTTTATGATTTTCGTTCTCGAGTAAAAATTGTTTCAAAGATAGATGATTCATTCTATATACTACGACTGAAGGACAGGGTAATATATAAATATCTTTGTCGTCTTTACACCAAAATATTTATTACCGTGTAAACAAAATTTTATATAATGCAAAAAGTAGACGATATTAAGAGAGTAAGATAAAAATTGCTCAACTTCCGGGAAAAATTTTTTATATATGTACAATTATATTTAATTATATGTAAAATTAGTATAATTTATATATATATATATATATATATATATATATAATTGTTATTTATATATTTATATATAATTTATGTATATATAATTACAAAAAAAAAGATTTTTTTGGGTATACTTTCTAGATTTTAAGCTTATTAAAATTTTTCAAACAAATGTACTTTATATAAAGTATTTTATATGAAATATACTATATAAAGTATTTTACATAAAGTATTACTCTTATTTAAATAAGTATTATAAATTATCTGGTGCTATTGGAATGAAAAGTACAAAAATATGAAAGATAAGACGTAAAATATTTATTAAAATATTTATTTAAGATATATTTTTACTAGGTATACTTTTTAGTAATTTTAGCTCGCAAATTTTTTAAAAACGTTATAATTATTCAGATGTTTATTAGCTGTAATAGAATTATTTATATTCTTGTTATTACTAAATCTATATTTATCATATATTATATTATATTTAGATTTCATTTGTATTCAGTATTATTGCTTTCTAAATTTTAAGTTTATTAAAAAAGTTTTAAATACTACCATATCAACGTAGACACTTTTTTTCAATAATTTTGAGCTTACATTAATTAAATACCTTATAATTATTTATCGAAAATAATACAATTATTTATTTTCCTTTCTTATCATTATTATGTTTATTATTATATTTAAATTTTATTTAAAATCGATTATTATCAATATGTCTTTTGTACGTTTTATCATTCATTCAGAAGTTTCCTAATGAAATAATATAGATTTTATAATAAAAATAACTTATACAAACTACAAAGGTAACTCAAGTAAATAATGTTCCGTTTCTATTTGTCTGCAGGAAATCATGGCGTTGGTATCTCGATATGATCGAAGCATATTCCGTAACTGGTGGAACGATATAGATCGCTACCACCGTGAAATAGAGGAGCACTTCCGGAAATTGAGTCTGGGCGACGATTTCTGGCGGCTACCGCGAGATCTATCGATCCGCGACAGATTTCGGCCATGGCGCGACGTATTCGAAAATCTGGAACGCGAGATGCCGGGCGGCTGGGCGACGGTCGAAAGCACCCCTGATAAGTACAAGATAATCGTGGACGTGCATCCGTTCACGCCGGAGGAGATCACCGTGCGCACTGACGACACGTGCATCACCGTCGAGGCCAAGCATCACAATAGAAAGGACAGATACGGCTACGTACAGCGACAGTTTACACGCCGCTATCTGCTGCCTATAGGCTACGACATCAGCCGCGTGGAGCCCAGCCTGTCGACTGACGGCATCCTGACCATCACGGCGCCCAAAGTGACGCCGCCGGGCGACCGAATCTTGCCAATTCGACGAACCTACTTCCCAGCCATCAAGTTCAAATAACGCGCTGGAATGTTCCGGGATAACGCGAAAGTGGTTCAACGTCTGAGAGATTAATCCCACCGAAATATTCGAAATATTGTGTTTTACAGTCGCAATCACCCTGAGACCAATAGTTTCTCCTAGCACCGTAGTAGGTCAATTTAGGAAGAAACAAAGAGTTAAAGCTGACGAGAAGAGAGGTACACTCAAAAAAGAAGTGTTCAATTTTAAATCGTTAAAATCTCTGTTTCAATTTTGTCATTTATTAAAAATGTTTCAACTTTAAATATTTTTTGTGTTTTAAATCCACCGTTTAAAGCTAAAACACTTTCAGCTATTTACAAAAATAAAATATTGTAACGTCTTAAAATTAAACACTTTTGATCGACATTCATAGTTCTGAATGTTCAGACAACCTTCAGATATCTTTGTAATTTCAGACGACCGGTTCGCGTTGTTCAGTTTCCTCGCAGTCTATTGTTATGTACACCCAAGGACTTTGATTCTGTCCATGGGGAAATTTTCCAAACTAAGAAGTCGCTATCTTTCTACATATTTACAGTTTATGATTAACGTAACGACCAATAAGCTTTAGTTGTTTCATTAATCATGAACTGCAAATATGTAGAAAGTGGTGACTTCTCAGTTTGAAAAATTTCCCCATGGACAGAATCAAAGTCCTTGGGTGTACAACCGATCAAAACGATATATCGATACAGTAAATATATATATATATGCGCGTGGCAAAGATGAGTCATGATCGTTATTTGAGGCAGTTTAAGGTTGATTAAAAAAAAGACTGCAGAATTAGATTTGCATTCTATTGCGTTCAAAATAGAGACTCACATTCGGTTGCATATAAAACTTTTTTAAGAGCGGAAATTAATAGACATCGATTCGATAATTACGGCCGTGACTCATTCTTTTGGCGTTTGGGAGACTTCAATAGGTACAGCGTCATTAGCTATAATTGTAGAAAATTGTACAAAAACGAGCATATATAGTCGCGTTTGGTGTTAATTATTTTTTCATAGCTTTGAAAAGAAGCATAAATGTCGGTGGACAGCAGCACCATTACAAAGCTTTTACGACGCTGTTAGACGTTACATCATTTGGGTTCGTCTCGGCGATTGAGTTTCGAACGGTTCATGTGACTCGCTATTAAAATGTAACAACTGCTGTTGCGTATGTTCCGTAGAGCTTGTCGCTCTTATGTAATCGTTCACTTAATTTATTCGTGTTATCATTAGCTTAACAATTCGATCTAGAGTTCGTACTTATAGATGGTTTACGTAACAACTCTTTTTTGGCAAGGAATGCGAGTTACGTAAAATATGTATGAATGATATAAGTAAATCACGCGGTATTAATTACTCGTCACTAGCCAGGAAGTAAGTTAGAGTTATAGGCGAGATATTACGTAATGCACTTCGTATTTCGAGTTAGACGATTGCAATTGTGTTCAAGTGACGACGCATATATATATTCCACATATTAATAAAATGATTTTACTTTTGCGAAACTTTTCGCACAGTCATTTGTAATTTTATTCGCTTTCTATTACGCTTAATATTTTGTGAATATTTTCTTCAATAAAGATCTAATATCTAATTTAATTTTGTGTACTATTATTATTGCCGAACAATCTTGTCTTTAAACATTTATGTTTAATTCTTATAAATTTTTGGTATTATATTGTAATGTATAATTGTAACATGTTTTTAATAATATTAACATGGTTGGTAAGTTAACATATTTTTTAATTAAATTAAAGTTAATGTCTTATATAATTAATTTAGTTAAATATTACCTAAACAAAGAATAATTAGTTTAAAATTATGTTGAGATTAAATTAACTTAAGTTTAATCAAAAATTAATTTTATAAAGCATTGTTCTTATTAAATTAGATATTAGCTTTTAAAATTGGATTACTCAAAACAATTTTAATATAGATTATTAAACAAATTTAACATTTTATTTAAAATTAAGTTTATACGAATAACAAAGAAATATTGTTTTTTATGTAGAAATGTATTTTTTCTTTTAGATAGATAAATTTTGAATTTAGAAAAAAAGTTAAAGTCTACATGTTTTAAAATAACTAATTAAAGTCGTAAATTAAATCATTTAAAATTAACTAATTTAAGTTAAAAGTTGCTAACTTTTTAATTTTATTATTTAACTTTTTTAATTAGTTACTATCTAACCCTGAATATTAATAATATAGTCTTTTATTAATAAAATAATTTTTAAATATATAATTTTGAATAATTTTAACGTTGTAATTACTTATATAAATTTGTGTACTACAGTTGCAAATTTTCCAAAATGGTTTGGTTATTTATGGATGTTATTTTTAAGAATACATTCTTTCTATTAAATATTTTTATATGGTACCACTTATGGCACATAAAAATGCAATGCATTGTGCATGAAAAACAGGTAAGCCGCAATAAATATTTCGTTAACTTAGGTAAGTCATTATTGAATTGCGTACAAATTGCGCATATTTGCAAATGTGTCGCAAAGATATGCATACATACATTTTTCACCTCTTCCATTCTTTTCTATGTTGCTTTTAAACGATTCGCAATTTTATTAATTTATAATTATAATTTATGATTATATTATGACATTATACAAACATTTAAAAGATCAGGATGTACGTATACACTAACTAAGCAATGTATACATTTACGTTACTAATGAGAAATTTTTTCCGAATTAATCTAGATCGTAAAGAATGGAGTTAAACTTTTGAATGTTCGATCGTTGTCGATGAGCATCGTTTTTACGATGGTCCTCGTTCTTCCTCGCTTTCGGAGAATGGTCCTAGATCGTCCTGATTGTGCGTCGTTGGCTCCTCCAAATTCGTTTCTTCTGCGGGTACTAAATCATGCAGCCACCTAGCTTGCTCCTCGATCACCGGAATTTTTTCATCGATCAATTTCTCCACGTCTACCTTGTCCAACTCGTCTTGTATACGTCTCCGCAATGGTCCCTCGATCGCGTCCATGATCTGATATCTGAAAGAATAGGAAACAGAATTAGCTTGAAGAAGGAATTTTTTCAGTCTTTCCATATAATATAAAAACTTGAAATTTTAAGAATAAAGTTTATAATTAATACATAGGCATTCCTCTAAATTTTTTCAAATTTTTCGATCGCATAATTTTTTTTAAACTTAAAGTAGAACTTTCTAAATAGCATCGAATTAAATTATAAGGAGAGTTTTTTAGTAATTTAATTTTTTAAACAAAGTATAAGAATTTTGAAAACTGTATTCATAAAAAAAGAATGAAATGGAAATATTTTAGAATAAAAAATGTTTTGCCGTTTATTTTCGTATAAAAGTATGAAATGTTTATTAATTACACAATTCTCTTTAAATATGATGTTACACTGGTAAAAATTAATAACGACGTTCGTTACTGCATTTAAGTTATTAGTATAAACAATTCTTATTCAATTTTTTTCACATCAACGTTTATCAATATAAAAAAGTATTTTTAATTAACAAATTAGAGTTTTTATTGCATAAATTTTGTTTATTACTTATTAATTTGAAGATGCTAATGCCAAAATTAGCTACTTTATTAAAAGATCTGTATAAATAAAAAGTCATTTAACTTTGCTTTTTTAAGCTAAGGAATCTCCTTAAGAAAGCAAAAGAAAAATAGATATAATATTGTTACTTTGTACAGTCTAAATATTTGAAATCTTTGAATGTTTAACAGAGAAATTCAATACATCTATGTAATCTTTTAAATTTCATTCATTCCAGATCATTTAAAAGGATTTTATAAGAAAAAAGATGCAAAGCTGTTTTAACATTAAATCAAGCATGCTGAGAGACTTGCAGAACTTAAGGAAAACGTTTATTACGGATTTTCAAAGATTATCGAAGTTTTCCATCGTTATTTTAGACACACTTGTTAATGCTCATTGTTATTCGATCGATGTTGGAAAATCGCCGATTACGGGCGTCACCTTGAGATCGGCGTGAAACGCATATTTTACAAGGTTGCGGCTATTACGGTTCACCTTAAAAGGTTCGGCAGTATATTAACGCTCGCCTCAACGAGATAATCGATTGTGCCAGCGCCGTGGATTCTCGCCTGGATGTTGCCCAATTCGAGCTCCAGCTCCTCCAGGGAAGCGCGCTTCCGCGTGTCTAAGGGTTGGCCTAGCTTCACCTGTATCCGGAAGTACTGGACGGTGAAGGACACGGTGCCGGCACGCGAAAGGAAGCCGCCAATCACGCTCACCTCCCAGTGCGTCTTGCCCTCTAATTCTTGGGTGCCGATGTCCACGAGCGCGTACACCTGTATATGGCACCGGCATAGCGTGTAAGTACAAAGTCCATGAAGAGACGTAGCGAACGTCACCTACGCACGTGCAAAACCCAAAAACCGCGCGCTGCGTAACCTTACGTAATGTTTACGCAACGACGGATGCAACTATGGCCGATGCAGCTGCGTTTAGTAATTTTCGTAGACGAAATTTAAATCTATTTAAATTAGATTACAACTCGTCCGTATGAACGTTTATATCTTCTTGAAATTATATATAGGACCTTTCTCCGTGCTTATTCCTGCGGCATTTTTAGATGCGTTTGCAACTCTTCGATTAAAGATGTTCTACACTGATTGTGAGAAAAAAAGTTGTTGGATCGACTAAAATTTTGAACTTACTATTTTTAACTTAAATTCTTTCAGTTCAAGTATTTGTGTATTTAATTTAAAAATGTTAAAAACATTTTAACTTATCAAATGAGTAATGGTTTTTCAACATTTTTAAAAACATTTTTCGTAATAAAAGAAAATATTTTTAAAAACATTAAAATTAAATGGGATTCCTTTTTTCATAAAAACAAATATTTATTTTAATTATGTGAAAAATGTTTTTCTAATTTTAAATAAAATAAAAATAAATATGTTTTTTTAACATTAAAAAAAGTGTTTATATTGTGACACATGTTTTTCAAATATTAAATTAAAAATAAAAATGTTCCTTAAGACAAAAAAGTATTTGGGAATTTGTAAGGAGCTAGAATTAGTACTATGCTAGATTTATCCTTATTTTTTGGGGGAAATTTCTAAACGGTTACCTCTTCAAACCAAAATTATTACCAACGTTACTTAATTTCTGCGTACAAGAACTAATACTTGAGTGATGATCCGTGAACTCTTTGTGTAAATACATCTCTAAATATATCTTTGATAGATCAGTTTAATATATCTTCTTGAAAAGATAAAACGTAGGTACATAATTAAATTCTTTTATATAAACATATAGAAAGCTATAACTTTTTTTTTATAAATGTGGATAATAACATATCGAATAATTCTTCTGTTATTCTGTTTAAATAAGAAAAAGAAAAAAGTAGAAATTTAAGTAGAAATTTAAAAAGTCAATATGACACAATAATTAAATTAAATATGAAAAAACTATTTATTGGTTTATTTTAAATCGTTATTCTAAGTAATTAATGTTAAATTAATGGTAAATAAATATTAGATAAATATTCTTTTAAATCATTTATTTTAAATGAGAAATGTTAAATAAACGTTTTTTAAATTGTTATTTCAAAAAATAATTAATATAAAATAAATATTTCTTCAAAACATTATTTTAAATGAATAATTAATGTAAACTAAATATTAAATAAACGTTAAATGCAAAATTTTTTAAATCATTAACTTAAATAAAGAATTAATTTAAAATAAATACGTAATTAACATAAAACGAATACTTTTATAATGAAGTTGTACAATGTACAATTAATAAAAAATAAATATTAAAAAAGGCATTTTAAAAAAGATTGCTCATTGAAGCAGTTCAAGTATTTACATATTTAATTCAAAACTTTAACTAAAGAAATGTTGAAAAATGTAATCAAGCTAACAATTTTTTTTGTAGTGTAATATACCAGTTAATTATATAGGTCTTTTAGAAAAAAACTCTCTTTATACTTACAGTTCCATTTTCCATGGATACAGTTATGTTCCCCATGCGATAGAAACTGGCTAGACCGGTAATCCAAGTATGCGATGAGGTCACAGTGAATATACCAACACTTTGAGTATAATC
Source organism: Solenopsis invicta (assembly GCF_016802725.1). Taxonomy (NCBI): domain Eukaryota; kingdom Metazoa; phylum Arthropoda; class Insecta; order Hymenoptera; family Formicidae; genus Solenopsis; species Solenopsis invicta. The sequence continues at coordinate 14,209,942 of NC_052670.1, read as the reverse complement.
CTGTAATTTGTATGGATCGTAGCCCATTTCAGAAACATACTTGCGGGCTTCAGCGATCGCCATATCGAAGGGTGAAATCGAATTCGGGAAATATTGCGGTAATTGTGATATTTGCTTGTTTATCTCGCCCCTGAAATATCATTACAAAAAAATTGAAAAATTAGTATAAACTCTTTTCTTTTTCCGCTACGATCTAACTTTTGACATGCTCTGTTTTGCGCGTTATGTCATTTTTTATTTTTTTGCTTTTCTTTCTTTGTCTCTGATATATTTTACTCATTTATTTCATTTTTTCTGTTATTGTTATTCTGTTACTCGGCATTCGTATTTTATTTTACATTTTTGTGTTATTATTTTGTTAACAATTTCTTTCGTTTCTTTTTATTTCTTTATTTCTGTTACTGAACGTTCTTAGAGGGCCAGCCCTATGACAATAAACTCTTTGTCTGTGTTTCTCTTATATTTTAGTAAAAAAAAGAAATTTATCTTCAAACAATATATTTAACATTTATCAACTTTCCTTAAAAAATTCTGAAAACTGCCTTTTACAAAATCAACGTGATAAAATGGAAAATCCTTTTAAAATAATAAATTCATAAATATCAATATTTAAAGTAAGAAATCAAAAACTCGGAATTAAAACTATTAAAATTGACATCAATATATAACTATCCGAATACACACGTGGGTCTGAGATGCCTGCATCAAATTACATCTATGTTATTATAAAACAAGTAAATTTGTTTATCTCTCTCCCCTCTTTAAAAAAAAGTAAGTGGTAGAAGGAACTCCGTGAAGTCTCAGAGACATTACGAAAGACGAATATATCGCTGAATGTTAAGCATATAAAGTCTCGCACGGACGTTTCAGACCCACACGTGATTTTTCTCTTAGGTATTAATTTTACTAATTATTTATAAAAAATGTTGTTTGTAATCAAAACAAAATGTTCCCGTAAAAGATTTTGACAAATTGTCGCTTTTCCATGTAATGGAATTCGTTATTCACTTCAAAGTATAAAAAAAATAAAATATTTAGTAAGTAATATATAATATTTATCAAAATAACAAAATCTTCAACTATAATGTCGACAGATGCTTCATAAATTTTTTAAATACTTAAAAATAGGGAAAACAGTGTCCGACGTGACAAACTCACGTGTGTAATCAGATGGTTAATTATTGTCGTTGATTACTATTTTTTGATGCCATTTGTATAATACTTTCCTCGCTATTTTTCTTGAGCTTAATCGTTCTTGTTTTTTTTTATTTATCTCTTTAAATAGTTTTCGAAGGAATATTTCTACAAAGATTAGCATCTTACCTTACGTTCGTATTAACTTCCTTCAGTATGAAAGGTTTAATGCTGTCGAAGAGGAAGGTGCCGACGGAATTGATGATACCTTGAAAAACGCTACCGAGGAATCCTAGATTCTCGAAGTTCAACTGGATCTTATCGAATAGCAGGTTCAAGTCGATATCTTGAGCTTGCAATTTGCCATCATTACCTACTTCCAGTCTGGCGATACCTTTGACGTTCACGTCGGTGAGATTCACCGTAAAATCACCGGCCGATCTCGATAGCCAGGATGACATCGTGTACAAACCGCGCATATTGAGATTGTCGATTCTCACTGCGACGAACACCTCAAAAATATACTTGTTTTTACATTCTCAACAAAAACAGTAAAATTGGTAAAATAAAAAGCATCACGAGCGTATAAATAAGATAAATTAAATAATAATAGTATAAACGTGTGTGTGTGCAATTTAATGAAACATAAAAATTATAAATATGCATAAAAAATAAAAATTTGATAATTTCTAAAATAAGATGTAAAAAAATAAAAAAGAAAGTATTAAAACGCATGTAATCTATAAAATATGCGTAGATATAAATCATATTTTAAATTACGTTCTTTGCAAATTTAAATCTTTTTCTATATAAATTAGTAAAAAGGAAATTTATTAGATTAATCAGAAGTGAAGTGTTTTACTGCTCATTCACATTACAATGTGTCTCAGTATTGTATTACTTTGTGTGTTTAAAATACGATGCTTCTTAAATTTTACGTAAACGCATATTCATTAAAAGTCAAAATATTTTATCATTTTTACTAAAAATTATTTTTATGCGTGTAAAACTTTAATAAAAAAAAATAAAAAATAAATATTAACATTAACATTAAAATCGATATTTTTTTCTATTGTCAGAAACTTGAATAATATTATACTATATTGTAATATTGTAATAAACCATAAAAAAATATATACTTAATAAATTTGCAGCAAATCTTTATAAAAATGGTTATATAAAATTTTCCACCACCTTTTTAATTACTTTCTCCATCAGACACCTTTCAAGCATAATATATTCTAAGCATAAAGCGCGTTTTAAATGGTAAATTTAAAAGTGAGCTTTATTTTGTGCTAGGCTTTATTCGAGTTAGATACTTTATACAATAATAGTACTAAATTCTTTTTTTTGTTCGTCACCCTATATAATACATACATGGTGTCTGTTTACCGTTGGAATATTTTTTCCCGAATATCTTTTTACTTAGTCTTTTCCACTTTTGTTAACTTTTTCGTTTAATGATTTGTTTTAATTTACCTGCATACGCGCCAATTCCGACTCTACGTGTGTAATACGGAATTTGGAAAGCCCGGAAACGCTGATCTGCTTAAAATTCATCGTGTACATGGAAAAGGAATGCTTCATATCCGGCACTGACATCGGATCCGGTATCGGCGCGCCCGGAAGACCGACGGGATCGTCTTTCTGATAATGCTTGAGAATTGCACGAATTTGATCTCCGAGCCGCTGCTCACCCGCTGCCATCTGAGTTGTCTTGTTATTATCTAAAATAATTCATTCGCTTAATCATTGAGACAAAATAGTATTATTAATTTAATAAATAAATGTGGAAAAGTAGTATTTTATATACAATACATACAGGGTGATTATTAATGAATGTTCCCACTTTTTACCATCGGAGTAATCGCACGCATGTAATTTCTAATATAATAATTAATAAGTTAGAAATACGTATCCGTGAATCATGCTCCGATGATAAAAAGTGGGAACATTTATTAATAATCACCCTGTATATAATACTATAAAAAATTTGGTCAAGTTAACAACTTTTTTAACTCGATTAAATTTTTTCAGATCGAGTATTTATGTATTTGACTTGAATACATAGAAATACTTAAACTTCAGTTTAAGTAATTATATATTTAATTTAATTACACGTACATATAAGTTGAATGCACAAATGCTTAAACTGAAAGAATTCAATCACGTTGAAAAATTTAGTCAAGTTAATTTTTTGCTCAGTGTACATATACATATGTATAAAGTCAATTTTACGAGAGATAAATTTTTAGTTACGAAATTGTCGATACTCAAAAATTGTCGTTAGACGTAAGTTGGTTCGGAGAAATAATTATTGAGACTTGCAAATGAGATAACTTTATCCAGCAACGATCTATGTTATGGCTGCTCTTTGCACTATACGTTGCATTGCGCAAGAAGAATAAATTGTTTACTTGACAAATAACGAAGTAAATTAGCGTCATAGTTATTATGAGACGAGTAGCGTGGTGCGTCAATCATTTTTACAGTAAAAACTAATTTCTTGAAATCTAATTCTTCTTTTAGTCAGATTACTTCTAAATTACTTCTAAATTACAAAAAAACAATTAGTGAAATTATATATTTCTGTTTATATAATTTTCAATTAGAAATATTAAATAAGATTTAAATAATTTACACAGAATAATAAGTGAAAGATAATTAAATATGTGAATAATACAAATTTACAGGAAATCCAAAGCCACCGAGAAATGATTATCGTTTGTCTACGTAATATATAATTTTATTAAAGCATATTTGAAAACTATTTATTAAAAGTCTTGGGAATATAATTGGGAAAATTAGAATTCCTTCTGCTCACATAAAATCCATTTGCTACTATATTTAAACATTTTACGTATTTAAAGGATTACAGCGTATCATAAAATGAGATATTTTTTTCAACTATATAAAATTTGTATTTTAAAAGATAAAACCTTTATTTTTATTAAACATTTTTAATAATAAACTAATATGCAAAATTATAAAAAATAATGAATAATATATATATAATAATGGTATTCTAAATAATATCCCTGCTAAATAACTTGTCTGTGACTTTTTTTATTGATTATTGTAATGTTAGATAAACGAACGTTTTTTAATTATTGTGCACGTCTTAATATTATTTAAGATTCCATTGTTTAGTGGTCAAGATTGTATCTTTGGTAAATTATTCAAGATAAAGAAATAGACATTTTTTTAAATTTTATACTTGTTATTTTCGATTCACGAAGAAATTAAAAAAATTTATTATTTGTGAAAAACTAGACACGGGACTTGCGTTTTCTTAAAAATTTGGTTTTTTTTTGTTATAATTTAAGAAAAAATATTAAAAATGTGAATCAGTGATGCGAAAAATTATTAAGAACGTTTTGGCTATACAATATGAGCCAAAAGTTAACGAAACTTAAAAACTGGAGGCTTCTGTAGGTTTTTTTTCCTAATCAACAATAAAAAATTTTGGTCGTAAATGCCCGAATTTTGGCTTTGAAACTACTTGCAAAGAAGAAAATAATGAAAAATTTGATTCATAATGATTTTTCTAGCAAAGATTATATTTTGTTGTCGTTTTAAATAAATAATTTTTAAAGCAAGTGGATCTACATAAATTTTTGCACAAATATTTATCAGAATTTTATTATTATATTACATAAAACTTTCAATTTATTTTTTAGAATTTTTATATTTTGATAATTTTTTGAGATATGACCCTTACAAAAAGTATTACTTTGAAACTTCAGATTAATCGTACCGGATTAATCGGAAATCGTGTTTGAGTCATCGTAACTACTGTTTTCAAAAATAAGTTTTGCGAAAAGAGTGTTCAAAATTTGTGAACGTAAATTTTGTAATTTTTAATAATTTATTTACAATTAATAAGCCATATCAGTTTTATAATTTTAAATTAGTGGAAAACAAAAAAAAATTCGATTTTTTTGTAATAGTCAAATTCCTATAACCATTTAAATAATTATGAGAAATACATACAGCTAACAGGAAAGAAGAATCGATTAGGAAAAACGTGATTGTTCGAGCCACACAGCCAATTCCGTTGTATTTAAACCTTTTTCTGATTTCAGAAATTTTACAGACATGCCCGGAACCAATTTAACAAGATCACATCTGCCGACGAATGTCGTACCTATCGAAGGTGACGAGACGTTCGGTTTTGGCTCCTCACCAGCACACGGGGAACACAGGAAGCAGCACATCACCAGGAAGACCATCGCGTACACACGCATTTCCGATCGTGTTTCGCACTGCATGTTTATCCCTTTTTTAGCACTTCCGGGGACACACCGATGTAACATTTAATACCTGGCCCTACTGACGACGCCGCGATACAGCCGCTGTCATATATATTATTAACGCGTAATCGAATCATAAATTTCTCGGGATCCCCTTCGATCGTTTCCCGTCGTCGAAACTTTTTGCTTCTGGATTATAAACAGATTAATGTATCACTTAATTCCACGAACACAGTTTGCGACACTGTTCATTCACTACTGGCACCGAACTGCTGGTTCGTCTTTCTGCCTACTAAGGGTGAATTGCTTATCAGTGAAGACGAACGATGTGTCCTGCAGCCGGCTATGAAGGCGTGTGCAGGCGTGTGTGCACGCGTTCGACTGACCGAGGAGCCACATCAGTGAATTTAGTGGAACGATATCTCTGTCAGGTCATTGAGGGGCCGAGGGTCAATCGCTTTATCTCCGTTCAGGCCTCTCCCCTCGCCGCCGTTCTTCTCTTGCGTTGTTTCCTTTTTACCCGCCTCTTTCTCCCTTGTTGCACCCATCCGATTCTGATCTCTAGCTTTGACGCATCAGCATGTGTTACACATACGGGTCGTCTTGTCATACGATCGGTTAAGCGAAAGCGATTCATCATGAATTTTCATTCCTGGATGCAATAGCTATGTACAAGGTGTTCTCGATCTATAGGGGCTTGCAAATTAAGTTGCGGAGGTCAAAACCCGCTACTGGCAACAGATGATAGATTATCGCAATAGAAATCGGATCGATTCTGTTCTACAAATAGATCCATCTTAAGAAAATAGTTCTCATTCTTTTGACCTATTCCGTGTCGGAGTTTAAACATGTGTTCTGATTCTAAACTGTGTAACGTATAATTAAATTTTTCTTTTATCCATATGGCGGAAAAAATTTTGACAAAATTCTACGCCAAAATGCTAAAATACTTTTATTAATTTTAACGTAGTTAAATAAAAAAATAAATAAATATTTTTAAGAAAAAATAAATTTCTGCGAAAAAAATTAATAATTTCTACAAATTTTTATTTCTAGTAGTATTTTGTAATGATTCATAGATATGTTTTTTGCCAAAGCAAGTAACTTAGAAATATGTAGAATATCGTAATTCGTTGTAGTTTCACATAGTTTTACCGAGAAATTTATAGAAATTGCACAACAAAAATACAAAATTTAGAAAATTCTAAATTCCAATTCTAGCATTTTTATATAGATTTTTGTAGCATTTCTTAAATTTGTGTAGAATTTTGTAAAATTTTTTGTCCGCCAGAATGTAATAAATAATAATAAATCAAGAATATAGGCACCTTATAGTTTTTTAAGTATTTGCAATTGGATTTAAACAAAAATTAAAATGTAAATTATTCTTTATTTCAAGAACCCTTTAAACTTATGTATAATGCCACTAATCATTATGACATAACACAAATAAAAGAATTTTAGATAAATGAAAAAAATATTGGTGCCTAATAATTTTGGCTAAGGCTGTATATTCTTTTTATTGATTTTCAATTTGTAAATTAAACTTTAATACAAAATCTTGCAATTTGCAATAAATTGTTTAGCTTATTATACAAATCTGATACAATTTTTTCACAAGAATAAAATATTTTAAAATTGTGTGAATTTAAAGTTATTAATTAAGATGATAATTAACATTATATAATTATAGAAATTATAGAAATTGTAATTATCATTATAGAAGTGCATCTATTTATGAAAAAAGTGTGAAGCCACACTGAGAAAAAAATGATTACTTAATAAAACAGCTATATATTTATAGTTCTTTTAACCGTGCAAATTATGACTACTGTAATAATTATCACTACAAAAATAATAAGCGAATGTTTAGAAAATAGTTATATTTACTACAAAAAATTGTGATTGCATTTACTATATAAAAATGTTTATTTTATTTATGTATATTTTGATATATTACTATATTAATATTTGAAATTAATTTAATTTATAGTAAAATAATTATAGTTTTTTCATATTGATAAAACTATAAACACAAAATTATTACTAATATAGCACTAATAAAAATAGGGCTTCTAATCATAATTCTTTTATTATGTAATTATAGTCATAAATACCAAGCACTTTTTTCTCAATGTATAAAAATATTAAAAATTAATAAATTCATTGACGATAATTCAAAACACATTTCTAATATTTTGTATAATTTTAAATAATTTTCACGCAGATATTACGTTGCTTTCAGAATACTTAAAAACAATGCAATCGCAAAACAATTGGCTTTTGCATCCGGTTCGTAACCCAGCCTTAATGGTATTGTTCCGGACATTAAATAAATTTCCGTTCCGCTATCGCAGCCGTCGAGATGCGCAATATGCAACTAACTCGTAATAAGATCTGTTTGTTATAATTAATTTAGATGTTAATTATAATATAAAATGATATAAGTGTTTACTCTAGAAAAAATCATTAAAATCAAGATTTTTAAATCGCATTTTATAAAATGTGATATACACAGTTTGTGCAATTATGAAGAGAATGATTGATTTTGCACGATTTTTGTATTTTGTCATTTAATAAGTTTTTTTTTGTAAGTTTTCAAGTATTGCAATTAGAGACATAAAATTATTGTTAGATCATTCAACATGACAATTTCTTACAGCAAAATTACGGTAAGATGGTAATTTATTGACAATTTTAAAATTCATCATATTTGACAGTTTTATGCATAAATAGGTTGTAATCATTTTCCATTACTAGTTCATAAAATAAAAGGACACTTTTTTATTTTTATCCATTGTACTCTCTAATTGATGAAACCAATAAATTCTCTGTTTCCAATGATGAGAATGTGCGGCGAACACTATTATAAATGACAATTTTGTCTTTGATGAATCACACATTATAGCGAATCAAAATTAGAGAGCAATATAAACTAAAAATTTTTTACATTTTGTTAATATTTGACCTTTTGTTGTTGACTTGATATTTTTCTTAGATATTCTTGCATTTTAGTGTAATTATAGAAAATTTATTTCGTTTCCTACATACAATTGTACATTTAAGCGGTTTTGTTTTTTTGTCCTTATATTAAATTTTTTTTTATTGCATACCAGTTATCACTAAAATATTAAGGTAACAAAGATACTTCTAAACCTGTAAAGTACGATAATATAAAAAATATAAAAGACTATACTAAACTTTCATACGTTTTTATTTTGTTTTAATAATAAAATATTTTTATTGAAAGCTACACTAATTACTGTGTAACTAGTTTTTTAATTATTAGATATGTGTTATACGTAGCGCATAAATAGACAATATTAAAATTTTTTATAGAGAACATAAGTTTGACAAAATTTTTATTCGTGGTAATAAAGGCTAAATGTCCTAAATTATTTTGCTCAAAGGCATTATTACCTACAATAAAAGTTATTTAGATAAAATCATGTATAATTTGATCTGGTTAAATTAAAATTAAATCTTTATCTTATCTAAGATACATTTACATGTACACTATTTTGTCTTAGATAATTTTGAGTTATCTAAGCGCAACACTGAATATCAGCATACAATAGCAATATTTAATGCGTTACGATGTTTTAGGAGAAAGATAATCATAATATGTAATTCTTTGCGTACAAATTTAACGTTACATTTAATAACGACAAAGACAAGAAATAAATTATAATCGTGAAAAATATGTAGTAATTTAAACGCGATTCAGCGGCAAGTTTCAAAATGTATCGAAATGCGATTCTCGAAATATCGAAGTAGCGAAAGTCGCAGTCGCAGGTCGCAGTCACAAGTCTCGCTCGTCTCGCAGCACCTTCTCGTTCAGCAATTCGCCAATTAGTCGACCGTTAGAGAAGAGGGAACAACTTGGTGCAGTGCAGTCAGTGCAGATCCATGTTCTATCTTGCCATATCAAAATAGAACAGTGTCTTTGTTCTTCGCTGTGAACAAATTCGTCGTATGACACTTTTTTGTAATATTCCCTGTAAATTTTTTTTTCTGTAGAAACTACATTGGTCATATGTGTGTGACGCGGATTATGTTACATGAGTGAATAATGATCAGTGAATTTAATTAGTAAACGGCGGGAAATTTAAATCGTAAAATGTAGTAAAATAAATTTACTCGCGGAATTAATTTCCTTCTTATATCGTAATATTCTCACATCTTCTCGAAGCGGTGAACTGAATGCGGTGAGAAAAAATATCCTCATGGTCGCAGCGATGTATCACCCCGCAGACGTGTTCGTAATTATAGTCACGTGACACAGCAGTTGCGTTTATTTATAGACGCAGAGTCTATCAAGTTGGCGAACGCTTGTGTGTGTATGTGTGTGTCACTACGCATCGTATAGTCATGCTACCATAATCGTGCCTCGTGCATGCGGGCGCGCGACGAGCCTCTTCAGTGACAGGCGTGGGAGTGTGTTGCTGGAACATGTGACGAGGGTGGCCTCCGGGCTCCGGGTGCTCCGACGCAGCGAATTTCCTTAAAAGTAGGAGCTGGTAGGAGCTACGGCCGCGCTCGCAAGTCGCTACAAGTGATTTTTTTCGCGTCACGAGGGACTGCTCCGTGAGATATGTGTTTGAACGCTGGGTGATTGATCCCAGTGAGAGAGATGCGCGAGGATGCTACCTCGGAATTAGCCTTCCTGCATTTTTCCACGGCTCACGGTTAACAAATAGTCGAGAGTTATGTCGAAGCCTGACGCGCCGAAATTTGTCACGGCACTTTTCTCTTTCAAAGGGAAGAATAACGATGAAGTATGTGGTATTTTTCTCCTCTTTTCTCTTTCTCCCTCTACCGTAAAGCATTCTAAATATCACATTCCTAGAATGATGTTGTCATAGTTTCTAAAAATGCATTCATGTATATGTGTGTGTGTGTGTGTGTGTCTCTCCTGATGTATACGCAGTGTTTTGGTTCTTCCCACAGTTGTGCTTCAAGAAAGGAGATGTAATAATGATAACTCAGGTGGACGATGAAGGCTGGTGGGAGGGCACATTGCATGATAAGACTGGTTGGTTTCCTTCAAATTATGTCAAGGAGTACAGGGTTCCAGGTACAATAGATTTTGAATATGTTTAAATTTGAACACCTTAAACAGTGTACAATTTGATGTATTTACAATCTTTTATCAATATTCTAGCATAGAAAAAAATGGAATTTATTTACTACAGCTTTTATGCGAACAGGGTCTTGGTTTATAAATGTTTCTACACATCCGTCTTAAACTTAATGTCTAATTAATATTTATCATCTATCCACTCAGTTCCTATTTATAGTCTTTCGTTATTTTATTAGCTTATTAACATATTCTTTAATATACCTTTAGCTATATTTTCTTATCACATTGTTACAATATTGCCAAAGATTCTTTATCCTAAACATTAATAATGAAATAAAGGCCTGAGCAATAATTATGGATGTTATCTGGAAGTTCTTAACTTTATTCTTAGTAATTATGTAGAGCAGTTTTGACTCACAGAATCTTCATCAGTTCCAAATGGAAATTTAAATGGAACATTCTAATCAATAAGTGTTCTTTTATTAAGAAAGTCAGTGTCCAGTCTTTATACTAGTATGATGGTTTGGTTATTAAAATTGTCAAATTTGTCAAATTATTTTTTTTTGTTTTATTATTTGTCAGTGTTAGAGCAAACTCCTTTCTTATCCTATTCATTTTTTTCTTTATTTCTTTATTTCTTTTTCTATTTTATACCTAATTTCTTCAGCATATTATTCTTTACATCTAGATTTTTTAATATTTTATATATTTTAATATATTTATATTTTCTATATTTTAATAATAAATAATAATAAATATATTATATGTTTTTATATACATATAGATGGTAACCATACGTCAATTAAGACGTCTCCAGAAAGGAGTCCACTGGAGTCACCTGCACATCAAAAGCTCAATCGTGATATAGTGCTAAAGGACATTGTTGATTCTGAAAGAGTAAATGTAGCCGAGCTGCAAGGACTAGTGAATAATTTTTTACAACCTCTTGAGACATCAAATATGTAAATGCCATGTTGCTTAATAAGAATACATGAAAAACAATACATATCATATAATAGAAATATGCAATTATTTATAGATTGAAGAAAGATGAATATAAACAGCTACTTGGTAACATACATGAGATCTTGGAGACTCATCAGTGTTTATTAGCAAATTTGGAAGGAACTATTTTGCAAGGACTCTCTGCAAGAGTAGGGAATCTCTTTCTAACAATTGCACCAAGGCTAAAATCCATTCATACTACATATTGTAACAATCATCCGCAAGCTGTTTGCATATTGGATAGATACAGGTAAGTATCTAGAACATATATCTTTTTCTATGGTGCTATACTACAGATCACATTTTGGCTTTCAATATGAAACTCAAAGGTTTCTGTTTGTTTAAGAATCAATGCAATATTGTGATTTATGGCTAGTTAATTGGAGTTTAATTCACGTTTTAGATATTTTGTTTCTAGCACAATATTTTTCAAAATTTCTAATGTTACACAGAGTAGTTTTTAAGCCTTCTAATAAATTTGATAAGTGAGATTTTTATTAAAAGACTTTTATGCTGATTTATATATATATATATATATATATATATATATATATATATATATATATTGTGAACTAATTTCAAACTTAAAAAAAATCAAGTACAATACTAGTTTTTCGAGAAAAAGTACTTGTTTATCTTTGAATATGCTCCTGTTCGAATAAAGAATAATGTATTAATGTGATCAAAAGATAAGTCTTTATGTTCTTGAAACATACACTTGTAAAACTTAACAAATGACTTTGATTCAGTATCCCACTAGAAAATATATAATGTTATTGAAGCATATAATTATAATTCTTGAAAATAGATAATCTCTTGCAAATATATAATTTACATATTATTATTTTAGAGATGAATTAAATGAATTTATGGAGCGCACTGGAGCGATATCGCCTGGTATATTAGTATTAACCACTGGCCTTAGCAAGCCGTTCCGAAGGTTGGATAAGTATTCTGCTATGCTTCAAGAATTAGAAAGATACACCGAAAAAAATCATCCTGACAGAGGAGATACTCAACGTAGCATAACAGTATATAGGGAAATTACGGTATAATTTATCTACGCTTTTATTTATGTGTATTAAAAAAATGTTATCAGTGGTTGATTTAAATTTGCTTATCGTGATTCATTCTACTCGTAGGATCACTGCGCTTCTATACGTAAGCAGCGTGAATTAGCGCTTCAAATATTAACTAGCGGTATTAAAGGTTGGGAAGGCGAAGAATTAAATTCACTAGGCGAAATTATTCACGTTGGATCTGTGACTTTAGCGACTGGTGTAGATCGCAGAGATAGATATTTTGTTTTATTTCCTACCACATTGCTGGTACTTAGTACCAGTACTAGAATGAGTTCCTTCATTTACGAGGTAGATTTGGAAACATCACATTGCTTTGGAAATAAAATTTAAGTATATCAAGATTTTAATTTATTTTGTAATTATTTATATAGGGAAAACTTCCATTAACTGGCATTAATGTAACTGGAATGGAAGATACGGATGAAATAAGAAATGCTCTGGAGATCACTGGTATGATATCAACATTTTATTATATGTTTATTGTTTCTGTCTTGCACAAAAATAAAAAGCGTTTTTTGAGGCACAAAGAAATGTATTAATAGATACATTCTTTGTTTTCAAATCAGAAAAGAACATTCTTGTTTTGAGAATATCTTTATTTTTGAAATGCTAAATACAAGATTATACAGCGTTAAATAGACATAACTTGTTTACACGAAGATTTTTGAATAATTTCATAAAGAAAAATATGTTCTCATTATTCAGTAATAATTTTTATGAATTGAGAGGAAAAAATATTGCATAAAATATTAATAATATCTCCAAATCCAGTATCAAAAATTGGAATTTTTTTAATACTTTTATTATCAAAAAAATCATATTGTGCTCTTTAGATGATTATAATATATGGAAACAAAAATATTTTATTGTAAAATTTAAGATTATTAAATTTTTTTGAAGAAAATTATATATAAGCAAGATTATCATTGTTTCTTATATTTATATTTATATTATATTCTTACCTATATATACATATGTATATACATACACACATATATATATATATATATATATATATAAAACAATGATTGTTAAATAAAATATAATAGATTTAATCTGATACTAATGTTTTTCTATTTGACAGTTGCTTAAAATAATTATATAATTAAATAATAAAAATACTTTAAGGGCCTATGATTGAAAGCATCGTCGTGCTGTGTACTACAAAGGAGGAGAGACAGCGTTGGATCGATCTTTTAATTCAGGAACAGTGCACTAACCTCCTGAAATCGCCAACCGTGCCTCGTGTGAGTTGCCATCATCCTCCATACGCTCGACTCTCGAGATACTTTGCGAAGCTCGTGAGGAGAAAAGTCATATATCCTGAATTAATGAAGAAGTTATTATATATTCAATACGTCCTGAGGCCAGATTTAAGTAACGTAAAAATGAGAAAGTGCAATGTGACCTATACTATTTTTCCTACTCATATGAGCGAAGGATCAGAGTCAGAAACATCTATGAAAAGTAATGTGCAAGAAGAGCCGCGAGTATTGCGTAAATCCTCATTAATACTGGACGTTAGATATGTAATTGATAATACTGATCTTAGTACTGTTGGAATAACCAGCACTTCCTCACTCACGAATTTCGCACCGAGAGTTGATTGCGACAATCGATGTACCTTCGAGACTAGTAAGAGTTTACCTGTCGGTGCTACAATGAGTCACGTCCTGCCAAACGTTCCGCTCGCGTCAAGTAAATCGTATACGTCGAATCTTCAAGTACGCAATAAATTTTGTCGGGAGCATTTGGAAAATCTACATGACGAAGATCGCAACGATCTGACTGTGAACTATAAATATTTGAGAGCGATTGAGGAATTTTATCCAAAAAACTTGGACATCCCAGTTCGATATTCCATGACTTCCGCTCAGAACGATAATTGCGATAGCGTCGGGAAAGAATTTCGAGAAACATGCGCAAATATTAGCTTACGATCTTCGGATTCGGGAATGGCCGAGAGTTATCACTTACATTCATCTGAAATTAATTCCTGTTACAAATCGTATACGTCTAGTCATACCAAATATACAGATCCCGTAAGAACGTCTCATAGCGAAAGCGATAATGATGAGAATAAGTTCGAGCATCAGTGTATTTGCACTTCGCCATTTGGTTCTACGCCTCGAGACAGCGCTCACTCGCAGGCTTCGTCCAAAAATATTGACGAGTGTGCAAGCTTCGCGAGACCTAATGATGTCGGTAGCGATGCTAACGACGATTCCAATAATAGCGAGAGGAAAGTTCAAGAGACTGTATTAATTCATCCTCTGATGAATTACGAAAATGTACAAGGAAAAAGATATACACAACCGATACCATATGCGCATCAATGCGTAATTAAGAAAATTGGGAGACGCGCAGTGCGTCCAATTCAGCCAATTATGGAGGAACATGACGAGCCAACAAATCAAGTGTATTCATCTGGATTGTACGCTCATTGGTGGCTCAAGAAGTCTATCCCGATATTTGGATGCGCAGAACAAGGCAAGCTTCCATGGCATGGCTGTTTCTTTGATCATTTCAGTTTTTTTAACCATGCTGGTGTTTTTACTAATTATCATTTTCTATCAAGTCGTATGCTCTTATTTCACAGCCATGTTGTGTGAAGTAAGCTGTCGCTTTACTAACACACTACATTATACATTATAGAATAGTCTCGAGAAACATCACAAAGTTTTGTGCGTATGTCTTTATTTTATCACCGTCGCCATTCACTTCGCAAAAGATTCTAGTTTGCTTGATTTTGAATAGACACAGCTTCATGGTAGGGCGTGCACTCTAGAATAATATAATTATAGTATTTCTTTTTTTATCTTGTATTTTTATATTAAAAATTAGTTTTATTAATCCTAATTGGTATTGATGGATCCAGTGAATCTACATATTTTTTCAATTACTCGCTAATTTTCCAGATAGCATTGTGAAAAATTATATATAACAAATGTATTACACAATTTTACACCATTTTAAGTTACATAGTGTTATACCTCAAACTCATTTTGAATTTTAAAATGAAAAAATCTATGAATTATATTAATTTAAGTAATGATATATTAATTTAGTTTTGTTGCAGATACACTGGACATGCAAATACTAATTACGAAAATTTTAGAGCGATTATCAATTAGAGTTAAAAAGATTAAATAGAGTTAAAGAACCCTGCAAAACAAATACATATATGTATATAAATTTCATAATATATTACATTCTAACAAAAAAATTTTTGGTCCGTGCATGGATACAATAGAAATGATCTTTTTATGCTACTGATATTGAAATATTACAAATAATGTTATATATTTAGCAGACAAACAATCAACCGAACGGAAAGCACCAACGACCGGCAATGGAGCATTGTACATCTCCAGGAATTAAGACACCTTGGAGTATTGCATCATTAAGGCCCGCTCCTCCCTTATATTCTCTTAAGAACTGTGGAAAAATAGAAACTACTACAGATACGTCACGCCCATCACGATCATGCAGTAAGATGGTTTTAATACTAAACATTTAAGTAAATTATTTGAACTATGTAACCAAATTTTTCAATTTGTTTTCAATTGCGTGTTCTATATTATAGATGAGCGACAGTTTGAAGAAGATGCGATTATATTGAAAGTAATAGAAGGTTATTGTCTTTCTGTCAATGCTAGATTTACTGTACATTCTGGAGAATCTAATTGTAAGTTTCTAAATTTGTCTAATAATGTTGACAATTATTAAAATTTTTTGAAATGTTTTTATATCATAAAAAAGTAATATTTTTTTTCAGCAATGCTAGATTATGAGTCACAAAAATCACGTGATAGAATATCGTTGACACATAATAGAAGCAACTGGGAATCTTGTAATGACAGGCAAGTATACCAATTTTGAAAAAATATACACAATTCTTTTTCTTTACAATAAATGTTTACAGTAAAAATTATTTAATTATTTTTATAAAAATAAAAAATTGCATTAAGGCTCCTGACTTCTCAACTAAGAACTCCGCGTTAATGGTTGTGACGTAGTATTGCGAAAAAAATTAGAACTAATAGGGTGAAATGTGACATGTTGATGATAAAATTTTGCCTTGTATGTTATTTCGTTATTGTGTGTTTTATTGTGAAAATATGACTTGTTTCATATTTACCAAATTCATAAAAACGGAGCGCAAGTAAAGTTTCTTTAAATTTTATACATAAAAGCATGTTTTTTACTCTTTTCAATAGATATTTGTGCTTTCTTGTTTGGTTTCATTTTACATGCTTTTTACGATTACTTATTAACTGTTAGGTGGAAAGGGATAAATAAGATTTATTTTTACAAGCGTTTTAAAGCGATCCCATTATTCTGTTTTATTCAAATTCTCTTTATTTACAAATGCCTCATCAGAAACTTAGGTGTTACATATTCCTTATTTATGACGTCACGACTTCAATATGGCCGCGTGAGGAGCCAAGAGTATTAATTTGTATCAAAAATATTTTATCGTCATGTTAATTATTAGTTAAATTGGCGGAGAAAAAGTGGAGAAATTAAATTTTTTCTTTTAATGCTTACTTTTACCATTATTATGCTATATAAGCTTAGAAATTAGACGATATATTGATATCAGTTTTATCAGAAATTAATAATAATGTATAACATGATATTATATGTGTATGTATTAATACTTACACTTTTTATGTGCAGGGCATTATCGGAAACGGTTAAAACCTTAAAGAATCAAATGACTGATTTACAATCGCAAATGTCGCTATTAACAAAACAATTGGATGAGGAGAGAAGATCGCGACTCTCATTAGCTGCCACAGTAAAACGCAGTATGGGAGTTATAGATGGATAAGGATGACGATAACACAAAAAGAATCACAAAAAGAGTGTTCAAAAAATAAATTTTTCACAATGTTGATTTCATACGTGCAAGTTAATCATAAAACGCAATATATATGTCGCGTGTTGTTGGAATGTTTTCATAAAGTTTAATATTTTTATGATATACATAAGATAGAGATTCTTTGCATATTTATGTGAAGAAATTATTTATGTATTTTTTTAGCATACATTCTGCAATAAGAAAGATACTCACACACAAAAATGGTCTTATTATTACAAGATTCACATTGGTCCTAAAATACCATCTTTATATATAGTTTATAGTGAAAAGTTACAAATGTTAGATATATTGCAATCAGAGTTGTTAGGTTAGAGGACTCAATTTGTCCTTCAAATTTGAATTGTTAATATTATAACAGAAGAGAGAATGTTTTGGAAAGATAGAAAAGAAATTTTTAAAAAAGGAAGATATTAGCATTTTTTAGGAATAGTATTTATAATTTTTTATTATAAATATTTATAACTTGACACACAACACTGATTGCAATAATTGTCACAATGTAAACAGGATGATAAGAAGTTTTAATTGACAAAAGTATACAAATTTATTATTATCAATTGGGTCGCCGGGAGCAACATTAATGTAATATTACTCATCTTTACAAAGCAATATATAATCTTGGATCGGGAAAAATTATGTAATTATCGCATCTTGTTCTTTATACGTTCCAATTCGTTAACTCTACTTCGTGCATGCTCCAATCTGTGCCATGCCATTTGCAGTACCTTTTGACTCGCATATCCGGAACCTTCGTGTGGCTGACCTGTAAAAAATGTTGTAAAAACGTTATTTTTCACAGTTTTCACATTTTTTTTACAGTTTTTAAGATAAGGGAGAGAAGAGGGGAAAGTGGAATATAGAGGTGGCATCAAAATGTTGACATACATTGCAGTCGTAATAGGATATCGATTATATTCGCTATTAGAAATGTATGTTGAAAAGGGGGAATATTGTAAATAAGTATATGTACCAGTAGAAACTTGTGTGAGATAATTAATTTGTTCACTTAATTTAGACTCCAATTGTCCTAAGGTTTTCAAAAACTGATGCGTTTGTGACTCCGCCTGTTTCAAGCTTGATTTCTCTTTGCCCAATTCCATACAAGCTTGTCCTGCACAACATAAAGCTTAATCACACATGCGTCTTCAATATCAAATATCTTTTGTTTCAAACATTTATGTCTTTGTGTATTCAGTCACATTTTGCAACATTTGTTATGCAAATACATGTATTCAACATGCAAAAAACTTGTATCAAGACCCATTTTTACAATATACGCACAGAAGAAAACATCAAATTAAATCTAATAATTTTATTTAACAAATGTACATAAATTATCATACATAAGCTATCTTTTTTATATATAATTGATCTTTGAAGAATTTGATAATCTTAAATTTCAGTAAAATATATATTTGTATATTATAATATACATATATTTGAATATTATAATAGAGATCTAAAGAGCCCAACATTGCTGTTTTAATAGTATTAAAAAATTTTTATTTTCTTATGTGATATTTGTTTCTTTCAACTTATAAAAATTATTATTGAATAATGACAATATATTTTTCTTGATAAATTTACAAAATTCTTTCATGAAAGCAAATTTTATCTGTTTAAAATGTTCTTTTTTTCTGCAGTAACGAAAAGATTGGGATAATTATAACTTGAAACTAATACTCTTTTATAAGGTTATAATTAAATAAGCTAAAGATTGTGTGTGTCTGTGTGTATATATATACACGATAGTGGACCGAGCCAGCAGAGTCTTAAACAATCACTCCATCCAAAACATAAACTTTGTAGATGACTTCATCTACTTGGGATTGTATATATGCAGAAAACTGTTCCCAAATGAAACAAAGAAGCTTTAGTTTTTTTTTCATATTCCTCTATGGAGTGGAAACTTGGCTCATTTGATGACAAGCAAGAACAAAATAAAGGGTTGTATTCAACAAGAGATGATGCTATAGACATGTGAATATTATGTACTAACAGATGTGTCTACTCTTGCTAAACTGAGACTAAAGAACTGATTGTCCACTATATGATCGATATATATTGTTCTATTTCAGCTAAGCATAGAAATGACTATCATGAAAAAATGAGTTTTAATTTTTAAGCTTAAATTAACCTAACTTTTTGTATAACTATATATTGTAAAAATGGGCTTACATAAATCATAAAAAAGTTTGATAATTACCTGCACTTTGCAAACACACTATAATGTCTTTCTCGATGGTCTCCAAAATCTGAATTCTTTCCATCGGCGGTGTCATCGTGATACTTATTTTGTACCAGCAGCTATTTAAGAATCAGGGTATTCGAGTGATACATCTATTGAACACTCTTCAATGAATCTCACTCAGGCCAATTTCTGTGATCGCAGTAAAAAAGTATTGAGAAATATTATTAAACATTGAATGATACCGAGTAATGATAAACAAATATCAAATCGCAGAATCTCGGTTTGTGTCGATTAGTGTAGGTTAGAGTTAAAAAGAATTGATTAAAGAATCAACCACAGAACATATACTAGAGTCCTCTGTCAGCCCTCAACCGGTATTGTGAGAGTTTCTACGCATGCGTATCAATTGAGAGATATTTGTTCTTTTTAGCTGAACTGCAGAAAATAAAAATGGAGAAAATGGAACAAATAAACAAAAATAAAAAATCATATTTAAAAGGAAAAAAGATCATAATTTGTATGTAATAATAACAATAATAGAAATATTAAAAATCTACACATTTATTGTATAATCACTATAATATAAGCACTACAGTATAGTCTTCTTAATTCTGGCCGATGCAGCGATGAGGCGATAAGAGCAGAATGCCAAAGTTATAGAATACCCTTATCACAACACGAGTCTACCAATCACCGTGTACTTTGCTAGCGCAAGTACACGGTGATTAGTAGACTCGTGTTGTGGTGAGGGAATTCTGTAAAAGGAAGGGGTATGATATTAGTGTTCACGAAAGTACAGTGCGGTGCAATAATTTGAAGAGTCTAGTAGATGGCTGACTTACCGACGCCACAGTCTAGAATAGGGGAAAGTAGGTAAATTGCACGCACCTAAGGGAAATTTATCGCAGTGAAGTGATTTTTAAAGTTGAAATCGATACGAGTACAGAAATAGAAACTTTAAACATTTTTTTATCATTATGTATTGTCATATTGAACAATTTTTTATTTGGTAATGCTATATTCAGCAAAAAGAAGCAAGTGGTTAAACGAAAAAATTTCTCGGGCCTTGGGTAATTGTACGTGCGGTTGGATAAATGGACGCGGAGGAAAAATGAGGTTATAGCCCATTCTTTTAACTACACTACACTGCACTACACTGTACTAGTGGCACTATAGTTGATCTCACGTGGTCTCACGCCTTTCAAGATGGATGCGTAAAATTGTCGACGGCGAACTTGTTTTGATAAAAAAACAATTACTTGATGACTATTTAATTAAATTTAATAAACAATAGCTCAAAGAACGCAGGAAAAAACGTACTTTTGTTAGGTATAACAAAATTAAATGACTAAAGTAAAAATACGGACTTATTGCCTTATTTTCTGAACGCCAAAATCGCAAGAAAAATCATGATTTTACTTTTTCTTATTTTTTCAATTAACTACGTTTTTAAATGATATAACGTATGGTTATATATTTAAAAAATGCCTTCAGCCTACAAATATCGTCGTGATATAATTTCTATTCATCGGGAAGGTGCCAAACCACGAAGCGTACAATTACCCAGTGCGTACAATAACCCTACTTTCCCCTATATTGTATAAATGTTAGACTGTGACGTCGATAAGTCAGCCATCTACTAGGCTCTTCGAATTATTGCACCGCACTGTACGTGTGAAGGAATGCAAAGATTATGGGGGCCAAAATTAAAGAGACTTTACTGTATAATAAAAAATAATTAATGGATTTATTTTATTCAAAATGTTTTCACGTTTGCTGAGGATTTTATACAAAGGCGGGAAATTTTCTCGGACGCGAGTGACCTCACGATGCTCACGTAGCACATATTGGTTTTAAATACATTTTTAAATCCATAGTTTCATAACAGTAAAGAACTTTTAAAAAACGTTTAAACAGAAACGTTTTTGAAACCATAGTTTAAGAAACGTATTTTTTATGTTTTTTCTTAACTGTAGAAACGTAACAAATACCCGGTAAGAAAGATTCTTGATTTTTTTTTACTTTAAATAACATTTCTATTTTATTTAACATTAAGAAAACTGTTTTTGACAATTAATTAGAAATTTTAAAAAACTAGAAATTTAAAAATTTTTTTATCCGTAAAAAAAACGTTTTTATAATGGTTTCTTAAATGTTATTTTATCGGAAAAGAAACGTTTCAGTTAACGTTTAATTAAATGGACATTTTAACGCATGAGAAACGTTTCTAAAAATTGGTAATAAAATACGTTTCGAAAAAACGTTTTTGAAACGTACACATATGTGCTACTTGGGTGGCTACTAATAAGTGTTAACTATTGTAAGTTAAGTCAAAAGTTATTAATAATTTAACTTTAATTTAATATTGTTGCAAGAAATATTATCACAGAGGTCGAGTTTATTCCTCTAAAGCCGGTATTCATATAAGTCAATTCTTATATTTAATCACAACAAAGATTTCTCACTTGTGTTGTAAATCACACATAATAATTGAAGTCATGTACGAGCAAATGCGGTTGAACTTATAAGATTGTCTTAATTAAGTATTATCTTAAGATGTCATTAAATAACCAATTAAAAAATCGTATTAGAGTCTTAAGATATTACTTAGGACAATCTTGAAATAAGAATGGACTATGGTATTCATAGTCGATTCTTATTTCAAGATTGTCTTAAGTAACGTCTTAAGATGCTAAGGCTCTCTGATTGGTTGATGACATATCTTAAGGTGATGCTTAAGACAATCTTAAATATAAGAATCACTATGAATACCGGTCTATGAATACCGGTCTAAAGACATCCAAACCGGAGATTCAAGTAGTTTCAGGTTCGAATCTGGTTAAGGTGTTATTTTTTGCAACAAATTCTTTACAGTACAATTCCTGCAGTAGTTTCTTACAATTTTTTTAAGGGGGAAAAGAGTTCTCACATTTAGATGCAAGTTAGCATCATTCATTATTAAATTGATTGTCAATTTAATAATCGTGATATTACTAATTTTTATTCAAGTTATAGCTGTATTATGAGTGATAATTTATTCGGCGTGCAGTTTAATGAATTTGAAAAGGTATATAAAATTATACGAATAAATTCAGCACTAACAATAGTAACAATATATAAGATCTAGCTATAACCGTTAAAGGCACTTCGTTTATATAGTGTTTCACATTATTGATTGAATAAGTTCTCTATATAATTCTTATTTTACGGACAATTATATATTGATCGGATTTGGAATTGATCGGTAATCCCGATCGTTTCAAAGATTTGTCACAGAGACTTACAATTAGTTGAGTTACTTTATATATGTATAATATATATGTAAATCTCCACGAAGAATTATACATGTTTAAGATCTTTATATATTCAGTCAAATGTACTATAAAAATTCTTTTTTTTTTGTATTCTTGGTAAAAAATTTTTCATATATAATTATATATAGTTACATATCAAATACTATATGTCCATATACATTGAAATATATTGTATAAAATCTATATATACATATATATCAAATAAAGAGCATATTCTGAACAGCAAAAGTTTGCTTTTTTTCTAAATGTTAGCAGTCCCTTAATTAAATTGATAATTTAACTAAAAATCCGAACTCGTCATATATATCATAATCATTAATAACCTGTAAATAATTTAACCATTTTCTGATGAAAATTTTTCTCATAATTTTTGTACAAATTGGAACAGTTTTCAAAAATATTCAGAAAATCTATATCTTTTCTCAGAATTTTTCATGTATATAAACTTTAAAATATTATATAAAATAAAAAATTAAAAAAAATTTCTAAAAAGTTATAAAATTGTTTAAAAACTTTGAAAAATTGATTTTAGAATCCAAGCTTTCTTTCTTGAACACGGTACTGTTGAGAAACATAAATATTATCGATAAACGAAGTAAGTCTATGGATGACGAAATGTCAATCTACATTCCAACGAGAAAACAATGTTTTTTTAAATGTTTTTTTAATAACAATTTTTTCATATTTAATTTAATTATTGAATCATATTAACATTTTTCTAGTTGCATTTTTATTTAAACAAATAATAAGAAAGTTATCCCAGATGCTATTTTGCATTTGTACAAATAGTAAGAAACTATAATTTTATATATGTCTATATAAATAATATGATATCATTATACACGTTTCATCTTTTCGATAACGTATATTGATCGTGGCTGCAGACCACTTGGCGCTACAAATGCTTTGAAGCATTTAATTAACAAATCGGAACAATAAATTTTACAAATTGACCAATTAAAGAATGTTTCGAAGCATTTGTAGCGTCGAGTGGACGTAGCCCTGGTCTATCAGTTATATACATATATGACAAGTGTTCACAAATCATCGCTAAGGATCAGTTCGCAGAAATCGCAGATGTCAAGCAACGTCCGATGTGTTTACGATTTGGTAACCGTTTAGAAATTTTTGGAAAAAATTTCCGAAAGAGAAACTTTTTTCTTAGCGTAATCTACTATATCACGAGTCATATATGTCACGAGAACTTTGCATCTACACGTGCTAGCACATGCGATTGCACTTGAAAATACACGAATTGTGGAACTATAAGAAGACAATTTTCTACCTCACTCTCTTGACAACCTTAACTATTTAATATGGATTACTAACAGGAGCTTCAGACTGGTCAACCATTTTGTCGTTTTAATTTGATTTTTTTATTCATATATGTATGTACGCTACAAATGCTTCGAAACATACATATATAATACTTGTAGTTCATAAATATTGGTATATAAGTAATATTTACGTAATCAACACGTCATCGACGTGATAGTTTTAGTTCACTCCCTTAGTAACAATTTTTGCAGAGTATAATCTGGTAGAATCTGCGTGCAGTTAAATGCAGCAAAATTGAGCCAGATGTGCAAAAGATTATTTTCAATATGGTTTTGTCGACAGTCTGTCAGAAAGATATGTGCAATGACATACAAATAAACTCTGTTTGCAGATACACATGCTGCAGAAATCGAATTTAATTGAAGCAGATCCTGCTAATTGGAGTCTGTAAACAAAATGCTGCAATTCTTTCAGCAAATATATGCAAGTTCTGCCTTTTGCAAGAATCTGCCTTACATAATTTATTGGAGGACTTGAGCAGAATGAGGAAGCAGATCATGAAGTCACTTGCTGTAAGATTTGCAGCAGTCTTGCAGTAAATTGCTACTAGGATCATTTCACAATTAGTCGGTGATGATACGACAGCTTGTCATCCAATCTGAAGTTGTTGATAGTAGTTCATATTAGTCAAAGCATCGCACACCTTCCACTTCCAAAAAGACGCTGCGTTAGCAATTAACTGTTACATATGTAGTAGTAATTCAAGTGAATCGGGAGACTATCGAATCTCTACATCGTGAAGTGTTTTTACAAAACTAAGACGTTCTTTACGTGTTTCCTGAAGTGGTCATTGTAATTCGCTTTTATTCGTGACAACGTTGCTCTTCCTTTGTTGTGCTGAAGAAGGAATAATTAAGAAATAAAGCTTTAATTAATATTTTAATATTAATCTTTAAATAATCTTCTTGAACAAGTGCGTGCGAGACAGTGTGTGTGAGTGTGTGTGTGCGCGCGCGTGTGTGCGTGTGTGCGTGCGTGCGTGCGTGCGTGCGTGCGCGTGTGTAATATCAGTTTTTCTGCAGAAATTTACAGGTACAATCTTACGTGTAACTTCCTCATTTTCAATATCAATGAAATTAGGTTCATTCGGGTAAAACAAAAATATTATTGTTTCAGTTTTTTGAAAATACGAAATGACAATAAGACTTGCCGTCTGTATTATTTCTACGCTGGTGCTTGGAGCATCAGCCAGAAGTGAGTATAAATCAATAGTCTACAAAATACGTATCTTCAAATTATGGTCGACAGCGAAAACCTTTATTCATATTATGTTACAAATGGCTATGAACCTCTCCATTAAAATTGTGTTTTTTTTTAATTTTCAATTATAGTATGTGCCCCGGATAACGTAGAAGGTGAAATAAATATCACGCAACCGCCCATGAATCTGACCACGATCGAAGGCAAAACCATCCAGATCATGTGCCGTGTTTTTGGTGCGCCAAAGCCTGAGGTCAAATGGATTAGAAACGGACTAGAATTGACCGGCGGCTGTTACAAGACTCTAGATGAGGGTGATTTAAAGATCGAGAACGTGACACTTCTGGACGCCGGTATTTATACGTGTTACGCTTCCAATATATTCGGTGAGGTGAATGCATCCGCCAGTTTGATAGTAAAAGAGCACACTAAGATAATAGATAAACCGGAGGACTGGGTGAGACCAGCAGGTTTCTTTGCCAGGTTCAGGTAAAATTTCATGAGATATTTCAAGAAATATTGAATACAAATATATCTTGACAGAAATAAAAGTGAATCTGTAACCCGAGGTATAATTAGGAAATCTCGCACTGATAGAATTGTTTTATTAAATTATATGACGAAATCTTGTCTAAAAATTATAATCAGTAATTATGTAAGTACATTTACGAAAATAGATGTAGAAGTATTGATTTTTTATAAAATATTAATAATTGTTTGTTTAATTAATTTTGAAATAGTTTTAGTGAAAGTATAACAAATCATCTTAGTGACATATTTGCAAAATTTAACTTGGAAAAAAATTGTCTAATAATTAAGAAAAATATTTTAGCTGCGTTACATGTAAAGTATTTAGAAATACAGTATAAATAAATGTTTACAAAAATGCACAATTAATCTTAAATTAAAATGTACAAATATTGATGTATGAAATATTATACATGCAGTCTAACATTTTAAATAAAGAATCAAACGGTTTTTGAAATTTAGATTCATCTATTATAATTTTTGACAAATATTATTTAGAGATGTTAATCCAACAAAACTGCTTCGTTCTAACATAGCTTCTTAGCGCAATTATTCAAAATTTTCGTCAATTCGTGATGCTATTATTGTACAATATTCGCACAAATCGAGGCGCTTAATCTTTCTTCTTTTTTTATGTTCTAGGTGCAATGCCGTTGCTGATCCCACTCTACCTCTAACCATAAACTGGTTGAGAGATGGTGAACCAATAGATTTCAAGATGGACCGAAGATTTCGACAAACTACCAATTACCTAAGAATCAAAAATACAACTGTATTGGATTCCGGTGTCTATACGTGTATCGCCCGCACTGATCTCGACGAGGTGAGAGCACAAGCTACGCTGGTGGTTCAAGATGCACCCAATGCACCACGAATAGTCGGCATGAAGTGCAATCTCAACTCGACTATGATCGAATGGATACCTATGGGAGATAACGGAGCTCCTATTTTGCATTACATGATTAAATACAATACTACTTATAGAGTTAAACTGTCTACTTGGGATAGTTCCATGTGGTACATCCCACCTACGGTTTTGAGATGCGAAATACCTACATTACCTTGGACTAATTACACGTTCCACGTCTTTGCGTTGAATGAAATTGGTGAGTAACTCTTGAAAATTAAAAAAGATTATTTAAACTAAATTGTAATGATACATAATGCATTATATATATAATAAATCAGATATAAGTCTTTTCACCAAGTTGAATTGAACACCAGAACTATACTGCTTTACGCATAACTCAGCCGCATAACGTGATCATATAGAATGTTATAATAGTATATTAATGATATTATTATATGGTATTATTATATGATATTGTCGTCAATTTCACTGCTTTATTATATATCTAGGAAACGCGCCATTATAGTATATAAATACATAATAAAGAAATATTGAAATAAAACAGAGCTACTATAGGTTTTCCTTAAATCGATCGTCTAGTTTAGATGGAAGCCACTATAGTAGCGCGAAGTAGTTAAAACATTAATTAAGAATTTCAAAACGATTTATCATAGCTATTATATATCTCTAGAACAAATACATTATAAACTGGCGTATTGATGTCGCTTTTTGACGCTTTTTGAGGTTCTTCTCTACCGTCACCACACAGCACCGGTGCTTGTAACACCGAAGCGGACGTCCCTTATGGAAATCCGAGCAATGTTATGGGCAAGGGTACAACACCGCAAAATTTGGTTATATCATGGAAAAGAATGACGATGGAATACCATAATGGGCCCAAATTTCAATACAAGATATTTTACAGAAGAGATATACCATGTGAAGACTGGGTTACAATTGATGTACACGATTGGAAAAAAGATAAAGTGGTGGTGGAAAATCAACCTACTTATCAGAAATACAGAATTAAAGTCGTTGCGATGAACGAGAAAGGAGAATGTAGAATTCCAGCCGATGAAGTTATCGGATACTCCGGAGAAGACGGTATTTTGTTGATAAAATTGCTTTATTTTACTATTGTGACGATATATTAAAGCTCTGCGTACAATGAAGGCAACATTAGACATTTTTAGAAATAAATAATAAATATTCAAAATGGAAATTAGTGATAGAGATAAAATGTAACGCAGTGGATAATACAAATAAGATATAGAGCATAAATAGTATCGTATAAGAAATAACATAATTTATTATTTATTTATATTATTTATTGAAGAAATTGATTCTAAAACTCTAATTCCTCTTTCTAATCTACTAGTTCTGCATTGTGCGTAGAAACTTATTATATTGTAGTAACATCAATATTTACGTAACATGTCGACTTTGCAGCTGGAAAAATGTTAAATTGCTATTTCAGTACCTTTACAAGCACCCGATAATTTTACGCTAAATGAAATAAAATCACGTACAACCGTTGAGCTGTCGTGGACTCCGGTACCCGAGGAAATGGTAAGGGGCGAATTGCAGGGGTACAAAATTCAAACATGGACGGACAAAGACGGCGAGGAGGGAATGCGGGAGATTGATATTCGTGGTGGAGATAAAACGCACGCTTTAATCACGAGACTCGTTCCATATAGCAAGAATTTCGCAAGAATACTTGCTTACAATGGCAGGTAATATATATATTACTTATTCAATTATTTATGTATTGTCCTATTTTAATTTTTGTAATTACCTTGTCTTTAAATAACGTTTGTTTTGTATAGGTACGCTGGTCCTGCGTCTGAGACATTAAGCTTTGACATGCCGGAAGGAGTACCAGAACCAGTACGCCATTTCAAAGTATTCAACATGGGATCCAGTGCGCTGTTTTTAAACTGGACGCGGCCCGCAAAAACAAACGGTATTTTAACCGGATATATAATTGATTATGAAGTTGCGAGCGACACACTGCTGAAAAATTTACTTGAGAGAAAACCGCATGTTGTGGATCCACAAGCTACGAGTGCCATATTAGCCCCACTAGCACCCAACACAATATATCGCGTTTTTATACGTGCCACAACCAAGGTCGGCAATTCAGGCTTTCAGTAAGTGTCGCTATTACAAGTACGAAGTTTAACATTAGTAACACTTGCAAAACGTAAAAAACGTTATTTTATCACGTCATTATGTGTTGCTTGTGTATTTTTGCAGCAATATGATCGAGCGAAAGACAGGAACGCCTCAACGACCTGA
Source organism: Solenopsis invicta (assembly GCF_016802725.1). Classification (NCBI taxonomy): domain Eukaryota; kingdom Metazoa; phylum Arthropoda; class Insecta; order Hymenoptera; family Formicidae; genus Solenopsis; species Solenopsis invicta. The sequence goes on along the minus strand of NC_052670.1, from coordinate 14,180,775 downwards.
CATCCCACGCTTTACGTGGGAAATCGTACCAGTGGAGAATGGATACTCAAACTTACGAGTTACTTGGTTGCCAAATTTGGACGGTAATCCGGGAAGCTACTTCTTCGTCCAGTATAAGCTGAAAGGCGAAACAATATTTTTAGAGACGATGCCCGAGTTTCAATCGACTTATGTTGAGGTATGTTTACAATTATATATTATTTATGCATAAGGATTTCACAAAGTATATGGTTTTTAACGAACTTATATCTTATGTCTTATGTCTTAGTTTCAAATTAGCATGCCTAGATTGTAATTAGTAACGTATTTGTTAAATTTGCATTTTAATTGTATCTCATTATGTTCCATTCCATATTATAAACTAGATAAACGGTAAACAATTGTACGATTATTAAAAATTGTTAAATCTTGCAGATTCATGGTCTTCGAAGCGGTGAAGTTTACACAATGTCGGTTGTCGCTGTTGACGGAGATTACATGAGCGAGAGTGCCCCTATAGAAGTAGAGATGAGGGCAAAAAAGCAGCGAAAGCCAGTTGTTCAACCGAAGAAGAATGCGACAGCGGCTAGTTTATAGGTAATGTTTATAGATAATGTTTCTTTACATAATGGCTTGAAATGCAAGAAATTCAGCCAAGTTTATTGAAAAGGAACAGGCTGTATATTTTACATGTTATCTGTAAATATTTATCTCTAGATTCTAAAAGATTCTTGTTTCATCAGAAAATTACATTCCGTTTCTAATTTTTAATTTACATTATATCAATGCACATTGAAGATAATTTAAAAATAAGCCGAAACGTTTTAGCATTCTTGCGAAACGATTGTAAAAAATACCAAGATATTTCATTAAAGTTTTTTTGTGAGTGAAAATCACTGCTGTGACGTAACTTCAAAATTTGTATCCGAAAGCATGATCTGTCATTGAAAAGAGTAATTATAATACATTTTTTTTATTAGATTAAGTGATTTAAATATTATAAAATAAAAATCCAATTATGTACACACTATTATTACACACAACTCAAGTTCTCCGTGCGCGACACGGAATTATATATAAACATCCAAACATCAAAGTTTAGCTTTTTACAGTAACAGAGTATCTTTTTTGCATAATGATTTTGGCTGGGGCACACTGATTGCACATTTCAAGTCCCAGATAATCATTTGGATCCTGAAATGTGCAATCGGTGCGTATCCGCCGAAATTGCTATTAAATTTTATTAAATTCATTTGATAAATTTTTATAAAGATATTTGTTTTTATAATTTTGTGAATTTAATAAAAAGAAAAAATATAAGGAGTATATTTTGTATGTTTGTTAAAAAGGAGAAAATATTTGTTTGTTGAAAAAAGAGAAAGATTTAAATAACGACATTGTTTAGTGATTTTTACTCCTATACCTTATAATCAGATGCACAGTAATGAGAGACTGCGTGAGAATACTATAAATAAAACTTTGAGAACTGACGAATTTACAAATCGAGTGTGAATCAATAAACTGTGAACATATTTCGACTATGTTGATCCCGATCGTTTCAAAGAATTGTCACATAGATTTAGACTTGAGTTACTTAATATATGTATATGCACATATAAATTTCAGCGAAGAATTATACATGTTTAAAATCTTTATATATTCAGCTGAATATAATATAAAAAATTATTTCTTGTATTCCTGGTAAAAAATTTTTCATGTATAAGTACATATGTATATTTATGTATCAAATATGTCCATACACATTAAAATAAATTGTATAAAATTTATATATATCAAATAAAGGGTATATTCTGAACTGTATTAGTCTACTTTTTTTTAGATGTTATCAGCTCCTTAATTAAACTGATAATTTAACTGAGAAGTGTTCCGAAATTCGTCATGTCATAATAACCTGTAAATCAGTAATAACCTGTAAAAACTCAATTACTTTCTGATAAAAAATTTTTTCATAACTTTTGTACAAATTGGAACACTTTTAAAAAATATTCAGAAAGTTTACGTCTTTTCTCAAAATTTTTTATGTATATGAATTTTGAAATATTATATAAGATAAAAAATTGAAGAAATTTTCAAAAAGTTATACAATTGTATAAAAATTTTGAAAAATTCTGAAAGAGTAACACCAAAAAAACTTGTTTTTTAGCCCATTTCTTAGACCTCAAATTCCAAACTTTTTTTCATGCCAAATAGCATTATATAATGGAACATTAATCCCAGAGAAATTTTAAGATGATCATAAGCGCGGTTCCGCAGATGTAAAGGGTTGAAAGTGGTGACTTCTCATAACACAGGGCGTCGTTTTTAGACTTCTTTTCTGTTGTTTAAATAAAAGTTACTATTTCCTATGTACTTTTGCGCGCTGAACACGAATCTGGTAAGCGAATTGCTCTATCACGTCAGATTTCTTAAAAAAGTGTCAAAAATGATCATTTTTACTACAACATGGCGTTAAAAAAAAATCTATTTTGTATTTGTCTAAAAAAAAATACTAAAATATGTTTATAGAAATAATATACTATCATTATATACGTTTCATTTTTTTGATAACATATATGAACCGGTGTTACAGTCCATTTGGCGCTACAAATGCTCGAAGAGTTTGATTAACCAATTGGAACAATAAATTTTACAAATTGGCCAATCAAAGAACACTTCGAAGCATTTGTAGCGTTAAGTGGATCGTAGCCTTGGTTTATCAGTTATATACATGTGTGATAAGTGTTCACAGATCATCGCTAAGGATCAGTTCGCAGAAATCGCAAAGGTTAAGCAACGTCCGATGTGGTTATGACTTGAATGGGTAAACGCTTAGAAATTTCCAAAAAAATTCTTGAAAGAGAAATTTCTTTCTTAGTGTAACTTACTATACGTATGTCACGAGTCATATATACCACGAGAACTATGCATATACACATGCCAGCACATGCGATTGCATTTGAAAATACACGAATTGTGGAACTATCACTAAGAAGACAATTTTCTACCTCACTCTCTTGACACCTTCAACTATCTAATATGGACTGCTAGCAATAACTTTAAATTGGTCGACCAATTTGTCGTTTTATTTAGATTTTTTATTCATACATGTAATACATACAGAGTGATTATTAATGTATGCAAGTTTCTTTTGCAAGAATCTGCCTTACAGAATCTATCGGAGGAATCGGAGGACTTGAGCAGAATGAGGAAGCAGTTCATAACGTCATTTGCTGCAAGATTTGCAGCAAATTGCTACTAGGATCATTTCTCAATTAGTCGATGATGATACGACAGCTTGTCATCCAATTTGAAGTTGTTGATAGTAGTTTTAGTCAAACCATCGCATGTCTTCCACTTCCAAAAAAAACGCTGTGTTAGCAATTAACTGTTACATATATAGTGGCAATTTAATCGGTAGATTATCGAATCTTTTTATAGTGTGAGGCGTTTTTACAAAACTAATCATTACGTGTTTCTTGAAATGATCATTGTAATCCGCTTTTATTCGTGACAACGTTGTTCTTCTTTTGCTGCGCCCAAAAAGGTATAATAATTCAGAAAAAAGCTGTAATTATTATTTTGATACAAACCTTCAAATAATCTTCTCGAAGCTTGAGAATGCGAATATTTTGCGAACAAGTGCGCGCGCGCGCGCGCGTGTGTGTGTAATAACGTCAGTTTTCCTGTAGAAATTTACGGGTAAAATCTTACTCATAACTTCCTCACTTCCAGTTCCGATGAAATTAGGTTCATTTGGAAATATTATTGTTCATAAATATAAAAATATTATTGTTTAGTTTTCTGAATACAAAATGACAATGAGACTTGCCGTGTGTATTGTTTCTACGCTGGTGCTTGGAACATCAGCCATAAGTGAGTATAAATCCATTGTCTGCAAAATATTTTCAAATTATCGACCACAACGAAGATTTTTATTCAAATTATATTACAAATTGCTACGAATTTTGCCATTGAAATTGTAATTTTTTAATTTGTGAATTATAGTACATGTTCCGAATATCACGCAATCGCCTTCGGACTTAAGCACGGTCGATGGCAAAATCATCCAGATCACGTGCCGCGTTTTTGGCACGCCTAAGCCCGAGGTCAAGTGGGTTAGGGACGGATTAGAATTGACCGGCAGACGTTACAAGATCCTGGATGTAGGTGATTTGGAGATCGAGAACGTGACATTTCAGGACGCCGGTATTTATACGTGTTACGCTTCCAATACATTCGGTGAGGTGAATGCGTCCGCCTGTTTGACAGTGAAAGAGCACACTAAGATAACGGATGAACCGGAGGACTATGAGGTAGCACGAGGTTCCAATTCCATTGCCAAATTCAGGTAAAATTTTACGAGATATTTCAAGAAATATTGAATATAGATATATCTTAAAATAAAAGTGAATTTGTAACCTTATGTATAATAAGAAAATTTCAATTAATCTTTTTTCTTTTTTTATGTTTTAGGTGTAAAGCCATTGCTGATCCCACTCTACCTCTAACCATAGACTGGCTGAGCAATGGTGAACCAATAGACTTCAAGAAGCAACCAAGATTTGTACAAATCAACAAATATACTCTAATAATCATAGGGATAACTGAATTGGATTCTGGTGTCTATACGTGTATCGCTCGCACTGATCTCGACGAGGTGAGAGCACAAGCGACGCTGATGGTTCAAACCGTACCTAATGCGCCGCGATTAGTCAGCACCAAGTGCAATCCCAACTCAGCTATCGTCGAATGGATACCTATGGGAGATAACAGAGCTCCTATTCTACATTATATAATTCAATACAATACTACCTTTACACCGGATATTTGGGAGACATCCACAAATTATGTCCCAGCTACGGATCTGAGATACGAAGTACCTATGTCACCTTGGGCTAATTACACGTTCCACGTTCTTGCGTTGAATAAAATTGGTGAGTAACCTTTGAAAATTAGAAAAGATTATTTAAACCAAATTGTAATAATACATAATTCATTATATTTATAATAAATCAGATATAATTTTTTTCGTCAAGTTGAGCTGAATACGAGAACTATATTGCCTTACTCATAGCTCAGGTGTATAATGTGATCAAACAGAACGTTATAATAGGATGTTATAATATTAATGATAATAATAGCGCCGTTAATTTCACTACTTTATATATTATATATCTAGAAATCGCGCCAATATAGTGACTATATGTACATACAGAACAAAGAAACATCAAAATATGGAACAGTGCAACTACAGATCTTCATTAAATGATCTAGTTTAGATGAAAGCCACTATATAGTAGCGCAAAGTAGTTAAAGCGTAATTAAGATTTTTAAATTGATTTATCATAGCTATTATCTTTTTTTTCCAGAACAAATACATTATAAACTGATGTATTGATATTGCTTTCCGATGCAGGTCTTTCTCTACCGTCACCACATGGCGATGTTTGTACCACCGAAGCGGACGTTCCTTATAAAAATCCGGACAATGTTATGGGCAAGGGTACAACGCCGCAAAATTTGGTTATTTCGTGGACTACCATGCCGGAGATAGAGCATAATGGGCCCAAATTTCTATACAAGATATTTTATAAAAGAGATATACCAGGTGAAAACTGGGTTACAGTTGATGTACATGATTGGAAAAAAAATAATGTGGTGGTGGAAAATCAACCTACTTATCAGAAATACAGAATTAAAGTCGTTGCGATAAACGAGAAAGGAGAATGTAGAATTCCAGCCGATGAAGTTATCGGATACTCCGGAGAAGACGGTAATTCGTTGATGAAATTGCTTCATTTTATTATTGTGACGATATACTAAAGCCCTACGGACGTAATGACGACATTAGATACTCTTAAAAGTAAAAAATAAATATTCAAAATGGAAATTAGTAATAGAGATAAAACGTAACGCAGTGAATAATACGAATAAGATATGAAGAATAAATATATAGTATTGTATAAGACATAACATAATTTATTATTTATTTACATTATTCATTGAAAAAATTGATTTTAAAACTCTAATTCCTCTTTCTAATCTGTTAATATTGCATTGTACGTAGAAACTTATTATATTAACAATATTTACCTAACATGTCGACTTTGCAGCTGGTAAAACGTTAAATTGCTATTTCAGTACCTCTACAAGCACCCGATAATTTTACACTGAATGAAATAAAATCCGGTACAACCGCTCAGCTGTCGTGGAGTCCGGTACCAGAGGAAACGGTAAGGGGCGAATTGCAGGGTTACAAGATTCAAACATGGACGGACAAAGACGGCGAGGAGGGAATGCGGGAGATTGATATTCGTGGTGGAGATAAAACGCATGCTTTAATCGCGGAATTCGTTCCATATAGCAAAAATTTCGCAAGAATACTTGCTTACAATGGCGGGTAATATATATTACTTATTGAATTATGTCTTGTCCTATTTTACTTTTCGTAATTACCTTGTCTTTAAATAACGTTTGTTTTAGGTACGCCGGTCCTGCGTCTGATACATTAAGCTTTGATATGCCGGAAGGAGTACCAGGACGAGTGCTCGATTTCGAAGTATTAAACATGGGATCCAGTGCGCTGTTTTTAAAGTGGACGCGGCCTGCGGAAACAAACGGTATTTTAACCGGATATAAAATTCGTTGTCAAGTTTCGAACAAAGTCACAGATGAGGAAACGTTACTTGAGACAAAACCGCATGTTGTCGATGCACAAGCTACGAGTACCAAATTATCCGCACTAATACCCGCCACGTTGTATATCGTTACCATTAGTGCCACAACCAGGATCGGTGAAGGCATTTAGTAAGTGTCGCCATTATAAGTTCAAAGTTTAATATTAGCAACACTTGCAGAATGTGTAAACTTGTAAACATTACTTTATTATTTTATTTTATGTATATATATATATATATGTTGCTTGTGTATTTGTACAGCTCTATGATCGTCCGATTTTATGTATATATATATATATATGTTGCTTGTGTATTTGTACAGCTCTATGATCGTCCGAAGTACATGGAGGCCTCATCGACCTGACATCCCACGCTTTACATGGGAAGCCGTACAAGTGGAGCATGGATACTCAAACGTAAGAGTTATTTGGTTGCCGAATTTGTACGGTAATCCGGGAAGCTATTTTTTCGTCAAGTATAAGCTGAAAGGAGAAACGATATTTTTGGAGACAAAACCCGAGTTCCAATCGACTCATATTGAGGTATGTTTACTTATATTAAGTATACTTATGTTTAAATTACATATTGTTTACACAAAAGGCTCTTTCAAGGTATCTCGTTTTTGACGAATTCAGATTTTATCCCTTGCGTCTTAGACTTAGATTATCATCCCTAGATTGTAATTAATTATATATTCATTAAATTTGCGTTTTGATTGTATCTATGTTTTATTTTATATTATAAACTAGATAAATAATCGTACGATTATTAAAAAATTGTTAAATCTCGCAGATACGTTTTCTTCAAAGCGGTGCAATTTACACAATGTCGATTGTCGCTGTTGACGGAGATTACATGACCGAGAGTGTTCTTAAAGAAATAGAGACAAATAATGAAGGGCCATATTCAACCTAAGGAGAATGCCACGGCTGCTAGTATATACGTAAGGTTTCTTTACATAATGGCATAAAATGCAAAAAATTCAATCAAGTTTAGCTAAAAGAAACAGACTGTATTTTTGACATGTTATTTGTAAATAATATCTGGATCTTAGAAAATTCTTGTTTCAACATAAAATTATATTTTGTATTTAATTTTTAATTTACGTCATATTAATACACACTGAAAATGGTTTAATAATAAGCCGGGACGTTTTAACATTTTTGCGAAACGATTATGAAAAGTTTTAAGATATTTTAATAAAGTTCTTTTGTGAGTGAAAACCATTCCAGTGGTGTAACTTCAAAATTTCCACCCGCAAGCATGACCTGTCATTGAAAAGAGTAGTCATAATACATTTTTATTTAGATTAGGTTTAGGCGATTTAAATATTATAAAATAAAAATTCAATTATGTACACTTTATATTGCACACAATTTGCAGCATTCTTTGCGCACGACATGGAATTATGTATGAACATTAAATTTTAGCTTATTATAGTAACAGAGTACCTTTTTTTGCTTCAAGTTTTATTAAGTTATTTCTGATAAATTTTTATAATATTTATTTTTATAATTTTGTGTTAATGGAAAGAAAAGATGTAATAAGTAGATTTTGCTTGAAAGAAAAAAAAAGCTTTGTTGAAAAAGAAGAAAGATTTAAATCACGATATCGTTTTATGGTTTTTACTCCTATTTATTTTTTAATCGGACGCACAGTGATCAGAAACTGCGCGAGAATGCTATAAATAAAATTTTTAGAATTGACGAATTTGCGAATTGAGTGTGAATCAATAAACTTGCGAACTTAATCCCGATTTAATCGACTTTAATCTCGATTATTTTAAGGATTTGTTATATAGAGAATTAGACTTATGTTACTTCATATATGTAAATTCTAGCAAAGCATTATGTTTAAGATCTTTATATATTTAGTCTAATATAATATATAATACAATTTATATTTTTTGTACTACATTAGTCTCAATTATTCCCTACTTAAAGAAAACCATAATAATTGCAACAAATATATCCGCCATATAGTTTACAAAAAATTATCAATATTTTATATATTTAATAGTTTACATATACACGCGATAAATAATTCTATTTGAATCATATAAACCAAACCGAATAGATCTTTAAGAATAAACTTCTCTAATTTTTTTATTAATTTATTTATCCTCTCTATTGTTTTTTATTACTCAAACATTTTTTTTTATACCTTAATATATTGTATTAATATCTTGTATTACTCCAATTTATAAAGGACATTTTATAACATAATAAAAAGTTGTTTATTCTTATATGTGTACTTTGAAAAGTTATGACAATTATTTTGAATTTATTGTACTTCAAAAAAGCATGCTGCGATAATGAATTATTTGTTTCATTTGTCATTTTAAACGTTAGATAATTTAATATGTTAGTTAATTTATCTTTTTATTTACAATTTGTAACAAATGTTAAAGATGTCCGTTAAAATAATTACTGATTTACATGTTTTATTCATGTAATGAAATCATGATACATGTACTGATAACCTTGATCGCTCAGTCTTCACATTAGCTTCGCCGTTTGATAACAAATCAACACGTGCGATCAAAACACCGAGCAATTTGGTTGGGAAAAGGCTAATCCTCTGTAAATATCGTAAAAGTGGCTAAAATTGATCAATCATAAATAAATGACACAAACAGAAAATATACTGCGGGATATCTTCGGTTCGATTTGGTCAAACTCATTAATAAGTCTTGAATGCATTGTCCAGTTTTACTATATACATAATCTTGTAATTTATAAAATGTCTATTTATTGTTATTATTAAATGAGAAGGTTTAATGAAAGTATAAATAGTGATGGAATAATATTGTAATAGATATTAATTTTCTTTCTCTTTTTTCATTTGTAAAGATGCTTCAAGTTAAATTAATTAATATAAAAAAATTTCAGGATAAATTCAGTGATAGGTAAAATACTTTCAAATGTATTTAGATACAGATACTTAAGTACTTTAAAAGTATTTTAGATGCAGATCAGACTTCAAAATTATATTTTATTGAAATATATATATGCACAAAATATACTAAATAAATGTTCATTAATATTAGTGGCACATAATGATATGTCCGCAATGATCTAATCTCTAATCTAACTAAAAGTACGGAAAACAAAACGTGATTAACGTGATAAATACTCAACGCCGATTTAGAACGATATATAGTATACTATTTTTATTGATTAGATTTTTTTAATAAAAAATTTTAGAAATGTGACGATTCGTGACAAACTTATATGTATAAATGTGAAACATAAATAAATTTCCCACACATGTATCTGTTAAATTTAATTACGAAATAATATTAATTTAATAATTAAATTTATATTACTCTTAATGTAATAATATTCAAAAAGCAGGAAAATATCAAAAAAATCTCCAATCAAATTTCTAATTGTATATAGAATAAAAAAAACATTATATTCTTTGTACATTACACACGCCATCGCTTTATCTTCTTTAGCGTTAAATATGATAGAGTATTGCAAACATTTGTTATCTGGTGAATTGGAAAAACTACTTCATTCGTTTTTACTAATCAAAAATTTGTTTTGCCAATCAAAAATACTTTGAAAGTATCATTTAATGTATCTGAAAATGTATCTAAAAAATAATTCGAATATTTGTTTTAGTATATAGGTGCAAATACTCCAGTTCGAATGTATCACAGATATAGGATCAGATACAAAAAATGTATTTCTATACGTGTATCTAGATACATGTGTGTGTGTGTAGAGATACTACCCAACACTGGAAAAGATGTTACCTAAAGTAACACACCAGTAATTACGGAAATTTTGATTATCTTATAGTTTTGATCATGTTGACACAATATAATAAGAAATAACAGAATGAGAGATAAACGAAATTGACGGTGTCTGAACAAAATAACACGTATCATCGTTGCAAATCGACAAAACGTCGTGGTACCTTTGTGATACGAACTTTATTCCTAGCTACGTTGCCATTATCTAAAACACGATGAACGGCGTAATTTGGAATAAGAACAAGGAGGATTTCGTGCCAATTTCTAGTGTGCCGATGTTTGCCATATTGCAACAAGAACGTCTTAGACAAAGTCGAACATTAGAAACTCACGATTTCCAACTGCAAAACTTGACTTTAACATCTTTCGAGGTACGCTTCTATAAAACGCAATAGCTGAGTTCTTGTATATCCTATCTCTTCACTTTTTTCGTTAAAATTAATTTATTAATATTCAATACTTAATAATGTCTATCTGAAAATCTTTGTATTACAAAAAATTTGTATATTTAAAACTATTCACTGTATTTTTAACTTTACGACATTAAATTTTTATAGTTTTAATTAATTATTGTATTAACAAAAATTTACAAAAAAGCATAATTAATTAATTAATATCACATGTACTAAGCAATAAACAAAATATCCTATTTTTAATGTAATAGTTATAATAATATATGCAAGAGAGCAAAATTTTTTTAATTACAAAGTAAAATTTTTTTACATTAAAAAATAATTACTTTGCTATTCTTGGAGTTTGTACATAATTTGTTGCACAATTTAAATTATATAACGTTTATTATTAAATATTTATAAACTAAGAAATATCAATTGGTAGCGAATTTTGATGATAATTTCTTTGATTACATATTTTAGGAACCGTATTTCCTCGAATTTTATGACAATGATATGAAAGTTACAGGAATCTGCGGTGAATTATGGACTCTTCTTTCTGAAAAATTGAATTTTACGTAAGATTGAATTTTAATGAAACTTCCATTTATTGTAGTATAAAATTGATTGCTGATAAAACTAACAATAAATAATATAATCAAAGAATACTTTATCTTCATAGATTGCAACCCGTAAGATCAAATGTAAGTGGCATGGGTGCATCAGAAAAATACAGAAACTCTACCATTTTTAACCAGGGATTATTAGGCGTAATTTCGCGCAATGAAACTATTGCGATACCCAAAGTCGAAATGTACAATAGTCGACGTATAGCTATTGATTTTACGATATCTTTATGGATGAATAGGTATGTTTAAGTGCTGTGTTTTATAATGTTATATAAATATCTCTCTACTTCCGACGGACTTACGTTCCGAATTCATATTTTGATCATAAATTGAATTGATTATAAGTTGAAGCAATGTAGTGTTAATTATAGTATTGAAATATAAACGCATCAAATTGCTGCAATCATATTCATATTGTTTAAACTACTTAATATTAACATTATTTTATATAAATAAAACATTATTAATATAATTATTTTATTAAATACGGTTATAAACCTTTATTTAAGAAAAAACAAAACAAAATTTTTAAGATTATAATTCTCAATACAATACTTGCTTATTATAAAATATTTACTTATTAATATAACTTCAACAAGTGATTAAAAAACAATACTACTTTTTCCTTAAAAGTCTTGTAACTCTTAATATACATATATTATTCAGTATCATAATTTTCATTTAATTTAGATTTCTAATTAACAAATGCTTAATTAATTTTATTTAAAATTAGTTTATTTTTAGTTAATAGTATTTTGGTCGTAAATTGGAAAATTTGTAAAGGGATACCTGAGCATGCATTATGGAATTTTTGGAATAGATTTCTATCGGATTAAATTATTCAATTTTTTTCATTGCGTTTTTAACGGAAAACAAAATAATTCTAATCGGAATAGATTCCGATCAGTTCTTCAGTCAAGGACATTATTGACAAGTAAAATTTCCATAGCAGTCTATAAAACCGGCTTTACAGTTTAAGAGTTAAATAAGAAATTAGAACAATGTAACATTCAAAAAGAAGATATATACATGTCAAAGTTGTTCTTATAAATCTCAAAGAGATTGCTAAAATAATCTTAAAATAATTTTACAGTTATCGAATGTATATTCAAAATAAGATAATATATGACAACACGTGGATGACGAAAGTGTTTTCCTGGGAAATATGGTGTCTTATATTGGTCATGTATTTATTATTGAGCGCATGCAGTTTTTGGTCACAAACTGTTTTCGCGCGAACTCGAAATAGAGAAAGAAGGCGCTCGACTATCAGCGATCACATTTTTTATAATTTTGGAATGTTCTGCAATCAGAGTATGAAGAACTATTTTATCTTGTTCCTGTTCTTTAATTATAAAAAATTAAAAGACAATTCAGATGTCACTCAATATCAGATTTATAAACACTGTGTAATATCTTTTTATATATTTGTTTGCCAAGATTTGTACCTTCTTAGAGTTTGCGTAATTGGAAGTTAGATTTTAAATTTTACGAATACATGATAAATATTACGAGAGGAAATTAATACATTACTTTGAAATAATATAAAAAAGATGTGTTTATCCTAATTGTAAAATCCTATTAAAACAGAATTATATTTAATCGTGCAACAATATAAAGGATTATTAATTTGCGTAATAATTACAACAGCCTATATTCCGGAAGATTTCATTGGAAGATCAAGAATAATAGAAGTAACGTTGGGTCTCTTTTGTCATATGTTGTCCATGGGATTTGGAGCTTTGTTATTCATTTATTTAGCAAAAAGATTTAACTTTAATCCGCCGTTTAATGATTTGAACTCTTTGACGACCGATACTAAATATAACATTGTTACTTTGAAAGGTTCTACTGGAGATATCCTTTTTAAGGTATTAATAAATATATTTAGTATCAATGTTAATGTTATTTTTATATTAGGTAAATTTATAATTTATTAACTCTTGAATTACATTAATTACATTCTCATGGTATCTATTCCATATATGTAATATTTATTACGTACATGTACAAATATATTGACTATTTAAAAAATTTTTAGATGGCGACTAGCAAGCCTTATGTACAATTAAGGAAGACAAAACGCATCGTTATTGCATCAACAAATAAGGAAATGTTTAAATTAATATGTATGAAAGATAAAAAGAAATATATTTTGGTTCAAGGTGAAAATGAATTTAAAGTAAGAGGTCAAATTGGATGTCACGTAACCCCAGTTGGAGAATATTTGATAAAGACGTGGGTAACTTCTGGCATTGCGAAGAACTTTAAATACAAAAGGACAATCGATCTCGGGTAAAGAAATATCGGCGACAATTATAACTGCATATTACACTGTAAAAATTACATGTCAAATTACAACTATCATAATAATTGATAATAATGAGATTTACTATATTAAATGTGTATATTTATATACAAAAAAATAAAGTTACAAGAACATTATTCTCTTTCTACTGAGAAAAAAATTTGTTGAAAAACTATAAAAAATATTTAGTCCAATAAGTTTAACTATATAAGTTGGTTAGTTAATTCTTGATTAAAAAATTTGAATGATTGGTATGAATGAACAATACCTTTTTGTACAAATAATTAAGTGATTGTTAAATTATTACAATTTAGTTGGTTGTACTAAATATTTTAGTTCTTTAACAACTTCTTTTTCTCAGTGTACTAAACAATTTGCAAGAGTAAATTTACAATTAAATCAAACTTATAGAAATACTGAAAATTCATGAACAAACAATGTACATAAAATAACAAATACATAAACAGAAATTGTAACAATCCTAGTACCAGTCTTTCTTATATTTTTAAAGTTTTTATGTAAATGTACAAATTTTGTTACATATAATAAAGCAACGTATAATTATATAATGTGATGGTAATATCACACATATAATTACACTTGCATTTTTATGATTGTACAGCTTAAGAAAATTTGTACACAAGCTATCTAAATAAAAATATTTTTTTATGTACAGGATTATCAGATTAAAAGAAGTTGGATTGTGGAATGCATTAACAGATCGTTGGTTGATAGAAAAATACCGATATACCAGGCTCATAAGAACGAGAGCGATTAGATTCGATCAAGTTTCTTTAATAATTTTAATGTTTTTTTGTGGAGTAATAACAGCTCTTATTATTTTCATAATCGAAAAAATTGTGTATACTTGTGAACGCTAACTGTCGTGATTTTTTTCTTATATTACTAATATCACAAATGTCTGAAATAGCAAAATGTTATCAAACAACGTTTTAATAACATTTTAATGTTTTTAACATCAATAAGACGCCATTGAAATGTCATTTACATCACCTTGCTACTAGAGATATTTTGCAAGATTTGGTATTATTATTTAAATTTTGAAAATGTTATTATATTTACATTACGAATGCTATTAAGCTATAATTAATGTTGTAATAAATAAAATTAAAATAAGTAACAAAACTATTATAATTAAACGTAATTATTGATGAATATTATTAAAATCCTGATAAAAAGTTTCTTATGTTTAGTCTTACAGAAGTTAATATAATTGTACAACACTCTATATAATTGTATAGAAATATGTAATTGTACATTATGAAATATAAAATGTATTACATATTTATAAACGTGTATAAACAAAGCAACTACTGTGTAGATTATACGCAAGTACGCATATTTATATAATAATGTTCACAATGTTTTCTGCATAATTATGGATTTCTATCAATTCAAGATTATATATAAATCATGTATAAATATGTACAAGTAACAAATATAGTTCAGAGACACTCATATGCAATTGTATATGACTATATGTGAAACAGATATGATTGCGTTGGATTCTGTATAACCGAGAAATTTTGGTCGATTATTATGTATAGCAATTTATCATATATGTATATTTTTTCTGAATAAACTTACATGTTTGGATTCAACAAGTGAGACACATTTTGCTTTCTACTTATTATTTATAATTGTAATATACTTGTACAATTGCAATAGATTAATGATAAATGGATAGAAACAGATTATAATGACAAACAGATAAATATTAAATGATATCTCACTGTTGACAATTGCAGAATAAAGCTATTTGTTCTAATTTTACGTCACCATTGTTGTTTTATCAATGTTTCTAGGCATATCGATAAAAACTTTTGCACAAAAATGTAATATATTATTCAAAGGACGTCCTTAAGACGTACGGACATCTTTTGAATGTCTCATGGACGTCTCTAGAAGGTCTCTGCTGGAGATCTGTGTGAGTTAACATATAGTAACTGTTGTATGATCAACATTTAATGCTCTAGTAAGTTCTGAAGTGAATTATGCTTGATTTTCGTCAAATAATGCTTGCAAATTTTTCAGCCTTTAGGTTGTCTCATACGATTTTTGTCGTTAACATTGAAATTACTATTTTTGAATTGTTTGAATCAATATTCACATGTCTTAATTGATGGAGCAACATCATAAGTTTTTATTAAAATTCTATGACCTTCAGTCACCGTTTTCTTCTGGATTAAAAAACAAAAGCAACGCATCTCAAAAATGCTTTTTAGTCTAGCTTTATTTTTAAGATGGTATACACACGATGTTTATTGCGTCTACTGCTAATAAATGATTAAATACCACGGAGTAATATTAAAGGATTAGAAAACGATAGCTGTGATTCAAAAGTTTTCGACAACACTGACAGTGCAATCTCTTGCAAAACTTTCAAAACTAAATCACACTACTAATAATTTTTTTAGCACAATTTTTCTTATGTCTCTTCATAATTTCTCTTATTCCTTTATATTCTTTTTATATGATAATTTCACTAAATTTATAATACCTAAATAACATTACGTAAAATCAATATCTGGAACACGCAACCATCAGTTGTATCGGAAAATCGTAACACACGTAAAATTGATTTCAATCGTTTCAGCATTCGCATTAGTTTAATGACGACGTGCAGCGGCCGTAAAGATATAAAATATACAAAGCGTAACGACATTTTGCATTAAGATAATATCTAAAACTCACGAGTCACGGATGAATTATGTGAACGCAATGTAAAATTCGATACGCGATATTTTTTGTGCGTTAGTATTGCTACGTAAGGCAAACGTATAAAATAGATTGTACATTTTTATTTTGATTTAATTATATTAATGTTATTTATTTTATTCTTGTTTAAAATATATTTTGCATAAATATATTTTTTCGTGTATTTGTGTACATTCAACGAAATAGGAAAATAAATACAGAAGAACAAAAAATAAAAACGCGATTTAAATCAAGATCTTATCTGAGATTTGATGACACACTTCTCTTTTCTTATTCAATACAAAAATTAATCAGATCATAATAAATATTCTTTTTCCTTCAATACTGATGACAGATGACATATGTTATGTGTCAACGGATAATAAAAATTTCTAATTCCGCCACCCAATAAATAACAATCCAGCAAATCCTTTGTAAGGCATTAACAGTGCATCCATATAAGACTATTACATCTGGTTACATCGTGGACTTTTTTCAACGTCTGAGACAATGAATGGTGTGATTTGGAATAAAATGCTGAAGACATTCGTGCCAATTTCCAGCGTGCCGAGTTATGCTATGATGCAACAAGAACGCCTCAGACAGAGTCGAGCAATCGAGACCCACAATTTTCAACTACAAAATTTGACTTTAACATCTATCCAGGTACGTTCTTATAAAATATTCGATGATTATTCTTGGATATCATTTTGATTTATGAAGTATTCAGATTTATATATATTTTCAAAACTTATTAACATTTTCTTAATTAAAAAAAGTGCGTTAATTTATATTTAAAAATTTGTATTATGAAAAATGTAGAGATTATATATTTAAACATATTTAATAACATATTTGTTAAATATTTAAGATAAACAAAAGATTTATTTTTATGTATATTTTCTCTAATTTTTTTAATAATATTAAAAATTGTGAAGTTTTAAACTTTTAAACTTGTCTTAAGTATTATATAAGTATATAAAATAAAATTAGAATAAACTATGACAAAATTATATATTTGACATAATTAATTAATAATAAAAACAATATTTTAAATTATAATTATATACACCCGAGAAAAAATCTTTATTTATATTTATATGTAAATATATAGTTATATGTAATTATATATTAACTATATGTAAATATAGTATATGTCAAAATAAAATTATGCATAATTTTTATATAAAATTACATACAATTATATATGTATAATTATGCATAATTATATACATATAATTCTATATAATTATAAAATATATAGTTATATAATTGTATATTATTATATATATTATAATATATGTATACGGACATATTTGATATATAATTATACATATATGTATAACTATACATATATAATTATATACAAAAAACTTTTTACTAAGCATACGATCTCTTAATGATTATAAATATGATGAATGAAAACAGGAAATATATCTGTTTTTACATTGAGAAGATAATACTTAATATGCTGTTATTTAGTAAATAACATTAATTAAATGTTACTTACTAAATAACAGCATATTAAGTATTATAAATTGATGAGTTAGATAGATAATAACTTCGTTAATTATAAATTTTAGGAGCCTCATTTTTTTCAGTTTTATGATAATAATACAAAAGTTACAGGACTCTGCGGAGAAATGTGGAATCTACTTTCCGAATCTCTGAATTTTACGTAAGACTGCACAAACCACTTTATAAGATCAAATTGTTACATTTGTACGAGATCAAACATCAATATAATATTGAAGTAACGAAAAGATTTTTCATATTTTTAGATTGCAGCCAGTGAGAGCAAACGTAGACGGTTTGGGCAAATCCGTTTTAACAGAAAACAATGAATTCTTGACTTACGAAGGATTATTAGGTATTATTTTTCGCAACGAAACCATCGCCATACCAAAGCTAGAAATGTATCCAGCGCGACTTGCGGCTGCCGATTTTACAATACCTTTTTGGATGGATAGGTCAGCTTACTTCATGAAAATTTTTTAAATACTATTAGATTTAACATTTATTTAAATCTCATTGTCAGTATAAAGAATCAATTACAATTAAATTAAACCACAGATAGTTGTGTGATAATGCTAAAATAATTTTATAGATATCAGTTATACATTCGTCCAGAAATAGTAAATGAAAATATATGGATGGTAAAAGTATTCTCTTTGAATGTATGGTGCATTATATTGATTATGTATATACTACTGAGTTTATGCACTTTTTTGATACAAAATATTTTTAGACAAAATAAAGATAAATATAAAAATGTGTCTTTTGGCGAGCATTTATTTTATAACTTTGGAAATATTTGTAATCAAGGTAGGTATAAATGAGAAAAATAAACAAGATTTTATTTGTTTTTATTAAGAAATAGAATTTTACTGTAAGCTCTAAGACAAATATTTATATCGCGATAAAATCAAATACACAGAAAGAATGGTTTTGTTGAAATATCTAAAAATTTGACTAGATGTGCAGATAAGAAAATAATTTTGTTATCAAAATAATTATGAAGAACGTTCAAGCTTGATAACGCTTGTTGTAAAATGTTTTAAGATTTTAGAAATTAACTTGAGCGTTCTAAATTATTATTTTGTTGGGGTCCAACAAAATTATTTTAGACCTGTGTTACGTTTGGAATACTCCACAATTTCCTATATATATTACTAGTTAATAAATATATATAAAAAAATATATAAATATATTAATCTCGAGTTAAAATAATATTTTATAATACTTATCAATAATAAGTCATTAATTTGGATAATTGCAATAGGTTATATTCCCCAGTATCTTAAAGGAAAATCGAGGATATTAGAAGTATCACTGGGACTGTTTTGTTATATAATATTTATGTTATTTGGTATTTTTTTATTTGTTCACATATCGAAAAGTATTTTCGTGCCACCATTTGATAGTTTTAGTTCTTTAGTAGCTAATACTAAATACGACGTTATAACTCTGAAGAATACAACGCCAGCAACTATATTTATGGTATATATAATATATTGACATAATTTATTAATTAGAAGACAAAATAATTTATACCTATGTATGTATAGTATAAGAATATTATGTGTACATATTCTTGTATACTTTTCTAAGTAATATATTCCTTCTCATATTATTTTGTGTATATAAAAGTATTCAAGCATTTAAGCTTTGTACAAATTTAAATGTCTTACTGCTTGACATTTATATGTTATAGAGAAGCATGAAGGATCCAATTCCAGAAGCAAGGAAAATGAAACGTTTAAGTATAGCATCAACAATCGAGGACATTCATAAAATGGCATGTTTCTCGAAGAAAAAGAAATATGCCATATTTCAATCGGATAAAATGTATAAAGTGAATGGGGATATTCTATGTCGTTTGATTAATATTGGAGATTCTTTTAGTAAAGCAGGGGTAGTCTCTGGAATTGTGAGGAATTTCAAATATAAAAGAACAATCGATCTTGGGTAAAACAATATCAATATAAAATAAAATATTCTAAATAGTGTATACTATCTAGTAAATTCACTCCTGTAGAATGAAAATTGAGCTTGTGCAATTTTACGAGTGATTTTTCACTCTACGTGATTTAGAGGGTTTGCATTCCCTTTAGCACATGTAGGAGTTGAATGATAATGATAAACGCTTGCGTATCTGTTCATTTGGTGTTTGTTAAGTGTATATTCAGCTTTAGATAATAATTTCGTGTATTAATAAATAATTTTCTTAAACAGGTTACTTAAATTAATGGAAGTTGGGCTGCTGAGACTGTTAAAAAATCGTTGGTTGAAAAACGGAATTAAACAAAATTACGATGATACTGCACCACAACCAATTGAAATATATCAAGTTTCTTTAATAATTGCAGTGATGTGCTGTGGAGCGATTATTGCTTCTATTATTCTCCTGATAGAAAAAATTGTATTTGTTTGTAAATTAAAGTAATTGTGATTATTTTTAGTTATATTACATCTTGAAATGAGCAAATTTACATGAAAATGATAATTAATGTTGTTCAAACTGTTGCCGCGTTGCATGCAACAGATACATCTAAGTTTCACCGTTTTTGACAGTGAGTTACGGTCATCATTTGTCTTAAGCATTTTTAACATCTTGATGGAGTTTTTTAATTTACTCGATTGCAAACGTAACAAAAATAACAATAATAATATTGATCAATATTATCTTGTAAAATATAAAAGTTATATATTTTTTACTTTATTATCACAATTTAACAGTAAATTGTTTATTACGTATAGTTGTTATATTTTAATCTACGTAATTTTAGGCACTAACTTGATATGTCGGCGTTTGTATTTATTGCTTTTCTTTTTTCATACAGTACAGATCTTTCAGGGACGTCCCTGGAACATCTCCTGGATGAAGTATGATGTTAGGATTTCTGTCTGTGTTAAAAAAGAAGGAGAAAAAGGAACAGATGTGAACAGACACACACATCAGGCCAATGTTAACAATTACAAAATTTTTGACAGCACTGATTTAATCTATAAAACATTAAAAACATCACAAACTAAATTAAAATAATATTGAAAATCTGTATGTTAAAATATATTAAAACTGAATATATCAGATTGGTACAAAAGTTTTCTATTTTATCTAATTTAGTTGTTTATTTTATTAAAGGTTTGTATACACTAATTAAACTAAAAAAATCTTAAATGCCAACACACCTTATATTACAATGAAAATAATAATAATATATCGATGTAAGAAATAACAAATAAGTGGTAATTTTGAATAACAATTATGATAGTTTAGGGCATTGTTTTAAAAGAAAATACATTACGTTAACTTTAGCATAACGTCGGAAGTTAAAAATTCCGTTTATATGTACAGGGTGATTATTAATGAATGTTCCCACTTTTTACCATCGGAGCACATATTTGTAATTTTTCATATAATAATATGTTAGAAATACATATCCGTCGGTAAATCATGCTCCGATGGTAAAAAGTGAGAACATTCATTAATAATCACCCTGTATAATCATGTGAAATTCAAACGAAAGTACAGAAACTTGTGCTGTAACATGTAAATTATATACGGCGAGCTTATTATTTAATATACTAATACGTTTTGATTCGGAAGATCAGAAAACGCATCACCCAATAATGATACTGTGGTCGTTTACGAATGTGTACTTGGGGATCTCCAAATTGGTCATCGCTGGTCCCTTCCGTATGCGACCGGCAGCGTCAAAGTGCGAGCCGTGACAAGGGCAAAAGAAACCGCCTCGTATAATGCCGGCATTCGGAATCGGCACGCAACCCAAGTGCGTGCAGATACCCAGCACCACCAGCCATTCCGACTTCTTTATCCTGTCGTCGTCCGTTTCCGGATCGCGTAGTTCTGACAGGGGCACCGCTCTCTCTTGCTCGATGATCGATTGTGTCCTGCAAGATATTAGCCGCGTCAGGGATGAAATGATTATCCTTCAATTAGCGGAAATTTGCTTTTAAAATAAACATGTTACTTAAAGAATTTATTATTTTTGTATCATATATTTTTTTTATGTAGAAAAATCTTACAAAATGTGGTTTGCAAAAATCTCTTACAGATTTTCATATAATTTCTTAGAATGTTGATAAATTGTTTAATTTCTATTTAATTTTAGAACATTTTAGAAAATTTTTTAGTTTTTTTTTATACAAATCAAACTTTTTAGAAATGCTGAGAAAACCTGCAGATTTTGTAAGTTTTTTATATGTATACATGTATCAAGTTTAAAATGTTCTGAGATGTCTTATTCTATAATTTTCAAGGAAAATTTATAAAATCTGGACAGGTTCAAAATTTTTTTTATAAAATTATCATAGATTTAAAATATAAAAATTCTTAATGTGTGTGTGGTAACAAAGCATGTCTGAGCAAAATTAAGCACATTTTTGGTTGATTATGCTGCTGGCAACTTGCTTTATATCTGTCTTTAACATTTTCGAATATATCTGAAGCAAGTAACATAATATACAAAGAACTTGAGCCGAATAAAATCAGCTTCATTAATTTTTTATGACTTTATTTAGGAGAATATTGAAATAAACTAATAAGATAAGTGAGACTAAAATCATTATTTTAATTACTCACAAAAAAATATATCTATTTATGTAGAATATTTGTAAACAAACAAAAAAATTTTTTTAATTCTGACACTGAGACGTATTATATGTTTATGAATATAATAAGATCCGAATAAAAAATAAATTAAAAATAATGAATGAATTAAACATTATTTGTTACAATAAATATAAATATATATTGGAGCAAAACTTTATTTACGTAAAACAATTTTTTTTTAATCAGCTTTAAAATGATTATTCATTACAAAAATAAAATGCCTTAAAGTTATACTTAACTGTTAAACATAATCTCTAATTTTGTCTTTAATTAATCTTTAAATTTTTGGATATGTAGCATTTAAATATAATTCTAGTTTCTCAATAGTTAGCAATAAATGAAAATTGTTATTCTCTGTTATAAACCTCGCACATAACAAACATATAATAATAATCATGAGTGGGTCTTATTTAATGAGTGTGTTGTGTAAAAAAATATACATATATAAATATTTTCTGTAGTTAAAAAGTTGAATAACAGTATAATATGTTATAATAACCATAATAGAATATTCTTAATTTTAATTGTAAACAAGAAAAAATATTTATTTACTTAATAAATTTACTTTGCAGCGATTTCTCATAAAAATGACTCATGTACTATTGAACAAACGCATTGTTGCTAGTTTTAATTACCTATCCTTTTTTTTATTTACTTAACACATTTTTTAATCTTATACTGTAAATTTAAAATGTGTGTATGTTTTTAAGAGAGTTTTAAGTAGATCTTATTTGAAGCTGGGCTTTATTCAACTTAAACATCTTATACTTATACATATTACCTGTAGTTTGATATTAGACAACAGCATCAAATTACTTCACGTTGACGGTAATTATATAACAGCATTGTGTAATTTTATAAATGTTCCAAAAGCCAGTATTTATAGTCGAATCTTATATTTAAGACCGTCTTAATAAGTATCATCTCAAGATATTATCAATCAATCAGAGAACCATATTAACATCTTAAGTATTGCTTAAGACAGTCTTGAAATAAGAATCAACTATAAATATCGGTCATAATGGCAACAGCACAAATTTGATGACGATTGTAAAGTTTCCGGCAAAGTTGTTGGTAAATTGTTATCCAAAGTTGTCATATCATGGAGACATTAATTTGCAAACAAATACTTACATAGTTGCTGCAATTCTAATAGCGATACATGACATGATTACGAGCAACTTGCCAGCAGCAACGTTGCTACTTGGGAATTTTATGAGATAGAAGAGAATATATTTTTTACCAGTAAAGTATTTAGTAAAATAGATCTAATTTTAAGCAAGAATGACCATATTTCTTACTATCGATATATATGTATATAAAAAGAAATGAAATATACAAGATAAATTCGTGGGATATTAATTCAGCTTGTAAAGATTGAAAAAAAAAGTTAACTTTATTATATTTATTCGATGACAGTGTTACTTAGCAAAAAATCTAGCAGCCAGACCGTTTGTAATGGAGATTGTGTGATACTTGTATCCATTTGTTTTACTTCACTTTCTCCTAATTATTAGTATGTACTGATTTTCTTACCGGTGGTAGACAAAAACAGGTTTGCCGCGCCATTTGACGACCAATACTTTCCCCTCTGGTATACCGTCCAATTTTACTTCCAGTTGAGCTTCCGCCAAGATATCTCGCGAAGGCATCATGAAGTATATGTAATGCAATAAGTGTGATTTAAAACCGTACAATCCAGCCACGCAACCAACTAAAAATTACATTTAATCATACATATGTCTCACTTAACTGAAAATTCTATAGAAAAATGTCCTTTTGTCATATCATAAGAGACAGGTTTTGATAATACAAAATATCGATAAATAAAACAGAAGCTATGACTAATTTTTTTCAATTATTACCAAAAGAGACAACACTTCTCAGCGCTTTTCGTTCGTCGGCACTTTTCGTAGCTAATAGTTCAGCATTGGATTTTCTTCGATATTCATCAAAGTTGGGTTTCGGTATATCAGTATAGGCGAATCTATGTAATATCTTAAAATCTGTATCGAAATAACGCAAAAATAATTGGCATTATTATTCATGAAAGGTAGATGTGTAAAACTGATTTTTTGGTCTATCATTATCGATTACCCAGGGATGGGAAGTCGTTACTTTATCATTATTTTATTGTTAATTTATCGCTATTTTTTTTATAATAACGGTTTTGTAATGACGTTACAATTTTTCATAATAGTAGATAATAATAACGCTAAGATTGGAGAACCATCACTATTATATTAACAAGTTACTTGTTGTTATTATGTATTACTTATTTAAAAAAAGTAACTCGTTAGTTGACTCGTTATGTAACGAGTAAAGTTACAAGTTAGTATTTTTCAATGAGTAACGCATAACGATAACGAGTTGATTGTCAAAAGTGATTATTCCAATCCTGGTCTTATCATTACTATTATGGAAAATTGTAACATTATTATCAAATTATAAAAAATTATTACAAAAGTAACGAGTAATAGCGTTAATTATTTTAAATCGTTACTTTACATTCTTGCAATTATTTTTATCATTTTTAAAATCTATCTAGGAATCTATTATTGCTTGTAAATATCATTGTGTAATAATTATCGATTTATGATTTAATTATGGATCAGACTGTCTAAATTACATATATAATTGATAAATAATCAGAGACTGGTAAGATCAATTAATCGAGAGATATGATAATCTCTTCTCATATTGTGTTTTATTTTTAATTCTGTGAATATAATTTAAAAATGAATACTTATATTTCAACAGATATTTTGAACTTTTTTGAGATAAATTACATGAGACAGATTTTATTTTTCATATAAATACTTACAGTTAATCGAATCTAATTTCAGGAGACAAGAGAGGCGTTTATTGTAATTTGCAACAAAAGCATGGAGTATATATTTTCTTAAAAACATTTTTATTAATAATAAAACATATTCGACATAAGTATTTATTATTAAATCGTTGTAAAATATTTGGCACACGCATGTAAGATCTGAAGTTTCCCAAAATTCATACATTTTCTCACTTCAATTGTCAATATCACTAATTAATCGCTATATATCGGCGTGTTCCATTATTTACTTAGAATACTAAAAATTTATAATATTTATAACGTAGATTATAGATTTTTAGTACTGGCAGTGAATTTCGGAACATAACCATTAATTTAAATAATTTTATAAATATTAGTAATATTACGAAGATTAGTACCATCAAATTCTAATATATTATATTTGTATACAATTCTCAAAAATATAACATTACATATAATATTGAAAAAATCGTCTATATTTACACACATCCTATAATAATGGGATTAACAAAAAAAAAGATGCCGATTTAAACTTTTAATCTCATTTTCTATTTGTTTTGTATTGAAAATATTTAGGAAAAAAATTCTTGAATTATTTTTTGAAAATAAAATAAATAAATGGAAATAGAAAGTAATTTCTGAAAAATATGCCGTATAAAATGTATAGATGCATTTACACGTATATGAAAACGCATTCCACATGTAACTATATAAATTGCAATCTTGATACTAAAGTCACTAATAATGCTATGACATAATTAATAGTATAAAAGGATGTCCTATTTGCATTGTTTTTATTAAAGTCTCTTGAATATATTCCAAATGTTATTAAATTGCTTATATTGTTATTTGAGATCATGTTAACGTGCACATGATCATCGTGAGCATGTTCATTAAATATCCAATTTTTGAGTGGAAGTAAATTTGGATTTAATGTAGAGGGCATAATTAAACTGTTTTTATAATCGTGGAATGTTGCCGCAATTTCAATATTGTTGAATACCATTTTCGATTGTTCCACGGAACCGCATGACGAAACAGAGTCATTCGAGCATTGAATTATGCCGCATGCACGTACACCAGCTTTAACGGTACCATAAAGACGAATACCATTAAAAACTACCAAACGATATTTTGTACTTGGATCTATTTTTACTACTTCTACTTTAAATTCGCAGCAGAAGCCATTCTGGCAGATTGATTTCTTGGTACTTTCTTCTAAGGCAAATGTTTCAAAGGCGTGAATATTGTCGTGTAACAATAATATTTTATCATTAACCATCATTGTGTTGACTTCCCGCTTTCGTAATTCATCGTGTATATGTTCCATTCCATTGTAATGGTCAGCTTTTTGTTCTTGATCTTCTGAATGATCGTGGTTTTTATTATATTTAGTTCTATGCTTTATTTTGGGTACTTCATATATCAATAATTTCTCGTGCGTAGTTATAGGCATTATTGCAATACCGACTCCTTTACGACCTGCATGAAATGTTATTTCAGATGTATATTTGAACAGTAGAAAACTTTCATTATAAACAATATTTAAAATATAAAATGTAATTTTACGCACCTAAGTAAATTCCACTACCAGCATTGCCAGAGCCAGGTCTGTTATAGCCCGAAGCTAAAAGGTTTACGTCTTCAGCAAAGGACCATCCTGCTTGCGTTTGTACACCTAGAATAATTAATAAGTACATATATTTTGATAAAGCTTTGAAAGGGATAAAATTCTGCTGCACTTTGTTTACCTGTTAAGAATGGTGCCTCAGAAAACCATGCTGTAGGAAATACAATGTCAGTAACTTGATGATCTCTTGTCAAATTTAACGCGGGTTCGCGGAATAAAATATCAAAACATATAAAAGTTCCAAATTTTACTCCAAAATCAGTATCAAAGCTCACTACTTCTGGCACTGCTGTTACATTAAACTGGTATTCTCCAAAAAGATTTGTTTTGCGATACCTATAAAATGTAATTAAATAATTTACATATAATATTGCAAAGTATATCTTGCAGTAATAATGATTAGTTAGAAAAGCTAGATACTTGGCAATAATTTTTCCTGTGCGATCGAATACAACGTTGCTATTGTAATAGAATACTTTATCTTTTGGGCAAGGTTCGACAGTGCAAGCTGCTTTTTCAGCAATATTGATTACCACATAAATTTCATTATTACTTGCAGCACATGATATTTTTCTCAGTGTCTGTAGATAAAAATATTTGTGTTAAATAATATGATTAAACATATTTAGTTTACTAAAAATGAGCAACTTCTCATCTCAGGAAGAAGATCTTAGTAATTTTCAAAATCAGTATTGAAAATTATAAATATGATTTCGTTATAAAATGTGGTTAATTGCAATCACAACTTAGACTCGTTGATACATTCATCGATACAATCGTAGAATTTTTTGCGAAATAAACACTATATTACATTTTTTCAAAATAAATTCTAGTTGTATCGATTGTAATCACAATTCTTTTTGAAAAAAATGCAATGTGTTATTTATTTCTCAAAAAATAAAAAAATGTACAATTTATATACTAAATACGTACCTCGCTGACTTCAACAGTATTTTGATTACAAGGTGTGTAATTGTCCGAGGCACTGGGAATAACTGTTGTCCAATCTCCCATTTCTTCTCTTATTGGTAAAGGAATTGTTGTCAAACCATCTTCAGGAAAAACAATTATATCAGCTTTCTAAAAATAATTTATATGCTTTATGTAATTTTCGTAACATATTAGTAAAAATACACTAATTCGTATACAACATAGTCCATGAAACACTAAAAATAAAATTTTCTTTTAAAGATACTTACATTACCAGCTGCTTCTGCAATAAGTCTGACATACGCATCAGAATTTACTTTCAAAGTTTCACTGCTGTTCGTTAAATATTTTGGAGGATACTCTGCTACAGCTGCTCTGTAAGTTGTTGTATTTGGTGTTGATCTCTGTAATAAAATATGGGTATGTAGAATAACTTATAAAATTTAAGAGTTATAAATTATAAATTATAGAGTAATTTATAAAATTTATGGCTCCATTTTCTCATAAACAAAATAATATCTTTATTATTATTGAAAATATACATTAGTAAATAGAGAAAAGTTGTTTTACCTGATGCGATAAATGTGCACTTATTACTAGTAGATAAACGATAATCCAGTGCTGATCCATACTTAACACTCTCAACTTCTGTTTCTGCTAGAAGAAAAATTTGATATATAGCTTATACAAATATAATTAATAAAAAAATATAATTTATATAAACAATATAATCTATGTACTCAAATGACCGTAAAGTATCTTACACATTCATATCAAGAAATGGTCTAATCAAAGGAATACTTAGTACTTAAATAATAATTTTTTAAGTAATTTTATATATGTTTTCTAGTTCTCAAAATGCATTGCATATTTATCTTGAAATGCAGCTCTAAGTAGAACCAGTAAAATAATATTAAATTGCTAATTAATATAATAATATTGATGCTAATAAGCATTTATTATGATTCCGTATCTCAATATTATATATAAAATCATATTTTATAAATGAGGTATAAAGAGACAAAAATTCTAAATTTTCCACAATTTTACAAACATAAAGCATTTTATTTTAAATTAAAAAATGAAATTTTTATTATAGAATCAATTTTTGTTTATATATATATTTTATAAAAAAAAAGAACGTTTTACAGTAAATTATATGAAATATTTCAGAATTATTTTATGAAAAGTTAACCTTTCTTTTCAAATGGAGAAGTAGTTTGAAACATTTTATTGAAAAAAACTAAGCTTTTAACAGACAGTTGCAACATGACAAATTTCTTATGTTAAAATATTCACACAATCTCTGTGAACGTTGTATTGCTTACTTAAATTTCTATTTAACTTAAAACATTTATGACTTTATTTATCTATGAAACATCACGAATATCTTCAATCTATAAACTTCAGAGCATTCCGTATCAACTTGTCATATTGAGTTAATTAATATTAATCGTGTTAAAAACAAAGTGCAATGCTGAAAGCTGTTTTTCATCACGCAGAAATAATAATATATCTTGAACTTTGAACAGTCGAGTTACAGGTCTCTGTTCTGTGGTTTCAGCTGTCTCAGCTGATCTGGAAATTCCGCGCAAGCGCAGTAACTTCAGTGTCAGTGAAGTATACTTACATCAAAAGAAAGAGTACCGCATAATAATCTTTTGTTAAATACTTTTTTAAGAATTTTTTTAAGGATTTTAAATAATTAAATAAATAAATTTTTAAATTTTTTTTTAAATTTTAAATAAATTAATAAGAAGATGATATAAAAAGTATATATACAACAAAAATCTTATTTTTCTTATGTGAAGTTGACACAGTTTGTAATGGTTTATATAATACAATTTTGAAGTAATACTTTATAACAATTTTTTTGTATATGACCTATTACGTTATTCGCCGTTGTCTTGCAATTATTGAACTGCGCAAATGCGAAAACTTGGAAAATATGATAAGAAAAACCTATTATACTAATTCTGTATTTTAATAAAATTTTGCATACACGTAGATGTAAGTAGATAAATTGAGAAATTTTTGGTTAATGTTAAAAAATGATTTGAAGGAGTAAAATCATTTCTCGTATATAGGTTTTTTTGCTTTTTCCGATTTGTTTGCGATGTATCAAAAATTTGAATAGATAAATAGATATTCCACACATACGAAAAACCTTATAAAGGAAAGTGAGAAACCTTATAAATTCTGCTAAAAATAATTAAAATAAAATTAATTCATTATTGATATGTTTATGATCGATAATGAATACACGTATATATTTTTGTAATTTTTTATTTTATAATTAAAACGTTTCAACATAAAAAATGTGTCTTTTAATATAAAAAAAATATTTTTTAATTGTTTTATACAACATTTAATACATTTTATAAAACATTTAAAAATATTTATTTGATGTTAAAGGACATATTTTTTTATGTGTTAAAATAAATGTTTCCATAACGTTAAATTATCCGATTTTTATTAAAATAAATATTTTATGTTTAAAATAAAAGGGATTTAACCCATTATTTTTAACGTTTTTAAAAATAATTTTCAAAATGTTTTATAAATATTTTTAAAACAATGTTTGCTTGGGAGGTTTACTAATTTTCTCTATTCTATCAGTATTTATTAGTTGCACGGTTTCTTGCTAGCTTTCACCTTACTCTATTTATTGGTTTTTAGTTTCGATAATGAGTGTTGACGTTTAAAGAAATTGAAGAAGTTGAGCACATCGAGCTCTTATTATCTGAACTGTCCGAATTGTTCATATAATAAGAGTCCAGCTATAAGTTTATTATGTTTGGAACTAAATACAATTATCATAGCAAAAGTTAACAAAAAAGTATTTTAAATAAACTTTCTAAACTTTAAAATAATTTTTTAAATAATTAGTGTGATGAATTTATATGAATATATGAATAATTGGAAATTTTGTAAATAATTTTATAGGCCGATTGAAATTAAACATTTTAGCAGTTACGTCGAATAGTGTGTTACGTTAAAAAATTTAATAAAAAATGACGCATTGTGGAACATTAATGTAGAACTTTAAAATTTACAAACGAAAAGAATTTTCAGGAATTAGCGAAAAATTATCTTTGCGTGATATTTTTGGCTATAATTACTGAAAACAGAGCTTTATATTTTTAACCCACTTTTATTCAAGATAAACTATAATACTTAACAGCGTTTTTATCGATAAAAGTAAGTTAAAAATATGGGCCAAAATTTTCTACGGACTTGGAATGGCGCGTGCTTATATATTCCATCACGATGGCTTAATTAGAAAATAATTAGCTGAAAAGAGTTACAAAGTAGTTAGTATATAACAGTATAAAAGTATCTTTTCCAAGCGACGTTTGTTAGCGTCTTTCAAAAAGCATTCACAGTTGCATAATACCTTCTTTCCTAATGTTCTATTTATAGAACGCACACCGATAAAGTTTGCGAAGGAATTAAGAAGCTAGAATTTATTCTAAGCACTGGTAACTAGATTAAAGCAAGTTCAGGTAATATCTGATACTAAAATATAAATTCGTTGAGAAAAATTGATGTAATTATCCGGAGTAAAATCACTTACATATATAACGGTAACAGCGCTACAGCTGTGACAAGTTTATCACGTGAGAAACGTAATGCTACTGACGCACATGAACATCTCGTTAGAAACTTCGAGTTCCCTTCTACGATCCTGTCAACGCGGATGCTGACTCGGTTTTTTTTCTACGAAGCGTTTCTAATAGGACATTCCGCGGCGATTGGATCGGATTTCCCCGCACATACTGCGCTGCATGTGTGTAACTGAATTTATTTTTCCTCTTGCAAAATTAATCTAGCGTAAATGCTAGATTAATTTTGCAAGGGGAAAAATAAAAGCTATATACTGGAGTGTTGAAAATGACTTGCGTCAGGCTTCGGGATAGAATTTTATTTTATAATGTAAATATAAAATGGGTACGTTTCTCATTTTGATTCAGATGAGTCAAAACTAGACTTAACTTTGTAAACTTTTTGGTAAACGAGAAGAGGTCGAGAACTTGTATTTATATTTGATATTTAAATTTTACTAAAAGGATAAGATAAAATAAAGTTGCTAATTAAGCTGTTTTAAATCATATTTAAAGAAACGACGTTTACAATGATCATTGTTGTTCTCACAAGAGAAAGCAAAATAGCATAAGTTTTATCAAATTGAAACATAGATCTAGTGCTCAACATTGTTGTTTCTTGAAATATTGCATTTAAACAATGAACATAAAAGCTGATTAAATTCAACATAGTTATTTTTCATTATAAATTTTGTTCGTTTTTTGTCTGCGATAAAAAACTAAGCATTAGAAAAAAAAATCTACATCGAATAATACTTTTTAGTATCTAGAAATATAGTATGTAAAATTGCAAATTTATTGGTAGAGTCATCAAAATACAACAGCGTCTACATTTCGAAACTATGACTTGAATATTAAGTGACGTTATTTTATAAAACTTTTTAAATAAAATTTAAATTACAAATAGGAAAAATCTTTAAAATGGAATAAAAAGGACTTCTCTTTTTTCGTTTTTCACATAAAATTCGCAAATGTTGGCTTCACCTAGATGTACATATCCGTTAACTGACCTTAGGATCTGTGCTCCAAAAGCGCAATCAACATTTCTCTCTTTAATTCGCTCACTTAAAAAGACAGAATGAGATATACAAAGCTATCTCTTTTTTTTCTAAACTGATAGTGGAACTTTTATTGGAAGGCTCAGTTTAGACGTTTATGCCGTGTATGTTTGATGTAAGCGTGTATTGCAATATAGATTGTGTTCCCATTATCACTGCAAAACATTTATAACATACACCATGTGCATTATAGATTTTCAACTCTAGCAATAAATTATTTAGGGCTGGGTAAAAAGTATTTAAAATACAAAGTACAATTTTTGTATTTTGAATATCAAATACTTTTTAGCAAGAATATCAAAAAGCAGATATTTTATGGTTTTTATTTTAAATTCTTTAATGGTTTCTTTTTATATTATATAACATATAAAATTATAAATAAAATTTATAGATTGTTTAAAGTCAATTAAAAAATTATATTAAAATTTGAAAGTCAAGATACACACATGTAAATATATGTTAGAAGACATACACACACACACACACACACACACACACGCGCGCGCGCGCGCGCGCATACATCAAAATACATAAAAATATAAACAGAAATGTATCTTAAAAATTAAATACATACCATAGATTATTTACAGAAAAATAAATCTATAAACTTATAAATAAAGAATTAGAGTAAAGAATTATAAATAAAAAATCGTATTTATGAGTTGCATGTATAATATAATTATATGAAAATAAGAAGATGATTGTTATCATATTATTATCTTAAAAATTTTTTTATACGTTTTGAAAAATTATAGAATACATTTTCAAGTTTTTATTTGTATAAAATTTAGTTTACAAACGATTGTATTAATAAATGTTATGTAAGACTTATAAATTTTTATTTATTTTTTTCTTTTTTCCATTATTGTTTACAAGATTACTGTTTTCAGAATAAAAACATACTTTTATAACGAAATTCTTCCGTTTTATTGTTTCAAATTTTTATTTAAATTTTTTGTGTATAAACAGCGATTGTACTTATCTAAGATAAGATAAGATAAAAATAAGATTCGACAAAAATACAATTCTTAGAAATATGAACAAAACTGTATATAAAACAATAGTGTTTTAGATTTCAAAATTAATATTACTTCACTTTGCTGATTAGTACGTATAAAAAGTGGATAATGATATATAAATTAATATTGTTTCTTTGTATCAGATTTTCAATTATGAAATAATCATGTTGTGTTATTAATCACGTTCTGTCTTTCTAAAGCAAAAAGACCGTATTGCGAGAAATGATTGATACTTTTTGAAATGATTGATAAATCAAGTTTTGTTTGTGTTTATTATATTTGTTAAATAAACTGTGTTTTATGGATTTCTTTTGTCATTTCATTCATATTAATTTAATTTAAAATAAAATTTAATTTAAAATAAAAATTTAGCTAATTATCAATATCATAATTGTTTTGTTATTTAAATTAACACAATTTTAAAAAAATTATGATACTCTAATTTAATATAAACAATTTTTAAATTAACTTTTATTTTAACTTAATTTATCTTTAACTTAACTTTAATTGAATTAATTTCTTATTTATGTAACAGTTAAGTAACTAAATTTATTTTACACGTCACTAACTTTAATTTAATTTAATTAAAAAATTATATTAACTCACCTAACTCTGATAAATATACAAATTATAATCTTCAAAATATCAAAGTTTTTAATAACATTAAATTGAAAATATATGGGCTAATAAGAATATAATCGCGGTTGTTGTTGCGCAAGTTTAAACCATTTATTTCTCTTCACACAATGTAGAACGTTTTGACTCCACTTCGAGTCTTCCTCAGCTACCAAAATTGCGTTATATATTTCCGTAAGCGAGCTGCTCCCCGCGCGCGGCTGTACAATCCACCGGTTTCAAAATTAAAGAGCATTGTTTCACTGGTTGACTATCCAGTAACATTCCCTTCAAAGGCGAAATAATGCGTTCACTATATTAATTAAGCACAAGGTGTAAATAAGCTTGATTTCATTGTTTCTTCACACTGTGGTGACTTGCCAGTACGGACGAATAAATTAGTCGGCAGATACAAGAGTCTGCCGACTAATTTATTCGTCCGCACTGGCAAGTCACCACAGTGTGAAGTCTGTCAGTCTAAGACCAACGATAAACAAAAATGTAGTTGTTATCTTTTGTGAGAAACATATGCTGTCATACATCAGACTTATGATACATAAAACAAAAACAGTTCAAAGTCGTTAATCTTGATAATATCATTATGTCATGTCGTTTACTAAAGAAAAACATTTTTTTTTCTAGCTGAAGATAACTCGAAATTGAGTCCAAACGTTCTATGTTTGTGAGAAAAAAATAAAATTTGTTACAATTACATTACGCATCAACAACCGTGGTTTACTCTTATTAACGCTTATAATTTTAATTTTTTTCATTATATATACATTTTAATTCTCATACAAAATCGTCTTATAGTATTTTGCAAATTGTATGACGTGGCATTGCGAATTAAATCACATTTCCTTATCTGTAATGTTTTCAGAAGTATAATAAAGTTTCAAAATATTTGAAAATATTTTTAAGGAGATATGATCGATGTAAATCTCAGCAAAATGTAAAGTATGTAAAATAACATTAATAAAACGTTTGTGATAATAAGGCTTTAAACATTGTAAACATATTATATATTCTTTTGTTGTTAAAAATATCGGTCACTCATAATAGATAGCTAATCTGTGATGTTTCATTATTTATGTATATCATCGCAAATTATCTATATCTGGAAACTTACAAGATCTTGGTTTTTAATTAATATCTTTCTAACAACTGTTTAAATCAATTATTTCATCAGTGTTGCAAAATCTTTTTTTAATTTAACAAAAATATTCTTTAATTTATAGAGGAAGGAAGAGAATAAAATATCTTTTTTTTTTTAAATTACTCACCATCAGTCAATATTAATATTGTGTCACATTTCTTATCATTAGTTCGTTAGACACAAGTTCTCTCAATTACCCTATATGTAGGAGTTCATTGAGTATAGAATCTTAGTAGAACATACGAAATTTATAATTTACTAAATAGAGAAAAAAAGACTTATTTGTGAAATAGCAGGCGTTGTGGACTATTAACAACTAATGTCATAAAAAGCACGTTTAATTATAAAAATTTACAAATTAATAATCCTTTGTAGTTTTTATACAATAGTAAATGCCACAAAACAAAATTTTATAAACATTTTATAAAATATAAACTTTATTTAAAAAAAAATGTTTTTTTAAATAATTTCTTTGCTCGTAATAAGCATTACGAAATGTTCATTATGTTATAAAGTTATGAGAGGTTGTACGTTTATGATGCGAATAGTTCATGATTGTCTCACGACCCCTCTCACAACATGATATAACTTTAAATGTCAAATTCATACACACATTATGGTACACATTAAATTCAATTGCATTATTTGCAAGTCACTTTCAAGACTTTCAAGCTAAAATTAAAAAATTAATTTTAAATAATTCTAAATGTACTTCTCATAATTACCTAGAGAATACACGAAAAACTCGCTGCTACATGCAGAATTGAAATTTAGATTTTATATTATAAAAATGCAATTCGTTTTGGAAAGTCGAGAAGTCCCAGATTCAATCTCTAACTGAAGTGTTATTTTTTGCAACAAATTCTTTACAATTTTTTAAGGAGGGAAAGGGTTTCCATGTTTAAATGCTTGTTAGCATCAGTTATTATTACATTAATTTTTAATTTAATATCGTGATATTACTAATATTCTTGTTTAACTTACAATTATGTTTTTAAACTGAAAAGTTATTTGGCGCGTAGTTTCGCGAACTTGAAAAGTTGCTGTCTGTTCTCATCGAGATCTGGTAGAAAACTATATTTGACACATGATACGTACATATTACTGTTCTATTACTATTACCTTGACCATATATATTACTGTTTAGTTCGCGATATAAAGTTAAACACACACTACTCAAATCTAATCATAGTTTTTTATTAGATCTCAACAAGAACAGACAGCAACAATTCACTTGACACATTATTAAATCAATACTTTTAACTTTTATCACCTTGACATATAACGTAGGATTATATATTAATTTGGTACGTTAAATTGATTGAAAAAAAATCAAGATTATATTATCAGTGAAAAATTTTTTCTTCTTATAAAAAAATTTTATCAATCGGACAATTGTCATATCACCACGGTTTC
Source organism: Solenopsis invicta (assembly GCF_016802725.1). Lineage (NCBI taxonomy): Eukaryota > Metazoa > Arthropoda > Insecta > Hymenoptera > Formicidae > Solenopsis > Solenopsis invicta. The sequence goes on along the minus strand of NC_052670.1, from coordinate 14,143,932 downwards.
TTTTTAATTACTGAACCCTACCCATTCTCGCTACTGAACAATGACTAATTGTTGGAATTCTATATTTGATCATGTCAAAGAATTTTACCATTTTGACAACTCATTTGATGTTTTTGCGTTAATGAGAGATCTGTAATTTATTTCATATGTTCATGATTTTTTCAAACATGATTTATTAATACTAAATATTGTTAAAGACGATGATAAAGACTTTGCGTAGAGAAAGTTTGTTTTATATTTAAGAATGTTGTTCATTTTAGATTTAAGAATGTCGCTGGAATAAAGAATTATTATAACATCTGATAATTATTATTCGCTCGTATAAAGTCGTTTTATTGTTTTTTTAAAATTGGTACTTTTTTTCAAAGTAAACGTCGTCAAAAATGTTTTGGATAAAAGTTAAATGACTTGAAGAGTACTTTATGAGAATGACAAGAAAATTAAACAAAATTTTTGTTTAAAAATAAAAAAAACTTTTCAGAGCTATCAAAAATTCTTTAAAAGGAATCCCAGTATTATTTTTTTAAGGTTCATTTTCAACAAATACTAACTGTTGCAAGATTCAAAGGTATATTAGTAAACCACGACGTCGCATCTAAAAAGATTAAAATATTATCTTCACTAATAATTATTCCCGAAGTTGCTATCCATAATTCTCGGCTGGTAAAATTTATCCGTTTTTAAATTATTGTGTTCAACTATAATAAAATTATTTTTCATTAACTACTTGTCGAGTTATAAAGCTTAAAAGTATCAATATAACGCAACTTTCAAGTTTTATAACTCGGAAAGTACGTAATACAAGATAACTTCATAATAGTGTTTTGAAAAGCTCTTGACATCAGTTATTAGATTTTGAAATAGAAAATAGGGCGTTCCATTTAAAAAATCAATATGATCTCAATCTAACTTTTTGATGATGCACTCAAGGCAAACTGATAGGATTAGCAGATAGATTCTTTGAACAAAAAATATATTTATTCGTTCGGCTTGAGCAAAACGTTTTTCTCCAGAATAATTATTCTGCAAAATATTAACTGTAATATTGCACAAAAAAATATATTTCATATGTATTTAATTCTAAAAATATACTTTGAAAACTCCTGCACAAATTGCAATATTATATACATGCATGTTATTATTGTTATATACAGGGTTACCCAGAGCATCCTGAGTCGGCATGTATGGTATTCCTTATGAAAATGTGAATAGAGAATGTCAATAGCAATCGTGTTGCCAATAGTTTTTAAATGATGAGCCTTTGAAACTGTTCAACCACAGGCCGTGATGATCGTACCGTCAAGTGCGGTGCAACTAATGGCCAGCCAGACGATTTGACGAATAAAATAAAAACAATAACAAATATGGTCGCATGAATAAGATATAGTTGAATGAACCGTATATGTATATTAGTGACAGGGTTTTGTGTTTAATTGAATCAAACTCCGTTTTATTACTATTCATATAACAGCATTTTTTTTTAATTATATGTATAAATTTCAATCTTGATAACAGGAAAATCACTAATTCTGTATGGTATTAAAGGGTGGCCTATTTTTAATGTCTTCCTTAAAGTTTCTCGACATTATTCCAAATGTTACTAAATTGTTTATATTGTTATTTTGGATAGTCATGTTAACGTGTAAATCATCGTTGTGAGCATGTTCATTAAATACCCAATTTTTAAGCGGAAGTATATCTGAATTTAATGTAGACGGCATAATCAAATTGTTTTTATAGTCGTGGAATGTTGCTGCGATTTCAATATGGCTGAATACCGTTTCCGATCGATTCGCGGAAAAGTGTGACGAGATAACGTCAGTCCCACATTGAGTTAAGCCGCATGCACGTGCACCACCATCAACATCAGGTGTAAAAGGATGAGATCCACTACAAACTATCAAACAATATTTTGTCTTTGGGTCTATATTCGCAACTTCTACTTTAAAATCGCAGCAGAAATCATTCTGGCAGACAGTTTCCGTGGTATTTCCTTCCAAGGCAATCGATTTAAAGTAGCTAAAATTATTCGTCAGCAGGAAGATTTTATCCTCAAGTGTCGTTGTATCGTCATCGTTTTCTCGCTTCTTTCGTAATTTACTGTTTGCATCTTCTTGATCTTCTGAAGGATCGTGGTGGCTAGTTCGTGTTATTTTAGGTACTTCATATATCAATAATTCCTCGTGCGTAGTTGTAGGCATTATTGAAGTTCCGATTCCATTACGACCTGCATGAAATGTTGTTTTGTACACATATTGCACAGTAGAAGATTTCAGTTATGAGTATACAGAAAAAAATTAATATCAAATTAACAATTTATTGTTTCATATATAAGCAAGAATATAAAATTTTCTTGTAAGATTTTGTAATCTTAAATATACATAATTTGTTTACATGGAGTAAATTTTTCTCTTCATGTAAGCAAATTATGTCTGTTTAAGATTATAAATTTTTCCAAAAAGATTTTATATTTTTGCTTATATATGAAACAATGAATTGTTGATTTAATACTAAATTTTTTTCTGTGTAAAAGAGAAGAAGATATTATGGCTATTGTTGACAATATGGCTACGCTCATTATCTCTGTTATCATGTATTTTAACAGTTCTTTATGGAGTTATTCGTTTAGTAGCCCGCCGTAACGCCCGTTTAGTAACGCTAATATACCAATACAAAGTGACTGACAATTGTTATAAGGCAATTTTACTTTTGAGCATTTCTAAACTCTTTCAAGGTACACTTTTAACCTTTAATTACATACACTTTCTCATTATTCTTAAACTTGAGTGTATTATCACACAAAGGTGCATACACTCGAGTGTTTCTTTGTTATTTAACTTTTTATTTGGCCGTATACATTTCAAGTTATTTAAAGTTAAAACAATAACGTGGAATTTTGTTAATACGGTTATTTAAGCAAACTTTTTATATCGAAATATTTCTTCGATATATCGATTATCATTCTAAAGGGTGTTTAGAAAAATTAGAGACATTGTTTTATGCTTGTTGTCTACTATATGTTAAACAGAGATACAAGAATATTTCTAATAAAATTTCTGATAGTATTTCTAAAGTTTTTGAATGCAGAAAAATTCTAAATCAAGAAAATTCTAAACAACGGAAAATTAAAAATATATAATTTTGTAACTAGATACTGTGTTTCTTTTAAATTAAACTAATATTTTAAAATTATTTTTATGGATAGTCATATTACAACCACTTTTTTTCTTCCATTGCTAATGCAGTGCATTAGATATATTTTTATAAATTTAATCCTAAATAATAAATATTTCATTACTTTGAGTGTAAAATCTGTCAAATAACCCTCTGACAAATATAATCGTTCATGTTTTAATAGAAAATATCAGTTATAAACAAAGTTATACAATAAAATAAAAATGACTGCCATATTACTATCTCTCCTCTAATATTTCAAATAAAAAAACATAACTTTACGCACCCAAGTAAATTCCACTACCACCCATACTATATCTAGGTTTATTAAAGTTTGAAGCTAAAAGGTTTACGTCTTCAGCAAAGGACCATCCTGCTTGCGTTTGTACAGCTGGAATAATTAATAGGTACATATATTTTGATGAAACTTTGGAAAAGTAGAAAAAATTCTGTTACATTTTGTTTACCTGTTAAGAATGGTAGTGTAGAAAACCATGCTGTAGGATATACAATGTCAGTAACTTGAAGATCTCTTGTTAAATTTAACGCAGGTTCGTTAAATAATATGTCAAAACATATAAAAGTTCCAAATTTCACTCCAAAATCAGTATCAAAGGTCACCACTTCTGGTACTACTTTTACATTAAATTGGTATTCCCCAAAAAGATTTGTTTTACGATATCTATAAAATGTAATTAAATAATTCACATATAATATTGTGAAGTATATCTTGCAACAATAATTATTGTTTAGAAAAATTAGATACCTGGCAATAATTTTTCCTGTGCGATCGAATACAACGTTGCTATTGTAATAGAACACTTTATCATTTGGGCAAGGTTCGGCAATGCAAGCTTCTTTCTCAGCAATATTGAGTACTACATAGATTTCATTATTTCTTGCAGCACATGATATTTTCTTCAATGTCTATGGAAAAAATTTCTATTAGATGATATGATTAAGCACATTTTGTTGCCAAGGTTTAGCAACTGGAGAGGATCATAGTAATTTTAAAATCAGTATTAAAAATTGCAATTAAATATGATTGTATTATAAAATGTGGTTAGCTGCAGTCATAAATGCCTTAGACTTGTCGATACAACCGTACAACTCTTTATATTCTGAGAAATAAAGAATAAATGAATAATAAAGGAGTATTAAATCTTTTAAAAGGATTTCGTGTTTTATTGTTTGTAAAACAAATTTAATGTGTTATTTATTTTGCAGAATATAAAAGAATTGTGTGACTTATACATTAAAATCCATGTATAGGTGTGTATTTAGTGATTAAATACATACCTCGCTGACTTCCATAGTATCTTGAGTACAAGGTGTATAGTTGTCCGACGCACTGGGAATAATAGTAGTCCAATTTTCCATTTCTGCTCTTTCCGGAAAAGTAAACGTTGTCAAGCCATCTTCAGGCATAACGATTATATCCGCATTCTAAAAATAATTGACTGTAGATAACTTTTGTAATATAGAACACGTTAGCAAAATTCGCTAATTCTTATACAAGATAGTCTGTGACGCTTATTGACTAAACTATTTCCTTTTAAAGATACTTGCATCACTTGCTGCTGCTGTAATAATTCTGACATACGCATCGGAATTTACTTTCAAAGTTTCGGTGCCGTTTGTGAAATATTGTGGAGGATACTCTACTACAGCTGCTTTGTAAGTTGAATCGCTTGGTATTGATCTCTGTAATAAAATATAGATATGTGGGTATAAAAAATAGATCTCTCTATAAAAAAATGATATTTTTATTATTGTTAAAAATATATATCATTAAATGAAGAAAAGTTACTTTACCTGATGCGATAGATGTACACATACTACTAATAGATAAACAATAATCCAGTGTTGATCCATATTTGACAAACTCATCCTGTTTCCATCGGAAAAAAACTTGATTTTTTATTTTATAGTTATTTTATAGCAAACAATAAAAAAAGTAACTTATACATAATTAATTACACGAACTCAACAATTTTAGAAGCATGAATGTAAGTTCTTATTAAATGGATAAAGTTTTTATTATAGAATCTATTGAATTGTTAAAACATGAAACATGAAAACTTACGTGTTTGAAAGAGAAAATGGACGTTATAGCAAAGCGCTGAGTTAAGAATAACAAAATAAATGAGATGAAGAGAGAAAATATAAGTACCATCCCCTCCACACAGAAACTCATGATTATCTCTAAACAGGAGTATTTAAATGATGTACGTAACATATCTGAGTAAAAAGGCTAAAACATTTCTGTATTGTTTTGCGAATTCAAGCTTAATTTTTGTTTTTTTATAAATAAAATTTTTAGAAATAAAATGTTTATTACGTTGACAATCAAATCTTACTGTTAAAATTAAAAGAAAATACAAAAAATTATTAAATTATAAAAATTGTAAAGCTGTGTATAAAATTTGAGCACATTTATCTGATTGGTTAAAACTATTTTTTTGTTTATACATTGATTTTTATATAAAGCTGTCTTGTAATATTTATTATAAATTTTATGAAATAGTAATATTGCGAACTAAATCATATTTCATTATCTGTAATATTTTTAGAAGTGTCATAAAGTTTCTAAGCATTTGAAAATATTTTTAAAGAGATATGATCGATGCAGATCTCAGTAAAATGTGAACTACGTAAAATAAAATTAATGACATACAAATCTAAACAAGAAAGCATTCCACGATCGTAGCTGGATCTTGGTGCTTTACTCGTGTGATTTTATATACTTTTTCACATTCAACACAGATTGCGCGCCTTTACTTTTGGTCATAACACACTTATAATCGAATAAGAGTCAGTAATATCACATTTATTAAATTAAAATTAATTTAATAATACCTGATGCTACTAGCACTTAAATATTAACCCCTTCTCCCTAAAAACTCGATTATTGCGAGAAATATCAACACAGCCTCAGTAGTCGAGTTGGCTAAGACACCCGTATCGAAGATTCAGGAGGTCCCAGGTTCGAACTCTGGCTGAGATGATATTTTTCGCAATAAATTTTTTAGAGTTTTTTCAGGAGGAAAGAGAATTAATATTTAGATGCCAGTAGCATCGTGTATTATTAAATTAATTTTAATGTAATAAATGTGATATTACTGACTCTTATTTGATTATAATTGTGTTATAACCGAAAGTAACGGCATGCAGTCGTGTTGCATCTGTGTTGAATCTGAGAAAGTACATAAAATCACACGAGTAAATATAAAGCACAAAGATCCAGCTATAATACGACCGTGGAAGGCCTTCACGTTTATAGATTTATGTGTTACATTAAACGGTCGAATATTTTTCTACTTAAAATAATGACATGTTTTTGATAATCGTTAATAAGATTTTAATCATTGTTTATATATATTCTTTTGCCGTTAAAAATATCCGCGATTATTTATACAGCAATCTGTAATGTTTCATTACTTATTATATATCACCGCAAATTTTATCTATTCCTGGAATCTTACAAGATTTTAGTTTTTAATTAATATCTTTGTAATAATTTAAAAACGTTTTTTTAACAATGTTGCCAAATCAGGTTATATCTTTTTAGTTTCTCAAAAATATTCTTTAATTTATAAGCATAGAGAAAGGAAGAGGATGGTAGCACACCATTCTGTTTTTCAAAATTATTCACAGTCAATAAATATTAATATTGCGATAAAATTTTTATCAACAGTTTGTTAGCCATAAACAATGTTCTTTCAATGACCTTATATGTAGAAGTTTATCGGATATATAATCTTACTAGAACAAATGTAATTTACAATTTACTAAACAGGAAAAATGGATGTATTTGTAATGTAGCAGAGTGTCATGGAATATTAATAACTAACGTCATAGAAAACAGATTAAAAAAATTTTATAGTTTTTCGTAGATTTTACACATTAATTAGTGCCACGGAGTAAAATTTGATAAATATTTTATAAAACATATTTTATTTAAAAAATATTTTCCTAAAAATAATTTCCTTGTTTCTAATAAACATTATGCAATGTTCATTCTAATGTTGTAAAGTTGTGAGAGTGGTCGTACGTTTACGATGCAAATGGTTCACAATTATCTTGTGTGACGTTATGTAACGATAAAGGTTGTGACCCCTGTCATTCCATAATATATTTTTAGATATCGAATTCATACACATTAAGTTCAATTGCAATATTTGCCATTCACTTTCAAGACTTTGAAGCTAAAGTTAAAAAACTAATTTCAAATAATTTTTAACATACTTCTCAAAATTACATAGAGAGTACACAAAAAAAGTCGCTGCTACTGGCAGAACTGAAATTTAGCTTTTATATTATAGAAACGCAATTCTCGTTTTGTAAAGTCACAGGTTCGACCTCTAGCTGATGTCTTATTTTTTGCAACAAATTCTTTACAATTGTTTAAAGGGGGAAAGTGTGTCCACATTTAGATGCTTGTTAGCATCAGTTATTATTAAATTAATTTATAATTAATATTGCAATATTACTAATGTTCTTGTTCAACTTACAATTGTGTTTTTAGACTGAAAAGTTATTTGGCGCGTAGTTTAGTGAACTTGAAAAGTTACTGTCTGTTCTTGTCGAGATGTATAGAGAATTACGGTTGATACTTGATACATACATATTACTGTTCTATTATTATTATCTTCATCCATACATATTACTGTTTAGTTTGCTATATAATGTTTAAACACATATTACTGAAATCTAACGATAATTTTTTTATTAGATCTCAACAAGAACAGACGGCAACAATTCACTTGACATATTATTAAATCAATATTTTTAACTTTTATTACCTTGATATATAAAGTAGGATTATATATTACTTTGGCACGTAAATTGATTAGAAAAAAATCAGGATTATATTATTAGTGAGAAATTCTTTTCTCATATAAAAATATTTTATCAATCGGACAATTATCATATCACTATGATTTCTTTTTAATTACTAAAGTCTACCCATTCTCGCTACTGAACGATGAATAGATGTCGGAATTCTATATTTCACCATATTGAATAATTTTACCATTTTGGCGACTCGCTTTATGTTTCTGCGTTAACGAGAGATTTATAGTTTATTTCAGATATTCGTGAGTTTTGTCAAAAGGTTTACTAATGGTTTACTAATACTAAATATTATTAAAGATGATGATGAAGACTCTGTATAGTAAAAGTTTGTTTTATATTTAGGAATGCCGTTTATTTTAGATTTAAGAATGTCGCTAAAATAAAGGATTATTATAACATCTGAAAATTATTATTCTCCTGCATAAAGTCGTTTTATTGTTTTTTTAAATTGGTATTTTTTTGAAGCGAATGTCGTCGAAACTATAAAAGATAGAAAAAATGTTTCTATACGCATTAACAGCGGTTAACTCACATTAACCCTTCCTCTTTAATTATTAGAAAAAAATGTTTTAGATAAAAGTTAAATGGCTTGAAGAGTATTTTATAACAGTAACAAAAAAGTTAAACAAAATTTTTGTTTAAAAATAAAAAAAAAATTTTTTTAGATCTATCAAAAATTCTTTAAAAGAAAAAACAGTATTAATTTTTTTTAAGGACAATTTTCAGCAAATATTAATTATTGCATGATTCAAAGGCATTAGTAAAGAACAATGTCGCATCTAGAAAGATTAAAATATTATCCTTACTAATATTTATTCCCGAAGTTACTATTCATAATTCTCGGCTCGTAAAATTTATCAGTTCTCAAATTATTGTGTTTAACTACAATAAAATTATTTTTTATTAAGTACTTTTCAAATTATGAAGCTTAAAAGTGTATATAATGCAACTTTCAAGTTTCGTAACTCAGAGAGTACGCAATAACTTTATGATAGTGTTTTGAAAAGCTTTAGACATCAGTTATTAGATTTTGGAATAGAAAATAAGACGTTTCATTAAAAAAAAAAAAAACCGATATGACATAAACCTGACTTTTTGACGACGTCACTCAAGTCAAACTGATAAGATTAGTAGATAGAACGAAAAATATATTTATTCGTTCGTCTTGAGCAAAATGTTTTTCTCCAGAATAATTATTCTGCAAAATGTTAACTGTAATATTGCATGAAAAATATATTTCGTATGTATTTAATTCTGGAAATATACTTTGAAATCTCTTGCACAAATTGCGACATCGTATATGCATGTTATTATTGTTATATACAAGATTACCCAGATCACCTGGAGGAGTCGGCATGTATGGTAGTCCTTATGAAAATGTGAATACAGAATGTCAATAGCAACCATGTTGCCAATAGTTTTTAAATGATGAGTCTTTGAAACTGTTCAACCACAGGCCGTCATGATCGTACCGTCAAATGCGGTGCAACCAAGTGGCCAACCAGACGCTTTGACGGGTAAAATAAAAACAATAACAAATATGGATATAGTTAAATCAACCGTATATATCATATTAGTGACAGAGTTCGATGTTTAATTGGATCAAATTAAGTTTTATTACTATTCATGTAACAGCATTTTTTAGTGTAATTATATAAATTTCAATCTTGATAAGAGCAAAATCATTTATTCTGTATGATATTAAAGAGTGGCTTACTTTCAATGTCTTCCTTGAAGTTTCTCGAAAATATTCCGAATGTTACTAAATTGTTTATATTGTTATTTTGGATAGTCATGTTAACGTGTATATCATCGTTGTGAGTATATTCATTAAGTACCCAATAGTTAAGCGGAAGTATATCTGAATTTAATGTAGACGGCATAATCAAATTGTTTTTATAGTCGTGGAATGTTGCTGCGATTTCAATATTGCTGAATACCGTTTTCGATCGATTCGCGGAAAAGTATGACGAGTTTACGTCAGTCGCACATTGAATTACGCCGCATCCACGTACACCACCATCAACATTAGATGAAAAACGATGACGACCATTAGAAACCATCAAACAATATTTTGTCTTTGGGTCTATATTCGCAACTTCTACTTTAAAATCGCAGCAGAAGTCATTCTGGCAGACAGTTTCCGTGGTACTTCCTTCCAAGGCAATCGATTTAAAGTAGCTAAAATTATTTGTCAGCAGGAAGATTTTATCCTCAATTGTCGTTGTGCCATCGTCGTTTTCTCGCTTCTTTCGTAATTTATCGTTTGCATCTTCTCGATCCTTTGATTGATCGTGGTGACTAGTTCTCATCATTTTGGGTACATCATATATCAATAATTTCTCGTGCGTAGTTGTAGGCATTATTGAAGTTCCGATTCCATGACGACCTGCATGAAATGTTGTCTCGTTCACATATTGCGCGGTAGAAGATTTCAATTATGAATAGAGGAAAAGAGGATATTATGGCTACTGTCGACAATATGGCTACCTTTATTATTTCCTGTATTAGGTGACGTATTCTAATAATTGCTTATGGAGTTATTCATTTAGTATCCCGCCGTTTTTAGTGATGCCAATATGCCAATACATAATGACTGACAATTGTGTATAAGATACTTTTACTTTTGACCACTTCTAAACTTTTTCAAGGTATACTTTTAATCTTTAATTATACACACTTTCTCATTATTCTTAAACTTGAGTGTATTATCGCACAAATGTACATACACTCGAGTATTTCTTTGTTATTTAATTTTTTGCTCGGCTGTAAAACATTTCGAGTTATATTAATACAAAGTTAAAACAGTAACATGTAATTTTGTTAATATAATTCTTTAATAATTCGAAATTTTGATATCAAAATATTTCTTTCTGTATCGATTGTTATTCTAAAGAGCGTTGTTTAGAAACATACGAGACATTATTTTATGCTTATTGTTTAATGTTGAACAGAGATAAAATAATATTTCTAATGGTATTTCTAAAGTTTCTGAACGCTGGAAAATTCTAAATCAAGAAAATTTTAAACTTTGCAAAATTACAAATATATAATTTTTCAACCAAGCACTGTGTCTTTTTAAACTAAACCAATTTTTTAAAATTATTTTTATTGATAGCTATTTTATAACCACTTTTTTTCTTTTACCACAGTATTAGACTTTTTTTAAATCACGTCCTAAATAATAAATATCTTATTATTTTGAGAGAGAGTCTAGAATCTGTCAAACAACACTCCGACGAATATAATTGTTTATAATTCAATAGAAAATATTAATTATAAACAAAGTTATTTAATATAATAAAAGTGGCTGCCATATTACCCTTTTCTCCTCCTAAAATTTCATATACAAAATATAATTTTACGCACCTAAATAAATTCCACTACCACCAATACCATAGCTAGGTTTGTTATAGCCCGAAGCTAAAAGGTTTACGTCTTCAGCAAAGGACCATCCTGCTTGCGTTTGTACAGCTAGAATAATTAATAGGTACATATATTTTGATAAAACTTTGAAAAAGAAGGAAAAATTCTGTTAAATTTTGTTTACCTGTTAAGAATGGTAATATAGAAAACCATGCTGTAGGATATACAATGTCAGTAACTTGAAGATCTCTTGTCAAATTTAACGCGGGTTCGTGAAATAATATGTCAAAGCATATAAAAGTTCCAAATTTTACTCCAAAATCAGTATCGAAAGTCACTACTTCCGGCACTGCTCTCACATTAAATTTGTGTTCTTCATAAAGATGTGTTTTACGATACCTACCAATGTAATTAAATAATTTACATATAATATTGCGAGCTATGTCTTGCAGTAATAATTATTGTTTAGAAAAACTAGTCACCTGGCAATAATTTTGCCTGTACGATCGAATACAACGTTACTATTGTAATAGAATACTTTATCATTTGTGCACGGTTCGGCAGTGCAAGCTTCTTTCTCAGCGATGTTGAGTACAACATAGATTTCATTATTTCTCGCAGCACATGATATTTTCTTCAATGCCTATGGAAAAAATTTTTCTGTTAGATCATATGATTTAACATATTTTGTTTGCCAAGGCTTAGCAACTGGAGATTATCATAGTAATTTTGAAATCAACATTGAAAATTGCAATTAAATATGATTGTATTATAAAATGTAGTTAGCTGCTGTTATAAATGCCTTAGACTCTTCGATAGAATCGTACAATTCTTTATATTCTGAGAAATAAATAATAAATTAATAATAAAAGAGTATTAAATCTTCCAAAAAAATTTCTCGTTTTGATTGTAAAGAAATTTAATAGAGGAGAAAAAGGTAATAAGGCATCTATTTTTATTTTATTAATTAACTTTGTTTATAATTAACATTTTCTATTGAGAGTTGAATGATTACATTTGTCAACATTTTGTTTGACAAATTCTAGACTCAAAGTAATGCAATATCTATTATTTAGAATGTTATTTATAAAAATCTAATGCACTGCGGTGGAAGAAAAAAAGTGGTTGTAATATGACTATCCGTAAAAATAGTTTAAAAAAATTTGTTTAGTTTAAAAGAAACACAGTATCTTGTTACAAAATTATATATTTTTAATTTTCCATTATTTAAAATTTTCCTGATTTAGAATTTTCCTGCGTTTAGAAGCTTCAGTAATACCATTAGAATTTTTATTAGTAATATCATTTTTCCCTGTTTAACATTAAACAACAAGCATAAAATGATGTCTCTAATCTTTCCAAACATTGCTCTTTAGAATGACAATTGACAAGGACAGGGACTTTCATATGGAGGATTTGGAGTTTTCCACACCCAAAGCTTGCGTGAGTGTGGAATTCCACACCCAGAATTCGGGGTTTTAAAAAAAAATTTAATTTTTGATAAATTTTAAGAATTTTTTGTTTGACAAAAACGATATTTGACTATGGTGCCATGAAAAGATAGTATAAGAGCTAATTTCTGCGTGATATTAAGAGAAAAATAAAAAAAAAGGTTTTGTATTTGTAAAGAAAAAATATATAAAAAAAATTAAATGTAGAAAAGAATATATACAGTAAATATATTTCGTATATATAACAAAAGCAATATTATTGAAACTACCTACACCCCCCCTTCCTTGCTTCGATGAGGTGCTCCACACCCAGAAAAATCAAAAGTCTCTATCCTTGACAATTGATTTATCGAAGAAATAATTCGATATAAAAATTTTGCTTAAAAAACCATATAACAAAATTCCATGTTATTGTTTTAACTTTGTATAACTCGAAATGTATACGGCCGAATAAAATGTTAAATAACAAAAAAACACTCGAGTGTATATACCTTCGTGTAATAATACACTCAAGAGTAAGAATAATGAGGAAGTGTATATAATTAAAAGTTAAAAGTGTACCTTGAAAAAATTTAGAAGTGCTCAAAATAAAAATGCTTTATAACAATTATCAGTCATTATGTATTGGCATTACTAAAAAACGGCGGGCTACTAAATAAGTAACTCTATAAGCAATTAATTGTTGGAATACGTCACCTAATAACGGAAATAATGGAGGTTACTGTATTTTTGAGTAGCCATAATACCTTCTTCTTCTCTATGTTATTTATTTCTCAGAATATAAAAGAATTGTACGACTTATATATTAAATACATACTTCGCTGACTTCTATAGTATCTTGAGTACAAGGTGTATAATTGTCTGAAGCACTAGGAATAATAGTTGTCCAATCTCCCATTTCTGCTCTTTCTGGAAAGGTAAACGTTGTCAAGCCATCTTCAGGCATAACGATTATATCCGCATACTAAAAATAATTTATTTTAGATAATTTTTATAATATAGAACATGTTAGCAACAATACACTAATTCTTATACAACATCTGTGAAGCACATTGAATAAATCTATTTTCTTTTAAAGATACTTACATCACTTGCTGCTGCTGTAATAATTCTAACATACGCATCGGAATTTACTTTCAAAGTTTCGATGCCGTTTGTAAAATATTGTGGAGGATACTCCACTACAGCTGCTTTGTAAGTTGAATCGCTTGGTATTGATCTCTGTAATAAAATATAGATATGTGGATATAAAAAATTGATCGATCAGTTCTCTCTAAAAAAATGATATTTTTATTATTGTTAAAAATATATATCATTAAATAGAGAAAAGTTATTTTACCTGATGCGATAGATGTACACATACTGCTAGTAGATAAACAATAAGCCAGTGCTGACCCATATTTGACAAACTCATCCTGTTTTCATCGGAAAAAAACTTGGTAGTTATTTTATAGCAAACAATAAAAAAAGTAACTTATACATAATTAATTACATAAACTCAACAATTTTAGAAGCATGAATGTAAGTTCTTATTAAAAGGATAAAGTTTTTATTATAGAATTTATTTCTATTTGTTTATATTTGTTTATATTGGGTTGTTACATGAGTTTGTTCAGTTTTTTAATCTATTTTTTGATGAAACGTAAAAGAACTTTTATTAACAAATGTATTGTCTATTATTTTCTCTTGCAGCGTAAAATGTTGATTTATGTCCACTACAGTCGTTATCGTAGCTGTGTCGGATTGTTACAGTCCATCCGTTGTCGACCTTTAAGTTTGAACTCATCTTTTTTGAACCGGTTACACTTTTGTGTGTCGTAACCGGTTACGACACGATTGATAATTGCAGATGCTCCGCAAAACATTGTATATTAGCTGCTTATAGCTCTAATAGCACAAGACGTCCTCGGGATGATCCTGAATTCGTCCTGAATGTCCCGGGACAATAATGGGACGGACTTAGGACATTATACTAGGATGAAAATTTCAGGATTTCCCGAGGAATGTTAAATAAACTAAAGCAATTCTATATATAACCTACATTGTATCCAATGGACGTAATTTTAAGTCACCCACACAGCACACTGTATCCAAAGGACGTTCTTAGATCGTCCAAGTCCTAAATCAATCCTAAGGACGTCCTTTGACCGTCTCTCTGTGTCATATGGCATAAACTAGGAAAGCTAAGGAAAAATAAAAAAATTCACGGTTATAATATTTTTCCACATTCCTACATTCTGCATTTGTAAAAATCAGTACAAAAACTATAATTTTATATATATTTATATAAATAATTTGGTTTAATTATTCATAGTTCATCTTTTCGAGAATATATACTTACTTAATCTATCAGTTATATGCGCATATTAGCATAAAGTGTTCACAGATCATCATGAAAGATCTAGTTCGCAGCGATCATGGAGATCAAGCAACTTTCACCGGAGTCGCGACTTGGATGCGTGACCGTTTGAAAATTTCCGAAAAAAATTCTTGATTTTTTTTGCGAAAAATGTTATTAAAATATTCTTTTGCTCATTGGAATTATATGTAATAATATAATATATTTATGTAAATATTCCTTAAATATCCTAAAATAGTCCTGAAATGCGTATGTATATCCCGAGGATTGTGAATGGACATCTTTAGGACTCCCGATGGGATGTCCACAGGATGTCCATGGGCAAGAATGAGGCGTTTATTTGTTAGTCCACGGGATGTCCTGTTGACTATAACAGGTAATCCCCAGGGTATCCCGCTCGTCCCGATAGTTCGTTCTTAGGAAGTCCCGTGGACGTTCCTGTGCTATTAGGGTAGAGTACTTTCTATTTTGGAAATAATAGTGTAATATTCCGATAATGCTCGTTTTGCTCTTCCATTTTATTTTGTACAGAACTAACTATAAATTGAATCGCTAAGTTGAAGAAACTGTATATTAAAATATAGCCTTTCTCTAATACGACCAGTGTGGACTTTCTTCCACCTAACTTTTCCCTTCTCGTTAGGGAGCTACTAGCCAAATTAAACGCGTCAAAACAAACTTTATGAAACATTTCTATGTATCTCGCCATAAATGTTTTATAACACATATATTAAAATATCTTAGAATTAATTTATAAAGAATTATACTTTTTTTAACAGAAAATATTTTGCATTTGTGTATTTCATTAAAAAAACATAGTTTTTAATAGAACGTTCCAATATACAAAGATTTCCTATAATAAAATCAGAGTTGAAAACATTACTTTATAAAAGTAATGTGTTACCATTATTTTTTGTAGAAAGTGACGCGTTATCGTTGCTATTATTTAGAAAGTAACGATTACTTACTTTTTCTTTTTATTTAAAATGCCATCCAATAGTCTATATCACTATTTAACTTTCATCTAGAATGAGTAGATTAATACAAAATCTATATAAATACAGAGATTTTATAATAGTAACTGCAACATACTTAACATTTCTAAGATTTATCAAAAATGTAAAAATTTCTTAGATAGTTCTACTGTTACGTTTGCGAAATTATGTGAAATTTGAGCACAACTCTGTCACTGATTTAATAATTATTAGATTTTTTGTTTGAATTGGTTTTTAATCACTTTTTATAGTAAACTCACTTATTTGCAAATTACAAATTTGATGAGAACATAGCACTGCAAGTTAAATCAAATTTAACAAAATAAAATAGTGAAACTTATGAGAATAAATTAAGAGAAGAAATAACAATGTAAGACGCTTGTCAGGATGCATGAATTTTTAATTGTAACAATAAAATTGAACTATCGCAAGTGCAATTTTCAAATATGTTGACAATAAATTTTATGAACACAAACGTTTTAATTTTTGATTTGGATCTTCTTCAGTGTTTAGAACAGTAAGAAATTAAGAATAATAAGTGTAGAAATAGGATAGAAGTAACCACATGTCTCTTCCCAATGTTATGTATGTACAATAAAATACTGTAATTAATCGTCAAATGATGTCAAAAAGCGAATTGTAACGAAAAGAAAGGTCGTCAAATTTTGATCCTAATTAAGTACACAAACTAAATCAAATTATTGGAAATTGAATTATTAAAACATGAAACATGAAAACTTACGTGTTTGAAAGAGAAATTGGACGTTATAGCAAAGCGTTGAGTTAAAAGTAACAGAACAAATGAGATGGAGAGAGAAAATATAAGTACCATCCCCTCTACACAGAAACTCATGATTATCTCTATACAAGAAAATTTAAATGATGTAACATATCTGAGTAAAGAGAAATTTTTGTTTCATGTAAATAAAATTTTAGAAATAAGATATGTTTATTAAGTTAACAATAACATCTTATTGTTAAAATTTAAAAAAAATATAAAAAATTACAAAATTCTAAAAATTGTAAAATTGAGTATAAAATTTGAGCACATTTATCTTATTGGTTTAAACTATTTTTTGTTTATATTTTAATTTTTATATAAAATCGTCTTGTAATATTTATTATAAATCTTATGAAATAGTAACATTGCAAAATAAATTATATTTTTTTATTTGCAATATTTTTAGAAGTATCATAAAGTTTCTAAGGATTTAAAAGCATTTTTAAGAAGATATGATCGATGCAAATCTCAACAAAATGCGAACTACGTAAAATAAAACTAATGAAAAGTTAATAATCATTGATAAGATTTTAAACACTTTACATATATTTTTTTGCCGTTAAAAATAGTATTATTTAGACAGCTAATCTGTAATGTTTCATTACTTATTGTATATCACTGCAAATTTTAATACTTATCCATTCCTGGAATCTTAAGATTAAGATTTTAGTTTTTAATTATTACCTTTCTAATAATTAAAAAAAATTTTTACTGTGTTGCTAAATTGGTTATATTTTTTCTCAAAAATCTTCTTTAGTTTATAAGTATATGATAGTGCAAAATACGATTTTGTTTTCTTTTCAAAATAACTTACGGTCAATAAATATTAAATATTAATGCGATAACATTTTTATCAACAGTTCGTTAGACATAAAGTTCTCTCAATGACCTCATATGTAGAAATTTATTGGGTATATAATCTTACTACACAAATGTAATTTACAATTTACTGAATAGGGAAAATAGATGTATTTGTAAAATAGCAGAGGGCCATGGAATAACTAACGTCATAAAAGACACTTTAAAAAAATTACAAATTAATGATTCTTTGTAGATTTTATACATTAATTAGTGCCACAGAGTGCCAATGAAAATTTGATAAATATTTTATAAAATATATTTTATTTGAAAAACATTTTCCTAAAAATAATTTCTTTGTTTCTAATGAGCATTATGCAACGCCCATTCTAATGTTATAAAGTTGTGAGAACGGTCGTACGTTTATGATGCAATGGGTTCATGATTATCTCGTAAGATATTATGTAAGGGAGTGTGACCTCTGTTATTCCATAATATAATATATTTTTAGATATCGAATTCAAACATATTAAATTCAATTGCATTAAAGGCACGTCAATTTTGAAGCTTTTTAGATAAAGTTAAAAAATTATAATAATGTCAAATAATTCTCAACATGCTTCTCAAAATTAAAATATATGAAAAATTCGCTGCTACTTGTAAAACTGAAATTTATAAAAACGCAATAAACACTAATGACCAGTAACCATCCTACAATGTCTAAATCGAAGATAATGAAGTAATTTTAATGGTTGCTCTAAGAATTTAGCATAAACTATTCAAAATATCGTGGTATCTCACTATTCCACATATCTTCATTACTTCCATCTTTTCTCTATTTTATTAGTTTTCTATTTATATACGAAAAAATTACATGATGAATTTTTGAAGTTGAATTTTTGCAAAGACGTACAAAAAGATTTGATTGATTATTTATATAATTTTTATGTATATTATTATAAAATATTTTAAAAAGTCATGTAACGGTCATATCAGTCGTTCGATGTCTCCTGTTATATAAGTTGTATGAAACTTTTATTTTCTTAGAAGCTACATTGTCAATCAGATTGAAATTTTAATACAATATTAGTTTTGCTTTAAATAATATTCAATGTAATTTTTCAATTGTAATTTTTAATGTTTTGATCATACCTACTTCAAAACATTTTTAAAAATAATGGGTTAAAATCACTTTTATTATTAAAAAAACGTTTATTTTAAAAAATCGAACAGAATATGATGCCAATACTAGCCAACAACAAGATTTTTGTGTGTATAACAAAAAATGTATTATCTGCACGTATTACATAGTGTAAACGTTTCGATCTTAAGTTATGATCAATAAAGTCTTCAGTACAAAATTGATGCATATTACATACTGTTTAACGGTTATATAGGTTGAATAAAATTTTGTAAATGCATTTGACGATTTAAAATTTATTTTATTTAAATAATTGTTTCTTAATACTTAAAGGGTAAATTATGATTCAAAATGTTAGCCAACATATATTGTACAGTGAACAATGTGAATAAACTAGAAGTCAAAAGGGTTGTTTATTTTAATGTTTAAAATTTTGTATTTTAACACTTTAAAAATGTATTATTTTATTTGAAAATCTTTGCAAAACGTTTAAAGTTAATCAAAACTGAGAATAGATAAAAAGATAAAAGAAAATCTATATAAATAAAAATGTAAATGCTTGTTTGTTCAAAATCTTAAATCTCCCAAAATTCTTCAACAAATGTTTGAAATTTGACAAAACGTTGAATTCGAATACGCGCGTGTTTTTATATAAAAATTGTATACCCACAAAAATACCGCGCTTTCTCTTTTCTTACTTTTCCATTTAACCAGACTGAACCACAGCAACACGTGGCAGGGCACAGCTAGTAAAAAATATAATTAATGAATAATAATAAAAAAAATTAAGTAAAATATATTCTTAATGTTTCTATTTTCTGTAATATCTTGTATGTATATAATATGAATCTCTAAACGTTCAATAATATTTTCAGAGTTTAAACATGACTGAATTATATAGATCCTTATACAAACGTTAAATTGTGTGTGTAAAGCTGGCATATCATTTGGTGGAAACTCACTAAACAATAACAGTTTTGGGTTTATCTTTAATAGTTCTACAGTTCCTGACAGATAAAATAAATAATTCTGGTCTTTAAAGCGAAAAAAACGCGTAGGACAAAGTGAGACGCCAGGTTAACGCAGCGTCTCAATTTGCCCTGCGTCATTTTCCAAACCCAATTCTTGTAAGATTTTAAAAGATCTATATCTAGAACTCATCTTCTAGATGAGTTCTAGAAAGAGCTCTAGCGTTTAACATAAATTATTTAATTAAAAAAAAAAAATTATTACAAAATATTTATTTTATAACATTACATAATAGAGTTTCGTGTACAAAAAAATATTTTTCCTCCAGTTCTGAACGTATCTAAACGCCTTCCAAAAAGTACCGGTCGATTCAATTATTTATTAATTAGAAAAAAATTGTTATTTTCCGCAAAAGTCGTATATTCGCGCATATGGGTCAGACGCTGGTGTATATTCGAGAGTTCTGTGTACCATACTGTAAAAATTCTTTTCCAATAGTTCTTAACGTATTAAAGCGCCTTCCGAAGAGTTGCGGTCGATTCCGATATTAGTTAATCAACAAAAAATTAATAACTTCCGAAAAAGCTAATTTTCCGCATATATAGGTGAGATGCTGGTCTTTCTCGTAGAGTTTTGTGTACGAAAAAATATTTTTCCTACAGTTCTCAACATATCAAAGCGCCTTTCGAAGAGTTGTGGTCGATTCCAATATTAGTTAATCAACAAAAAATTAATAACTTCAAGAAAAGCCGATTTTCCGCATTGATAGATGAGATGCTAGTTTTTTTCGACGAGTTTTTTGTACGAAAAAATATTTTTCCTGTAGTTTTGAACGTAACCAAGGTCTCTCCGAAAAATTCCGGTCAATTCAATTATTTATTAATTAAAAAAAAATATTTATTTTCCGTAAAAGTCATATATTCGTATATTTTAAATATTCAAAAAATATAACAAAAAAATTAAAAAAACAAAAAAACAGAAATCCCCAAAAAATACAAAAAACAAAAACAGAAACCATAATCTCGTCACGTTTACGTCATTAGTTCCGGGTTACGCTGAGAACGAGAAAAGCCAGTTGTCCATATAACAATACATTTGCCAGTATACATATAACAATATATGCGGCTATATCAGAAAATAAAAATTATTTAACAAATAATTAATAATGCTGCCAAACTCTATGAAACATTGTTAAAAATGTTCAGACCTACAGGAAAAATATTTTTTTATGCATAGATCTAAACAACTAATCAACGTCTCACCCATGTGCGAATATACGTCTTTCGCGGAAGATAACAATTTTTTTCTAATTAATAAATAATTGGATCGACCGGAACTCTTCGGAAGGCGTTTAAATACGTTTAGAACTGGAGGAAAAATATTTTTTTGTACACGGAACTTATTATGTAATATTATAAAATAAATATTTTATAATAATTTTTTTTAAAATTAAATAAACTATGTTAAACGCTAGAACTCTTTCTAGAACTCATCTGGAACTATAGATCTTTTAAAATCTTACAAGAATTGTGTCTGAAAAATGAAAACAAACTGAGACTCTGCGTGAATCTGCAATGGCGTCTCACTTTGTCCTCTGCGTTTTTTTCGCTTTAAAGGCCAAAACTATTTGTTTTATCTATCAGGAACTGTAGAACTATTGAAAATAAATCCAGAACTGTCAATGTTTAGTGAGTTTCCACCAAATGATATGCCAGCTTTACACACACCGTTAAATTCAAATAAGTATTACATAAATTTTTCTGTATACATAATATTTACTGTATGTAATGTCTTTTTTATTAATTACATTTTTTTGTAGAAAAATAAATAGTTTAAACAAAGTTTTTTAGGCAAAATATTGAAATGTGTACAGGATCATCAAATCTGTGTGCACTAGCCAGCCAGACTTCTGATTACATCCTTAGAACAGATTCAAAGACATGAATGAAAATGATTATTCTAATGTCATAAATAGAGAAGAAATTTTTTGGATCAATATATTGAAATGTGTTTAGCCATTTTTGTTATAGGGATGCCGACACTCCGCATGTAACATAGCATGGGATACCCCGTCAGTGGAATCGCGAGAGAAGATTTCGTCATTGAGTCCAAGTGTGCAGGCTGCGGACATGAGAAAAAGTCCGTGGGAGTAACCGGCGTCGAGAAAATCATCGGAAGATTCGTGGCTGCCCGAGAACACCGACTTCCCTTAAATTGCGCGCCAAAGCGCGACAGTGTGATTAGCGCGGACAGTGAGAGCCGCGTGATTAGGCGGACCCATCGACATACAGAATGGACTGCTGATGACCCTGGTAGAGATAAAAAGACAGATAGAGTGAGAGGCAGATAATAGAAAGAACATTCGTTCTCTGTCTACTGTTGAAACTTCCAACAACCAATCAGGCTTAGTAGACAGAAAATGAACGTTTTTCCTATTAGAGTCCTATAAAGAGAAAAGCGACATTAATGTCCGAAGCTCTGATTGATAATCTGATTGATACTTGATTAGCTAAGCGAGCAGCCATATTGTGACCACAACTGTTTGCAGAATAGTACGAATGGTGTTTGATGACGTTAGAGCGGTCCCAATATGGCGGTGGAGAACTCAATTGGATACTGAAGGTTGTGGTGGGGGTTTAATGTCGCTTTTCTCTTTATATAGGACTCTATTTCCTATTGTCTGCCTCTCACTCTATTTGTCTGTCTACCCCCACCATGGTCATCAGCAGTCTATTCTGTATGTCTATGGGCGGACCCAATCGAGAAGCGTGACAAACTCTCATGCGTGGGGCCAGAAATCCTGCGCGCCCCCTGTGGAAAATTCTGGCGTTCCTCGTCTTCACTCTCGCCGCTATTTCGCTGTGGGAAACGTGATGAGCTGCAAGAACGACCACCTGCCTCCAGAATCTTATTTTGATAACGTGGTGAGACAAACCACTCTTTTGTAAAGCCACCGATTTCGCTTATCAGATGGGTCGTACGCGGTAAGTGTCTGCGGTTTTGCATTCTGGGCGAATAGCTTTTGTACGATTCGCGAATATTATAGCGTATTTCACTAGCTAAACTGGTGCGCACTCAGTGCTAAATGCAGATATTTGGCACGAGCTTCAATAGACAGTATCGGTTCTAGTGCAAAACGCACTGAATGCGCCTTAGTGCCGATCAGTGAAAAACGTTATTAGAGTGCACGTGTTCGAGTCACGAATGTTGCATGCTTTATTCTGTTGGCGCCGGCGCCGCCTCATCCGATCTCGTTGCGGATTAATTACGTTTCTTTTGTTAGAGCGCTCGTCAATACCACAGCTAACAATAAGTCTCGTGTGACATTCTTTCTCGTTCTTGTGCGTTGCGTTTTGTTTCAACTTTTTGGCCACACAGCACACTTTATCAAAAAGACGTCTCAAAGACATTTATAGAAGGTACGGACTTTTTTCAATCGTCCCTAAAACATCTTCTATAAACGTCCTTGAGACGTCTTTTTGATAAAGTGTGCTGTGTGGCCAAAAAGTTGAAACAAAACGCAACGCACAAGAACGAGAAAGAATGTCACACGAGACTTAGCTGTGTTGTGTGGATATCTTTGTCTAACGCGTATGTATTTCCGATCGCGCGGTTTTTGTAGAATCATCGCATGTGTATGGAACGAATGTGCACACGCTAAAAAGTGCCATTGACATACGAGCGGCGTACATCATTCGCTTATCATTAGCGCCTCGAACCTTATTTCGTCGGCGTCTTTAAGTGAGCTCGTACCGACAACCGCGTGACATATTTTTCGGCCACGTTTGCGTATAGAAAATGCAACACCGTTGCGAAATATTATCTGATGTAATTAATGCTTGTGAATATACTCGTTATTATCTTTGTTACGTAATGTGTTCTCTTTAAGCTTCCTTGCTTTCTTCCATCCTGTAGCTCGCACGGAACTACTTGCTCTGACAATTCCGTGGCTGAGCAGTCAGCAACAACACGTTCTGTTATTGGCGGCTGAGAACATTGCTGCACAATTATCATCAAAATTTCATGAACCACTCTGAATCTTTTTGCCAATCGTGTACGAGCACACCACTTTAGACGAAACCGCGATAAAGAAGGTTCACATAAAAGATTTAAAATCTACCATAGTTTCTAGAGTGAGACATGTTTTAGTATCCTCTTTTCTTTTTTTTCTTTTTTGTTCCCAGTTCCCGTACGCACCGTGTGCGTTATCGTCGCGCTGCCGTTATGGTGGATGATTATGAACGTCGCCGAGAAGATTTTTGGCGGAGGCATCGAGACCTGTTTCGACGAGTCCGAAGAGAATATCTTGGCTATTGGCGGGAGCTGAATGATATCGGAGAGAGATACCGAAAGAGCATCCTGACGATCCGAGGCGCCGTGGTCAGAAGCAGGCCTGAAACTCGTGATGTAAGGGTGCAGGTGGAGGCACCACCCGTCTCGACTCGAAATATCGGAGTCCAGACAGACCCGATCGTGAACATAGGACCTATTCTACTCGACTGGCTGCGAGCTCAGATCGCTCGCGCAGAGCAGGAAGTGCCAGTTGCACTGAAACCAGCCGAAAGACCGGTCCCTCCCAGGGTCGCACCAAGGCAGAAGCGAGGCCCCGACGACGTAGTCATTCTGGGATGCTGGAATTGCGGCTCCTGCCTCCACTTTTACTCGCGCTGCCCGTTGCCACGAGAGCATATCTTTTGTTATGGATGTGGCGGGGTAAATGTGACCATCAAGGACTGTCCGCGATGCGGAGACAATTGGGCCCGGGCCAAACTGCGGCACGCGGGCCAGCAACGCTAAGGGGATTCAGCGCGGACTAGCGAGCTGTCAAGATGCAGAAGGGACCGCGGACGCCGGAAATGTCGTCCGTTTTCTAAGATGATTTGGACAGGTTTCGAAGGATCTCAGGGGCCAAGGGACAATCATACCATTCCCGTTTGTTTTTTTTTGCGTCTTCCCTTTTCGTTTTTTTCGCGTCCTCTTCTTTGTTTTTTTCTTCTCGACAGTCTCATTTTGATTTTATTTTTTTTCTTTCTTTAGTTCGAACCCCGGTTCTTTTTTTTTATTTTTTCGCAGTAATCATTTTGATTTCGTTTTTAATTTCTTTCAGAATCTTTTAACTTAATTTAATATAATTATAATAATTTTATATATATATAAATATTAACAATAATACAAAGATTAATGCTATTGATTTCTAACATATATTTGATACAATTTCTAAAAATATCACATATAATATTTAAAAAATTGTCTATGCATGTGCTATAATGAGATTAACAAAAAAATGCTGATTAAAATTTAATTTTTGATCTTATTTTCTATTCTCTTTGTACTGAAAAATAATATTAAGGAAAAGAATCTTGCATTATTTGACAATAAACGGAAATAGGAAGTGATTCCTAGAAAGTACGCCATATAAAAATATGTACATGTACAGAATGTATAATATTTAAATATATGAAAGTGTGTTGTATATGTAACTATAAAAATTACAATATTGGTAAGAGCAAATAAACATCATAGCACCAATAACGCTATATGTTATATTTTAATTAATAAAAAGCCGTATTTGTATCGTCTTTATTGAAATCTCTCGAATATATTCCAAATGTTACTAAATTGTTTAGATTGTCATTTAGGATCATGTTAACGTATACGTAATCGTTGTGAGCATGTTTATTAAATATCCAATTGTTAAGCGGAAGTAAATCTGGATTTAATGTAGACGGCATAATTAAACTGTTCTTATAATTATGAAATGTTGCCGCAATTTCAATATTGTTGAATACCATTTTCGATTGTTTCACAGAACCGCATGACGAGACAGAGTCATTCGAGCATTGAATTATGCCGCATGCACGTACACCACCTTTAACGGTACCATAAAGACGAATACCATTAAAAACTACCAAGCGATATTTTGTATTTGGATCTATTTTCACTACCTCTACTTTAAACTTGCAACAGAAGCCATTTTGACAGACAATTTCCGTGGTGCTTCCTTCTAAAGCAACCGTTTCAAAGACGTGAAAATCTTCGTGCATTAACAATATTTTATCCTCAACTATCATTGTGTTGCCTTTCTGTTTCTTACGTAATTCATCGTCTGTGTGTTTGTTGTAATATTTAGCTTTCTGTTTTTGATCCTTTAAATGATTATGGTAGTTGTTATTATATCTAGCTCTCTGAGTTATTTTGGGAACTTTAAATATCAATAATTCTTCGTCCGTAGTTATAGGCATTATCGCAGTACCGACCCCTTTACGACCTGCATGAAACGTTATCTCATACACATGTCACATATTTGGACGGTAGAAGACTTCAATTACGAATAATATTTTAAATATAAAATGTATATGATAAATATAAATATGTTAAATATAAAATGTATGATTTTACCTAAGTAAATTCCACTACCAGCACTGCCAACGCCAGGTCTATTATAGCCTGAAGCTAAAAGATTTACGTCTTCAGCAGAGGACCATCCTGTTTGCGTTTGTACAGCTAAAATAATTAATAATTACATATATTTTGAGGAAACCTTAAAAAGAAGGAAAAAATTCTGCCTGTATTTACCTGTTAAGAATGGTGCATCAGAAAACCATGCCGTAGGATATACAATGTCAGTAACTTGATGATCTCTTGTCAAATTTAATGCAGGCTCGTGAAATAATATGTCGAAACATATAAAAGTTCCAAATTTCACTCCAAAATCAGTATCAAAGCTCACTACTTCTGGCACTGCTGTCACATTGAATTGGTATTCCTTAAAAAGATTTGTTTTACGATACCTGTAAAAGGTAATTAAATAATTTACATACAATAT
Organism: Solenopsis invicta; assembly: GCF_016802725.1. Lineage (NCBI taxonomy): Eukaryota > Metazoa > Arthropoda > Insecta > Hymenoptera > Formicidae > Solenopsis > Solenopsis invicta. Next base: position 14,117,215 of record NC_052670.1, on the reverse strand, counting down.
TGCGGTGCATATCTTGCATCAGTAATTATTAACTAAAAAAAATATAATATATTTACCTGGCAATAATCTTTCCTGTGCGATCAAATACAACGTTACTATTGTAATAGAATACTTTATCATTTGGGCACGGTTCGGCAGTGCAAGCTTCTTTCTCAGCGATATTGAGTACTACATAGATTTCATTATTTCTCGCAGCACATGATATTTTCTTCAATGTCTATGGAAAAAATTTTTCTGTTAGATAATATGATTTAACATATTTTGTTTGCCAAGGCTTAGCAACTGGAGATTATCATAGTAATTTTGAAATCAACATTGAAAATTGCAATTAAATATGTATTATAAAATGTGGTTAACTGCTGTTATAAATACCTTGGACTCTGATAGAATCGTACAATTCTTTATATTCTGAGAAATAAATAATAAATTAATAATAAAGGAGTATTAAATCCTTCAAAATCTTTCATTTCTTATTTCATTGATTGTAAAAGACATTTAATATATTATTTATTTCTCAGAATATAAAAGAATTGTACGACTTATACATTAAATCCATACCTCGCTGACTTTGATAGTATCTTGAGTACAAGGTGTATAATTCTCCGAGGTACTGGGAATAATAGTTGTCCAATCTCCCATTTCTGCTCTTTCTGGAAAAGTAGTTGTTGTCAAGCCGTCTTCAGGGAAAACAATTATATCAACTTTCTAAAAATACATCATAACCTTTAGTTAACTTTTGTAATATAGAACATGTTAGCAAAATACACTAATTCGTATATAATATAGTCTATGAAGCACTTTGAATGAAATTATTTTCTTTTAAAGATACTTACATTACGACTTGCTGCTGCAATAAGTCTGACATATGCATCGGAATTTACTTTCAAAGTTTCGCTGCTGTTTGTTAAATATTTTGGAGGATACTCTACTACAGCCGCTATGTAATTTGCTGCCTTTGATGTTGATCTCTATAATAAAATGTGAATATATAGGATTTATCAAATTTATTGAGTAGTTCTCTCTGAAGAGAACAATATGTTCATAATTATTAAAAATATCATTAATAAGTAGTGAGAAATTGTTTTTACCTGATACGATAGATGTGCACATACTACAAGTAGATAAATAATAATCCAGTGGTGAGCCATATTTAACAATCTCAACTGTTTCTGTCAGAAGAAAAATCTAATGATATCATATTTCTTGTGTAAAAATTTATTTTCACAAAATGTTTTTAACTTTGAAATTTAAATGATCAGGTAATAGAAGCGCATTGTTGATCGATAGTAAAAAGGGAAAAAACTTTTTGTTATAATGTTGAGTCGCATAAATTTTTTCGAAATTGTTTAAAAACTTCTTTTAACTTAACTTTCGTGGCATATAAGAAAACCGCAAGTATTCTTAAAGTTGGAAATGACAGTTTATTGTGTATTCGATGAAAAATTGGCCAAAAGTTATCAAGTCAGCAGTTTTACAGTAATATTCGCAATTGTTTAATTAAAATGAAAACAATAACAATAAGATTAAAAAACGATAAAAATATGCATCACTCAGCATTCGATATGGTTTATCGATGCATTAACGTAAAGTCAATGTAGAATTGTTTCCGGCTGCGTAAAACAAATGATGGCTTATACATTTATCAAAGTATTTTTCGAAATGATAGGAAGTTAGTCTTTAATCAAACTTGGATTAACATAATCGGCGATAAAAATAGACTTATAAAAATAGTAGTAAAATTTGACTTCAAAAGATTATTTGACTTTTTGTTTGCATTGCTTTATAATCACATTTTATAGTACTTCTTTGTAAATTGCACATTCGATGAAAAAATAGCACTACAAATTACATAAATTGAGTTTAACGAAATGGAAAAGTAAGACTCATTAATATAAATCAAGAAAAATATACACGCAGAAAAAAGATTAGCCAACAAAGCTAAAATTTAGCTGTAGTAAGATGTGTCTTTAAAATAAAGACAGCTAATATCGTTGCTGCCGGAGCTAAATTTATTAGTTATTAAAATTAGCAGTTACAGCAAGAAATATTTGCTGCCAGAATCAAATAATGTTTAGCGAATGCGTATATAGTTTCACGGTCCTAAATCTCAGTCTACAATAGGTGTAGTAAGCCTTAAACCGTAAGAAATTGACCAATCATAGTTGAATATGAGGAGAATAATTGACCATGGTCAATTTTTTACGATTTAAGGCTTGCAACATTAATTGTAGACCGGGACTAAGGTATTGAGGAATAGTGACTTTTTTAGCTACACCTGTTAAAGCACACATTTTATTTTAGCTAATAAAACTGTATTTTGCAGCAAATATATTTTATCTTTAATAACCAATTTTTAGCACTGGTAGAAAATATCGAACTAACTACTGATATTTAGTTACTACTTCTAAGTCATTTTTTCTCATGTATAATGCTGCTGTGAGACATTAGTTATAATTGCATACATTTTTAATTGTAACAATAAAATTTTACTATTGCAAGTGAGGTTTTCACATTTGTTGACAATAAAATTTATGAAACGTTTCGATTCTTGATCCTCTTTCTGATTCTTGGGATTCTTTTCAGTTCTTAGAAGAATAAGAAATTGTATGAACAATAAGTGTAGAAATAGAATAGATGTAGCTTGATGTCTTTTCCCAACATCATGTATAATTGTATGTACAACAATATACAATAATCAATCGTCAAATAATGTAACAAAGCAAATGATAATTACAAAAAGAAGGTCATCAAGTTTTGATCTTAAGTTAAGTACACAAACCAAATCAAATTAATGGAAATAATTGTTAAATTAAATTGTTAAAACATAAAATTAACGTGAGAACTTACGTGTTTGAAAGAGAAACTGCACGTTGAAAGCAATGATGAGCTAACGTGAAATAACAAGACAAGTAAGATGGAGAGGAAAAATTAAAAGTATATGTACCATCCCCTCCACACAGAAACTCATGAATATCTCCGAACAAGAATATCGCCACGGATATTGCCAAATCTCCGTGATCTCCGTCATCAAAAGTCGTCGACTTTTGATGGAGTGGAAATATAGCCACGTTATACGAAAACAGCGAAGCAAAGTTTACCTGGAGAGTTCTTGCTTTCTCTATAGGAGCGCAAAACCTGGAAAGTATAAACTAATCCAACTTAAATTTTTGTTGCGATTGACCACACATTCCAGATAATCAGATTGCCATTTCAGGTAATCAATACCAATGTTTTAATATAAATTATGAGAAATTTGATTTTTTTATACGTTTAAGAGATTTTATTTTAGATACTTTAAATTAAATGAGTCTAATTATAGGATAAGAAACGTTTATTTATTGCAATTTGCAACAAACACATTGAATGCGTATTTTCTTAAAAACAGAAAGAAATGTTTATATTTTCATTAATAATAAAATATTTTTGATATATAATATAAAAATAAAATGTTTGACAAACGCAGTTAATGTCAGAAATTTTGCAAAATTCATACATTTTCTCATTTTAATTGCGAATATCAACAATCATCATGTTGTTTATAAACATCTATGTACATTTAACAAATGACAAAAATAATTTTACATAAATAAAAATAATTTAACAATAATTTGAAGATTAGTGCTAGAGAATTCTAATATATTTGTATTGATTGTATCAAAAATATAAAATTATGCTCTTATAATTTGTACATAATATTAAAAAACTTTATATGCATAGGTCTCACAAACTGTTAATTGCCAAGAAAAGATGCTAATTAAAATTCAATTCTTTCTCTAATGTTCTATTTTTTTACATTGAATAATAAAATTTAGGGAAAAAGAAATTCTTGAGTTATTTGTCAATCAACGATCATAAATATAAAGTGATTTTTAGAAAGTTTGATGTATAAAAATATGTACAGATATAATATATACAAGAGAGAAGAGCGTAATACGTTATTTTCATTTTATTGAATAATTTTGTTTATAATCAATACTTTATATTAAAACTTGAACTATTATATTTATCAAAGTTTTGTTTAACAAACTTTAGACCCAAAATAATGAAATATTTATTACTTTTGATGACGCTATTTATAAAAATGTAACTTACTGCGTGATCAGTAGAAGAAAAAAGTGATGATAATATGGCTAAAAATAATTTTCTAAAAATTGTATTAATTTAAAAAACAACACAGTATTTTGTTACAAAGTTATAAATTTTTAAGTTTTGTTTAAAATTTTCCTGCGTTTCTTGACTTTAATGATATCATAAGAAATATTATTTTATTTTTGTTTAACTTCAAACAACAAATATAAAATGATGTTTCACTAATGTTTCTAAACATTTCTCTTTAGAATAATAATCGATTTATTGAAAAATTGTTTCAATATAAAAATTTCAAAACTGTATTAACAAAGTTCCATGTTACTATTTAACTCTGCATAATTTAAAGTGTGTATAGCCGAATAAAAAGTTAAATGTCAAAAACATACTTGAGAGTACATACATTTGTGTGATAATACGCTCAAATTTAAAAACAATGAGGAAGAGTACATGAAATTAAGTGCTAAAATGTTATTTGAAAAAGTTTAGAAATGCTCGAAAGTAAAAATGCCTTATAACATTTGTTAGCTATTGTGTATAAACATATTATCGCCATTAAAAAGCGGGCTACTAATTATATATTTCCATAAACAATTATTTGAATTCGTCACCTAATAACGGAGATAATGAGGTATCTGTAATGTTCACAGTAGACATAATACTCTTTTCTTCCCTGAATATATAAATTATAATTTTAATAATAACTACGTTGCTAATAACATTATAATTTAAGTAACGTTATAAAAGGATGCTTTGTTTGCATTTTCTGTATTAAAGTTCCTCGAAAATATTCCAAACGTTACTAAATTGTTTATATTGTTTTTTAGAGACATGCTAACATACTTAAGAGATACGTAATCGTCGCGAGTGAGTTCATAAAATGTCCAATTTTTTAACGGAAGTAAATTTGAATTTAATGTAGACGGCATAATCAAAATGTTTTCATAATTCTCAAATGTTGCCTCAATTTCAATATTCCCAAATACCACTTCTGATTCTTGCAGGGAACCGCATGACGAGACAGAGTCATTCGAGCATTGAATTATGCCGCATACACTTAAGTTAGCTTCAATGGTAAAGTAACGACGAATACCATTAAAAACCGCTAAACGATATTTTGTATTTGAGTCTACTTTTATAATTTCCACTTTAAAATTGCAGCAGAAATCACTTGCGCAGAGGCTTAATTCTGTAATATTTTTTTCTAATGGATACGTATAATAGTTACTAAGATCTTCGTGTAACAATAATATTTTATCATCAGTTATTGTGTTGTCTTCCCACTTCTTCAGTAATTCATCATTTACATTCTTCTTTCTATGATAATATAACTTAGCTTCCTGTTCTTTAACGTCTAAATGATCGTGATTTGTTCTGTATCTAGTTTCTTTTTTTATTTTTGGTACTTCAAATATTAACATTTCTTCGTGTCCAGTTGTAGGCATTATCGCCTTACCGATTCCTTTGCGGCCTGTATAAAATGTTATTCATATTTAACACATATTTGCATGGTAGAGTATTTCAATTACGAATAATATTTAAAACTGAAAAAGAATTATTTAAAATATATAGTGCGATTTTACACACCTAAGTAAATTCCACTACCAACATGACCAACGTTTGGTCTATTATAGCCCGCAGCTAAAAGATTTACGTCTTCAGCAAATGACCATCCTGCTTGCGTTTGTATAGCTAAAGTAATTAATAATATTAATACACATATAATAAAATCTTAAAAAGAAGAAAAAATTTGCCACATTTTACCTGTTAAGAATGGCACCTCAGAATGCCACGCTGTAGGATATACAATATCAGTAACTTGAAAATCTCTTGTTAAATTTAATGCGGGTTCGTCAAATAAAATATCAAAACATATAAAAGTTCCGAATTTTACTCCAAAATCAGTATCAAAAGTCACTATTTCTGGTATTTTTGTCACATCAAATTTGTTAACTTCCGTTACAAAAAGATTTGTTTTACGGTACCTATTAAATGTAATTAAATAATTTGCATATAATATGAGCAAGATCTTGCTACAATAATTATTATCTAAAAGAACTTTAATGCATACTTGGCAATAATTTTTCCTGTGCGATCGAATACAACGTTGGTGTTGTAATAAAATACTTTATCTTTTGGGCAAGGTTCGCTAGTGCAAGTTACTTTCTCAGCAATATTGATTACCACATAGATTTCATTATTGCTTGCAGCACATGATATTTTTTTTAATATCTGAAGATTTAAAATTTCTTTTAACATGATATAATTAAACACATTTAGTTTGCCGAAGGTCTCCAATTAAAAGAGAGAAGTAGAAAAGATTTGAAATTGGATAAAAAATCTAAAAACTTATTAATATAGGCATAAAGTTTTTATACCATATATTAAAAGAAAATTATTTGCCAAATTTTGAAATATTAACATTTGAAGCTAGCCTAAACGCGCGATATAAATCTGTGATTTGCAAGAATAAGTCGGGAACAAGCAAAGGTATCAAAATGTTTTTTTTTTAATTAAATAGTATTAAATATTACTAAATATTTTTCAAAATTAATGACTTTTATACTGTTATTTATTTACATTTTTCCAATAAAAAGCTGTCTATTTCTTAAATTCTTTGTATTTTTTCGCATTTTCTTAATTTTGAAAAAATTTTAAAAGTTTATTTTATAAGTAAAAGTTTTGAAACAAAATGTCGTTTATGGATCAGTAACTGGATCAGTCATAGACTAAGGTAGACGGAGTTTACACCGTTAGATAGGACAGGGAAAGCGCTGAGATTAGCGGTAAGGAGAGATTACCAGCACATCGGTTTGATTCGGAATTGTTCGGAATCATTCGGCTCTTAGCTGTCACTTTAAACTGCGTACAGCTTTGTTGCATTTTGTGATTATTCAATTATACACTTTCGTGCTTTTTTGAATATTATACAATGAGTTATTGTATTATATCTAGGTGCAGTGATCGAAATAACTGCAAAAGAAAAAATTGGGAGCAGCGAGAAAAAGAAAAAAAAACGGGAAACTTATCATTTCATTTGTAAGTAAAATATATCTATTGATTAATTTTTTAAGTTTGCAAGAAATTTATTATTTAATAAAAAAATTATGTTTATACGTATTTAAATAATAATAATAAGGTATTTAAATAATTCGTATTTAAAATAATTATTTATTTTTTATTATCTATTTATTATTATTTTTATTTATTTATTAATTTTTCTTTTATTTGTATTTAAATAATTTGTATTTAAAATTCAAGAAACGGGGCCACAGAGAAGATGCGAAACACGGTTGAACGCGACATGACTTCGCATCATTCATCGTATCCTACTGACGACGTACGTTGGCACGAACGCCCGACATTTCACTTCACTTTCGACACTTCATGGCATTTTCAAAACACTCACTCGCATCAAAAACTCGTATGGAACGACGAGGATGCGAGTTGAAATGCGCCACGATACATCGCCGTCCTGCCTGACCTTCCGACTGGTTGACCGTTATGGAGTACTGCGTACTAGCGACGTAGGCGGCGCAAGCGCGCAGGCGCGGCTCACACCGCTACGCAGTACGGCGACGGTGGTCGGTCTTAGTCGGTCAGGCAGGACGGCGCGATGTCTCTACGCATTCACCTCGCATCCTCGTCGTCCCGTACGAGTTTTTCGAGCACTTCGAGAATGCCGTGGAGTGTCAAAAGTGAAATGAAATATGGGGCGTTCGTGTCAACGTCCGTCGTTAGTCGAATATGATGGATGATGCAAAGTCGTGTCGCATTTAATCGTGTTTTGCATCTTCTTCGTTGCCTTGTATCCCGAGTTTCACACGCGTGTGAGTATCAGAAGTGTTTCGAGAGTGCCAAAAACGAAGAGTCAAGTGCGAATCAAGATGAATCGTTGTGAAGAAGGTCTTAGATATCGAATATTCGATATCTGTTGCCGAGACGAAGCTCCACGGTGCGACCAGCGGCGATCGGTGAGTAAATTTGTATTTGTATTCGGTATTCGCACCTTGTTCTCATTGCGTTCACGTAAATGATCGTCGGTACAGTGCGACGAGACAAACGAATTGGTCGCATGAAAGCGATTAAGAACGATTTGAAGTTGACATCCGCGTATACGCGCGAGAAAAAGAAAAAAAAAACAGGAAACTTTTCATTTGTAAGTAGAATATATCTATTGGTTAATTTTAAGTTTGCAAAAAATTTATTATTTAATTAAAAAATTATGTTTATACATATTTAAATAATAATAATGTATTTAAATAATTCGTAATTTTTAAAATACCAAAAGATAATCGAAAAAATAAATGGCTTAAAGTATTAAATTTAAAATATTGGTGTCAGTATAGTTTTGAATATAGCTCCGAGTAGTCACGTTCTTCTGGCATCTCAGCTTTATGTAAACCCGAATATAGCCGAACACTGCGGAAATAGCCGAAGTGCTGGTAGTCCCCCCTTACCGCTAATCTCAGCTACTCCTCGTAAAACGACTCCGTCTACCTTAGTCTATGTCAGAAACATATGAACTAGATTACTCACAACTTTTGCAAAACCACAAGTTATATTACGCGACAAGTCAGGCTGTAATATCTTCATATGTTAATACTTAAAAATTTTTTTAATAGTTTTTTATTGTTAATAGTATGAATAGAGTATTAAATAATTCACAAAAAATATTTCGTACTCAATTTATCCTTATCTATATTATCTATTTATATCTATATAAACGATTCGAAGTTTTGTGTTTTACCATTTCAAGCCTTTTTAAACTTTTTTGAAGAGAATTTCAGACAGATGAAAACCGTATTTGAAATCACAATCAGCAGAGTTGTGTAATTTAATATACTTTTTTAATTAAATTAAAGCTATAAAGTTAAAGTCTTACAAAATTAATTTAGTTACATTAAAAGTTATAAATAAAAAATAAACTTAATTATAAGTTACTTTAACATTAAATTAACTTAAATTAAAAATTAATTTTGAAAAGCATTATTCACATTAAATTAGGAATTTGTATTTTCTTTAAATTAAATTACTCAAAACAATTACAATAAAGATCATCAAATAAATTTTTAATATTTTATTTAAATTAAATTTATTTGAAATAAAGTAGTATTGTTTTTTTTAATGTAGAAATACGTTTTTCCTTTTAATTTTTTTCTTTGATATAAATAAATATTTTATTTAGGAGAAATACTAATAAATTAAATTTTGTATTTTATAAATAACTAATTCAAGTAAAAAATTGAATTATTAAAAATAAATTAAGTTAAGTTAAAAGTTATTAATTTTTAATTTTATTACTTAACTTTTAACTTTTTAACTATTTACGTATTATTCAATCTAAACGAGTCTTCTTTTAAAATGTAGTTGGCAATTATAGCTTTAAACTTGTATATTAAATTTTAATACAATTTTTTTTGAAAAAATTAATATGTTATTAATTTCTCACAATATAAAAAATTGTACGGTACATATATACATCAAATACATACCTCGCTGATTTCCATTGTATTTTCATAACAAGGTGTACAATTGTCTGAGGCACTGGGAATAACCGTTGTCCAATCTCCCATTTTATCTCTTCCCGGCAAACTAGATGTTGTTAAACCATCTTCAGGAAATACAATTATATCAACATTCTGAAAATTATGTTTTAAATAATTTTTGTAATGTAGACCATATTGACAAGAATACACTAATACGTAGAAAATGTAATCTGCTCAATAATTGAAACTATTTCTTTTAAAAAACACTTACATCACGAGCTGCTGTTGTAATAAATCTGACATACACGTCAGAATTTTCATTCATAGTATCACTGCTGTTTGTTAAAGATCTTGAAGGATACTCTACTACAGCCGCTCTGTAAGTTGTTGCGTTTGGTATTGATCTCTGTAATAAAAAATACATATGTAAAGTGTATAAAATTCACGGAACAGTTTTAGCTCAACAAAAATAATATATTAACATGTTACTTTTTAATTACACTGGTGTACTTTATCGTGCACAATTATGTAAATATTTCTCTTGATTGAAATATGATGTAATCTAAACTTACTGTAATTAAAATAATATATATCTTAAAGTTGACACAAATTAGAAAAAAATATTTATTTTTTACTTAGAGACCTACTGTATTTTGTTATGTTTGTAATAAATAATTATTTTTTAGCTTTAGAACGTTTATTTACTGCATCAGATAAAAAACGCTGTTTTTTTTTAAATTTTATTTTAGTTAAAACTCTTATCAAAATTTGGAATACAGAACTACTCCGCGGATATAATTGTATGATCAGAATTGGCAAATGTAGTGGAAAGTTAAAAATATTTAGCATTATTAAACAGATAAAAGTTACTTTACCTGATATGATAGATGTACACATACTACTAGCAGATAAAAACTGATCCAGTGTTGACCCATATCTAGTGTTGATAATCTCAACTGTTTCTGTCGGAAGAAAAATTCGATATTTATTTTATACAAAAACAAAAAAATTATTTATACATAGTTAATTAAATTTCAGAAATTTTATATGCATAAATATAATTCTTTTTATCTAAATTAAAGAAGAAAAGTTATTATAGAAATTATATTTGTCTATATTTACATATATCGCAAAAAAAGTTTTACATAATGCAAATGTGTTAAAATGTCTTAGAATTAATTTTTTAAAAATAATTTTTTTTATAACAAAGACTTTCGAAATATTTCATTGAGAAAACAAAACTTTTAATAGAAAAGCTCCGAAGATTTTCTATGTTAAAATCATATTTGAAAATAATTTTTTGAAAGTAAAGCATTACTATATTAATTTTTGTAAAAAGTGTTTTTGTTGCTATTGAGTATTTAGAAAGTAACAATTCGTTTCCCTTTCTTTTATTTAAAAAAATGGCAGTCTATATCGCTATTTAACTTTTTGATTATTTAATTAGATTAACTAGATCAATTCAAAATTTATAGACAGTTTGATAATTGCAATATAGTCCATACGCATAATATACATATATTGCACGTTTACAAAGTAACCATAAAATTTGTTACTGTTATTATAAAATTGTCGCAAAGTTTCTGTTACCGTTACAGAAAATAATAAATTATATAGCTCAAAGAATTGTAAAAACATTGTAAAAATATTTCTTTGCAACATTGCAACCATGCAAAAACGTTGCTAGATGTTACTCCAAATTGCAATAATATTGCGAGTAATGATAAAACGTCCGCTTTTAGGAATATTGCAATGCAATATATTGCAGTAATATTACAATATAAATATACTTATTAATATTTTATAATTTTATTATAATTAAGAGGTTTATAATTTGACCAAACAATCTGTATAATTATTTTCTTAATTTAAAATAGCACTTGTATATAAATCACGGGGGGATACAAACAGTACTTCCAACCTATAAACATTGGAACATCTCTTATCAACATATCGTATTAATACTAATCTCGTTAAGTGTAAAGTGGACCAAAGCTGGAAGTTTGTGTTCGTAACGCTAAAATAAAAATGTGTCTCTGCTCACGAATTCCCAGAACAGATAATCCCCAGCCGAGATGGGTTTTCAGAAAGTTGTCAGATTGAGGACGAGAGTCACACAAAAAGCAAATGGTGAGGGTGCGTAATAAGCTTTTTTACATTTAAAAGCATTCACTGCGCATCACCACTGCTTGTTTCTCTCGTCTTTAATCTGGTAATTATATTTCCTCGGCATGTGTAGCAAATTCGATGTCGGTAAAGCAATTACTTAAAAAAAAAGAGTAATAACGTATAATCTCTTCTGAAACACTTTTTAAGAATTACCTTAATCATTTTTAATTAACAAGAAAGTGATGTAAAGCATATAAAAATTTTAATTTACTTATGTTACTCACGTATACTTAATTGTTATATGCTTTAATGCTAAACGCTCTGATTTACTTGATCACAGAAATTTGCTGGATTTTTGCTTCCATAACAATTTATATATTGTTACCTTGCTATCCCTAACCTTCACTTGTATGAAAACCTGATCTGAGAAGCTTAATAAGATAACCCACGCAAATTCTGATTTTAGTGAAACTTTGCATACATATAAGCAGAGTAAGTAGGTAAACTGAGAAATTATCAGTTGATGTCTTTCAAAAAATGATTTTACAGAGTAAAGTCATTTCTCATATATGTATAAGTATTTTACTTTTTTTGAGATATTCCGAAATGTTATTTTCTATTTGTATCGAATCGTTATTTTAATATAAGTGGAAAAATATAATAGCAGGAAGGAAAAGACCAAGTCAAGCTAAAAATTTAGTTAAAAATAATTAATTAAATTGACTTTGATTCGACGTTGACGATCAGATATATTGATTTGTATTTTATCATCTTCGATAATTGTTATAATTGTTTTTATACTAATTGAGCAGTTGTAAATATATTTATATGATTTTTGTGGTCAATCATCTAATTCCACTATGAATCGATGCAAAATTAGAAAGCACATTATACTCGTACATTTCATTAATTTGGGAACACTTTTGAAAACAATTTTCTCGCATATCACGAAAAGTACTGTAGAACTCCATTTATTTCTAAATGTCAGGGGATAAAAAAGTTTTGATAACCGAGGTTCGGATAATAGAGATTCACTACCTCTCCCTACTCTACCAGTATTTATTAGTTTTGATAGTAGGATCTAATGTTCAGAAAACTGAGGTCGAGTGCGTCGAACTTTTATTATTCGAACTGTCCAAATTGTTCAGGTAATGAAAGCTCAGTTATAAGTTCGTATATTTAGAACTAAGCACGAATCTATTCGTATAAATAGAGTACTGCTAAACAGAATTCTTTTATTATATTATGCCTTGTTAGTGAAAAAATATTACGAAGAATTTTTTAAAAGTGCATTTTTAAAAGAAAAGATACAGTTATAAATTTGTTTATTGGAGAGAACAAATATAACTGTAAATTTGTTTTTTAGTTTCATTTTTACGATATTTTGTTTCTAAACTCCATAAAATTGAAAATTTATATTCTCTTAATATTTTGTTTTACTTTGAAACGTTGTAGCTTGATAAAACACCATCGTAAAAATGATCGAAAAAGTATTTCAAAGCTTTTTCAATTTTGAAATAACATGTTTTTAATTGTTGCAATGATACCGAATTTCTTGCGTAAAAATTCACTTTTACAAAATATTTTTTAACTTCAAAGTTAAAGAGATCAGAAAGTAGAAGCGCAGGGTTAAGAGTAAAAAAAAAAAACATTTTTTGTTATAACGTTTTTGAGTTGCATAAATTTTTTTGGAATTGTTTAAAAATTTTTCTTAATCGTTTAAAAACTTAACTTTTGTAATATATGTATAAGAAAATTGTGTTTCCGAAATTAGAATATATAGTATATATATTGTGTATTTGATGGAAAATTGGTCAAAGTCGATTAACAGAAATCTTACAGAAATATTCGCAATTTTCATTTTTCAATTAAAATGAAAACAATTATGATAACATCGAAGATGATAAAAATGTATATTAATCAGTATCGATTGTTTATCGGTAAATCAACGTATTAATCAGTATCAATTGTTTATCGGCGAATCAACGTAAAGTCGACGTAGAATCATTTTCGACTGCGTAAGACAAAGGATGGCCTTCATAAATATCAGAGTGATTTTGAAATGATGGAATGTTTTTTAAAACAAACTCTGATTAACGTAACTGGCGATTATCTTATAAGAATAATACTAGAAGTAATAATATTTTGTTAACAAAGATAACATTATTAATTTTTTGTCACTTAGCATGTAGAAAAGGAAAATTAGAGATTAATTTAATTATTGTAGCCAAGTTTGTTGAGAACAGTTCCAATAAAGTATCTTTTTGCAAATTTTGTTGGCAAAAATTTAAGGACTTGACACGTATATTGCTGTTAGTAGAATGTTGGTAAAGTAAAGGCTGTATTAAAGTTACTCAAAACAAAATATGTAATAGTCGATTGATAATAGAAACAAATTTTGACACATTACAGGATTTGACGCAGATTTGAAACAAAAATTGCGTAGCATCTGCGTTCAACTTTGATGTATTTTAGTTTTTGTTGTCAATTTTCTGTTAAGTTTTGTAAATTTTGTTGGTAAAATATTTAAGGACGCTTAAGGATGTATATATCATATTAGAGTAAATCAAGAGATTTATACAATGCCGATGTAAGACGCAAATTAAAATGCGTAAAATTTTAATTCTAGCAATAAGATTTATCGCAAGTGCGATTTTGAAAGTCGTTCACAGTAAATTTTATGAATTCGAACGTTTTGATCCTGGATTTAAATCCTCTTCAGTGCATAGAACAATAAGAAACTAAAAGTGTAGAAATAGAATAGATTTCAACGTCGTGTAGGTACTACAATAGTAAATCGTTAAATAATGTCAGAAAGCGGATGATAATCAAGAATAGAAGGTCGTCAAATTTTGATTTTAAATTAGATACACAAACCAAATGAAATTATTGGAAATAATTGTTAAAATATAAAATTAACGTAAAAACTTACGTGTTCGAAAGAGAAACCGCACGGCAATGATGAGCTAATATACAAAACGAAACGAATGAGATGGAGAGATTAATATAAGTATCATCCCCTCCACACAAAAGCTCATGATTATTTCATATTGATGTAGGATCTCCTCCATCAATATGAAGTAATATTTCTGAGTAAAGAGGGACAAACAAATCTGTACGGTTCTGCGAATTCAAGCTCAATTTTTGTTTTTTGACAAATAATATTTTAGAAATAAGACGTTTATTAACTACTCACATCGACAATGTCTATATATATATAGTTTTTTGATTAAAACCAATTTTGTATACCAATTTTGTATACATTGGATAATTCCGACATATATGTACATATACAGCATTTATCTAAAACTTAATTGATCAATTATTTGCTCTTTAAGGAAAATAAAATATAGCAATAAAAAATTCACTGTTTACTACTACAAAAATTAGAAATACGAAATATTTATTTTTTTATACTTGAAAAAACTTTAGAAAATTCTTGCATCTTCGTCATATATCTCATAAGGACATTTTATCACTTTTACACTTTACAAGGTCCGTTCTTAGCTCGTTTTTAGACCGTTCGATCATTGTCATGTTCGTTTCTTGCGCTCTCAAATGCACGCAGGAACATCTAATGCGAAGAAACATCCCAAGTAGCAAGCTGTTATTATTTGTCGTTACTCTAAATAACGTCTTTGACGATATTTTAATATCAAAATGACGAGAAATAAAGTTAGTTTACTACCTGAGATAACGAATATACTCAAGTACATAAATACTTTTTAAGCATTGCACGTTTTCAATACTCGTTTTTCAGCTTATCACGATACGATAATGTGTTCCTTCTTTACTCGTAAAAAAACCAAGTACAATACTCGCGAATTTTACCTAACTAATTTTAAATATATTTTAAATACTTACCTTCCACTAATTTATAGCACTTATAGCACAATTTATAGCAATATTCAAGTATTAAGAAATTGCATCGAATGTTTCTAGTGCGATGTCTTTTGTCTTTTTAATATGTAATAATTATAATCTTTTTTGACCTTTTGTTCAAAAATAAGCTTGATTACTACCAATAAAAATAATGCAATTAGCAGAAGTAAAAATTACTGATATTGCGTTTCATTTCTTCCACACTTCGCTTTAACCATTCGTTTTTACAGAAAGTTCTGTTTGCGACCTAAAAACGGGGTCATACTCATTGAATCGAATGCACGTTTTCACTACTAAACGTTATCGCGGACTAAAAACAATGAAATCTTTTTGTAAGGAGAAACTTCAAGTCTCAGGAAGGAAAAGAATTTTCCGGAATTTGCGAAAAATTATCTTTGCGTGATATTTTTTCGCGAATTACTGGAAACAATTCCTAGTGTCGTGAACTTTGGAATGGCGCGTGCTTACGTATTCCATCAGAGTGATTTAATTAAAAAAAACAATTGGTTGAAAAGAGTTAGAAAGTGATTAACATATAATAGCATAATAACATCCTTTCCTGACAACGTTTTGTTAGAGCCTTTTAATAAAGCATTTTCGGGCTCGCATTTGCATAAAACCTTCTTTCCTAATATTGTACTCGTAGAACACACGCTGCTAAAGTTTGCTAGGGCAGAAGTTGCACACTCTAAGCAAACTGCTAGCTAAATTAGAAAGTAAGTTCAGGCAATATCTGAATAATTGAAAAAAATTTAACTACCAGAAATATAATTATATATATACATTATATATGTATATTTTTTTATACGTCACTACAAGTGGTTATTTATACAGAGTGGTTCATGTAAAGTGTGACAAATTGTTATTTCTGTTACGCATTATATTAAAGATTATTCGAGGCAAAAATTGCATGATCTGGGAAATAAATAATGATAAATTAAATGTTAAAAAATTTTTTTTTAAGTCTTTTAAAGATTATCGCTATTTTTTTTTAATGAAATTGTTTGATTTTTCTTACAAAGTATGATACTTTTAATTATTCTGCATATACAAGTATTAAAGTAAAGTTATCGACAATTTAATAGTTTATAAAATATTTTACATTTTATTCATTGGACATGAAATATAAAGTATCTCGTAAACTATTCGTTTTTGGTAACTGTACCTTAATATTTTTACGCACAGAATATAGAGATAAATCAATTGGTGTAAAGAAAACGTGATTGCCTTTCAACAAAGATATAATTACATATTTGCATTATCTTTTTGAAGAGCATCATTGTGCTTTCTTTACAACAATTAATTGCATCAATATAAAAAAAAAGAATAAATTACGAAATATTTTATACTTTATGTCGAAATGTTATAGAATAAAATATAAAACATTTCGTAGACTGTTGAGTTTTCGATAATTTTATTTTAATACGCAGAATAGTTGGAAAAATCATACTACATAAAAATTCATACTACATAAAAAAAAAATTAGATAATTTCAACAAACGATCTTAATAAACTTTAAAAATTAAATTTTTTTGAAAATTAATTTTACCAGAAGACAGTGAACAGTGATATATTTATATATATTATGTATTATGGTATTAATTTAGCAGTAGTAGAAATAAGTTCAAGATGCGCCCTATCGAATGATTTGTGTATATTAGCGGGTGAAGACAGAGAGGGGGAAACATCTCAAATTAGTAAGATTTTACTTATTCTTTAGAGTTTCTCTTCAGATCATACAACTTTCGTTTGAACAATCTTCGATATCAAATACTTTCAGAAATAATAGCTTATTATACTTTACGTGGGCTATCCTGTATGTTCTACGATTCTACTTTACTGCATTCTGCCTCAATAAATGGCACAATTATATATGTATAAGTTTAGGCGATATTCATAAGCGATATTAAGAAAATTTATTACTATTTCATTCGATCTAAATAAGAGAGACATCTGAAAGATATCCTATTTGTTTCGAATGTCTTCAGAATGCCTCTAAGATGTATTTTGTACACTTTTATTTTCTTTAGATAAGATATTTTTAAAATATGGGAGATATCTTATTAAATCTTTTTTTATACGGGACTGTTTCCATAATTTACTCATTATGATATATTAATAATATTTTAAGGAAATTGAGATATGTTTTTAGTATATAATATAGTGTGTGAGATATATTCGCGATGACCTCAGCGTATTCTCACAGTAATAGACAGATGTCCATTACTGTGTAAGATAAGTAAGAGAGATTTTCAAAACTCAACAATATTACTGAGGATCCATCAGTAAGAAAAATGAAACTCAAATCCCACTAAGACCTCATCAACCCAATCAATCTACACCCAAAACCTCGCTTCGGAAATTTCTATATAAACTGCGATTGTTGAAGACACACCTTTCTTCCTTTTGGCACTCTCAAAATTAAAGCTTCTAGCTCTTAACTGTTAAAAGCTGTGCATGATATTTGCTCTGACACTCAGCTTCTGCTAAAGCCACTAAGTATCAACAGGTAATAACCTTTTGAGAATTTGTAAGTGATTTCTTCAAGTAATAAGTATCATGGCTTTCCGTTTGATTACGGCAATTTTCCCATTATCGTTATTTCCTTCTCTCAAGCCCTTGAGATACGTCCCATCTCTATTTGTAAATAATTCCCTCCTTTTCGTCTCTGTTATTATTATAACGATCATCAAGCACCTTTGAATGTTTTATCACGCAGTTCCTAGATAAACTCACATCTGATTTTAATTACTACTATATTGTCTCATTCAACGGGATTGATCCTAAAGTGCTACTAGCTGTAATCGTAGCATTAGATCCCATTGACGTAATTCTAGTCTATCCTGATCATCCCTTTCTCTTCTTAATTCTTGTCGATTTTTTTTTTATAATTTTCTTCGCCCTTCCAACCATCGTAATTGAAAAAGTGGATTAGTTTAATTACATCCTCCACCTACCTAGTCACGTACACACACGCATATACGCCATTTCGATATGAAAATGACTGAAAAAACTAGAAATTTTGAAAAAACAGTTCTTTTTTACTCTGATTTTGAAGTTTTTCTTTTTTTACTTGAATAATACATACATTTTCCAACATTTAACGCTGTATTATTATTTTAAAAGCTTTTACATTCATCCAAAAAGTTTCTGTATAAAAATAAATATAAACAATCAAAATGTAGTATATAATAATTAAATGCAGATCATTGCATGGGAAGAAAAATATGAATTTAAAATTCATGTTATTTGAAAAAACACATCTCTTTTATGTTTATTTAATCATTAGAGACACAAAATATTAAATAACATTAGAATAGCGTATCAAATGTATTAAACGTTTAAGCAGTAAATATCAAAAAAATAAATTCTGAGTCTCTTTTTCTCTAATATTTTAATAAAAATACAGTTTTTTTAAACATAAAAACTAGTATTTTTACTTGGTTTCTTATTCCAAAGTAAAAATACCCATTTTTTAAATCTCACTTACACATTACATTCTCAAACATCTTATATAGAATGCAGCTCATATTTTATAATTTTTACAACAACAAATACTTATTAATCCATATTAAATTCATTTCCTATTAAATTTATTTCTAAATGATTTTCTTTTTATTTAAAAAGAAAAACCTGCACTGGATGTAGTGCTGAGTTATACGCGATTAAGTTTGGCGTTTCAAAATTTGAATTGACAATCGCTTGGTACTTGAATAGACATTATACCAAGCTTATCCATATTCTGGAATCATAAAAGATACGTTGGACTTATGCTTGCGCCCTATATATTATAGTGTGTCCATGAGAAATTTTTGTTCCTTCCCTGTTTTACTTAAAATTTTAATTACTCACGTGAAGTAGGAAAAAAAAGATTTTTCTAAAGACTTGACGTAACAAAACCAATGCTACAAATTTAAGCAAGTTTAATTTAAATTATTAATTAAATAATTACACTTATACGAGATCGATGATTGTTAATTAAATAATTTAAATTATTATGTTAGTCATGTTGTACATGCTTGACAGTTAATTATTAAATATTGAAAAGGATTCAATATACAGAGCCAACATTTTTACTCATATTTAATAAAAAAAATTTTATTTGCATATACAGCAAACCAGCATCGGCTCTTATTAATATTATTGTGATTTAAATTGTGATTTAATCATTATAGTTTATAAATCTGGTTTAAATATTTTTCAATAAAATTTAAATGTCAAATAAAGAATAGTATAATCTTTCCGATGGAATAAATAACTTCTCTTTCCGTATTTTCATAAAGAATTTTAAAATTTAGATCGCATACTTAAGAGGATGCTAAAGTACCGCGAATTACCCGCCATTTACAGTGCACTAGATATCTTCGAATTGGCGTTACAGAATCACAAAAATTTTTTTTAGAATTAAAATACGCGTAAAAAGAAAGTGCGCTGAAGTCAATTTTACAAGAAAATGGAACAAAAATGTATAAATCATTAAAAATTTACTCGTATAGCCGTCAACCTGAGGTCAACTTTATCTTAATACAGAAGTTGTGTAGCTCGTATGTACAAAATGATAGTAGAGCGCACTTCAGAAAACATGCACGAATAACACTGACCGCGTGAAATTACTATTAAACACCTAACAAAAAAGATATCCTAATGTGTTTTTACCACATGCATATTTTGGTCAGCGAAGCTGAACTGTCATAAACAGAGCAGTACGGTCCTCAACAGTAGTTGATGGGATAACTTTTCGCAAATGGCGAAATAATAAAAAAACAAAGACAGATCTATGCGATGGACAAAGAGCGATAGTCTGATCTTGCTCGAAAAATAATCTGCAGTGATCTGTAGGACCCACGTCGAGGAAGTTCTTCTGTTACTTTAGCATCCTCTTAAGTGTGAATGCTTTTAAACTGAACTTAGCATCTATTCTTCGAAAGCACAATTTTTAGCATATCGGCGACTCTCTTTAACTCGCACATTCAGAAAGAAAAAAACGATACGCACAAATCTACTTCTTCCTTTCTAAACCAATAGTGTAGTAACTTTACTAGAACTAAAGAGGTAGATTTACAAAATTATCTATCGTAATTGTGATCTTCTTTAAGAAGCACAATGAATGTGATATATTGTATATTACATTTTGATTTTTCTTATTTTGACTCCTACGTAATTTTATATCATAAATAATTAATTTTAAATCGTTATTTTGAATTACGTGTTATTTTGTATTGCAAAAATCATTTTGAAATACATATAATTTTATGAAAAAGAAAATGTTGATTTATTAAATGAATTATTTGCGTGCTATAAAAGGAATTAAATAGAATATTTTACTATACAAATTATTAAATATTTATAATAATTAATACAACATTTAAAATTGTTAAATGATTATTAAGTTAAATTAGAGAAAGTAAATATTAAATTATTTATAAACATGTATACAAATGTTTATAATATGAAGAAAGCATACCTCTTTTACGTACCATAAATAAAAACTTGTGCACATTTATGATAATTATAAATTTATATATTTTTTTAGTTATATATTATTATTATTAAATACCATTATACAAAATTTTCACGAATTAATACAGAGAAACAATTTTGAAATTCATACAAATTAGTTAAGTCATGTTTAGTGTTTGAAAAAAAAAACAAGCATTCTATTCGATGTTCCGATTAATTTTGAAGGATTTTTTGCAAAAATGATCAAAAACGGTTAATTTACCAACATTTAATGTTTTAGTTAAATTTTCTTAGATGAAACATTTTGGTGAGCTTCGGCAGTTGTTTTTTACGAAACAAAGCATTGAAGTAATACTTTTAGAGGATGATATGTTCTTTATCAAGTTTTATTTTCATAATTGTACTAAAAAATACAATTATGTTTGTGAATGTACAGGACCTATGTCAAATTATTTGTAGGAATGTTTAAGCTTTGATATGATGTACATAGCATCTTTCGAAATATCTTTGATAGATTTGTAGCTATAGCCATCTACAGTGAGTCCTCAAAACTAACTGGGGCATCTAATATAATCAGAATCAAATGTGCATTTGTAACATTTAAATCATGTTAGATAATTTTTATGCTAAATATTTTTTGTTTTGTTTTTTTTTAAATATAAATATTTAATGAATAAATTGATTACAAGTTGGATTTTGAATTACATTTGCGATTTTAAACTGCATGCGATTTCACGATTAAAAATCCAATCATATATATAGCATTGCAGTACTAGTTCATTGCTAGTACTAAAAATTTATAATTTATGACATGCGTCAAAACGTGCATGCATAAATTTTCTTCACTGGAAGTAAATACAAAACGCAGCCACAATAATATATTTAACGTTTTCCATTTGTAATTAGATTCTTTAAATGCCTTTTTTCATATTACACATCATATAAAATTAAAAATGGAATTTATAGATTGTTTAAACTCGATTTAAGAACTATTTTAAAAAACTCGAAATTCGAGATACATTTTATATATATGAAATATGTAATTAAAACGTAAGCACGCATAATATGCATGCACGCTCACAAATTTATAGAAATACATAGCACATAAAATTATAAATAAGTTTGTATTCTAACAAATCAGACATGATTTGTGACAGTGATGATAATTGCTGATTGTTTATAAAAATTAATTCTAAAAATTTTAGAAATAAAATAGTTAAATTTGAATAAAGACCATGGATAAAAAAATTGTTTATTTAAACGTTAAATGTATAATATAATCGCAAAATGTGAAGGCAAGTACTCTCATATTACACATTAAAATCAAAGTTTTTTATATACTTTGAAAAATAATTAAATACATTCTCGTACTGTTATCTGATATAAAGTCTGCAAATAATTGCATAAATAAATATTACAAAACTATTTTAATTTTTTTAAATGTTTATTTGATTCTTCATAAATTATTGTTTTCAGAATTAAAGATCATAAAAATTTTTATAAAAATTTTTCTACTGTAATTTTTGGGATTCTT
Source organism: Solenopsis invicta (assembly GCF_016802725.1). Taxonomy (NCBI): domain Eukaryota; kingdom Metazoa; phylum Arthropoda; class Insecta; order Hymenoptera; family Formicidae; genus Solenopsis; species Solenopsis invicta. Next base: position 14,094,655 of record NC_052670.1, on the reverse strand, counting down.
ATTTAATAGCTTTAAATATTTTGTCTTGTTTTAGATAAGCTTTATCGCCATATAAATAAAGTTTATCTAAAGTAAGATAGAAATCATCAAAAATAAGATTAACAGAATTGTGAATAATATCCGGTCACACAGTTTTATGTTTAAAAATAAATATTATTTTAATTGGCTGATTAGGATGTAAGCAAAAAGTGGATATCCATACGATACAGGACCTTCCTAACGAATGATAATAGAAATGATAATAAAAATCATTTTATACATATATACATATATACATACATACATATATATATATATATATATATATATATATATATATATATATATATACATATATACATGTGTATTTGTATATGTATATGTATATTACAATACGTATCTACAATGTACTTTAACTATGTTTTCGAAACATTTCATTGTAATTCAAGATTACAATATTGCTACATTGTAGGTGTAGCTCAGCGAGAAATGATTTACATGTACATCGATTTGACGTCAAAATCATTAAACTGATATCACTTTAATGACAATTTATTTAATTGATTCATTTAATTAATTTAATTTATGTAATTTGAATGTATGCTTCTCGCTGGACTGCAGTTACACAAAAGCAAAATATAATTTAATTTTATAATTTCAACATTAAATTTTCATGTAATTCTTAGACGTTCTTAAAATTACAATCTTATTTAACCCTTTTAGGTTTACTATGCTTTAATTATTTGTAATATACTATATACTTTATATAGTAGTTTATTTTATACATTATTTTATACATGATACGTAATATAATAATACGTTATTAATAGAATATTGCAAAATAATTATTTTCTTAATTTTGGATATTTGTATACATTGTATATCCCACAGATTGGCAGAGGTTGTTAGTTTAAATTGAAAATACCTTAATTATCATAACATTTTACAAAGTATAATAGAGGTGTGCTAATCAAGCGTTTGTAAAGTCAAATTAAATCGAATTGAATCTATGATAACACGTTTGAAATTGAATTGAATCGAATCTGAAATTTTCACATCTAATCAAATCGCATCTCTTTGATTTGAATATGAATTGAATCGAATCGAACTTTCTCAGATTTGTCTTATATGTTAATTAAGTTAATTTAAACGTAACAAAGTATTTTCTACATTATTAAAAATACACGAAAAATTTACACGAGAAAAATTGCAAGAATTTTAGAAAATTACAAAAAATTACAAAAATATGTGTTATGTAAAAATAAACAGTAAATGTAAAAACATTATACTGATAAATGAGTATCGTTTAAATTATTACTAATATTACTGTCCAAGTATTAGTACTTTAACGCAATTTACTAAGAAAATGTAATGAAGCAATTTCAAATTTTATTCTAAATTCTAAAATTTTAAAATCATGATATAAAAATCTATAAAGCATTAAAATAAATTTAGGAAGACAATTGGTTATCGTGTACATAAATTTTTGAATAGTTTATAAGACTTAAAAATAATAGAAAAGTTTTGGAAATTGACAAACAATTAGTCATGATAATTGATATGCGCTGATACAAAATTGGTCTTATAGGAAGGTATAAATAAAACAATCAAAATAGACTGATTCAAAATTGATTCATAGATGATTTGAAATTCTCGAGCTATTTAAACTTTTCAGATAAAAAAAAATCAAATCCACTGTGATTCGAATTCGAGCTATTTGCACATTTTTCTGTATTAAATACATTTTATTGTCATATTGCTGCAATATTTTTAAAAGAGGACATTTTATTATTGTTGCAATGTTACAACAACATCTCGCAATTTTTTTTATAATGTTGCATTTTGTAAAATGTTTCTGCAATCTTTTTATGCTGTATGAATAATTCTACATAAATTGATATTTCTATATTGTATTGTTTTTTTTTAATTATGATAATTACGTTATTAATTATTATTAACTTTGATTTTCTAAAGCAATGAATAATATTGAGACAGACTAAATCTTGTTATTCATTTTATAATTGTCTTCGCGTAATTCTCGGAAGACTGATAATGACGGATGCAAAATAAACCGAGTCATATAATGTATGTGACATATGCATAAAGATAATTGTCTTACACTCATACATTATGTATATGCATGGACATTTAAAAATAGATACATAAAAGAGAAAGAAGAAAAATAGCAGAGATAGAAATTGATTCTGAGAAAATTATAACTTTAATCAAAAATAATCTATTAGTGTTTGCGCCTTACAAATAAATTTATAATTAATATAATATTTTATTTTATTTATTACGGGAAAACGATTTAGAATTTATAAAGCTCTGATGTTAAACTGATGTAATAAACAAATATTAGAATTAATTAATACAGTTAGGAAAGTAATCTCAAAATGAGAAATAATTTTCGAATTTTTAGCTATTTAAAATATTTGTTTCTACCATCGCATGTCGATATATAATAATACATTATTATTTTATTGCTCTAAAGATGTAATTTGAACGTATGTTACGATGAGAATAATAATAGTATATCGATGCAAGTTAACTTCGTTTTACAAAAATGTTGAACGAAGCAAAGAATCTTTAAAGGAATACGCAATTGTTTAAGACAAAGATGTATTAAGCGTGCAAAAATAAAAAGAGGACGTCTGAACATTTAAAACTGAATCTAGATTTTTCACAGAACGTAAAAATATTATTTTATTTTCCTTTTTTTTTCGCTTCACTTAATTAAAGTATTTTATATAATGCACGCAATGTTAAATACAGATTAAAGAAAATTTATTGGCAACTAATAAACATTTCTTGCGAGCTTATAATTAGCAATGCTGATGTGTCATTCATTGCATGAATATTAATTGACCCGCTGGATGGTAACTCAATGCGCAGATTCCGTCATGCGGTACGCGCGTACCTCAAACACGTCTATTAGTCTCAGCGGTTCGAATCTCGGATAGACATACGCAGCTTTGAAATATTACCGTCGTCAGTGTACAATAATCATGATAAAGCCTGCTTCAAGCGATGCATAATTTGCATTAAAATTCAAGACAAAATTCTATCTATAATTTCATTTGCCGCATAAAATTCTTTTTAGAAGACTTATAATTGATACGAGAATTCAGAACAGAACTCTGTTTATAATTTTATGTGTCGTATAACACGAAAAGATACTTAAAGATTATTAAACTAGAGCTATATTTATTTTTTTTATATTAAGCTACAAATGTATTAAAATACATTTTATTTATATTTTTATATATTTTATACATTTTTAGCTTAATATAAACAAGATGAATATAGCTCTAGTTTAATAATCTTTAAGTATCTTTTCGTGTTAGGTTCATACCCTGGCTGAGGTGATATTTTTTGCAATAATTTCTTTACAGTTTTTTCAGAGGGGAAAGGGATTAATATTTAATAATACGTAATATTATTTAATCTTGTTCAATTTAGAATATTCGTGTGTTATAACTGAAAATTAATTTGGCGCGCAGTTCATTGAACTTGAAGAAAGCATATAAAATCACACAAACAATACAAGTACGAAGACCTAGCTGCGACAGTAGAAGCCATTTTGTTCAATTTGTATTGATAAATAATAGAATTCTATCCTGAAATCTGACGCGAATTATGGATCGTCTAAAGTGGACTTAAGAGATATCCGTTCCACATGCGGTATGCACGATATAGTTTACCAAATTTACATAAACTTGACTCAACGACGAAGCCAATAAAATTGGAGATCGTGTTCATTGAATTATTGCTGTATAATGTAAGAGTTTAAAATTTTATTAAGTTTAAGATGACAAGAATGATGATTTAAATAATTCTGAAGTTTTTTCTTATGACTCTGATAAACATTACTACTATATTTGAGAATATTTAAAAAATTTTTAGAGCTCATTAAAATGTAAGAAGATAATGTCGCAAATCCTTTTTAAGAAAAATTTCTCGACACTTGATCTTTACATAGAGTTCCAAACAACTTGTATGTCCTTCTTAAAATGAAGGGAAGTGATTTTTGTAAAAATAAAAAAAAATATATAAGTAAATTGGATACTTTCCATCGAACGGTGATATTTTCAACTTCTGGTTTTGATTGGAAATAGACTATTCAGATCGGATATTGAATTCAGAAACGTAATATTCATGTACTTTTTATAAAAAAATAAAGAATAAGGAACTTTTATCTCAAACATTTTTTTTGGAAATACCTCCATTAATCTTAAAATTATTTAAAAAATAAATGTAATAAAAAATAAACTTACAATAAAAAAATTTTTATTTGTTTATGTACAATCTGAATCTGTATTTACAAACAGTACTATATAGATAATTGATATTAAATATTAAGTTGAATATTAGATAATATGTAAATAAACAAGAAATAAGAAGAAAAATCATTATTCGATTGAAGTGATTTTTGTTGCATTTAATAAATTAATATTTAATTTGTATATCAATTATTAAATACATTTTTTATTTCCGTAAATTGCGTGTCGATATGATGATGTCGATATAAATTGATATTAACTTGATTTGTATCACGTTCTTTATTCGTGCTTTATTATTAATAGTCTCGCGTTTATATTTGACGCTTAGCATTAGATATATGGTCGTTTAAAGCTTGAGTTTAATTTACTTAATGTGTAACAATCATATATCATGTTCTAATGAATTAAAAATGGTACAACCGTATTTGATGTTAAATATGTGATATGAATATAAGTCGATATCCACAATTTACTTAAATTTCAAGATGACGTATTCGGAAAAAAAATTTCAGTTTTATGAAAAAAATATATACTTATGATATCTTTCTTTTCGATATTAATTTAACCATTATGTAAACAAATATGTTAGTTCTGTCAACTTCTTTTATTGCTTGCAACACTGTTTTTCAACTCATATTTTGTTTCATCCAATATTTATATTTTTTATCAATATAAATATAATATGTGATCCTTCAATATTTGCCGCATTTGTCATGTAAATAATAACTATGTAAATATACACTATTTACAAATAGTTTAGTGATAAATATTGACAATAATTATTGTGTAATTAATAATGATTGTTCGTGGTTAAACAACTTGTATATGATACATATGTATATGATATATATTGGGTCAATAATATTGACATAGAAACGTAGAGCGACTTATAATTATTCTACGCTATTTGTTTTAGGTATACTGATTTCGTTTTTTTTTACAAAAAAATATTAATCCAATTACCTTACATTGAAAGTTTTTTATATAATTACAATTATAAACACATGTTAAAAAAAATAGAAAAAGAGAAATAATGATCGAAAAAATTTGTAAAGCGGCAATATTTCACACGCAAAAATTTATTAGAAAACTTGAGTTTAAACATATGTTAAAAAACTTCAATTAGATGATTACACAGTTCAACAAAACATGACTTTTTTCTGAATAGCAGAATGAGATTAATTATTTCCTAGCTTTTAGGATGTTGAATATGAACTTGGTTTTGAATTGATCCATTTCATTATAATTTACAATTAAGTTGCAAAAAATGATTATTTTTCACATATTTTGTCATATCACATATCACAGCTGTGATATGTGATGCGATAAACAAGTTTTATTGTAATTAAAATTAAGTATACAATTAAGACTTTTTGTCCTCAAAAGAAATTTTTTTTAATAAACCCTTCATGATTAAATATAGAGCATCTATGTGAAAACTTTTTATATATAACTTCTTGCTCAAATTCAAACATGATTTTATTTTTATTGGCTAGATTAATTCTACTATTTTGATTTTGTTAATTTTAACATTAAATTCGTAGTCAACAGATTTCTATACATAAATTTTTCAAAAATTTAGACATTAAAAAAATTTAACACCCGTTATATTGAATCCATTTTGAATTTTTCAAATTTTTCAAATTTGGATTTAAATTCTGGAAAAAAACTTTTAGGTTTAAAAAAATGTAATTGAAATTATATTTGGTAAATCGTTAATAATTTAATTTACAGTTTTTCTATAATAAACTTCATTTAACCATAAATATTTTATTAATCATAACTAATATAAAAATTTTTTTAAAGCTTGAAAATCATAACGACATACTTAATTTTGATTGCAATAAAACTTCTTCAGCACTTTAAACATCATAGTTATAAAATAACAGTATGTTAAAATAATTCTTTTTTACAACTTTAATTGCAATTTTCTCAAAATTGTGAAGCAACAAAGTTTACAAACCGGATTTATATTTAGAGTTTAAAATTACAAAAAATTAGTTTTGTTCTATTATTTCTTTGTTGAACTGCATTATAGAAATTTCATACGAATTATTATTGTTCAAATAAATGTTAAAAATAATAACCTTTATAAAGTCTAAGATCTAAGATTGAATATGTACTCGGTTACGGTATTGCAATATCGTGCAATAATCTGATTACGTAATTGTCTATGTCGAAAATTGTCTCAATATGTTGAAGAAATTACATTGGATTTGATTTTCATTGAAACTTGTGTAACATACTGTGTCGCTGCGTCGGTCGCTGGAATATTACATTATTCGATATTAGATTAACCTAGCCGTTACTCTTGACAGAAAAGGATATCTGTGCAAGGCCATGCAGAATGACGATTAATAAAGCACAAAAAGACATCGTTAAAAATAAAAAAGGGATGAAGAAAGATATTTTATGATATGGCCGTGTTTCTCATACATCGATATTCGTTCAGAGAAAAATATTTGCAATTTGAAATTGCGGTATCTCAGTTGGAATGTGATATACGTCTATGCCAAATTCGATTACCATTCGCTCGCCCCAAGATAAATTTTTCCAATTTTTACATATAAGTTGAATTTGTTAAAAAACTCAAGTTTTAATAAATAACGTAATCTTAGAAAGTATCTAATAGAAAAATTCCGAATAAAAGCAGCATTATTCGACGAAACAATTTAATTAAAAGTAATTATAAAGAAATGAAGCGTGATATAATCAAGTTTAGTTTTTATCAAGACTTGTCAATGTATAATATTATATTATAATGTAAATTGTCTATTGGTTTGTTTTATCGGACTTGCAAAATGTGACTAAGGAAAAGAAATAAAAACAAGATTTGCAATTGGAGTTGCCGGCAAATCTCTATTCTGTATGTCTGTTGTCTGTATACTTTTATATTCTCCACGAAGCGAAATGGGGGATTTATTGCTCGTTTCATTCAGTGAGACAGCGCGATCGAAGTATAGATTTTGGGAAGTGGTCTTCGCCAAACCCAATTGAAATTTCAAGATTGATCAATTCGTTGCCCCAAACCTGTTTAATTAGTAGCCCCAAAGCAAACGTATGATCAAGTTGAGTGAGTTGTTAAGGCTGATCAGCTCTGTTAAGCCTTGATCAGGTTGTTAAGTGCAAATCAGACTAACCTGTAGGTTAAATCTTGGCCAAGGATTAAACGAGCCTGCCTGCGACTTCCATTTACTCCCTTATTCTCGCTCACTCCGTTATGCGATTAAACGAGGCCGTAGCATCCAACTTTTACTCTTCGTAGCTCGTGTCAGTGCAAGAGAATTTTAAAGCAGCAATCTCGGTCTCGAGAATTTGTCGACAGCTTCTGATCACTACATCATCCCCTTTGAAAAGCGAAGTAAGCTTAACACGTGAACGAAATACATTATTTATTTTTGGCATTTGTTATCAACATTTATGGCTTTCATTTGCCATTGAATTTAATTAATGTTTGTTATTATCGATTGTCGTGTTAAATATTAATTGTGTTATATTTACAGATTTTATGTGATTAGCTCACATTTTATTTTGTAATATTATTTTATTTTAAATATTTAGCTATCAAAAAATATTATTGTTTTTACAATTATTTTAATAAGCTTGTGTTTTATAGAAAAAAAAGATTAACGTGACTAATGTGCTTTGCGTGTACTTGTTAATGTAACTTTTTCATTCTAATTTGTACTAATGTGACAAAATTTTTGCAGGTAAAACACTCGTTTGAAATTGTTATTTCATCTTGTATACTTAAGCCTAATGCTGAATGCCTTCTTATTCTAATGTTATTTGCTACAACTTCGATTAAAGTATGTTAAGTATCCTCTGAGTTAAGAATACAAAATTAGCACGCGGAAGGGAGAGTTAGTGCCTTGCGAAAACTATTTAATAGTCAAGTATTCTTGGCAGAACTGTTGAATTGAAGATCGGAATACCACTCTAAGCTTCCCCATTTTCTTCCCGGGCTAACATAGTTAAACTTACGATTTAACGCTCGTATTCGGCCGTGTACAGCATTCAGTCTAATCCTTTAACGGCATCGTTGGAATGCAAAGCGGTTGTGAATGGCCGTGGTGTCAATCCACTAATGTGTCAATAACAGACCCGTAGTGGACCCTAAATGTCGCGCTCTTATCCAAGCGCAATTTTATTGCAGAAGTAAATTATATGACGTTAAATATCGTTCATATGACACATGTAATGTAATAAAGTAACATAGAATATCATATAAAATAACGTATAACGTAAAATATAAACTAAAACCTATAAAGAAAATGAAAATTTGTTGTTACAGAGACAATAACTCAAAATGAAAAAAAAATGTTGTAATATTGGCTACATATTCTATCCTCTGTAAAGGGGAAAGAGCATAACAAACAGTTGCGTGCAAAATACAGAGCACCACAAAATTTGCCTCCGAGAGATTAAAAAAATCAAAGCCAGAATTTAAAAAAGAAGAACGCAATGTAAAAATGCATATCACATTCTGGGGCACAAAAGTTAAAAAAAAAAGGTAAAAAAAAATAATAAAATAAAAATTGCCTTTATTTCTTTTCATGAGATGAGTGGAAGCTCGACCTGCAAGTACCGTTTTTATCGATTTTGCACCGGAACCCAATCTCGTACTTAGCGCGGATAAGAGCCGATTGTTCCATCTCCGGATAAACTAAATATTAAGTGGTAGATTATCTATCTAATTGATAAATGTATATATCTACACAACCACACATGTCTACGTATACATAGATATTTAATCATTGGACAGTTTACCACGTAATTTAATATTAACCGGTCCCAAGGCTGCATGATAGAATTTCGAAGATAATATCATTGCCATAGTAATAATTTATAAACAGTTGATTAATGTATTTTGTTTCTATATGTGAAATTTGAAGTCAATTTACCGTACTGTTTTCATAAAGAAAATTATTATGAAATATGCTTGCCCGTAACACGTGTTCTTATAGCGAACAGTGCACGTATAGATCGTTTGTCTATCACATTATCTGTTATACTAACAAGAATAAAATGAAAAAAACAAATTAATGTAAACTAGAATTTTCAGTGAATACACAGAGTATGGTGAAGTATAATCAGTTCACTGCGTAATTTAAGAAAGAATTGATCTCTAATATATAAATTTTGAGAAAATTCTTGTTGATAAGTATCACTTGAAACTTGGCAACAATGCACAACTGCAAATAAAATATGCACTACATGCATGTACCACCACTAATGAAAATGTAATTTCTAAACGTTACAGTAGTGATCGCCAAGTCAGGATGACTAATCTCATTACTTAATGTGATATTGCCAAATTTTATTCTTAATATAATTTAGTTTTTGCAATAATATAATTTTTTTAAAAATAATACTGATATTTATTAATATTATATATAAAATAATTTAAATAATGTATTAGATATATAGTATGTTTCAATAAAAAATGATCCAAAATACAAATTTTACGTTCTATAGATATTGATAATATCTATAGAAATATGAGACAATTAATTTATACAATAAAGTACAGAAGTTCTCTTAATTTCAATATCATTCTATTGATATTGAAATTAAGAGAGCTTCTATGGTTTATTGTATAAATTAATTATTTCAAAATTAGTAATTTACTTAAGAATGAATAGGGTAAACTAAAAATCATAAATATGATACTTACGCTTAGTAAATATTCTGCAGTTTAATAACAATTATTTATTACCCTAAAATTTATCGAATACTTATTTAATTAGGCAAGTACTGTTATTTATCTTTAAAAAAGTTTTGGCTATACAATACTAGCTAAAATTGATTAATATATGTATAAAAAAGATTAAATTAGTATATGTATGTACATTGTTGATTTAATTTGTAACACTACTTTTTGTCATCAAATTTGCAAATTACTATTGCAAAATGCGATTGAAATCAAGAGCAATTAAAAAATTAAATCATTTTTAAAGCAATAAAAGAATTGCGTAAATTGTATATAAACTTAATAAAACAATCTATAAAATTTTTATATTTTTGGTAATGTTTTGAGGTGTGATTTGCTAGAACATAACTCGAAAAACAAGATTTTTCAAAAAATGACTTTGAATGTTTTGAATCATTAAAATATTAAAATATTATTTTTAAATACAATTTTGGCGTATTTGATTGTAATGGAATAAAAGAATCATTAGTTTTTCATTCATGCACTGAATTCTCAACTATGATAAAAATAAACTTTTACAAACCACCTTTTCTACTTATAATACTCTTGGTGCAAAATTTTCTTTTTTCATTCTTTTTTTCAATTTTAGAAGCTAAATTACGTAGTTCTACCAGTATTAATCCGAGTAAAATACCTCTTATTCATATTAATAAATGTTTAAAAATAGTCATATAAAAAATGAAAGTATAATCTTGAGTAATCATATAAGATTATATATGAAAATATAAAATTATATTATTCTTATAAATTATATTTCAGTGTGAGTTTTATAGCCATGTATGGTCTTATATTCTTGTGTATTATCACATCTGATCATGCAAAAGTATATTTACACGATCAAGTGTAATCATATATGTATATGAACATATACTTTTGGATCAATCGATAAGTTTGTTCGCTGTCGTCTAGCGTATTATTACCATTTCTATAAACTTCAAGATATTTGAATAATAAAATTACAATTTGTTACAGAAATAAAAAAATTATTATATAATATATTTTTACTACGACGTTTAATTGTTTAAAAGTATTTTCTATTTTTAAAATTTTGTATATAACATTATACATATGTACTACAAATAACATTTTCTTGTGACACGGCATTTTACTAACGTACTATATACCGTCTGACTCTTACGAGTTTAACATTTAGTATTAATTATCATTTGATCTAGATTATTTTTATAACAAACGGTGAAATTACGTATAATAATTTATGAAAATTGTTATGTAAAATATGTTACATATTGTTCTTATAAATAAATATATTAATCGTATTATTTATCAAACATGTATTACGTATACTTTCAACTAAAAATATATAATCAAATATGAACTTATACAGTCATATAGGATAATATATATGATCAGATCACAATGCTACATAAACTGATTTAAATATACCTATATGAGTTTAAATTACTTAGGATGATTATGTATGTATAAGGACACATAAGATCGTTTCTTATATGAGCAAGAGATATTTTATCTTGGGAGGATTCCAAAGATCTGTCCTTTCCTTGCGCACAATTCAAAAACACCAATTTTAAGTTTCGTCATTTTAAGTTCTGGCAAATGAGCGATATATCCTTTCTCATCTCATTTACCGCGCGTTACGATAGAAAGTTTACCGTATGTACGTGAGTCGCTTTACGACTCGGGTGTTGTGCGGGGCTGCCGCGCCGGATCGGGGGCGAATAAGAGGTCGTACGAATTCGACTTTCCGCTCCCGCGCTTTGCTAGGGCCGCGCCGTTTGCAAGAGCGAAACCTTCGGGGGCAAACAAGTCGTGTGCAAGTCGCGGGGGTGTGGTGGTCGGCGGCAGCTTTGCGAGGTGCCCGTAGTTCGGCTGGTGCGCCGGTGGCCAGGTGGGGGTTGACCGTGCGCGCGGGGGTGAGTGGGGGCGAGAGCAAGCTCGTGAAAACCTATGGTGGGGGTTTCGCAAGCCGCGAAGCAGCAGTGCGTCGCGACTCTAGCTGCCACGCGGTTGTCTATCAATCTAGTCCCACTATCGGGTATCCTCTCCTTATATCTCTTCTCGTAATACAAGCAGTGACCGGTCGTAATTAGTCAATTTGGCACACTTTCACCCCTCTCTGCTCTTTTTCTCTCATCCTCTCTCTTTCTCTCTTTTCTCTCCCTCCCTCCCTCTCTCTTTCTTTTTCTCCCTCTCTTTCTTATTCTCTTTCTTTCTGTTATTCGCCGCCTCTTTCTCACTCTCTCGTTGTCCCTTTCTTCCTTTCGGTGAGCCACCCTATCTTCCACCGAACGCCTCCATCGCTTGGTCCGTCGCGCCATCAGAATCGCGACCCGTCCGGCGGTCGCCTTCCCTCTTGGTCCCCGGTAGCGCGCGGTTCACCGCGAGGACTACTCCCGTGATTGTCAGTCTCCGTCGATCATCATGATACGCAGCGAGACGTCGTGCGCCGCCTGAGTGTATCCCGAGGTGTTGACCGTGAAAAACGTGCACCCGCGCCAAGTGAACGCTGGTGCCCCTTCATCGGCGAGCCGCGGCCGGTGCGCGTACCCCATTTCCGTGAGTATCCCTAAGTAAAATTTCCTCGTCTCGCCTGCGCCGCTAGCCGCGGGGGTGTGCGAGTACTCGAGTACTCCTTTCCCCTCCCCCCCTTGGATACTCGATCTTCGATCCAAATCCGCTCCCGCCGACCGAATCCGACTTGGACGCGGGTAATTGCGACAGTTCAAGGTTTTCGGCTTGAGGCTAAACCTGGCGACAGAAAAGTGAACCTTTATTCTCTTCCGTGCGATCGGAGTAACCGAAACCGTCGGTACCCGACTGGTCTCGGATACTCGGTGTACCTTGCAGCTATTTGAACGTATCATATGATCGAAGACTCATTATTTTGAAACTGGTTGCAGCCAATTCGTATTCGATTGGTTTTACTAGTATCCCCCGAGTGCTTGATGCTTCGCATTCGTTCGACGTTCGACTCGATACCGCGAGTGTCAAGGCCGTAGATTTCGGCGACAATAAATTCGACACCTGATCCTTAACTACCGATCTAGTAAATATATAACACGTTTATGTGTCACGAGAGACAAACCGACTTTTATTACACGACTTCCTTCGTGTTGCACTTGTAGGCAGGATTGGCTTTGATACGCATTCTAAAAGTTTTATACGTGTTATGCGGATCAACTTGTATGATATAATGTAACCTCAATCATTCATTCACTACTCTGTAAAAATGCAATCCATTAATTAAAAGCAAAAATTAATATTAAAAATGTAAGTAGAGTATATAAATATTTAGCATTAATTTTTGTCATTTGCTATGACATGTTTTTACTTTGATCACGTAAATTTAATTTTAAAATACATACGGGCCAATCTGATTATGCCGTAATTTTCTCATTGATTTTCAATATTACATACGTGCTTTAAGTTGAACTTATTAATTATGATGAAAACTGTATAAAATAATATCCCTGTAATTTTTAAGGCGATTAATAGCAGTGATTTGCAAAAATTTATTACAAACTTTACATTGTGCCATTAATTTTCTCTTCTGCTTCTTTTTTGAATATACGTCCCTTCTGTTCGTTAGAAATGTTTAGTGGCTTTCCGCCTTTGTTTATTATTACAAGAGTTAATATAAAAGTTTTGAACATTAAGAGAAAATATTACACATCGCAGATGACGTTGGCTGATCTAAATAAAACTATTAGATAAAAATTGTTAGGTCATGCGCTGATACGTGTGTGTACGAAATTAAAGTTGTATCATACTATGCAGGAAATTTACATGCGATACGTAAAGTCCCAACAAACACCAAGTTATAAAATTGTTAGTTATAATTTTCCACTCAACAATATGTTAAACAAATGTGTTACAGAACAGTAACATTGTTGAGTGGGAAATTAGAACTAACAGTTTTATAACTGTAACTTGATGCTTGTTAGGGTTTGACATGATCCTAACCCTGCCTGCTGGTACCACGTAGACCATTGTGTTTGAGCTTATCGAAAAGAGAAGCAGTGTTAGTACAATCGTAAACTTTATCACGCTTCTCGAGCGAAATTAATTTGCCGCCACTGGCAAGATCTATTATTTGCACGGGAACATTATTTGCTGTGATGACATTCGACCACGTAACTTTATTATATTCAGGAACTTCATTACGAGACACGTTCTTGATTAATGAATTTGGACATGTGGATAATTTTTCATTTGTTAGAGCGATAGTATATAATAAACATTTCTTACGTGTATACACAGTGCTTGTTACTTTATTTTAATTAAATATTTTCGAAGAGACAAGCTTAGCGCGCGTTTTTTGAAAATAGAGTTATGAAACGTATGAACGGCAGCCAATAGTTAGGAAAAATAATAACGGGATTATAAAATCTCTTTCCAATGTTTTCTGAGTAATTAATTCCTAAAGGAAATATTGGGTTATCAATTCAATGAATTAATTGATCAGTCGTGACCCAGCGGAAAATGTGATTTCACGAGGCGTGATTCGTGGCAATTAACTTTAGGGAGCATCTTGATTGGGGAAATCTCCTGGTTTGTGATATAGCGTATGTTTTATGCAAAAGAAAAGTTCACCTCACCTAAGACGATCACTTATCGGAAAAGTGGACTAACCGACTTTTCTGGAGGAAGGGATTTCTCGATAGTATCGGTTGATACCCACGGTGACATACATATTCTCACCTTAATGGAGCGTGCCACGGTGATAAGAACGGCTATTTCACCTTACATCCGGCCGCGAGCCAGCTTTTTTTGCGGGCGCCGCTGATTACGTCGAACCACCTTTATTCGAGAACAACAAATCGATAGTTTACGCCCATCATGTGCCCCTTTATAGCTTATTTATTTTAGAAAAAAAAGACTTTTCTCCACACGCCCAGCTGCCGGTAGATCTCGCTGCGCGCGTAGATTGTGAGCTGTGCAACGAACGAAGGTCGAGGGTCTCTCGCCGAGGTTCTCATAATATATTCATGGAATTAAGGCTTATCTACGTCGCGCTATCTCGTTGATATTTTATCTATCGGTCCTCGCAGTTCTCCCGCCGGCGCGTAGTTATCGCCGCACGGTCACCGAGATTTGCGAATGTTTGAAGTAGCTAGAACGGAATATTGTCCGCGACTGTCGTGGTTAAACGGAGTGTCCTATAATCCGCGGGAAAATCCTGTTGCCCTTTGCAAAATTCAGAGTCAAGTTTCTTACGGTGAAAGTGCCGTAAGAGAAAGGGAAATATTATCCGTCGCGATATCTCCCAGCTTCGATATCCGACCAATTAAATTGCCAATTAAAGTTCTATTAAAATTATAATTCCCTCGTTATTGAAACATTAACATTTCATTATTTCATTTTCAGCAATTTAAAGATCGTTAATTGACATTTTCATACGTCGCGGCACTTTTGCTGACGAACGTCGATGTCACATGCTAGAAATTATTTTCTAGCGTTATCGCTGTGCGTACATTTTCCAATGAGATTGAGACACTGAGAGAAAAGTATCTGGGCTAATTATAATTGTCGACATAATTATAATTGGAAATTTTATTTTTATAGTTATTACCGCAATAATGTTAGTAATAATAACATAATTATGTATTACAATTAAATTATAATTATATTTAAATTACAATAATCACAACTACTTTTTGTTAATGTAAAACTTTGTATTTTACCATTACTGACATTCTAATAAATGAGAATCGAGCTCCAGTAATAATAATTACTTTAACATTCAGTTACAGTCACAAATACTAAATACTTATCTCTGAGTGCACAACTTGTACTTGAAACATGAATGGAAGGAAGTGATGCAATGCTTGATAAATGAACGATGCTAATTATGAGAGCAACGGTATCTTTATTTATTTTAGTTTTTTTACTACTTCAGATAAGCTGTATAATTTGTCAGAAATCAAACTAGACTTCCGTTTGTAATTTCATATGTCGTGCAACATAAAAAACATTTCAAATGGGAAACATGCCAAAATACTCACAAAGAATATGTTTCAAAATACGAATAAAAAATTGAAAAAACTATTAAAAAGAAGTGAATATGAAACTTTATATTCTAAAATTCTGATGTAAATTGTAAGTTCACTAAAGTGGATTTTGAAATTGAAAAGGATTTCAAAAATGAGCCAAGCTCATTAATTTGAAAAAAACTTCGCAATATACGTGGCTGCTTTCATAAATAAAAGTGTGAATTTTACATTTAATTTGCTTGAAATCGTGGGTGGGCTATTTCTGTTCCGCGTCATTTAATTAATCAACGTCGCTTTACCGACGTACACTTAGAAGTAAATCGTGGATAATCATATTTCAATTAGCGTAACCCCTACGAGAGTAGGTTGACAATGAGAGAGCCTGATCGCTTCGTTTTGCGTGATACGTATGCCATGTTAGTCGAATGCGCAATTCCGCACGAACTAACAAGATCACATCGTCGGCGAAAATTAATGGACCATGGAGTCTTGCCAGTCGCCTCGTTCGCGGGTGGAATTTTCATTTGCTCGTCATACGAAACGAAATCCCATTCAAATCCACTGGTCCTCGAAAGTGCGTTAGTGCCAAGCGCCGCATCGCAAACGTGTTGGCAAACTAGGAGTTAATGAATCCGAGGACCGTGACGAGAGAGATGGTATTGTTGCGGATGAGCTATTTGTATTTCTCTGACTTCCACGTCTACGAATTGAACTAAACTCGCAATTGGGATGAACGTGTTCAGCAAACGTCGTACGTAGGGCGACACGGAAAGGCTGCCGCTGACGTGTGACGCATAAATAAGTACAGACGCAAATCTAAGCAACACGGCCAATGAAATTGTTGCACCGTCGCCGCTCCGGGGTAAGCCGGGATAATTGCCATCTTGATATATGTATATACTAACATTGCAGAATACATAGCGGCAAGAGTTGAGCGGTAAAGCAACGTAATTTTCGCGAGTTGGATGAAAAAGTGCGGAATGTAATACGGTCTATCTAGAATAGGGGGAGGAGGGCAGGGTGGGTTGGCATTAATTATGAACGAAATTGTGTAACGTACCGCTTCCCTCGCGTTATATTAGAATCGCTAGTATAATCGGCTTTAAAGATCCTTCCGTGCCAGGTCGCGTGAGCCGTGCGCAGGAACGTTTCGATCTTTAAGTTAGATTCTCTTAGCGGACCTTATTAAATAGCACTCGCGGCGATTACTCATATCGACACGAACGACGTTCTCATCGCGCGAGCGCGCAAATTAAATCGCTCAACCGCGGCCCGCGGCGCGGCGAAGTGTCCTTATTACGTCCGACGGAAATGCCGCAAGCCGCACTACTAGCGGCAAATGAATCCGCCGAAATCCCGATTTCGACTGCCCGACCGATGATTAAACGAATGTTACTTTCGGTTTGCGCGAACGTGCGTCCCGGTCCGCCTCGATCGGCTGTCGAAACGTTTCTCACATGGCCCCCTCGCGGGCGTGTTCATCGCTGTCGGACCGAATATGTGGGACTATCCCTTGCGCGATTTCAAGGCCGGGCACGAAAACCCTCTATAGTCAATATTTATGTAGGTCAGGTATTTCTCGGCTGTTCTCTCGGCGGATCTTCATTAGAGATCGTTATTACATCGCCCCCTTGATGAGCATATTTGACAAGGCGCTTGATTAATAACCGACTGTGTTTCCGAATCTGTTGACGGAAGCGAGCGTGCGGTTTATGCATTTTTCAAACCTGTCGCTTTTCGCACCGAAAGTCTGGCGTACAGTGAAAGTCTGACGCACAGTAAAAAAAACATCGTGTATTTGTATTAAAGCTGGTTTCCTTTAAAACTTCTTTTCGTGCTGAATTTTTAACGCACGCGAGTGTTAATTTAACAATGTGATTGTGTTATTTGATTATTTTGTGTTAAATTAATATTTAACGTTTCTTAGTGTTAAGGTAACACAATTTATGTGCAAATGAACAAGTAAAATAGTTTTAAAACGTAAATTCCAAGATAAATTAATGAAATGTGCACGTTTTGATTTAACATATTATAAATGATCATTTTACTGAAGAAATATGCTTGCAACTTGCTTTGAAGTATCATACTTTCACGTAATATTTGTGTAACCTTCCAATATACAATATTTTTATGTTAAATTAATTCGAGCGTTTGAAACGTGCGCATATGCATATGTTAAATTTAACGTAAATTTTCCAACCGTGTGAAATGAAATGATGAGATAAAATGATTCAAGAAATCGATGAAGGTTCTTTTTCACATGATACACTTGGAGAAAAAGAGCGAAGAGAGACGACACTATCAGAGACGTGTTTTTGATCGAGTACTTTGTGACGGGATCGCTTTCTTTTTTTTGTTTAATAATTTGTGTATTTGATATGAGAACTGCAGTGCAATACGGTGCCTCGCTATGCTTACACGAGCTCGGTATGAATTTTGCAAACACGTGAAGCAGTAAATGACACGACGGCGCTGCGTGACTGCCAATGGAGGTCACTTTATACATCAACTGTGAGACTCATGCAACAAATAGGAGTCGCTGTACCTCAAAAGGGAGTGTTTTGAGAATATGCACCGGGTGCTCTGCACGCATGGATCGTATTGCACGTTAGCATAGCGCTCCATATGCGCCATAAACGAAGCAATATCTTCTGCCTTATTTAATACAACATTTTATCTTTACGTCCAAAACGGCAATATCGAAAAGGAGAACATCGTGACAACGTTGTGACGCAAAACTCGTATTATTGTACATTTCGCCAATTTGAAGTTTATTTTTCCTTTATATATGTAGGCACCGATTGTACTAGGAATTGAGTATGCTTCTCACGATTTGAACTTCGGGGAGGCACAACTGAACGATAAGACGAAACTTCTCACTTAGTTTTCAAAGAATCTTTACCTTAACGGAAGTTTCATTTTAGGATTAGTCATAAAAACGCAAGATTGATGAAGACTAAAGAATCAGCGATGGATTTCTCTTTTATTCAAGTTGTTAAAATTTTATATGGCGAATCCTCACACGAAGTTCATCTGCTTTGTTTAATATAAAATTTTATTCTTACGTGTAAATGTCAATTTCAAAAATAAGATCGTGACAACTTGACGCAAAAGTCACGACTTAGTGAAGTTCACCAATTTAAAGTTTATTTTCTACTCATCGAACCTATCAGGGCGCCGACAATACTTGGTAATTGAATATGCTTCTCACGAGAACTTGAACTTTGGAGAGACACTAAATTTCACATTTAACTTCAAAGAACCTCTATTTCAACTGAATTTCGATTTCAGGATTAACCATGAAGGCGTTAGATTGAATATAAAACATTGCAGTAAATAACAGATTATTTTTCTATTCGAATCATTAAAATTGAATGTAACGACTCTCTATACACGCTGATTTTTTATTCTGTTTAATATAATACTTTATCTTTACGTCGAAATGACAATATAAAGAAAGAAGATTGATTAATAAGTTAATTGGTGAGTAAATGTCCCAGTGACCAAATATACTTAAACACTTACACGGAAACTTATTGTTAATCTCAAATGTGTTTTTTTTTATAATATTAAAATTTAATTTTTAAATACTTTAAGATATTTAAGATATTTAATATTTTATGTTCATAAGATAGAGCATTTTTAATACATTAAGCATTAACGTTAAAGAAATTTTTTATACAACCAAGTTAAAATTCACATTTTAATGATTTTAAAATTTTAAGAAACAGCATGTGAAGATAATATTTTTTATGTTTATTTTATAAATAATACATTAAAAACAAGTATTTATGACATTAAAAACAAGCGTCTTAGGTTGTCCAAATATTGATTCATTCAGATACTCTGTAAGTTTTTATTTTTGCAATTATTTAAAAATTTTTTGTATTTTTGTATGTTGATAATTTTATATTTCATATTTTAGTTAATTATTTAATTATATCATTTTATAACGTAAATCCTTACAAAAATCAATCTGAGCATTACATATATATCGTTACATGTCTGGTTATTAGGATATTTACTTTACTAACGATTGAATATAATTCTCACGAGTTGAACTTTGGGAAAGCAAAACCGAACTATAAGACTAAACTTCTTACCCAGTTTCGAAGAAATTTCATTCAAATTTCCATTTTAAGATTAGTAAAAACGTAAGGTTGAAGATTTAAAAATTTACAGTAAATGTTAAATTCTCTCTCTATTCAAGTTGTTAAAATTTAATACGACAAGTTCCTTTACGGCAAAGCTCTTTTGCCTTATTTATTATAATATTTCATTCTTACGTTGAAACAGTAATACCAAAAAAGGAGATAACGCAAAACTCATGCATTATAAAGTTGACTACTTTCGGAGTTTATTTTCCTCTCATCAGATATCTACTTATCTAGACGCCGTTTTAGCGATTGAATATGCTTCTCACGAGTTAAGTTTTGGCAAGGCAGCTGATGGATAAGACTAAACTTCTCACTTAACTTCAACGAACCTCTGCTTTAACCAAATTTTGATTTTAACATTAATTGAAAATAAGTGTAAAGTTGAAGATTGAAGAATTACGCTGAATTTTCCTTTTATTTGAATCGTTTAAGAAAATCGTCTTATTGTTAGTACAACAATTCTCCCTATACACGAAGTATTTGTACCTTATTTAATATAATATTTGCACTCTAAATGGTAGTATTAAAAAAAGAAAATTGTAATAACTTGACGCAAAATTCGTGCACTGTAAAATCGATCAATTTGTACAGTTTAGTTTGTGTTAGTTAAATTTAACATATATCGCATGTATAAGCGTTGTAAAAGAAGGAGGGAAGAAACTCGGGAAAGGGTTCGGCATAATGAGGGGAAAACGGTTGCCTATTTTTTAAATTAAAATTATCTTTATATTAAAATTATATTTATATGTATTGACAGTATCCATCAAAAAATATATTTATTTAAAAAAAAACTTTAATTTTTTGAAGATATTGATTATGAATTTTTTAGTTCTTGTCTTCATAAGTAGGTTGAAAGCAATGCAAAATTTCTGTAATACAAATCTATATAGTCTTTTTTTTTGTACGTAATAACTTATTAAATTTATAAATTTTGATTTACTAAAATTTAATATTGTTAATCAAATTAAATCATCCAAAAAATTTATATTTTATCAAGAAAAAAATGTAAAAAAATGTTATATATTTTGTCTTGCGTTCATTAATATAAATATATGTTTCATTTTTAAAAGAATGTTGCATTTTTTAGCTATTGATAAAAAAAATAAGAAATAGTATATTATAAAATTATATTTTTCTAAAATAGGAGTGTTTCCACAATAAAATTATAAAATAGATTTTATAAAATAACTTTATTAGAAATATTATTGTATTAATCTTATACGGATAATTTTAAATAAAGGCTTTAAAAAGAAGTTTAAATCAAAAGAAGTAAAAAAACTATTTGAAAAATGTTTTTTTCTCTGTTGAGTTCTTTTTTAGGAAAAAAAAAAACCCAGCAAGGATGGGTTCCTTTCTCAACGATTAAATTTCCTAGGAAAATAACAACACTAATTACATGTCCTAAATGGTTCACTTAAAGTTAATTTAATACAAGATGGATATGTTAGAAAGTAACACAAACATTATATAAAAAATTAACGCAAAAAATGTAACATTTTGATACAAGTTTAAAAACACATTGTGGAAGCATATTCTTCGGTAAAATTAATATAATGTAACGTATACATTTTATTTATCTTAGAATTAACGTTTCAAGACTATATTATTTTTATGTTATTTGTTTATTTACCCATAAATATTGTATTATTTTACACTAGAAAGAAATTGTATATTAATTTAACATAAAAAATTTAAGTAACGTAATCACATTGTGTTAAACTAATACTTGAGTATATTAAAAATTCAACATAAAAATTGTAACAAGGACCATTCTTAACATAAATATGAAACGTTTTCCATTGTGTGAAGTTTGCTTTTCTCTTATCGAATCTATCTAGACGTCGACAGTACTTAGCGATCGAATATGCTTCTCACGAGTTGAGCTTTGGAGAGGCAGCTAAGACTAAACTTCTCACTTAGCTTTAAAGAACCTCTGCTTCAACTGAATTTCCACTTTAGGCTTATTGTTAGCGAAAGGCGTAAGATTGAAGTTTGAAAAATTATGATAAACGTTGATGAAACTGCCTCTTTACTCGAGCCATTAAAATTTAATACGACAAGCACCTATACACGAGGCACTTCTGCCTAGCTAATAATAGACTGAACACGTTTGTACATTTCGCGACATCGATTTGAAGATACATTATCATGCCGTGTAGCGGCAAGCGCGAAGTCTTACTTTGTCATCCATCAGCCGGTGACATTTGCGGCGTTAACTTCCGACACACGCCGGCGTGTAGGTGTATGGTGTCAGTCGCGAAGCGCGTAACGTATATTTTAGCCTTCTACATGGCATTAGAGCGTTATCGACAGCACGCGGACCTGTCACTGGGAACGGCCGGAACAATTGAGCTACTTCGCTTAATTGCCGGACGAACCGTTCGTCCGTCCGCGCGCCGCAAATGGAATGAAATGGAATATGGAGCGTATATCGCATCGCGCAATCGATACGCGGTTTTACATATTCCGCCCGCGCGTGCACGCTCTTTCGCATAACGTGCTCGCACTCGCACGCCGCGCCGGCCAGGCAGGTCTCAGCGCGAGTCTGAGCGCGAGGCCGAAGTTGGAGGCGAGAGAACCCAGCCGAGCCGAACTAGTGAACTCACGGCGGGATTGCGCGGATGAGTGGCTTTAAATTATCCCTCGTGAGAGTCGCGCGCTCCTCGGCGAGTCTCTCAGATCCCAACTAACCGGCCGTGGCACTGTAACGAACGACGAGTGTCATTCACTCGAGAGTACGCGGAATGACAATGCACGATCCTCCGAGATCGGCGCCGACCCGAAGACCTTCCTCCGACTCGACCTCGCGCCTCCCCGCGTCTATCTCTCCGTTATTGATTGCGGATGCAAGTATTAATTACGTGAGCGTGTCGCACTGAGACACCGGTCTGTCGTTATACTACGACGATGTACATTTCAGAATGTATTGCACATACAGTCTCTGCAAAGTAAATAAAATTTGGAAATGTTTACCTTAACTGAACATGATATCATACGAATATTCTATTTTCATACGAAATGTACGAATAATATCTGTATGCTCAGAATATTTTTATAACATTTCTATAGAATATTATTTGTCGCATTTCGTCGGGATAAATTTTCATTTAATAACACATTTTTATAGTTTATTTGTTATTAAAAATGAAATTACTTTTTACAACGTTAAGAAAAATCTCATTTTTTTCGTGTAAATATTTTAAGTATTCAAGATGATTTATACAAAGTTTTTATTGTGATTGTCTGTTTAATTATTTTGTAAATAAATTTTGCTTTATTGGTACAAAAGAAGAGGAAAATATTCTCCATGTACAGAGTATGAAATATACGATATTTAACGGTATAGAGTAATTAATAATATGGGATGGGGCCGAACTGACATCGCGGACGTCAATCTAACTTAACGGGATGAGATGCTAATGTGTGCTAATGCTAACTGCAAACCGATGAGCTAGTTTTCGAGGCCCAACCGGACTCGCGAGGGAGTACGAGAGTAGCACCTAATCATGGGCAATCGTACGACCCCGCCAAATCAGAGATTTCGGGAAACATATTTCACTCGTTTTCAGTTCTGGGAATTTTCCATTCGCGTCGTCTTCTACCTAATATGTCGCAACACACACTTACAACAGTAATATGCTTACAGTTTATTTTACAGAATACTCTGTGTCGCAATGAAACTTTACATAAATCATCTTAAATATTCAAAGTAAAAAAATTCAGACTTTTTTATTATTTTTCATTTTATTATTTTATTATTAATTATATTTTCATTACAGCACATGTCTACTTCTTATTGAAATCATTTTTTATCCAGATAGAAAATTACCGCCAATTTTTTTTTACTATTTTCAAATGCAATATAAAACAATCTGTAATTTTTCTATAATTTTCTTAAAATTTTGAGAAATGTCCTACACATCTTTAACATCTCGTGAGCTCTCATGACTAGCGCACGATCTGGGATTAAAGTAAAATAGTGGAAATAATATTAGCGCTTGAATTGATAGCCTTTTAGCCTGCCCTAGAAAATAGTTATAAAACATCAAAATGAAAGCATTTACGTCGGCGATATTTCAAATAGAAAATTTTGAATAAATGGAGATCAGCTATTTTTTTTCGTATTTTCATACCTTCGTTTTGAACTTTGCATTTCTATAAAAATACATCGCCATTTAAACAGAATTTTTTTTTTCATTTTGCTTTTTGAAGCTTTAGCTGCAATGTAAATAACCCGAGGCATTAGTCATTAAACGGTTTATGTAGATTTATACTCTTGAACGTCTCGATCGCAGTAGAATGCTCGACGGGAAGTTTCATTACGGCTGCCCTTGATAAATCACTGTCTTCTTTACAGGTGATTTCCACCTCTCGGAGGATGTAAACGCGCGTAATCTCGCCGGACGGGCTCCATCCCACCCGCCCTTTTCTAGCTTCAATGAGGATCTAGGATAGGATAGGCTTGCATCCTCGAATTATCGGTAAGTCTCGCCAACACGCCATTCAACAGCCCAACACAATATCGTCTTTAAGATTGTATGATAGAATTTCGAAGATAACACCATTACTATAACATTTTGCTAAGATATTTATTAATGTATTTTGTTCCTCTATGTACAATTTCATTTCACCGTATCATTTTACCGTATCATTTTTGAGAAAATTATTATGAATGTGCCTGTTCGTACTACGTATTCTTATAGCGAACAGTGCACATATTGGCCATTTATCGGTCACAATATTTTTTATACTAACAAAAATAAAGTGGAAAAATATATAAATGTAAACACATTTATTTTGACGAATCTATAAATCATAAAATATAATCAAGTCATCGTATAATTAATGAGAAAAGTGATCTTCAGTAACCTGCATTTAGAAAAAATGTTGATAATCTCTGTTGATAAGTATCTTCTGAAACTTGGCAACAACAAATAAAATGCGCGCAATTTTTTTAGTCGTAAATTTTCCATTTAACCTTTTCGGAGAAGAATTGTTATGGTTTTCCGTACTTATTTACATTTTTAAAACTTTTCTCGTGCTTTTTATGCAATGTATAATCTCTGAACATTACAGTAAACAGGTCGGGTTTAACAGGTTAATAGTCAAGCTAGAATAGCCAACTTTATCACTTAATGCGATATTGCCTTTTATTAACATAATTTAATATCTTTCAAAAAAATAATACAGATATTTATTAATATTTTATATATAATAATATATTTAACACGTAGTATGTTTTTAATTCTGCCGATAAATGAATGATTCAAAATACAAATTTTGCGTCTTATATAATGATATTGAAGTCAGTAAAGTTGTTGTGCTTTATTTTACAAATAAATTATTTTAAAAGTAGATGGTAATTTATTTAAAAATTAATAGTTAATTAAAAATTAAATACATGACAGTTACGTTTAGAATTTACCCCGTTATTTAATAACAATAATTTTATTATCCTACACGGAAAAAAATGACTTAGAAGTGGTAACTAAATATCAGTAGCTAGTTCGATATTTTCTATCAGTGCTAAAAATTGACTATTAAAGATAAAATATATTTGCTGCGAAATACAGTTTTATTAGCTAAAATAACATGTGTGTTTTAACACGTGTAGCTAAAAAAGTGGCAGCTATTCCTCAATATCTTAGTCCCGGACTACAATTAATGTTGCAAGCCTTAAATCGTAAAAATTGACCATGATCGATTATTCTCCTCATATTCAACTATGATTAGTCAATTTCTTACGGCTTAAGGCTTACTACACCTGTTGTAGACCGAAACTTAGGAGCGTGAAACTATATACGCATTTGCTAAACATTATTTGATTCTGGCAGCGAATATTTCTTGCTGTAACTGCTAATTTTAATAACTAATAAATTTAGCTTTGGCAGCAACGATATTAGCTGTCCCTATTTTAAAGACACATCTTAGTTGCTACAACTAAATTTTAGCTTTGTTGGCTAATTTTTTCTCTGCGTGTACACAGAAAAAAATTGTATCAAATTAACAATTCATTGTTTCATATATAAGCAAGAATATAAAATTTTCCTGGTAGAATTTATAATCCTAAACAAACGTATTTGCTTACACGAAGAAAAGAATTTTCTTTATGTAAGCAAAATTATGTTTGTTTAAGATTATAATTTCTTCCAGAAAGATTTTATATTCTTGCTTATATATAAAACAATAAATTGTTGTTTTAATAATAATTTCTTTGTGTGTAAATTTCATCAAATGCAAACGTGGTCATTTGACTAGAGAAGTGCTATCATCCATCCTTAAACGCGTTTATCCACACTCGTGAGTGCGAATTCCGATTTTAACTGCTCCCCCTGGATCGGGGGCGACAAAATAGAAAGTATCGCAATCCGAGGAATCATTAATCATGAGCCGCGTGTAACGTCGAGCGAGCTTTGCGAGAATTCACGTGCGTCGTCGGTGTAACACGAGTTCGCGACGGCGCGGCGCGGCGATTCGTAAGAACGAACGTCTCTGACGCGGCAATATAAAACATCACAGCTTGGTACGAAGAGGAAAGGGAGAGGGAGAAAGTGTAAATGCGCTTCGGGGACGATATATCTCGCGCTTACGCGTAGGCACTTACTAGGGAAGGAATTAGGCCAAGCTTAGCGCGCTGAATGCGATTTTCAGAGCGTGACATTTTCAATAGAGGCGATTTTCTACTCGAACGCTTATACGCGGCCGGAAACGTCGTCGCCGTTAACATAAATTTTATCTTAAACACACAGAAAATGACTGCGCGTGATTCATTGTGTCCTCCAGTGCGGAATAGAACTAAATTTCGCTACAGGAAATCGATATTATCGATCGCGTACCTCCCCCCTCGGATAATGTAGGCAGATATAATGGACTGTGTATAGATTGTATGTAGATTTACGTAGAGAAGGGTGACATTCTATTTTTTCCTCTCTTTCTCATTCTGTCTCCTTCGTTCTTGTATTCGTTCATATATTCATAGGCAAACGAATCTATTTTGATAGATTTGTTGCTGATTTAGGTATTAGGTATTTTTCTAACTGACAACGATATTTCTTTTTGCGTCCGAAGAACACTTTTCACGTTTGATCTGACAATAGAGCGTACAAAGACAGATGCTTGTTTCATTTTATGGCTAGTTTCTCATTACGCCAGTGAGTACAAAAGCCAGATTTCGATCTAGCTCTATTTCCCCTTAACGGTTTACGGTAAGCCGCAAAAGTAGTTCTAAGGCTTGATCAATCTGCCTGTACATGACTTTACAACTGGTAACCACCGGCATGACTCCACTTTGGTGCAGGCACCACAAATTTCAGGCATCTCCGGTCACGATATTCCTATAATGGAGGAGAGAATGTCGCACAGAATTAAGGACTAATATAGCGATGTAGATGTTTGCACAAGTATGTAAATTCATTGAATTCTATAGTCTCTGACCTCTGCAGACTGATAGCGCATTAAGTGCAATTGCGTATGTAAATAATTAATTGAGTCAGTCTCTATTTTGATCTCTGCTAATGTGTGTATATGCCGTTCGAAAATTATTTATCAGACGGTAAATCGTCTCTCAGATTACAAAAATTTTTTTCAATGTGTTTGACACAGTTTTGCACGCGCGCACTATTATTTTTTTATTATTTTCATTTTGCGGGGCAGGCATGCGTGCTATAACGGAATTGGTATACGAACCGTGGCACGAATATTTCTGAAATATTCACAATTCTGCGTATAGCTTGTCCCGTGTATTACGGCCATTATACATAGACCATCCATTTTCACGGTTAATTTCTCTTTCTCTTTGCGCCGGCAACGCGTCCGCGCGATCAATCCTGAATCGAAGAACAGAGAACGTCCGCGCGTCGTTAGGAGTCGCATATGCGCGAGAGTCTGTGCCGTATACCTTTCAACAGAGGTGAAATATCTCCGCACGGATCTACGCCGTGCATTCGCCGAGATCGAACCGCCCCCGTTGCATCGCACGCCGCATCCTCCACGGCGGCGTCCCGTCAAAATTTTATCGCTCGCGGCTGATCTCGACTTTAACACTCCCTTCGGCTGATCGGGGTCTGAGCTGAAAAATCGCGTGATATTTTTATATCGGGAAATCGCTGATTTTACGGTGTACGAATTATCCTGGCAGTTCGAGGAGGATAGATATCGGCGAGGGCGATTTGTCCGTTGCGTAATTCAAAATCGATTTCATCGGGGTTGAAGTTTACCGAGCCTTTGTACTGACAGAAGTTACTCTGCTAATGGAATATTTAATAAATGTGATTGTATGTAATTGGAACAATTTATCTTTTGATTCCTTATATTATTCATGTGCAATGTCATTTTAGGTCGCCTTGTTGTATCGATCTATTAAATTTACACGAGAAATATGTATATAAGCTTTTGTTTTCTAAGGATTGTTATCTCTCTCTCTCTCTCTCTCTCTTTTCTCTCTCTCAACGTTTTTATAATTAATATACAATATATCATTTTTAAATTATATTTATATTGCAATTGTCCTTCTAAATTATATTCATTGATTAATGTTATTTTTTGCGTATCGCATAAAGAATGAAAAAAATAAATTTCAATTTTTCGGTTATTGAATTTTGCTTGTAGAATGTAAAATTTGTAATATATTCTTTTCGCGCATTTTTATCTCATTTAAATAGTCTTTAGTAAAGTTTTAAAGGAAGAAATTTATGAGAAATAAATTAGGTATATATATACATGTAATTAAAGAGGCTTAATAACTGGATCTTATTTGATTTGACGTGTAATTTTATACATATTTTCAAGTTTCTGGCTAAGATGTTATTTTTCGCAACAAATTCTTTACGGTTTTTGTTAAGGAAAAAGTGTTTTATTGGCATCATTGCCGTATTATTACAAATGCTAGATCGTTAGCATCATTATTATTATATAAAATAAATCTCGATTTCATATTGCGATATTATTATTCTCATTCATTTTAGAAGTGTATTTTAAAATCAAAGAATTTATCGACACGCAAATTTTAATGAATTTGAAAATGTAAGGTAATTGTATATTGCCTCTAAGATTGCAATTTTCTTTAGTTTTTTGTTGAGTTGAAAATTAAAGATTGATGGCTAGATTCTAAGTACGGAATATTTCTAAACATTAATTTAAAATATGGGATAGTTTCAAATATTTACGTGGGTGCAGTGAAGAAGAAAATTTTTTGAGAAAAAGTCATTTAGGTCGTATTGGATACATACGTAGTCAATATGGCCTAATATTTTAGTTTTTTTTCATTTTTACAAAAAGTGTTAGACAAATAGATAAAGTAATCTAATATCATATGAATTTTTAAATTTATTAACATATTGACATATTAACATATAAGAGTACACAAAAAAACTATTTTCGTCAACGATTTATTACGTAATAAATAATTAAATAATTGACTTATCTTAACTTTTGACTCCTATAAACCGGAATTTAGTGAATAGATTAAAAATTACAATCTGAAGTAATATAAGTACTCAAGAAAACATTACAATCGATGTGTGTGTACTAATTGATCTGGGTCATATTGGTTTTACCTTATAAAGAGTTTTTCTTTCTTTGACAATAAGGATCCTATCACGAAAATATGAATTAAATACAGCGTTATAATGTATAAATATAGAGCTACAATAATATAAACTGCGAAGATAAATAAACATCATTTGATAGTTATAGAAATCGGTAACTTTTCTACGAAATATTAGATCATGAGAAACGTACTTAAGAAAATTTTATTTCTCACTATCAACGACAGAATGCACAAGCAAGACTGAGCAGTGAACTGTTGCAAACAAGTCACGTCGACAGCCTGTACGACATACCATCGTTATTTGTTCAATTAATCATGTAACTACTCAGAAACAGCAAGTAGGCCATATTGTGTACTAGGCCACGTAGAATACACTCACCTTATGTAAAATTATATCTCACACAGCACGCTTTATCCAAGAGATTTCCACTTATTCAAGAACGTACGGGCGTCTTTGGAACGCCTCATGAACGTCTCTAAGAGAATTGCGCTGTGTAGGGCAAGAGATATCAGAATGAAGATGTAGCTATTGCCATTAAGCCACTTTAATTAGTTGTGTCTTCACAGATCTACATTCTCTCATTATTATAAATTGGATAAACCTGCTTTAATGGCTCACGTTTTCGCACGCAATTACCTCGGGTCATTGTACGTAGGCGACTGATCTGGCTAACTGTTCGTTACCTGCCGTTTAATCCCAACGATAGCGAGCGGCTGAGTTATAAGACATTTATGGTACGCGAATCGATATCCTCTCTCGGTCGCGCGGCTGGTGGATACCAAATACGCAAATACCGGAATGCACCGCACACCAGGATTCGAAGTGAATTTCCTTTCTTGGGACGACACGCGCTAAGTTTATTTGCCTCGTTGAATTATTTATCACCCTCCCGTGTCCCGACGACGCGTTAATGTCTTCCCTTCCCCCCCCCTCGCTGCCCCGCCTCGGGCTTCATAATTTATCGCGGACAGCGATAACGAGGCGTCGATAAGAGAGAGCCTTTTAACGCAGAGCAGTGACGCCGCTGCGTGTTTTCCGACACGAGCGACGAGCGTTCGATTTCGGAGAACCCTCGCCCGTCGTTACGTAGACTAGGTATTCCGGCATTAACGCGATTCATCACCCGCTGTGAGAAGTAACGTCCTGCTCCGAGGCCGCCTTTCAATAAGCGACGAGGGAGATTGAAATTATCCCTGTGGGATAATGCAATTTCTCAACCCTCTCCGCACCCGCTTGTATTCGAATTACCGAGTTTTGACGGAAGTCTTTCCGGCCTGTTTCTGCCATATATACATCCGCGCTGTCACGTGGCGGTAATTTGTTTGTTCTATTTGCATCTCTATCGGAGGTACGTGCGAAGTCACGTCGACACCGCGCCGCGCCGATAAAGCGGCGTTCCACATCGTCGTAATTCGCGAACGGCACGATTTGGATCAGCAGATAGCTGTTGAGTTCTGCGTCAGATTCCAGTGACGCGCTGTCGATCTCGCGTCACGACATACCCGCCCTACAGTTTGCCAAAGGCAGGAAAAGCGAAAGAGAACTTTTATCCTTCTCGTCTCGTAATTATTCCGCATTATATATATATATCTGATGAGATATCACCCGTATCACCTGTTACGTATTTGTACAGCGATGTTATTACCAATATATTACTTTGCCGCCAATGCGGTTCAACTAATTTCCGTAAATACATACAAAAGGGCAGCTTAATTAGATAGAACTGGTTTTGTGTCAAAGCACGCGCGATCATGTGTGTGTGTACGCGTGTTACGGCCGACATTATACTGGCAGTAATATTAGTCGGGTAGTAATATTGGCCGGCTAGGACAATGTAATCGAACGGCTATAAATGTTATAATCGACGTGGGGTATAACGAGGGACCTTGTGTCTCGAGGAAAGTGGGTGATATGAGTGTATGTACTTGGGGTTAAGTCGACGGATGTGGGTCGTGTTCGAGCACAGTTTCCACCGAGTTGAGAAAGCTGGCGGCGTCGTTATCCCGTCGTTATCTCGTTCCCAAAAAGAAAGGAAAAAAAACGCGAAGGCTAATGAGCATTTTGTCAATTACAGAGACGAATGTAGGTCCCCGCAAATTCTTGATGAGTTTTTTCGGTGAAATTTGCTAACGTGAAATTGTACCGTTATATTTCTCGTCTGAGCGCAAAGCTTGAAAACGGCTAGTTCTTTGGTTGTAACTGTTTGAAATGTATCTTATCATTATTTAAATATTATTCTAAATTGGTACATGAAATTGTATGTACATTTTGTACCAGAAAAGGTAAAGATACTTTATGAAAGTAACTCATTATCGTTACTGTTCTTTCCTTTTGAAAAGTAACTTCTTACCGTTCGTTATCGTTAAAAAAAACTATTTTTGTTACCTTTTTCTTGACATTAATAAAATATAATATGTGAATTTCTGTAATACATAAATAGAATATATCATATAAAATTCTATCTTCTAGTAAAGAAATGAGATTCAACATTTGATATATACTAACTTTTTACATGTTATTATATTATGTATACATTAAATATATATTTATGTAAAACACATGATGATACATCGATGACAAAAATTAAATAAACCTTGTCTATTTCAATTAAAGGATTTTATATAATCACAGAGTAACATTAAAACTTTTGTTTTTTATGCTCTGCATTTTTAAACAAAACAAATTTTAATAATGCAAAAGAAATAGAAGCAGGTTAATTGTACCTTAATGCTTATTTTACATTATAAATTCAGTACTGTGCATAATGACAAATGTTTTGACCTTTAGTGATTATCTTTAATGAGCTAATAAAAATATTGATACAAATAACATAAATTGTTAATCAGAGGTAATAAATAGAATATAATTTGAGAAATTTTTCGTACGTATACAGATCAAACAGCTAAAAATTATTTCGATGTAAGTTGCTATAAGTTGTAATTCTAACGTAATTGCAATTTTATATTTGACAAATTATGACAAAATCATCTTCAGCTGTTTATAAATTTCTTAAATTGTATTTTATTTATTGACAGTAATTAACAACATATTATACTATTTGTATTATTAATGTTTCTATTAACGCACTGAAGATGATCAGATTAAAGGTTGAAACGTTCGTTATTATGTAACATTCAGTTTATAATACAAAATAAGCGAACGTTGCAGCCATCGGTAACGCGCTCGATTTACGCAATCCTGGAAATCGTATAAAGATAAAAGTAATAATTCATATCGTTATCGTTATTGACAAAATGTAACTGTGTTAATATTAACGTTATAAATAAGAAACTGTTACTTATTTGTTACTGAACGAAAGTAATTGCAAGGATAACGACGTTATAAGTAATGCGTTGATTTCCAACCTTGATTCATATTATGAATATACTAGAATATCATGTAATATTATGTGATGTCAGGGACTGTAATAAATCATAAGATTTTAGATGGTAATTTGCGATTTATTTATACAATAAACATGAAAATGTTTTGTGTGATAAGTGTGTTTGCTTGAGTTTGTAAGGGAGAAGGTTTAGTATGCTATTGTGTAGCTTTTAAAGTATGTATGTCCCTAAAACTGTTGGGTCACGTAATATATATTTATTTTCAGTTACCCGTACCAATCACAAGCCCGCGTGCGCGCGCGCACACACACACACACACACACACACACACACACACACACACACACACACACACACACACACATGGAAAAATTTTTTTCAAAATATCTGTAATACATGATGAATAGAGGAAGGTCACCAATATCGACATACCACTTTGTTTCTGGTTTCTACTTCTAACTTTTTTTCTTTTTGGTTTTTGTTTAAGAAATATAATCCTTTACACTCAAGCAAACACATATAAGTATACACAAACATTCTTACGCAGGAAAAAATTTTTTATATATAATTATATATGAAATATGTCCATGTATAATTATATATAAATGAATATATGATTATATAATTATAAATAAATATATAATTATATACATTTAAATATATGTGAACAAATTGGATATATAATTATGTATAATTATATATAAAATTTTTTTTCCAGGTATGTAAGTAAATTGTATAAGTTAATTGTGCAAGTAAATTGTATATTATTATTTGAAATCTCATGATTATAAAAAAAAATGATTTGAAAAATTACTAAAATAATGATAGAATATAACATTTAAAGTAGTTGTAGTAAAAAATTATTTAACATAGGTATTCATATACATTTTTGAGCTTTGTGGAAATTTTCGAGCAGTGAGTCAATAACTATAACATACTACAGTTTCAGCCAATTTCACTGAGGGCCAAAACTCGTAAGAATTATGCAGGGTCCTTTGAATTGACTATAAAATTGCTTGAATTTCTGTGTCTCGACCCTCTCGAGCTCAACCCTTCGCGGACCTGATATTGTCGGGGCGCTAAAGTAAAAATAGAAAAACGGGATATCCGTCTCCAAGGGTGAACGCTAGTGTTTGTGTGTAATAGATTTCTATATATATAGCTAGTGATAAGTATATTTATCGGTAACCTACGAGAAGTGAAATTCTATGACACGTACGAACCCCCTATTTTTATGGTATAGAATAAAAAAAAAACGACAACACCTTTTTTTTATAACTTCTATATTTTAAGATTCGTTGGAGTCACGTGTCCATTTGCGCGTGCGATAAGAAGGATAAGCAATTTCCCGTTTTAAAGCTGCGTCGTAAGTGATTCCCGAGACATGCGAGACGTGTAGGAGGACGGACGGATGGCGGCATTATTTACAACGTGACCGCGCTCTACTCGGTGATTCCATTATTGAGCAATTTTTTAAGCGGGGCAGGCGAGAGTTTGCGGATGAACTGATCAATAGCCGCGAAACGCAAGCATATATCTCGGGGATGGGAGAATCTGGGGTGAAAATACCGTTCTGAGAAAGGCTAGTGATATATCATGGACATTGCTTTTGTTTATCTTAATAACTGTGCACGACGCCTTGGTATAATAGGAACCCTTCGTTTTGAAGGGAGGAAGATTCGCGCTCAGAAGGGCCAAAAGATCTCTCTGATTATGTGGACTCATCAATCAGCCGCGGATGATCCTTTATATTAAGGGAAACGGTCAAGGTTACGACTCGCTATCGGCGAGTAGAACGGGTCACCTATGAATAAACGCTCGAATTTTGGCCCCATCGGCGTTTTATTTTTGTCGGCGATTCCTCCCCTTAAAGCTTTCCAGCTCTCGCGAGGGAAACTGGCGTTGCATGTATTATGCAGGGGCTCCGGGTTTAATTCGGTATTACCAGTGTTACAATAGCGAGCTTCTTCAAGCGGGCCGACTGAAATATTCAGCGGGAGCAGAAGACGCCAATTGGTCTCCGGTCGGATGGTAGCCCGTTCCCTCCGAACCGCGGAGAATGTAACGCGGATGAAATTAAACGGAGCTCTTACTCGCGCGGTATTAGTGACGCGATTCCTTCTTCTACGATCACCTTAAGGAATTAGCTCACGAAAAGCGTTCCCGTTAATTATAGGGCGCTCATGACGTATTAAAAGAGGAGCGTTTCTCATTTTCTCATATCGTACATTTTTTTTTTAATCTGCACGTAACTTTTAAAGGGATCTAAAAAAATATGTATGTTATGTGTATTTTGTATGTACATATATTTCATGTGTGCGTTGCAGAGAGCAATCTTTAAAAAAAAATCTCGTTTAAGGATATTTTTGACTGGACGCGATGCTTCTCTGATGTTGTGGCGAAATATGTACGGTATAATGTGTGTGTGTGTGTGTGTGTGTGTGTGTGTGTGTGTATTTATATTCACGCAAATATGCATTGCGGTAAAAAGTCACGCGAAAGGGATTTAAAACATCTTGATGTGGCCTGCAAAGGTGATGAGTTTGGTGGTTTGGAAAACATTATAGGGCAAGGTTGTCGAAACCGCATCACTTTCGACATAAAGGCTTATAACTAATAAATTATAAAGAATATTTTTAATTTTCTTACTTTATAATAAAGTACAACATTTTTCCTTTTAAAATAATTTTTTTTTCAGAATTTTGTGTATTGTCATAAATTTTTAAATGACGATTTTTAAGAAGCTTTAAAATAGTATGATTTGCGTAACCCCGGTCTTCTAAATCGCATCACAGGCTAATATTACTTTTCCTGGAGTAAAGCGACACTTTTTCTTCTAGATTTTTGCTTCTTAAGCAAAAATACGTTAAATAAGCATAATTTTATTAATATTGAAATACCGTAAACTAAATGTAATTTCCGTCAGTGTTATCATTTTGATAACTTTTCAATAATATTGCAATAACATTGCTATGTAAGATAATATTATTACAATGTATGCTCTGTATAATTATTATATATTAATTTGATTTTATACATATGAGCACTATCAAAGCAATAGTGCGATTTAGAAGACTAAAGCATTTTGTAAAACTTTGTTTACTTAATTTACAAATAAGAACACAAAGGTATTTGAACTTTGTTAATCTAATTTTAATAATATTGTGATCATTACAAATTACCACAATTTAGATTATTTATTTTACCTTTTTTGCAATGAAGCTACGAAATGTGTTGAAAAATAGCAGCAGAGTTACCATTTTTCTCTAAATATTAATAAACAAAATTTCTATTGTTCTTAACATGTTGAGTTCAATGTCGGATGATGATTATGTAGTTCTCAAATAATTCTACAAAGAGTGTACAAGTACTGTGGAATTGAATTTATACGCGAGGTGGTGCGATTCAAGACCCGGTGCGATATCGGCAATCTTACCTTACATTTTTGAATTTTGCGAATTTTTCGCGATTGTCAGGATACGCAAATGTTAAGGCGGAGACTGATCTCGATTGATTAGCCTTAAAAATAAATGTCTCAAACGAAATGTAATATCATCGTCCGATCAATATTAGCTCGTTTTACTTGTTGACGCGATAAACTCGATATAAGTACGTACGCGTTCGAAACGGCGCGCACAATGTGCGCTGTATGCGAGTAAATTATTTAATATAGTACATTCTTGTCGGTCGTATTTATTTTGCAGTGTAATAGAGCGTTTAATTTACCGGTAAAATTTTCCGCGGAGTATAATTCCGCTACGTAAAGAGCAGAGGTAAGAATTTTCCGAGACGACGCACGAGGAAGAAAGATCCCCGCCTCCGCGCGGAAAATACAATATAATTCCGTTACCTCTGCGTCTTTTGACAACTGTATATACATGGGAAAAGTACGGCTGTATAACATACGCTCGTGCATTTTTTCGAGCGCAGGCTGCGTGAAATAAGCGTCCCTGCGACTTTAGCCGCAAATCTAGCTGCAAAACGGCACGCGGGCCGTCACCGTGCGCTTCGCCCACTTACGCCGTAAAATATGCTCCCCGGGGAAATGAAGGGGCATTTTAAGAATCGATTTCTGCATCCGCGTGACCGACATATTGCACCGCGCCACCGCCGCGCCGCCGAAGGGGTACGATCTCTTTTGTTTGCCCCGTGGAAGATCCATCGCGCGAGTGCACGTAATGTGTCATGTACGAGAATGGCTTTTCGCTGCGTAATTATAAATAACATTACCGTCGTACTCCGAATACGGGGCGATGTGTCTCTTTTACGTCGTCGCTCTGTGTGTTTCGGTGATATATTACCGAAGATAAATTCCACGGAATATAGTTCACGGCCACGCCGCGCAAATTTCTAGTAAATCCGGTACTGGTTTTACGTCGGGTGTACATACTATTGTTGAAATACTTTTTGCGTGACCTTTTTGCGTTAATCGCAGCGGTCGCCGGTCTACGTCCGTCCCGGGTAGAATTACTGCCTTTAAAAAATAAAAATCGAAAAGACTTTATCTTTGTTCAACGAAAGTAGATCAGTGAATATAATTTTATGTGAAGAGAACGTTTACTGCAAATTGGATTTAAAAACTGGTCTCAGACAAACAATGTGCAAAGGGGATTCTTTTTTCTAGAAAATAAGAGACGCGTTATCTCGGATGACATAAAATTGTAACTTTTCGCGTTACACTTTCAACCACCGTGGCCGGAT
Source organism: Solenopsis invicta (assembly GCF_016802725.1). Taxonomy (NCBI): domain Eukaryota; kingdom Metazoa; phylum Arthropoda; class Insecta; order Hymenoptera; family Formicidae; genus Solenopsis; species Solenopsis invicta. The sequence continues at coordinate 14,056,958 of NC_052670.1, read as the reverse complement.
ATCTTTAAGAAATAATAATAAGTTGTAGTACGTCGGTTGTCCGTAGCGATATATAATTCTTTGAACTATGGGGAGGCGCCATGTTGCCTCAAAGTTAGATGAGATTGTGGAAATATGAGCGCGGCATTAGGTTACTACTGATTGCCGAAAATAATGAGACGCAGTGGATAATTAATGCCGCTATTAAAGTTCTCCCGGAAAGTGATTTCGGACCGTGAGTTTGCGTTGCTTCAATTTGTTGAGTGCTTTTTCGAGCATAATCGATTACCGCGGGTCTAGCGCTGTATCTCGTCCGGAGACAACCGGGATAATTCAAGCTGCTCTTGCGGCCCCCGAAAAATTTCTATTCCGTCGAGCAAAGTTCGTGCTTGTGTTTTCATTTTCTCGGGCTTTCGGTTTGTATCCGCGTCTGTCGCTCGGATAAGACCACGGCATCGGCTTTGGCTGCACTCCACTGACATTTCCATTCGGTGTTTATCGCGCGTCTTTTCCCATAGAGATTCCTCTATATTTATTTTACTGGTCGCGTTGGTTGTCAGGAGCCTACTGTGAGATTTTACAGCTGATATACCGATGATAGGAGATCCAACGGATATAAAAACAAAACTGGGACCGCAGGCACGTTGGCTGTATTGATGTGTTTTCACATGCCTATAAATTTCCGCAATACTTTATATTTTATTACGCAGAATACAGCGTAAAATGTGAAACTTGATAGTACGATCACGTACTTCCAGAAGTTCAAGTCGACTTTTCATTAATGAAAGCCGTTAGATGTTGCAGTTTTCAAAAGTTTAAAGTCCGACATCTTGGCAATTAAGACTCGTGCGCCCTCGAGTTCTCTTAGACAAAAAAAAAGAGCGAAAAAAATGAACTTCAAATTAACTGACAAATAAGGTTACTTTACTTAGTCGATTAATTAAGAATTGCGTTTATTTTTTGCCACACGGCAATTAAATTTCAATTTCTATTTAAATTTTTATTCGCGAAATATTAGTTTCATAGAATTCAATTTACTCATTTCTATATGTTTCATGGCGTATTTCAAACTTTTAAAGGTAAAAGCAAAAATAGCGTAAAAGAAATCGATTGGATGGAGGTGTATTATTCCGAGAGATTGAAATCGATTTTTTGAGACACAAATGTACATCGTTCTTTCTATAGGAATCTTTACAACATGGAAAGACTATGAAAGGATTTGTGTACACTATTGAAAAATTTAAGAGCTTTGATAAATTAAATTTTCAGATTGTAATTAGGAAAATAGATACTCGAACTTTCCCTAATTTTAAGCTGTACTTTTAAGCACCGACGTCATGAAATGGAAAATGCAGATGTTAAAATATTTAACAATAGTTATAAAAAGTTTACGACTTTTCTAGTTTCCGCGAGATAAAAATTCGCTAATAAAAAAATGACGATTTGAATGGAAAGGAATTATAATTTAAAATCGACCGTTGAATATTGATTGTGGATAGACTATGTGGGCACAAATCAACGATTATGCAATATTACAATATTCATGAGAATATTCACGAGAGGACGGGAAAATATTTCTCATTCCATATACACCGATGCTGGGAAAGTTGACCTCGAGACGTAGTTATATGGAATAGTAACAGCGATCCCCTTTCTGTAATTTAAACGAGGAACTATGTAACTTGACATAGAATATCCTTCATTCTCATGCTCACCAAATAACTACAAATTTCCATCTTCTCTATTTTATTTAACCGGTGTGTATTTATATAAAATGATTATTATTTTACATGGAGTGAATTTTCTTGTAGACTTTTATTCTCAAAATCGTTGTGGTTACAGGACAACGTAATATTTCAAAGAATTTTATATTTTCTCTAAGTTGATATCTGTTATGAAGATATAAAATGTTAGTTAAATAAATTTGATTCAATTTTACTAAAATTGTAGTAAAATTTTCTCGACGTACTCTGTTCTCACGACTACGATAATTTTGTGGATAAATTGTAAGAAAAAGTTTTTCTGTATGTATAATGTGTATAATTATATCTGTATATAATTATACACATTATACATACAGAATTATGTAATATTATGTCAATTATATAATAATATATAATTGACATAATATTATATTATTATTCTAATTAATATAATATTACATGAAAATTAATAATTGATTGTTACAAATGCTTCTAAGATTTTGCTTTCTCCGTGTTACGCTATTATCTTACATATATATATCATTGTGTTCAAAGATTTTTCACAATTCAAGCTAAAATAAATTTGTATACTTTTGAGAAAAAGGATAACGTTCTTATTCGAAATCTCCTTTATTCGTTCAAATCTTCACGATGAGTCAGAGTATAAGATATCGGAAAATTTTCCAACTCGAATTTTTCCATCGCTCCCCTTATTCTCTTATTGTCATACCGTTAGCGTAATCGGATTGTCTTGATTACGGCGACGCTGGTGTCGCGCTTTTAATTGCCGTGGGTGAGTCGAAGCTGCTACCGTCGCAATTGCCGCAATTGCGGCCGGGGATCCATCGGAAGAGACGTGGCCCGTTCGAAAATGTGCGGACGGCATTCGACTATCGAGGCTCGATAAATTGGAAAGGAGGTCGACTGGGGAATTGTCGTCGCTCAAGAAACGAAATTTCAATTGAAAAGTCCTGGAGAACACTGCGGCTGCGGTCCTCGTGTCTCTAATGTGCGAATTTGACGAAATTTCGTCACAATTGTTAATTTTGTCGATTCTGTTGTGCAACATAGTTACATTTACGTCGCAATTACGACCAACGAGCTTGAAAGTAGTGATATCATTAATTTTTTTATTTAATGTACAGAAATTAATGAACATGTTTATTTGATCCTGAGAGAGAGAGAGAGAGAGAGAGAGAGAGAGAGAGAGAGAGAGAGAGAGAGGGGGGGAGGGAGGGAGGGAGGAGAGAGAGAGAGAGAGAGGACAGTTTTTAAATTTCAAATTATATTACTGTCATTAAAAGTAGATTTACGAGATCGTGAATCCAAAATTATGAATACTTGAGAATAAAAGAGCGTAAAATCGAAATGGCGGATCTACGACGGATTAGAGCGTGCCGTAATTCGAGTTTGCGGTATAATAAAAATACCATATAATTCGCCCTCCCTGCCTCCTCACTCTTCTCTCTCCTCTCTCTCTCTCTCTTTTTTTCCAAGTAATGGCAGTTTGCCTTTGTCAACAGTCCATTGTACCCTAATCGGCCAGTAGCGTGTGTAATATTGCAGTCGATGAAGCTAATAAGAGTGCTGACCGAATAATTCACAATTCCAACAGAAACTCAATGAGGAGTGTGTACCATGTTGCTCCGAGTCTTCAAATACGGCTTATTGGAATCGTTACTTCGAAACGCTCATACGAAAGAGGGAAAAATTATTTGCAGCTAAAATATTTGTGTAAAAATTATTAAATTGTGCTCTAGGAAAATATTGATATCGAAAATCAAACATGTACTATTTACTAATATCTTTTAGAAATTCAGGCTCAGAGTCGCGAAACTTGTGTTATTTATTAAACGTGCGTTACTTTATTAAAGCTTCAGCGACTGCAATAATTCTATATTTGTACTCTCTTTTCTTCCTGAAAGCAATCTAAACATCTCTTGGGAATTAACGTGCTGTTTTCGACTTCTACGTAGCAATTTTTGTATCGTGATGTAACGAACGGATAGGATCGATGGGAAGTCGGAGGCGAGGCTGTTATCAAATTCATAAGGTGATAGCAGAAACGCGCGGCTCTGCGGAAATGAGTTTTCATAAAATCCGCTGAAAACAGCGGGTGGCGCGGGACACGGAGGGAGAAGAAGGATAAAGTCTAATTAAACCGTTGAAGTCGGAAATAGGGAAGGGGGGAGGAGGGAGGGGGGATATTCGTGGCTAATTGCCGGGTCAAAGACACTTGTGTTTTCATTGACAGATTGGTTTTAGATGAATGGCGGCAGTGCGTATGATACGTCAAGCGGTCGGATCTAATGGATTAATTACACGTGCCCGTTGTTTGAAATTCCGGCTGTGCGTGACATCAAAGTCTGCTAGGCTGGTGTGGCCGCGGCGGCGTGCATATGCGTCTATTTGTCGTCGATCCCGACCTCGTTGGAGGCAACCCCGGTGTGTTCCGCCATCGAGAATGGCAATGGGCGCGTCCGACGCTCCGACGGCAATAAACAAAATCGAATGGACATGGCTCGTTAATTACTGTACGTCTCTCCGCGAGCGGCGGTCGTGCGGGGCGTTATTCACCCGGGAATCAATTTGGATCCTTTTCTAGCTGACCTGGAAGTATCGGGTTTTCGGGCACGCGCCCGCGACGCGCCTAATATTTTACCTACCCCCTCCCCCCCCCCTCCGCATTGCATCGCAGTAACGGTGTATTCGATTAATCAAGACCCGCGTGGAACTCCCCCCGTGGGGAGTTTGATCGATCTCTATTCATTTATGCCCATTTCGACAATAAAAGTCCGACGCAAGTCCGCCTTATGTAACGACGGAGCTTTCTCTTTTTGTCGCGAATTGTTACGAACTCTCGTTTGTAACTTTTATTATTCTCGCGGTGGCGGGCGGGATATAAAAGGAGGCTATACAGCGCCGAGCTATAACCTGATTATTTCCGTTGTTAACGGATTGATTTAAATTCCGCTCCCTTTGTTTGACGTAATTTGGACTTTGTGGCGCGGCACGTCATACCTAGCTCTGTTTTTTTTTTTAAAGCGCAGCAATTAGAGCAATTTAATTATGCACTTTATTTACGCCATTAAAGTGAGTTATGGTCTTAAAGGCTTATTGTTACTTGACCATAACTCTGCGGTGTTCAATAATTACGAACATATTAATGCACTATTGATCAAACTTACCCCTTTCTTCCTCGAAAGCATTCCCGGACCGGAAAATGGCAATCTTACCGAACGAATAAACGAATGAGGACCCAAGGTATCGCCCTCGGTCGCTTTTATCAGATGAATTTGGCAAAAGGAGAAGTTAATGACGCTATCGCGTTCGCGTCACGCGATAAAAGTAATTCTTTCAAGAGGGGAAACATTCGATATGCATTCGCCGCTTGTCAGATTTATTGCACGGATAGAGAGGAAGGCGCTGTTTAAATAATTTAGAGCAGTTTGCGTCAATCACGTTTGTGCTCAATTGCGCCCATCTAAATTCATCGGACCGAAATGATATTACATTGACGTTTTGACACACTCCGGATCCGTCCCGCCTACTCTCGCGCGGCTCGTATTCTTCGTCCTGGCAGCGTCTTTTCAAGCTTTGATCGATCGATCGCGGCGGACGACACGAAACGCGTACTTCCTGCTGCTTTAGAAATCTTGGGCCGCGCGCGGGGTAGGTGTAGGCATTCTCGGGTACGGACGCGTTGAATACTTCATGGTGACCGAGTTGAACCGTACCGAAGTATCTTTCCGGGTCCTGGTCACTACAGTACGTGTTGACGAAAATGAAAAAAGTTTCGGAGCGCGGTCTACCAGTTCGCGGAATTCCCATGCTAAAAATTTATTCGACGAACGTGCGCTATTGATTTTTCGTCTCCCGTTTGCGCTGGACATTTTCGCGGATGCTTTTTCGCTCCGTCAGCCTTCGCGATAAAAAATGCGGCTATGTAAATGAGAAAACGCGAACGCGTGTGCAGTTTGTTTCTGGGACGTGTCCCTTACGGACGGACGGTGGCTATGCGCCCGGATCGCGCTGTTAGCAAGCCTAAATCGCGCTCGCAAAAATGACATTTTAAGAAGATTCTTTAGCTTATGCGGGAAAATTACATAATTCTTCCTTTATATAAATATATTTTTTTTTTAACAAAAGAATTTTTGGCATTGCCATTTTCAAAATAATAAATGATAAAGAAAATGTATGTAATAAAAATGATTTTTTATTTAATATTTTCTTCATAATATTGATAATTAAGTATTGTTGAAAACAATAAAAAAAGAATTATTTAGAATAATGATTTAAATGTAATTGTCACATTTTTACCAGTGTGACGTGAAGATTTAAGGAGTGATTTAAGTTTAGTACCTATTTTTGAAATGTTATTTAGGAGTGTAAGTACAAAAATTTTATAAATTGCTTTTACACATTTTTGGAGGTTTATAAACAATTCGTTCAATTCACTGAAACAATCAAAAGTTACAATGACTTTAGTTTGCAACGAATTTATTTGTGAAAATTTAACTTTATGGAGAACGCGTGATTGCGTTGATTCAAGTGGCTAATATCGAAAAAATGATATTGATTTAAAATATAAAAAAGTTTAGAAAAAATATTTGATTCAATAATTTTGACTAAGTATTGAATAATTTATGCAGGAAAATAGCATCATTTTCGTTGGAAAAACAGTTACGAATTAATTCTTTTGTTATTTTCTTTTTTGCAGCTGGATTCAAGGCCAGAATTAGAGCATTTACGATCAAAACTTTTTATGGTTGATTACATAGGAAAAAATAAAAATAAACCTAAGAAGCCTTCAGTTTCTAAATTTTGATATCTTTTAGCTCGTATTGTGTAACCATAACATTTTTAAGGAGAATAGTATAATTTAGAAACATCTGAAATCCTACACGAAAATTATATAGATTTTAAGCTTTATTTTCTTTAATTTCAAATTTTTTTTGAACTCCTTGTCTTTTTTATGAATCTAGTTTTTCAAAATTCTTATATTTTGTTCACGAGATAAAATTACTTAAATCTTTCCTTCTCATAAAACTCAATGCGCTTTTAGAAAATAAATATTTTAAACTTACAGAAAACTATACAGTTAACGAGTTTGAAAGAATTAAGGAACATCTATGCAGTAGAAAACATTTTCTACTTTTGTTAAAATTGGTTGTAATGTTCTTGTTATAATTTTCTTTAAAAGTTCTTCCGAGGAGGAGGATTTTATAGAGGCCTTTTAGCATTAATATGTATATTTCACCTTTATACAATAACTGTGTTTCAAGTTTGACGAGGCGTGTGGTTTGTGAATAAGTTGGAGATGGTGAAAATTATTATTCAGTAAGAACCGCTGCGGCTGACATATATAAGCTTGCTGACCTTATGTTTAAAATTTTTCTGTTGATATTCTCAAATATTCCAGAGAGTTAATTTAACATAATGTGATTGCTCATTTGAATATTTTGTGTTAAATTGATATTCAACTTTACTTAAAGTTAAAATAATACAAGAAAAAATGAGAAAATGAATAAATGAATAACAAAAATTGTGCAATTTCAAACTTAAATTTTATTACGAGCTAAAATAAATTACAAAATTATTGAATTATATATGTTAGCATATTATAAATGTTAATTTTAAAAATAGGGAGAAATATGCTTTTATCGTTTGTTTTCGAAATATAAAAGTGTTACATTTTTGTGTCAATTTTTTTACATATTTGTTACATTTCGACATATTTATCTTGTATAAAATTAAAACAAAATATTTAAATTTAACATGAATTTTTCAATGGTGTATTATATTAAGTACGCGAACCTATTTTCAAACTTTTATAAAGTTCTTATATCATGTGAGAAGATTAGAGAACCTTCTTGGGTATATTTTATGTTATACTAAAATTAACATGGAGTTCACGCGAAAGAGTCTCCATTCGATTTCGATAATTGGCTAGCAATGCGCAGCCTTTAAGAACTTACACAGTTATTGTCCATAAGTAAATTACCAGGGTAAAGCGCCGAGTTACGGGTTAATTAAAGAGTGATATAAGAAAAGTTATCGCTGAATGAAACCTGCATCGCCCTTGTTTCCACTTGAGCGCCAGTCGTGTGTGTGTGTGTGTGTGTGTGTGTGTGTGTGTGTGTGTGTGTGTGTGTGTGCACGGGGAAAGTATTTATAACACTACGAGACAGTTTCTTCCGAAACTTGAAATTAGAGAGGTCGTTACTCGGCCATACATTACCCGCTAGATTTATGAACGGTACGCCGTAAATAAGTTATAGAAGTTAATTCGGAACGAGTTAAGTTGGAGTGAGTTATAGAAGTCGCGGAAGTCGCGTAGCGCGACGGAGAGAAAGATATGGGGAAAACATTCCGCTCTTTTGATTTATCCTCGCATGCGGGCTCTCCCTCTGTTTTCCTCCCTCGCGCCACCCCGTGCGAAACGTGCGCGTAAAGATCTCCGCGTAGTAAAAAGGCGAAAAAATTGTTCTAAATTGCAAAATTTGTTCTACCACGGATGTTAATATTGCATTTAATGTCATTTATCTCATATTTCCAGTTTTTTTTTTTTTTTTTTAGATCACACTTTAGTCGCAAAATTTGGGGCGAAAAGTGCAATGCGAGCAGTCGAGCGATCTAAAGGCCCTTTGAAGGGCTCGAAAGGGCAATTTCGGGCACACATGACGCGTTCTACGCTGACGTAATTAAGAATAATTATGCAGCTCGGCCCTCTCCGCGAAAAAGGGAGCGCTTTGTGTTACCGCGAGATAATAACGCCGTCGCGCAGCACGTTTCTTCGTCGCCCGGATTTTCCATGTTAAAAATCCGAACTCTCGCGTTTTTCGCGATACGCCATGCCACTGTCGTGACGGTATCTAATAAGTATAAACGGACAGGTGGAATCCGCGAAGATAATATCGCGAGTTAAAAAGTATCGATCCGAGCGAACGCGAACGTGGAAGATATACGCGCGTTCATGACGCGAGGGAGCTCCGCAAAAAGGAGTTAACTGACCGAAAATGGTTCTTTCAACCCTCGTGCGTTCCTCCTTTTTTTTTTGCGTCGAACAGGGGCAAACTTTGGATGAGCCGCGTCGATCCGCTCAATTCGCACCCCCTCCCTTCCTCTCGCACACCACCAGTGCGGCGATCTCGACATATTTTTCTGTCGCTCTTTTGATATACTTTAAAGTATCGACCAATCTCACTCTATTTGAGTTCAAGCGGAATGTCCCTGAAAGTTTTGATACCTTTTCTTCGTATCTCCTGGACAATATTTCTTCTCTTTGTACCGTCATTTGTTTCGCGTGGAACACGAAATCTCACTTGTGCACGCTGTAGACGTTTCTTTCTTTAAATGCGACGTTTCTGCGACGCGCACTGCCATGCCGGCCAAAAGTGTAAAATCACTCTTGTGAAACTCGAGAAGCACGGAAATGAGAATGCAAAACGCTATTTTCCGCTTTTTTATCTTGCATCATAACTTCACTGTACAAATTTAGGATGACTACGCTCCTCTTAACCATCCATATAATTTTAAAATGTTAAAATTCGTATCGTTAAAAACGGAGCTCTCAATGACGAATGAGAATCGTCTTGCGCTCAAAAAGAAATTACAGAGTCTACAATTTTCCAAGCGCGATTGCTACACTGAGAGAAAAGTACTCGGTATTCGCCATTGTAAGTGAATATTAAAATAATTACGGTTAACTGCTCCACTTTTATAATTATTACCGCTATAATGATAGCAATAATAGCATGCAATGTGTTACACTGAACTTTCTGTAATTTGTAATCATTTCCGATGCCATCTATAAACTGTAATAATTAGAACCATTTGTTTCGTCAGTTGAAACGCATTATCTATTATTATTAATTTACATTATACTTATACGCAGAAAAAATATCACTGTCCTGCTAAGAAACGTAATTACACAATTTTCAGTTTCTTTCTTTTAAGTAAAATTTTGTAAAGAATGTTTTCTTAACAATAATTTCAAAATGCACATATTATTTACTCGAAACAAATATTTACTTAAAATACATTTTTCCGTGTATACATTTTTGTGTGTGTGTGTATATATATGAATTAATTAGATTTTTATTTTAAAAAAATTTATAAGTTCATATATCCGCCATCTATCATAAATTTATCATAAACAAAAATTTAATTTGATTATTATTTGACTATATATTCTTCAATATAATTTTATAATATTTTTCGAAAGAGTATAATTTTTTTTCTTCAGTACATAATACTGAGTTTTTCTAAAATATATTATAAGTATATTTTAAGACAATTGTCAAGAAAAAATTCTTGGTAAAAGATAATCGTTACTTGCAAGAAGAAAAAAAAATAAATCGAGTAAACGCTTTTCTAGCAATAGTATTGATTTTTCTGTCTGTCGTAATAATGATAACTATAAAAATGGAGCACCTAATCCTAATTATTTTAATATTAGTTATAAAGACAAAATATTTTCCTGTCAGTGCACTATTATACTATACAATATATGTAAAATTTCCGCTCTCGGTTCCTAGTAACTTTTCTGTGATAATTAACACAATTATTTATGGTTAAATAGACGTCTCGTGTGACGAGCTTTCAGGATGCAGGATCATAGGGAAGGTTCGCATGTAAGCGTTTTATGAAACTTCGTTACAATACACCCTTTTGCTACAACACCCTTGGGCAGTCTACATCGTACCCGTTAAATTCCTTGGAGTACTTGCCACGTTGGCGGGCAAAGTACTTGCGTAGGTATTCGCGTACGTATGCCGAGTATGTGTGCGTCACGGTTTCATGCACACACGGAAGGAAGGGCCTTCAGGGATCGCGAGACTTATTTTCCTGTTGCAGCGCCTTCTTCTCATGACGAGGAAGCGTGTCGCGGTGAAATTTTTATTCTCTTCCGTGCGCGAACGACTGCGCAACATCGCGCTATTTAAGAATTCGAATAAGAAGAACGGAGAAAAACGTGCTCATCTCGGCTGATATTTTCTTCGCACCAACACAACTGCGCTTTTTAAGACGCGGTCTGTATTTAATATTTCTCCTTTATACTTCTCATTTTGTCTCTTTTTGTTTCATTGCTAGAATCTCTAATTTTAGATCTAGATGACCTTTGAAACAATGTATATCTTGGTTGAGGTAATATTTTTCGCAACAATTTTTTTTAGTTATTTCGAGATGGAAGATCTTATAAATGTTTGTTGGCATCATTATTAAATCGATTATTATTTCGATATTGTGACATTACCGTTATGGTTCAGTTTAAGTATGTTTAGCACTTTTGCGATATTAAAAATTTAATAAAAATTTTTTGAATCGATCTCACATATATTGTGGAAAATTTTATAAAACAAAACCCGGAGTGAATCCACTGAAGCAATCAAAAGTTAGAAGGATTTTAGTTTACTACAAATTTATCCGTAATTTTATGAAAACGTGTGATCGTGTTGATTCAAGTGGCTAAAATAGATGGAAAAATGATAGGAGTTAGTAATTTAGAAAAAGTATAGTTCGTAGCAAAATAGAGTCATTTCGTTGCAATAACCATTATAAATAAATTTTTCGTTATATTCTTCTTTGTAGCGGATTTCGGCATCAAAATTCGGGCATTCGCAAACTAAAATTTTTTATCGCTGATTTTTTTATAAGGGAAAAAATAAATTAAAAAAGAATTTTTTAATTTTTAAATTTCTGTAATTTTAACTCGTATTATATAGTTGAAAGATTTTTAAGAGCTGCGTTTCAAGATCAATAGTAACAGCGCGCGTTCGAACTGTTCGAAAAACTAGAAAATGTATATAAAATTATCTGTGAATTATTGTCTGAGCACTAAAATCTGCTATGACCGATGTTGAACTTTTCTCGATTTTAATTGTGTTATACACCTCATGTGATCTTGTATATATATGTATCAATTATCGATATATATTCTTTTCACTATATGAGCACGTATGAAGATGAATAGCTCAATTTAGCACAAGTATGTTAACTAACGTTGCTGTACCTAGCGTTCATCTTCTAATTTCGCTATTTACTATAAAATATAGGGCAAGCTTATTCAACCGAAACATGTCTCGTGGAAGATGCGTTTACTATTGTCATTTCATTATGAATAATTGGAACAGTTAAGGACATTTGAATTATATTCCTTCAATGGAGATTCTCTCCTTGTCTCTCTCTCTCTCTCTCTCTCTCTCTCTCTCTCTCCCTTTCTCTCGTTTGCATTAAGATGTATTAAATTAGTTTATGAATATGTACATGCAAGAGACATGATTGATGTTCATTGCAGATTGTTTTAAAATTCTTAGCAAAGTATGCTAATTGAATCGATCGCTTTTATTACAGCTATTATATTTTACTTGTTAGTATATTAAAAAGTTAGTATATTAAACTAAACTTGACATTGCTTATCTAAAATTTCAATTGAAAGTAAAATTTTTTACTATTTTTAAAATTATGTTAATGAACTTTGCATATTTTTTTTATATCTTCTTTGAATGCATAGGTATGTATAATGTATGTATGTAAAATAATACAATTTTATTCTGTTTGGAAAATTGTGCGCATGGAATACAGCTGGCACTTTGGAAATTGTTACTTCACGCGCGCGTATGTCAATATATTGATTTTGACTTCTGTGCAACATATGTCTCTTTCAAGAACATAGACTACGCGTGATATATTATTTTAAATTTTCTGCTCTTTCTTTCTGCCTTTCTTCTTTCCTTTCTTTCTATTCGGATTATAAATTATATTTCTAAGGGTACACAGCGCGGCCATATTTTCTACAACTGCCAATGCTTCATCCGAACACTCAGATCAGAGAATTGTTATCGTAGGTGAAAGGTTTGTGGAGTGACTCCGTACAGTATGTATGCAACGTTTATTTTAAATATATCGCATCTAATCTTACATCGAACCTTTTCCCCGTGCCAAGAAAGTCTGATCTGTTGCTACTTCGCACGAGGGCCATAAAGTACGCGAGAGAAGTGCTTTTAAATTCTTTTTTTTTTTCGTTAAATCGCGGAACGAGAGCTCTCACTAAAGCACTATGGGAAACTCCTTTTGCGCCGAACAAAATGGCGAAGTGCAAAGGTTTTTACTTCCAATTGAAATAGAAACTTGTCCGGGTTTCAGTTTGTTAATTAGTTCCAGCTGACGTATCTCGGTAATTGTCATCAGCTGTTAGCGTTATTAATTTGTTTTAACGTATTTCGCAGATATTTCGTAAATTATAAATTGGTTTTGCGCTTGAAAGTTAAATTTGCATTTCTTCACATGACAAGATTAAATATTTTTTTTTGTAGATTAATTGATGCTTATGATTTGTGTGTTAAACGTATAAATAATTAACAAAATTATCTATTAAGAGAAAATTAAATAAAGTTTATGAGATAACTTGAATTTTAGTCACTTCAATTCTGACATCAAAAAGAAATAATAATAAACGTTATTTATAGCTTCAATAAGCGTATAAAACGATAATAATCGCGTATTAAATTTTGCGTCAAAGAAAATTAATTTTCCAAATTATAGAAAGTAATTGTAGAATCTCGTTGGAAGAGATTTAGACTGATAATGCCACGACTTACTCGCAATTGTTCCATTATCGCCTACTGAATAGTAAGGAATTGTACTTATGAAGTACCGAGATGTAGTTTCATGTGTAAATTTATCGGTAAACTTTGTGCTGCGCAAGCGGTTACCACTGTTAATTACACGGAACCAAACTTCAGTACCTTCTACGAAATACATTAGCGCCGAGCGGAGAGAGAGAGAGAGAGAGAGAGAGAGAGAGAGAGAGAGAGAGAGAGAGAGAGAGAGAGAGAGAGAGAGAGGCAGAGAGCAGCGAGAGAACGCGCGGTAATGAGAATATCTTACAATATCTTTTTTTACGGCTGATTTCGCATGGCGTTATAAAATGGGGAGGTACACAATGCGAATATGATCCCTCTGCGCCATCTCATCTATATCTTCGTCTATATCTTTGTCTTGTGTCTATAAACGAACCGGAGGAGAATAGACTTTCAACGATAAGAAGCTTAAAGGCCATCCATTAAGAGCCGGGACTGATAGGTACATAAACATAAATGTATTTATGTAAGATTATTATTCAGAGGACGTGGAGGCGACGGTGAATTAAGTTCGTAATTGGTTAAGGTCGTTAATAAATCCTTTGAAGGCTGCTGTAATTCGAAACGAGAACGAATTAGAAACGGATGAAAGCCGCCGCTCGTAACGAGATAAATCTGAATTTGTAATACGACATCAAGTAGTTTTGTTTGCAGACAACAGTTTTTTTTTCTCGGTCAATTGAGTTATTTTAATAAGAGTTTAAATAGCTGCGGCACATTTTTTTCTTTTTTTAACGAAAACAGCACACTCGGAGACAAAGTCGTACCAGCAATTAGAAATTTAAAGACAAATAGCGCCTCAACTATGCATTATAACAAGTTATAATGAGAAAAATAAATAAGTTATCTGAACTAGGAAAATATAACCATTTGTTGGATAATTACAGGAAAAATGGTAGCGCAAACGTTGACGACGGAAAAATTGAGACAACAATTTCTTTTTCGGTCAATTAAATTATTTTAAATAGAGTTTAAGTAGCTGAGGCATACTTTTCAGGGCAAAAGACACATTCCGAAAGAAAAGGGAAATTTGAGGACAAATATTGCTTCAACTGTATATTTATAAAGTTGTGAAGAACAATAAATGAGTTATATGAATTAAGAAAATATAAGCATTCGTTGGATAACTACAGAAAAGTAGTAACACAAATATAGAAAACGGAGAAATTGGGCCTGTTAAAATTCGAACTTGGGATCCTTCGTTTTTATTTCTGGCATTTAGGATGCTACACCATTACTACGCTCTTCATTATTTTGCTCGTACATGAATACTTTACCATTCTATACAAAATAGTCTCAATGAAAAATGTATTATTGATACCAAAGTATGTTGTAGTAAATGATTAATTATAGTTATTACGGCGTTAAAAAAGATAGTTGTTTTATTTAAAAAAAAAAGTTGTCTAAACTAGAAAAATGTAATTATCTTGTGTGTGTGTGAAGACTATAGACTATATAACCGTGTAATGTAGTTGAGTCGCTGTTCCAAGATTAATTGATAGTGCACATAAATTATTACAGTGATTATACTGTTTTAATATTTACTGTTTTAGTATTACTTTGGTTCTTATTTTATTTCGTAAATTTAGTGGCAGGTACTTAATTTCAGAGTTGTCAAATTATAGTTGCCAGAATTATTTCGTTTTTTTTTTTTTTTTTTAGTACACGTCATCTCGTCGCTCAATCTAAAGTGCGGTCCGCTTTAAGCTACAAATCATCTTTATTATTATAACAGCAGGTAAGCGTACAATACCGCTCTTAATGCGCGTGAAACGGCAGGCAATTATAGTAGTCCTGAATAGGGAAATGGTTAATACGTTCAATGCTGTGACCATGATACCGACATGTCCCGTTGATACGCGTATAATGGAGAACAAGCTGCATTAGGGATCTGCATGAATGGCCTATGCACGGCAAATTAGACAATAAGCAATAATTAAATAATAAACTCGCCGCTGACCGCAGTCATCAATCCGCACAATAATAATTACAATGCACATGAACTCGTGGAAAATTAATAATAATTAATACTTGTTTATTCTAACAGTTTAGCGAAGTAAAATAACGGATCGAAATGACGTTAAAACGATTCGTGACTTTTAACCATTATTTCGAAACCATTTCGATGCCATGATGACTTTTTATTTCACTCAGAAGTACGTTTCTCATTTGAAATTTTAGAGTTTTCGCGACATTTACGTCGCACGTGTCAATCTTGCAGGTTCAAAATGTAGATTAATTAATAAATCTCGATCGCAATAAGGACAAAGGTCAATATATCATGGCGTGTTTTGACCTAAAATCACATCGCGCGTCAATAATCGTTCGTTCCTTTGTGAGGTTATCGATTTCTAATTAAAACTATCGAGAAAGCAAGCAAATTGTTTAAAAATGGCTTCAACCTGCAACGGAAGCACGCTAATTACGTAGAGAACTAACTGTTACTGGAGAACTAACCTACAGCGGTAGTCATTCCTAATTAAGCCTTCGTTCTGCATGCTCCTTCAATCCGGCATTTGTTTCATCCGGCATTTGTAGACAAAAAGGTATTTGCAAACAAAAAGCGCGGTTCTAGAAGCGGAAATATTATTCAAACCAAACTATATCCGCTAATTACTGTTATCGCTGAAGAGTAAGCGATGCAACGCTATCGGATTATATTCAAAACCTATTAAGAGCGCGGTTTATTGCAAAACGATTATTGTCATCATTATTATTGTTACAATTATTGTGCTGTTATCATCGTTACAATCCACCGATTATTATAATCCGCCATTAGAGAATTATTAGATTTGAGGATTATGTGTTCCGTAATTATTGCGCCACTTTTTCAAAAACGTCCTCTCTCTCTCTCTCTCTCTCTCTCTATCGTGACGTGGTCGAACGCGTTTGAAGTAGGACGCTTGCCAAGTCGACGCGATGGAGGCTACAGGACTTAATAATTGCCCCATTATTCATTCTATATTGCTGTACACGCTGTAACGCGCGATCTATTTTTATTCCATTCGTGTCCTATATCCGTGCGTAACTTCCCTCGTTAAAAAAATGCTGGTTTAACACGTTTCCTCGGGGCTGAAGCAAAATGCCAGGCTCCGACGACGCATAACGTAAAGTTGATGCTGGCACAGCTACGAACAAGCCCTTTCGCCTATTATATTCTTTCGCTTTTCCGAACAGACGTTCTGTCGCAGTATGCAATTCAGGCAGTGCTTCAGAAAGAAAGAGATATAACCCGATGTCGTCGCGATCAAGTGGGTAATCGGTTCCGGTTGACTTCAAGTTCTCCGTCAGAGAAATTGAGATTCTCGAAGAACGGACACGCCACGGAAGGTCGAGGGACCATGGGAGCAGAGATTTTTCCAGCGAACAGCCTTCCCGTTCCCATGCGCGTCGAGAAAACACGGTTACTACATTATATCAATCGCACGGCGGCGTCGTATGTCTTGTCGAAAATATTGTCGCTAATGCGTCACGTCGCTTCGCGTGAAATATTGAATCGATATTACCTGCGAGGGAGAATAAGCACATACGCGTGAAATTTGTTTGACCGGCAACAATGCCGCGTACGAAGTATAATGTTATTGTAATAATAATAGCCGGATCAGTGAAACAAGCTCTCTCGCATTGTAATTATAATTAATATATATTTAAAATTAAATTCACTTATTTTATGAATCTTTGGTTCTCATCGATATTAGAAGCTTTTCAGCGTAAAAGAGCCGAAAAATCAATTGAAACTGGGCTCGGCGTAAATAATACAACGAGCAATAAAACCGGCGCGATGTGCGAACAATATTTTCGTTCTTTTTTTGCGTAGCTACAAATCATTTCGAGTAGGCGGCCAGATTCTATATACACTGTTATCTCTTTTCACGACGTAACTGTTTAGTTTTTAACGAATTGAAGCTCTCGATCAAATTAAATGCGAGAAAAAACACTGTCAGGAATAGTCTTCTTCGTTATCTTTTAATGATATATCGCAGAGCTTTATGAAACGTTGCATGCGAAACAACAATTTGTAAGAAAAAAAATAGCCTTTGCATTTTATAGAGTTTCTACAATAAGAGTTAAGCCCGTGCAACGACGATTCTTCATTTGCTGCCTAAATCCGCCATATGTAACAGTCAAGCAACTGCAAAATTTAATCCAACGTTTTTTTTTTTCCATTATTTTCGTAGTCTAACCAAATCACTGATGCTTGATGTTTTTGAAAGAATTTTTGACCTTTAAAAAATCTGAAAAAATTCTGGTTTGGTTTTCAAAATTCCAAAATACTATTTCATAACTGTTTGATCCGAAACGTTTATAACTTTTTGTACGAATTTCAGGTAGGATAATTCAAAGTTGAAAATTCACCTGTGAATTCTTCAAATTCCCGATTGGACCACGGATAATTAAATGTAACATTTAACAAAAGAAACAGTAATTAATACAACAGTAGAGTCTATATGTTATACAGCCTTATATTTTGTATATCGTTGACAACATTATACATAGAGTAATTGTCCTAATTATTGCCAGTGTTACAATTACAGTCACTTCCTTTCTCTCTCTCTCTTTTTAATTGTAGTATTAAAGTAAAAATGTCAGAACATTGTGCAGTAAAAATGTTTTAAAGATACACTAAAATTATCATAAGATTACCATAAACATAAGCGCAACAATATAAAATATTTGATAAGGTTTATATTTAATTTTTTAAAGTAATTAAAGAAGTTAGGAATGCATCTGAGAATGTAGGCGTCATCATTTTCTAAGTAGAAGTAAAACAGACCTGCATGTTTTGAAAGTACAAGGAAACGTCGCATTTTCACTTTTTTGTATCCATTAAAGTAATTATGATAATTACGAAAATTTTATTTAAATGACATTTAAATGAAATAAGCGTACAAATGTGGTAGGTTACTTTTTTTTATAAATTAATTTATTGAAATGGCAGTATTAGGAACAATTGTTTAGAGTTTGCCTGCATTACTGCCAGCAATAAATAAGTCCTGTTATACATAAATATACGTGAGGCAGTAACCGGGGGACTTTGATTGGCAGTAATTCAACAGGATATATTTTCATTCTTTTTATTATATTTAATTAATTATTTAATTTTCGAGCTTGTTGCCTGCATTTTGTATTTTATATTAAAGTTGTTATTTGAATAATAATAAAAATCAATGTTAATTATTTGCTTAAAATATTTCAAAACAAACAAATCAATTGCCACGGTGTGCTTAAAGCGACAGTAATTGGGACAGCTGCCCTATATATTTAAATTAATGCTAGTATATTATGTAACTTGATGATATTGATATTTATTTCTACTTTCTACATCATTCACAATAATATTAATTTAAATATGTTAAAATCAATGTTACCATATCAGTGTTACCATATCAGTTTCAACGCTAATTTTGCTGTATATGGCGACGGTTTATCGTAACTTTTATTACAGAAGCTTTAGCTTTGTATCGTGCTTCATAATATCCGATTTCAAAAAGCCGTTTTCAAGATATCGCTCGACTTACTTCTACATCTGTATCGTCTGTGGTCTATGTACTTATCATTTAATATATTTGCGTTTTAATATTTGAAAATCATCCTTTTCGTTGGCAAAACAAAATTCCCATTAACTTGCTGCTCGGTTGAAACACGGCAAAAGGGAAGAAAAAGCGTGTGTGTATGTGTGTGTGTGTGTGTGTGGGTGTGTGAAAGAGAGGGAGAGGGAGCGGACAGAGAGATGGCACGAGAGAAAGTAAAGACATAAATATCCCGTGACCCATTCCTCGTGATCGATTGCTTGTAACAGCGTAGAGCGGGATAAAGGGATGTTTCGCGTGCGCGGCTTTCCTTCCTCTTTCCGTCAGAATGTCGTTATCATCGGGCAAGTATAATTAATTCGAAAACTCCGCTTTTCGCCTTTGCGGCGACGCCGATCGATATCATATATCGGGAGAATCGAGGAGGAGATTCGCTGTCTTATATTGGTGTCTATGCGCCATAAAGGAATGCGGCTCGCGCATGAGGACGTAGGTGGATTCGCTCGCCTTTGTGCTACATTACCTCACAAAGCGCTATTTTCCACATCAAGTTCATGATCATGTGAACGTGGAATGATTATCGTACACGAGGCCGCTGATTGAACTCTCCTTTTATTTCTCTTTCTCCTATTTCTCTCTTATTTTCTCCTTTCTTTATATCTTTCTTATTTTCTTCGAACTTCATCAAGACTATCGCTCGAAGACAAATTCACCTGGGAAAAATAAAGCGGCAAGATAACGAAATTACCCGCCCTGCTTATCTGACGTATTAGCGCGGTCTTATTATTTCTCTTTTTATTGTCGCTAGATGGTTGCTGGCGCGCACGTAATTTTTAATCCTATTGTTCTGTTCAGATCCGCTTGACTCTTAATGTATTTTTTTTTTTACTAATATTTTATTAAATTTTTTTTTCTAACTTTTAATGATTTTGATAATGTAAGAGCTTTTTTGTGCAAAAATTTTTTTATTTTTTTTTAGAAATCTTTTATCATATTGAGCAATATAATTATAAAATACTGTACATTCGAACAGAGCAGCATATATGTATAATTAAAGATCCTTTGAAGTTTGTAGGTACTTTACATTTGAAAGCTTTATACATTTTCTGTTTTATTTTAGAAAATGCTTTTTTTGCAAAATGATATTTCTCGCATAAAAGAGAAACTTAAATTACTGGCTTTTTTTTATTGGAAGATATCTAAATTGACTTCACAAAATTTTAAAACGTTTTACTCAAGTGCACAAAAAGAAAACCAAAAAGCGATTTCATGTTAATAACGAAAAAAAAAAATTATTTAAATATACAAAAAGTTCATTTAAATTAAACATTTTTTAATTATTAACATGCAATCATCCTTCATGGTTTTTACTTTCGTGAAAACTTTAATTGTGCAAAAGAAAAAAATTTAGAATGCTGTAAAACCAATTCAAAGATATTTTCTAATAGAAAATGTCAATAATTTGTCTTAAGTTTCTTTTAAGAATGTTCCATATTTATTTGAAATATTTTCTTAAAATTGTACGTATATTTGTTATATATATTTCTGCATGTTTCATTACATTTCTTTATAAATAAATTCGAGCTTTTTGTTTAAATATTATAAATTTTGTAATTCAATTGATAATAACCGATTTTTTATAAAATTCTTTTAGAAAATATTAAATTACATTTTTCAAATATTTTATAAACTGAGAGAGAGAGAGAGAGAGAGAGAGAGAGAGAGAGAGAGAGAGAGAGAGAGAGAAAATAAATATCTATACTCTTATATTATCTTCAATGGTTGGATATGACAACGGATGAGATGCGCGCTTCTCATATATTGTCTTCATATCAAGTCTATCTTTTCTTTTTCGTACTTGTGTACTTTTTCCTTTGGAATACTTTCTAAGAGGATAAGAAAACGCTTCTCCTTCTCCTCTTATATGCATTATCCCGCAGTGCTTTACATAACTGAAAGACGGATTTCCAGCATTCTTTTGCATCATTTTATATTTCCGTGATCCAAAGTTTATATTATGGATGACTATTCATTTTGTATCTTTCAGAGTATTTCTGGCATTTTGCGGCATTGAGTAATGGATATTGTACATTCAGCTCATACGTTGACCGTGGAAAAAGTAGGAAAAGTCTCCCGTTTCCTATCCTATCCTATCCGTACTGTTTCATTACCGAATGATGTTAGAGAGATATTACATATTTATACGACGACGTTTTTAGCTCGGGGCACTCGAGCATAAAAGTTTGGAGTCTAAACGCTGTTATGGAGCAGATTGCATCGTTATTATGCGCCACAATTGCACCATTAGTCAAGCGTGAAAGCGTCTTTTGATAGTTTGGAAGTTCTAGACCACAGCTAAAATGTTTTTGTTATGTTTTTTCCCCAAGTATATTATTCAATTCGCAAAAACTACAATTGCAAGAATCTATGTCATTCAACTAAAGGGAGGTTTGTATGCTTAAATTGGATGCAACATTTGAAAATTCATTTTAGGGAAAGGAATATATGTATGTACACAAAATTCTCCGTTTAGATGTTATTTACTACTATGTTAGAGGTACAGAAATTTAATTTATAGTATAAAAATGTCAATAAATATGTTTAATAAAAATACAGATTTTTCTATCATTAAAAACAGATCTGAAAATTGAATTTTGTCATAATTCCGTAACTTCTACAGCAGCAAAATGTTATTTTTTGATCTAGTTTTTCTCAGGATATTTTGTTTTATTAAAATAGACATTAGAAAAATACTACGAAATAATAATAAAAATAACGTCAATTTTTATGCGAAAATTAGAGTTTTGCGTTTATGTTGTTATTATTTTGTAATAATATTGTCCTGTTGGTCTATTTTAGGTTCAATATATAAAGTTCTGAAGAAAATTAGATCAATAAATAACAGATTGCTCCCTTGGAAGTCACGGAATCATGATAAAACGCGAGGCACTTAAAATTTTCGGGCTCGTCTTCAATGACAGAAGGCTCTTACTCTTTTAGAAAGTTTTGTATTAGAAATTAATTTTCTGCATCTAAATACAGTAATAAATAACACTTAAACAAGGAAATGTCTTTCTCTGAAATAAATTCTCAAGTTTCGCCTTCAGTTTGATTATATAAATTTCTTATGTTCTCCTTAAACGAACATATTAGCAAATTATAATTGCGATTATAATGTAGAAAGCTGCACGGAATGAAACTTTGATAAGAAATGAAACAGATATATAATACGTCCTATATTAGTTATCCCAAATATATATAACGAGCAATAGATATGTGAGAAAAAAGAGTTTTGAACGTGATGAACATGAAAAATCCTAGACCGCATTGCGTCAATAATCCGGATGAAATAAACCTACAGCTTAGCTGAAATCGCTATCCGTTTTTGGATTATTAATAATTCCACCTATGTAACAAGAGAATTCAAGATAATTAAGATAATTGCTTAAGGTAATTTTCTTCAAAACTTCAAGGTAATTTCAAGCGATGTTTTCATGCAGCCTTATCATCATTGTATAGACAGAAAGAGAGAAACGCCTTCGAAGAATTTTAAAGAAATATAGGGCAATTGTCTTAATTACTCCCGTTTTGAGTACATATACTGCAAGTGTGTAAAATGTGTAATCACTTTTTACGCATTTGCATTTTTAATGCATAAAATTAAATTTACGCGTGTGATTTTTGTACACGTTAAACGCCTTAGACGAGTATTAATGTTAAATTACATGCACTTAAATGCGTAAAAAGTGACTACATAATTTTATACACAAAAATACACACTTGGATTTGCAATGTAGTATCGTCTCTAAGACCGCGTCACGAGACAATGGTTACGATACGGTTAAGAAACGGCAGTAGACACAAACATCGATACATTTCAATTGCAAGCCCGAATCTTGGGAAGCGGTGATGTGAAACGTTCGACGAGATACGCGACGCGAGTGCGTCGCGAGCGATTGGTACCGCGCGAGTAAACAACAACAGATAGGTTACTCACCCCTCTTTCCAGTCGCGCTGCCCGACGAAGCCTCTGTTGTTTTTCTCCTCGAGTCCGTTTGGAGCCGCCTACGAGTTCGGACGTGTTCGCCCGTTACTTATATTTTTGCACCTGTCGACTGCATCGCAATCACGGCCGCCGGGAAAACGGACTACCGTCGTTCTGAACCTGGAAAGTTCGAATAATTGCTTAGGTTTAATGGCCAAATCGTCCCCGTCTTGACTAGTTCCACGGGACGGGTGCTAAATCGCAGCGCTGCTCCTCCATAGCACTTACATGACACGGCGCGAGTGAAGCCGCAGAGTTAAGATGCCGAATCGACACGGTTCATCTCCACCTTCTATCCCATACATGCGTTAGCGCGCGTTGCAGCACGCGTAAAGCGCCTTGTGCGCGCACGGAAGCCGTCTCGATTGGTCGTTTCGATTTCGGCCTCTCTAACTCTCGCTTGACTCGCATCGAGTCGCGGCGATTAATCGGAGTGAACCTGCCGACGTGACGTCATCCGCTATCGGCGCTCTTTCCCGCCGACGGAACGCCATGGAGACGCAGCGCAGCGAAGCGCTCTCGAATCGCGTTTAATCGGGAATTACGTACGGCTCGCGCAATTGATCCTGTATTCGCTGCGTTTCGGTAATGAGCGCGCGCGTATGCAAGTACTATGGGAGAAGCAGCGCTGCGAAGGAGAGGAGCAGCAGAGGCTTACAAGACCGGGGAGAAGGGTGAGTAACCTCTCATTTATTTGTTGCCATTCACTCGCGCGGTACTAATCGCTCGCGACGCACTCGCGTCGCGTGTCTCGCCGATCGTTTTGTATCAACGCTGTTTTACATCACCGAGATTTGGGCTTGCAATGGAAACGAATCGACGTTCGCGCGTACTGCCGTTACTTAACCATATCGTAATCATTGTCGCTTACAATTAGCGCGTGATGTGGTCTTAGGGACGACACTACATGGCAAATTCAATTGTGTATTTTTGTGTGTGAAATTATGTTGTTGCTCTGTTACGCATTTGTGTGCGTGTATTTTTTTTTACATGCTTAGACGTGGAATTTAATACTGATACACGTCTAAGCGTGTAAAAAGTACAAAAATTACACGCATAAATTTAATTTAACGCATAAAAAATACAAATGCGTAAAAAGTGACTGCACGTTTTACACACTTGCATTTGTAGTGCAGTGTCAGTTGATGTGCTCATTTTGTAGTTTTTAGAATACATAATAAATATTCTTTTTTATCATTGTTCAAGTAAAAACTTTAATATACATAGGATAAAAAAAACAAGCAAGAAACTGCTTAGTTATTTAAATACAATAAAAAAAAAAAAATAAGAATTTAAGATATGAACTTATAATACTACCAGTTCTGCTAGGGATCAATGTCCTGAATAGTGTCCTCCCCCCTTACGCCAGGCAGGATTACTGCAACACGTATCTAATATTATATCCTTATTACTACTACGTATTTATTTATGTTTATATGAGAGTTTAACATTAAACATTTTAAATATATCACTTTTTATACTTTTTTATAAGAAAAAAAGGCTATAAGGAATTGAACCTGTTATCAATAAATGATCTGAATACTACTCCTCCTTTCTTCGCCGATTACTGCTTATATTATTGATGTTGTGAAGTATTCTTGAAACCATTCAACTTACATTCAGAACATTTTTACTACTTCTTATAATCTCGACGACACTCGCTTTGAAAGAAAATAAAATCGATTTTTGTTTTAAAGGAATATTTTATTTCTTTAACTCAGTATTTATAAAGAAATAAATATCTTATTTTTGTCAACATTTAATACATCCAAAGTTTATTAAAATCAGAGAGGGACACTTGATTGTATTTTTTGTTAGTTTAACATTACAACATTTTTAAAAAGGTAACTGTATCTTACATGGTCTACTTAAGCTTTGCGATTTTGTATAATTTTTTTACTGAGTCCTAAATTAATAACTCATTCTCAGATTCAAAGTAGAAAATATTTCTAAAAATTAATTTAAAATATGGGACATTTTCAAATGTCTACGTGAGTGCAGTGAAGATTTGTAAAGAAGGTGTTTGGTCGTATTTGGTACATATCTACTCAATATAGCCTAATTATGTTTACTTTTTTTTTTCAAAAAGTGTTAGGAAAACAGATAATAAACTGACCTAATGCTATATTTATAAGTTTATAAATTTATTAACATGTTGACATATTTATTGACATATTAATACAGTATATAAAGAACTATTTTCATCAACAATCTATTAAGTAAATAATTGACTTATCTCAATTTTTCCCCTTTATAATCATAGCTTATAAATCGGTGTTTAGTTAATGAATTAAAATTCATGATCTGAAGTAATAGAATTACTGAAAAAAACATTACAATCGATGTGTGAGTACTCATTATTAAACTACGCCATATATATTCAACCTTACAAAGAGTTTTCTTTCTGTGACTATAAACAGGACGCTATGACGAAAATATAAATCAAATAAAGCGTTGTAAAGTGCAAGTATAAAGCTACACACAATATGAACCGCGGAGATAATTAACCACTACTAGTTATGGAAAGCGGTAACTTTTCTACGAAATATTAGATCATGAAGAATTCACAATTAAGCAGTCAGCTGTTGCAAACAAGTCACGTTAACAGCCTGTACGACACACTAGCGTTATTTATGAATTTATCATGTAACTACTTAGATACAGCAAGTAGGCCATATAGGGGTCACTTACCTTATATAACATTCTCGTACCTATTTTATTCTAATACTGCTTGGAAAGAACCGGCAGTAATGGGGACAGTTGCTCCATATATTGTACAGTACATATTGTAAACGTATATTATATACTTAAATTTTCTAACTATGACAATCTCACTTACTGATATAAACATAATTAGGGCAATTTTCGTTTCTCTCCGCTGTGCAAGTTCGCACAGCTGTCACTCTCGCTCTGTTTCATCATAGATCCAACTTCCCCGTATTACATTATGCGCACTTATGTCGCATAGCGGACAAACTTGCTCTCATCCAATCTCCACTACGTAAGTTTTGGCCGCCGCCGAGATTGTTGGTTAGTTGGTGAGCCGGTCGTCGGGGAAAACCGCCCTTGAGTTATTCGCCGACCTTCGTCGGCGCACGTAGGGCGTAAGACGTCTCCGTCGGTGGTGGCGTCGCGTCGCTCCGTTGCGTCTCGTCGCCTCGCATCGTCTCGGCCCGAAGGGAAATCCGTCAGCCAGTCGATCCGGATTCTAATGATTGATGCTGCGCTCCATCGGGAAACGTCTGGCGCAAGCTGATGGTGAAGTTATCTCAACTTTCTGCAAAGAGAAAAAAAGAGGAAAGCAGCGAAAGAGAGAAGAGCGAGGCGGGAGGGGAGAGAGAGAGAGGGAGGATAAAAAGAGAGGCGCATTTACGGAAACATTTACCATTCTCATTGCGAATTGAAACCCATCGCGATCAAAATCCGATCGCGAGCGTCGACTCGTAAAGCGTCTCGTGCGTTTAGCTTGGGGGAGTTTATTCGTCGAGGAGCGTGATGCGAATGCACGTCGTAAATCATTTATCGCTCGTGGCACCGCCGTGAGCAACTTACGAAATTTTTATTGGCGTAAATCGAATATTCACCGCACCCTCCGCAGAGATTTATAGTTACAGCAGCGAGAGTGTGCCACGTGTCGCGAAACGTGTCGTTTGACCTGATTTTCCATGATAAGTAAGAGTATAGCTCTTTACCATTCAGGATTACCATCGGGATTCGAGCTCTCTAGATTTCGTCGCAGATATTAATTGAAAGCTTAACGGCGGATTAACTAATTGTGCGCCGATGCGAGTGGTCGGTGGCGGTTCGTGATTGACAATAGTCTGAGCCTGTCGTCATAGTTGCATTACGGTTAGACAGTGGAATACGCAACGTGGAACTGATTCTACACATTGAAAGTTTGGAATACCTAGATTTCCTCTCTGTTGTCCGTGGATCTCCCCTACCAACACTCGAGATTGAATTTTCTTCATAAAAATAACGAAACAGATAATCTTTGTGTTACAAGCAGTGCTCGTGTTGTGCTTAAATTAAAGTTCTTTAGATAAGATAAATTACACGTAAACGTATTTTAGATAGAAGATAAAAATGATTTAACTTTTAATTCGTCTAAATCGTTTTATCTAGATAATTTTAAGGTAACATCGCTGTCGAGCAATACAACGTACTTGTATTTTTATTTACAAATCTTTATTTTATCTGGAAACAAGAGTTTTTCAAATAATTCAATCTGACAGAAAAATTTTCCTCTTTTGATTTGGTTCAATACACAAATAAAAAATCGGAGTTGAAAAATGTATAGGGAGTACAATTCTTATTTATGACTGACAAAATTTTTTGGAAATGTTTCCGACTCAATTCAAACTAATTATAGTTTTGAGCAAATTTTTACGTTGCGCTACTATTTTCTGCTCGTGCAGTCTATTGTTATCACGTGAAAAAAATTCTGTTAGGATAAGTGCAAATTTGGTTGAAGCTAAGAACAATATTTTATACTCGTTGTGGTTCACAGTAGAGTTTAGATATTTTAAAACAGATAACACTTTTTTTATCTAAGATAAAGATGAAGATAATATATTATAATATTCTAGACAAATATAAGATGTAGCCATTTGCTTATCTAGATGATTATCTAGATAATTTTATATAAATTACAAATACCAGTTACAAGCGATTAAATATTTCAAAATTTAATCAAAACTTTTTGTCGAATTATTTTAGAATTGTTTTTTCTTATAGCTGCATCGCAATTTTTGGTAATTTATTTCTTGTTTATATAAATTTTGCGAATAAAAGGAGACAAATTATGATGTAAAAACAATTTTAATCATACACATGACTGTGTGCAATTATAGTTCTGTTATTGCAGAGTGTCCTAAAATTTTTTAAAATCCAGACTTATTGAATTTCCAACTGACCGATTTTTTCACATCTGTTTTCGCGAAGCGTTATTTTTCAAGCTCTCGGATTTTCTCCTGCATTCGCACTTATCAGAACGGAAAAAAGTTATAATTATTTTATAGTAAAATCATGGAGTAATCCGCTTTTAATTAACGCGCTGGATGTCACATGGGAATTCTATATAAATAGCGAATCAAATGAGAATATTTGAATCCGAAGATCGATCGTGCGCGCGGAGTCGAGGCTGGGCTGATACTCGGCTGTAGCTGTGCTGTAGTATAATATTCTAAAAGAAAGGAGACCTTGCGGGTTTCATATCGAAGTAACTGAAATGTAAATCGTGTAGAGCGTGTGTTCGATATCGCATCGGTGCTGGAAGTTAACGTTGATTTTGACTCGTCGGGAGGGTCAAATATCATCGATCGTTCTATTGCGTCGGTCAGCGCCGGTGCGAATGTTTGGTAATTTTAACAACTCCGCTAACGAACTTCGGGCATTAATTGCATGGAAAGCAGCATAAATGCGGCGGATATCCGATTGTTTCTCTTTAGGAAATTTTTTTCTTAAGTTGTGGGTTAACGGATATTAAATAATTTGCATATTAAATAATTCGTGAGCATTCGCAGTCGAAATTAAATATATTCCTTTGACATGAAACTTGCTTTTGTGTGTGCGTGTGAATGTATGTGCGCTCGTCTATGTATGGGAGTAATAAATTTTATGTAATATAACACATTTCTGAACAAGCGTTCGCAAATTGGAATGAAATGAAAAATATTAAAACAACGTAATATGCATATATATGGATTTTCAATATTTTCGAATCAAATCACTTTACGCGGCTATCGTTATTACATAACATACATAGGTTGTTGGATTTCTGAAAAGGTTAACAAATATTTTCAAATGTGCTATGAGACAGAAGGGAAAATGGGGAGACTGTTAAAGTAGTAAAGCATCTAGCGGAAATATTGCTTTAACCTTCAACCATATAATATTTATGTGGAAAATAAAAATATATAAATTGAAAAACACAAATGCAATTATATTTTTATATATATTATATTTTTAAAGTGATGGTACAAATGAGAAAAAGAGGTTCTTTCTTTAGAAAAATGAGTCTAAAATATAAATGATTTGGAAATAATTTTTGTTTAAAAAAAATGATTTTGAAAAGCAGGAGATTAATTAAAATAATATTTATTTTTATACTTGAAACAATTAACTTTTTATTATTGCACTTTTCATGTATATTTTAGCAGCCATTATGAAGATGAATTCAATGATGTTTAAACGACTCCATGGAAAGCCATTCGAGCTTAAAAGCATACAATGATATTATTCATTTTCCAATTTTCAAAGTCAATTTTTTTGAGAGCGAAGCATTGTAAAAGAAAGTTTTACTTAGTTTTTTTTTTATTAAAATCACTTCGTAATTGTATCGTCAATTCGAAGAACTGTTTACGAGCGCAACTATCATTATAAATTCAATTATTGATTCAATTTACCCCGACGGAAAATATCGGACGTTCGAGTTTCCGCATCATGCGCATAATGACACTTTCATTCTTGGCGATTCACATTGACGCGAGCCAACGATCGCGTCGGTAGCAAGAGAGAGACTAAACGTTTAACGCTATTATCGCGCACAACGAGGTAGCATCCTTCAGGCCCGTAGCGCAAAATAGCAATTGCAACGAGGTCGGAGTAAACCTTGTAAGAGCAATCAAATTACTAGTTTCCAAAGTGCAAGATCGTCGGGCGACATTTGGCCCGAATGCCGCCGCACCCGTTATGACCTCAGCCTTGGCCCTCTAGCTTCGTATTTTGATTCGGCAGTTCGGTCGATGCTTTTCATTTGCGCGACGTCGAAATGAGCAATAGTGTTTCTTCGAACGACAAAGTGATCTCTATCGGCTTCTTTGAACATCGATATTCCGATCGATTTATCGTCTCGAAACTGCTGCTCGTTAATCACCGACACTTGCAACTCCGTCAATTTACTTAATGGATTGAAATTGCCTGTAGAAGTCTTTAGAGAAGAAAAGCTTATTTTTATACATAATTTGCAGATTCTTTGTATTTTTTTTGTGACTATTACAAAATTATATTTTGGATAATTTTTGTCAGCTTCAGTTTTACAATTATTGACATATATTAAAAATTATTGAATTCCAATTTTATTTTATTAATATAATTAATTTTAATAATCTTAAATAAAAACTTCAATTCAAATAAAAATTTTAATGTGCTGATAATTGTAAAACTACAATGTAAATTATCGAGAACTAAATATAATTTTTATCGTTTCTGTATAAAAAATACGAAGAGTCTGCAAATTACATACAAAATTGAGCTTTTTTCTTGGAAAATTTCTTCGGGATCCATTAACTAAATTGACAGAGTCACAAGAGTGTCGGTTATTATATTAATTATATCAAATTTTAATTTTATTTGTTCTCATGAACATTGAATTCTTCAAAGGATTAAAAGGATTAAAAGATCAAAAGGGATAAAAATGTCAAAGTTTAAGACATCCGCAGTTATCGGATTCTGATTTACTATATTATGGGAAGATTTAATATTGGAACTTTTTATCAATTTTTAAATTGAAAAGGAAATTTTGAAAAGGATTTTAAATTTCTTGTTAAAAGCGCAAATATTTTATTGACGATAAACTTTCCAACTTTTTACGTTACAGCAGTACACAGCATTGCTTCGTGTCTCAGGGAAGACTTAACTTGCTGCGATTGCATTTTCTACAACGCGTGTAACACGTTACAGTGTAGTTACATAATCTTGTGAATCGACGTGAATAAATAGGCGAGGTGCCATAGCTCGCGAAAATATTGAATATTGATTCTAATTTGTAAAGCAAATCAGCAGAAATAACACGGGGACCGTACATGTGGACTTTTCGAAAGGTCAGTTTTTATAGCAACTTCATTGGATTGATCGTTTATATATCTTCGAGCGTCAAATTAGCGTTTTTTCTCAAGACTGTTATTGACACTGAAATTCGCGCCGTAGATTTCTGCAGGTCACCTTATCCCGAGAACGGCCCAGGTACAAAAAGCTTAAAGATAAAAAACAAATATTTTAATTAATAATAATATAAATAAAACATAGATCAATATGTGAAAACATAATTAATTGAAAAACTTTAACAGTCATAGCTAAATTTTAATGATGTTACTTGATTTTATATATTTTCATGAAACTGCACGCCGAATAAATATAATTATAAGCTGAACAGGTATATTAATATCCCAATATTAAATTGATAATTAACTTAATAATAAATAATGCTAATAAGTATCTAATGTAGCAAGAAAATTCTTTCCTCTTTAAAAAGTCAAAGCTGAGGAGTTATTTTTCGCATCAAATTCTTCATAGTTTTTTTTTTAAGATGGAAAGGATTTTCTTATTGGCATCATTGCCCACATTAGATGCTTGTTACCTGTCAGCATCATTTATTATTAAATTGATAACTATTTAATATATATCTTGACATTATTATTTTAGTTCAACTTAAACTATACTTTAAGACTGAAAATTTATTAGAGGCGCAATTTCATGAATTAGAAAATGTATATATAATCAACCTATGA
Organism: Solenopsis invicta; assembly: GCF_016802725.1. Taxonomy (NCBI): domain Eukaryota; kingdom Metazoa; phylum Arthropoda; class Insecta; order Hymenoptera; family Formicidae; genus Solenopsis; species Solenopsis invicta. The sequence goes on along the minus strand of NC_052670.1, from coordinate 14,025,545 downwards.
CTCTTAAGGCTCTTCAATTAATTGTTTTCTATTCATTTTTAAATATTATCACATAATTATTTTTTACGTAACTTTATGATAACTTTATGATCTTCAAAAAAATTATTGTCTCTTCAACATCTCGTGATTGCTATTATCTTTTTATTTGACTGAATAGACGTTTAGCACTCTCTTTCTCTCTCCAGGCCTTCAGATCTAACGCTGTTTCCTTCGTCGATCAAAAAGCGTCACGTACCCTCCGTCAGATATGAAAACTTCAATCTCTGTATCCAAATTGTCACGTTCTTTGGCAGCTCTCATCATGCATACAAACCGTCTCATTTGTAGTCGGTTATCCTCAGCACACATTATCGTATAAGCCTGGGTTATAGGAATATTTGACGATCTGGTGCATTATGTAGCATGCCCGTCGCGCGTGCCTAATTTACGACAGACCTGGCGAACGCTGCGTGATACGATAAGAGAAATACGCCGAGATTACCGGACGCGAAAGTACCAAACCGACGTTGATAGCTGACTCGGTGCGAATAATTGCTTTTGGGTTTATCGCGCGGCGACGGCTGCTGTACGGACGGGGTAGAGACGGCTTCTACCTCCGGCGTACGTGTGTTCGACCGTGGGGTTTATCGACGTTCGTTCTCTTCGACGCTCTCTTTACGAAATTACGCGCTATCCCGCCTGCCGATGAGGATGTAGAACTTAATCGGCGCAGAAAAGGTCTATAAATTATTCGTACCTTTTTCTTCGTTTCACGTCAAAGCTCCCGAGCTTTCCGCTATGCATTATCTATGTAAGCTGAACATCGTGATTAAATGAGGGAATACAAATGATGTAGAATCGCCTAGCTTTGAAAGAAATATAAGATGGCTATTATGTAGGCGGAAAGCTATCGAAGAAGTCAAGGAGCCACTTTAACCTAGTTAATCAGTATTCGGAATATTGATGAATTGCGATGAGACTAAGCCGAGCAAAACAAACAGCGCAGTTTGTATAGGCTTGAGAGAGACTTGTTTCAAGAAACATTAATTTATGAGCAAGATAAAATCCACTATTTAAGAAAAGGTATTCTTGTTCTTTCCAGCGGTTACAGATGTCGTAAATTTTCGAGGAGAAAATTCTGACAGGAATATAAGTTGTCGTAGGAAGAAAACTCGAACTGTCGCTCGGAGGTTTAAATCAAGGCATTTCGCTAAGTAGGGATCACGAGCGTACTCATGTCGTTGCTAGTTCGACGACTTCTTCTCGTATTTCCTGCTAAGAGCTCTTCCTGTAGGCTCTTCGATTGCGTCGAGTGTAATCTAGATCGACATCAGCCACGTGATTTCTTGTCGCGTGTAGAATATCCGGTAGCTTAAACCCTCTGGTGCGCGAGCGACACTCGCAACGGTGTTGCGAGTTCACGGTACTTCATGGCAAATCATTGTTAGGAAGGATCGCGGTGGAAATCCCACGAGCGAAAAACCGACGATATTTTCGTTAAGTCGCCGGCCAATGAATTTTCTGTTCAAAGCTGACGGTGAAACGGTGTGATTTAAGGATTACGGCGCTGAAAAATCTACTTTACAAGTATTACAGACAGAAGCGTGTCAATTTATAGGAATGTGTGTTTTTTGAAATGTTAAGCTAATAATATTTTTCGTTATTTTCACTCGGTATTTTTTTCTATTTTCTGCCCTATTTGATCGTAAAATACATCATACTGTTGTTTAAAAGTGTTAGTTTCCTATTCATTGCGATCGAATTAACTAAGCCGATTATGTATCTGCTCGTACAGTCCAATTCATCGGAAGCTTGATTAAACAATAAAGCATATTGATGTTAGAGTTGGCTGGTTTATTATATTTTGCAATGTAGGCAAGAGAATCACATTTGTTATTATAATTACATTAAAATGAGATAATGTAGAAGCTCATATACATATACGTAATATTTATATAATAATAATTAGGTTATAGCGCTACCGGTATATTTATTAGGCAATATTGCACATTGTGCAGCGCACAAGCTTATAAATAGTTTATGTTACGCTGATATAACATTTCGGAATAGCTTGTTAATTAATTTCGCGATAAATACGCTTCAGATGGTGAAAGATTCTAGTTTTCGCAACACAGGAGAAATGTTATCTGGAATTCTCAAAGTGTCACAGATTTTAACGATATTTTCTTTAAAAGAGAGAATTATTACTGCGCTGCTGTTCACTCAGTATTTTTCAATCTTCAAGAAATATTTCAACGAATTGAAATAAGACTGCGTTTCTTATAACACAAATCGGAAGAAACAGCCAATGCACGCTCATAGCAAGATTTTAGCGTGATAAAAGTGTGATTTTTAAATACATTTTCTAATTCTTTGAACGGTGATTTTATAGATACTTTTTAGCATTAGTATAAGGTGGAAAAGGTGCATCATAAGCACATTTGAATCAATAATGTTATTAAAATTATTTTATGTTGAAATTTAACGATATTATATTTATTAAAATGTTTTAATGGATTTAAAATTATGAAGTATATTATGAAATATTTATTAATTAAAATGTGATTTATAAAAATGTGACAACAATGGGTCGAAGAGGAACAGGGGTGGTAATCTGTTCACGATTAAAAAATACATTAAAAATATTAGTTTCGTTTAAAAAACACATAGTATGTTGTTATAAAATTATACTTTTTTTTTTAAATAATTTGTTAGAAAAGAATATAAGAGAAGATAGATAGAGATAAATGTTGACTTATTTCAATTAGAAGATAGATCACAGGTGAACTATCAAAAATGATATCTCTAATGCTTCTGAACGCATTCTTCTATGTAGAGTGACAATCGCTTTGTGCTATTGAATAATTTTGTTTATCTTGAAATGTGTATAGCCAAATAAAAAGCTATAAATAATAAAAAGAAAAAAAAGCACTTGAGTGTACATACATTCGTATGATAATACGTTCAAGTTTAAAAACAATAAAAAAGTATGTGTAATTAAAATAATTAAATGGTTACATTTACCTTGAAAATGTTTTGAAATGCTGAAAAGTAAAAATGTGACAATTTGCCAGCTGCATTGATATATTAGCATCACTAAATAAGGGCAAGCTACGAACCAATAATTCCATAAATAATTACTAGCAATTCATCACTTAATAATAAAGATGATACGGATGCTCGTAATACCTATACGGCTATAATATTACCTCTAATATTATTCTTTTTTATTATTAAATTGATTATCAATTTAATTTTGTGATATTATTTTTCTGATTACAAAAAATATTGAAAAAACGCACAAGAAACATTTTCAACACTAAGATGACTGTATACTGGCCGTTTCTCGATTTGAATTATTATTTCAAGAAATGTTTCGCTTATTCACGTTTAAATGCTCCATCACAGCTGGATGGCTGTTCTACTTATTCTATATTTATTGCTTTTGTCTCTTCTATTTTGTTTTCTGCTGTGATACAATTAGTATCGACATTGAATCTCCTTCTAGATATGCTGTTTCATACATTTGAGGTATATTTTTAAAACAAACTGAAATTTTTCATCTAAATGCAATATATCGCTGACATTTAGCTTCTAGTCGATCCTCAATCTCCATAGCCTGATAACTATTGTACAAAGTTTCCATTTTGTTTCGCTCGCAATCTCTCTTTTAGTTGCAAAGGTAATCGTTATGCTAAAACTCCATTACGCGCGTTTATTATGCGTTACAAGATAAATACGGCTCGTACTTAGAAAATGATTACGTAACTGGACGCGAGACCGGGCTGCGGATCTATTCGACCGAATTCGGCGTACAGGTGATTCTATTCAACAGACGTGGACCAGAAGCAGGATCAAACGAGATACTAATGCACACGAACGATTTTCTGTCGGTTCGCGTGACTCAAAGGGAGACCCTCGTCTTCTTCGTCTCATTCGGGAACCGTGCTCCTTTATCGGGTAACGGAGCCATTTCGATTGACGGCACGAACGCTCTGAAATTACGTGAGCACAAAGTAGAGAAAAACGTTTTTCGTCGCGAAGCTTAAGCCTCCCTTCATTAAAATCTCAGCGTTTCTCGTGGAACACTGTGTACATTTATTCTCCGGGGATGTGACACAGAGCGGTGCTTGACCCAATTTTGATTCTTTTTATTGGAGCGGGCCGTCAATTATGAATACTATTTTCTGCAGGTAACCCCCTTCCTCCCTCTCTACTTCTCCCCCCAGCCTTGATTTTTCCCTCTTGCTTTCGCGTCGCGCTGCGAGAGGAATTTCAGCTTGCTCTTCTGTTAACGCACCGTCACCGTTATTTATTGTCCGAACTGTCGTCGGACATAAAAGCGGTTTATAAATACACGCAGACTAATTAAAAGAGAACCGATTGAATTTATATGGCCGTGCGTTCGAATAAGCTTTACGTCCCCTTGTTTCAGCACGTTACGCTATAAAACCGGACGTCACGCTGTTTGCAGATATTAGCTTTTGTTATCACTATAAAATCACCTGCGACGGAGAATCAGCGATAACGTGGCTATGTTCGATCGAATGTATCGACTCGAGTGGGACGACTCGGATTAAAAATAATCTACTACCGTCCCATAAGTTTGCTCGACCGATATCATCTTCCGCTGACCGTTTTCCGAGCGAACTCTTTTCGGAAAATGACGGCAATAAATTTTTAGCGGACATCGCCTCTCCGAGGATTCGGCGATTTCCTTTCACAGAGGATTCACAGAGGATACATTTTTCACATCCGCTTTTTATTGTAGGAAATTAATGCTTAGAGTTCCACAAATGGCGAATAACTCTTACTTATAAGATGACTACGCTTATCTTACTTTTTTTATCTAATAATGAATAGAGGGGAGAAATGTATTAATTTAATAGACAAACGTATCATTCGCGGTCTACGAAATTGTGTAGAAATATAAAGACACTAATAATAAAATATAAATGAGAATATGAAATATATAAAATAATAAAAGATTAAAAGAGTTAGAATCAGCAAAAAAGAGTGTAAATGAATTATAAGATTTATTTTAAATTAAAAACTCGAGGGATAGTTTTGATTTACACAATTTTTTTTAGCCAATAAAAATTAATAGAAAATTGATAAACTGATTAAGTGAGTGAGTACATAAATAAATATAAAAAACAAATAAAACTAAAAAGATGGAAAAAGAAACAGAAGATATAAATGTTCAATAAGTTTTATTAAATTGAGTTAACGGTGAAAGACTGAAAAGAAAGAGAGTTAAAAAAGTTACGTCTAACCCACGTTCGTCAAATAAAAACAGATTAAATTAGTAAAAAAATAAACAAAAACAGAAACGCTATTAAGTCTGACGTGTTAAAATATTGTTGTATGTTCAATCTAGTATACAAATTGCCGTTTATTCTGCAAACAGTCAGATAAATAAATTCAATTGAGAATGTTAGTTTGTATAAAAATTTACCGGTTGTCCTGCTCTCAGTTTTGTAGATCCAAAATATCATTTAGTTTATTAAAAGCACACTCAAAAAATATGTAAAATATAAATGAAATATAAAATATAAAATATATGTTAATAAAAGATTAAAAGAGTTAGTAGTTACCTAACCAGTTAAAAAGGGTATAAATGAGTTGTAGCATTTATTTCAAATATATAAACTCAAAGTACAATTTTGACTTACATAATTTTTTTAAGCAAAAAAAAATCAACAGAAAACAATTGATAAAACGATTAAATTAATAAGTACGTAAATAAACATAAAAAACAAATAAAATTAAAAAATAAAAAAAAGATACACGCAAGATATATTATACATAAGTATTCAGTAAATTTTATTAAATTTGGTTAACGGTAGATGACCAAAAGAAAAAAGTCAAAAAAGTTACGTCCAACCATGTTTATGGAATAAAAACAATTTAAATTAGTGAAAAAAATAACGCTATAAAGTTTGATGTGTTAAAACATTATTGCATGTTCAATCTAGTATGAATACAATTTTATTATTGCCGTTTATTTTGCAAATAATGCAGTCAGTCAGATAAAATTTAATTGAGAATGTCAATGGAGATTTGAAATATTATTTAGTTTATTAAAAGCACTCAAAATCATACTAAAGAAGAACAAAACAAACATGGCAGAACATACAATTACAAAGAAAAACTGTATATGCATCTTTTTATTTTTTTTATTTTGTTTCTCTTTGTTTTTATAATTAAATAAAGAGTGAAATAAAGAAATTAACTAATTAAAATTGTGAACATGTAAACTTATATTTTTAAAATTGTATACCTGTTCTTGGTTATATAAAATTATACAAATATGGCGCACTGTCATGTTCTAGTATAAAAAAAAGTAAAAACCGCAGTTAAAGAGTCTCTTTTTTTTTATATACAGTTGTATAAAAAAAAAAAAAATAAAAATGTTTATTTTATTCTGAGAAATTAAAAGAGATACCGAAAAAACAAACAAGTTAAAAAATTGTCTTTACATTTTTACGACTATTCCTTAATTAATGTAAGTAAATTTTAAAGGGATAGCGATTTCTTGAGTACAATTCAACTAGTATCTGATCATTACTTACGTTGTCGCGTCATCAGCGGGATATATATATCAGCTCTTTAAAAAGTTTAATCCCCCGCGGCGAGTTTCTTCTCGACAAAAGCAATCTAGTTAATCGCAATAATCTCGAGTATTTTCCGGCGCATTGAACATGTATTTGTTTCAGAATAGGATTGCTTTCGCCGGTTTTTCCGCAACATGTCGTTGATGAAAGGTGGTGTGGGAGTTTACGCCGGACTTATCGCTTCGTCGGATTTGCGATGACGTATGCGCTCCGTCGTGTAACGATCGCCGTGAATCTCGCGGGGCTGCAGGACTCGGGGAAACGGGATTCGTTTGATCAGCGATATCGAATTTCTCTCAGTATTATCCATTACAATTGGCCTCGATACATACATATGCATACGTCTCGGGGACTCCGAGAAGTGGCGGGACAATGCGCAGGACAATCTCTCTCAGTCGTCCGCTCCCTTAACTGCACATCCGCTTTAAATGACACCAGCTGCGCCGTAATACGCCCGCGATTTTCGGCGGATGGTTCCGGCCCGATGTAATTAATCCACTCGACACCAGGCAGAAATGAGAGCTACGCCATTATATGACGTGTTTACGGTTGGCAACGTCCCGCCATAATACGCGGTGTGTACACACACATCAACACGTTGAATAACTTCGCATTAGTTACGTTAGCTTCGCGTCAGATAATTATTAGCGGCTACCGAAAGCCGCTGGCTTTGAGATGAATGAGAGAAATGCTTTTATCTCCGTGCCCCCGCAGAATTCTCGGAAGTAATATAATAAATTCGTGGAAACGCGCGCATTGCATCGATATCTCGCCGTGTTACATCCGAAGAGTGAAAAAGAGAGGAGGGAAGTTAAGGAGGGAGTAAAAAAAAAAAGAAACGACACGGTTAACACAACCAGATCGATCAGTACTCGGTGCACGTGGTACTCAACTTTTTAATGACACGTCAATCCCCACCCGCGGGATAAAAGGGATAAATGTCGTCGACTTGAGCGACAGACGATCTTAATGAAGAACGGTGCTTCCCGAGCGCGGTGTTCTCCGTACCGCGCTCAAGATCTCGTAAAGCAGGAACGACCATTTCCCAAATGAGTAAAATTTAACTGACGTCGTACAACATATCTAGGAGAACGTGCATGATAATGAGATGGCAACAAAAGGAAAGAAGGTACGGAAGAGTAAATCGAAGCGATATGATAACGTACACTGAAAAAAGAATTTTGTTGTAATGAAGATTTGGTAGACCCAATCAAATAATTTTGTCAGTATAAGGTCGATCGAATGTTTAATTACATCATCCAAAAAATTTGGTTCCTTCTATTTAGGTCCTGCAATAAAAATATATTTTTGTTGTGCTTTAAAGAAAAATGTATTTGGGATAATATTTTAGTGCACTGAAAAAAAGGATTAATCAAATTATTTGATTAGATCTATTAAATTTTGACTGCAGCATTAAAATTATTTTTTTCAGTGAGCATTACCATAACGCTTCGAGTTATGCTTCCGAGTTTTTTCTTTCTTTTGTTGCGAAGAGACCTTTACCCGTGCTTATAAATATAATGTAATGTTATCTATTTCTGGTATTATCCATTTTATTTGCTTAGATAAAAAGTCATTTTTTGTGTTATAAATGTTAAAAACATTTAGTTTTTTGAAGATTTTTACATCTCTTACGTTTCGTTTTCGAATAAATGGAACATTATAAAATGTAATGAATCAAAAATTATTAAATTGAAAAATGATTGAATTTCTATTGGTATTAAAAAATTGTGTAAATTATGGTTTAAATAAAATGTTTTTGATTTTAATCTTTCAAACAATTTTGTAAGTTTCTAGACAATATGGATTAAACAAAAATGAAATTTAGCAAAACCTTTAGAAATACTTGGCTTTAATGATACAAATTGTTTTATTAATAACAAATTTATTGTGTGATTTGATATATTTGTTTAAGTTCACGAAACTGCCGTCCGAATAAATTTTTTGGTCTTAAAACATAATTCTATTATAAGTTAAACAAGAATTAGTAATATCGCGTTATTAAATTGAAAGTTAAATTTACTAATAAATGATGCTAACGAGCATCTAAATGAGAACCCTTTTTCCCTAAAAAGACTGTAAAAAATTTTAAATTAATGTTAATGAAAAACATTAAGCAAATTTTGTGATTGCGTTGATTTGAACAAATTTGCGAATTTTAATCTATCTACGTACAATAAATTTAATTGGCCCTAGTCAAATATTTGTATTGCCAATAATAATATGTAGAAAATGTTTTGGTTGCAATTACGAAATAATTTTTTTAACGCATCCTTTGATGCATAAAGAACATTGTTTTCATTTCGTTGTTTTCAAAGACGTTGATTGTCGTAGACGGATGTGATCGTAGCGTACTAATAAGAATGTTATTATAACCCAGATCGACAGGGAAAAATAATAATGTTAATTTCTCTCCGCGATTTATTAAAACGCTTTATTTTAAGAAGGAAGTTAGTTCTATGAGCAATTAACAATTTTCCACGATTGCTGATCGCACCGGTGGCGCGGAGTAATTGCAATAATTTTGCTGAAATGGCAAGGCAGAAAATTCAGATTGAAAGTTGCGGAAACTTTTAATTCCAACATGTCCGCACGTTCCTCCTATCGAAATAAACGCGATTTGCTGATTTGTTATGAAAAGACCGTGCAATAATTTTCTTCTCGTATGCACAGTAATTGTTCTGTCAATTAACGTATTTACGAAATCGAATTAAAATGGAAATTGCGAGAAGATTTACTTGGAAAGCAATGCATGTTATTACATTTCTTGAAACGCACTAGCGTTTGTTAAATTACTACGTTAATTCTACTTGAAAGGTGAAAGGATTTGCATACAATGGTGCTGAGATTGCTCGTAGCGAATAATATGAAATATATGACTTTTTTACTATCTGGCGTACCATAAATTTTTTTTATTGCGTATTTCTTTGTAAATAAAAAATGCGGTTTATTAAATAGATTCACATCTATTAATATGTGTCAGAGGAAAATTGCCAGTACTGGCATAAATCTTTTAAAACGACACTTTCTTCTTTCTCGGAAACTAAATATTGCACTGTATCAATATTCGTAATAAAAATTGGTAATAAAAATGTTTAGATATAATAATTAAAAAAATAAAAACTCATAGTTTATAAATTTATGACTTTTACCTATATCTGCTAAAAACAAATTTTTGAAAAGCGAGAATCAAATTTGCGCGACTTTTATGTAAATTGCATAATTTGAATAACATTATTGATAATATTAGATTATATTACATACTTGTAGCTTCCTAAAAGAATTTTTTTCCCTTTTGTGATTTGCAATAGAAAATCGCTGTATACCTAGTAATTTTAAATCAATAGGGTAAAGTTGCTTATTATGAAATACCTTTTTTTCAAAGCTTATAATTTATTTAATTTATACCGTTAACTTCTAATTTTATATCCAAATTATATTAAAGGTATTTAAGTTTCATCGCCAAAAGTTAGCAATCGATAATAGTTATATTTTGTTATATATGAAAATGTTTAGTAAAATTGTTGATTTTGTTAATTTATAAAAAGGGTTCCTAATGTGAGGCACAATGGTTTTTTTATATGAGATGAGTTCTATCGACTTGGACCTTACTAGGTTTAAATTAGGCTCCAGATTCAAAATTTAGTTGACTAATTAAATAGTTCTTTCGATACTTGAAAACTTTTGTACGTGACATTTTTTTCTAAAATCTATTTTGTTCGAGATATTTTGAAGTCTCACAATCAGTACTAATGCTGAGAGCCATAACTTTCAATAATTCGATAGTCCTCAATGAAAAACTTTATTATAGCATTTTGAAAAGCTCTCGAAGTTAGAATATGTAATAACAAATATGGATTTTGAGTGTCTCATATTATGAGTTCCACGCTTTGCGGTTTCATGATCACCAAATCTAATATTTATAATTAAGCAAATTATTATATCCCGTATTTTTCTATTAATACAACTTTACTCGATCACCGCATGCAAAATTTATTATTAAAGATCTGTTTATTTTATAATAGAGAAGGTTTAAAGACTCATCTCAATAAATTTTGACAACGTCCAATTTCAAAAAAATTCTTTTTTTCAACGATTGCACGCTTGATCTAATAATGGATTTTCTATTAATTAGATTTTACCCAAAGAGTAATCAGTTTATGATGATACCAACCACATGCGTTTACTAATAGCAAGCATCTCGCATTAGTAAACTCCTACCTCATATTAGGAACCTATCCCATAATAGGCGACTTTACTTTACACCTCTGTGAGAATAACTACAAAACATTAATATACATTTCATGAATTTTTTCACATTTTTTTTAATACCTTAAGAAAAGTTGTGCGCGACAGATCCATGTAATAACATATCCTAATAAGGTGCTAAAAAAATCTATAAATTGGGAGGGTTCAATTTTAGCCTTTTAATTTTATAAACTTTGTTATTTAATACGTACAAATATATTTTATAATTAACTCCTTCGCTACGTGACCGTGTCCGAATTCTGCCATTATCGTCTACTCTACTGTGCCAATTTTGGAGCTCAAGACAGCTTCTCTGGAGCTTCTCAGACGCTTTTCTTACGTAATGTTGTGAAAACGTTAATTATTACAAAATACAAAACGATATAAAAACTCTTATACCATCTGAAGACACTTTCTAGTTTTCGTTCATGTTTTTAAAATTTTAGTTTTAGTTTTTATTTAAAAAAAATGTTACCCGAAAACCTGATATGCTATAATATTGGTGACTATCTTTTAATAATGTATATAATTGAATAAAACTACATATGTAAATGGAAAAAATAATAAAAAGATATATATTTATTTTAAATGTATATCTATTGTTTAACAGTCTTGTAATATTTCTGTATCACGTTCGTCGAATGAAACAAATTTAAATTAATATTTGAACATGCACTCTTTGTGAGTATATTGCTTTAGTTCTAAAAAAAAAGTTGCCTCTAAAAATCTATAATAATATTCAGTAGAAAGAGCAAAAAGTGAAACGTCATTCGTTACGTCATATCCTCTTAGTAACATTAATAAATAAAACGGATTATCGTGCGTGGGAGATTTGATTTTGCAGCACTTGCAGTTCACGATGAATTAAATAATACAAAATGTACCGGTATAGTAGTATAATACGTAAAATTGATATTGGTATTGCGTTTTGAAGGGAATTTATCACAAATCGCACAATGTGTGCTATTAAACGGAATTCATTTTCTCAAAATTGACATTTGAAATTGTGATTGCGCAATTTCTCTCTCTGTTCGTATTGGAAAGTTACAATTATCTGCTACATCTCACTTGTTTACGAATGCATCGTGGGTCGATAATTTGGCTTGTAAAACGAATTATCTCGCGATTATTATACCGCACATTGCGATCGACTGTTCACGATTAACCACAGTACGATCGCATTATCGAGTTTCATTACGTCACATTCAATTTTCTTGCAAAATCTTCCCGATCGTGTAATATGATATTGATATAAGAAACCGGAACTCTGTCGATAACTTTTTCTAGTACAGTAAATGAATCAAGTGACACCACTTCCTTTCGATGTTACAAGATGGCGGCATGTGCTTGTATCACATTTCAGATTGCGGATTTGCATTACCGCATAAGTATATATAGCACAAAAAAATCAATCAGTTATATTTATAAAATACAGATCGTAACAATATGGTGCACTTTTTATTCCAGATTGGTTGATTATTCCATGCACCTGCTTTGCGAAGCTGTGCATGTAGATTTGAATACGTTCTATGTCTGATTTTGTGAACCAGTCACTTTGAAAAAAAATTTAATGTAAAAAAATATGTATAAGACGTTAGATAGGAAGAAACATGATACGTTAGAAAAAATTTTTTTAGTGTATTTGAAGTTATGAATTAATTTTAATTATTATTAAAAATTAACTATGAACTGTTAAAAATTAGTATTTTAGAAATACCTGAAAATATTAATATTTACATGGCACTTAATTCTTTTGGTCTAATTTCACTTTATATTGCTAATATTTTTAACTATTATTACTAGTCAATTTTTATATTATACAATTTTATAGTTTATTTTGTTTTAAAATTAAAATAATTATGCATATCAAATGCATATCGATTTGAAGAAGGTCAGCTTTTCATCGTTTTATTTTTTTTTTAATGTCAGATAAAAATAAAGGTTTTAATGTTGTAAAACCTTTCTGGTCTCATGACTCGTAGATATTTAATTCACAGCGAGCGAATTGTTTATTATGTATGCGGGTGCATATCGAATTAACGCGCGAAAATTGTTTGCACTACTTTGTTTTGTATTAAATTCGAAATCGCTGTATCGTTTTTAATGGGAGTTTTAAAATGTTTTGGACGTAGGACAATTGAATCACTTTTCCAAAAACAGGAGCATCGAATAAAACGACCACATCGTTCGATTCGATTGCTAATTGCATTTTTTTAATTGGTTTATTGAAACGCTTTTAATTAATGCTAACATTCTAGTACTTATAAGCGTTATTAATATTCTTGAAATAATAAGATTTCTTAGTAGTAATAAAGTAGATATTAAAAAAAAGAATTCAAAAGGAAAAGTATACCTTATATATTATATTATGCATTTTCCTGGAAAAAATTTATAAATTGATCTTTCTTTTACCCAGCAAGACATGATAATAGAATCGATGTCGAAATCACTAAACTGACATCATTTCGATGTCGATTTGATTCCTATTCGATAAGTCGTTTCTTGCTGGATATAACTTTACGTTGAAATATTAAAAAGTACTCAGAAAGAAAATGTATACTCGAAATTACATATTCGGTACATTATACTTGTGTACCTTTCCGGAAAAACTTCGTAAATTCATTTTTTTTTTTTTGTGTAACGAGCCCGCCATTCTTTTTCGTAGAAGATCGATTACAAACTCATCAGAGAATCTATTGTCAAATTATTACCGAATGGATGTGGAGCATCCTGTATTTACGTAATTTACTCACGAAATCACCGACACATTGAATTATTGATGATATACACCGGACAGAGTAACGTGCATTTACACTATTGTTTAGAGAAATCGGCACCATCAATCACGTAATATATGTCACACATGTGCAGGAATGTTTCAGTTTTGATTGATTGTCTGTTTATTATATCATCGATATTACTTAGGAATTTATGTGGCGCCGGTGTTTGATTTGACTGAGCGATATTGATATTCGCTCTCTCGAATGCGCGTAATTGCGCGGTCTGCAATTTTCATCCGTAATTTTAGTGTCGTGTTTTCGCGAGTGAAATCGTGGTTGGGCAGCCACTGCGAATTTAATCCGAGTGCTTAAACGGTCCGACTTCCGCGTTTCACGAAAAGTCTCAACTGCACTTGTCAGCATCTCCGTTTCCTTTTTCCTTTTCTTTACGCTCTTTTTTACGTTAACTTAATGCTACCCATTACTTTACCCGACGACTGAAATCGAGCGTGAGATCAATTTAATCGAGTTGAGGATGTTCATTGCGTCGTAAAAATTCATCAGTTTTATCGCATTGCGAATTTCCCATGGCTATTATGGAAATACGATGCCGTGCGATCGATTTACCAATGCTGTCAGCTGTACGATTCAAAGTGAGACAGATGACATTATATTCGCGTTTATTACTGCATTTATAACATTCCAAATGCGGCGACAAATGTAATACGTATTATTGCAATAATATCTGCGCAATTTGTTGAAATGAACAATACGATAATGACTTTAATCATAATTTTCTACAGGACAAGTGAATATTTTTTGAATACTCTGGGAAATATTCGAATGATTATATTGGCATGAATTATTTCCAATTTCCAAATCGAAAATTTTCATTGATTTCAACATTTTAATTATAGACAATAATTTCCATTAATTCGACATATTAATTAATAGACAATTAATTTAACTTGTGTATTTTCTTGAGGCTTCAATAGTTTTATATAACTGTAATTTATTTTGATGTATACAGCGCGTGATTAGAGAGTAATTAATAATTAGGAATTAATTGTAGGTTTATACAAAAATTTACTGTAGATAATTTAGAATAATTTAGAAAACGATAGATCAAATACAGAATAATCGAAATCATTGAATACTGATTTACGTGAGAATCTAATACGTTTAATTAAATTTTAGTAAATGTAATCCGCAATATTGTTGGATCAATCAAAATGAGGGATCGGGGAGTGCAATGAGTAAAACAGACAAATTGCAGAAAATAAAATGAACTTTTTATAGGTCATCTCTCTTGTACCGGACAAATCCTGTGCAATCGCATGCGTTACATGCTGTTCACCGTGTACAATGGCGAAGTGGCACCGAAGTTTTAGTCACGATTTTTGGTCACGCTATGCTATTCTCCTCTAACATGTTCGACGGTAGTTTATTACATCACTCGTCGCTCGTATCGCTACTGACGTTGGCATTGAACATTTAAACGGTAGAACACGTGGCTGAAAATTTCAAGTTACCTTAAGTATCGCGATACGTTACACAAGACTTAAAGTTTTGGGAGTTATATTTGCATCCAAAATTATTTAAGATTTACGATGAGCCATAACTCTGTGGAAAACTGTTACTGCAGTCGAATGTGACTAGCATACGTATTAAATATATCGAGATTAATCATACGGAAATTTAATTTAGATTTTATGTTCCATAAAGAATCGAACCTTTTAATTTTACGTTTTTGAGAGACATCTATGTCGACAGCTTTTCTTAAAGTTTTGAACAATCGACAGTAAAGTATTTCTTTGTGAATTCCTCGAGGATACAAATGTATGTCAAAATAAACAAATAAATGTTTTGAAATAAGTCACGTAGAAAGTTTAAATTAGATTTAAATGTTGTATGAAAAGTTACATTCTTGATTTTACGTATTTAAGATAAAATTTAAAAAGTTTTCTTTAAAGTTGTGAACAATCAATAATAAACTGTTTCTTTGCGAATTCCTCCAACATGAATAATAATACAGTAATTATTGTTTGATTTAAATTGATTTTGTAGTTGTAAAATATATCTAAAACATATTCACATAAAATTATTTTAAATAAATTATATTATATGAAATTATTAAAAATCAAATAAAATGTATAGATAATCTCAATTAAAATGTATAGATTTATACACACAGAAAAATATCATTCTCCTGCTGAGAAAAGCGATTACTCAAATTTTTGTTTCCTTTTTTTAAGTTAACAGTTACTATAAAGAATATTCTTCTAATAATCTTAAAATACATTTATCATTTACTTGAAACAAGTAATATTTACTTAAAATAAATTTCTGTATATATATAAAAAAATATACGTTTGAATTAAGTAAATATTAATTATTTCAAATATTTTAATTTATATTAATTCATATATCAATTTATATAAATTTATATATCAGCAAATCTGTCTATAAGTTTATCACAAGTATTAAATTTATTTCAAAATATACTTAAAAACCTAATTTTACTTCAATCAAAAGTTTTATGTTAAAATCAAAAATTGCCTATTGTGGGTGTTTTTGATGGAATTTTATAATATTCTTCGAAAGAGTATAAATTTTTTTTTTATGCATTATAATAAATTTTTCTAAAATTTGTGATAAATATATTTTAAGTTAATTAACAAGGAAACGCTTTTCTTAATAATAGAATTGATATTTTTTTATGTAGGGGAGTGTTGCCAAATGTGTATCATTAAACTATTATATTTTGCATTTGGTGTTGTTTTGGATGTAAATCAAAGTTTGAAGTTATAATTTAATGTTTCAAGCATTTATTATTATATGTCAATCCTTTCATTAATAACAAATTAATTTGTTATAAACTTTTCTGTACAATATGCTGTGAAAGGGGTGATTTAGACTGATATACATAGTTGTAAATAATTTTCAATCTGTGTTTGAAAGCATAATATACAGATTTGTTCATACATTCATTAATTTTTTTTTGGTCAAAGATTGCAAAATTATGATTATGAATATTGACCATTCAAAATCGGTTATCTAAAGCGTTATCTTTAAAATAATTAGTATCATCTTCGAAAATATTGAATTTATGAATTAAAGTATATTAAAAATATAAGGAACAATTAATTAACAATTATTTTATTAATAATTTATCAAAAAAACGATCAAATATTTAATAAGTAATAAATATCAATAATAAAAAAGTACACCGAAATAAAACTGAATTTAATTTTATAATTGAAATATTTTTATTTATTTATAAAGTTGCATAATTACATTATTATTAGCTATATAAGTTGAAAAATTTACATCGAAAGTACATGATTTTCTAAAATGCTGATAGCACAAAACAAGATGAAACTTATTAAATTTCTGTTTGTTTTATTTTTTAATTACTTTTATTTTTATCACTAAATGTTGCTTATATGAAATAAAAATGTAAAATATTGAAGAGGTACATTTTAGGAGACCGATACGCATTCAGCAACTTTTTCCTGGGCTGACAGGAAGTATGATGACTGCATCAAAATTTTTATTAAAAAAACAAGTTGGGATAAAACTTTTAAATCGCTCGAAGAGGAGAGAGAAACTCTTGCAAATGATGTAAGTCTAATTCCGTCGCATTGTGAATGAGTTTCGAAAATTGCGAATTTTCTCTCTCTTTCTCTCTTTCTATCTTTCGGATTCACGTGTTTCTAAATTTTGCAAAGGGAGAAAAAGAGGACCGCCCATGCAAACTTGTAACCGCTAATCCTATTACGAGGGACGCGCTTTCGGTTGATCTCGGTGTTTCGAAATCTAACGGTCTCCTCCTTGTTCCGCGCTTGCAAAATCTCTCCTGTCTCTCCGTGTGCGGAATACGCTCTGACACGGGCCTCATTAGCATACGGATGCACATACGCAAAGGTGGCAATCGCGTAATTGGCTTTTCGGCGATGCGCGAGCGGGCGGGCGGGCGGGTGGTCGCCCGAGTGCGAGAGAATGCGGTGGATGAAGTTCTCGGGTTTGCGGCATGGGGTTACGGGGTAACGCACGGGCGGGGAGGGGGCAAGGGGGGCAACAGCTGGTCTCCCGGTGGTGGCCTCCGAGCGTGGACGAGCATTTCCGGAGAGCGCCGAACCCACCGTCGTGTTGCTCGCGATTCACCTGCGGCATTCAGCGAGCGGAGTGCGCGACGGACGGAGACGGCGCCGGAAAGCGGACGAGGACAGAGGCATTACCGGGGGTGCGCGAGAGGGTGCGGTAAGACGGGAGGGAAATTGGGTGAGAGCAAAACTGGGAGGTAGATAGCGTACGATACGATCGAGCGGCGTCGACGGCGGCGACAAGAAGGGGGACGACGGGAGGCGGGGGCGGAAGAGCGTTTTGCGCGTTTGTTGTCTTTAAGGCGGTAGCAGCAGCGACGGCGCGAACCCACCCGCGGCATTTTCTCACCGTCGCACCCATCGTAGTAGCAGGGGGGTGCGCGATAAGTGCCCAAGCGTCTGCGTTCCATGCTCGCTTCAAACCCGCGTTCTTCCTCATTCGGTGGAGAGATACAGGTCGCTGCCGTGACGTTTTTCCGCTCCGCCGTCGACGGCGCGCGCACATATGTGTGCACACGTCGCGTAGGTTTGAAGCCGCGTACGTGCGTGCGTGCGTGCGTGCGTGCGTGCGTGCGTGCGTGCTCGAATCCTCCTTGTGTATGCGTGCGCGAGCGAGTGCGACGAGCGAGTGTATCGCGGGCTGTTATCCGATCGTGGTCGACACACGAGACCGATTGATACACACGCCGGCGCAGCACGCGCGTCTCGCTCCTCTCGCTCGTTTCCACCCGGCGAACGCCCCACCGGAAGTGAAGCGGGGGAGGAACGGGGAGGGAGGAGGTTAATTGCATCGTTGAACTCGCACGCGGCCGTCGCGGTTTCCGCTTTGATTGGGGTCTCTCGGTTTTTCTCCAGAATGCGAGCACGTTTGGCGCGAAACGGGTGTTCCTGTCAGCGGCGCGCGAGCCGCCTTAGTTGGCTCGCCAGCCGCGTACCTTTTCCCCTGGCGGTGCGCCAGGAAGCCGCGGCCGATTGCAGGGAAACTTGGCGAAACGGATGCCGAGCGCGCCCGAGCGAATGATTGCTCTTAGATGCATATTTCTCCGCATTCCTTTTTCAACGGCGGAAATGGAGATGCTTGAGCAGCAAGCTGTTTGAGGTTTATCGCTAATAAGATCTCTTCTTTGTTTGTGGAAACTTGCGTTGGAAATATTTTAACTTTTTTTTTTTATTAAAACGAGTTAGTTTTAAGTGTGTATGCATTTTTTTTAACTTGGGACCATTAGTGTTTGAATATATTTAATGGAATTTATAATATTAAAAATAAAGTAGAAAAAGTGGTTAATGAGAGATAACGCGGTTTTTGCGGTATTACTGGTGTATAAAATACGTACGTTATTCTGGAGGTCCAAGCCATTGATTTAATGTTAACGAACGTTTCGACTTATCTTTAGCGATAGACAAAAATATATCTTGCAAAGACAGCTTATCTACTCTGCGTCACGTGGAGGCAACAATCCATTAGTGTTGGTTCCCTTTTATAAAGAATTTCAGTAGAATAAGTCGACACATAGCAGACAGAATCGTATGCAGTGTCTTCAGGAATTGCTTTTTATTGTTGAAAACGCTGTTTCCTTCGAGAATTGTGGAAAAATTCAGTTGAAGCTGATACGTCAATCTTCAAAGAATGTACTTGCAAACCGTGTTGTCCAATAATGTTCTCTACTGTGTACGTTATTTTTCAAAGAATATATACAGCGCAACCTTTATTTTCCGATAACTTTGTAACCTCATATAGCTGCATAATGGCTGTTTAATGTATAAATATGTTTATCAAGCTGAATTAAAATTATGAAAAATTGTGGCGTTGTTTTCCTAATAAAATTCGAGATTAGTATTTCATAAAATTAAAAATTCTGTTTATTTACTTTCAACGTCATAAAGGTATTCTTTAGAAAGAATTTCTCTCACATAACGTTTGTCTATAAAATCTCAGTGGTAATTTGAAAGCGGGTATCGGATATACACTGAGGAAATTGCTATTTGTTATGGCTTGCACATCTCTTGAGATATTTGATATGTAAACTGTAATAACGATATTTGTTATAAACTTTGATTTTGGTATGTCTATTTTTCTATTTTAATGTTATAAATTACGTAAAATACAAGAGATAGAATTCCATAATCGAAAAACCATTATTTTAAAAAATTATTTTCAAGTTTTAATGGATGTTTGTTATAATATATTATAGGTACATTTTCCTTTCTCTTTCTTTTATAATTTTCAATTAAAAATATTTTTATGTAAGAAAAAAATGTGATTTTCTATTAATGAAGTTATTATTATTATGACAATAAATAATAGTAATTCTTATACATTGAAAAACAATTTTTATGTTCAAGTACGTATATTTATTTAGAACATTTCTTTGATTTAAATAAATATTAGCTGGTATAAAATAATTTATTTTTCTTCGAAAATATTTTTTTACATTAACGAAATGATGTTAAAGTAAATATATTTACTTGAACATAAAACATGTTTTCTTTAAATGTGTAAGACTATTACAGAGATAGTATAATATTAAAATCTGTTTTATAAATGTTAGTTTAACCATTAATTTATTTGAATCAGTTAATTAAAGTTTAATACAAGAAGATTAAATTTAAATATTTATGAAAATAATTACAAATATGTTATTTATATTAATTCTACACTACATATATAAAATTTTATAAATTTTATTATAGTTCTTGTTCCAAGGAATATTAATTATTACGTTTTAAGTAAATACTGCATCTACGAGCAATCATTGGATCGGGAAATAATCCGTCGACCGTAATCTTCTCGGTGGAACTTTAATTAGGATTGAATCTTAACTTACCCTTATTCGCGGTGGAATGCCAGGAATTGCGTTGGAATGATTTACGGGAGGAAAATCTTGCTTACGCTTACCTTATCTATTTTGCGGGTAATTTATTTTCGTTTTGGTGATTATTATACCACATCTTGACGGCTTATTAGGAACAACGAATTGCTTTCACATTCAGAATTGTTGTTCTCGTGCAAGCGTCACCAAGATTTTGCATTATATCTCATCTACACGTCTATACTACCGAGAAAGTAATTTTATTACGTAATTTGCATTGCTAATCATAATTGATGAAACGGAAAGAAGACCGCACACATCAACGGCTAATCAGACTTCCATTAACCGATCTATGCAAGCGTAATCTGTGTAAATGGTCGTCTTTATTATGGAAAAATACATTAAAGCATATATAAACAGTAAATTTTTGTTGGATAAGAGTGAATTAAAGTCGAAAAGCGCCAGACATTTTCACAAAGCTCTAGATATGTCAAGGAATTACTTGTGTTTTTGTAAAGCAGCAAGTGCTGCTAAATGAGTATTACTTAATGTTCGCCATGATGAAATCACCGCGAAGATTAATTTTATAACGAGCTCGTTTAACTTTAACAGGCTCTTTTGGATGCTCTCGGCGTTCGTCTTCCAAACTCAAAGTAGTAAATACGACACTTTTGCTCATTTTATTTTCGATTTTTTTCCCGTGTCCGGCGAGTCCTCGAAGTTGTCAAGGATATTGATACATGATATAGAGTTTAAAAGTTTCGAAATGCACTGAATTTTCGAAAGTTACGACATCGTCGTAATCGATGAGCGCAAAACTTTTGTCCGCCAAAAGTAAGCGTATTACTTTTTGCTACAGCGGAAACGATAGTCTCGCAACAATGCAATATTTGTCAATATATTGCGACACTCCCAGTTTTCCTGACCCCATGCAGGGGTCGTAGTTATCATTCATCTCTTCCAACTTCTGAAAACGCACAAGTGAATAATTTGCCTCTTACAATTTGCGGGATGCTATCTTGTTTCAAGAAATGTTATTATTGTATAAATTATGTTATATACCGTTACACCATCTCGAGCGGAATTATTCATTCGTTGTGCATTCAAAAGTTAGAGGAGTGACCCAGTGGCGTACTAAGGGAGGTTGTGTGGGTGGCTTGATTTGCCTGGGGTGACAGCCATGGGAATACCATCAGGAGAGATGAAACACTTGTAAAAGTTCTCAAACTACCTGAAAATCTGTTAAGCTGAGAGAAAGATAATTCTGCGGCCAACGCGCCCTTGTTTACCCTGTAATATCTCTCCTTGTACATTTAAATTTTCAAATTATGTATGGATCACGCCGGAGGACTAGAAGGGATCCATCCATCTCGTTGACTATCGTATTTTAGGTATGCTGCTGGGAATGATAACTCCGATCCCATTTTGCATAAATTAATTGTAACGGTGCGAGCTTTAACAGAATATATGCGAAGTTGCAAAACTTCAAGAGGCTTATTAAACACGTAGGTGAGACTTTCGCTAACAAAAACCAGTATCTAATACCGTAAACAAAGGAAACATGGGACTTGCGGGCCAGTACTTCTCGGAGCTGGATCCAAATTTCAATGGCCCTCCTAAAGCAGTCAATCCAGAAGTCCATACCCGCAAACTTGTAAGTAATAAATTGTACGAGCAAAGTTTATTTATAATAATCAAGACCGCGATTTGTACATAATACAATTAGAATCGAGAAAGGTCAATATGCGGTTATAGCGAGATCTCAGTACTGAAATATATAAATCTTTATTAATTTTAATTATTTTATATACAAATCACGGTCTTTATTATTGTTTATATACGTCAAACCTTTGAAGACGTTTTCTATATCATTTGTATTGCGATAAATATTATCACGTGCCTTGGTGATCGAACTAAGACGGCCGCACGGGATGTAGGTTCAAACCCTGGCCGAGGTAATACTTTTCGCAACAGATTTTTCACTTTTTCCGGAGGAAGGAGAAAGGAGAGATTTTAGAAATACTAGTTAGCATCAGTAATATTAAATTGATTGTCAATTTAATTCTGTGATATTCTGTTTTAATTTAAGAGCTGTGTTTGAAGCAAACGGTACACCGTTCGAAAGAATTAGAATGTATGTAAAATTACATATGAAACATTATTTTAGCAGTAAGATTTTGCTATGATCGTATACTGGTCTTTTTTCGATTTTAAAGTTTATAGCAGCAATAACACAAGAAAACGATGGCATTAGTGCTTCATAACTTTTCGCTTAATGGAGCTATTCTTAGGGAATATAAACATATTTACAATTTACAGACAAAATGTCATAAACTTTTTACGTTACATTTTTTAGTAATTTACTACTTCAGCAACATACTTTACTGTTAGTGCAGGATTTATGATGATAAAATTACCAACTTCTTAATAAAAATTTGCTTTTAATTCGTCTTTTAGTTTATTACTTTTAAATTATGAGTGTACACAAATAAATGGAATATCAGTTTTTTTTAAATCTGATTTCTTAAAATTTGTTATATTTTGAAAACATTTTATATTCTGTTTTATTCTTAACATTTTTGCTTAGTGGAGCTATCCTTATTAGGGAACATAAACATATCTACAATTTACAGTTGAAACGTCATAAACTTTTTACGTTACATTTTGTAGTAATTGACTATCTCAGCAGCATACTTTACTGCTACTTTTTTATTTTTTTATTAATCCGAACATTTATCGAATGAGGAAAAAACTTCTTTTCTCTCTTAGAATGATACTTTCAACTAGAAATGCAAAATAAGTAGCTTATGATAAATGTTTATTTTATCTTTGGCTGAGTTTATACAGAACGATTTGAAGTACAACGTAAATGCCTTTTCCATTACATGAAACTGGACTGAAAACATTTATAAGGCGCTTTGTGATTTTATGCTCAAGCACTAAGAATTACTACGAAATGTACATATGTAACAAGTTTCTCTAATACGCAATAGCATTTTCCTTTGATCGGACGCTCTTTAATGAACTTCTTAAATACATGAAGTTTCTGATTACAGACGGCTTCTGTAATTTCTACGTTTTCTGTTTTGTTACACAATTTAAAAGATACAGCTTTAAAGTAAAATACCAGATGATTTTTAACGTTTCAACATCGTGTAATGTAATTTTCAATTTTGTAAACTGCGCTGTCGCATTTATCGTAATCCTCTGTGGTGTAACTTCGAACAACGAAATGCGACAACGTACCACGTGCTTAATCCTTTATATTCACATTAATATACATAATCCTTTTCGTTAAATTCAAGTGAACATTATTCTGTATAACTTTTTACCGCATACTATGTGCAAAGTTTTTTATTCTATTATTCACATGTGTTATAATTTTTATATTAAATAATTTGAATTATACGCGGATGCGTAGTTGCTACATATATAACTATTAATTGCCAAAAAACAATTTATTTTTTTTTATATTAAAAAATGAAAAATTTGTAAAAATATTTGTAATCTAAAGTTATTACACTATAAATTCTTTTTTAATCAAACGCTTTGAATTTATTTTAAAGAAATAAATTTAAAAAAGTTTATGTTTTGCTAAAATAATCAAACATCTGTTACATATATTTATGTACGACATAATATTGACTTACATCACTGCCGCACAATTGTTGTAGCTGCGGGACATTCTGTGTAAACTTATCGGCTTTTAACGAACGAAAATGTCAATTGTGTATGTCGCGCGCATTTAAACTTGTCTGAAAGCCATCGTTGATTAGTCACGGATGATTGTAATGCATTTTCTGCATCCGCAACCGATCGCTTTGTCGACCGATAATCGCGTTTCGATGGGACGCGTGACGTAACGGATTTAAATAGTACCTTTCGCGAGCGAACCGCTTTTCATTCTGTGATGCGGCTCCGCCGCATTTACTCCCGAAGCACGATCTGAACGTTAATGAGCCGATGCTGCATCGCATATCTTCTCCCTATTCGCGTTTGTCAATATTTCTGCAAGGAGCGAAGCTCAATTTACATTGCGTGTAAATGTGATGATGTATGGCCACGTGGAAAAGACGTTGATTACATATTTTATCAGCGTGCTCCGACGAAAAGGGGGAGGATGGGGAGGGTGGATGGGCGAAGGCGTTTGATCAACGCCAAGGGTTTATATCGCCCGGAAAATCGAGAACGCTCGGTGAACGTCTGGCAGCACGTTAGTGTAACTCAAGAGGCATACGTTACAAAGAGGGTCACGGTGTGTCGCGCACTTGAGACTGAAATATGGGGGCTGCTTGTTTTAAGCCACTGGTTTTTATCTCGAAAGCCAACGGATATAATGCGTATAAATTATGAACAAGTGAGTGAGACACGGGCGAGAAGAGGCCTCTGGGGGAAGTACCGAGTTTCTAACTGTACATAAATTTTATGTGTAATTATGTTGTCGGGAAAATTGCGGACTCTATTTCAAATTTAGAATTAAATTGAAGCATTAACATCCCTCCACCCAAAAGCGCTTAAATAATTAACAGCGAAATCGTGAAGCTTTCCATTGAAATACCCTATACATTTTTCGTATTCGTGTCATCCGCTTAAAGAGATAAAGCGAAACTAATTTGCGAAGTACTCGCTTTAACGAGAGGCAAGAGGCTACATTTTGATTCTACCATATAATGGGATGAACACATCCCTCGAATATAAAGGGACACTTAATCTAATAAATAAGAGTGATGAAACCGCCTCGGGCAAGTGTGATCATTCATTTTGGATTAAGGGAGGAAATTTGCGCATTAAGATTACTCTCATTGTGTACAGTGTGATCATTAATACGTCTAAAGTAATTTCAAAAATTAATAATAATAATAATAAGATTAAGATTGATGAAAATGTCAAGTATAAGAATGAGAGGGCCAGTATCGATCTACAGCGGATCTTGGTGCCTAATAATAATATTTGTACAATATTCAGCTCACGTAAACTGTGTGCCGTATTTTCATTAGTCTTGAGTCACTTTGGTATCGATACACAACCCTTAACGGAAGCCGGAATACATAATATCACAAATTAAATTGATGACTAATTTAAAAATAAAGCATCTCAGGCGTAATTCGTATCAGGATTTTCTTATATTCCATGCGGGTATTTTAACAATTTGATTAAGGTAATATTTTCAAAATTTAAATATTTAATAAAAAAACTTTTATTACTTATAATTAGAATTGTACGAATTATTGAAATCGAATTGAATCTGTTAACATTAAAATGACCTCGTATAATAATCGCTACTATTTTTTTACAATACATAACTCTTTTGTTGTTATCTATATATTATTATTCAATCTATTAACATTTATGTTGTTAATTAAAAATTTTGTATCAATAATGTAGTTTGATTTGATTTGATGTAAAAAAAAAAAGTAATAATTTGCACATCTTCACTTATAATATTAGAATTATCAAAGTAATCAAAATGATTTATTTATAATTTTTTTTAAAATTATTTATAAATATAATAATTTATAAACATAACATTTTCTGATGTTTTTTATGACTTTTGTTACTATATGTCAGTGGATTCAACTGATCAATTTACATAGTAAAAACATTTAGTATAAATATGAAAAATTTATTTTTCCCGGTCTTTGTTAACATTTTTATGTTTAATTGATATTCAATATTTGTAGTTTTAAAATAACAAATTGAGTAAGTGAATAAATAACAGTTTAAAAACAAAAACAGTACATAAAAATAACAGTTTAAAAACACAGAATTTAAAGATTTAAATGATTAAGGCTCCTGACTCCTCAGCCGAGAACTCCGCGTTGACGGTAGCGACATTTCGTCGCGGACAAAATTAGAACTAATACACGTGAAACGTGACAGATTGACGATGAAATGTTATCGTGCATGTCATTTTGTTATTATGTGTTTCATTGTAAAAACATGACTTTTCTCGTATTTACCAAATTCGTAAAAATGGACCGCGAGTAAAGTTTCTTTGAATTTTATACATAAAAGTACATTTTTCACTCCTTTTAATAGCTATCCGTGTGTTTTCCTGTCTGAATAGACGTCACTTTACGTGCTTTTTATGACTATTTACTGATTGTTAGGCGGAAAAAGGATAGTCGTGACCGATATTTAGAAGTGTTTTAAAGCCATCTGATTAGTCTGTTTTATCCAAATTGGCATTATTTAGAAATGGCACGTCGGACAAAATTATGTGCCCATGTGTTTTCCTGTTTCAATTGCTTCACTTTACATGCTTTTTACAACTATTTACTGATTGTTAGGCGGAAAAAGGATAGTCGTGACCGATATTTAGAAGTGTTTTAAAGTCATCTGCTTAGTTTGTTTTATCCAAATTGGCTTTATTTACAAATGGCATGTCGGACAAAATTACGTGTCATTTCACGCAATTTCTCGCTTCTGACGTCACGACTTCAATATGGCCGCGGCGAGTACTCAGGAGCCTTAAAATGTACACTTTGAAAAATAATGTAATTTTGACACATTTTGTTGATTAATACGGTGAGTATTATACAAAAGTTAAATATTGTTAAATTCTCACCATTAGTGTCAAAATCACACTATTATTTTTTAGAATGTATGTATTAATTTAACATATATTGGTAATGTTAATTTCATTGAAGAAATGTGCTTCTAAAGTATTACATTTTTGTACTAATTTTTTTACACAATGTTTGCGTTATTTTCTAACATATCAATCTTGTGTTGTCTAAATTAGCACAAAAATTTAAGTGGACTATTTGAACAAGTAAAAGGTATTAATTTAATTCAAAACTTTTACTATATATTTTTCATCTTTATATCCTTTTCTCAAAAATATAATGTAGTTGTACAATAGAAAACAATTCAATGATAAGCGAATGATTTGTAAGCGTGAGGCGTTTCATCATTTTCGCATTGATATCGATATATAAGATGTGTACCACGATGTGAATATCCAGGAGTGTCCCAATCAATTACGCATCTTTCGATCGAAACATCACGTGCTTTTATGTCGTACGTGGCTTATCCACGCCACGGCCGAGATTTAGCCGAAATAGTTTGCGAGCGTGCACGTGTAGATACTCGAAATTGCTAAGGCTGAATTTCATTCGTGCATGGAATGACAGAATGGTTTGGGTTCATGGGCGTAACGTCTAGCTGAGCGCGATACCTCCTCCGACTATTGAGTCGGAGGGACTACATGTATAGTACCGTTGTTAAGGTGTACTCCGTATTGACCGGGCTCGCCTTGGCTGCAGAGAGATCGTGGCACTACGTGCGAAGTCTTCAAATGGATTTTTTGGACGTGCTCGACCATGTCAAGCTTTGTCATTCGAACGAGACTCATTCTCGTTGTCGGGAGACACAACCCTGAGGCTCATTCTTTCTTACTCTTCCTTCTCTTTTCTCTTTCTCTCGAAAAAGATCCCGTGTCTCTGTATTCGTCGCTGAATTTGCGACGTTGTTTCCTTTTATAAGGTCGAAAACGTTCACGTCTCTTATAGGTCACGCGCAAACGTGGGAATGTCTTGTCACTGTTTATTCGTGGAATTTACAAAAACGGGACGATGAAGAGACGTCGACAAGACCGATCGCTTCGCGTCGTGAACGCGAGTCTAAGAACTAATCGTGTTAATTTGATTCGTCGGGCTGCCTTTCGTGTCGTAAGAAAGGAATGATACAAATACGGGTGATGTAAATGTGTCTGTCTCTCAATCGATTTGCGCTCCCTTGTGCATTCCAGGTGGGCATGGAACGCCGTGACGTCATACTAACAGCAGTTTTTGGAACACTCGCAATTCTAGTAGGACTCGCATTGGCAATGTGGCTCTATCTACGCGCCAGGAAGTCCAAGCAACGGGACGACGATCTCGAGGACCAAAACGATAATGGCGATGGCTCGAGCCAGCAACAGCAATCTACTAAGAAAAACGGTTTTCTTAATCTGAAGACACCCCTTATCAGCACGAAGGCTCTTGGGTGAGTAAAATTTTTCCTTTTGTAAAAATAAATGAGTGACTAGTGTCACGATCCAGCTCAGAATTCAGTGATTTTCCCGGCTAAAAGCCTCTTTTTTTCGAGAAAATTGATATTTTCAACCTTTTTTTTCAACATGTTAATGATAGAGCCAGTAAATCGACTAACTGTAGCATAACATGAATTATAATTTCCTACCCAAGAATGTAAATGTAATGTAACACATGTGTGTATGTGTTGTACGTAGCATTACATTGTTGTATAAGAAATTATATTATTGATTTTGTTAATTTATATTGTGCTTTATATATATATATATATATAGATGGTCATAAAAAAAAAAAAACAATCATCTATAAAAATACTAAAGTTTAAATTCCTTTAATAAAATATCATCAGTTATTGATATAGTAATCAATTTATTGAAACACTTTATCAGTTCTTTTTATTAAAGTGTGTACTAAATTTATTTTATCGTGTTGTTTATTCCAAATATAAGCGATTAAAAACAATATTTTATTAAAAAAAAAATAAACGTTGATTTTTATCCTGCGATTACAAGTCAATTAACAGAGAAGAAAAGGCAATGAGGTAGTCAGAGGTCAGAACGCCATTTTTGATGCATTAAAATATTCTATTTATTCCATATTTGTAACAATTCTAACAATCGTACGTTTCGGTCTGCTTCAAACCATCCTCAGCAATAACGTATGTTCCATACAAATAATATTTCTCAATGTAGAAAAAAAATAATGTAGAAATTTTTATTTTATTGCAACTTATATTAAAATAAAAAAAAACTAATATAAAATTAATATAAATTAATATAATAAATATAGTAAATATAGAAATTTTATATAGATGGCTCTATTTTTATGACCATCACTGTATATACTTGGTATCTTTTATATTCTTTATACATTTTTATATTTTTGTTGATCTCTTCTTTTGTATACTGTAATGATTTCTGGCGCTGTAATATTTCGAAGTTTACATAAGAATAAATGAATATATCCTGCGTTGACTTCAATGAAGCGTAAACAAGCTGCAATCGTTATGCATTTGTTTGCTTGTTCGCGCACAAGTTTGCCATTCTGAATTACTTGAAGATACTACAATGCATTTGTAAGTTGACAAAGAGTATCATTAATTCTGAGCTGCGGTCTCTTTGTGCATCTCTTCTTGCGATTAAGAAATAGACGTCAGTCGTTCTGTTTTACCACCTAAAATCGTCTCTATTGTTGCATTCGTTTCGTCAATAGCTTCAGTAAGTGAAGACTAAACGATATTTTATAACAGCATAATAATTGTGATGCGATTAACGGAGAATCTCGCGTTTATTTCTTTTGCAAAAGCGATTGCGCAATTTATCATCAAGCATTCTCTACGTGTGCGAGGCTTGTAGATCGCTTCGTTATTGTCTGAGCGCCGAAATACGAGGCAATTCTACTATGTCCAAGTAGTACAGTCGAACATTAGTCAGACGGTCGATTGAATATTGTCCTGTCGGTAAGCTCTTTTCCGGTAAGTTCACCTCGCCGGTAAATACGTTATCGACGATGGAAATTTTCATCCGCTGTGCGCGAGCGAAAGGGACCTTCGTTTTTCAAGTCTGGATAACGGAAACCTGTAAACGCGTTGTACCAACGGAACACTATTGACGGACGTTATCGTTTATATCACCCAACGATATACTCGACATTCCCTAGCGAAGGGTCGTTCATTACTGGGTCATTTATTACTGCCTCTAGCCAAGTAATCAAGAGGTCCCAATTCGTTACGCGCATCGCTCAGCGCATGGTAAAGCCAAAGCGAAACTTGCCAACGTTAACGTGTAACGCTCGTTTCCAAGCGTTATGAATTTCTGGTTATTGCGTAACTTCGCGAACTATGCGCCGAGATTAACGCATACCTTCGACACTCGCTATTAAATAGCACCGTAATTATGCTCTTGTGTTATATAATCTGCGAATTGCGCAATATACATGTTTTTGGCAAAATTGATTAATTTCACGATATTTTAGAGGACACTTTAGAAAAATTAATAATAGTATCTACAATAGTTTTGTAGATTGATTTTATATAACAGAGAAAAGTTTTTTTAAATGAAAAGAATTTTTTTTTAAACCAAATGTTTTTATGCAAGCATTTGTTTGGTCTGTTTAAGTAAAAATGTTTATTTTTAACTAAATATAATTTTGTATTTTTACAATTCTCACATTTAAGTAATAATTTTACAAATAAGCTAATAATATTATTAAACTTAATTAAATTGCTTTTTTAGATTAAAAAAATTTTATTATCTTGAATATGAAAACGGTCTAACAGTA
This sequence comes from Solenopsis invicta, assembly GCF_016802725.1. Taxonomy (NCBI): domain Eukaryota; kingdom Metazoa; phylum Arthropoda; class Insecta; order Hymenoptera; family Formicidae; genus Solenopsis; species Solenopsis invicta. The sequence goes on along the minus strand of NC_052670.1, from coordinate 13,994,749 downwards.
AATATTTTCTAAACTACAAGAAAAAATTATTAATTAAAAATAATTTCTTTACCTTATTTGCATAAATATTTCATTTAAGAATTTTTTAACAGACTGCAAATAAATAAGCTATTATTTACCTACCGAGGAAATAATTTTTTGTGCTGAGTAAAATTTTTTTGTTTTATGATATACTTTTTCTCAATGTAGATATTGCATTCAGGGATGGGAAGTAACAGCGTTACAAGTAACGACTTACCGTTACTTTTATTTTTTTATAATAACAATTTTTTTATAACGTTACACTTTTTCATAACAATATAGTAACGCCAGGGTTGGAATAGTTACTTTTGACAAGTAATTTGTTACTATTAGGCGTCACTCATAAAAAAAAAAATAATACATTATTTGGTTTGTTACGTAACAAACAAAAATAACGTATTATTTTGATGTTACGTAACGGGTAACGTTGTAAGTTACTATCTGTCAATGAGTATAATTATAACAACGCATAATTGTAACGAATTGATTGTCAAAAGTGACTTTCCAATCTTAGCTATATTATTAGAGAATGCCACTACTATTATAGAAAATTGTAACGCCATTATTGTTATTATAAAAAATTAATGATGATGGTGTTACCTCTAACTTATTACTTACAAATGCTAATAGCATTATATTATAGCGTTAATATACCATTAATTCTGTGAATTATCTTTGATAGCCAACACTATATCTGTGTTAAAGATGTTGAGAAATTTAAATAATAATATTTGTGCAACGACTCTCTCTTTTAATATAAATTCTACTAAGTTTTATTTTTTCTTTATTCTTCTATATTAGATTGATATTAAAGCTGCTGTTACTAGATGTTTTTAAATGCCCCATTTTAATGATCTGTAATTATTCATATAATTGGGCTAGGCTTCTATTTTTAATCATATAAATCATACATTTTTATGTAATTTAATTTAATTCTTTAATTTACACTTTATATTTCGCTATCTTTCAACTGCTTTATGTGTCACATAAAATTAAAAGCAGAGAATTTTAAATTATAAGTTGCCTAAGGTGAATTTTAATATAATCCAGAGTTCTGGAGAACTTTTAAAATATTTGTTAGATCTGTTCGATGATAATTCGTTATTATAAATAGAATTCTTTTTTGATTTTTTCTCTGGCACTGTGTAGTACAAAAAATATATTGCAGGGAACACACACATCCGCACATTAAAATAAACACATATGTCAAAACAGACGGCATTAAATGAGTTTCGTACAACGTAATTCCACGCGAAACTACGTATCGAGATTAATGCCGTGCTTTCGTCATTCGCTGTATATATTATTGTGATTATGCTGTTCTCTTAAATAATCCCTTACATAATATGTTTCTAGCGTACTTATTTTATGTATACACAGTTTTAGATAGTTAATAATCTCCAAGAAAATACAATAATTCTGTTGATATTTGTATGGCGATGTCAACGACATTAATCGAGTGGTTTATTTTTTGAAGGCCGATAGTTTGTTAAAAATATTGAGGAATTTAAATATTCGTGTTAGCTCAAAAAGCTTTTACTTGGCGTGAATCCACTTCTGTGTTCTAGCTTGGCAGCCCTTTGTAATTTTATCTGTCGACGTTCGATTGCTAGATTGTTTTGTACCAGGTTGACATCAAGTTCGATATTATTAGAAAGTTTTGTTTACTTCTAAACATCATTCAATTAAAAGAGAATTTCTATAATGTAACGCAATTTTACGCGTGATATTAATATTTTCAATATTTTCTATTTATAATTATACTTTTCTTTCAAATAATTTTTTACCAAGAGAAAATTTTTTTTAAAATGAAAAAGACACATTTTCTTAAAACTATATATTTTGATGCGAACATTTATTTGTTCTGTTTAATTAGTAAATATACTGACTTTAAGTAAATATATAGATGTATTATCTTAAGTATATAATTTTGTATTTTTATATTTTTTTTTACATTTAAATAATGTAATGATTTTATAAATAAGCTAAAAATATTATTAAATTTAATTAAATTGTTTTCTTAGATTAAGTAACCTGATTATCTTAAAGACAAAAATAATTTATAGTATAAATAACAGTAAATATTTTCTGAAATGCAAGAAGAAATACTTGATTAAAAATGGTTTCTTTATTTTATTTACATAAACAATTCAATTAAGAAATTTTTAACTTGACAGCAAATAAATAAACTATGAGGATCCGAATACATTTTTTGTGTGTTAAGCAAAATTTTTCGGTTTTAAGAAACTTTTTCTCTCGATATAGATTCATTATAACCGAGTTCTCTTGATGCTCGAGTTATAAACGCGCGAGCTACTTCGCAGTTTATTTTCGGTTGGCTCTCAATTAGAGATATTAAGAAATTTAAATATTAGTGTTTGCTCGAAAGCTTTTACTTTGCGCGAATCCACTCCTCCGTTCTAGTTTGACAATCCTTTGTAATTCCACCCTTCGACGAGCATTCGGGCCGTACTCTGTAAATATAGAGGTAGGCCGCCTCTCGACGCGTTTATGCAGAGCATCTGGAACAATTGTTGGCAAACGATTCACGTAACGCGCTTTTCATGGATACAATAGTTAACACTGTTTCTGTTTATATTTTTCCCCGTCAGAAATAAGATATGTGAACGATATTGTCAAAGGCCTGTGCGTGCGTGCCGCACATGATTGACAAGTATAGAATTTCCATCCTTCTGTAGTATCGTGCTGAATAATGATAAGCTATTCTCTGATTTTCAAGCGAATAAAATATTTATCAAATATCTCGATATGTCCGCAAAAATACCTGACGTTTTCAAATGCTACGTTAAAACATTTTCAGTGCCGGTTACCTGATAACAAAATAGCGGTGATTGAAGTTTCATTCTTTCTATACTCATATATATTGTAATAATAGAACTTGTAAAATAAATGTATAAATAAACGTTTCAAATTTTAATCTGGTTTTGCACATGGAAATGGAAATGCAGCAGGAAACGGAAATTTATTAATTTTTTGCTACTAGTTTATTTTTCTTCTACAGCGTTTCTTCACATTAATGTTGCGTGTGCTATACATACTTTCACGAGAGAAGCAGTGTACGCGCAAAATCACAAAATTGTCATAGATTGTCATAGAATATTCGGTTTTATGCCAAATTTCAATGAGAGATTATTGAACGCGGGAAAATAGAGACGATAATCCATCCTAATTGTATCGGCGATTCGATTATCAAGAAATTTACATGCGCTTTGGTCCGGGAAGCGCGTAACTGCGGAATTTTCCACGGCAGAAGGTAAAAACAATGGCGGTAGCAATATACAATTTTCAATGGCTGTCGAGATTGTGGCCCCGAGTGTATGCGCGTTTTAGAAATGCGTTGTGACGTTTATTCTCGTGCTTTTCAATATAAATCGCGATGGAATAAAACACGGCCGTATGAATAGCTCGAGAGGATATAGCTGATCGAAAAGCACAGAAATCGTTTTCAAATTTTATATAATTCATTCAGCCTCTACAAATATAAGCCGGGAACACTTTACAGCCTTTCCTTTGCAAAACCCAACATTTTCGTCTCTGATTTCCATTATGTGGAGCATTTTACTTTTGTAACAACTCGACGTTAACGAGAGCAGCGATATACGCGAGTTTGTATGAATAACGCCCGCCATGCGTAACACGTATGCTCCATTTTGTAAGTAGCCGGTATAAATTCAGCGACGAATTAATTCAGAAATATGTAGAGAAATTCGCCAATACTGGCACTCCGTTTTGATTTTAAATAATATTTCTTAAACAAAAGCTAAAAACTAAACTTTAATAATATAAATACATACTAGCAAATGCCTTTTGTCAGATGTTATAGCACTTTTTATAATACTTTTTTGTATTTTGTAATAATTAATTTATTTGCAACATAATCCAAAAAGAGCGTCTGAAAAAATTTGCTCTAAAACCGACACCTTAAACATGAGCGTCCACGAGATGGGGCAAGATGGGGCATTTGCCCCCCTGGAATTTCTATTCTACAATGATCACTTTATTAGAGTTTTTTTTTCTTAATAACGACGTTACCAAAATTCGGTACTTTGAGTTTTTCACGTCTTAAACTAAGGCACTATAGATGTAGAGTAGCATTCTCATCGGCCATTGTGGCTCCAGCTAGGTGTACAGATAATACGATGTAACATAAATGTAAATTCCGAGTTTGCTTCACAGTAAAGTTAGAATTTACTGGTTATTTTTTTGAATTTATGTTTAAAATGCATGTAGACTGTTCGTAAGTCAATTTAATTACTACTTTGTCATCACGTTCCAAGGAACACATCAAGTCAAGAGAAAGTATAAAAATGACTTTACTTTGAAATTCCAAATGATGATTTCTGGTTACAAAATTTGATATTGAGACTCAAGATAAAGTCATTTTAAACTTGTCTTGACTTTTGCGTGTTTCTCGGAGTACTAAAAGCTGTCAGTCAAGTAAAACCAAAATGGCGGATAAGAATACCTACATCTATAGTGGCTAGTGGCTATAGTCTTACTTAAATCTTAATTTAAGTAAGGCACTATAGCCTTAAATCTTAATTAACCTCTATTTCTCTTCCTTCTTTATTGGCACCCACCTCCAATAATTCGAAAGGGCGGGGACGATTTGTTCATGTACACAAAATGGTATCAGGATTAGAAAATTTACAAAGCTTAGAACAATTGTTGTCATCCTGGCGCTGATTGTGATGCAATCGGTAGACACAAAAATATAACGTTACCGTCACATTTTTGTGCCTGTCAGTTTCACTACGATCCCGCCGTCCGGATAACAACTGTCGTTCCGACTTTTGACTTTGTAGGCGGCCCCATTTATATCTCTATGAATGTTGAATTTTAAGCACAAGTTAATGGATCGAGCCAACGGCCACCTGTTATCAGTACGCGCAAGTTCATATCGCGTGTATAATGTGTGGCGCGTGTAAAGCACTAAGGCCCGCTACGCGCGTGAGATGGGTGATGCATAAAAGGCTCCACAAAGTATAAAATAAATTGTTAAAGTAAGCAAAAAAATGTATTTTTATTTATTAGACAGCAAAGTTTATAAAATTACAAGGCTAGAATTGAACTCTTCCTAGTTTATACGCCTTTTTGGATGCCTTATTGATGGATCTGTCGGGTTCGATGCTATTTTCCTATTTTATAGCATTAAAGGAAATATGAGAAGATTTATTGGAACGTCAACATTGTAAATGAAAATTTTATAGATATTATCTATTCTCATGGAGAGAGAGGTGGCCCGCTTCATGCTGTACAATGCTTTTATGTTTTAAATTGCGTTACGATGAAAATATAAAAAAGAAAAATGTAAACAAAACAGTTTTAGGAAGCTACACATAAAAAATGACATAATATTTCCGATAACATACTCACTATTGTTTCAACTATGTAATATGCAAGAGAAAATCGTACAAATTTTACTTTTGTTTTTCAAAAATTTGTTTTTAGCAGATTTTACGTAGGATAACGTCATGAATATATGAACTATGAGTTATTATTTTTTTAATTATAAACAGCGCATGTTTTTATTAATATTAATGCGGTGCAATGTTTAATTTCTGAGAAATACGAGGGTGGGCCCACGCTTTAGGTAGGGTAGGCCGGTATTGACGACTTTCCTCTGGTAAATTAACGGAGTCCTCCTTCCCCGCCTTTCTTCATGTTCTTTTGATTCACCACATTTGTGAATGGAAAATACGGACGGCATTGCATTATGCAACTCTCGGGACTTGTGCGAGACACCGCACTGCTGGGAAATCAGGAGGACGCAGTGATTTATTTATATAGTGCGAATAGCGGGCGCGCATTAGTACTTCAACGTAGTTTTGGCTGTTATAATCGTTAGCACCAGTTCTCTCGGAGGACGACTCGAAAACTTGGCTGCGCGTCGCTGAATTCGCTTATTCGTCTCGCTTGAATTGTGAATCCCCGCGCACGTCGATTTTCGAAAGGCGCCCTTCGAGTACTCCTTTTCGAGGATTTGACGAAATTTTCCGTCGACGCGAATGCAGATCGGCGCGACTGATAACGCGGGCGTGAATAAGAATCGATTCGTAGCGCAACCGTAGCGTGGCCGTTAAACCGCAGGAGGGACTTCACTGCGAATGCCCGCTATTCACGAAAATGGAAACGTCAACGAGGCATTCGCGAATCCACGTGGAGCTCTCATCCCACGGGGGAAAGATAGCTTTTGCGCATTCAGCGGCGCTGAATGGAAAATTCTGGAAAACAAGTCTTTTTCAACGAATCCCATCGCAAAGCTCCATCGGGCGAATCTGTCGTGTATTTCCCTTCTCTTTGTTCTTTTTTTTCCCTCCCTCGGTTAAGTTTCTCGCGACGCCGGCGGTAGTGCATAAGCGTGGGATATGTGCATAGAAATGTGCGCGCGTGGCGAGTGTGCATACGCGAGGCCGTTATATTCGACTCAATCTCGGCTACTCGTTTTCCCCCTCACCGAAATAGGCCTGTAACTCGCTTCGGTGGTTTGCGGTTTAAGCTGTGTTTGTGACGACCGGTAAAGAGCGCTTCGTGACGTCGCCGTCTTGTATCGTCACCTCTCGGCACGGGGAAAACGGTGACCCTAAAGAAAAGTTATAAGCCGGCAACGCATCGACGTTTACGTCGATACAATCGGGACGGGTTTGGCGATCGCGTAATCCGGCGACAGCGAAATTAATTCACGGACTCGTCGAGCAAAATTAATTTTTTTAATTTCAAGTTTTACTACGTATTTGACGTTGTCGTAAATGGCACGGACCAGACGTCTTTATTATTAATTCTTAAATGGGACACGAGTTGCCGATGCCGTCTTAAATCTATGAAATTTTTAGAGAATCTTTTTACCAGAGAAAATTATTTCTTTCTCTAAAATTTTGAAACGGCGAGCATGTGAACGGAGACGTGAAGTTTCAATTACTTTTCCAGGCAATAGGCAAACAAAGTTGCAAATGGGCTTTAAGGAGAAACTTTTCCGATAGTTTCTTTTAAGTTTTTATACAAGCAAATATTTTTTATTATACATATTGTATTTGTATTAATGTGATTATTTTGTATGCATATATATGCATTTTTTAAAAGCTTGAAGTTTAAACTCAAAGTTTTCTTTTCAAGCAAACAAATAAAAAAACAACGGCAAATAAAAACGGGTACAATTTATAATTTGTAAGTAGAGTGTCATTACTCGAAGATTTTAAGTTGCATATCACATTTTCAAAGCAAATGGGGTAGCATAGGCTAAAATTGATTTTGATCATATTTACATGGCATTACTCTTAAAAAAATTTAGTTTTTTTAATGTTTTTGTTTATGCTGTCTTAAAGTGCCATCTTTACCTACAAAATAAATTTTTTTGTACGATTTTTTAAGACTAAGTTACGTCAGTTTGGAGTTAGGTATATCCTATATTTTAGTTTTTATTGTTAGTTTAATTTTTTCTTTGTGTTTGAAGACACTGATTTGTGTTCTTGGACTTGATATTTTGAGATTAACACGACAGTCGCTATAAAATTATTTAACGATGTGTTTTCGATTTCGGAGTGAACCATTTATTATATTCTTTTTACTTTTTATTTTTTTATTTTTGTTTTACTTTTATTGTTGTTTTTTTTCTATGTTTATTTAATAAAACGCCACATGGTGGACCTTTGCTGACCTTGGATGAGCGCCAGACGGTGACCACTTCAAACCCACGTAACTTGATTTTAAAAAATTGTAAACAGAAAATTTCATTTTGAAGATAAAAGATAGCACTTTAAGATAGTGTAGACAAATTTAGAAAAATAAAATTTTCTTATCGCAATACTATTCAAAATATAGTAAAAATTGTCACTTTTGGTCTATATTCACTACAAATCCAAGTGTGTAAAACGTGTAGTTATATTTTACGCATTTGTATTTTTATTCATTAAATTAAATTTATGCGTATAATTTTTGTACTTTTTACTTCAATATTAAATTACACGTCTATAAGCATATAAAAAAAATACAAGCACATAAATGCGTAAAGAGAAACAACATTTTACACATAAAAATATACACTTGGATTTGCAATGTAGTATCGTCCCTGGGTCGCGCGCTACGAGACAATGGTTATTATAACACATGGTTAGGAAACAGCAGTAGGCATTTTATTACACATTTTACACACTTGGATTTGTAGGGTTATCTCAGTTTTTGCGAAAATTTAGTAAGATGAGGAAATTCTAAAGACAGCATCGTTTTCGGCGTTAGAAAATAATCTGGAAGTGATACTTTGCAAGCCAAAAAGAAAATTAGTTTTGAAAAGTGTAACGATTTATAAAATATAAATTGCACACCGTCACCCACGCTTAATTCTTATTTGTCGTTGTTTTTTTTTTATTTGTTTGAATTATTTTGATTTTTAAAAGTCCCAATTTTTGATTTTTAAATTTTTGTTTATGCATAAATTTTTTGTTGTAAAATTATTATTGTGTGTAACATTACGTTATATAAAATTTTTTATTGTGTTTCTTTAAAAATAATTATTAATATAAAATTTGTTTTAAAAAATTTAAGGTTTGCCGTTTTAAATTAGATGTGTAAATTTTTTCAAGCTAGTTGAAGGTTTGAACATTATCAAAATCAATTCGAAAATAATTCATGTGTGTTTAAGGATATATACAGATCTCAAAAGAGTTAAACTGTGGTTTTTCTATAGTTTTGTACAAGTTTTTTATATACAGGTTTTATAGAGTAACCGGTTTTTATACTGAGGTAGTCGTTAAATAATTTAAAAGATTTTAAAGGCCGATTCCTAACACTATAATTCAAGACAAAATCTTCGTATGATTATACGTTCGAAACGGTTCAGTCATAAAGATACTAGGTGTCAAAGTTGAAGGAAAAAGTTCGCTTTTTATAAAAATTTTGAAAATTACTCGGATTATTTTAATAAAACTTTGATCATATTGAAGGACATGAAGACATAACTTGAATGATATTCAAAATTTTTGAAAAGAAACGAAATTTTCTCCTCAACTTTGACAACTTGTAACTTTAAAACCAAGTCATTTCGGACATATGGTCAAGATAAGTTTTCCTCTTGAATTCGTATGAGAAATCATGTCTTCAAATCTTTTAGAATACTTATCGTTTACCTTGTAAGTTTCTATGAAAATTTGAACTCAATTTTCCAAATGTACTATAATGATTCAGTTACATTTCTGCGATGACGATCAATATGTGCTCTCTGCTATTCGCTAGTTTGCTCAAAATAAAGCATGCTACCAGGATTTAATCTTGATCAGTCGTTTGGTATTTAATCGGAAGTGCGCGTGCGAATCGTGTGCGTTGAGTCCAAATATGTGGTCTACACGAAAGACAAATCCAGATCACGCGAAAGCATTTTAAACCATCAGGGCGTTTCCGCGCTGCCGAACACGTACGGGCGAAAATGTTTGCGAGACACGCACGACATTCTTGGGTCGCGATAAATCTCGCGTTTCCATCCCGTTAGTTTAAAGCCGAGTGCTTAATTAGTATATCGCATGTACCTTGAATATGCAAAAAAGCATAATGTCTGGTTAAGTTTCTTCGCAACATTTCGGGCAATTACGCGATTCGTCATCTCACAAATAAGCTTTATTTTCGGAAATACTAACAAAGAGCTCGGATTACGCTCGGATAAAATTGAAGTGGGTACAGTTAATAAATAGCTAAGAGAAAACTCTGAAGTGGAAACTGAAAGTATCTCGGATATCTCACAGTTTTAAATTTACTTATAATTCTTTACTTTTACCGTGTCTTTTCCAAATATTTGTCAGACAAATGTTTGGGAAGAAGATATATAGGTGACAGGAACTTGATGTATTTTCATACAATTTCTTATAATCTCTTATTTTCTAAAACTCTATTTTAATTTTGCTATAACCTAACGGGAAATATAACACAGATCTAATGCCGTATAACGCATATATGTATATGTTATGTAATATTAATTATATTTATGTTATATTTGATATTTGCTGGTAAATAATTTCATTTTCGAGCACAGGCAAATAACGTTCTATACCATTACTTACCATTTTCTAAAATTATCTTCTTTTACTACGTGCATCCTTAAATAAAATCAATGATCCACTTTGTTTGTAAGATTATTACAGTCTTAACGGAGCTATGCTTAGTAATTAATATAACATCAATTTCTATATACAGCCGTTTGCTAAAAAGCTTTTATTGTAAATTCCATATATCGCGAGGTATAGATAGCTCAAAGACGGAAGTAATTTAGTTTTCTCTTTAATTCTTTTGAAAGAAACGGGATGAAGATGAAGGGAAACCAGAATAAAGCATTATTCGAGATCACAATGAACAGCTGACCTATTATTTTTTTGTCTCATAATGCGTCATTGTTTTATCACTCATGTCCTGTGAAGGAATGTGGAATGGTCCGTATATGTAGGACACGAATATAGTAAGGTTGAATACAAGTTAGAAAGTTTTGAACATGTTTCTAGTATTAATCCTAATGTATATCGACAGTTATCAATTATATAAGTAATATTTTTATCAGAACTTAATAAATGGAGCTATAAATTATTCATATTATTCTTATAAAATAATATTATTCCAACTATAAATGTCACGTTGTGTTCATGTCAAATTTTTAACTTTTCCTTATAAATGTGATATTTCCAGAAAATGAGAAATTAATAAGCAAATAATATAATAAAAATGTATTTGTGAGAATGGATTTCTTCCTCTTTTTTCTTTCTTTTACCGAGTTTTTTATGTTTGACTCACAAGTGTGTCACATCTTTTATTAAAGAGTCCTTATGTACTATATCTACATGACCAATGTGAATGTTCGGAGCTTTCCTTTTAAAATAACATCAGATTATCTCAATAAAAATGTCAGATTTTATTTTAATATTAAAATCTGAAAATAAAATTTTCTACATATGACAGATATATAAATAGAAGAATTAAGAAGAGCTCCAGTTATGACCAAGATTCAGGTACTTGTAAAATACATATAAATAGTTGCTGTTTTATTTAATGTGCTTTTCTAAAGCATGTTAAAATGTAAGCTGAAACAAAGACGAATTTAGAAGAGAATCAATTACAATTTATAGTCTCTAAATTTTTCAGTTTGCTGTCGCGACTTTTGGGTTTCAATATTTTAAGGCTTGAATATTTAAAAGTTAAAAGTTCTCTTTCCCTGATTTTCGCCTATTTGAATATTTCAACATGCGGGTGATCTATTTTTTCTTTAAATCAATATTTATGATGCTATGAAGATATAGAGGCCAAGTTTCTACTTGAATTATATCAAAAAGCATAATGCTGTATGAAAGTCTTACGGTTTGTGTTTCTCGTAAAAAAACTTTGGTGCTTGTACCTCGGGATACTAAATTATGTGTGCACTCCTAAAGAAAGATCGCCCCCGGCTGACCAAGCATGCGGTCATTCTACTGCCTGCGTATCTTTTTTACATTCTCTTGCGGAATATTCCAGAAAGATTTTTATTCGTAACAGAACTTTAGTATTTCAAAGATATTTCAAAAATTTTTACTTAAAAAATTCTTGCAATATTAATTACTGATCCTTTTAATGACATTTTCTAAGATTAAAATATAAAATCAGTAGGAGTAATTAAGACAGCGCGGTCATATATGATATAATAATGAATGTCTAATAATGGGTCTAACTGGTTAAAATAATAATTATATTATTTCAATCGATATTATATTATATTATTAAGCCATAGATGTTTTGAAATGGCTAAAATTGCTAAAAATATTGAATTTAGTTTAATATCTCGGTTGATTCTATCGTAAATTGAATTGCCAGGAATTCTGTTATCTCTCTTAAAAGTTTGTTTGTTAGGTTAGTGCAGGTACGAAATTTCAGCTTTTCGTATTGAATAATCGTGCTGCGTACATTTAGTTATCCGTGAAACCGTAGCACCATGTGTTGGTCGCTCATATACTGAGATCGTTACAACGTTTCGCAAATGATACATAATGTCATCCTGTTATACTTGCGACAGTAGAATTGATCCTTGTAAGCAGCTGCGCAACCGATGCGAACGTGTACAACAGCACGGAATCCTAATTACAGTTACAATATCTATCATTTGCGTCGTTGGTTCTGTCATTAAGCATTTCATTATTTACGATTTAGTTCTTTATGATTAAATAATTTCCTTCTTCGTATTATGTCAACTAATTTATTACAAGATGTTATAAATGCCAAATTTTACGAATAAGCCAACACTCCTATACACACAAAGTTTTCGAAATTAATTATTTTTTTTATTTTTTTCAACAAATAATATATGAGTAATATATGAGTTAAAACTTTGCAAATGATTTTATGAATATTCACAAGAAGAACGGTTTCTTGTGTGCTAAAGTATCTAAAAATTTACCTGGATACAGATCTGAAAATAATTTTGTTGAGCTATCAAAATAATTGCAGAAGACACTTAAATTGATTGTTGGAATGTCTAAAAAATTTTTTTGCAGTCTTGCTCATCGTTTTTTAGTATCTTACATAATTTTGATAGTCCAACAAAATTATTTTCAAATCTGTATCTAACTAAAATTTTGGATACTTTAGCAAAATTATTCTTTCCGCGTATATGTAATATTTAGTATTAGTTTATAAATGCATCAGATTTATTATAATTGTATTAATATGGATAATCTCGGCTGTTAACTTTTACGAAACTCATAAAGTCTTTATAAAATGTTTCTCCTTAAATTATCTGGCCGACTTTTATTGTCTTACGAGTTTTTTTACAGCATTAAATTTTCTTAAAACAAAACTCGCTTAACCCTGCTAGAGAGAAAAATTACTTGATTTAAATAAATATATTATTAATAGTCAAATAACTATTTTACATCAAACTAGTAATATTTGTTTCAAACAAAAAATATTTAAAAGCATGTAATGTTTACTTATTTGATGTAAATAAGTTATTTGAATAATACTAGCAGTATATTTTTTTGTGCACTCATATTTTCCTTACCTTGATATTATTCTGTGTGAAAATTCAGCCACATAATTAAGAATTCTTTTACATTTCTTACTGTCTACAGATCTTTTAAATTGTTATAGATTATAAAATATTAGAATAATTAACGAAAGAATCGTTATTTTTATATAAAAATTTTTTATTAAAAGTAACCTATCAAAATTTTAATAATAAACACTTAACGTGAACTAGCACTTGGGTGAAATCTCTTTTACAGTAACATTCCAGGATTAATTGAAATAAATTTAATCTTTATCAACGTTTTTATTAATTTTTATATAAAATTGAGTTAAAAATTACGTTTTAAATTGTATCCATAAAAATAAATAATGTGAATTTGTAAAATTCCATTTAATTTCTCCGTACGATAAATTCTGTTAAATAAATCTCTTTGGAAAAGACATATTAAAAAAAAAAAATGTGTTTATCATACTTTTGTATGCAAAATAAGCTCTTATTTATTTGAAAAATAAAGCTCTCGATGAGAGATAAACATGGCTCAAGTATTAATCATTTTAAACGTTAACGTCTCGAAGAAACCTCTGAGAGCTTTCTATTACGTTATTTCAATATTAATCGAAGACCAGCGGCGATAAATTGTTTCGGAATGGAGTTGAACAAATTGGCACGACGGGAGGTTAATTTAAGCGCGTTTTAATCGACACGATTACACCGTCTTGTGCCCAGCGGGAAACTGCGAACGCTCTAATAAGAAGTAACAAAGTAATTAACATCGATTAACGTCCGAACGACCTTATTGCGTCCAGCCTTATTCATCAAAGTCAACGTCACGTCGCGTTTTATGCATTTTGCTGGAAGAAAGGAGAAAATAAGATGCAGTCTTAGGGGGGGGGGGGGACTTTCTTCGATGAAGTAACTGCAATTACCTATGGTAAAACTTGATTTCATCTTACAGTAGACTGGATTTAACGAAGTCAACCAACGATTTATCAAGTATGTAGCCAAAGAAGCTTCTCGATATAAAAAGATGCAGCGATAAGTTCATTGAATTTACGTTAGAGTTAGTTGAATTTAAGTTAGAGCAACTGCGAATGAGTTGGACTAATGGATTAGAACGGAATATGTATTTTTGATACGTATTACAGTACTGCGTACTAAGTATTACGTTATAAAGCAATTCCCATAAGTGTATCGTTGTACCGGAGCGCATGAATTTTTCCAGTTATTCAATATTTATGGCGAACGCACATCTCTGTCGTAATGTTGCCCAACGTCCGTGCTCTATCTTTTTTCTTTGTTAATCTCTTTCATGTCTCACGCTCCTCATCGTCTGCGGCCATTCTCTCTTCTTTCTCATTCTCTCTTCCTTTCTTGCCCTTCCGATTGTACGTTGGATTCCTTTTGTCGGCCGATCGATATCAAGCGAGCGTGAGAGAGAAAGAGAGAGAGAGAGAGAGAGAGAGAGTGTGTGTGTGCGCGTGTGTGTGTGTGTGTGTGTGTGTGTGTGTGTGCGTGCGTGTGCGTGTGTGTGTGTGTGCGTGTGTGTGAGTGTGTAAGAGAGAAAAGGAGGTACAAGGGGGAGAAAAACGTTGTAGGAGACGCGACGCCAGGCGCTAACATAGACAGCTACTACAGATTATTACTGAGGTTTTAGATAATCTTCAGGATAATGAAACGCGTGGGAATTCTTCGTGGTGGCAAAAAAATGTGAATGGGGAATATTGCTTTTTGCCTCGTAACGACGATCACCCGCTTTCGCCATAACGCGGTATTTACCGAGTGCAGATAGCGTTTAATATCGCAGTTATGACGATGTACTTTAAGATAGATCGTAAAGGCGTGTTTAGTTGAAGTATTGGATGATTTATTCCAGACAAGATAAAATATTGCTGCATAATCGCATTTGAAACGCAGACTAACGGCCGTGCTGTTTGAAACGAGACATTTAATTTGATTTTATCCTTTCAGAAAAGATTTCTAATAACAACCCGTACAGCACAAAATATTACACAATATCTCTGCAATATTGCTACTATGTTGGAACGTTGTAATTTTTGAATATTTTTGAAATATTCTGCAATATTCTGCGCTTTAGGGGAAGACTAAAAATATCTTTGACGTACTTAATCTCATTACAACTTTACACATTGTAAAAATATTTTTCATCAGATTAAATAAAATTGGCTTATTATCTTGTAATAAGAGAGACAAGAGAGAGTAAATTTCAATTTATTTGTTCTTACATTTAAAATAAAAATTTGCTGAATGTTATAACGCACGATGATAAACTGCTACGCAGTTTGGTGTTACCCCACTGATAAGGGATTGTGCGGACAAGCGTTCTCTAGAGATCCACAAGTAAGAGATTTGGCCCAGATGTAGGAGACAAACGCTTAAGATATAATAAAAAGAGATAAATGTATCTCTAGAAATGATATAGATGTATCTATCTCATTTTATCTTGAGCGTTTTAAATATCATGGCGAAACAATTAAAAATTGTCTAAACGGCATGCAATCTCTTATTCGAGGATCTCTCGTGCTCTCTCATAAAAATAATTTGCATGCGATGCATTATAATTAACGCATCCACAGAATGTCCAGCAGTTTTTGCTTACACGTAAAGCGATGTTTTTATGAACATTTATGTCGTGCGACGAGATATTTTTGATGTTCACGAAGCGAGCTTCCTTTGTTTTTCTTTAAAAAAAATCTTCAGCTGAATCTATTGTTAAATTAAGAATATCATGAGAATATTATTCGCCACAAATTTCCATTGCTTAATCTAAATCTGTCTGAGCAAATTAATGTGATAGCATCAAGATTATTTTATTCCAGATTTAAGAATTTTTCAATTTAAGAATAAAATATTCTTCTAATAATTATGATCGTTCCTTCCTCATTCTTACTTTATGATACATAAAAGAGTATTGAATACAGAAATCTTTTCTGGGGGTGTGGGATAAATTTAAGAGGATCTTTAGGATCTTACGCATAAAGAACTTTATACTTTTGATCATCGAAACTTTCTTCTTTCATTCTTGTAAATAAAATCTCTAAATTAACTTTTAGAAAATAATTGAATTAAATTCAGGCTGCATTTTACAATATTCAAGCGAATTGATTTGGATTAATGTTCTCGGAAGATTAATAATCTTCTTTTTTAGTTTTTACAGTTACTTCGTATGAAAAACCTTGTACGTGTGAGTTAAAGAAAATCAGTCTTTGTGCGGAGCAAGCATAAAACTGATTTCACTCGGTTTCGAAGGAAGAAGGTTTTGCTTAGGGTGGCAACACAGAAACGACTCCTCTGGGACAAAGGGCAAAAACACTTTTGTTTGAAATAGAAACGGCGGATGCTTAACAGTTGCAGTAGATTTTTGCTGGAGCGAAAAAAAAAAGAAATATTTATTTGCCATTGAAATAAAACCGAAACGAAGAAATGAGATAATTTATTATTTTAACTGCAGAATGGTTGATAAGAAAATGCGGCATTAAATGCAGGAGGGGTGAAATACGAAGTTTGTCACGAAGCATTTCAGGAAAGAATACGTATATCACGAGCGTCGAATAAAAATATTTTTCTGCATAGGAAGAGAGAAAATGTTCTAACGCTCTCGCGTTAAATATACTTACGATGCTTTAAAACATTTCCGTTTTCCGAACTGGATGAAACCTATGATGTTACATTATTGATGTTACTTCAGAGCGTTTATCGTTTTTTGATGAAACTGTGCTTGATAGTATTTTACTGTGCATTAAATGGCTCTTTGTTTTTTCATTTGACACGTGTTCGAGAGTGCTTCAGTTGTGTTACATAGTTTTAAAACGCTTTCAAATGTTTTGCGAGTTTTTTTGATTGATTAATGTTGCGTCGATTTTATCGGCATGCATAAAGGAAAGCAAATTCGAACAACAAAACGAACACGCTTCTAGTTTCAGCTTGCTACATCAATATGTGCATTTAGTATAGTATTAGATCGCTTTGAAGATCTATGTGTTCTACGTACGCTTTTTTTTTTATTCAAAGTCCATTGAATATTTTGAATGAAAGATAAATAAAAGGAAGTGACGGCGAGAAAAAAGTTAGAAAGAAATAAAACATATCAAGGGAAAAAAATGTTTATTTGTACAACAACGGACTTTTCTTGGAATTTATTCTTGCAATGGTGATAGCCGTGAGACAACGTAGTATCGAAAAATTTTTATAAAGTTTACCAAACTATTTTATACTTTATCGTAGTTAATAAATCAGAGAAAATTTCATATAAAATTCTTTGAAATATCACATCGAAGTCATTCATGTTGAAAATAAATTCTAAGAAAAATTTTCCTCTGTGCAAAATTTATTTTTGCAATAAATTGAAAAATTGAATAAGCATCTTGAAAAATGACTCGATCCTTCGACATGCATCACGACGGCGCGGCGCGGCGAAGGAAATTCTAAGCCGGACCGGAAATGATTATATATTCTATTGGTTTGTGAGATGGAGCTTCCCGGCAATTCTAAATCTGGAATAGAAAGAAAGTTGCTGAACTCGGCGAAGCTTTGACCAATCCCACCTGCCTTTTCCCACTTTTAAGCGGCGTAAAAAGAATAGGAAATAGTTCGCTAACTTCCTGAGGCAACAACGTAACTACTGCTGTCGGATTACGCGGATCGCCCAATAGCTTAAATTTACCTTTCGTTCCCCGAGTGCGAGTGATATTCCTCCCACAGAGAGTTCTTAAATTGGATTCGTTTTCCGCTCTATATCCGGATCTCGTTACCCTATCATTAATTTAATAGGCTGAAACTGTTGAGGTCACGGCTTTATCCGTTTATCATGGAACAATACTACAAAAGGCGCGTGGAATATAATTAATGAGATCCATTAATTTGTATAAATTTTCATTATACTGCCTTCGGAAAGAAGAGCGATTTGAAGTGTAATATGGCAATTCAATTTATATTTAAATGTACGAAGCTGGCGCGTAAGTAGCGAAGTCTATTCTGGATACACGCGTGCCATGGAAAACAAGCTTACTTTTTCAACTGTTAACAATCATACACATTTGGCTTTTTATTTTATTATACGTTGCAGTACAAACGTTACTTCGACAAAATCAGAATATCGAATGTATAACGCAATAACAATTTTATATTCATTGAATTGCATCTTTTGTAATTTACGAAAAGCGTTTGAAAACGCGTGAAGAATAAATAGCCAAGCTTTCCTAACAAATTTACTTCTATTGAAGGTCTCACTTTGTAGTTATAAGTTTATTAATAAAAAAACAACCAAATATCCTGCTTTGATTTTAACAAGCTTTGGATGTGTTAAAATATAGGCAAAACTAAAACGGTTAGCCCTTTAAATTTACTTTGAAAAATTAAACTTTGAAAAATGAAAGGCACGTATCTTTGTATAAGTGCCGAGTGGCACGTGAAAAGGTTAAAACATCCCTTTGAAAGAATCGGTTTATTTTCTTTCAAAGTGAATGTCATCGAAACTGTAAAAGGCAGAAAAAAATGTTCCGAATGAAAATTGAATGGTTTTAAGAGCACTTTCTAATAATTTTTAAAATCGAAGTTAAAAAAGAAATTTTTTTGGTAGATTTAAAAATCAACGAGTGATTGAATAGAGCAAATTAATGTGATATTAATTTAACATTAATGTAACATTAATTTGCTCTATTTCATCACTCGTTGATTTCGAATCGTAATAAGTCTCCAATTCTATTGTTGCAAGATTTAAAAATATTTTTATTATTTCATTATAGAATACTTTTAAAACCATTCAACTTTTATTTATTGAACAAATTTTTCTATCTTTTACAATTAGTTTTGACAATTATAATTGCTTCGAATATAACCAACCCTTTATCAAATGGATGTTTTACTTCAACGTGCAACTCAGCGCTTATACTGAGAAAAAGAGTCACTAACTTGACTAAATTTTTTAATTAGATTAAATTTTTTCAGTTCAACTACTTATGTATTTGACCCAAATACATAAAGTACTTCAACTTCACTTTATAATATTTAACTTAAATACTTGAACTAAAGAAATTCAATCAAGTTGAAAAATTTAGTCTAATTAACGATTTTTTTTCTCAGTGTATAAAAAAAAATACGTGTCGTTCAGCACGTTCCAAGTTTATTAAAATTGAAGGGGAGCGTCTGGTTGTGTTCTAAATAATTCACTCAAGTACGAAAAATGCGAATGACGTTTATTCCCACTCGTGATTGTCTTCGGCACTTACAGCCTCGAACTTTGGCAGAGGTGTGATTTTATACGCGAGCCATAAAGTTTTCAGACGGAGGGTAGACTCAGGTGGTTTTCTTTTGATGGATGGAAGAGCGAACGACGGAGCGAGCGGGAACGAGCGAGTGGGCGGGAGAAGTTCTCCATTGTTTTCGCGTTGCGGTGGTTATACATGTATATCCTTGAGCATTTGGAATTCCGTGACCATAAGCTAATGAAATTGCCGCGGTCCTCGCGTGACGTATGAACCGTCAACGTGCCACTTTTGCGCGATCGTACGTCCCGATTTTCTGGATTATCTACTGGCGTACGACACATGATTAACCGCATTAACCGCCCGTCAATCAAATCTTACGTAAACGCGATTGATTATTCTCCGAGGGGATACGTACTGTATATCGCGTGTTACTTTGTCATATATAGTAAGTGTAAGAAAAACGCCAAGTGCCCTCTCCTATTTTTCGACGAGCTCCTAAGTACTGTAATATAAATAAAAACGAAAGACAGATATAATAGACGACTGCTTATTCTTTTCGCCGCGTCGTTCCATCAAATTCAGGACCGCCTTCTTTTATATCGCCGTCAAGTATTTCATCACGTTACCTTTTTCCATCAAATTTTCCTCCTCTTTATCTTTTTCTCGCGCTGCGGTGGTTAACTATATCAAATTTAATGAGTGCGACTATTGCTATTTAATCCAAATTGGACAACGTCGTTATTTTGCCTTCTGTTTTGTTTTTTCTTTTTTTTTTTTTTCATAGTATATTTATGGTTCATGCGTTTTCGTGTATTTGTCGCGTGAGTGTGATAATTATGTTGATGCGTGCAAATGTACGAATATATTTTAACGTAATTAATTCAGCTAAGATGCGAAATGTTGAATTTTCATTAATTAAAAATATTAATATCACTGTTTTAGTTATATTAATTTTTTTGCGTAATTTTAAATACAGTTTAGTTAATTATTATCGTACTATATTGTGTTTATAAAGTTGTTTTCAAAAGCGCAATTTGGTTGTTTTGTTTAAAATTTAAAATAAGTAAATTCTACTAAAATACGTATAATTTTCTTATGAATGCAAATTGGATGATAATGCTACTGCAGCTACTGGCAATATTAACAGAAGTTTTGAAGAAAATACTGTTAATGAAAAAACAGTGCATCGTTGGTTTTAAAAGTTCTATAAATGAGTTTATACATTTCAAGAAAATTATATGAATTTCAGTAGAATTTGTACTTATTTTGAGCTTCAAATAAAATAATCAAAATACGCCTTTGAAAAAGTTTTATGAACACAATGTAACTATGATGACAGATGATTAAATATATTATTTAAAAAATAATGCTTTTAACACAGTAAGAAGATAAACGCTTTTTGAAAAAAAAATAGAATTTTTTTTATTTCAAAGTTTAAATTGTTAATCTAGTTAAATTAAAGAAAAAGATTTTAATGAAAGATCTCATTGTTTCAAAGACATTTTATAAAAGCGTATTCAAATTTTTCGAAAATTTCATATTTAGCGAAATGTTTGCACCACTACTATTGTTTTCAAGAATTAAAAAAATTTCTAGTACAAAACACTAAAAATTATTTAATGATCAATTTAATTATAGTTATACAAATTTTTAAATTCTCTAAAACAATACTGAGATTTATTAAAAATTACAGTATTTTTCGAAGGAGATGGGATATGTGGCAATAGGTAACGTGCCTTGACGTATTTGAAACGTTAATTGCATCGAAGGACACTCTTAGTTCGGTATCGTAATTCGATAATGCGCGCTATAATTCCAGTGGCTCTCTGGCGCGTGACTCTTTGATTTATTGCGGTGATTTAGTGCGAGCACGAAGCGCAACCGTATAATATTTCGGTGGATATTGGTCACAAGAGCGCTATCGAGATATTTAGTTCGGTAGGCGGCTCGCTGTACTCGCGCTACCTACAGGAAGCAGAAGGTGTAAATCACGAATGATACGGGGTGTTACTCGTTGATGCAGAGGGTGCACGGAGAGGATGTACATACACGTCTCGCATACCGATACGCGTGATGTATCGCTCGTCCCTCGTGTAGTGTGCTTATGCACTGCATCACGTGCACACTGCGGCGTGATTAGCAGATTCTCGTTTGCGCTTCGCAGCGCATCCGTGAAAATCCTTAAGAAGTAAATAACGACCGCCATTCGTTACGACACAAGACAAGAAAGGTGATTTTTGGTAATACAGCAGACCGCCGACGTAATATTAAGTCGTCAGTTCTAGACGTTTCGTGAAAATTGTCTGAATGTTTTTCTCCGAGATTTGAACATTTTATTGATTGATAAATAACTTGGATATGTAATTTATTGTTCCGAAAATATATTTTGATAATATTTAAAGTTAAAGTGCATGTTTGAAGATCTTTACACATTGCGCAACCACGTGAATATTAAAATTGAACGTGAATATTTTACATGAATATTTAAGTTAAAGTGACAAAATTATAAAATAGGAACCTCATCTTAAGAATCAATATTTTTATAATATAGAATTTATAAGAGGTAAATATAAAATAACATGTATTTCAATATAATTCTTTAACATGTAATGTCAATGCGCTATGCTTTATTAATTAAAATTGTAAATTTAGTTTTTACGCGTGGTTATAAGAGATAAGAATCACCATTTGTGACGATACAAAATAAATAGAATAGATTTCGCTTATCGAGCAGATCACTGATTTAATTCATAAATATTAAACATGAACATTTTTTTAAATATCTTGATCCGAATATTGAAATTTCAGCAATAAAATTTTAATGGAAACTTCAGAAATTAATACTTTTATAATATTTCAATGTAATTCTATAATATGCAATGTTAAAGCGCTATACTTTATTAGGTAAAATTGTCATTCAATCTTTATACGTGCTATTGGAAAAAAAATAGTAATCCCCATTTGTTACAAAACATAAAATAAATGGGAGAAAATTTGATTAGCAAATAGATGACTGATTCAATTCTTAAATTTTTAATATAAAATGTTTTTAAATATCTTCAAATATTAAAATTTAAGCAACAAAATTTTAATGAAAACTATGAGAATCAATACTTTTATAATGTTGCAAAATATTCAAAAAGAGAATATGTTTTAATAGAATATGTTTTAATAGAAAATAATATGTTTTAATAGAATCCTACAATATATAATGTCAAAGTGCTATGCTTTGTCTGGTAAAATTGTTATTCAATCCTTATACGTGCTATTAGATAAAAAAATAGTAATCCCCATTTGTTACGACACATAAAATAAATGGGAGAAAATTTGCTTAGCAGATGAATCACTGATTTAATTCATAAATTTTTAACAAAAAATTTCTTTAAATATCTTCAAATGTTGAAATTTAAGCAAAAAAATTTTAATGAAAACTTTGAGAATCAATACTTTTATAATGTTGCAAAATATTCAAAAAGAGAATATGTTTTAATAGAATATGTTTTAATAGAAAATAATATGTTTTAATAGAATCCTACAATATATAATGTCAAAGTGCTATGCTTTGTCTGGTAAAATTGTTATTCAATCCTTATACGTGCTATTAGATAAAAAAATAGTAATCCCCATTTGTTACGACACATAAAATAAATGGGAGAAAATTTGCTTAGCAGATGAATCACTGATTTAATTCATAAATTTTTAACAAAAAGTTTCTTTAAATATCTTCAAATGTTGAAATTTAAGCAAAAAAATTTTAATGAAAACTTTGAGAATCAATACTTTTATAATGTTGCAAAATATTTAAAAAGAGAATATAAAATCATGTTTTAATAGAACCCTACAATATATAATGTCAAAGCGCTATCCTTTGTCTGGTAAAATTGTCATTCAATCTTTATACGCGCAATTGGAAAAAAAAATAGCAACCCTGTGTTACGATACATAAAATAAATAAAAAAAAATTTAGTTATCAAGATCACTGATTTAACTTGTAATTTTTTAATATAAAATTTCTCTAAGTATCTTCAAATATTAAAATTTCAACAACAAGGTTTTATTAAAAACTTTTGGAATTCATGCTTTTACAACGTATTGCAAACTTTCCAAAAAGTGAATATAAAATTGCATGTGTTCCAACAATATTCTTCTACGTACAGTGTCAAAGCGCTACGTTTTACCGAGTAAAAAATTGTCATTCAACTCTCACACGCATGATTAGAAAAAAAGTCAGCAATACAACGACAGTTCGCGCAATGCAACGAGAAACGATGGATTTCCCGTCTACGTCAATAAAGAATGAAAAAGGCTGACGTTGCGCGTGCCGCTTTTTGATCATTCTTTCACTTCGATTTCAGCGAAAAACCGAACGTCAGTTTTTCGAGTCGATTAAACAAGTGTCATCGAAGTAATTTCGTTTCCGTTGGTAATTCACGTGAAACACATATCGCGATGGAAACGTCATCCCTATACGCCCCCGCACACATGCGCGACGGTTTCCCTTTTTTCTTTTTCGTTAACCCACGTCTCTACGAATAGTGCGTCGCGTCGGTTCTTTGTCACTGTCGAACGGATAAATTATTCAACGGCCTCGTGCCGGCGTGGTGCCGGAAAAATGGCGTTATGAAAACGCAACGCTGCGCGCGATAAGTTCCGCCGGAGGGGCGAAGTGTGCCAATTGGCAGCGCGCCAGGTGACGAAGTGTTTCGCAGCACTTAGAACGACGGAATGCAACAGATGCCACTTGTTACGTTGCATGCCATAATTGCTCAAACACTTTTTACGCTCATTGCGGCGATTCGATATCGCGATCGGATCTTGTCCGGAGCGGCGCCCAAATGTATAATTAATGAAAATTGCTTACTTGCTATCGATAGAAACGCGAGCTCCCTCCCTCTCTCTCTCTCTCTCTCTCTCTCTCTCTCTCTCTCTCTTTCTCTCCATTTGGGGCACAATTTATCGCAACCCTTTGGAGCAACTCGATCGCCTGTATCGATAACGTCGCGAATGAATGAATCGCCTGCCACCGTGTCTCAGCTCGATATTACAACGACGTAATTTTTCACGAAGAATATCCGCGAATTATGTTCGCTGCCGGAATTAAAAATAGCGCTCTCTGGCGTAAAAAAAAAAATGTATCCAAGGGACGCATTTATGAGGCTCTTCATCATAGATTTGGATGAGAATTTGTTAATGGATACTTAATGCGTCATGTAATAAATCCAGAATTTAATTAGCATTTATATATTTCAAAATTAAAATTAGGATCTGAGTTTTACAAGAAATCTAAAGATACATGGAACATTTTGATACTGCATTAAAAAATCTAGTAGTAATGACACAGTTAACAAAAAGTAACTTTTTTTGAACATCAGAATAAAACTGATTATTTCTTACTCAGTTAGTTAGTTAGTTTTTTTAGATGATGAATGCAATTCCCAAACTGCTCCATCACATTTTGAGAGATTTGCAAAAGTTGTAGAGAAGAAATATTTTTGTGTACACAATTCTATGTGGAATGGTAGTCTAAAATTATAATTACTTCTCTGAAATTTAAATGACAAAGAGGGAAAAGTACAATTTTTATAATGGAACTAACCTGACTAACCTATTTCTTTCCATTTTTCCGCAAAAGTTCACAAAATTAGTTTTTGGTACTTTTAGCCAGTGTAGTTAAGAGTTAAATTCATATTCAGTATCATGAAAGACTTCTGTTATATAAATTTTTGCAAAAATTCAGACTTTTTGAATTTTTATATTTGCCATTTTGAATTTGTCAATTTTGACATGAGCCGTTAGATTCAATAATCTAAAAACCTCTTAAGAGTAAAAAAATATAGTTAAAAACTATTGATAAATTATCAATAATATAATTGATAGCTACTTTTGTAATAGACTTCATATTTTTCTAATCATCTTGTTAATCATATATGATATCAAAAATTCCTTTTGAGGGTTAAGAGTCTTATTTAATTTTGATTGCAATAAAACTTCTCCAGTACGACACATATTTTAGTTATATGATAAAGTACGTGAAAATAGTTCATTTATTCATTTAACCATTCGTTCATTTACTTTTTTTGTAAATTTAATTTTAAATTTCTTAAAATGATGACAAGGAAATAATTTGGAAGTCAGATTTTTATTAAACGTGTGAAAAACTATAGAAAACTATTGCTCTTGTTCTGAGGTTTTTTTTTGTTGAACTGTAAGATGATAGTTACTAAAACTTTGAAATGTGAAATTAAATGTAAAATTAATTAAATATGTAGTTAATGTTACTGAAGTTAATTAAACATTAATTTTGCTTTCTTAAATATATTCAGTTTTATTAAATATTAAAAATATTAATAATTATTAAATATTAGCAATTATTGCCAAATATAATAATTGGCCATTATTATTATTACGTTTGATAAAATTTGTTAAATATTACACCGATGTACTAAACAAAATACACTTTGTAGTTATTACTAGATTTAATACACAAGTTGTACTACAATACTAAAAGCGTAAAATTACACAGATTGCTCTGAAACTCTAAAATCATATTATGAAGATTAATTAAAGTCGAAAATCGAGGTAATATAGTTCTCGGACCACAAGCAACAACGGTTGATTAATGGTAATAGAGTTCACGCGCGTTCAGACCACCAGGTTTACACGTGTACGTTAATAGTAACGCGCAATAAATAAAAAAACAAATTGCTCATTACATAATTGCTCCGCGATCGTCCGATATCTCCCCGAGCCTTCTTCTTGTTCCCGCTGCTCTTTCGCGGTACTCACACGGCGCGGCGCGCTAAAATGTCGTTAATTACCATCGCGCGCCCGCGCGCTAATTATCAGAGTAGTAGCTATCGGGATAATGACTATCAGAAATACGACGGACGTGGCATTTTGCATGGCACTCTCGAAATTAATCATGCGCGACGCATGCTGTATTACGATACATTGCGATACATTTCATAACGGATGGACTTCGAGCTGTAGGGGGTTTTAACAAATCACCGAACTCATGCTACGCGCTCGGAAAGCATTAAAATATATTGGGTTAATTACACGATGCATTCACTGCACGATCAAAATTTATTCTTCGGTAAGCTTGGCTTTAACGTTAGATTTGATAATTCCGTTGAAATATCGAATTAATTTATTATTATTCGAATTTTCGTTCAATACATGGATTAATTATAAATAATTTGTACGCCACAATATCGGTTGCTGTAACGCCCACGCGTAAAGTAACAAAAACCAAAAATCAACTCACATCGACAGCTGACAAATCGATCGTTATCAATAGCAAATTTTTACGTGCGAATTGTCTGTGTCCCATTTCAAACGAAAATTCTCGATAGAGAACAAAGCTATCGCCATTAACTCCGACGTTGCTAATGAGTCTACAACGAGGAGCATAACGTGCGATAATAATTCTCTTCCAAATTAATTTGAAATACAAGGCGCAAGAGGCTGCTCTGCTCTAAATACTCCGCGCGCAATTATCTTACGGCAAGGTAAATATTTTTATTTGCCGATGGCGAATTAGTTGGTCTATAAGCCGCTCG
The DNA here is from genome assembly GCF_016802725.1 of Solenopsis invicta. Taxonomy (NCBI): domain Eukaryota; kingdom Metazoa; phylum Arthropoda; class Insecta; order Hymenoptera; family Formicidae; genus Solenopsis; species Solenopsis invicta. Next base: position 13,967,957 of record NC_052670.1, on the reverse strand, counting down.
GTACACTTGCTGTGCGTTGTAAGTGCGGTGTTCCGTTTGCGTATCTACACGAGGTCACCCTGTTGTCATTCGCGTGGCGAGGCTCGAGCGGTACGTGCCTCTCCCTGCATCGTCGCATTTTCCCACGAAACACGTATCGCGACGGGTACCAGGTGTCAAACATAGTTGCTTCCCCATGAAGCAGTTAGCGCCCACGCGATTAATTAACTCCCACGATCGGCGACTCGCAGGCGCGCCAAGACAAACGATAATTTATCGAAGCGGTTTTCGGTACGTCCCGCACGATTTATTTGCTCGAGACGGGAGTCGAAGCGAGTCGTTCGGCGGGAGAATTGTAAATTACTTTTTAATTGCAAATTGTCGCGCCCGCCGGCGACGATTGTTCTCCTAACGTTCGAGTTCAAATATTTTTAGACTGCGAGCGCGCGAAGTGATACGCGAGTCGCGGGCTCGAGTGATTCAAATGTAATGGAAAGCCGCGATGCGCCGATTATTTATTAATAATTCATGCATTTCGCCAAATTTATGCGTCGGGAATGTGTCACGCGCGCGATAGTAAATTTAGGTCGCACATACAGGCAGTCTATCGCGTTTCAATTAAGTAGCTATTATAACTTGATTTTATTAATCGTATCGTGTTACATGGCGTCAGGATGAAATTACGTGTACGAAACGAGTCGACTCCAGGTCGAGTAACGTCGCGACGCATTAATAAATGCCTATTATCGCGCAATTAATCTTAGTATTTTAATGGAGGAGAGAGATTGCCAAATGCGTACCAATTAAGTTATTATATTTCGCATTCGGGTGGCGTTGTTTTGGATGCAAATCAAAGTCCGAAATTGCCGCTTAATATTTTAGGCATCTGTTGTTAAGAATGGGAAGGTGTTACTTTACTGCTACTTTTAAAATAACGATTTGGTAATGACGTCACAGTTTTCTTAACGGTAATGGTAACGTCAGGCTTGGGAAATGATCACTTTTGACAAATTACTTTGACAACTCGTTGCATTATTCATTGAAGAAATTAACTCATTAGTTGACTGGTTACGTAACGAGTAAAGTTGCAAGTTAATATTTTTCAATGAGTAACAAATAAAGGTAACGAGTTGATTGTCAAGAGTGACTATTCCACCTTTAACCTTGCCATTGCTATGGTAAAATGTAACGTTATTACAAAATTATTAAAAAAAGTGTTATAAAAAAATAACAATAATTCATATCGGCATTATTTATTGTAAATTATTACTTCCTATCTTTGTCTATTGTTACGTGTTAAATCTTTTCTTAACAACAAATTAATTTGTTATAAGCTTTTTATAACATACTGCGAAAGATGTGTAGTTTGATGAACCAGTTGCTAAAAGCGTACCTGTGATCTTTCAAATAGTATCGTTTTTGAAAATATACAAGTTATGAATTAAAAAAACTACAAATATAAGAAATCATTAAATAGTATTTATTTTATTGATATTTATTGAGAAAGTGATGAAATATTTAATAATTAAAAAATGACAGTGACAGTAATAAAAAGAAATAAGGACACTGAAATAAATAAATGGCTTGAATTTATTTTTGAAATTGACAAATTTGTATTCATAACAACTGTTAATTTTACTATTATTATTTAACAATCTTACCTTAGTATCATATATATTGTAATAAAATTTGTATTAGTTTAAGTTAGGAAATTTGACAGAAATTTATAAAAATGTTGATTTAATTGGGACAATTACTGTAGATAAGTGAATATAATGAATGTAAAATATTCTGCAAACAAGTCTTCTTTCATAAAAATATAACATTTCGAAATAAAATTGCACAATTATAACGTTAGTTATTTAAATTATTGTTTTCAATTATATGAATTAATGAAAAATTTACATCAGTCAGTTACAGATATAACTGACTTTTTAAAATGCTGATGGCATGCATACAACAAAATAAAACTTGTAAATTTTTGTTTGTATTATTTATATTTTATTTACTTTTTATTTTTATCTAAATATTGTTTATATGAAGCAGCATAAAAATGTAAAATATTGAAGAGGTACGCTTCAGCAACTTTCCCCTCTTTGCCACAATCGTAACATAAATTCGGCATTTGTACATTAATGATCTAATGAGGTTTCCTATCATTCGAGAACATCTATTATAAGAAGTTCTGAATGTATTAAAATAATAAAACATGTAATGTAATGCACGATTAGTTGAAATGCAACGCGCAATGCAAAGTCGCGTGATCATCGTATATTTTGATAACTTTTAGTTTTCAGTTATTTTGATAAATGTGCATGCGTGATTATAATTAATCGACTTTTCACGAGTGAATGTTACGAATGCCGTGAACAGGCAACAAAAAGGAAAGAGATGAGACGATTCGAGATAACGAAATTGGTTAACGATAGGCAGCACAACCACAGAATAAGTAATTTATTATATTACTTGTTACCTGTGCAATTAAACGTTTATTCTTTGTAATAGTTTAAATTTTACATATTAATGGATAATACAATACATATACACTTTATTACTTTTTTTTAGTATGTTTAAAATTTTTAATTAAGTGATACATAAAATGTTTAATAAAATATATATTCGAAATTATTTGGCTTATAAAGAAAGAATTAGATTTCTGTTTGTTTTATTAAATTTGCATGGAAGTTTATTCTTTTATTTTAAAATTAATTTTACAATATAAGTTATAAAATTTCAATTTAAATTTAAAAATCTGCACAAAATAAAATATCTTTATTTTTCACGTTTATACAAAAATGTCAAAGTTTGAAATTATTTAACTTTATATAAAAGAATTCTATTTGCTTTATTAAATTTGCGTGAAAGTTTATTCCTTTAATTAATTTGGCAATATACGCTATGAAAATATCGTACAGTACTTGTAAAATGTTTTGCAACGCTTGAAAATTGAAGCATATATACAGGGTGTTCATTAAAGGTTGTACTCACTTTTTACCATGGGAGCAATATTTACCGACGGATATGTATTTCTAGCATATTATTCTATTAGAAATAACAAATGCGTGCTCCAATGGTAAAACGTGGAGACAACCATTAATGAACACCTTGTATGTATATGAAAATAGATATAACAACAAAACTTGATTAGCTTTTCAAAAACCTAGATTTGAGAAACCCCCCCCCCCCACAAAAAGCTCGATAATTAAACCAAAAGTTTAATTATCAAGAAGAAATTTTCCCCAAATTTTTTGTATCCGTACAGTTTCTGATTTCTTGTGACTTTTAATAGCGACGTAAGAGAAGTGAAACTTATTCGGCCCTCCTGTGTATATTATTAAGACTCTTTCGGAAGATCTCAACAAACTTCCGCGAGATATCCGATCTGTTCAAAGTTAGTTATTGTTGATTCGTGGCAAAGTGGAGTTTGTACCTCTGAGTCAGCTAGCGCGCCCTAATCGAAAATCGTTGGAACAATTTCTCGTGGGGCGCGGACAAACGACGTTTACATCTCTCGCCATCCATTCTTCTTCGAGGGAGCGGACGTAGAAATATGGCGGCCATCGTCTCGCGCCATAAATAAGACCTTGCGTATTAGGACACACGGCTCTTTCGCGGGAAGCAACCCACGCGTAACTTGAGTCTCGTCATCGGTGATGGTATTGTGTCTGACTGACATATTCGCGTCGCGTCGCACGTATCGACTGAGTGAAACCAAAAACAATTGTTCGCTGCTCTCACCTCGTCAAGCACTTTATACATTCCCGTAAATATATACTCGTGTGACTCCGGGAATAGCACACTAGAATAAGTAGAATAAACGGATCGAACAGAGCGTTTCTCTGCAACGCGAAATCGTAGTCGAGAGGCGCTTGAAACGAATGACTGGTGAAATCTTTCACAAAAGCGGAAATGTCAACGTGAGCGTTTAATGATTTTATTGTTAAATTATTATTAAACGATAAATTTAACAATCCAATCACTCAACACTCACGTTACGCGTGAAACTTTGATATTTACAATTCTGCATGAGTTTATACAATTGGAGATCGATTATTATTCACGACACAAATTATAAAATGAAGCTGCTTATACGAGTGAGAGAGAGAGAGAGAGAGAGAGAGAGAGAGAGAGAGAGAGAGAGAGAGAGAGAGAGAGAGAGAGAGAGAGAGAGAGAGACTGACTGACTGACTGACTGACTGATTGACAGCGTTTAATAATATTCTACGGCACTGCCCTCTAAGAATGTTACAATCGACAAAATAGCTAGATACAGAATATAGAAACAGACATGAAAACAATACAAAAAAAAAGAGAAACGAAAAATAGAAATAAAGATAGAATATATATCAAAATGCAAATAACAAAAACGAAAAGAAGCATCGAAAATAAAAATAGAATGCATAAGAGAACTGAAAAAATTTTTTATACAATAAAAACAAAAACTAAAAATAAAAATTTATTAGAAAAGAAAACAAAAGCAATCAATATGAGTAGAGACGGAATAATCTATATGAGTAGAGACAATAATAATAGCGGAAGAGCAAAATAATAAACTAAAGAAGGGGTGAGAGAAAGAGAGTGAGAAAAAGGTGCGCAGAAATAAATCAAATTCAGAATCTTTTTATAAATATGTGTAATCTGGACATTTCGGCTCTATATTCGAGCCGATATTCTTCAGCATGTATTCTTACAGATGATACTAGAGTATAAATCGCTCGATTCGAGCCGTCTGCTGCACGTATTCTAACACATAGTAACAATATATATCAATTTACTGTCAATCTCGAGACGGAGGGTTCCTTTTGTGAGGGGATATCAAAAGTATAAGCGCTGCTAAACACAGATATATCGGGAATTGGTCCATTATGAAGAAGGATAACAACTTGTAGCAGTGTAAAAATAACATCCACGGAAAAAAAAGTCAGAAAAAGAAACTCGGGACTAGCAGTTGTCGTCAGAAATATAAATATTATTAAGAGTCACAATTAAAAATAAGGAAAATAACGGTATTAAAAAAAGCCGATAAAGAACGAACGAGTAACAGTGTCTTGTAGGTACATGAGATATAAAAAGATGTTGCAGAAACCAATCAAAGTAATCAATAAACAATAATAACGATCGATATAAAACTCGCATTCGAATTTTTTAAGGACAGAGAAATAAGCTAGGTTATTTTTGTCAATTTCGCGCAAGTTTGATTTTTCTTATTAACCACAAAATAGGTAAAGGGAGATAAAAGAAGAAGTTAGAGGGGGAGCGTTACACGGACTCTTTTAAAGGGACGTTACAGGTATGTTCGACTGCGAAGTTATCGAAAAGCGCGCTTTGTCGATGTCAAGTTGAAAAGGAATGTCTGAGGAGGCTTTACGCGTTACGCTCATCAAAGGCCTTCGGTGGGGTCTTTGTGCGGAATTGAACATGACAGTCGCGACAACGGTCGACAGCGAAATCCTGATTTACGAAGCGACATAGTTCTCCGCTCTTCGGCTGATTCAGGGGGGAACATACGTCTTCCTCTCGAGGAATATTGCCGGATGTCCGTATTACACGGACGTGTGACGAAATCGCAGCAAGGCAATTTGTCTCGTAGCAAATGGTAACTAATTACACACACTTTCGATAAAAAAACCTTTTTTTAAATAATTTTAATTCTTTTCAATGTATTTTGTCTGCTAAACATGAATCCGTTGTTATCCAAATTTGCTTAAAACAGTTTTAAGATGAATAGCATTGTTTTTTTGCTCTTTTGATGTTATTCTTCTTAAAATTGTGACACGCAGATAGCCAAATTTAGATGACGTGCTCAGTAAGCAAAAATATATTAAAACTGTTGAAATTGTTGAAAAGTGTTTTACGATTCTCATTTTCGCAGGGCTGTGTTATGTAACGCGAATAAAATTGGAACAACTGATGCTTTAGACGCAAAATTTGTAGAAAGACATTTTTTTCTTTTGAATGAAAACGAAAGTACATATATAATACAATATTTAGCGTTATCATTATTTTAGTTTGCCAAAAAGTATTACATATTAATTCGAAAAGCGTGAAACTCCGCAATGCCGATTAATTTGAGACGTTGGATTCTGTGGGAAATCGGCTGAGTGAAAATGTTGCATGATTAATTTGTATCTCAGATACTCAGGCGCGGCACGCGAAATATCGGCCGTTCCGGAAGAGGCTGTTACGAAACCATCCACGTAAAGAGTGGAAAAGTGGGAGCTATAAGTAAGTCCAATGTATGGTCCTTGTAGATATTTTCACGAGGCAGGCAGAAGGAAGATAACGGCTTTTCGCTCGAGCATCGAGTCATTTACGATATACTACAGTGTTTATCCCCTCAACTTGGCTGCACACATACACACGCTCAAGCGTTGTATCGGGATTTCATCGCAAATATTGGTTTTGTAGCGGCAGGTGCTTAGGTGGTTTGCAGATACGCATTTAATACATGATATCGACTTCGGTCAATTTATTAAGAAGCAACAAGGCGGCTCGAATAATCCCCTGAGATGTAAATATTTCCGATAAATATTAGAAAAGTATGCGCGTTATATATAATACGTAATGTGACTGAGAAATAATGCAATCGTATTCGTAACAGCCTGTGATCAATACATATCGGTTTCTGGCTTAGTAAAATAATTATTATTATTAGCCCACGCCAGGAAGATTACATTACATGTATAAATTCAGAAAACAGGAACTATTCCAAGAAACAAAAATGATTCTCATTTTTATTGAACTGCTAATTGTTATAAATCTGCAACTTTTCTCCGAATATATGAGAACAAAATTGTAGACTTTAATTAGAGAAGAAGGTATATATGTAGTATTCAAGTCCTTGCAGGCGTTATGACAACTTACGATATCTCCGTCATTAGGTAACGAATTCTAATTAATACTTAAAGAATCATTTGTTTAATAGCCCGTCGTTACAGTACAATGCTGCTAAATGCCAATACATAAAAGCCGACATTTGCGATAGGGCATTTGTACTTTTAAGCATTTCGAAACTTTTTCAAGGTACATTTTAGAATTGATGTAACTTTTAATTCTTTTGAAGCATTATCATACGAATATATATATAAACTTGTGTTTCTTATTATTTAACATTTTATTTGATTGTATACATGTCGAGTTATACAAAGTTAAACAATTTTTATAGATTTTACACGTTTTATAGATTTTCAGTACTCCAATTTTATATGCGGAAGGGTTATCTGTGCATACATAGATTTGCATATATTCTGTAATATTTTCTCTTTATTTTGAACAAATATGTACTTTTATAACAAAACGTTCTGTTTTTTTTAACAAAACTAATTTTTTAAAATCTATTTTTGTGCGGAGAAGGAGTATTACCACCTCTGTTTCTCTTCGACTCATCATGCAGTGTCGTCATACTTTCATAAATAACATTCTAAGTAATAAATATTTCATAACTTTTAGTTTAAATTAAACAATACATTGACGAATATAATCGTTAAGTTTTCAAAATTGACAAAATTAACAAAGTTGTTTATAAAATGTAAATTTTTTGAGGATCCACTAAAAAATAAAACATTTTTTAGACTTATTTGATTCTTTCATTAATTTTATATTTACTAACTATTTATATTTATATTTCCCGTTTTCTGTTTAATTCTTTCCGGTACAAAAGTGTTTACAATGTGACGCAACTAATGGAGAATCATAACTTAGATTTAAAAAAATCGACTTATTCGATTTTCACAGGAAACTCTTCAATTGTTCCTTATAGTAATCATTGAAAAAAGTTAATATTTAATAAAAATAAATCTTTTTCTTATGTGATCGTTCACCTTTTAAAAAAGCCGGCACGTAATATCTGTCCGCAAAATCTCTCTTTTCTGTTTCGTTCTATTCGGTTAAAAAACTCTCTATTTCGTTAAAAAACAGTCGCGCGTTTTAACCGAAAAATTCGGCAGAAATACTCCTCGTGCGATGGGTTACACAATTTTTGCTTTCATGTATTAGTTAATCGAGCGTAATAAAAATGAAATATTTGTGTGTTATCAGCAATGCTTACACAAAAAAGGAAAACCGCTGAAATGTAAAATTGTTAATTAGTTGATTACCTTGTAAATAAACAAAATTATTTCTCTCGGTTTCAATAACAGCGTGAAATTGTATTTAATTAATTCGCGCGGTCATTGGCAATGATTGCATACTATATCTTATAGAAGAGTGTTTATCATTTATCCCTCGCAGAGATAACGTGAGCTTCGTTCGCTAACGTAAACTGTGGTAGTTAATCGGATTTATGTCTAAGAGATCCAATACCGTGATGCTGTCCAAATATTGAATTCGATCCAGCAAATCCTGTAGTAGGCGCTTTGCTTGCTCGCGCGCTTGGTACAACGTTATTTGTAGCTCAATAAAACAGTCACAGTCTTTCTATAATATTACCTGAATTTTCCAAGAGATTGGGTTTATTGTTTATTCACTGCTCCCCTCGGTGTTTCAAGACAGAACTTTGACTATGAGACAATTCTGTACTTTTTCTTTTTTCAACATGAAAACCTTTTACTTTTCTTTTATCTCACAATCGGAGATAAAGCGAAATTACTCGGTGTAATAATTTTACACGTAGCTGGCGTATCGATTATGCAAATCACTGGCTATTCATATAAATGGAGAGGGATTGTATACGGAAATAGCGGTTTTGCTAGAGTATCTAAAAATTTAATTGGGCACAGATTTGAAAATAATCTTGTTACATCAGAATTAGAATTATGTAGAATGCTCAAACTGGTTGCTAGAATGTCCAAACTTTTGACAGTGTTGTTCATCATGCTTGAATGTCCCTCATAATATAATGGCCCGGACAAAATTATTTTCAGATCCGTATCTAGGCAAATTTTTAGCTACTTCAGCGTTCTTTCCGCGTAAAAGTGCCCGTATGGAACAGTGTTTTTTTTTTTTACCGGCGATGATATATTTTCGTTCACGTGTCTTCGTATTCGGTGACAGGTTCTCTCTTTTCCAGTAGGCATATCCGCGAGTAATGTGGAGTGCGTGTGTTTCGGGCGTTGCATCTGACAAACATCATCCGTGAAGGATGTCAGCCACGTGTGTACCTTAACATTCATCCGTTTACAATTCTTGTTCCGACATCGGCTCCTGGCTATTTTTTTTCACGTAACACTGACGGACTTTACGCCCCGTCGTACGTTTAAAACACGCGCATGCAGATAGATGTAACACTTTTATATGAAAGTGCTATACGTACACTTGCATCTATCATTGAGATTATAAAATGTGATTTACTTTTGTGGAAATATATATACAGGGTGATTATTAATGAATGTCCCCACTTTTTACCATAGGAGCATGATTTACCACCGGATACGTATTTCTAACATATTATTATATTAGAAATTACAAATGCGTGCTCCTATGGTAAAAAGTGGGGACATTCATTAATAATCACCCTGTATATAAAATACAGAGTGAGATTTTACATGCGCTTTTTATACATAGTATCTCATTACCATTCGTTTATTAATTCGTAATACTTGCGGATAAAGTTCCTCAAAAAAAAAAAAACAATTTGTATAATGTATATTTTACATTATTACTTCGCTTTAATTGCAAAATTTAATAAACGTGCAAAGACTTGATTTGAACATGAATTATTTTTTGTTGAAAAATACACGTTCGGAGAAAAAATGTTTTATCGAAGGGGCTTTTTTCAATGAAATTAATGGTCAGTGGTAATGCAATTCGGTGCACGTTATTTCTCTTACAAGAGTCCTTTTTGCGGTAGATAAATATATGTTTTTTTTTACATAGATTATATTAATTTTGTTAACTAGAACGGTCAACGATAGCTTGTCACGATAGGAGACGGAAATAGAAAGATTAAGGATATCGGACATGCGATCGCTTTTAATCCTTAATATTCGAAATTCATGTGACAGTGGCACGTAACTTTTAGTTCCATTCGCGTGGATACACAGCGGTTTCCAGCGCGGTGGAAGAAACGGTATCTCGCTCGGTGATGATCGCGGCGCGGCGGCGCGGATGGCTGGATGATTTAAAGCTCGACTCTGGCTAGAATCGCGGCCGCTCAAAATCGCCGTCGTCGTCGCTACGCCGAACGATACGCAATTTCAACTTCGCCTCGCGATAATCGTCGGATTATTCAACAGTAACGATCGAATAGAGCAATTCCTATCGGGACGTTCGTAATAACGTCTCGCGCGGCAGCCCCTGCAGCGAGTTGAATTCGGTCTCCAATCCAACTCGAAAGCAAAGAGCTTAGTTAGTCACATTCTGCGAGGGAGGTATTAACTCGACGTCGGGATGGTAGGAGAGAGGAAGAGCGCGGTACGTTATCGCGGTGCATGCGGTCGTCATCAGCGAGATAACTGTTCGATTTGATCGGTCAGCACGTTAGCTCGAACGACCTTTTGTGTTATTTATACCGTCGTGTGAGTATAACGTGACATTACTTATATGTACGCTCAAAAAGGAAGTGTTTACTTTTAAATTATTAAAACGTTTGATTTTTGTCACTGTTTTTTTAAATACTTAAAAACGTTTTAAACGCGGGTGCTTTAAATTTTTACAATGTTTAAAATTGAAATTTTTAATAGCTGTAAACTTTTTAGTTTCTGAAATTTAAACACCGCCGTAAAATCAAAACATTTTTTTTAAGTATTTGAAAAACAGAGACAACCGTTAAACATTTTAATGTTTTAAAATTAAACACTACTTTTTTTTAGTATATTTGCTGACAATTGAGAAGTTGCCGAAATCATTATTAATGGTTGTATTTTTATAACGAGCGGACAGAACAGAATTAAATAAATACAATATTATTAAAAAAAATTTATTATTTTTATTAGCAAAGCGCAAAAAAACAACTTTCGAATATGTAAAATTGAATATTATGAAGAAGAGCCGGCACGCACGGTTCGATTGGTTGATTGAATTAATCATGCATTTTTGAAATAAAACCATCAAAATTTGCAATTGAAATTTATGAAAAATACTTTCTAGCAATAATAATTATAATGAAATTCCAACAATAAGCTATTATATACATAAGTGATGGATAAGAAGTCAGGAGCGACATAAGTGAATCAGTAGTATAAATGTATCATAAGATAGTAGCAAGTCCGTGATTTCGGAGACGGCTAAATTCTATTTTTTACAACTTAAGATCTTGATTACGTTATAACTGATTATTTAGAAAGCAATATGTGCTTGCCATCTTTATCAAGAAAATTGATCAGAATAGGCTGACGTAACGATCTAATATGACTTTATTCTAAATGCAAATTTCTCAAGATTTATGACTTATAATTCTGACTTATAACTACTGTGATATGATTAACGGCTTATCGTAGAAAGGCCGTAACAATGCCTTCTAGAAATTCCAGATAAATTTTTTTGTAAAAACCATTCATATTACGATCTTTTGAACTTACGTTATCAAATCAGCCAAATTTTTGACTTTTTTAAAATATTTATTTATACACGGAGAAAAGAATTGTTGAAAAACTAAAATATTTAATTTAACACGATTAAACATTGGGTTGATTCAACAATTGTTTTGTTGCATAAAAAAGTACAGTTCAAATTCAAATTTTTTAATTAAAAACTAACTACACCCACTCAATATTTAGCTGAACATATCGGAGCAAATATTTTAGTTTTTAGAACAATTTTGTTCAGTATAAATGTCTATAAATGTATATTATATTATCCGTCATTGTGCGCGCTAATGAAAACGACGATTCTCTTCTACAAAATAGTATTCAATTTACAGCGCTCTATTCATTCATTACAAATAATAGCTATTTAATCTCGGGCATTTTCCGATTCTCATTCCGTGTATCTAGTTTCCCTGCCTGCAACTTTCTCTACTGTCGCAATTGTGCCGGTCCGGTTGGTTGGCTCTCAATCTTCAAGACTTACTTATTTCGTGGAAGTTTACCTGCGCTATCAAGCAACGATCGATAATGCGAGATTTAACGTATTTATACTGCGCTTTTATTGTTGAATGCAACTCTGGAGCGTGTCTCTCTCTCTTTCTCTCTCTCTCTCTTTTACGAAAACTGCACGCGAGCGAAACGACGTGACGGTCGTTTTAATTTTCGGTGAAATTTATTTTATGCAAGATAGTTTACGCAATGGTTTTTAATTAGGATTATAAACGATACTGCGAGTATAAGCTGAGGATATCGCGTGGCTTTCTCTCTTACGCCACTCGTTTCATGTTGTCGCCCCAAGCTCTTTCTCTCAAGAGCAAAATTTCAAAGGTGTGAGTCGACGGTTATATATCGAGTGGGGCTCTATTTAACTATAACTAGACTTTAATTAGATCAGAACTTTAATCATATTTCATCCGGAAAATTGCTTCGTTAAGATTATTCGGAAAAGAAATTTTGCGCGTGTTTACGTAGAAAACATTGGGGGACTTTTAATTAGAAAAGAGAGATTGACCTTTACTGTCGTATACGAATACGCCTTGTGACGCGAATTACCGTCTGGAACTTTGAGTATAAACGTTCGTGAATATTAGCTCCGGTATTAGGGCTAACTTGACTCGGTACAGAGATATCTCGAGAAAAGGATGGTTTCTTTAAGGGAGATAGTTCGAGCTCGCGGGTAAAATGGATATAAAGAGAGCTTTGCAAACGTTTCTTGTTTTTTACAGTATTTGCTTATTCCATTCGTTTCCGATACGAATTCCCCGATACGGCGGTGAGAATTCACGCGCTCTCGTCCGTGTCGATTTTTCGAATTAGCATCCGATTAACGCGATCGGATTAACGATGTATAATTCGAGCATGCTCCAGTTTTGTGTTACGACGCAACTGCCGTCGTTCCTGCGACGCGAGAATTCTCAAGGAAAACGGAGTACTTGATCGCTCGGTAACGAGGGAAATATCGATGATACATCATGTAATGCGGCTGACATGCCAGAATTACTCGTAGCCTACATACATGAGCCTTCATGTGCAGCGGCAGTTATGTCGGGGATGTAGGGCCAACGTTACTGTGCCAACGCTGGTCACGTGTCTCTAATTAGGTATCGTGAACCACGGATAACCGATGTATGCGTATATCGCTATCCAATTAACCCTTAAATATCGAGACGTCGCCAGAAGTATGCACTTGATTACATTAGGGATGTCGACTTACGATAAACGGAAAAGGGATGGAAATTTTTTTTCATAAAAAAGTGCACGTAAAAATGCACGTATAAGCATTTTTTAAATTAGCTTATTTCTGCCAAGGTACACGATACATGTATATGTATGCAGGGTGAGAATTTGGACTTTGTTGAAACTAAACAGTTGTTATGTATTTTATTTAGTAAATAAAATGAAATGAATATTATATCTTGAAAGAAAATTGTTATTTTTATTAATATATAATGCAAAAAGAATATAAGATACCAAGAACGTAAGACTGAAAAAGGTCTATTAAATGTTTTATTTTTTTTTTAAACTTTATTAAATAGGATTTAAAAAATAAAATTTGTTTACCATAGTTAGAAAATAAAATAAATTAGTGTACTTTGAAAAATATTAACATATTACATATTTAAATGTTTATTTTTACAAGTTGATTTTTGTTACGCACTTTTGGAAACACTATATTTTTATAAAATAACCGTTTTTTGCTAATATTCAATATATTATACATATAAAATATATTGTGCTGTCGACCTGCAATTGTGTAAGTTGCAGTTGATTGATGTTTCGATTTAAGATTTTAAACCCACGCGTCAAGACGTCGGGAACGATTTATCATTCCTTCCGCGCTTTTTTCGGATGTCTGCCTCTTGAAACCTCACGAGAAAACTCACGGGATTGTTCGCGTCGACCCGCGTCGCAGATGTTCCTTAAGTTGCGACGTATACACACCCGGATTGCAAATGGAAACTACAAATGACCGGTGAATGCGCGTTGGTAAATCTGGCTGCGCGAAAGGGAAAATATGTGCCGTTGCATTATGCGCGTTGCTAGCGCGTCGTCTCGGTGAAAGGGGTGGGTTTTAATTAAAACAGCAAGTGCACGAGGGAGGAAGAGTGAGAAAGTAATGGGATTCTCACGAAATCTTGCACCGCGGATTGACAATACAATGTTTCTACTCATTCCATAATTTAATTCTCAACATCAGTGCAACGCTTTTCTTAAAGCATGGGAATTTTTCTTTTATTCTCGATTTCACAAGAATGAAATAATGGTGACGTCAATTTTCCTCTGTTTTCCTTCCGAGAAGAAATTGTCGACTCTCGGATGTAATCTTTTAAATCGAGACTAGCTGTATTAAATATATTTTTAAATATTATTACAACAGCGCGTTTACTTTTTTCATTAAGAATTCAAAATCGCGATGTTGCGATTCTTGGTGAAAGCTGTTAAATCTTTATGACTTGAATTGATATCGCAAGTATTTTTCTAGAGGGCATTGCTCGGGCATTTCGTGATCATAAAAGATCCACGATTTGAGAAAAAAATAAATTTTATGTACGTAGATATATTCAAAAATATGATAACGCGCGATGCCATATATTGCTCGTTCAACCGTACTCTGCGCGGGCAACGTACATGTGCGCCGTGAAATAATGCACGCAGTAATGGCAACTGTGTAATTCAACGCTATAAATTATTAAACGCCATAAGCGAGGCTCGGTTTAAAGACGATCGACCGCAGGAGGCCGTCCTACACACTTCTAATTACGTCGGAGTAACGATTACAATATCGTACTTTATCTTACTTTATGAGAAACGTTGCGGGCGTAGGAATGTTAAAGAATGGATTATGTTGAGTAATCGAGTACCTGCGTCGTGCGTTGGCCCATCTATGGGGGGATAGTAAGCGACTCGGATCCGATCGCATCAACGTTAAGTGACAGATCGCCTTTCTTGAGACTAGGAGATTCTCGAGGAAAGCTTTTAGGGCGCCCTTAGGGTGTACATACGCACACATCACGTTCCCTTCCGCAATCTTATTCCAACAGGACAAACATTTTATCTGTGATATGGTTATCGTTGTCGTCCCCGTTATTTTGTACATATTTCGGAGTCCCTCGTGAGACTCCTTGCGTTTTCGCTTTCCCATGCGTTCGCGTCTGTTTGTTATTGGAAAATGTTAAAGCTAAACTATATTGTATTGACAAGGCGCGTCGGATGGCCGACATCAGATGGACAAGATATCCCGTTCAAACGTCAAATAAACGTCATCGGGCCGCGTGATAACTCGTTCAAAGCGTCAGTTGGAGTGCATCGAGTCGCGAGATAACTCGTTTACGAGCGCGAAAGGGGTTTCAGCCAACTCAGGCAGCACTCGCTTCTTAATACAATAACGAAACAAACGTGGCGTAAAAGATTTACACAGAACTGTCAACGGAATTAAAATGAAATTTTGAAAATAGAACGCATCTTCAAGATTCTTGCCGATCAATAAGCCATTTTATACTGCTGCTAAAAGAATTATATTTTACGTTTTCTATTTGTTATTCACTTATCAGTCAATTTTTCACTTATTATTGTTAATATGATTTACGCAATTTATTCATAATTGCTACATGCAGATAAGTTATATATCAAATTGATTTCTCTGTCCCACTTTTTGGGGTAAATTTTATAGGAATCATTAATAATGTTCGAGGAATAATAACGTGATAACGTTTTCTACTACAATGTGATTAGCTTTTAGTCGAAAATGCTGTTGGTTGATTGCTATTAATTGCGTAGATTACAATTATTAGACATTTAATCACAATACATTTGTACCGCATTATAAATTACATTAGTCAGTAATTAGTCAAAGTAACAGTAACAATTAGTTAACTACGATGTTGCCTTATATCCGATTTTATCCACATGTATCAACATTAACCCAATTTTGCTGTTCTGTCTGCGTAACGTGATAATCTAGGAGCTATTGAATAATCTAGGAGAATTGTTAGTCGGCTTTAGTTTAATTTCGACTATAGACGCTCTCTCTCTCTCTCTCTCTCTCTCTCTCTCTCTCTCTTAGGTTTAACTCTCGTTTAGTTCGTGAGGCCAAAGCGAATTATAAAAACGGCGTTTCCGCGTCGCACGCTCTCTTGAGAAGGAGGAAAACTTTAATAACGTCAAAGCAAGAAATGGAGGAGAGAACCAATCTCGGCCGTTTGTTAACGCTATTTTCGGATGTAATCTCTTACTTGGAAACCAGATATAATACTTAAATATATTTTTAAAAATTATTACGATAGAAAATTATTTTTCTTTGTAGGAATTCCAAATTACATTTTTTGTTTTGTTTATGATCTTTAGCTTTATTTGTCTTCACATTAAATTTATATTCGTACAAAGCAGAAAACCTTTTATGTTGAAAACGGTTTCTGTTAAAATTCTTTCTGTTAAATTTTTAACGTAACCGTGTTTTAAATTAAACATAATGCGACTGTGCCATTTGAATGTTTTATATTAAACTGATATTTAATATTTCTTAGTTCAAAATAACAATTTAATGATAAAAAGACAAGTAATTCAAAAATAATGCAGTTTTGAAGCGCAAGAGTTCCAAGATAAATGAACAAAGTATATCTGTCAACATATATTATGAATGTTAATTATACTAAAGAAATACGTTTTTAAATTGAAATCTGTTTTTAAATTGTATTAAAGTGTTATATCCTTTTTGTTAATTTTTTATATAATATTTTTGTTACCTTCCAACACGATCATCTTATGTTAAATTAACACAAAAGTGTTTGAATGAACCATTCATGTGTGCGATACATGTTAAATTTAAAAACACAAATTTTCCAATTGTGTATATTCGGAGAGTTTAAATAGGATGTTAAAAAAACAGCTGCGACATTTCTCGGTTTACCTGCTCGGTAATACGACTTTAACAGGGCTTTGGCTACGATTGTTGGCGACTTACAGTAAAAAGTTATTTATGGATTTCAGAGTTATAGCCGAACATATCGTTCATATATATATATTTACCTCGTGCCGAGTCGCGGTCATCGGATTGGTTTTAGAACTCCTTCCTCCTTTCTACACTGATACGTTTGCCGTAAAAATAGTGACACTTTATTTTTGTCGTTCCCAGATCGATAATTTGATCGAAGAAAGAAATTTTATCGTCGTCCCAGCGGATGTTCAAACTCAATAAAAAAAACCATACCTGTCTGAACAAACTTTACAATTCCGACGTTGTGAGGCGGAAATTCGTTTATTAGTCATCAGGCAATTTCATATTTTTTGTATCATTAATCTTTTTCTTTTATAAATCTGAAACTTTTTACCGTTCTGCTGCATACTTGACTTGTTAATAAATTGATGTCAAAATCAATGGAGGATCAATGCGTTTACAATTTCAAATTACTAAATTACTTAAATATTTCTTCTCAAATAGTTGATTAAGGAAATATTAAAAGTTACAGAGGAAATTTATTAGTGCGTATTAAAAATGTAAAATAGTTTTATAATGTAGATAGCGCGTTATTATGAACGGTTCGCCTAACATTGGAATATTACAGTATGAAATTTTTCTACGTCTGCTCTCTATGTAAAATTTCAAAATAAATTCCAATATATACATGAAATTGGTTACCTTCTATTTATTTTAGTCAGCTTTAAATTCTCTTCGACAGCTTACGCTTTTACATTTTGTTATTTATATGAGAAAAATCTACCGACGTTAATGTCACCAATCTCGTCATATATTAACGACTTCGGTATGTATGAGATAGTGGAACGGGGAGATTAAGAATTTTCATTTAGCCACATTTCTCGAATGAATTCCTTCACATCGGTGAGATGAGTTGCACGTGGACTAAGGACCTTCTTCCCCGCCCTACAAGAATTTACGTTTCGATCCGCACTAATGGATATTTGTGGAAATGTGTGCGCGAATGTCCCTCTTTCTACATTCTACTATATTTCAAGCTTGTTGTCTATTTATATCTCTCCGGCTCCACTTCAATCAAACGAAATTTCGTTCGTTTATAATAGGGTTGTGATCGGCATTTGTTAATATAAACGGATAGCTGGATAATGCATTAAAGCTACTTCATTATTCACGTTCCGATATACAAAATAGCCGGATAATATGGATCTTAATAACTGAATCTGCGAATTTGTTAATTTAGAACTCCCCTCGCTACAAGAAATAGCATAGAAAATAAATTATGTTAAATTAGTTAGAATTTTTCCTGCTTTTTCCGCTGATTCTGAAGGAATATTCTTCTCAGCGAGAAATATCAAGAAAAAAGGAAGCATGCAAATTGATTGATATTTTTGTACCAAGATTGAAAAATATTCAATTAAATTTGCTTCTTTATTTCTAAAGATTTTCAGCATTTATTTTATTTTGTTATGTAAAGCACGTGAAATATGTAAAGCGATATTTATTATAATTACATACGGTGCAGAGTAGGAAACATTTTGCATTTGTGTTAAAACCGGTTCTTGTTAAAATTTTAATATATTCAAAACGTTAATTTTTAACACGATTACGTTATTGTAATATTTAACAGTTCTTAGCGTTAAATAACACAATTTATAAGCGAGTAAACGACATAAAAATAATGTAATTTTAGTCTAAGGTAAATGAATAAAACTATGAATATTAATTTTATTAAAGAAATATTTTTCACGCTCCATTTCCAAATTATTACACTTTTGAGGTTAACTTTTTTACATAATATTTATGTTACTTTCTTATATATTCATCTTGAAATTAACATAAAAATTTGAATAAATCGTTCGGAATCTGCGATACATGTTAAATTTAACTCAAAGTTTTCAACTGTGTGGATATATATATACATAACTTATATGTGGATACATATACATAAATTTATATACATATAATTATACAGTTTAAATTATAAAATACGATTTATGTATAATTTCAATCAACTTGGCCACGTTGTGTTTTACGGTTAGTTTTCCTTCTAATTTTTTTTTGCAATTCGACAGTTCAGAACCGAATTCGCAAATTCAATTCAATAAAACTCACGGGCTTGACATTTGGGATGCTAAGCTCGGATTATCCGGATAATTCGAGCACCTGGATTTGAGCGGATAATTTCGGTATTATGTCGTCCGAATATTATAGTCTTAATTTATGTCACCGCCGGTTCTCCTCCGCATCGAATCTCAATTCGTAAAATCTTCCTCGTTTGACGGCATAAGTACTTCGCGGAAATAAACGCGACTATTTTGAGTTCACCCTTCAATATCCGTGATGGATGCGCAACGTTACGTCCCGTGTATCCTCATTTTAACACGTAACTGCGTTTCGTATGTCCCGGGGTCACGCGATCGCTCAACCGATACGGGGTAAACGGTGTAATAAGCGAAGTAGCCGCGGGCTTTTATATATCAGGAGCCATCGGACCAGCGCGTGTATTGCGTGTTCCGTAATTTACGGTTATACGGCAATTCCGGCGAACGCGATGGTGACGCGTAAGCTACGTTGCAAAAACGGCGTAGCATCCCCGAAGGGGATTCTCGATGGGGCTCTTGCTTGGCTTCCTGCGCGCTCGCGAACAATATCTGGAAAAACGAGATGAGACGGATAAGCGTTCCATCAACGTCCATCTTCGGCCGGAAGTTTACGGAAGTTACCGCTGGTCCGTCTCTCTCCGATCAGTTTCCGCTTCGCCGGATCCATTTCTCCCGTCCTTATAATGGCATATCCGCGCGGTCGGCGTCGATAATCTCTGGTTATCCCGAGGTCGCGATCGGACTCGTCCCGAGGTCGCGATCGGACTCGTCGTATTTTAGTTAGGAAGAATCGCGGCAGGTAACTGCGATACCACCGCTAATGTATTCGTTCGCATACATATCCGCGTTTGATGCGGGGGCGGCTATACGTTCCGCGATTACGCCGTGAGAAATCCCTTATCGCGGTGGAACGAGCAACGGAGCTGCGAAAAGCAAAAGCTCTCTGGAAAACTGTAATTGGCGTATCGATAAAGCTTCTTGCGGTTATTCGTTTGCTGCGGAGCCATTGGGTCGATGCGCGGGGTTTGTGTTTTTCTATCGGGATATTGCATTAAATAAAATTATAAAGTTGTTTAAGAAAGGGATTGAGAAATTCTTCTCTGGATAAGAAGAAGAGCATACTGAAGCTCGAGCGTGAAAATTTTGTTTTAAGGAGGTTTTCCAGCTTGGAAAGGTCGAGCGGAATCACGTGAATTTTATATCTTTTAACACGGGAGCTTTTAACCATTGTCACTCTGTAAAGAATAATTTAAATTGCAATGAGCTCTCGCTAATAAACGATGTTGCCATATTTTCGCTAGTGTGACGTCATATTAAAGAAAATTGCAATTTATAAGCACACTGTTATACGAAAATTATACGACGAAATTCTATTTTTTTTATTTATAAAATGTTCTTCAAACTTCGCATGACAATACAATTTTTTAAAATTCCTATATTTTGTTTGCGATTAAACTACTGGAAATTCTTCTATTCCATTTCTATTAAACTCAATGCTATTTTAGAAAATTATTTAAAGATAATTATACAAAAGTTCTAAAAATTTGAAGATATTTAGAGAAGCCTACACATTATTCTCATAAATTTGATCAAGCTTTTATACTACGTGAAAATACTGGAGATCTTCTCAATCTCGCTGTAATCATTTATTCAATTTTAATTGATAAACCTGATAAACTTCTTTTATTAATTTCACAGATCATTGTAATAATTTAAAAGAAGCAATTGCAAGAAACGGCGAGAGGGAGAGGAAATATCAAAAATTTTACGTAGCCTTGCATATAATTATCTTGTAATATAATGCTTAACGCGAAACCAGTATGGTATATCGCGAATCAACAAAGAAAGGTCATAAACTGCTCATTTTGTAATAGCGCGTTGTACAGCAGCATTTCCGCGATATCGTTTTGCGGTGCCAGGTGTCAGAATTACTGGTAGCTGCAAAACGTTCGAAACGCTCGTCACGTTTCGCATCACGTCTAATAATCGATCGACGCTTTCTCGGATTCGTCGATTATATCGGCCCACGCAGATCCCGAAATGCACCCGCCAGACTTTTACGTATATACAATCTCTGCCGTCTGAGTACTTGACTCGCGTCAAATCGGTTAAAGTGGTGCCGTCGTATTGTATAACAGAAAACGGATGTGTTACGGCGCGTCTTTTACGTAAACCTGAAAGTACGAGGTTCGAGCGAAACTTTCAGGTGTGAAACTTGCTTGTAACGTCGCTCTTATTTCAAAAGGGTAAAAACGTGCGCCGCGCTAAAAGCCTGACCGACGATGCCGGGTGAATTACCCCCGAGACACGTGCAACGCGAAAGAAACGCGAAAGAGAAGAACGCGCTCTTTCTTCTCTTCTGGCGGTTCATACAAAAGCACTTTAACGACGTACGCAATCAATAAAAAGAAAATGACGGCGCCTAATAAATAATTAATTGTATAATAACTTGTTTTCGATCAAGTCCACCTTTGCATAAAATGCTCCCTTGCGCAAGATCGCTCGATGACGGGTTAAAAACAGCGGTATATTTATTTTTCAATCGTGTGATTGATTTCCCTTTGGTGAGGGTTGATCCGATTGCGACGCGTATCTTTAAAGCGAGATGCATCAGCATACGCGTTACGCGTTGCCTTAGATTTGTCGAATGCGTTCCTCGTTTTCCTGAATGTCACACTGTTAACATTTATTCGGCACTTCTGCGCCTGAGTATATACTCGGCACAACAATCGATAAGATCCCGTTAATGATAACGCGTAGAGACATACGTGAACGCGCGTTCATGTGCACGGTGATGCACGCGCGCGCACAAACGCGAAGTGAAGGAGCACGTAACCGTGTTGGCGTCGACGTTCGCCGAGCTCTGTTTGCCCTGTGGAAAGTCACTCGTGCCACGCACGCGAGAGCACAGTTACCCGAGACTTGATTGGCCGATCCCGTAGGGTAGGTCGAACCAAGTCCCGAGATTCGTCCGATCGAAATCGAAAATTACGAAGCCGGGTGCTTGAAAGAAAACGTTAAAGGTTTCGCGGTAAAACTCGGGGAGTTTTCCGAGCGACGGTGAGAGAGTATGAGGGTAGTTGGTTCGAGCGGCGAAGGGGTAGGACGGAGAGGGCGAGAGAAGTGGTGCCACGGGGTGGAAGTGGCGCTGTCAGTCCCGTAGTGGGGGTTTGGTAGATGGCGGAGGAGGAAGAGGGAACGATGACGGTTCGGTTTGAGGGGCTCGGGGATGGTGGTTGTAACGGGGTGGGGAAGCGGTCGAGACGGAGAAGATCGGGCTAGGGATACCGACTGCTCCGGGGGTGAACGCGAAGCGTTCCGGGGAGGTAGGGATGATGGCCACGGGGTAGGGATGGCGGTACGACTTTGGGGGATTGGAAGCAGCTGAGAGCAGTGCGAGTAGGTCACACCGTCGACCAGAGTGGCAGTCCGCGTTTTGGAGAACGGCACGGTTGTCCCACAGAAGACAGCTCCCCGACCTCCTGTTGTCTTCGACCGGCTCTCGTACCTTTTTCTCATATCACCCTCAGATGCACGATTATTCATTTACGTGCGACAACCGTCCGGGCGGCCCTCTCGCCCGGTAGCGTAATCTTTTAAAACGGCCGCCCCTAAAACTTACGACCCTCTACCTCGAACGATTGAGATTGCCTCTTCTCAAGAGAAAGGATCGAATGATCCTCGAGTGGCCGGAGTGGATTTATCAGTCCGAGACACTCGCCCTAGCCGTCACGACGCCGTGCCGAGGGAGATCGTAGATCGATTCGGGGGAGACGCGCAAGATCTTCATCTCCCCCGTTTTTTTTTTTTCGACCGTACCGTCGAGAGTGATGAGAGACAACACTGGTAGCCGAGTCCTCTCCTCTCGCGATTAGAGATACGCGCGCGATAACTGATGAAACCCGATGTCCCACGGTACACGGAAACAACGAAGAAAAGTTAAGTGGTGAAAGGAAGGGAATAGACCAGGCGGGGGAAAGAGAAAGAGAAAGAGAAAAAGACAGAGACATTCAATTTGCTTTCTTTGCTGCGGTGCACTGTGCGTTCCAAGTTCCGTCAAGTTTCCCCGATTTCTTTCTGCCCACGGTGCGCGTATGTGGCGAGAAGTTACTACCGTATCCGAAGAGAAAGAGAGGGACTACCGCGAGTGCGGTCGAGCGTGATGAAACTTGCCGCACTTCGGGCTACATCGCGAGGGCCACGTAACGATCGTACTATGTGATACAAATCCTTTTGTTGTCGCCGCGGACGATCCGGTTGTTATCGTTATTGTTGTTGTTGTTGTTGTTCTTGTTGTTGTTGTTGTTGTTCCTCTTGCCGCGTACGTCGAGTTCGCACATTGCGTTCGCGTTAATTAACGCGGTTATCTCCCGCTGCGCGCATCTCGATCTTTCAGTGCGTGCGCTCAAGCTCGTGCACTTCCGGTGTACCGGTGATGCGGGACGGTTCGATACACGCGCCACGTATACGGAAACGCGCGCGTGTTTGTTGTGTATGCGCGCGCGCGCGCGCGTGTGCGTCTATGTGTGTGTACATGTGCTTTTCTTTGCGCGCATTATATTCTTACACGCATGACGGTGTCACGTTCAAGCGTCACTTGCGTAATCTAGGACATTAAAGAGCGCCGCGATTGTGTGATAATTTTAACGACCGCCATTCAATGAGACGTAACGAGCGAGCCGGCCCAGCCACTTGGAAATTGGGTTAAATAGAATAACTGAACTTCCAAACCATCGAGTCGAACTTCCGACCTGTATAGCCTAGCTGCTTGCCGATGATGTTTCCTTCGGAATAGCTCTTTCTCTTATCTCGTTTAATATATAAACACTCCTACGAGCGGCGGAGAGCGCGTTCGAATAAAAACGTAGGACCGCGAAGGAGCAGAACGGCAAGAAGGAGGAAGAAAAAGGTAGGAGAACGAAGAAGCGCGAGCGGCGCCCGGCCGAGAACGAAAAGGATAACATCGCGAGCTACAATAAATGTAGCAGGAGGAATCGCGCCGAGAAGAGGCCGCCGATCGAAAAACGATAAATCGAGCTTATTGTTCGCGGAAGGCGGCCTACTCGATACCGACGCGCGTCGGGATCGATAGCGCGTGGCCGTCGAGGGCACAGGAGAGGTGAATTACCTGCGTCAACGAGAACATCGAATCGATCCATCGAAGCGAGCCAAGTTCGCGCAACTGCACCTTCCGTCGTTGCACCGTCGTCGTCGTAAAGTTTCTCTTCTTCGTCGCGAGATACGAGACGGCGGAAGAAAGTTTGTACTTAGGACGCCCGGAGGAGAGTCCGGAATAGGACGAGCGACGAAGGGAAACGGCGACGGGGGACCGAACCATGAAACGAGATGTATCGACGAGCTGCCAGCGGATCGGCAACGGGCACGTAGAGTGTGTCGCCATCGGGAGATAAAGCGGGCGCGCGCGAGCGAGCGAGGGTACGCGAGCGACCGTTTCCGGCGTTGGGAGATCTCCCGGAAAATCGGCGAGGAGGTCGATCGAATTCGCGGAACGCTTCGCGCCTCGAGTATCCTGAGTCCTTTTAGGCGGTGGCGGCGGCGGAGGTGGAGGTAACTCGAAAATGGAAATGGCGGCGTCGGCTATGTTGGACGGCCTGAAAAACAATCGTATCGGCAAGCTGGCGCTGTCGCGCTTCTTGTCGCAGAGTCTGTGAGTAAAATTGTTCTCCGAACGGGGGCACGAAATCGGTCGGTCGGACGGCCGGGGTTGCCGACGATGACCGATGAGATTCAAATGCACGCTGTTTTTGTTACGATTGCATGCGAGCAAATCGCTTGGTGGGTGCACGTGCCGATGCTGGCTTCCCTCGTACGCTACGCGGCGGCTTTGATTCCCATCTCGGAGAAAGTGCTGCGAGTCACGAGTCTCGTAGGAAAGGTCACGGAGTAACAAAGGGATCTTTCCGAAGTAGCGATTATGGATTTTCGTTTAATCGGTCTAGCTTCGCGCGCCCAGTGAGGCTTTTCGCGTCATTGTGCGACGCGATGGAGCGTTGAATCTTATCCGTCAACTGTAATACACGCTGTATTATACGCTTATTTGAATTTGAGGATAAAAGTTTGCCGAGGTCCCGCGAAATGAATTCTACCGTGACGCTTTTTCCGACGATGTGGTCTCATAAGCGTCACCGTCCTCCTCGCTTCTCCCCAATTAATTAAAGACTGGATCCAATTTCCTGTTCCTACTTTTCGTACGAGACGCCTCCTCGTGGTACAGGTCGCGTAGTTTGTTGGAAGCAATAAATAAATTGAATAGATATTAGATAGTTCCGCTGGGATTTCGGTTACATCGCTCTACGTGTTAATTATGTAGGGCACACCACAGGCGAAATGGCTAAATGTCAATAGCGCGTTCTAGTTAGCGCGTAAGCGAGGTGGTATTTTATATTATGATGCATAGAAAACTAAACGACGTAACTTCAGTCCAGAATTGTATAAAGGAGAAAGGAGTACCGGCCGCACAATCGCACGAATAAATATGTCGCGTCGGCTAAATGAATATCTCAAAAATAATTACTGGATCAAAATTCTATTATGTTCGTACGTGAAATGTTATATGTCAGGTGCGCAAATTTTATTGAAGATACGTTTAATATTCGCGCATTATTAAGCTCATACGGCTTTATATATGTTTAATATTACAAAATGATAATGGTATAATTAATAAGCAAAACACGATAATGTTGGGTAATTAAGCGCGGGATTTAATTTCGTTGAAGCAACGTCGCACAATGTGTGTACATATTATTGTGCAATGTATTTTTCATCCGTTCCCGTTGGTTCCCGCAGCTCTAGTAACGTAAATCCACCTTGCACAAAGCGTCGCATGGCTCGTGTGTCGCGTACATACGCATTGTGCGTTACATGTGCATATATGTGTCGACTCAATATTTGCGTGATATGATCTTGTGATTATCGACGCTCCGCGCGTCCGTCACTGCGATCAATGCAAGTCCGTATACCACGGTTTACAATAAACACGATTGCGCTTTGTTATTCTGGAAGAATGTTTACGTATACTAAAGTGCTCTCTCGTCGCGCGCTTTTCCAAAATCGATATCTTTTATCTGTTTATTTCGGGGCTTGCTTTTCTTGGAATGGCTGGAAACCAAATAATTGGACTACTGACACATCTGGGAAACTTGGCTTTCATTGATTATGTAATTTTTTCTTTTAAATTCTCGAAGATTATTATACGTCAGAAAAATATTAAAAATTCAAATGTATCGTGATATTATACACGTAAATGTCATATTTATTGAATTTTATTGAAGAGAATTAATATTCTGATTTTGATATTTCTAGATATTAAAGGTATATATAGGTTTCATTTATGACATAAAAGTCTTCTCGTAGGTTTTAATCCATTACCTTCATCATAGGTTTTAATCTACAACCCCGATAGAATGACATTTATTAAATTATACGATAAAATTTTGCATAAAATTTATAATCTGCAATTAGGTAGAAATATTTTTAAGATTAGGCGTAAAAGTATTGACTTTTCATAAAATATTGATAACTATTTGCCCAATTAATTTTGAAATAACTTTTTGGCCAAATTGTAACAATATGAGATATTAGGGGTATATTTGCAAAATTAAATTTGGAAAGAAATTGTTCAACAATTGAGAAAAATATTTTGACTGTATTATAAAACATTCATAAGTATAATTAATCTGTATAACTATTTAAAATGCACAATTATTTCTGAATTATAATGCATAAATTAAAACATAAGTATTACAATACGGAATATTACACGTTTATCGCGGGAAAATTTTAAATAAAGAATTAAATGGTTTTTGAATTAATTGTAAAATATTTATGCTTCAAATGTGAATTTGTCAAATTTTCGACAAACGTTATTCAAAAATTTTATTCCGATAAAACAGTTGTATTATGACGTATCATCTTAGCGCAATTATTACAAAATTTTCATCAATTTGTGATGCCATTATTGTGCAATATTTGCATAATACGTCCATCGGGATAGTTGAGAAATTTGCATAATTCTTGAATTCTTAATAGTTCTTTTTTCGTTTAAACAAAGAATATTGCATTATATATTACAGTTTTTCTCCATAGAGCAGGGAGAAAATTACATTGTAACGAAACAATAATTGACCATGATGGCGATTTAACAAAATAAACGACCACATAAGAAGACAAACGTACTTAGCTGTGGGGAAAGGTTTACTCAACCTGATGAGATCTAGTTAACAGGATTGGGGGAACGATCCGACGCGGAAAATTAAGTATATATTAAGAGTTACTTCTCTCTTAAGAACAGTGATTGTTATTAATATGCCATTGTTTTTTTTTTCAATTTAAATATAAGAAGCAATAAGAAATCGTATTTTTTTGTCATTTCATGTTCGATTAAATACATTCACATTATTTAATACGCAATATTTTATTTTGAGATATTATTTAATGTGCATTAAATTTCTTGGACTTTTCGAAGTGAAATATAAAAATACGAAAAGTGTTATATTATACTGACGGGGCATATTGTATTCGAGAGAAGTGGCTAGGGGTCGGAATTAAAATTTTCCCAACCCGAAACTTCTTAAGTCATATAATCTGATCTTCCGCTTCCGCGTATCGCGTTACGTCTATGTCAGAAGAGCAAATATAGCATAGTGTCGCTATACTTGTGCTTGATGCGTTCTCGTAGCTCTCGTCTCAGATTAAAGTACCTATTCCGTAGGTTCCTTGCAGCGTACATTCGAGAAAAGTATGATGAATTCTACGCCACGAATTTCCCGCGTTATAACGTGATCTCGTGTCTGCCATTTTCTTATACGTTTGTTTGTTTCATATCGCCGAGTAGAAAATAACAAATCTACCTAATGGTGTTTCTCGTAAATATAACAAAAAAGAAGATGAAATTCAAAAGAATGGGCTAAGTTGAACGTATTAAGATAATGCTCAAACGTAATATAATGAGGATATTAACTGCTTTCGAGATATAATCAGATTATCCTATAGTGATTTTAAATAATTAAACTTGTGTAAACATCTTGCGATTCTGGAAATATTGTTGCGTAATTTAAATAAAAGCTTTTGAAATACATTATAAAATCATTTTCATTGCATCTTATTTATTATTTGAACAAATTATATAATAATAAATGAATGCGTTTCTGTCTGATTAACGTAACATAAATTATTAATATGTACGCATGCATGTTATAAAAATTCCGTTTATTGGCAAAATGATTTCTGGGTTATTCCAATATTTCACAGATTAAGAACATGACAATTTCATTTTACGAACCGATTACAGATTTCTTGATAGTATCTCACAATTAAGACAGACGTTTTATGACATTTATCTCCGATTCAAAAGCGAGGGGCTTTACTCGTGAAATAGTCGCACGAATGAAATCAATTTACGCTATTTCCGATTGAACATTTTCATATACCTTTTTACTGGAGGAAATTATTTCTACATAACGAGAGCGTGCGGCTCCGATATATTTCACGGTAGACTGCGAAAATCCGGTGTATCTCGCTGTAAACGAGATCAGTGATAAGTGGAGCTGCCTTCCGCTTTTTTCCCTTCGTAAAAATAGCATGACCGCGGAATATTTGTAATTCGCTAGTCTTTAAGGAAACGAGGAAGCGAGCGCGCGCGCACACCGAAGAAAGCTGCTCTGATATTCTTTGTCGTTCGAAATTAAAGTTAAACTCTGATGACATTTCAACTCGCAGAAATATGAAAAAAAAAAAAAAAAAAAAAAAATTATAATGGGAATTTTTAAATTAAATATTTTTGTAATTTTTATTTATGATATTTTTGTAGCGAAATACGCGGGCAAAGTTGTATTATCTTGTGCCAAATGCAATATTTATCTTGCTTGTGCATTTGAACGGGAGTTTTCATATATCGTATCTATATTGAAAATTATACCTGCAGCACTGACTCATATGTCGAGAAATTTCCAACTTTATAATATCAGTAACAGCTTCAGTCGTTCATCTAAGCTAAATTGATAGTCATACGTGTAGAGCGCATGTGTTTTTAATTTGATACAATTAAAAGGATTTTCATATGTGTATAATGTATATACAGAGTCGAATTTAAATGTCAAAACTTTGGAAATGTGCGAGGGATCGATAAACGAAGAAAAAGGTTTTGTAGATTCGTTCGTTTTTATTTAGTTTTGGAGAAAATCGCAAAAAGAATGAAAAAAGATATTTATTTTTCACTCACTACTTATTTATTGCTCATTTATTTACACTGAACGTGTACATGATAATTTCTTTGATTTACAATTTCTCTTGTAAATGTAGCTTTATTAGTCCGCATTATTTTGATTAAAATGAATTGTTATTGTGAAATTATTCGAGAAAGTTGGTTGATAAAGTTCAATCTTTTGATGTAAATTTGAAATGATAAATTCTTTACTTTTTGAAAATGCTGCGAACAGTGTTTAGCTGAGCCGTTACGGCTAGATTCATTTCTGCAACAACATTTTGAATAATATCTTTATTAAGGAAGTGACAATATAAATTTAATAAATGTAAATCAATAATTAATATATGAGTGAAGAGATAAGAACTTTTCGTTTCTTTATTCAATTTTTCCAAAACAAATAAAAAACGAGCAAAACTCTCTAAAGGACTTTCTTCTTTATCGATCTCCTTCGAAGTTTTGACCTTTAAATTCTGGATACTCTGTATGCATACGTACACATATACATATATATATTATTAAAAAATAGATATTTATATGCACATTCTGTTCTGAGTATTCTATAAATACTTTTTCGCTTTAATTGTTAAACACGCGGATTAAATCGTCAAATAAAGGTTTGAGGTTTTTAATTATGTATATAAATACGCATAATAAAATAAATATTTTATCTGCGACTTACAATAATAAGCAATCAGGTAATATTATTACTTTTTTATGCTTCCTTGAAGTTTTGATTAAAATTTCTGGCGCATTGTATGATGGAACGTGATTTAGAACATTGGACATATTTGTATCAGAAATTCCGTACTGTAACCGCAGAATACTTGATCGAGTGGTCTAATAGCACGTTCACATTGTCCCAAACTTTAAGACGGTTTCCCGCACGTGGCATAAAGTTGAATTTCGCAAGCTAGGGGACAATAACGTTCGCGTCGCGCACGGCATACCGTCCACCATATTTTCGTCGCGATTAAACGTAACAAATAAAACTTGCGGGGTGCGTGCGCCGGTGCTTGCATTAGACGGAAGTGCACTCCGAGTGAATTTATCGCTCTTTTCGGGTGATAGAACTAACGAGCAGGCTGGCACGTTACGCTGTAGGTGAGTTATTGCAATTAAAGCACGTCCGCGCGACATTCGAGATAGGAACGGCGGGAGACTCGGGCCCCCGTAAAATTGCCATTAACTTCTGGCGTGTACTTTTTCCGCGATCGATCCTCGCTTAATGTAACGTTATTTCAGCGGGTCCCCGACGGGTGGCCGTACGGAAGACGAGGCATATTAGATGATACGCTTTCCACATTGTGCAACGTGAAAGCTCGCGTTCTGATATAGAAGTGCCTTTTTAGGTAACGGTGCTTTATTTCCCGCGACTTTTATCTTCAAAGTTGGGTGGGTTTATTCGCGGCACTTAATGTTAAAAACTAAAAAATTACGGAAGCTCAATGAAGAAAGATCGAACGAGTTTTTGCGAATGGAAGCACCGACCGGAAACTCGAGAGAGGTGTCGCTTCTATCGTCCCCTTTTTTTCCGAAACACGACTGCACTTTGAACGTGAAAATATTTCGAGATTTATCGATTCGCAATCTTCCCTTTTTCTTCTGCTACAAAGAGAGAATATTGTGCACGTTTGAATTATTTGATTACCCAGTTTTAATCCGTAAAGGCTATTTTACACCGGGGCGATAGTTAGAGTTGCATCTAACAAAAGCGCGGAGTTGATTTATTATTTTCACATATTTTGTACGCTCCGTACTCGTAATGCCGTATTGGCGTAAATTATTATTATACCCGACCGTGCGAATCATTCAGATTTGCGTAATTAAAGGAGCGTGAAAACGTGTCGCGTGCTCGTTTTTATTGAGCTGACGAACGATTGAACTTGATGTCATACGTATGCATCAATCTGCACGTTTCTGCGCTCCACGATGCATTAATATCCACAGTAAACATCGTGGCCTTAATTACCGTCTCGCGGATGAAAACAACGAACGCAGGCTTCCAAATGGAGATTAAAATATGTGTACCAGCGGAGTAGTTTGGTCGTAACTATTGCATCGAATAACAGAATAGTGCTCGCACCATGAAAGTTACAGAGAATTGTGAATACTCAAATAGAAATTGAGTATCGCTAAACCAAATGTTGAAACGTAGTCAAGCTGTGTACAAACTGCACATACAACATCATACATGGGAGTGTCTCGTTTGACCACGTTGCGATTGATCGCATACCATTTACAGCGATCCGATGCTTGGAGTTTTTCCATTAAATCCACCGATTAGAAAATTTTACATTAAACTAACCAACTGGCAATCGCCACCACTATCACACTTCCATTTCCTGTTTTGAAGACTGTAAGCATCTTTATTATTGTTATATTTACATATATTTTTTCTTTATGTTTTTAAAACATACACACTTGTTATTATCTTATAATGTTATTTCTTCTGCACGTAAAAATGTTCTTTTTAATGTATCAGAATATTTCCGTTTAAAGGAACTCGAACATCTGAGCTTTTATAAAAGATTAAAAAGATTGTTCAATATTTGTTATTTTAATCCAGTATCCAATATTAAATTAATATTACATGTTAATATTTTTACTTTTAAAGGCAAATTAAATGAATAAATGTGATTTCGTTTTCACATCTCGGTATAACTTAAAAAAAAAAAGAGAGAGAGAGATAAATATAAAACTGCCACAAGTGAGATACGTACACGCGCGCAATCACAGACGGAACTCGTCAGTTTCAAATATCAAAAAGTTTAATAAGTATTAATAATTTAATACATTTTTAAACTTTTCTTTTCGCCAGTTTGCGCCAGTTCCGAAGGATGAGAAATATAAGCGAGGCGTACAACTGAAATTAGACTGAAAAGTTCGAGAATATCGATGTTTGGATCAAGTCTGAGATGCGAGAATAATGGCAAATAATGCTGCGAACGAGTTGGTGCGAAATAAGTTCTTTGGTGCGGCAGATCCATAATTTCTCACTTTCATCGCGATGGTAGCTCGTAACCACATCCGCAATTAATAATTACATTAGGCGATACATTGTCTCGATTATCGCTTGGGATACCCAGCACAATCGCACGCCGAAAGTTGCAATCTAATCGGCAGCTTTACGTACCGTGCGTATTGTGAAGATAGGACTTTGGCGTAGTGCCAGATTCTGCCCGCACAATGTTATCGCGCGCGACGATGATTTATGCGCGTTATATGGAGGTGCAATCATCGAATTCGTTCCAGGAAAAAAAGAGAATATTTAAAATTTATTGGGTGTCGGAACTGGCCCGAGTTAATCTTTACATTTATACGGAAAGAACTGTTTTGCTGAAACATTTAAGAATTTTAGTTAGTTTACGGAAGAATTATAAAGAAAAAATGTAATATAAAATCACACAAAAATTGTTATTTCAGCATTAAGATCGTTGCCGGGCTTTCTCGATTTTAATTGTATTACTTATTGTTAGATACAAATCAGAAAATAATTTTGTTGGACTTACTGTCAAAGTAATTATGCATAACGCTCACGGAAACGAAAAACACTGCAAAACATTTTGACATCCCACATAATTATTTTAATGTCCAATAAAAATTATTTTCACATCTGTATCTGTATCTTACATTTTTAAATACTTTAACGAAACCATTTTTTCGGTGTATTTCACGAATGTCGTAGGATGTTATTTAACATTTATAAATGGCGGAGATTTATGTAACACTGACAAATCGAATCAAACATTTTGAAAACTAACCCGTGGGCTATGCTAGAATAATTAGTTTATTAACTTGTACACAATAATGACGCAATTAATGCGATAATATTCAAATATGATATCGTGCACAGCCGAGTGAAGGTAGAGTGACGTACTATTATTATTACACTTAGCTTATTCAGTGAATCGGATAATTAAATCTGACAGACATGTATTCCGATCGCGCTCGTGTGAACTTATCAGCCCTTCACTCGCAGCTGTTCGTTAAACCGCAGGTTTTCTTCCGCGTGAGAGAAAACGATTCCTATTTCCTTGTCGTTCCTTTTAAGGCTCGCTAACGGCCGTTTTCTCCGGTCGATTCTTCTCAGAGGCTGCGTGTAACTCGCTCTTCCAACGATTGAGTGGTAACTCGTGTTGCTTCCAGTCGAGCTTGAACGTTCTGCACCGCGCACTTTCATCCGCTAATTGATTTATCGCCCGCTAACTGCCGGAGAATATTGATATTGATCGGCCCTATCGACATATATATCTGCCGTAACCTGAGCTCTAATTAATTTCCGATCCACCGGTGAAAAATGTATTTCCGACGTGCGACGTGGAGCCTGAGAAGAGAGAACATCCGTGATATGAGTCTGCATAGACACGTAATAATAAATCGCATTAAATTCTGTGCAGGTCCTCTTCTTTTTTTCCAAATAGTTATCATTAGACACGTACTATGCGGGTCTTTGGTAGGAAAGATTAATGGTATGATATAGGCATTTTACAAAATCGAATTACACGAGTGTCTGAATAAAATCGATATCAGGTCTTTTTGCCGTTTTCGTTTAAACAGACTGTGTATGCATCATATTATGAGATAAATCATTTTGAGCGAACTACCACTCAATATTTCTGTTGGAGTGCTTGATTATTGCGTAACCAAGTTTAATTAAAATGGAACTCGATCGTGCCGTTCAATATAAAGCGTTTACACATACGTACACGTATTTATTTAATAATATTTGTATTATGTAATGTATAGGGCGTCTCATTTATCACGCTTTAAATTTTAACGTTACATGTGACTTTCGTGATTAATTAGAATTGATTTCTTTTCAAAATCAAAAGAGGGAAATTACTTGTCGATGCCTTTCAATTTTTGGCATTACATATGCACATCTATTCTTATAACATTCGATATACAAATCAAAATTCAATTAAAATTTAAATTTCACCTAAAATTGATTGAGGAATATAGATTTGATTTTCAAAGTTCAGTTTGGCAGAAACTATTTTTCAATCATAATTTGAAAAATATTGATTTAATATTTTAACTGAAAATTGAGTTGTTTGGGCAATTTATATCAAAAATAATGCATAACAAACCAAAACACCTTATATATACTATATACCAATTTTCGTGTATGTAATTTATTGACATGCGTGTCAATAAATTTATTTCGATGTCGTATGAGACGAGTTAGCCGTAAAAATTTTTGTGTACAGATTAAAATACTTTTAATACAGGACAATTCTCTTAATTGGGTTAGATTAATTTTTTTCTATTAATAATAAGTCATGTCTAATAAGGCAGGGAGAAATCTTTAGGATAATCTGTGGTTATATTTTTCAAACAATGCACTTGCAAGATGCTTCTTTTAAATGGAATCATACGGGTATTCTTTTATTTAGCTTCAATCGATTATTCTGCGTGTAAAAGTATTAGGCTAAAAAGAGTAATCGAAAAGTAAGCGTGTTTCCAACACGTATTTTAATGTTTTTTTTTTTTTTTAACAAGTGAGTCATTAGTTACATTAGAACAGGCCTGTCCAAAACTTCGTTCTCGAGTTAAAACGTTTCCACCCGTCCGTCATTTCGCGAGACAAAAAGTGAACAAAAAGTGACAAACGTTCTAGAGCTCTAAATCCAGGTTTAATCCAGTCCTGTCTAAGAGTTTGAGCGAAGGCACTGAAGTGCCTTTTACTTCTGTAATCATTGCATAGATGTATTTCAACTATCATTCTCTGCCTATGAAGTCCATAACGGTGCTGTACCAACCATTTTAACGCAAGCTTGTTTTTTATACGAAATATAAATATTTTTTACGTATACGTCCAATTTCAGTAAGAATGCTTAATATTACTATGTTGACTTGATAATGTGTTGAGTCTTAAAAAAATCAGTACATCACTGTTACGGGCTTCACGGAACCCATAAGACAGAGAACGATAGGCGAAATATAGCTGTGCAACGATTGTAGAAATGACAAGCCCATCAGTAGAATGGCCAACGTTCTGAATTTTACGGGATCCCAATTTTCGGATCTTTGTAGATGTGTCCCAAAAGAACTTTAGGTGGGATATTATATGTCTGGATTCATCACGGGCATTCGGAGGTAATGATTTCAGGCTGTACTGAAAAATAAGAATTTACTTAAATGTGTGAAATCATAAAAAAAGTATAATTTTAAGTTGAGAGAAGGTAATTTTAAAATATTACACATATTTTTGAATTATTATTATGTTATATTTTCTCATATTTTTTAAGTGAAATATTTTATGTCTCGTTGATATTTCATTTTATTACATATAACTTTAACTTTCAAAATATTTTACATCATTTTATACTCCGTCGAAATTGAATATATTAAATTTAATTTTAAGTTTCAAAACATTTTATGTAATTTTATGTTCCATTTCGTTTCAGAATA
Organism: Solenopsis invicta; assembly: GCF_016802725.1. Taxonomy (NCBI): domain Eukaryota; kingdom Metazoa; phylum Arthropoda; class Insecta; order Hymenoptera; family Formicidae; genus Solenopsis; species Solenopsis invicta. The sequence continues at coordinate 13,932,341 of NC_052670.1, read as the reverse complement.
TTATGAATTTATTAATTAATTTTATTAACAATAGGTAAACATTTTATTTATCTAATTTATTTATTTAACATATTTTTATATGTTAAAATATATCTAAGTATGTACAATAATAAAGAACGGAGATGGATAAACATTAATGTTATAAGGAATTTTATAATTTAATTTAATGTACCAATAAAAAGAATTTTATCGACTTTTTTGGATTGTGTCCCGATTTTCTGATGTCGATATCTCGAAATTAGCTTATCAAGAGTTGGTCACCCTACCCATCAGTGTCTCCGCTTTATTTATGAACCTGGACAGGCTTGGATTTAGATAGAGCTCTAGCATCTATTCTTTTTTGTTTACTGTCTTGGTCTATCGAGACGACGGAGAGACGAAGGCGTTTCAGCTCGCGAGCGAAGTTTTACACAGGTCTGCATTAGAACAAAATGTTCTTTAATTTGTTCTTTCATGTTATTTTCTAAAATAAATTTCTGAGAATACATATTATCCTTCAAAACTTCCAATAAGAAAAATTTTTCCTCGATTATATTACTTAATATTTTATATGCAGAACAATGAGAAGAATCGATTTATACTTGAGAAAGTATTTGTATAATATGATTCCATTAAAAAGGCAATTACATTTTGCAAGAGTATCAAGTCTTTATATTCGAAAAAATATAATAACAGATTGGTAGATCGTATAAACAATTTTCTTTCTCTACTACTTTTCTATTTTAATTTATAAAAGAACTGTAATCTCACTTAATTACTAGAGAAGAAATTACTTTCTTTCAAGACTCTTGACAAATTTACAATATCGTTTTGACACAGAGACAACTAAGAGTCTTATCTCGTGGACGATTTTGCTATTGATACCTTTTATTCAAGTACTTCATTTACATTTCTCGAACGTTCGGCTGTTCTTTTAGCCATCTTCAAATCTTGAGAAATGTAAATGAGGTACTTGAATAAAAGATATCAATATGTAAAATCATCCGTGAGATAAGACTTTTAACTATCTGCGTCAAAACGATATTTTTTAAATTTAATTAAATATAGATCTGAAAATAATCTCGTTAGATCATATCAAAATAATTATGAAGAATATTCAAGCATGTTAAGTAATGCTGCTTAAGTAAAGAAAATTTATTCTAGCAAGCTTGATGCGTCCTATGTAGTTACTTTGATAAGTAATAAATTTATTTTCAGATCTGTATTTAGCAACATTTGTAGATATTTTAGTAAAATCGTCTTCTTTCCACGTAAAAAATATTTTTTGTAGGAGTTGGGAACAGAGTTTTACACGTAATTTTGTTAAGGTGGCCCCTCAACAAAATCAGGGCGAAAAAAATGTTTAAATGTTATTGTCATTCTTTATAATCGAAATTTGCATCAAAAATAAATGTAAAAAGTATTTTTATTAATGTCTAAGAGTAATATTATTGAGGTCCAAGTCTAATTTCATATTTATGAATTGAAAACCTTATGTTATGGAATCATAAAAATTGAAAAATAGTTTAATCTTGTTTTTATCTTGAATTTATAGAAAAATCTATCGATTGAAAAATTCAAGCATCTACAGAGTATTAAGTAAATTAAATAACATTTAAATTGCATTTAAAAATCATATAAAATACATATATATTTTAAAATTTAATATAACATTTATATTATTATCAATATTTATTAATTTTCTTAAAGTAAACCAATTACATTTAATTTCGACTTAAAAATTGATTATATACTTTAATGTAAGAAAAATTTAACTAAAAGCAAAGAGAGGTAAATTGTTGTTAATAATTTAATTGAATATAATCGTCAGATGACAGGCATGAAATGTAAAAATATCTTGAGTCGGAACACGCCGAATTTACTATATCGATATGCCTTGACACGCGTACAAATTCATGTGTTAAGGCATCGGTGGAACCTAGTGTATGTACATCCAAGGACTTTGATTCTGTCCATGGGGAAATTTTCCAAACTGAGAAGTCACCACTTTCTACATACTCGCAGTTCATGATTAATGAAACGACTAGAGCTTATTGGTCGTTACGTTAATCATGAACTGTAAGTATGTAGAAAGATAGCGATTTCTCACTTTGGAAAATTTCCCCATGGACAGAATCAAAGTCCTTGGGTGTACATACATACATGTCAAATGTAATATTGCCTCCCTTCATGTTGGAAATGTAGGTATTACGATATACGTTTCTTTTTTATACGGAAACATGATGAATTATTGGGGTTGAAATTTAAATTTAACAAGCAACGCAACGTAGATTTCTCTCAATCATTATTTCTTCAGAAATTGCCGAGGCCATTAGTGTATTTGCTTCCTGAATAATTCCATACGCTTTTGTCTTTAACTTCATCTCGCGATGTATTATTCACTCCGCCAACTGTTGTACTTGTGTAGACGCTATTGCGAATTACATAATTTAGATGTTTGTATACATTACACAGCTAGTTGGTATAAAACATTCAAAGGTGACGTCTACTCGGCAACTCAGAGCGCACAAAGCGCGCGAGTCAGAAGTGCGTCGTAAAAGTGTACCGTGCCACCTGCGTGCTCGCAATTGTTTCGGATTATATGACCACCACGCGTCGTCCGATAAATCGCTGATGTAACGTTTATAAACTTCATGGAACTGGCCTATCTCCAACTGGTCACATTCATCGCCAACAATGCACCTATTCAAACTGCGATGCTTCTAATCCTGCATCATGCGGGTTGTTCATTACGAACATCATCCACTTTCGTCAACCGCCGCCCTCCTTTATCCGCGCGTAAGCGACGATTTCCCTTAAAATATTTTTCCGGAGCATATGATGCTCGAAGCACGTAATCTTTGTAATTGTTCCATTATACAAATGAAAAGTGAGTTCTTTTTCCAGTGTAAAATGATACTTTATGACTGAAATTACGTTTCCGGAGCTAGCATTAAAATTGCCCAGAAGTTCATTGCAAAGTTTCACGGTTGAGAATCGTGAAATTTTACGTTTAAGAGAAAACCGTCGCAAAACGTTTTCATTTAACTTATCCGGATTATACGTATGTTTGAAACATTGAACATTCTGTGGCTTAAAGTGAATGAATCTTTCACGTTTTAATCCGAGCCTTTCGAATCATGTGGGCATCGCGTAATGGAGCTGGCGATTCAGTAATCAAGTGTTTTTTAAAGTTTAAAACAGCCTGGTGAAGAGCAGGTTTTTTGCTCTGAATCGATTTAGAATACATTCTTCGTGTGATTCACATTTTTGTTTTTGGAATTTTAACGAAATTTTGTGCTACTCGTTGTAGAATATCCTGTCGCGATTCTATGTACCTTCGTAGAAACTTCATTTCTGACTTTACTTGGAGAAACATCATTCTCTGAAGATTTAATTTCGCTTACTCTCGACGTGTAGATTTAAAATACGTTCTTTGTGCGATCCACATTCTAACTGAACAAAGTATCGATTCTCGTCATGCGATTTTGCCAATGTTTACACTTGTTGGAACTTTAATGAAATTTAAGCTTGCAGAATCGCGTCGCGGATCTGCGTATTTTTGACGACACTTTACTTTGCAATAGTCTCCGTAAGATTTAATTTCACTTACAGTTGATCCGTTGTATAGCAGCAAGAAGCTGAAATTGTCACGATCGAGGTATTATACCTGAGGACTGTTCCTCGTTACAATTGATCCCGGCTATCTTATCCCCTTGTCGCCGTTGTGTCGTGAGAGTTTCTATTGTTAGTTTATATCGAGTAATCGAATACTCCGATAGCGTCTGAGGTGTAAGAAGCACGAATTTCAAAGTCCCACTTCTGATCAATACCCGTCTAACGATATGGTTACAATGTAACAATACGAAGTATCGACTGTAATTTTCTGAGGCAGACGCCTATTGTTTCGTCGATCCTTCTCTTCCTCCCTCTCACTCTCTCTTTCCTTGTTCACTGTAAATCTTGTGTTCGCCGCGGTTTTGGTAGAACGGTAACAGAACTTCCATCCATTTGTTATAGCGACATAACTCAGAAAACAAAGTTTTCGTGTCTAAATGTTTTGAATGATTGACATTTTAGTGATAGTGGACAGAAAACTTGCTTTTAACGTATATCACATTCCAAATGGTTCACTCGAATTTTGGTATTGATTTAACAAAAGATGAATATGTTAGAAAGTAATACAAACATTGTGTGAAAAATTGGCACGAAAAATTAATAGCTTGACACAATTGGAAATTCTAAAGAAGCATATTTCTTTAGTAAAATCAATAGTTATATTAACACGTACATTTATTTAAAAATTTACATTTAAAATTGCATTATTCTTGTGTCACTCATTTACCCATAAATTGTGTTGCTTTAAGAAATGTTGAACATCAATTTAATGCAAAATTGAACAATGACATCATGTAAATTAACATTCAAATGTTAAAAATTTAAAACAAAGATTTAAACAAGGTCCAGTTTTAATAAATATAAAATATTTTTTACTCTGTAGAGGAATAAAAGTAACTCTTTATTTAGTACATGGTATTGAATTTTAATCAGAATTTTCTTTTTTTTGCGCAAAACTCAAATATAATTTTTGTTGTTGTAATAAATGGACGATACGTATAAAAATGTATTTGCAAACTTTGATCAACATCATCTGACCAACATTCTAGAATCTAAAATATTTATAATATAATAATTAACCCTTAAAGACATAAGTGAGTCTGGGAAACCTTCCCAAAAAAACTTTACTTTTGTGCCATTTTATTTTAGTTAAGCAATAAAGTTGGTCAATCATAGCAGTCGATAGATGAGACTTCAAACTTTTTTTCCACCTAGCTCAAATCTTTTTTCTCATTCCGTCTTCACACAGTAAGCGATCGAAAATCTAGGGGAATTTTCAATATATGTTTAAAGGTTAATATTTCTCGACGTATTCAGTAATGCGAATGTGAAGACTAAGGTTTCCCTTCGATTTTGGATTCTGAATTATTCTTCGACCATCTCGAGGGGCACGTTCATGAACATAAAATTTAAAAATTTACAATTGCCGTACGTGTACATACATAGTGATAATGAAATATATGATTTACGTTCAGCGATTATTACGTGCGGATGTACGCGTCGCGCTCTTCGAATAATTGCGATTTTATCGGAGAGCCACGTGCGCAAAAATTCCGCTACATTTTGTCCCGCCGAAGGAATAAAAAGAAAATGCGAGCGCCGACTTCTTCCGATACATCCCATCGTTTTATACGCCTGCTTACACGACTGCAAAACGGTTCTAAATCGATCGGCGCTTCTCGACGTTCAATGTGCGTCCTATTCACGACGATCCGCGAAACGTCATTCGCTATATCGTTAAACATGTAACAGCGTGATGGTGCGCCATAAGATTTGAATGCAAAACGCTTTAATGAAACGAGAAAATATAGAGGGAAGGGGGGGGGGACATGATAATAAAATTGCAAATTGCTGCACTACTGCACGCATGCTGGATACATTGCGCTCATGACACGTTCGCGTTTAACGTAAAATTTCGACGGATTTTGCGGGTTTGGGTAGAGTATCACGTAAACATACATATTTTCTCAGTCAGCATAAAAATACGTGCTCGCAGGGCATTCGCGGGCGTCTTGCTTGTCGGCACGTGTAGTTATAGCTATCGCGCGACGGGTCCTCCTCCGCGAAATTACATTACCATATCATAAAAAAAAAAGGAAAACAAAGCTGACATCCCTACCTGAATAAGAGGAGCATTTCTATGCAGACCGTATTGCACGGTACAATCACGAATATAAAATGTAGTAAAATTCACTTATTAAAATTTCCTAGACGAGTTCTGAACGAATCTTTAAAAGAGATGAGAACTTAATTGTAATATTTAACTTTGTGATATTATATTCGGGGTTCTTTCTAAAAAGCTGTGTCTTAAGTCCGGCAAATATGCGGCGCGCAGTTTGCGGGATCTTGTAAATATTTATAAATTCACCTAGAAAACTATTGAGTACTAAGAACTGCTTTCAACCGGTATTGTCGTTTTTGTTATTTAAATGTTAACTGTAAGACATTTGCTTTTACAATTCAAAATATTAATTTTTTTATTATATTACTAATTTCTTTTTTTTTATTTATCTTTTAAAAATATGTAATAAACACTTTTCTTCATAAATTCGAGAATGTTTGCGATTTTCTCGTATTCTCATGAAAAATTAACTCGGCGAAAAAAACGTAGAAAAGCTTTGAAAAATATCTTTTAAAGAGAAAATGTAAAGTTGCAAAAATTTATTTTTTTTTTCTTAGTTTTGTTTTTCCACAAAATTTTGTATTTAAATTACACAGAATTAAAGACTGCTATTTTTTTTTAAATATTTTTGTCTTACTTAGAAACGTTATAACTTGATGAAACATCAAATAAAAATTTACCAATAAATATTTTTTAATGCTTTTAAGCTTTGAAATAATTAAAAGAATTGATACGATGATTTTTCAGCAACGCTGTCGAATTTCTTCAGTAAAAATTCATTTTTACAAAATGTTTTTTAAATAAAAATATCTTGATGTGTAAAAACACAAACAATTGTCAAGCTTAAAACGATTTTGGTGCTGAAATAACGTTTCTTGTGTAATTTTACATAAAATTTCTAACTTTTTTGAGCTGTGTGCTTTACTTTCGATTTCAAACACAACTTTTAAATTGAAATAGAACTGTAATACCATTAAAAATTAATTTAATATTACCAGGCATATTACGATGCCAACAGGTATTTCTACGATCCCCTCTCCTCTTCCGAAAAAATTCTAAAGAATTTGTTGTGAAAAATATTAGCCAGGTTTGAAACTGAATCTCTTTAATCCGCATGAGTGTTTAGCCAGTTTGACCACCACGTTAAAATGTTTTTTAATTTCGAAATTAAAGAAAACAGAAACGAGAAAAAATTTTGTTCAAAATTTGTTTAAATGTTTTAATAAACTTGTTTAAAAACTTCTTTAATTTAACTTTTCGTGAGAAAATCGCAAGTGTTCCTGAACTTATGAACGGTAGTTCACATCCAATATCAATGAAGAGTCCAAAATGACACGTGGTATATTTTTAATATTTTATTGTTTTATTAAATTTGATATTTAATTTTATACGTAAAATGCATTTGAAATTGAATAAAATAATAGAAGTTTTGGAATGTCCGAGAAGATTATGAAAAAATTTTTTTATTATTTGCAACTAAAAAATGATAGATTTTTATATGTACAATGTGTATTTATTTTACATGGCGCGTGATTTTATAATGAAAAAAAATATTGTGATTGTAAATTTCTGCAAATTATAGCCAGATACGTGTGTGAGTTTAAATATTAATTTAAATATAATATTTGTTTTTAGCAGAATCAATTTAAGATAACTTATAACCAATAAATTATGTATTTACTCTATTTATTCCAGCCTGTGCAATAATTAGAAAAAAAACATCTTTAATCCTAAAGTTATTAAAATGATAACGAGTGGACTGCAATAAATAATAAAAGGAATTTAATAATAGCATAAAAACACGCATAGAGCTGAAAAGTTCATTTCTCTTTTTTTTTATGGTCAACGCAATATTCTGTGTTTTATTACGCTGTTTACGTCTGTATATATATATAAGTATTTTACGTAACGCTGGTAATGTGCGTTGAATATCAGACACATCATTATTTATCGTTTGTGCAATATGAAGTAAAATTTTTTTTACGTGACAGTACGGAGATTTTTTTTTATTTTTATAAAATATAAATAAAGAAATTAATTAATATAACTTTGTATACAATTTTTTATACTATATAACTTATTTCGTGGATGTGTGCACTTTTTTAGTTGTTAACAATATATTGAGAATTGATTATAAAAGTGCAATCGATAAATTTTGTTATAAAATGGAATATGTGTGTGTGCGATTTCACCATTTCCTACTTATTTTTCTAATTAAGAGTCACGAGATCGAATTAACTCAAAGCTTGCATATCGCAAGTAAAGAATAATCACGACCGTGTATGTGTATATATAAAATTGAGAAAGAGAGGTTGGGGGAGAGAGAGAGAGAGAGAGAGAGAGATGCCGAGAATAAATTTGTATTTAAATTTATACGGAATAAACGATTTCGCGGCGGCATGTCGAAGTAACTAACCACTGATAAGACACGAACGTCGCTCTTGCGTGACACGATTAATTCTGCTTTACGGCCGACTACCTCTTATTGACTCGAAGGGATCCATGGTTCCGCACAACCCTTTGCTTCCGCGTAATCGGTCAACGCAGTCGTTTAAAAATAAACGTCACCTTTATGCAACGTGTATTATCGCCTCTGCTGTGATAGGACGATAAATTACCGTCGATAAAGAATTTTACGTAACGTTCGCCCGCCCTTATCCTTTCCCTTTTCTTTTAATACCGTGTTTAAAGATAATGCAGTCAGGTAAATCTCCGTGCGCGCTGTCTGCTACCGTCTCTCATTCCCGCTGCGGTCCAGTCGTAAAATCGCGGAGACACCGCCTTGGAGACACTCGTATATAATAAAGTTCACGTGTCGCGTCTGGAAACGCAGATGCCCGGGATCCCGGATAAAAATAAAGCGTTTCTCAGCGGGGAAAACAGGACGATGGAAATAAATCGTTTCTCCCTATGCTTCTTTTTTGCGTCCTCATCCCCGTACCTGATTAACAGCGCGACGACGAGGGGGTGGGTAGGGCGCTCGACAATGATACGACGTGGAGACCTGCCTCACGGCTTGTGAATGGCAAAAGGGGGCACGTACGTTTATACACGAAGTATATACGCGTTTGCGAGATTTATTTTTCTTCGAAGTTCCATATACGCGCATAGGCAGGAACGCCGTTACGTTCAAAGTACCGCGTAAGTATTGAATTTCCCTCACACACGTGCGACACACGCGATCATTGGATGGAGAAAAACTGCGGCATCTTTTAGTAAACAATATTTGTTTACATATAAACAGCTTGTCGCAGCTATTATTATAAATTCTATGGAGACGGCATGCGCGTCTCATTTTTAGCCACTTCACTTGAAAGCGCTAAGCTTAGCTCGGTATGAGCAATTCTGTTTGGTAATACGCGGTCTTTTTGTTCGTTTCGCGATCCGTTTCCATCCCAGTATGCCGTATGATTCTATTATGGATGCAGGATCGATGATTAACAATCAAAAACGGGACGAAAGGCTGCTCTTAGTGAAGAATCCGGACCGATATCAAGAGGGAAAATACGATCTTCTGTCGGAACCAACAGTTGTAGAGCTCATTCCCCTTTGCTCTTCCCTCCTCTCTCGCAGCCGAATCTCTGTTGTTTGATAAATTTTATAAAGTAAAACTTTCCCATACAATTTTGAAGAGGATCCACCTTAGTTTTAAATATTAATCCTCTTCCATCAGAGAATAGCACGAAGAAGAATACGTTCTAAATTAACATTGTATTTCTAGACCAGAGAGGAGAGCGAAAAGATTTGAGAAGGAGTTACGAGAAAATTGAGATTATTAAGGCATAGAAATACGAGGAAATTAGGACTAGAATTGCAGATGCAACGATAGCTGCGAAGTAATGATGAAATTGTATTTGTTACAGCAGGCATGATGTCCCACTTTTCTAGATGAAGCTTTTTAGGTTATTTTATATGTAAAATAAAATTTTTTATAATTACGCATGAGTATTTTCGGTACAAACATATATTAAAATCATGCGTTCTGCAATATGCGAGTGTGTACAAAATTTTAATATATTTCTGTAGCATTTTACGGGTTTATAATCTGTAATCAGAGGACGTTACAATACACGTAGAGATATTACAGTGTACCATTGCTAATAATATGTCCTTCTCTATTATTAATTGGAGATGCAATTACGCGGCTGTAAACTATTATTCAATCGTTTATTTTGAGAGAGATACGAACTCAATTTCGAAACGCTATGAATTTCAATTAGATGCGAAATATCCACCGATCGATTTTATCAAGAGTTTTCAAACGAAGGTTATTTTGAATAAATAAACAGAGAGAGGTGAGTTCTATTGCGGATAATTACAATCACGAGAGGAGAAATTGCTAAATTACGAATTTCTTGGCGTTAAGAATGTTTTGGCTATACAATACGAGCTAAAAGTTATCGAAGTTTAAAAACTGAGTGCTTTTTAGCTCTATTTTTTTTCCCTAATCAACGACGAAAAATTTTGGCAAACGCCCAAATTTTTGCTCTGCTACAAAAAAGAAAGCAACGAATAATTTGGTTTATACTAGTTTCCGCAGCGAAAATTACTCTATTTTGCTGCAGTTTTAAGTTAATAACTTTTAAACGAATAAATGGATCCAAATGAATCTTTGCATGAGTATTAGAATTTTATTAATATACACCGAGAGAAGAAATGACTAAAAACAAATATTTGTTTGACGTAAATAAATATTTCTTCAATACAAGAATTACTAATGTAATTTAACTATCATTTTTGTATTGAATAAATATTTATTTACATCTAATAAATTATGTCATTGCAAATATACAAATAAATTTTTTCTCAATGTAAAAAATTTAATTTAATTTTACTTTCTCATCACGCTTGCAAATAAGCATTATAATACGCGATTTTCTATAAGAGAAAAAAGCAAATGAAAAATTAAATGACTTTTAAACTAATAAGAGGTAGGGATACACTTAAATTTTACACAGACACTCAAATGTAATTATAAAACAATCTATAAAACTTTTAAAATTTTTGATATTACTTTGAGAGGTTACAGATCAATTCTTAATTGTGCCACAAAAAAATATATTCGCGACACAAGTATAGATTTTATAATGCATTGTAGCGCAACGGATAATCATTGTTTTAGCTTGCCCGAAATTTTTCTCGTGAAGTGAGAGACATAAATTTGGATCTTGCGAAGTTCGATGGTATATTCGTGTAAGAGATATAACGTTTTCTTTTCGTTTTCTTCTCGCACAATTCTTCTTTCCTTTTTGCCAAGAAATTATGTATGGTTTGTTGCCGAGTTATGGCATTTCGAAGAATTGGTTTGACCGTTGCACATAAGTCAAAAGCTTCCTAAAGGATCCAGTTATATTCGCTTCTACAAGCAAACGGGGTTGGAACATGTACGGGATGTAAGTTTTCATTGAACCAACGTTTTTGTGTAGTTCGTAGCTCGGTGCGCTCGACGAAACTGTATTGCTTCTATGAACATGTACAGGATGTCCACAACCTACTGGCCCATCTATGTTTGTAGATTCTTTGACCTATTTAGTGTGCGAATACTATGTTTAAATTTACATCAAGAAAAGTTTTAGGCACTAAAATAATTATCAGTTATGTTGCAAGGTATTAAAATTGACATTTATGAAAATTTTAAGAGATCAACGATATTTACGATATTGAGTGAAAATGCGAGAATTTTTGGAATAATTATGTATTATTATATATTTATATTATATAATTATAAACAGGATAGGCCTATGAAAATTTTTTACCTCATTTTCTTGTAATTAATTGATTTGTACGAAATATTTTGCGCATTTTCTATTTAAAGGGGATGTATAATAGTGATGAATTCATCCCCTTGATTAGAGCAGCTATCTCAATATCTTAATTGGCAATCAGAAGTCAGATGATTCATTATTTTAAAGATTTTTAAATTTTTTTTTCAGTTGCGTCTTATTTTTTTCATTTGGACGAGTGTTTCTCAAGAAAATACATTTGAAAGTTTTATATACGAAAAATTTAAATTTTTAAATAAACTAAATTGCGTGAATTGATGAAAACTATCTGAATTTTCCATTAAATTTTTTTCTTTGAAGATGCTTAAAAATGTTTGCCGTAGCGTCGAATACTATTCATGATCTACGTTAAGAGATAGTGGATCAATGCTAGAATAACGCCGGAAATATCTCAAAATGTTCGAAATATATTTGAGAAGAAGCTTTATTATTGTGCGAAAACTGATAGAGAACATTTCAAACATTTCTTAAAGTGAATTTTTCTATATACTGTTAATTTTTAATCTTTAATGCTTTTAACTACGATTTCTCGAAAAGTATTTACTTAAATTAAAAAAAACGAGAGTTGTAAAGAGTATTAAAGGATTTTTAAAACGATATCACTTGCCTATTGTTATTTATAATTTTTGAAAGAATTCTCATAATTAATGATTGAAGTGCAACACGGTTAAGTTTACCATATTTATGTATCTTCCTTAAAAATAATTCTAATTTTTTTGCATGTTTTGCGTAAATTAATTGATTACTAAATAACGAAAACTTTCTATTTTATATAAACTTATGTAATTTTTACATTGTATACTTTAACAAATATTTAATTAAAAAATTATGATTATTGAAAACCGCAAAACGTATTGTTAAGATTTGAAAATTTACGTTGTTGCCTGTTTTTGCTAAGGTTCGACGTAAAATTTATTAAAGTATTAACAATGACACATCAAGCTCAGTTTATAAAGGAAGGTTCTTTGAATATTCAAAAAATTATAAAATATTTATATTACATAGTATTTTGGCAATACATAGAAAATGTCATAATATGTAAAACTATTTTTGTTTTGCTGCTCGAATTCACTATAAAGAGGTAAAACTAATCGCTGAAAATTAGATTATTTTTTATTGTCGTTTTATTGTTGTTTTATTATTATTTACCAACAAAAAAATGTTTTATATATATATATATAAAATTATATTTTGATAAATTACTAATCGATAAACCTCCTTTAAAGAATTAATTTTTTCTGAAATTATGTATGTATATATATACATATATATATATATATATATATATATATATATATATATATAATTTCAGAAAAAATTAATTTTTTAAAGAAGATTTATCGATTAATAATTTATCGAAATATAATTATTTAATAATAAAACAAGAACGAAAAGTTCTTCAAGAGTTGACTATTCTTTCAAGATGAATTTGGACAACAGAAAAGCAATTTATTATATATCAAGATATTCTGTTAAAGTTTTATAAGTTTTCGAATTTCGAAAAGGGGAGTCTGAGTTGAGGATCTTTTCTTATTAGTATGGCATACAATGGAACACCGCGTACGCCATACTAATCTTGACTGCAAAAACATGTCGCTCGATAATGATTGTTCTTGGAACAAGACCGGTTCACCACAGGTAGAATAATTAGAACTTGTTTTGAGTATCACCTTACCATACAAAGAACGGATGCGAGCAACACTGCATATCCTTGGGGATTTTAATTAAGCAAAGAGCGCTCGTATACTCACGACTTCAAAAATTGTACCGGTTAGTCTCCGGCTGATAAGTAAATGCAATTTGTATTAACGGACAGCATTGCTTCTTGTCACGCATATGTTGCTTCCCAAGTACGAATAGTGTACCTTCTAATTAACGATAACTTTATACATTGGAAGTGTATCTTGCCGCTATCATTTTTATTTTATGCACGAATACTAAAAAAACAACAGTGAATATCAAGTAAAAACAGATTAACACAAAATACTACATTTGTGGGAGAAACCTCTGCTCTATCGACGTAGGACTAATTAAAAGAAACGTGAAATATAATTATAGAAGAAGAAAATGACAAGAGGATTGGAACAGTTCAAAAAATAAACTCTGAGAAATATATATTATTTGATGTAAAATACGTTTTTATTGCTGTTATTGTTATTATTATTATTATTATTATTATTATTATCGAGCTCATAGCTTTCAGTATGGCATACAACCATGGGCGCTCGTCTGTCGGTAAATTAGAATGGTTCTTGCGCACCACATATAGTCGGTAAACCTCAACGAAGTAGAGCTGCCATCGTCCGTCATAACCGATAATGTTTCTCGCCTCGGTAACTCTTGGGATACGAGAATACGATCAGTTTTACGCAGGTGATAACACTAATTTGGATCGACGATACATGTTTTTAGAGCAACAAGTGATTGAACAAATGATAGTACCTGACAAAGGAGTAATAGTATTAGGAAATCTTTTTCGGGATCTCTTATACATATGTTCTTTTTAATCAAATATTCAAATCAACAAGTTTCTCGTTTATCGAATATGAAATATGTATATGTATCATTTTGTATGCGCACTATCATTACGTAATAACAAAAATAATTAATGACAAGAAATAATTAATAATATATATGTAAATGTAAATAATCATAATAATAATAAATATAATAATAACAGTAATAAATTGAAAATTATATGTGCGTGTATGAATCAACTGTAGTTAAACTTACCGCTAGAGATGGATTAATTAGATTTGTTTATAGGAAGCCGGAAGTGTAATTAATAAATTAAAATCGATATAAATGAACCGTCCTTGCTGACGCGACAAAAGAAGAGTCCATTTAATTAGCTAAAATTATGTAGATATATTCAGTAGTTTTTAATTGAACATAATTGTGTAATATATAATCAATTTCAAAACTCGGTTTCTCAGCATGTTTTGCAATCTTATAATTATAAATAAAATTGTTACTTTAACATCTTGGCAATCACTGAATTAAAATCTTGCTTTTTAAAATTTAACTTTAATTAAAGGCTTACTTCTCGCAAAACGTACGTTTCAACAGACTGTGAATGGAACACTTTTGACTCGTATTTTTATTGGATAATCGAAAAGTTGCCCCATGTGTGTACATAAAATAATGATAAAAACAGCAATTCTCGATTTTTTACATCCTTGCGATGTAAAGGAGAATGAGTATTCTTTGAAACTAACAAATGTCTATTGGAACTCGATTGACCCACTTACTGCTAGTCATGAGTTAACCACTGCTAAATATTACTAGAAATAATTTTTTTAGATTTTTTTCTAATTTTGAGGAACTTGAAATAAATTTTCGAGCACAAAGAATAAAAAAAATATTAGAATGACAATTTATTTCACATCATATAACTACATTTTTTTACCAGGTCTGATCTTTAGATTTATTCATTCGTCATCACTATAGTACTGCGTTTGATATAGCTACCACAAATGTGCTGAAACCAACTTGTTCAGCATTACAATGCAAGATATTTATTGATGTTTTATTTACTCCGTCGTTGTTCAGCAGTGACAATAAAATTGTCAAACTTGAGAATAAATACGAAAATATAATAGTACGAAGATCGAATACGTTGTTCTGCCAAATGCAATCCGAATATTTCGCGAAAACAACCGACGAGATCTACGCTCAAAATTATGAACTGAAACTAGAGTTCCGCCGTTTTTCCGTTTCACGGTCGGCCTCCAGGCTTTCCTACCCTTCTCTCATGACGAAGGGTAGGACCATGTCCAATACCCGCCGACTTTCGTCGCATCGATTGTCTGGGGAATAATGGACGACCTTGAGTAACGGAGAATTTGTGTGCAGGATGTGCAGCCGAATGTTGAAAGTCCAAGGATGGACCGCTTTTCCGCGACGGGAAGGAATGCCGTTTCAGCAATGTCATCAGCATGACGTATTCTACCAAGTTATATACAAGTTATATACAAGTTCGATCATTTTAATGGCCGTCGTTATAACTTTCGCGATTTATACGTAAGCGAATGCTACTTGACACGAGCGTTAATTTGCAAGAAGTTGAAAATACTTAAAAGAAATTCTCGAAAGGCGCGGAATTAAAAAGAGCAAAACGCGTAAGATTTTACGTGTAGCTTGTTATATCAAAACGAATATTACTTCTAAATTCGAGTTTAAATGACCTGTGTTGAAATTCGAAAGATAGAATTTTATAACTTTATTATTTACAATTTTATAAATTACAAATAACAAATTATAATGATAATTTGTTATTTATAATTTATAAAATGTATTACAATTATAATGTATTTTATATGTTGTTTCTTGATATAATTTTGTACATTTTTTTATGTACTCTAATTTTTTTAATGTTTCTTGATTTACAGAACATATAACATTTTCTATATAAAATATTATCACAGGAATTATAGATTTACTTCATATAATTTTAGTTTTTAAATATTTCTGAAGGGTAATAATAAAAAACAGTAATAAAGATTGGAAAAACAAATTTTTAATCATTTTAAATCATAGTAATACAGAACGTAGACCGAGATGTGAGGGAGGGCGCACAAAACGAACAATCGAGATGCCTTTAGGTCATAAGAAGAGCTTAGTGCTAATATTTAATACTAATAAAAGACGTAATAATGGATTGAAAATTAAATTAATTTCAAATCATAACTTTAATTGATTTTCAACAAATTAATTTTAAATTGTAGTAATACAGAACTTATTGTAGATCGAGATGTGAAGGGGGGGGGGGGCACAAAACGAACTGCATTTAGGTCATAAGTAGAGCTTAGTACTAATATTTAATGTGTAATTTTATATATATTTTAAATTCAATTAATTTTAAATCACTTAGAAATTTTTATTAATATTGTGTATTGAATAAATTTTTATTTATAATTGAAATGCCATTGAAGCAGAATATTTTGTGCGCCGTGCATATCTTCTGAACGTGCCTTTCAAAAAAAGATAAATGATATTGCACATCTAACGTGTTAGGCGAAACACTGGTGGAAATGTGTTTCATTGTGAATTAGCGAATTACCTCGTTGACGTGTGAATAGCGAAACAATAGCGCGTATTCTCATCGTACATTCAGAACGACAAATGTAGCCGTCTGCTTCTCAATTTTATCTGTCCAAAGGAGTAGGCAGCTCTCTCCCTCTCGACGAATATGTGTAATGTCAGTCAGACAGCCACGTTTAGAATTAGAATACATTTCACCCTTTGGATGCATTACATCCCGACTTCAAACATTCCGCTCGACCAAGAGGATCTTGCATGCATTGTATTCTGACCTTTCTGCATAAAGCGTAGTCACGTTGCAATTAATAATCCTAATGTAAACAGTGTTGATGCTATCGCATAATGCATTACTCTCATCTTCGTTCATCTGTTGAAAATACACATGTAAAGTTCAAAAAGTAAATGCCGTTTACAAGCATGAAAAGTTCAACCGCAATTTTTTTTTTAAAGTTCAACAACACACGATGGACATTTTTCTTCCTCCTTCTGTCGCCGCATAATAATGCGCCGCCTGCGTTTTCTGATACCTCCGCTACTTCAAATTTCTGTATGACAAATGAAAAAGGATTCCAAGCAATTCTCCTTGTCTCGGTATGATCCGCTGCAAAGAGACAGCGGTGATCCGACAAGCAAAAGGGGAGATAGAAACGATGACAAGTCATATCGCGTTGTATCATGAAAATCTCCTCTAATCCGTGCACTATATTTTCTCATGATCGCACGTTTTCATACTTCCTGCGTTTCGCATTTTTCTATATTTCATCTAAAACGTTTGCTTTATTTCTGACGTGTGGTGAACGTTTGCGATATATAACCGTTTTTATTTTTGGACTTTAGGAGAAAGATTTCATTGACCACCTGTCCGCGAATTGTTTGCGTATGCGTTTTATGAAAATACGGAGCGCGGTGACAGTTACAAAAATGAAAAAAAGGAAAATGGATGGAAGGTAAATAAGTGTTCCATTATCGATAAGTGTTCCATACTAGTTACGATAGTTATAGTAGTCGATCTAAAAATTACGTGGTTTCGAATAGATCGCTCATCTGGAAAGTTCGGTGTTTAATTTTCTGAATATTTGAAATGAAGGACGTTACTCTTTGCCGATGTACTTTTATATTAAATTATTTTTACATCGTATTCTTATCTTTTATCAAAGATTATTAAAAATTATCATGCTACACAATTGCATGTTTGTACTAAAAAAATATATTTTTGATACGAATTCTCTGGTGCGCGTTAAGCAGATTTTTGCGATCTAGGTATGTATTCATATCCGTGCAGAATAGAATTCTATTTATATTTATATCTTTGCATAATACGGACAACGCATTTAAAATATCAAAAATTCAACACACACATGTACATTAACATATTTACATATAATAATACATACAAAATACACAGCGTAAAATTATAACATGGTTCTATGCTGAAATCTGATGCGAATTATGGCTCGTCTAAAGTGAATTTCATATTGCGCCTTGGCATATAAGCCACGCTCGTTGGATTGCAATACATTGTGTTGGTGAAGGCACGAGGATGATTCTTCGGGATGTCGATCAAATTTCGGTCGTTCCGTCTTATCTCCGGGATATTCCGTGCCTTGAAGCTTTTACGATATTTTCATGATAATACGTATTACTTTTCTGAATATGACTTGACAGGGAATACGATGTAATTTAAGATGCTTAGGACGCATATTTTAGAATTATTAAGGACACTTATGCATACATTATTGTTATACAGAATATCCGGTAAAGACTGTAATAACGCTTAAGGGTAGACCCCTGAGATTATTTTGAGACGAAAGTTCTAATAAAATGATGAGAGAGACTACAATAGTTTTTAAATGAGAAAGGTTTAAAATTGGCAAATCGAACTTAGAACAATAAATAAAAAATAATTTGTGATTGATTGAAAAGTGACTTTTAATAATCATTTTAAAATTATTTTGACGTCATGATGACTTTTTGTTCCGCTTGAAAACAATCTGAAATTTGTGCTTGGTGTGGCACATCACTTAGCGAAGGTGTATGCAAGATTAATATGAAAAATAAGAATCCTATTTAGGAACATCTTCACTACTGTGCAATATGTCATATTTGAGCGCGCGTATTTTGGACAGTTTGATTTGACAGTTTTAAACACTTCTCATTTAAAATTTATAGCAGCTCGACATTTTGATGTAAATATGTAGAGAATTTCCGTTTCAAAACAATCTCAAGAATCTATTCTTGCGGTTTTTACGACATCGGAGACTTCCTGTATATCACTATGTATAATGTATATGCAATAAGATAGCAAGACATGTGTATATGTTGTCACACTAATGTCTAACTATGTGCCAGATTTCTACGCATGTATTACTAAAAATCCGATTTTATCTTTAAATGAATATAACGTTATTTAAATATAATTATTTTATATCTTTTATTCAAAAATATATTTTTTATTTTTTATTTTGAAAAAATTATATAAATTATACAAATTACTAATAATATTCATTTATAATGAGTTAAGTGTACTAAACATTTAGAATTTTTCACATTGTTTCGAATTTTATTGATTAAAATTTTTCAGAAACTTTAGAAATACCATTAGAAATTTCATTAAAAATATCATTTTATCTCTGTTTAACATTAAACAACAAGCATAAAACGATGTCTCTAATGTTTCTAAACACCGCCCTCTAGAATGATAATTGATTTATCGAAGAAATATTTCGATATAAAAATTTCGCTTAAAAAACTATTAACAAAATATTAACAAAATTCCATGTTATTGTTTTAACTTTGTATAACTCGAAATGTGTATAATTGAATAAAAAGTTAAATGACAAAAGAATACTCGAATGTATGTACATTCGTGTGATAATGCACTCAAGTTTAAAAATAATATACATGTATAAGGAAGTGTGTGTAATTAAAGATTAAAAGTATACCTTGAAAAGTTTAGAAGTGCTCAGAAGTAAAAATGCCTTATAACAATTGTCAGTTATTATGTATTGCCGTATTAGCATCACTAAAAAATGGCAGGCTACTAAACAAATAACTCCACAAGCAATTGTTAGAATACGTCACTAATAACGAAGATAAGAGGGGTAGCCATATTGTCGACAGTAGCCATAATACCCTTTTCTCCTCTAATACTTCAATATTCTTCTTTATATTTTTAAATGAAGAGAGCTGCTTGTATAATACTTTTTATTTAGAGATATGTGATATAATAAAATGTTCGCCATTATTCCATGTATATTTTAATAATAATATATATATTTAAAAGAAAAATATTTAAATACGACTAAAAGTAATTGATGCGTTATTTATAATTCTATTTTTTTACATAGAAACTACTTAGCTATCTTTAGATAAAGATAAAAAAATTAAGGTATTTCCAAAAAGTAGATTAATTATATAATAATTATAAACTTTTCGTTACAACTATTGTACTTAAAGTTTTGAGCTTTCTAATAAAAATCTGCGGTTATCCAAACAGAGATGTTTTCATTTAAAGAAAAGATATTGGAGTACCTTGATCTTTCCAATTCGAAAATTGAAAACTTTGATTTCTATAACAGCAATCTTTGAAATCATTGTGCAAAACATTTTGAGATAGAATAAGAATTCTCCGTTTATAAAGGACGCCAGGCTTTTCAAGACGACATCGAGGTCTGATGACATCTGATTTGACGAATCACGTGAGAGAAATTCTCTAAAACAAAAGTTTCAGAATTCGTGACATTCAGACATTAACAGTTAGCGTCCTTCGAGACCCTTCGCGAACTCGACTTCTTTCTCACAATCGTCGCGACTTCCCTCAGCGGCGGTCGAGATTTCTTTCGCGAGCAGCGAGGTGGCGCCAACGTATCGAAAGCTCCAGCTCCGAGGATCGACGCGCTGCAACCCCCGGAGCTTAGGGGTTGGAAGGGGGCCCCGGCACGAGGAGGAAAGCCTCAGTCAGTGATGCGACTCCGTTACGGTCAGACCGAAGCGACCTCACTCGCGCGTCGCCGTCGTACGCTCGCGTCAGGCGCAACAGGACGCGCACTCGTCTGACTCGAGCCGGACACGTTTTACTGTGATATGCGTGGTGTGTCCCGCCGCCGGGCCCAGCCTCCTTCGTTACGGCCGCACGCCGGATCGTGGAGCAATCCGCGCGGAAGTACGACGCTCGCGACGGTCGGCCCGACGGTAATCGGTGCGACGCGACGCGATGCGACGCCGTGAGAGCACCATGCCCGTGAGGAACGCAATCGGTGATAAGGTACACGGGGGGGTCTCACCCCCCGCTCTGGGGCTCCGATTTATTCTTGACGACGCGCAGCGTCACTCTCGACGATTAATCGCCGAAGGGCCGATCTCGACGATCGGCGCATGTAGGGCACGACTCGTAGGGCGATCGGCCGAAATATCGCTTGTTTCATACTTTCACACTGAAATTAAACGCACGACGATAATCACTCTGAGATAGGTAGTAACGAACCAAGTTCGACGTACGATCGAAACGAAAGATGAAGCGCATTTCGTTGCCTGACGTTAATGAAAATATCGGAGTCGCGATATTTCTCGCGAGGCAAGAGGTAAAACGCGATGTCTTGAGAGTGCACTCTCGACGGAGATGCTCTTAACCGAAGTACGATGCGAAGATAGGAAATGGGGGTCCGCCCGCTTCGCGCCTCGTGCCCGAGCTGGCGCGGACATCTTTACGGCCCGCGAGTTACGAGGTGGGAGGAGAAACGTATGCAAATTCGAAGCAAGCATGTTAGATACGATCGGGGCGATACGACGAGAAGAGGAGAGAGAGAGAGAGAGAGAGAGAGAGGGGGGGTTCTTGCTACAAACAACACTTTATCTTTCTCAGGTCGACGTCGCAAGCTTTTCCCGCGGTGGTCGTAAAGGTCACGCACGAAGGAGAGAGAGAGGCGCGGCGCGATTTCCCGCTGCCTCGTCACCCCTTTCTCGTCTCCCTCTCTCTCTTTCTCTCTCGCGTGGTCAGATAGTCTGCCGATAGTAACAGGTGGGTCAGGGGTGTTTCGCCGGTGAGAGAGAGTCTCACTACGCCGACGCTGGGCACGCGAGCCCGTCATCATCATCATCGTCGTCGTTGTCGTCGTGCGAAGGATTTTCCTACCGCTAAGTCACCTCTACACGCCTAGCTGATCTTCCTACCGTACGCCACGTAAATGGCGGCCGACGTAAAACGCGCCCTTGCCGAGCCACGCTCTCGGCTGTCCCTCGGGCACCCCCTCGATTTCCAGCGATCGCACGCGCGTTTCCGCGTGAGCGTTAACGCACCCCTTTCCCCCTCCCCAATCGACTAGTTAACGAGATCCGCGACGCAGCTCCCGCCGCAGGTGGGACTAACGAGGGCGGCTCTGATAAGTGTGAGCGGTGGGAAATCGGGCGGCGAAACGGCTCGTACACGCGAGTTAATTGTTGCGTTAACCCTAGGATAGCGGAGCGGGCGACGGCGAGCGAGGGACGAACGACTCTTGTGGGAAGGGCCGACGTTTTATGATAAATTGAATGATAAATTAAGGCCGCTGTCGCCAATGCGTTATTCCTGTCTCTGCTCGCTTACGACGAGAATTAGCTTCTGGACTTTTAGACTCGTATTCGTATGGTCGTTGTTGCATTCTTCGCAATCCAAAATACATTTTCAACATCGTTCTGGATAATTTTATCATGTACATACTCAACGGCAAAATTAAAGCGTTACTCTGCAGCAAAAAAAAAATCTTTGTGAAAATTAATCGTAAGAACAATCTTCCTGGGCTTATTGTAAAGGGCAAAGGTTACGTTCGATTTCCTGGATTGATTTTTCTAGAAGATGCTTTTACGTTAGGAAAGGTGAAAAATTCATGATGGATTTGAATCTCGAAAATACTGCAAACGCCTTCTTGCGACTCAAATTAACATGAATTTGAGGATTAAAGCCTGTCCTTTAAAACGATTTGAAATCATTAAAAAATAATTGGAAATTTTTCTCGTCATTTTATTGTATTTTGAAGAATTGTTTAAAAAAAAAATTATTTTTGTTTTAATGTTGAATAACTCGGTGAAAAAATCGCACGACGAACGCTCTACGAGTACGTATATTAAAAATAAAGATTCACGCTTTCGAAAGCTGTAAACCGCATTTGCATGAGATTTCTAATTAACGCCATGGAATTTCACAAACTTTATAAAAAATTTGAGTTTTGTCGCGTCTCCATTTAAAAACAACTACTTTTTAGATCAATATTTTAGAAACGACTAACTAATTGCTAACGAAGCTACACATTCGTGAAAGAGACTTTAAATGAAAATTCTATTATCATTTTTAGCAAATTTTCTTAAAATTTGTCTATTTGTGGGCTGTAGAAAAGTAATGTTTTAAGAAAAATAGCTTTAATTTTGCTATTGAGTACGTTTACACTCACAAACCACAGAATAAATCATTGTATCTCGCTTTTGCCAAAGTTGTCATACATCCGTCATTATAATTTTTTAAATACAATTTGCTTAAAATTAATTTTGTAGCAACAATTTTTACCGCAGTACATTGAGGTGATTAATTTTTAAATGCGCTAAAAATAGATTGAAAAATGTAAACGAGAGTAATTAAAATTTTTTTTTTAAATTGAAGTACATTTTCCAATACAGAGTTTTTTATCGCTGAAAATATGAATTATGTTAAATATTAACGCAAGAATCCAATTAAATTGAGAAAAGTTATAAAGATATAATATTATTTAAATAAATATTAAATAAATATTAAAAATAGAGATGACAAATATATGCCGAGTTGTCGCAATTATTTTCATTGCAATGTATTAAAATTATTTGAATCTTATTATTTCATATTATTTGAGTCTTAGAATTGTGTTTCAAATAACAATTCGTATAAAGTCAATAATTAGCATAAAACGAGTACGCATTTATGACAAGTCAGTTGCGTCTAACGAACTTCGCGAAACAGTTTCTGCTACGCGATATTCATCAGCGTTCAGTATTACTTTTGTACAACATCTGCGGTAACGGAATGATTATAAAGTTTTAGATAATTAACGAGTTACAGCTAACTTTCGCAGCTTCCGTGAAAAGAAGTTACGTCTCTTTTACGTCCCTTTCACACAGTCGCGTGCATAATTAATCAATCGTGGTATCCATTGCAGATTGGCCACTCAACTGGCGTGAACTTTCCTGCTCGAAAGTAATAGTAATTGCGAGGGGCCGACGCCAGAGTGTTCGGTGTCTACACTGTAGATCGAGATAATTAACCCGATCGGATATATCGCGAGAAAGCTGCAATGAATAAATATACACGCTATGCTTAATTTAATCTCAGGCTTACAAATTATCTATTAAATCATTAAGAAAGTTACATGAAGGTTGATGTACGAGATCACACTTGGGAGCAATGAGTGGTACAAGCCCCCACTTTCGATGGGACCTCTCGTTAAACGAAATTGATTTTGAAACGCTTATTTCAGAACCGGCACTATTTTATACAGATTCAGGGTTGTCCGTTTACGTATAAAATATAAATAGCCTACATTACGCGTAAACAACGTATACGTACATTACTGTGTATAAAATGTCATCTACGTAAACTATAACCTATGGATCTTAGAAAATTTGAACCTGATGTGTAACACAATGAAAATTTGATACATATCGTATTCTCTAACTTTTCAATTTTTTTACATAATATACTTTTATTATTAATACATTAAAATCAGATACATTAACAATCTAAAAATTTAATTACTTTTCTCCATTGTGCTCTGTATTATCCAATTTACAATAGTTTACACGTTTCACATATTTGCATTGTCCACATGAAAAAGGTTCGTGTAAACATTATGTATTGTTTGCGTTAAAAAAAAACCCGTGTAGATGTAATTTTGAAATATACGGCACAACCGGGATTCAGCTTCAATACGATAATTTTTTAAAAAATTATCCTTGCCTCCGAAATATCATAGAGCCTCCGAAAACTGTGTCGAGCGATTTATTTTCTGTTTCTATAACATTATGCGAGTTCGAAGTCGTCATTTTCAAATAGAGGAAACAAAAACATTCTCATATGTTAATTTATGTATTACGCGAAGCGTCTACGTCGAGAGGATTAAGTCGCGCATCGCTCGTGAGAAAACTGGCGATGCTTACTTAATGTTGTATAATACGGAGCACATACTCGCGCTTTATCTTACGAAAGCAGTAAGTCTTACTTTCTTTTGCTGAAGCGCTGAAAGGCCGGAGTACTTCGGGAGTGCCTCGTTTGAAATTCCATTTTCTCATTCGAATGAAGCTGCGAAGCGCAACGCGCCAGCGCGCAAGTCGCTCTTTGTCCGTTATTTCGCTTTAGAGAAACTTTTAAAGCACTAAACTTTCCCCGCTGGTGCCTAATGATATTGGTAACAACTGTCGCTAACGTTGCACGCGAAATTGGGCGAGAGTAAGGCAACTTCTTGCTTCGTGACGACGTTGAATTTTTTAGCAGCTGATAATTACATTGAAAAAACATCCGGCCCGCGGTAAAAACGCATAGTTCTCCCTCTTTGCTTTTCTTGCTAAAATTTCATTACAGAGACAATAGCGTAGCTTCGCGATACGCGTTGTCTCTTTAAAAAGACCCCTTATCGGAAAATTTGTCAAAGGCTGTCTGAAAATATGTACGTTGTAGCTCAAAATTCGAAGAATGGAAGACAATTGTTGGCGAGATTAATCATGTGATATGCGCTCGAAAGAATCTCGTTTATGGCGTGAAGCGACTTACATAGGTTCGCGCGGGCAATTTTTTCCTTTCCTTTGCGTGCGTAAAATTTATGGCTGTTGCTTCGAGCACCGCGAGAGAGATAAGAGTGCGGGAGATATAAAACGGGATAATAATTATTGTCGTAAATTTGCTGACCAAAGTAAAACGGATCTTGTAATGCTATAGTAGAGATTCTGGGCGCGTTCGCTTGAAAAATTTACTACTCGAAACGATCAAGTTTCTCATAAATCAAAAGTATAACGCGGCGTTTCAAACCGGATAGAGGTACATTGGGTGCTTATCGTTGCTCAGATTCTTCGCAAAGACTCTACGGGGTCGCAGTCTTTGCGAAGTGCGCAGTCGAATCTACGATGCGGATTTGCCTAAGTGTTTAAAAAGATCCGCCAGATGCTGGTTCTCTAGTTTATCCCTCTCCCTCCTCCTCCCCTTCTGATCCTTTTTCTCTTATGCCGTCTAGGAGTAGTTTATACCGTGATATTCCTCAAAAAAAAAAAAAAAAAACGTAGTGATGGCAACTGTAAAAGTAAAAAAGCTCATTTTTATGAATTAATGTATGCAGTTGAATAATTTTTTAGTTATTACAACTAAAGCTTTAATTTTAATAACTAGTCGAAGCTTGTACAATTGCACACTTTTATAATTGCTATCACCGTTTTAACTCCGAGCGTGCAAAATTTTCAAAAACTAATCGATGAAAATATTCGCGCTTTTTTTTTCTCACTTTGAGCAAAAGTTTTTTTATTACTGACATTTAAAGCTCAATAAGAAGTTGTGATCAAATTATCGTCTTCTAGCGACTTTGATGTATGGCTGTGGCTCCCACAACTATACGATTGCTCAACTACATCTCTATTGATTCATTTTACACATAGTTGCACTTTGCTCGTGAATCTCGTAATTTGCTAAATTGGAAATTCCTCTAATTGAAAAGCTACTGAGACAGGTATGAAATTGCACTCATGACTTAACTTTTTTTTTACGAACTTTCTTGTTGTAGTATTTTCACCCATGATAACTTTTGAGGACAATTGGGGAGTTACTGAAATTAACAGATATACTAAATAAATAGGAATTCTTTTGAACCATAAACAAAAAATGAAATCACACTATAAAAAAATTTAACATTTTTGTTAGCCTAAAGTGCAAAAGGAATATATATACATGTTTTATGTATAATGAGATGTCATTTTTCACTTATTATACAAAATAATTATTTAATTAATATAACTATTAGTTTACTCGTTATTTAAAAAAATTAATTTTTTTTAATTTTTAACATCTGTATCCCTGAAATGGGACTTTAGAGACCATAGTTGATTTCTCAGGTTACTTCATGAAAAAATTCATATGAATATGGTCTCTGAGGCCTCCTTTCAGAGAGACAGGGTGTTAAAAATTTACATGC
This sequence comes from Solenopsis invicta, assembly GCF_016802725.1. Lineage (NCBI taxonomy): Eukaryota > Metazoa > Arthropoda > Insecta > Hymenoptera > Formicidae > Solenopsis > Solenopsis invicta. Next base: position 13,905,627 of record NC_052670.1, on the reverse strand, counting down.
TCTTCTTTTCTTAATAGCTTTCAAACGAAAAAGGTTTAAAAAGAATTAATCTTCATGTCGAACTTTTTCCCAAATATTGACATTAAGTTTCGTACAATGAAAAAGAAGTTTGTTGACTTAATTAAATGTTTTAACTTGATTAAATTTTTTCAGTAAAGTATCTATGTATTTGATTTAAAAATATACATGAAGTACTTGAATTTTAGTTTAAATTTACATTTATATATTTTATTTAACTATACATATATTTGACAACTTTCTTCTCACAATCAGTGTACAAGTATATTTTAAATTAAATTATTTACCCTATGTTAATTATACTTCACTTTCTTTATAAGTAATTACAATTATATATTAATATAAAGTATATTAAATTTTTAATATTAGTAACTGTATGTGTCTTCGAAAAAAATTCTAGATAAGTTTCATTCATAGAAGTAGTCAATGCCAATATTTTTTGAACATACTTCACAGATCTAATAGCTAAATTTTTAATTTTTTTATAACATTTAATTTCACAAATCCATAAATATATTGTATATGCTTTCTGCTTATACAAATAAAAGTGACAGGTTTCTTCTACAAAGTAACGTTTAATTCACTTTATTCCGCTCAGTCATTACAAAATAACAGTTATTCAGTTTCAGTAACTTTTCGATTGTCTCTCTATAATATATATACACACACATAGATATCTTTTGCAGTATCGTCACGTTTTATGTGCACATACATTATATATATATATATATATATATATATATATATATATATATATATATATATATATATATACATATAAGTACAAAACCGAAGCACTGGCGGAATCCTCGAAGCTAGAAACGAAAGTCTCGCATCTCGATCCTCTTCTCTCTGGGTATATAAAAATGCGCAATCGCGGGTTACTCCAGCTGAAAAATCATTACTGCGATTTCAGCAGGTACGAAGAATAGTAAATGAATCACAGGGCGCGCATCGCCGACGTACAAATGAGCTTTGATCGAAACCACGTACGTCCGCTATTATATTTACGCACGTTGACATTTCGAAACTCGACGCTCCTAACTCGGTTTTATTATTCTTTCATTGTTTTCCATTTTAGACTTTTTTTTATTGGAACCGTGGGCGAGCTTGGAAGTCACCGCATGTAGGAAAGCAACTGATGCCGGTGAAACTTCTCGTGGTCGCACGGTCGATTTAAATCGGGCTCCAGTACATAATAAAGTACCGTAAATTTTAACGGATGTTTGTGCACGCGAAACAGCAGGCGCATTTATCTTTCGCGCTCAGTAAGAAGAGGTAAATTTTCTCTCGTCTGTCAGCGTGACAAATTCCGGAAATTTAATAAACATCCGCGCGAGAGTGAATGAGTTGTGTGCATTGAAATAATTGCGGAGTTATGTAATTCTCCGTGATCTTCCGCGTAAACTCTCCCCGCGCGCGCGCGCGCGTTTCTGTTCGAATTAAGATTAAATTGACACAATTAGTACAAAGCTAACAGATCCGTAATCCAAGAGAAATCTCAGTATTTATCGGTGGTAACGATCATATACATATTGTTTATATCTTTGTCGCGCGATAAAACCGAATCGATGGTCGATTTGACGTTTCGATGCGTGACAAAATATATATTCAGTTTATGTAACATCTCACATTATCGTCGTGATCTCGCTTCCGTCGTGAACAGGGAGCCTACAATCGAAATCTGGTCATTTTGTTAAAATTCTGCGAGAGCGACGGACGTTAGCGAGAAGGAGAAAATTTCCCAATAACACATGATATCATGTGATATTATACGAATATTTGTGCGATATCGTGATATCGCACGTATATTCGTGCGATATCGTGTGTTAGAGATAGCTTTTTTTTCTATTTGTTTTTTCTTATCACTTCTTTTATCTCTTTCTCTCTTGAGAATTGATAAAACTTCGCGGACCAGTCAAAACTCACTGTCTTGTGTCCATTTCCAGCAAGATAGATTAACTTTGATCTCAGTTTAACTTACTCTTTATCTTCTTCTAATTCTTAAAACTAGAAAAAGATAAAAAGTTAAATTAAGATCAAAGTTATTCTGCATTGGTGGAAATGGATATTATAGCCAGACTTTGATAGAGGGTCTTTAGCATTGCGAATTTATTTGGTGCCGCGTGCGGAAGGGACGCAAAATGCTCCGCGAAGGCGAATATAACGGAATGACAATCATGCGGAATAATCGAATGCGTTGACAAGTATCAGATACAGTATCGCAGTCGAGAAAGTCGCTCTTCGCGGTTCTGTCTCCTCGGCGGAAGAGCGTTCTCGCAGTGACAAAGAAGCCGTCCAGCGAACTAGAAAAGTTCCTTTGCTACGCTAAATGCATTTTAACAGAAACACTGAGAGCCGACGAGCGTGGTCGACACTTGTCCTTTATATAATATCGCTTTGTACTTTCTGCACGGCTGGGTCTTTCGATAAAGCACGCGCGCGCGACTACTGAAAGTCCGGGAAGTTCCAGATTCATGGTCGCCCCAGCAGCACCGGCGGGCGATTTCAATACGACGACTGTTAATTTCACGTCCTTGCAATTCGTTTCAAGACGCGTCTCCCCCAGCGACGCTCGTCGTCTACCGCGTCGCATAAAAAGTTCGTATTTCTGCGGCACGGTCGATACGCGTAAGCAGCTTCCGGCTGCATCGTCACCGTCATATTCACCGGGAAAGGAGATAAATGTTCACTCGAGTATTACTTACACCTACGGTCAATGTCGAACGTGTGAAAGATACGATTGTGTACCAAATTTATGTACTATATGTACATAATAGGTGATATATTATAATAAATAATGCGTATGTATATAGCATTTTTATATATTGTATATTAAGGGTGTATAGTTCCTTTATGCAAAGTAAATACAATTTGGAAACGTGTTTAATATTAATACTTCAAATAAACTATATACATATGAAAGTTATGTGAATAACATTATATTTTTATTTAATAACACATTTTTATAGTTTATTTACTCTGTGTGTTATTAGAAATTTAATTATTTTTTATAACTTTATAAAAAATTTCAACTTTTTTCTATAAACACTTTAAGTATTTAAGATGATTTATACAAAGTTTTGTTGTGATTGTCTGTTAGTTATTTTGTAAATAAATAAATGAATAAATAAATTTTGTTCATTTTACAACACTGATCTCTGCATTGCAATGAAACTTTATAATAAACTTTATAAGTTATTTTGAATATTTATACTTAAATTAAAATATTCCTATTCTTTCATTATTTATTTCATTATGTTATTAATAATTATAATTTTATTAGAGCATATGTCTACTTCTTATTGAAATAATTTTTTATTCAGATAGAAAATTATCACCAAATTTTGTCTATTACTTTTAAATATAATGTAAAACAATCTATCATTTTTTTATAATTTTCTTAATGTTTTATACATCCTTAAATATAATATAATGTATGGTATGTACACTAAACCCATTTAAGTTTCAATAATGTATTTAATACATACATTATATATTAAAAATATATATTTTTTTAATACTTTTAATTGGAGGAAACTTTAAATTCTAAAATTAAAATACAAACTTTTTTTTAAAAATTATTTAATGAAAGAATGTCATCTTTTACACAATCGATCATTTGTTTTATTTGAAATTATTATGTATGTATATTTATATTTAATACTTTTTTTTTTAATAAGGAATGAAAAAAATTAATTTTCGGTAACAAAAACTACCGCATTGAGCTTTATTTCTTTTATTACTGAGATGTAAAAATTATTTCAGGTACCACTTTCGTGTTAAATTTATTATAATGTTGCTAACAAATAAGAAATACAAATAAAAGTATTCCAAATAATTTATCGTATATTTCTTTATTGAGTAGAGAAATAAATGGGTGTAATTTTGCGTGTACGGCCATTTGTTAAAAGCTTCTGTATTTTATTACATAATGGAATCCGATTTAAGGGCATGCAACCGCGATAGCTTTAAGCCTGGGTAACGATGACTTTGTGGTCGCCCACGATACAAAATAAACGTGTCTCACATATATTTTCATGTATTTTGCGTATATTAAATCGGTAAAAATGAAGAAAGGAAACGTTCCACAGCACGTAACGAACATAAACGCGGCGAGAGGATAATGGCGCGTTTTCCTCCCGGTGATCTTGGATAAAACAAGACCATTCGCGTGGGCGCGCTCTGTGACGTAGCGCATTGTAATAGTTAACGTTACCTGGTTCTTCGTCGATGCATTTCCGTACTTTTCATTGATCCTCCCCCTTCCTCCCGGTCATCCGGAGAAGACTCGACGTTATGCGCATTTCATATAATCTTCTCGTGCGCTCCGCTCAAGTCTGATTACGCGATCAGCCCGCGGCCCGCACATCGCCTTTCTTTATGAGAGCGTTCAAGCTATAATGTCATCGAAGCACCGTACTTTATATATGCGATCCGACTTAATGCGGTATCCCCAACCTCCCGCGCGTTTAATCTCTTCGTTTTCCCGATCTGCCTCTGCGCGCGAGGGGATTTGGAGCTATTAATTTCGCGGACTCTCACCCTCGAAGACTCAATCCTCACTTTGTTCTTTACCGTTCACTTTGAGACCTTCGGCGCCGCGTTTTCCAGGACGTGCGTTTCCTCGCCGCTCGTGAATACGCGATTACGTGCGCGTGTATACGCCATACGCCTTCGTTCGAGCATCATTAGAGATAGGCGAGCGAGCGGAAAAGCGTCGCGTCGACACGCGAGCGCGGTAAAGGTTACCTTCATTGATCCTGGTCCCGCAGATTACGGTTTTCAGGTGCATAGGCGCGCTGAAATTACGTCATTCTCTGTTATTTTAATAATAATTATGACATCGAAGGTGGGAAGTAAAAACTGCGAGCGGCTGATGGATTATCGATTAAATCGGGAGATGGCTTTCTGTGCGGACTCACTTAACTATATTTAATTGCTTTCTATATCCACTCGAACACAAGCACGCACACGCATGCACACATGCACACATGTTGTAAATACCACAAATGAGGATGGACCTCGTAAATAGCACGGCCATTGATGAAATATGAAATGATGTATATACGAATGGTACTTACACAATATCAGAGAGAGAAAAAGAGAGGGGGAGGGGGAGGAAAGGATTGAATAACTATAGTTTTACTCTCGATTTATTCGTGGAAAGCAGTGTCGTGGTATTAATGTGATAAAAGTGATACCATATGAAATTTATTCAACCGTAACGTGATTCGGATTATCATTAATAGCATTTTGCGCCATTTTCAGGTGCCTTTAATTAGTACGTGGATTATCTGCAATCACCGAACATATATTAGTCCCGAAACAAAATTCATGTTCCGGCGAATTTCCGACGTCTCGGAATTCGTGTGGAACTCATTTCCCCGATATCGCTAAATTCCCATGTGTGAATCGCAACGCATTAATCTTACGAAGCGAGCGATTCGTAATGAATTATTTTTGAAATGTGTAAAATAATAGAGTTAGGATTTTGCGCAAGCGTAACTTTAGCCGGAACGTGGTATTGAAAGTTAAATGATAAATTGTAACAAGACGAAAATGAAAAGAAAGGAGAAGAAGAAAGAAAACGTTTGAATAAGAAAGAAAAAGTATCATATATTCAATATTCACGAAAAGTGAATATTGCAAATTGTAAAGTGTCGAAGATTGCATTTATTATTATAGCCACGTATAGCTGGCGTTCCGTTCACGTTCAGTTCGTTCCTTATCCATACTAATGCTATATGACTCGAATATCGTTAATCGATACATATTACATTGGATGGATGGTTAAAAGAAATCTTTTTAAGCAACGTGAAATTTTTGCAACGTTCTTTGATAAAAAGAATTGAGAATCTGAAGAACATTCTTACGTAGAGCGAGCGAGCTATTCTCTTATTGCTATTTTTAGCAATTAAATGGACAATTTAGTTGATAAATAACAAATGAGAAAATAAAATTTAATTACAAATAATAATTATATTCTACATTTAAATATGATTTGTTTAAAATGGTAAAAATATTTCATTTATTACTTAATATTCCGTAAATAGATTTTTTTTTATATTTAAAACAGCAATAATATATACTTTTTAAAATTAGTTTTTTATTCTATTTGTTTAATTTACAACAGGTTGGCATGGCTTGGTTTCATGTATTAATCTGTTTTAGTATTTGTAATTTTTATATAAATATATTTTATGTATTTTTATGAAAAATACATAAATTATATATTACAATATATCTACATTTAAATACAAAATTAAAAACTTTTGGAAGCAATCTCCTTTTTTTAAATTCTACATAACATTGTGATTATAAAATTGTATTTCAGTAAAGTAATTTAATTATGCTTAGTTAAAGAAACGTAGAAAGAGAGAAAATATACTAATATTCACGTTTTATATGTACATATATAGATATATGAGAACGAATAAGTGTATAAGCGATTTTAATTCTTACAGAACTTTTCTTCCTACAAAAGTTTGTATTCGTGCGTTTCTAGCTTTTTATATTTCTTTTTTTATTGTTGCAATTTAATTTGCGAAAAGGCATCTAGGGAAAAAAGCTTTTTTCAGGAAATGGTATATCAGTTCGTTACCCCCTTAAAAAAGATTTTAAAAGTTTTCACATTTTTTTTTTTTTTTTTTTTTTTTTGAGGTATTGAACGTTATTTTTGATGGATTTTTAAAACTTTTCGTGGAGAGTGACATGAAATGAACATGAAGTTTTATTATATTATAAATTTTAGTAGAATTTCAAATGTAGGATTACTATCAGAACATATGTGGCAATGTGGCAAACATACGACGACAAGATGTCTTAAATCTTACTAAAGGGTTCATGTCATGCTCGCTAGTCATCTCGACTAGTAATTTTTCACTTTCTTTCACATTTTACTTTCTCTTTCTATCTTTTCCCATCCTCCCTTCCTCTCTCTTTTTCTCCATCCCTCTTTCTGTTTCCCTCGATCTCTATTTGAATATCCGATTCGCTTTATTTGAATATTCAAATTAACTGTCAGTCATCAGTTACATTGCGCTTTTTGTAGCTGTCACGACGTTAAAATACGCGAGCAAATCTATTCTATGATTATCGAACTCCGTGATTCCAAATATTTTGACAGGTCCTACGGCGATGTGTACACAGGAACCTATTGTTATTTATGTTATTTCCTATATCGGTACTACGACCTAGTACTCAGTCGCAGCGCAACAGTTTAATTTCCTGAATGCATCCATCGATAATCGGGCCTGGTGAAGTTTCCACTGAAATTTTCCACGCGAACGCTATTTCGGGCGCAGCATTATATTTATTATGTGTATCCATTTCTACATTACAACGAATTCGTTCACCGGAAGAAAAACAGTCTCGTGAAATATCTAAAAATTTTGCTAAATACAGAATCTGAAAATAATTTTTTTGAACTATCCAAAATAATTATAGAGAACATTCGAGCGTGATGAGCAATATTTCAAAATTTTGATATTTTAGCAAGCATTTTTAACGTTCCACATAATTATTTCAATTTTTAACAAAATTATTTTTAGATCTGTATCCAACTAAATTTTTAGATAATTTAGCAAAACTGTTCTTTCCGTGTAAATATCAATTTTGCGCAAGAAGTTTCATTAAATCGCACCTTTAAATCCATGGCCAGTCGTTTAATTTTCTTTGTTGCCAATCGGCACCAGGTGGAAGGAGCAAAGTAATAAATCGAAGCTATTAATATAGACGAGCCTGACGTCCGGCGTAGACTTGAAAGCGCATTAGTATGTCGTCTCTTAAAATTCATTTAAGCATCACTTTACAGCGTCCAAAGCGGAATCTCAAGGCTCAGTGACTCTCGCAATAAATCTCATAACTGGCGCGTATCCATAGGAGGTTCATCGACCATGGCGTCGCGGCGCTATGCGTCCCCGCGAGAATTCCGCCGTAAATCTGGCTTAATAACGATGGCTGGCATAAATTAAATTATAATAACGTGGTCTGGGACGAGAAAACGCTTGGCGCGAGGTACGACGGGACACCCTGTTTTCTTTTCATTATTTTGCGCGCTCAAGCCTGCATCGATATCCTAAGAAGAGGTGGGGAAAAAAAGGTTTGTCACAGGAAGATCGACGAAAATCCGATTTTCCAAGATTACGTTCCGCGTAAAGTTACAAAGATATCTTATCTTTGAAAATTGGAAACCGCGGTGAAGATAATGATCTTTCTCGACATTTTCGTTAAGAGGATGCTGGCGACACGTCCACTTAATCGACTAAACGTGATTATTTTCAGAAAATATTTTCATTAATTAATTACACAGAATTATAAATACTTTTCCACAATTAAAGTATAGACGATAATGCAGAGACAATAATTTCATGTAAAAACTGTGAAAAAAGATTACAAAATTATAATTTTATTTTTGACTTGTGACAATATTTGCTGCATGAAAGTTTTAGACTTTGTAGGTATAAAACAAACATGCTCCTCCATCGAAATTACATGAACAATATTTTGTTTTGTAGAAATGAGCTAGGAGCTTTAAGAGAAATGTCTGAATACGGGAACGTGCGTTATCGATGTTCTAGTTCGTAGCGACATGTTGATGTTTACTACTATGTCAATATTACACACATACGCACGTAAATCAATTCGGTCGTAAAATTGATAGCTTCTTGTATGATTCTGTCACAGTTTTCCAATAGAGATTTTTTTCTTTAAAAAGAGACTGGCGACAAATCTGTTTTACCGATTAAACTCAATTTTTTTCGACAAAGTAACTTTTTGTTGATTACACGGAATTATGAAACTTTTCACAACTAGAGTACAGATAATTACGCAGTTGGAAGACAATTTCATACAAAAAACGGACAAAATTAGAAAATTAAAATTTTATTATCAACATCTGGAGTTGACTTACAACAATAACACACACACACACACACACACACACACACACACACACACACACACACACACACACACACACACACACACACACACAATGCACACTTGCTTTATATAAAAGTTTTATACTTTGTACATATGAAATAAGCATAGTTCCAACTCAGTATAACAAGGAACAATACTGTGTTTTTAGAAATAAGCTAGGAGCTTTAGTATAAGAGAAAACTTTGTCTCTGAAAATGTATGCACATATGTGTATGCGTTATCGATGTAAATAGCAGTTTGTAGAGATATGTTGATGTTTACTACTACATGAATATCGCAAGCTCACATAGGTCAATTCAATTGATAAAACTGACATTGCTTGTATCCCTTTAAAGAGAAAAAATCTATTGGAAGCCTGTGACGGAATTATATAAGACGTTGTGCACGCTAGAGAGAGAGAGAGATCCGAGACGCATACACATACACATCTTTCATCGTGTGCTCGCAATATAGAGTAAAAAGAAACGACATTTGTCATCCGGATACCTAAACTGTCATTAAATTGCAATAGAATCGAGATTTGTCACCCAAGCGAACGGACACTCGAGCTCTTATTAAATATCGATATATTAAGACGTCTGATTCTCCTCGCAATCAGTTTGGCTTCACCTGAAGTGTTTGCGCGTAAGTAAATGACGAACGAGTGCACTCAAACTGATGGGAAAATGATTGGGAGCTTGTCAGTTGAAAAGAGTGTTATCGCTTGTTAACCGATCGTATCTTCAATAAATTTATTTTACTCGTCTCTCTTCTCTCTCTTTTTTCCCACATAATTCCACATGGTAATAGTCTTCTCAATATTTGTGTGTGTTTGTGTGCGTATGTTTGTGTGTGTATGTTTGTGTGTGTGTGTGTGTGTGTGTGTGTGTGTTCGTGAGAGAGAGAGAGAGAGAGAGAGTGTGTGTGTGTGTGTGTGTGTGTGTGTGTGTGTGTGTGTGTGTGTGTGTGTGTGTGTGTGGACACGCGCGCGCAGTGCAGATGATTGTATTCTACACCGTAGTTATCTTTGGGATGAAATTAAGCGATGAACCGTGTGTACGCGTGTGCCTGTGACTCATTACGCGTGTGTGTACCGCTAATGTGATATCGGGTTTTAGTCGAACGGTCGCATTATTAGTTGTAATAATTAGAAACCACCGCTTCATAGATTTCCTTAATTAAATGCATTGCACGGTGATTATTTAGCTTGGAATATCGAAAGATATGACGGATGCTGGCTCGTCTGAATTCATCTATTTAGACGTAAATGGCGTGAATAACGTAGAACGGCGTCGAATAAAAGAGCACCTCTTCTCTCGGAAGATACTACAATAACGTATCAGGAAACAATTTGTATTTATTTCGCGTTAATTCGAGGAAATATGTGCAAATGAAGATCTTACAAACAAAATGTAATCAATTCGTTCTCACTGTAGACACTCGACGCAAATTTCATGATGAAAAGTGGTTCGCAGTATTATTTGAACATTTCTGTTTTCTTTGCTCTCTTTTTTCTTTCTTTCTTGAATATTACCCGCGTATTTACTATTGATCTCTTATTGCACGAGATTATTTCGATAATAATTTACTGCCGAACGTGCACTAGATTTATCGCCGGCGCGACATTGGCGGATTCAATCGCGACAGCTTTAAGTGATCTAATCACGGGAAGAGAGTTATCGCATAGCGTGGCCGCGGCAGGACTGCGAATCGACGGACAACGGGATGCATTACCTAATTTGCGCGCGCCCATGCGGCGTGCTAATTTCCTCTTGCTTTCGAAACTTTGATGGTCGATGTCGCACCGCTGTCCAATGTCACCGGTCGGTTGAGACAATGATTAAAAACGATGACCTACTTGGACCGAGGGAATCCACGTGGTAGGATAATCGTGAAACTGTTCGTTTGAAGGACGGACGCCACTCTCCGCGCCACGCGAATGCCGATTCTTCGCCGGCCATTAAATCTGATGAGATTTATTTGGTAAAGCCACGCAATTAAGCACCCCGAACAACTCTGACGTAAAAACTTTGCGTCACTCAGAAAGAAAGGAAAAAAAAAAGAAATACATTCTGAGAGATGTCTTTTATTTTGTTTGCTCGTGCGAGTGGATGTTAGTTATCGAGGCATTTACTGATGCTATAGGATTAGTGTCGGGATCAAGTGGGATTTAAGTGGAACCGATGCTCCGTTTCTCTGTTCTCACAGATCCGCATTTTCGCAGGCGTGTTCCCATGAGCTTAAGCTTCCGCTCTCTACGCAAGTTCCGTCCGCATTAAGTAAAACTGCCTATCGTAAAAGCAGGATGATCTCTTCCAATGTTTTGTTTTTTTCGTTTTTCGTTTTTTTTTTTTTTTTTTTTTTAAATATATTGTATAATATACGATTATAAAAAAATAGAAGAGTTGCGTACCATTTAAGCTATTTTTTTATTGTATTTTGCGTCCAAAATTATAGCTTGATGTTTCAGGTATCTTTCATTACATGTTAAACTCTTTAATAATTAAATTAATTTGTTATAAACTTTTCTCTTACACGTTGCAAAAGAAATGATCTAGAAAACTGGTCGCCTAAAACATACCCGTGATCTCTTAAATCATATCGCCTTAAAAAATATTAAAATTATGAATTAAAGTAATTAACAGTATAAAGAAACATTTCACTAATATTTATTTTATTAATAATTTATGGAAAAAAATATCAATTATTTAATAATAAATAACAATAATGAAAGTAATATAACGACACCGAAATAAAACTGAATTTATTTTTATAATTGACATACTTTTATTCATATCAATTATTAGTTTTACTATCATCACTTTTCAATTTTACGTTAGTATCATTTATATTTTAGTAAAATTTCTAGTGGTAGTTAGGAAACTTGATACACTTTATGAAACATTGATTTAAATTTTACAGTAATTGTAAATAAGTAAATATAATAAATGTAAAATATTCTATAACAAACCTTCTTTTATGAAAATATAACAATTTAAAATAAAATTGCACAATCGTGTTATTACCAGCTATATAAGTTGAAAAATTTACATGAGATAAAACTTATTAAATTTTTGTTTATATTACTTAATTTTTTTTACTTATTTTTTTATTTTTGTCACTAAATGTTTTATATAAAATATTGAAGAGGTACGATTTAAGAAACCGGTACATATTTAACAATTTTCCCTTATATCTTTCTCTACAAAATCAAGGAAGAGAAAGTGTGAAGAAAATTTTCTTTTTTATTTTCCTCCTTTTTTTTACGAAAATTTTTATATGAAATTCAATGCAGTGACATCACGGAATTGCGCTTATGAAGAATATTTTTGTGAAACGTATGTACAAATGTATTCATAAAGGTGTGTTTTCCTTTTAACAGAATTAAAGTTTGTGAGATATTTATTGAACTTTCTTAAGTTATATTAATTTTGAAATTTAGCGAAATTAGTGCTCTACAAAATTAGTGCGATGTTTATTCGCGTGCCATGCAATTACGAGTGGCGTGCTAAATTGAAGTAGAAATAATCAAACAGCCACGTGTCATTGTATTAACTCTAGTAGCGTTCAATGTAACGGACATGACGTTCCTATTTATTCTTTTTCCATATTTTGCAGATGAAAGCTGCATATAGAGTGTCTCATTACCATATAAAATTTTAATGATAGATTCTACCATAATGTCGGAGTTGGATTTTTGAAGCGAAAATTTGATGAGAGGCCGTTATTAGCTACGGATTCTTCATTCTCGATGTTGTACGTTATATCTTCCACGATTAAGTAAATTAATTTTCCGGGATTCACGTGAAGTTAAAAGAAAAATATGATTTTATCACGTTGTTGATGTTCCATATATACACGAGAGCCCTTTGATTTTCAATATTTAATAATTCTGTGAGCATATCTAATGATAACGATCAAATAATTACGTCTGCAAAAGACAGATTAAATTATCTCTTTTCCGGCTTTGAGTTGTCAAAATATGTTTGCAAATGCCGTTTATCGGCAATTCTTTACAAGCAATATTGATGAAATATTTGAATATATGAAAATTAAATGTTGCAAATACATTCGTAATGTGTTTCTTGCTGATCCGTTTTAGTTGCGCTTCGTTCAATAGTGCAACATACTAAATATCGATTATATGTTGAATTATTATGAATAGTAGAGGATTTTCTTTACAATTTCATCATGCTAAAGGCCACTTCGATTAACTCAATTGACAGAGTTATCAACATGGAAAGTGAAACATTACTAGAACAAGATGGAAAATTCTGTTCTTTTTCTTTTGTAATATTCTACATTTGATCGATGATGGCATCTAATACATAACTTGACAAAGATGGAGTTTTTAATTATTTGATTAATACAAACTGTAACACTTCTGGTAGAATTAATCGATAATAAAGTTAATCGGATTTCGTTGGAAAGGTCACCGTCAACTAAAGTTAACAAAATTTTAGTGGTTAAATGTTAAAAAGTTGACTACTCTCAGAAAAGAAGTGTTTAATTACAAGATATTAAAATATCTTATTTTTTTATCTGTATTTTTAAATAATAAAAAAATGTTTTAGACTTTTACAAATCTAGGTAACTTGTATCTAATCAATTTCTATTCATAGCAGTTTCTCAAAATCTCAGAATTCTCCACTCTTTATTCCATCGTAAAAAAGTTTATGGTGGAAAGAACCTTTATGCGGTGAAACGACCGAAACCATTGATTTCCCTGCGAACAGCAAGGAGTTGATGTCTGTGTCAAGCGCTAGTGACCCAAAATCGTAGACAACGTCCTTTGTCTTTTTGGAGAAAAGTGAAAGTTTTGTGAAAATTATGGTATTTTTTCTATTTTTATTGTATATTAATCTTCTATCTGAATCTTTTTTTTATTAAAAAATTATTAATCTTAAAAGAAAATTATATATTTAAAGTAATAATGAATTTTGCGAATAAAATTGAGGAGTCGAATATTATGTTCGAGCAAGACAATGTTGAGCCTCTTGAGGAAGACATTATTTTCGCGATACTCGGTTTTTTTCTTTTTTTATCTTTATTGCAAAAAATATTCATCTTTATGTGCTCGAATAATTATACTTTTTGAAGAATTTTAATTTCTTGTGTTCTTTTTCAAAGCTTTATGGCTAAATTAAGAAACTTTCATTTTTTTATATGTATTTATTATTTATTCTAAAAAGTTATAATTTTTTTAATCAAATAGCTCTTTTATCCAATTTGTGTGTATGACTAAACTTCGATAATTAGTTTATAACACATTTTACTTTTTTCCAAGAAGGAAATATTGACATTTGTTCTAAAAAGGTTTTGAAGGTATGTTTATGTATTCCTAGAGACTTCTTTTAAACTGGATTTTTTAATAGTTAAACAAGTGATCAGACGCAAGTTACTCAGATTTGTAGAAATGAGATACCGTTTCTCCCATTAATGTAAGAGTTAAATCGTATTTAAAACACTAAAATATTTAAAGCTGTTGAAGATTTTCGGTTTCGATATTTTAAATCTAAACACCATTCGAAACTAAAACACTTTTAAGTATTAAAAAAAATAAAGACAGTAGCAAGATATTTAAATAACTTAAAATTAAACACTTTATTATTGAAAGTAATTGTAAGTTTAGATACGCGAGTGGATTAACGACAGCACAATAAATTTGAGCATATTGGACGTGTATACTGGATGTATTATGGTGCTACGTGATACCGTTTCGTCTTCGTCTGAGTGTTGATTTCCGCTATTTCGATAAATCTGTGGAGCAAACATTGCGAAGGGAGACACATAAACATCGGGGAAGATATGTCATTATGACAAGAGGAATCGACCGTCTCGGCCATCTGCGAATTTTCCACAAAATTCACCCACAGCTATTCGATCCAGGAGAAGAAGCGATGTTTGTGAAAGCTCACGAATGCGATGGCCGCGATAGCCGATACGGTTGGAAGTTTCTTTTGTTCTAAAAGTTGCACTCGCGCTCTCCTATATCAATACGAAATACCCCCGCAATATGCTACGTCGTTCGCAACACGTCGATAGATATTGTGTCGGTTCGTTATTGAACATAAAAATCTCCGCGCTTTGATAATAAATAAAAGATGCTTTAAGGATATTGCACAACGCGTTTCGGCTATAAAAATTCTTGAAATATTTTTATTTTTATCTTAGCGGAAATTTGATGAAAATGTATTATTTGACGATAACTTTTACCTCGAGCCTCGAGTAATGGATATGAAATGATGTATGAGGCAAATAGAGGTAAATAGGTAGAAAGGGAAAGAGAGCGAGAAAGAGAGAGAGAGAGAAATTAAATTGTCGTTAAGTTAAAATGTGTTAATTTTCATCGAGTACGCTTTCAAATTCATGGAAAACCCCTTATCGTAATTTAGTTTGATCGCTAATAGTGATGGCAGGTTTGAAAATTAACTAGACACCATTAATAATTCCCCGATGAAATACCCATTTCACGTACGCTTTATAACGGGGATGCAGGTACGGTGTACTTCATATAAACCAGAAATTCAGAACACGATAGTGTGACAGCAAAATTCGATATGTACTCGCGTAAAACCTCGATAGACAGCGGCTTAATTGAAAAAATGTATTTTCATTAACGTACGCGAATATTCATTACTCTCGTCGGTTCCGGCAAATTCGGTGCGGTGCAATTTGCGCTGCGGTTTTTTTTTGTTTCGAGTTTTTCGCTCGAAGAACGCCGCGACCGCTCATTGTTCCGAAGAAGGGAAAATACCGGTAGTCGCTGAGCGCCCCTCCCTTTCAAATTACTGAGTTATTTCGTGGCGCGGGAAATTAGAAAGCGTAAAAAATCGCACGACGGAATCTCAGAAGAGAGGAATCTCGCGCACATAAACGAAATTTCGCCAGAGTAAAGTTCCGACTTACACGATACTGAATGTACGAAGCTGCGCATATACATAAAATTAACTCTTTCTCGCAGCGCGAGAGATTATTCTAAATATTTTAAGGGCAATTTACACGGAAAATGTAATATAAAGTACTTCCCTATTTCACTTACAACAGCATCTGGTCGGTAATAGATTTAAGTTTACTTCTCTAAAAGTTCTATATTTCACCGTACAGAACATTTATTCGGTATTTCAATCTCCACGAATTCGAAAGTCCTATACCATATAAACGTGTAACTCACTCATTGTGTGAAACATGTG
Source organism: Solenopsis invicta (assembly GCF_016802725.1). Taxonomy (NCBI): domain Eukaryota; kingdom Metazoa; phylum Arthropoda; class Insecta; order Hymenoptera; family Formicidae; genus Solenopsis; species Solenopsis invicta. The sequence goes on along the minus strand of NC_052670.1, from coordinate 13,889,491 downwards.
CGGGAAAGATCATTATTTAAATTTAGAAGATTAAAAAGTTTCAAGAAAAGATCACAATATTTACATACAAACGCACTTATCCCGTAAGAGGGTGTCTACTCAAATTCATTTTGTAAATGAATTTACTGAGTATTCCCAAAATTTCTAAATTTTCCAGGAATTTAAATCAAAATTCCAGATAATATCAAAAAATTTTTTAACCTAGTTTTAAAATAAATTTATTATATTACACGTACTTTTTAATACTCTTTAATTATGCAATTACAAGAAAAAACTGTTTGAAATTTAAATTATTAAATTGGAAATTCAACTAGAAAGAAATAATATAAACCAATATAAATAACGATCTGTCTACAATACATGGATGTAGTTTACATCACTGGATAGAAATATAATCACTGAAAATACAAGAAATAATTTTGTCGGAAAAAGATAAAAATTGAAAGTAAAATTCTAAAAATTTCCTCGAGTAAATAAAATCCAATGTAAATCTATGATATTTTTAGATGTAAAAACGAAATCCTCTAAAACTTCCAAGTGTTTTCGCGATTTTTCTCCGTAGTACACACCCCGCGTAATATTTAATTTAAATCCTATAATGCTTAGGTTATTCGTTTTTAATGTCAAACTCTTTACTCACCTTGTATAATCTATACATTGTATTCCACGACTGTACGGTTCGTTCGATCTACATTCCGTCGGGCGTTGCGTACGTAGAAAAGTATGAAGTGGCACAAAACACGTTCAGCTGTATAAGAAGCAGAGTCACGTCGCGAGGCTCTGAATTTTATATCGGTGCGATCACGATCGGGCACAGCTGCTTGGAGAACTAGGTTGATGCTTGACAAGTGGGACGTAGCTCTTTAATAAGGACGTCATGCGGGAAGGAAGAAAAAAACTTATATTAACTTCCTCGTTGTGTGGTTGGCGTCTATTTTCTGCCGGTCGCTAGAATCGATTATGCATTCAATATCGCAACGTGTCATACCGTGGCATAATGTAAAAGTAAATTTGTTGGGAAACTTGCTGTTAAAAAGGGAGGAATTATTGCAAATTTGCGATATACCTACAGCGTACCGTGTAAACCTTATCTGCAAATATACATGCGTGATTGCATGCATACATTTTTTTTTAAGTACACGTTTTTGTGTTGAAAGCGTTATTTATATGCTAGTTTTTCGATAAAAATGATATTAGTTAGAGATACGTGAACATTTTAATTAAATAACGATTCTACGAAGTAAATCGTGTTTCAGAGTTTTAATTCCTGACTAACACCGTACTCTGTTTTCAACACATTTTGCAATAATTAATATTTTAAAATTTAAAAAAAGAGAGTCTTAATGGAAATTCCGAGGATTTCCGCGGTGGAAATAAAATAAACATGTTTACTAATCATTTTAGTACCGGTGGCGTAGATGAATGAGTTTTGCAGTTTGTCTTGAAAAAGGGAATAAAACCCGTCTATAAGTTTTGCGAGAAAATTGGATTGATGCCTGCATTCACTTTAGCCTCGAATTTTCGCACGGGGAATAGATGGAGGCAAAATAGAAATGAAATATTCCCTTTGCGCGCCCATCAGCGGCGCCGTAAACAATACTGGAAAACGACCGTCGTTATTCAGACCGAGTCTAGACTGGAAAATTTCATTGTTTTTGACGTATCCTCCGCGTGGTACGTGAAAAGATACAAAAAGGTGTCGCGTCTTTGCGAAAAGTTAGTTTTTAAGCGAGGATAGCGAGTGTATAAAGTATCCTAAAGAGCTTTCTTATAAAAGGATAGTAAGGTGACACTCTTCGACTATGAGACGATCTTTTCTTAGTAAAATGAAATCAAGACGTATTAATGGCGATTTAATATTGGAAATTGGGTCTGGCAAGTTAGGATTAAGACGTATGATAAAATTATTACCTCCTTCGTCTAAATAAAAAGCCCCTTATCTTCGTATTAATTACGGAATTTACTTTTGTATCAGTCGTAATTGCGAGATAATGCTGGAAAAAAAAATTCGAATACCGTCTACAGAGAGAGGGTTTATTTTTCACTAATGAAACATCGTCCTGATATTCGATAAGTGATATCGCCTTACTGCTATTAAGTAGATTTTCTCTCGGTGACCCTATATACAACATCTAAATATAGCGTGTTCACCGTTTCTGGAACGAAGGAAGGCGCGCGCGATATACCCCGAGCCCTTCCTCGTAACGTAACGCATACCTCTCTCCCTCCCCCTCTTTCGCCCCTCGCGCTTATTGATTTTCAAAAGACTCGTTATCCTTCCGTCGTAAAGAATCCGCGGATTAACGACGAAACTGGGCGAGTAATTGAATGGAGGAATCGACGCGGGGATGCTTTTACGTGTGTGCACAGGAGAGGGAACCTGTTGCTCGCCTGTCTTCCGGCCGCCTGGCACGCAGGGCGAGTGACTTTTTACTATTCTCGCGGTTAGAGAAGGAGAGACAGAGAGAAAGTAATGCGCTCGTTAAATTTCCGAGGCGTCGCGTTGTGGTCGTCGCGGTCGTAACGACCGCAGCGACGTCTTAATTGCCGCAGGCAAGTCCCAAAGTCACCATAGTGACCATCGTGTGCGTAAATTTGACGGTGGCCTTTGGCCCAAACAACCTATTGCCTGATAGAACGCACAAACAATAGAAATAGAAGAATAACACGGCCAATGCATTTTAATCCGTGGAAAACCGTGTGCGCAATAAAAAGAATATCGGAACGTGCGACAGGCAATAAGAATAAATTTTGTGCACGTTGAATTTTTATTCTCCACTGCGCTCCCGAATCTGATCAATCATAAAGATACGATTTTATACGAGCACTTTCGAATTTATTATACGTTCCCTTGTTCACCGTTCTAAATGCTTTTCATTGTGCAATAGGCCTTATCCATCTTATTCCCGAATCATATTATCTCATAGCGATTGCGTCTGCGTTTGCGCTTGTGTCTTTTGACTAATCAGAAAGGAGTTTCATTTCAGTAGCTTCTTTTCGAGTGGCCAAGAAACACAATCGCCGGGGTGATTCGGGTATTAGATCTTTCAAGGTATTACGACGACCCTTCTTCCATCCCTTCATCATCGATTCTTTTTGTCGGTAAATTTGGGCAAAAGTCGATCGAAAATTGAGAACTTCGCTTATTGCGTTCGGTATTATCGATGGGCGGGCATGAAGCGAATGTTCTTAGGAGAAGATAGAAGCAAAGCCGTTCGCTTTGAGGTAAGAGCGAAGAGCGAATGGATGTTCCTCATCCTGCATAAATAATCCTCTTGTGCTCCCTGCAAAAAGGCTGTTTAATATCACAAAGCGTTCGTCCACGAACGTACGATCGCGGACATCAATAAGAAGTCACGAAATTATGATACTTTATTCTTCTCGTACATACATACACCCGCGGCACCGTTCTCACTCTCTGTCTTACTTGCGGCGACGAACGCTTTTACGCTACCAAGTAATATGCGAGCAATATGCTCGTTCACATGTGTCATTCGAGACGCTTGCTTCATTTTCGTTCGACCCATCCGTCCCGTCAGAGAAAATTCCCGACGGCACGGAAACTTCGGTCAACTCTGACGAATGACTCTCCTTAAGTCGCGGCAAGATGCGCTCCAAGTGGCCGCACGCTGTACAAGTTTACGTTCCGTAATCGATCAGAGGAACGAAAATATTTGTCCTCGAACGTAAGCGCGGGAGTGATATACCACGCGTCCCTGTCCTCGTGAAAACAAAAAGAACGTCGCGTCGGGCTGTGTTGTAGCAGGGGCACGTCGTGGAAGACTTGTTGCGAGGCTCTTCAGGACATTGAGACCCACTTGAAATGTCCATTTCTTGAAATCATATTGTACAAACATTCTGCAAAGATTGCTCGATACACGATTCTTGTTGGAACATCGTCCAAATGTTTGGAAAACGTTATCCCCAATTCACGATCGAAGCTCGTCCATACTGACGTTGCGCACAACTTTAAATATGACTTGTTTGAGAACGTTGCATGTTATTGAATGGCATGGTAATAACGTGGCATCAATGATTTTGTGTTTGCTGAGGGCTCTCTCTTTTCCGGGAGATATTGTATACCGGAGCTCGGGCGAGCGGAAAAATTTGGCGAATCTTTCCGGTTTGATCAATAGTCAAGCCAACCGTGCAGAGCCTGCTCGGTACTCTCTCTTTCTCTCTCTCTCTTTCTCTCAACCTTCCTCCCTCTTACCCCGCGTATGCAAATGTTCACCATTGGTACGTCCTGAATTATTACAGAATCCCGAGAGGGTAGTTGGGTGGAGGGTCGATCGGTATCGCACGGTGTTACATCGAAGGCTTGTCAATAATCGTTCTCGTGGCGCGAACCGCGGCGATCGATGGACTTTTCGGACGTACGCGCGGGTGCTCGGGGCGATTGTCTTTGCGGCGCGTTTTCCCCAACTAGCGGCGAAACCGCGCAAAACCGGGTGACTGTAGCCGAAAACGATCAAGCCGCCAGCGTGAAGCTGCGCGCGCGTCGTCACCGCGTGGAAACGCGACCGCGGTTGGTTCCGCCGTACCCCTGGCGCGGCTTTTGCCCACGCAAATCACTTGCGGGAGACCGAATGGCAGCAAAGGCGAACGGTATCGCGTATGTGCGAGCCCTGGCCTAGGGGGTCGAGAGCACCCGGTAAGCTCTATCAGCTCGCAAAGTGAGTTCCGAGTTCACGCAGCGTGCAAACGCGCGCTCGTATTTGCGGGATTAACAGTCGACCGGCCGCCTGTCGACACTCCCACCTGTCGCTACCCGCGGCAGGGCACGCGAGGAATTACCTCCTCGATAATCGGGCGATCGGTGCTGTCGCTGCACTTGTGGCACGTGTTCGCCGACGTCATTTGCGTTTGTCGCGGCAAACCGCAGGGAATGCGATTTTTCGCCGCGTGGAAGCCACCTGCGTAGAGGAAGCGATTGGTTTCTGTAGTACAACGTACCGTACAACGTACGGTTCACCAGTACCAGACCCGGACGACGGGCTCCGCTCTCCCTTTCGTAGTGGTGGTGGCTAGGATCGATCCAAGCTCCTATCTTCCGACCAGCCACCATCCCTCGCCCCGTCGCCCACCATGGTCGTGTCTCTCTTTCCCCTCCCTCCCTTTCCACCCCCCCCCTCTTTCTCTCTCTCGCTCTATCTCTCTTTTGCTCTTTCTCTTCGTCGCCCCGACCCGATGTGAACAGACCGACGTGTAGCACGTACCATCTCGGGTCCGGTCGCTCGTTTGCCCGGCCTCTAGATTCCGCAGATTTTTTTTTCGATCGATGGCACCCCTTCGTGGAATGAGCTCTTCTCGCGAGTTACGCGTAACGTACTCTAGTCTCGACTGCGTGCGAGCACTCGTTTTCGATATTTATTGGACGGCCCATACCGCCGTGAGTGGACCGGAGTGTATTCAGCCACTGTGTATGAATAAATCGATTGTATTGTATGCTGTGCTGTGTTAAGCGCTCCGAGGCTTTAGCGCTCACGACGAAGATGCGATTTATTTTCGTGTCCTCTATGTCTACCGCGCGCAAGTTTGCGAGTTCAATTTCGACGTACATTCCTTCAGCGTTATTATTGATTTGCTATCAATCAAATCGTGATTGACAGCAAATCCAGATAATTAAGAGACCCGATGTTTTTTTTTACAAAAGCTCTTGAAGCGCTCGGCTTCGCCACTTTTTGTTAGAAACCGATTGCGGCCAGGCAATTGCGCGCGAAACTTTCGGTTATCTCCAAATTTACTCGTTACTCGCTTTGCGCCGTGGTATGCCACGCTTCTAGGTAGTTCCCATTAAGGTATTCGATACCTGCCGTTTGGCACGAACGTGCCGGCGATATATGCCGACATGCGGAGAATCGCGTGAATGTACGAGATTCTCAGTTGATTCGCTTCAATACCTGATCGCTGTCTAGACAGCGCTCGTTAATTAAATATGTGCCAAACAATTCTGAGGAATGTTATCACTGTTGAATTGTTGAATTACTTTACGTGGGGAAAGTTAAGTTAGGATTATCCGATTGATGAAATTTGTCACGTCACGAGCAAACAACGGCAATATAGGGCGGTAGTTTCATTATTATTCCCATCGGCTACTAGTAACGTTAACTTGTGTTTTCTAATCCGAAGCTATCTCATCTAACTTTGACGGATCTAATTCGACGAAGCTATCCTGATGAACCGTAATTCCATTAACGGATTAAGATGAGATACCAAGATCAATGGACATAAAAGCCAAGAGAGACAACTTCAAAGCTAAATAACGTCTTATAAACTTTATCTACTTCAACTGATTAAATAATTGAATCTTGCATCAAAGTCTGATGTTCGTAATCTACGTGCCGGAGACGTAGCGTTACTTAACGAGAAGTCACAATTACAATTTGTAATATAGAAACAACTATGAAGGAGATACAAGATAGTAAAGTTATAATTATAAGATTAAAGTGAAAATTTTTATTTCAAAGTGACAATTTGTTGCAACTTATTGTATAGAGAACAGATAAAATAACATAAATATTTATAATATTTTAAGAAATATATACTCAATTGTTTCATTAATAAAAAATTAGTCTACCATTTTTTATTAATACAAATTTTATTCTTGTTGGAATAACGCCATATAATTCTTGAATAATCACTTTTGACAGAGTATCTTTCTATTACACTAAAAAATTTTGAAACTTTGCACTAATAATAGTAACATCACAACAGTATAATATAATATAACAGTAATATTCCTTGTATCGCTATGAAAAAAAATAATGCGATTAGCGTTAAATGTGCATAAAAATTTTAGCATCATGTTCTAGCATCACTATGTACGGTCACAGAATCATTCTATCATTCATAATACTTTATAACATGTATGATAGATAATATTTTAAATCATAATAATACATATACAAAAAAGCATTGTTACATCATCTTTCCTTTAATTTTTCATACATATTGTAAGTTTACTTTTATAATTTACTTAATTACAAATTAAGAAATTTTTGAATTTTACAACCGTTATAGTCTCAAAATCACTCACTATAATAAATGTAATTTTACACAAAATTTTTTTACAGTGTGTAATGTAGACCGAATAATCACAGTTACACTCATGCTGTTCATACAAAAATTCCACAAACTGAATAGTATACAACCATTTGCACTACAAAATCATGTTCCCAGAAATCAATTAAATACGATCATTCATAATGGTGACATGCTCCATTCATCACCTCACACTCCACATATCAGAACATATATATCAAACGGTACAAAAGATTATATCAGATTTGACCAATGACTCAACAACTCAATCTATTTTCGCTGGGCAAAGATGAATCGATTTGTATCCTTTTATATTAACAAACAGTTTTTAAGGAAACGGTTTATAATCTAAATTTTGCTTGATTAAAAAGAATTATTGTACTATGCGTTATATATCTGTCAAATTTTGGCGAATCAATGTTTTTGATGTTGGTATATATAATATGAGACAAATTATTATTAGTATATTGATTATGAAAAATTATTTTAATTTTGAGTAACTGTTGGCTAAAAAAAACCAAATCTTGTTGCAATATCTTTGGTGTTAGTTTTAATGCAAAAATAAACTACACAGAAAAGAATAGCATCAAATTAACAATTCATTGTTTTATATATAAGCAAGAATATAAAATTTTCCTGGTAGAATTTATAATCTTAAAACATTAATTTGCTTACACGAAGAAAAGAATTTTCTTTATGTAAGCAAATTACGTCTGTTTAAGATTATAAATTCTTCCAAGAAGATTTCATGTTCTTGCTTAAACATGAAACAATGAATTGTTGATTTAATAATAATTTTTTTTCTGTGTATTTATATTAACACCCAAAATATGCTCGTTATTTGATCTACACATCACTATATTGCCTTTTAATAATTTTCTCCAAAATTTTAATGTTTTTTTCTACTTATCGTAAAAGTCCGATTAAGTATCATCAAATCATTACGAGTAGTTTGAAGGGCAGAGAAGCAGATTTTCTTCTCCAATATCTCTCAAGTATTCTCCAATACCTTTTGAGAAAGGTGTTAGATGAATGGTATGACATTGCACTGGTGGCTATTCGAGCGTGGGCTGACCTTATTCCGACAAGAATAAGCTCTGTATTAAAGAGTAAGGTCAATCTCTTATTATTATAATAAAATGAGTAATGTACTTTCCTGGTGGTCACATTACTTTGTGTCTATCTCCCGTATATCGTATAATTTCTCGTATCTTGGAAATTATATTTAGCAAACGATTATTATATTCTTTTTATGTCGTGAGTTGTTATGATAATTACACCGTTTGATAACGTAGTTTTTTTCTTCGGTAGAGCTGTATTAGCATTTCCCTGTTCCGTTACGCGTTCTTAAAACGTTTCTAAGCACGGAATGGACGTTATTCACTCTTAGCATTTGATATCTCGATAACGAGATATTTTTGTCGTGTATATTTACGGGCGCGCGATAAAAGCGATTAATTATTTTAACGACCCCGAGGGATGCATAAAGTTCGCGCTCGTTTTGCGTAAATAGATAATATTTACAACTTTATGAACTGCCGCAGACTTCAAAAACGCCTACGAAATTTGAAATTCGAAACGCGCGCCCCGACGGTCCTCTTATTGACATTCGATTGAATTCCGAAAATCTAAATAATAATGTGCCGCACGTCTGTCTGTAGTTCCTGTCGGAGTTCCGCGTTTGAATCCGACCGACTAGCTATCTATATTAAAATCTTAGTTCTGAAATCGCATCGGGCACGAACTCCGCAGAATTCTTACCCTTAATTTCGAGCAGCCGGAAACGATCGGAGGAAGACGGCTCTGCATAACTTGGAGGAATTTACATTGTGTTCTTACATTCCGAGGAGCGAAAGAAGTAAGTTTAATGCAAGAGAGAGAGAGAGGGAGAGAGTGAGTGAGAGAGCCTCGCGCGATGCCTGAATTCATAATTTGTCTCTTCAAACTTTCTGCCGATTGCTTATCCTACGCATCAAACTTTCAACTGCAAAAATATAAGTGATGTGAAGAAATAAAAAAAAAAAAAGTTGACAGAGAGAAAATTAATTAAGAAATTACCACTGGCGTGTGCTCTCCTACTCTCCGCATTTAGATCACACGTTTTCGATCTTTATTCGTCGGGATCTTGCGTGAGATCGGGAACAGATATTTGCGGCGTTAGACGTAGGTGCAGTGGCGATCCGTCTGATAAACTCTTCCCAATTTTTCCGTGACTACGCTTCCGTTTAATGTCTGAACTTTGTTCCGCAAGAAGTTCCTTTCTTCCCGCCGGATAAAACCCGCTCACTGTCGTGCTTTTCGCCCATTTCTCATTGTTGCGGGCCGCGCGGTGGACCAAGAAAGCTGCGGCGCGCGTGGCGGCGAAAAAGTTCGCCTCCACTTGGTCACTATATCGAGCAAAGAAAGTTACCCGGCTACGTTCGTTAGCGCGCTCGTCGCCGCGTGCGCGCCTCGCTAAATTGCTTGTTGAAACTCATTATAACAGTTTCGCACACATGACGCGCGTAATCGTTAAAAGCGCGACGCGACGTTATTGAATATTGGCGCAAACGAGGCGGCGCGCGTCCTCGAAATGCGATATATTTCGTTAGTTTAAGCGCGACTTTAATCATGTCACCGTCAATTATTACGCGCGGTAAGACGTCTACCGCAAATTTGCGTTACCTCTCGCGACAAGTGCGAACGGTTCTCGCCGGCTCTCGTCGGCGCACTTCCGCAAATACCGTTCTTTTAATTAAGTGAAACCGTTTAATTACGGCCCTCTATGGAAGAAAGAAGAAGGAAAATAATCGTCTTTAAATCCTTTTGTTCTCTGGTAATAGCGCGGTGTTTTAGAGAATAAGAATTTCGTTCCTCTCACTTATTCTTTAGGCACAAAAAGAATGATTTATGCATCACGATCAACGTATACCAGACGTATACCGCGTACTCTCTCTCTCTCTCTCTCACACACACACACACACACACACACACACACACACACACACACACACACACACATACACACACACGCGGGCGAATATCCTCGAAATTTTTTATCTGAGATATCGGATCGTTTTAGATCTCTTCATGTTTTATGCATGAAGTTTGCAAATTCATCTCTTTGTGGAAAGCATGTATGTGGATGCGTTCTTTGTCGTGATGAAATGTTTAAAAATCCATCATTATCATATTAAAAAGGACCACATGTAGCGCGTGAGCTCTTATCCCGTATGACGTTGCCAGATGTCGACGATAAATATGACGTTGCTCTTTTATCGCTGTCGTGATGTGCAATATTTTCCGGCCGCAATTGGTGTCACCACATGTTCGCCTTATCCTGACGAACATTCGTAAATCATTTTTATTTCGTGCCAACCGATTTCGCCGAAATCGTACGAATCCCTGCGATTAGTAAAATGCGTTGACCTTTTTTTCTTCCCACAAAAAAATGTTATCAGCGCGCAACTAGTCCAAAGACTTTACATTTAAACGATTCCTCTTAATTAAATTTCGATTTATATTACAATTGCTGCTGGGGTTAGCCATACACTGTAATAATTCACGAAAGATAGTCGATTCTCATTATTCTGTTTGTTTGAATTAATGAGGGACGGACGCCTAATGATTCGGCGTCATAACTGTAACATTTAATGAAGTAACTCTTTATCGGTCAATAATTGCGGGCGTAACGCTAATGTTGTCTGTCATGTAATCGATGAAAACGTATCTTTGTCGATTCGTGCGTTAAACAGCCGATACTGATTGTACGACATGTATTATGCGAACTAATTGTACGGTCTCTATTTGCCTCTGTTGCGCAGCCCCTATTACAAAATGTAGTATAACGTAACAATACAATACTATACAATGCATCGTAAATTTTATTAATTCCTAGCACGGGCCGCACAATTGTGGTCGTGCACATTAAAGGTTAATAATTAAGCGTATCGGTCGTTTCGGTCAATTTAATCGCTCGCTTTTTTTCCGATTGAAAAATTTACTGCGGTTAACGATTTTTTCACAAATGGCGGGTCTCCACACAGAAGTGAACAGGTTTTAACGAGATTTTTGCAACGTGCGGTTAATTATTTTTTTACGTAGACTTCATAGTCGTAAACAAACGCAATAGTAAAAATTAAAAATTTAACAAGATGGTCGTTATTCCCTACAATTTCTCGATTTCCTATATTAATGGGCGTGAGGGCAAAAGTTCGTGCCCGATTCCAATAAATGTCATTAGGAGATTTATATGTTAGCGCCATTGGTTGTTGTTATATGTACGTATTATACCTATAGGTAAACGTAGTATACATACAGGGCGATTATTAATAAATGTCCCCACTTTTTACCATAAAAGCATGATTTACCGACGGATACGTATTTTTAATATATTATTATATTAGAAATTACAAATGCGTGCTCTTATGGTAAAAAGTGGGGACATTCATTACTAATTACCCTGTATACACTGAGAGAAAAGACTTTGTTAATTTAACAAAATTTGTAGATATAGTGACAACAAAGTAACATTTGTTGTCACTATATGTACAAATATTTGTTACAGATACTGGGCATTTGTTGAATTAGCAAATTCAGTAACAAATTCTTTTTCTCAGTGTAGAAAAAACATCCAGTAGATATTTGAGTAGTAACTGCCGTAAAAAAACGTTTAAGGTATTTATTAAGATTGTGCGCTAATTCAAACCTTTCAGAAATGGTTTGCGAAATTTAGAGGTATTCTACCTTGACAGCCAGCCACGCTCTGGCCGATCTTCTGGTACGATGACGACATTGTGCGCACTTTAATGCAAAATAATTCACGAATTTCAATACAAGAGATGGCTGAGGGACTCAACATTGACAGATCGACCGCATGTAAAAATAATTGGATACACGTTGAAGGTTGATACATGGCTGCCGCATTTGCTAACCGGAGCGAACAAATTGAATCGAGTTTCTGCAGCTGTTTCTTTGTTTGGTCGGGTAAATAAAGAATCGTTTTTGGATCGATTTGTAACTGGCGATGAAAAATGAATCCTATACAATAATGCTCAACGCAAATGCACTTGAGAACCAGCGGATGAGCGTGCAGAATCCATTGGCAAAAACCAATTTTACATCCTCCTGAGAAAATGATGCTTTCTGTTTGATGAGATTGCAAAGAAATTTAATAATTTATTTCGAACTGCTTCCCGTTGGTTAAACGATTAATTCTGATGAACTGTCAAAAATTAGACAATTTAAAGATAGATTACTGGGAGAAGCGATCCAATTCTGGTCAATCGTAAGGAAATCGTTTTTCATCACGACAACGCTATACATTGCAAAACAGATCTTGCGCAAACTAAAGGAACTAAAATAAACTATTACATCACACTTTTCACACTTTCTCTTAATATTGCATCATCAAATTACTATTTTTTTTGATCGCTGCTAAACAATTTGAATGGGAAAAAAATTTGAAACTTTAGAGAAACCGTCGAAAATCATATTTCTTTCTTCTTCAACGCAAAATCTAAGTTGTTTTATGATTGAGGCATCCGTATGCAACTACAACGCTGGAAAAAGATTGCAGGAAACGACGGTGATTACATCGTTTATTAATAAAAAATTATACATGCTAAATTACTGCTTGAGTTTTAATAATAAATGAAGCACGAACTTTTGCACTCGCCCGTTATATCTCTGTAATTAGAGGTAAAAGGGAAGAATGAGAGTAATAAAATTTTCTTGGAGGAAAATTAACTGAAGTACATAAAGTTAATTGAAGAAAATGACTTTTTTATCTCTGTCACACTTCTCTGAGACTTAACCTTGCCAAAGACGCTTCATTTAAACTCACTTATAAACTGAAAAATTAACGGCATTACAACATCTAATGCCAAATTTCGCGCTAATTGGATTACACGGCAAATGTGAATTTAATACAAAACGGAAGTTTTTTTTTTTTTAAAGAACACGTCTCATGTGTAATTTATCTCGGAATCGACATTCACTCTTTGGACTCCAGGGGACAGATCAAATATGTATATTCCTATGAAATTTATACCCGCGTGCATAGTAAATAATAAAGCGAGATCGGTCGATCGCCCGTCGCGTTTTGCCTCCTTTCGAATTTTGCGATTTTGCACAAAACGATGATCGCTAATGGGGAGAAGAGGGAGGGGGAGATTAACGTCGAGAGAGATGCAAGAATTGTTAGAAATATGCGCGTTGAATTCATATCGTCAGGTTAGCGGACTGGATTTTCCATGAAAGTACTAGCAACTTCTAGTGAGATTAGATTAGCTGATTGAGATTCGTCGGGACGTGAAAATTATGTGGGCCGCAGTGTCAAGATCGTTGGAGATACTCGTTGCCTTCTTCGAATACTACACTACCAGGTAAGATCCCGTCTACACGTGTGTAATACTCGTATTTCCCCGAATGAGCGAGCGGCATTCAGCTACCGAGACTATAAGTGCACATTTAGAGACAGGCGACGGTAGACAGCGCGATGCAGAGCAATACACATACTTTGTTGCCAGCGATAATAGAGGAACTTGTAGAGGAACCGGAGAAGAAGACGTCTTCAACGCGCGCTCCAATTAAAAGCATTAGTAATAATTAAGATTATTGCGAGACACTTACAATTTCATCCCTTTTATGCTGACTAAAATTTTATATGAATTATAGTGTACAACATTGACATTTTATACGAAAAGAGAAACACAATTTATTATTCCTTTCTTCTTAAATTACGTTAAATTTTTCATCCAACTTTCATGACTTATGGTATACGAGATGAAAGGCAAATTTTAGAATAACAGAGTGCTCAAGGATTAAAAGTAAAATGTTTAATAACTACTAAAAGTTTATAAATTGCTATTAAAGTTTTATCATAAAAATATTTTAATTATTTTGTTAAACGATACATTTGCATCGATGTGATGGAAAAGTTGCTTTTCACTTTTTTTATTTATATTTTTTTCGTTGGTACGATATTAGTATTTTAGACGCAACATTCGGTATACAGTGTGCTTTTTAAACGTAGTGTTAGTCTTTTCAGTACAAGGCATGGCGAGTAACATGTATGTACATATAGCCGGGCGGTTTTGCCTTTCATAACGTGACCTTGCCTCGAAATGATTTCTTGGACATAAACACGGCGAAATAGTGTCGCGCGCAGAAAAGATGCATAAAAGCCTTTTCAGCGTCTTTCACGTTTTTCGCGTCAACGTGACAGTTTTACAGCTGTGGCAAAAATGCAACGGTAGGGTTAAGGGCCACAGGAGCGCGGTGTATCAGCGTGAGAATGTTTGCCACACATCGATGACCCTCAAGGACGTCCCGTCGGGCGCGAACAGAATTTCGGAATATCCATCGGGACCTATCTCTCGGTGGCTGTCCTCGATTTGAAAATATTCGAGGCGAGCAGCCGAACCACCCTCGTGGCACCCGGAGAAGCATCGCGAAATAGCAGACCGTCGCTCTCATTTCCAGTATTTTCAGTGCCTTTTTGCGACGACAGGAGCAATTTCTGCGCACTTTTGCCAAGCGTCATAACGCTCCCGACCTAATACAAAACAGGAGCGAGAAAACTGGCAAATTCGCGCCATTTGCACTCTCAGCTGACACAATATTTTTCATTTATTGAAACGATCGGCATCGTAATAACGCCATACATTTTGTGAAAGTGTCGTTGGCAAGAAAGAGCCGTGTGATTTTTAAACAGAACACCTGTGACTTATTCTACTACGTAATCTCGCTTTTTTTTTCGTTACATAAAATATCTTCGTTTTATTGAGGACACTGCAGGGAGAATTTGTAAGCTTTAAAAGGATGCAAATGTCGTAATTAGAAAATACGTTTCTTCATCAGGTTCACGTCTTTTACAATTTCAAGTTAGGAGGTTGTAGCTTGCAGAATAATCCACATTTACTTAATTAAATTTATTTCCTTACGATCGAGTACAAGACGAAATTTACGGTCTCCCCGTTCTACCTTCCTACAATGGGAAATATTTGAAAAATGCTTTTACAATAGCATGTTTTTCGCGGCAATGTAACTAAAATTCTAAGGTAATAGATTGCACACGTTTATTCCGGTACACATACACACGTACCGAAATGATAACGCGGTTAAATTAATCACGTATTGTCGTCGAAACGCGTTAGGGAATAACGAACAGATGACACGGCGAGTCGAAATCGGCAATTCAAAATTGCATCAAATAACGAATCAAAAGTCAAGTGATTATTTATTATAATTTAATCTTATGTACATTAAAAACTATTTTATACGAAACAGAATAAACCTAATTTATTTAGCTTATTAAATTTAATATAATTTAAAAATACAAAAAAAGTTTTAATATAAAAAAGATATAAGTTATATGGAGGTAATACTGTAAATGTCGGTTATATTGTTATCGATGTTTTTATTTTTCAAGTTTTTTTTTTATAAGATGACGGGATTGAGTTTCCTTTAGATATGATCTTATTAAAGTTCTATTCTACGACATTCTCTTCATATCACCGTTGATTTAATATTTTCAACTTGATAAATTTCTCTAAGATTACTTTACCCGACTTAAATGCTTGATGTAGAGCTCGATGGAGAGTCTGCAAACGCACAAAAATTTCTGTTTTAACTTCTCTCGATAATTTAAGCTTAATTAATTTTGGAATAATTTTGGTTTACATAGCTTTCCGGAGATATTTCTCAGCAAGAATTAATTTGCAACTTTTTTCCCAATTAAACTAAACGCGATAAATCTATTATAATCCTAGATTTTGGTATAAAAATTGTAAAAGTGAAATATCACTAATTAATAAGTTATGAAACTGCAACGGCCGGCGTACGTCCAATTAATTATTCATTTTTAATTAATTCATTTTTGTGTGTTTTACGATGTGTTCGCGCTGCTCGGCTCTCTACATCGAGTTAAATCGAGTGTGGTAAAAGAGCGGCGGCGTATGCGCGCCATTTTCGTTCTTATATTGTACTCCACTTGTAACTTTATCGATTAACCTGTAGAATACACGTGTGAGTGTACTACACGCAACGTTATTAATTCCTGAACACTATGTTGGGGGTATCTAACGAAACAATATGAACCACTTCAACGTTTCATACACGAGATGATCGTGCATTATTATTTTTACTCGTTTTATTTTTATACCTTACTCAAATATATCATTTAATTTCTTTACACCAGAATGGCAACATTTTTAATACATTCTAGATGAAACAAAAACGTACGCAAAAGAAACGCTACTTTTTTGTATTAAAAGAAATCCCAATTTAAAAATTAAAGCTTAGTCAAAGTACTTTTCTTTATTGATCGAGTATCTTTTTTGTTTTTTTTTGTTTTTTTATTGAAATTAATCTATGTACTACAAAATAATAAAAAATTGTGGAACAATCAATAAAATACAATATGTAACTAGTTTTAATTTTTCATTAAGATGTAAAGAACATTCCAGGAAATCGCTTATACTAAAACAGAATTAACCATAATTAAAACGAAACTTTATTGTGTTAACAGTACTACAATTTCTCGCAACAAGTTTCACCGTGTAACGATTGCTACGCGAATAAGCGTGAAGGGATCGATTAGGGAAACCTTCTTTCTTAGTATCTTCAATCTGTAATATTAAGAAGTTCTTAATATTACAGATTGATGAAAAGTTAAATATTCAGTCAAACTTAAAAAAGTCAGAAGATACATTTTTTTTAGAAATAAAGAATAGTGTATTGTTGATGGTTTAATGATCATTATCGATTTATTATATTATATTTATGTGTCCATATTTCTATAAATATACTTGGTTTACAATATTTTATATATACACCATTATATACAATTATATATATATATATATATATATATATATATATTACTTAGTGTATAGATTTTCAAATGTAATAAGAATATTTTTGTACATACTTATTTTTCATACGTTTCATAATTGAAGCTTACGGATTTAGGTTGCGTGATTTCATATTGCAAAATATTTGACGGAAACTCCATTCGTTTCGCAGGTTTTATAAATCCCTTTATACAAATTTAAAACTTGAAGATATCTAACCGGCAGTGGCGTCGCGTTGATACATTTGGATAAAAATGACTGCGTAAATACTTAATCCCGAAAATTTGTTAGCTAAAACAAATAGAACTATATACAGCGCATATATCGATTTCTCGTATGTGCGCGCACCTCTATCTTTAATATAGTAACGTATGTAATGCGAATCGAGCGAAACCGCTGCTGTATGCGGCTGATTTAATATCAAAACTTCCACGGTATCGTCCGCGAGATCGCATATTATATCCCGTAGTGTGCTGTTCATTTATCAGTATATCTATTTTCGTTTCAGAGTTACTGAATTCCTAACAAACACACGTGCGCAGGTACATACATATACGCATGATATAATTCCGCAATAATGCGAAGTCAAATGTGGCTATTGAATATCGATAGGCGTTCCGCGGTTGTGGTCATAAAGGATGTACCCTAAGAAACGAGTTAATGCCCCTACATAATCAATACACGGATGTATAATATATGAAATCTAAGAAACTACATATTTCTTTTTTGTTGAAAATTAGAAAGCTTCTGTTTTTAAGGATGTTTCGGTTGTACCATGATACGAGATTAAAAATTAATGAAATTTCACAATTAAAGGCTTGTTTTCTAGGTTTAGTTTTTTTTTCTAATCAATGACAAAAATTTTGGCCACGATTGCCCGAATTTTGGTTCTGAAACCAGCTGCAAATCAGAAAATAACAAAAAATTTATATGGTTTTTGCAGCAAAAATGGCCCGATTTTATTGCAATTTTAGGTAAATAACTTTCAAATAAGTAAGTAGATCCAAACAAACCCCCCTTTGAATAAATATTTATTAGAATTTTATTAATATACGTAACAGATTTGATTTAATCCTTATTAAATTTGCAAATAAGTACTATACAATTGTACATTAGATTTTATACAAGTATCAAGAGTGAATAACTTTTAAACCAATAACAGAAATATGCTTAAATTTTACACATGACACTTAAACATTAGCACAGAACAACCCATAAATTTTTTTTAATTTGTCGGTAAAACTTTGGTCATACTTAAGATATGACACGTACGTTTTCAAACGCGTTTAGCCCATTCGTTATTATCTGTTACGTTGCGCGGTGTATAATATAACAGATACTTAAATTTACTCAAATTTCAAGAGGTTTAAATAAATCCTAAATTAATGATATTATCATCCACAATAATAATATAATAATAATAGTGGTATAACAGACTTATTAATAATATCTACGTAATACAGTGCTATCTGTCCAAAAAGGTAAATAATTTCACATTAATAAATGTAAATAATGATATTAATACGAGATTTCCCTTGATTGTCATTGTTTATTACTTACAAATTGGATAATTTCTGATTGACTTCTACACATTGACTTTTGGACAATGTGTGTGCAAAGTTATATATACACACTCTCGTAGAAGTTTGATCAAACTTTATACTCCCTAAGCTGAAAGGCTCAGAATGATGAAAATGGATTCTGAAATAATTGATGTAATTATTATCGATGGTCGACGCTATTATTTACAGATTATCCATTGACAATCCCTTCAATATAGACGAAGAATAATTCTTTTACATCGCGCTAGTTATAAAGATGGAAATACGCGGCTGGCAATCGTTAATAAAATTATTGCGATATTCTTTTCTTTCTGCCAAGTTCTTAGTTTTAACGAGTGAGACGGCAATTAACTCTGAGCGTCCTGGGTATTGAAACTTCTTTGTGCCCGGGTTAGTTGGCGTTGGAAGATATTATCGCTTCGTTAAGTACAATTTGCTGGAGCGTTTGCTCGACGACGTTTCTCAGTATATCGCATTGTCTGTAAGAAAGACTTATAACACGGATTCCACATTGAGAGCCGTCCTTGATCGTGTCAGTGCACGTATTATTTTTCTTCCCCTCTTTGTGACTCTCTTCGTTTCTAATTTGAGACTGTAAGCGATGTTTTTTTTACGACGTTTTAATGTTGTGTGTTGTCTCTCCAAGTTGGTGCTGTCCTTTTACCCCCGATCCGATGTCACGAATCCGGTGTGTCTCTGATCGTTCGTCCGTCGTGCGGCGTGTAGCCTGTGTATACGTCTGTGTCCAGTTAATTAATTAATCACTGATCTTTTTCTGTTTCATGCCTCGTTTCACTGTAACGGTCGGAACCGCAGAGCGCAATTAGAGTAAGTATGAACGACTTGTGTGAGCTAAAAAGCGACACTTTTAACGAACGATTCATTGTTCTATGCTGCGCTTCATTTAACTCTTCTCTTCCTATCTTCTCTTCCGATTTTTCTTCTCTAACGGATTACACTGTCCACAACTGATCGGCGCTACTTTAACTGCGTAAGTAGTTCCACTTGGTCGGAGAAGCTCTCGTTCAGCTTCCCCGTCTTGCCGATGAGCATCGATGACTACTACATGCAACGCTGTTTGTTTTGTCTGTAGTCGGCGTTTGTGTTCACGACAAACTCCACACTCTCTACTTTTCGAACTCTACTACTGTCTTCTGTACTGCCTGTCTGCTACTGCAAGTTCCTAATGTCAAGTCTACTCTACACAGTCTACTACTAGTAGTGATAGCGCTTTCTGCTCGGGGGTGTCCAGTTCGATCGGTGCTCGGATCGTTATACTGGATTTACCTTATTCTTTACTCTAAGATCCGCACTATTATTGTACGCTTGCATAAATACACACACGATACATACGTAAATACGCCCACTATCGTGTAGATATGATAGATCTTGTTTATACGGCCGACGACATCGAGCTATAACAGCATTTACAATATAAACTTCCGTTGTTAGCACAAACATACAATTTTTCGACATTTTCAATTTTTTAATAGTTACAGCTCAACATCGTTTGATCGTTTTAATAGTTAAAAAAAAAGCGAAAAACGTTGCACGTTACGAGTAGGATTAATCGTAATTGGTGTAAGATAGATATGTAATAAAATCTTGCTTACACGGGACCAATTAGAACTGTCCGAAACTGATTTGATTCTCCTTGAAATATGTCGTTGAACACAAAAACTTAAAAAACAGGTATTTCTTTTATACTAGCCCAATTTGAGATTCAAGGGATGAATTAACCTTTCAGAGATAATGCTTATATTTGATTTTAAATAATTATAAACGAAACGGCGTATATATAGAGAAATGTTTTAGACAAGACTTTTATGACTTTTTATAAAATTTATAAATGTGTATTTAGATTTTTTACAAATCTAATATTTTTTAAAATACTCCCATCCTCCACGGATTTGAATCGTTTTATCTCTTAAATCTTAAACAAAATTGATATAATACGAGAAACGTTTTTTTTATAATTATATATGAAACATATCCATATATAAATATATATAAATATATAATTATATATAAATGAATTTATAATTATATATAAATAAATATACAATTATATATAAAAACTGTTTTCTTGAGTTACTATGTCCATACATAATTATATATAATTATATACATATAATTAGATATAATTATAAAAATTTTGTCTCAAGTTATATATGTCCATACATAATTACATATAATTATATATAATTATAATTTTTTTATACATGGACATATTTGGCATATAATTATATATAATTATATATAAAAAAATTTTTTCCGGGGAAAAAGCATTTTTTTTTAAATTTTGTTTTTAAAATATTTCAAGAAGAAATTAATCAATTGTAGACAGTTGTAATCGGTTTTTTTCTAAAAAAAAAAAGGCAAGGTAAGCGTTTGCGTGCGACAATTCTGTACTTTTCTTTTGGATTTAACCAATTTAGGACAAAATTAATTACGATTGGAATTAATTACGGTAAAAGGTCTGAATTCTGATTTCTGCTGACGCTGATATTCTCATTAACGCGTTATCCTGTCTTGAACGCAGGATTTTTGAATGTGCGTGTGCGCGCGCATCATGCTATTTACAGGAGGCGAAAGCTGATAAATAGGGGTACACGTGCCGCACCGCGCGATGAAACTTCTGCAGCACTATTCTCATAAAACTTAGTTCTGCGAGCGTGCGGTCGCGCCATTCACTCCGGCCTGCGAATACAATGAGCCTCTCCAGCTGTGCATCCGCTCGGGACCTGTTTGGATCCCGCACGGTTTCTAGTTACGTGTTGTCGAGCGGCACGGCTGAAAACAACGTGTCGCAGGCGTTTCCGTTATCGCTCGGCACGATTTACCTATTGTGCGCCCTTAACCTTTTGCACAAATGCGCTTAAATGTCGCGTTCGTTCGTCGCGTTAGTTCGAATTACGGGTCCAAAACTCTCGCGCGCATCGGCAAGAGCGTCCAGGTAACTCGTGCAAGCGGGATCATCGAGGCGAATCCGTTACGGGGACCAAGTTTCCCCGTTTGCCCCGGAGATATATTAACGAGGCGAGCGACGTCTTACGGTAATTATCGTTCGTGGCGTAGTTGCTGAAAATTGGCTTTAATATTGGAACAATGTCGAGCAATTAGCGACAAATCGGAATTTGCAATTAGCTATTTAATTTCATTGCAGAAAGTCATATTTTAAGTTACGAAAAAAGTCCGCGATATAGAAATTTTCGCAATATTTACAGCATTGTTTCATTTCTGCTATATTACACTTTATATGGTAGATTCTTTTAGCGCCATTTCAAAACCAATGAACGTATGTGGGAAAATGTCGCGGGATCGTTTGTGTCCTTTCCACCTTTTGACATTCTGGAATAGTCTGTTAGATTGAAAATAATAACTGGCGACAATAATTACACAAATTTAATTATAATTCATGATTTGTTTGATTTTATTATCGTGCGAGGAAATTTCGCTAATATGTATTTTAATTAAATAATAATAAAAGGAAATTAAATTAAAAATTCATTTTGTTTTTAGATATTGTATGATACAATGCCTTTTAATTTTTTAAATTCAATTTCTTGTAAAGGCATCAAATATGTGTATTATTTTGAACTCGTTCTATATAAGAAAGGTATCATTAATTTTCCGTTTAGAAATCTGTTTGATTAACACTCAGCGATTTGATTAACACTTAAACATTACTCGTTGGCAGCAATGTGGGGTAAGCGCATTTTGTCAATATTAGCCAAATTTTCGATTGTCCGCCAAAACGTATCTTCCGGCGATTACTAGAGGAGAGAACGGGGTCGCAAAATAGAGATGAGATGAGATGGGGAGATACCATGATATTTCATATAATTCACATTAAATCCAAAGAGCAACCATTAAAATTACTTCGTTACAGACATTGTAAAATGATTACTGGTCATTGCATGTTTAAAAAAGTTGAAAGAATTTTACTTTTGCAGGTAACAAAGAGTTTACAGACGCACATACTTTTTATCTAATTTTGAGAAGTGTATTAGATATTAATTTTTTAACTTTAGTCTAATTTGAAAGCCTTGAATGTGGTTTTCAAATAATTTAACTGAATTTAATATGCGACGTAATGTACGTATGAAAAATCGCTGACTCTTGTAAAGAGAGGCGGTTCGCTCGCTACGCGTTGACTTGGCGCGAGACGCGACCGCGCCTCTTAATTCGACATATAAAGTTATATTATGTACTGGAGAGAATTGTGAGCCATTTGCATTACGAGCATTATCTCGCAATTTTAAAAATTCAAAGCTGCATAATGCTTACTAGTAGCAAAGAAATTATTTTAAAAAGTTTTTTTAGTCCATAAAGTGTTCATAAAATCTCGTTTTGTGGCACTTAATGTATAAGATTTACGAAGGATCATTAATTTGAAATTTTTTGTAATTAAAATTGTCTTTCATGACATTAGTTGTTAGTATGCCACGATCCCCCTTTTATCTCACAAACGCATCCTTTTTTTTCTCTCTTCAGTAAATTACATTTGTTCTCTCTATATGTCCGATAAACTTTTATTTACAAAGCGCCAGAATTATATGACTAACAAAGTAGTGCTCATAATTTAAGAATTTATGTCGCGTTAATATTTATTTTAAGGAAACAAAATGATATTCGATCACCCCTTCTCTCCTCTACGGCGTGTGGATCTCATTTCGCAACTGATTTGATAGCGCGTTTGATGTGGGCAAAAACACGGAACGTATCCCGCGCAGTTGCACTTTTTTTTCTAATCTATCGGTTTGATACTCCACGGCGACGACGATCATCAAAATTTATGCCGGCTGCTCCGTCGCAGGTATCGTCTCGCGATACACTTTCCTATATATCGACAACGAGGCGCTCACCGTTGCGCGCGGATTTTTTTCCTCATTCTTATTTATGAGTTATGAATAGAGAATCGCGGTAAATAAGGTGGTTCGCTGATCCGGTAAAATATATTCACCGGATGCACAAGAATTCCCTTTAATCGGATAAAAGGAATTTATGCGAATGTGCGTCCCTCGCTTTCGTACATATCCACGGGTGAGAGAGATGGACGTCACCACTCATATCAGCGACGTCATTGACTTCTCCGAGATGAAACACATGAAAAACGCGTGGTTGCATTTTTGTATTTTGTACGAGCAACGTGCGTTTTCGATTGCATCGACGTTTTGGAATGATTTAATAGATTTGCAGATTATTTAAATGCGTATCTGCGCGAAATGGAGCTTGTGGGAGAGCATGCGAATGCTACGGAGTGCAACATATTTAACCCTCAGCTGACACACTGTAGCAAATTCGATATTTTGCCATACATGGGTGTACATACGTCATCCGACCATTTTTAATTGCGTATATCTTTGTATGTAATACACAGAATTTGATCAATTTTCTTTTTAATCGTTACGCCAGAAGGTCAAAAAGAATAAATAGATGCAAAAATCGAGAAATTGAATACCATATATTTGAAATATTCAGGAGAGAAGGAAACGTACTCTCGAAAAAAAAACGTTTTTTTTTTATTATTTGAAAGGAAAACCATTATAGAGGTTTTTCCGACGGATTTTGAAAGGTAATTGAAGAGTACTTTAAGAGGAAAATATTGTTATTTCGATTGTTCTTAAAAAGTACATTTATTTTGCAGGGTAAAGTTAGATGGTTTTTCAGCATAAGAAAAGATGAGTTGATAGAATAAATCATTCGTTTTCGATTATAAAACTTTAAGATACATAAAATACAATATAATATATTTTATTATTATTTACTTGAATGGAACATTTGCAACAAATTTTTGCAGTATGTTGCTTACACATCGGTTTGTCACATTTCAAACTCACTTATACGATGTTTTTCGATCAAAGGTAGACGGACATAATGAGCATCTTTCTGGTTTGCTATTTTATTTTTTGCCAACACAAACCGCAAGAATCTTGAACTTTGGGAATGTCTGTATAATCTAAGAAACTTTCAATTTGTACACGCTATACCGTTCGTAACGTTGAAGAAGTGAGACGATGTGTCAAAAATGGCTTGATGAAAGCTCCAGTTAAATCTCTATGTAGTTTTTGCGACATTTTTTTGAATTATCTCTCATTAAATTATAAATTATGAACGAATTAATGCTAGCCTGATCTAACATTCTGTAAAGGTATCGCATACGCCAGCTACACTGCTTTTTCTTGCAGTGATGAAATCGTGACATTTTTTATCAAAACGCAGAAACGAACCAGTCTCTCGTTGGTCAGAGTATAAAAATAGAGTAAAAAATTATAGAAAATGTTGTTAATCAACTTATTTTTGCTTGTTAAAGATAAATCTAATTTTTTTTCTTCGATACGTACGTTTCTGACACACTAGGTGTAGTACACCCATAACTTGAAAAAACACGACTGTGTAAAATTTTCATTCGATTCTCGGAGACTGCTACCATATAGACTCAGTAGTGGGGAAATTAATATAAATATTCCCCAACTTCTGTCCCCCTAACTCTTACGGTTTATAAATGCCAAGCATTTTTGTAAATAGAGGGTGCATGAAACCCTGTGCGTCAGCTGAGGGTTAAGTGAGATAACGAAGGTACAACGCTAAGCGTTCGTTATATCTTTGGCTACGTTTAGCGGAATAGTTTTTTTTTACTCGCTTCGTTGGACTTTGATACACGATATTAAATTGCATAGGTACGTATGAATAGTTATTCCTTCATGGCCTTGCGCGACTTACGTTCACCTGCCTTTTCGTTTTGTAAGACTTGCAATTATTCCTTTTTACCTTTCCGTAGAACAGTTGAGACCATTAGCGTTTCTCTGTATCGAGCATTCTCAGCCTGTGCTTACCACTCGCATCGATCTTCACCCTCGCCCTCTTCCTCTCTTTTATATATATATATATATATATATGTATATATATATACATGCCGTAAAATTCATTTTTCTCTTGCCGTTGGCTTCAGCCGTCTCTGCACAGTTATGGACGCTCCGCAGTCGCGACTGGTAGTAAACAGCAACTATTAATAAGCCGATGACATGCTGGAAGCGTATCGGCTTGCGTGCCTGCGAGAGAATGCTGTCTCGATTAGCAGCATAGTGTGCTCGCAATAGATGCGATACAGTAGTGGGAGAGCGATAAGATTTATCTAGATCCTAGGTCGCCTATTATGCCTAACGTATTACAGAAACATATCGCTGGGATGTACGCCACTGTTGATAAGCCTGTGCATGTATCGCATGGGGCTCGAGCAGAGAACCCCATCCCTCCTCACTGTCAGCAAGTTTCGAATCAATCGGGGCGTTTCTAAAGCGTTATCGCCGCTACAACAATGGCAATATTTATCTCGTTTAGACTTTCATGCTGATTTAGCGTCCCGTAAAACGGAACGCGGCGGGCAAGCGTCGAAAGTAATTGTAGCTGACGCAGATTTAATTGTATGAATACACGCAGCTCGCGCGCATGGGTCGCGATCGAACAATCGCGTAATTTTCGCGCTTCGTGATTTTGGATTAATCAATTGGATATTTAACTCGATGGAATATTTAATATCCTCAAAGTATATAAAATTACGGTCTAATGGGAAAAACCATGCTGCGAAAGCTGAAAGATCTGCTTCGACGTTTTTTAAAAATTTGCAAGAAGAAGAAAAAATAAAAAACGCGAGACAAAATGAGAGACTTTCTCTCTAGTAATTATGTAAAAAAATAATGACACTGTAAATATAAATAACGTAACGTTTAAAATTTAGAAGCTTCCCGAGTGGCAATAATGATTAGTCTCTGGAGACTAACAAAACGAATAAACGTTGTCAAGTTTCGCTTTGGTATCCCTTCAACGCTGTCACGGACGATCCTGTGTCGACCGCTATGTCTGCTTAAAAGTGAGGGAAGACGCGAAAGCAGAGGAAACACATAGACCTTACACCGAGAGTGAATGCGGGGTACAGACAATGTAATGTGACAAATTTCGCGTCTTTTCTTTCCAGGACGACCGGTAGTCCCTCTAGCAAATCTCCAGCAAGTGGTAGCGGCGGCCCCGCGAGCGGTGGAGCAGGAGCAACAGCGGCACCAGGAAGCGGCGCCAGCAATGCCGGAGGCGCGGAACCCCGTACGCCAACGACCGGGCCGCAGAACAAGCAGCTGCAAAATGTCAAAGGAGAACACCCCTCGGTAAGCCTTCCAAAGCTCATCTTATAATTTTTGACGCGACGACGTCGCGGCTATTACTTATATTACCGAGATAATCTCGGAGACCGTCGCAAGCCCACCTCGTACAATCTAGTTTGCCATCTCAGATTTCGGGGTGGAATTCTAGATATAATTTTACATACCTTGTACCTGGATATGTATATGAATATTAATATGTATCTTGATGCATATATTGCATGTATTATATATATTTCACTCGTATAAAGGGAATGCGTACCGGTTTTCTAAAGTGTATTTTCTCAATATTTTGCAGTTTAATCTAATGTAAGTAATATTTAGTGACAAAAGTAAAAAGTGAGAAATAAGTAATATAGATAAAAATTTAACAAGTTTCAACTTGTTTCGTGTATGCTACCAACATTAAAAAAAATTAGATATGAGGTAAATTTTTTATCAATTTATGTAGCTAATGATAACGTAGTTATGCAATTTTATTTTGAATATTTTCATAAAAGAAATTTTGTTGTAGAATATTTTACATTTATTGTATGTACATATTTAAATTATTGTAAGAATTAAATCGATATTTTTATAAACTCTATCAAGTTTCCTAACTGATATCAACATATATCATAGCAAATTTTACTACAATATGAATAATATCAATGTAAAGTTAAGTGAGGATGCTAAAGTAACAGAAGAACTTCCTCGACGTCGGTCCTACAGATCACTGTAGATTATTTTTCGAGCAAGACCAGGCTATTGCTCTTTGTCCATTGCATAGATCTGTCTTTGTTTTTTGATTATTTCGCCATCTGCGAAAAGTCCTATCAACTACTGTTGGGCTCCATATTGCTCTGTTTATGACAGTTCAGCTTCGCTGAGCGAAATATGCGTGTGGTAAAAGCACATTAGCGTATCTTTTTTGTTAGGCGTTCAATCGTAACTTTGCAAGGTCAGTGTTATTCGTGCATGTTTTCTGAAGGGTGCTCTACTATCATTTTGTACGCACGAGCTACACAACTTCTGTATTAAGGTAAAGTTAACCTCAGGTGACGGCTATACGAGTGAATTTTTAATGATTTATTAAATTTTTGTTCGATTTTCTTATAAAATTGACCTGAGCACCCTTTCTTTTTACGGGTATTTCAATTCTAAAAAAAGTTTTTGTGATTCTGTAAAGCCAATCCAAAGATATTTAATGCACTGTAAATGTCGGTAATTCGTAGTACTTTAGCATCCTCTTAAGTGATAATAATAAAACTAATAATTGACATGAATAAAATATGTCAATTACAAAAATACTTTTATTTTGTCATTAATTATTTAATATTTGATAAATTATTAATAAAATAATAATTCGCTTTTTTGTTAAATTATTAATGAAACAAGTATTAATTAATAATTCCTTATATTTTTAATTATTTTAATTTGTAAATTGGGTAGTTTTGAAGACTATGTTACTTAAAAAAGTCACAGATACGTTTTAGGCGATCAGTTTTATAAATCACATTTTTTGTAGTATGTTACAGAAAAACTTATAACAAATTAATTTGTCAATAAGTTGGAAATATATGAGCTGATCAAAGTACATCGCGGTTGATGCGCAAATTAATTTCTTATTAATGGAAGGTTTATCATGTAATAACAGATGTCTGCTCAAGCTACAATTTTAAATTTTAATTTGCATTAAAAACAGCATAAAATGTAAAGTACTGAAAGTGAAAATAATTTAAATAGTATGCATTTGACGATTTCTTTTTATTTATTTATTTTTTTTCTAAAGAAGTATTTTGCATTTTATTTGGCACATAAAATTATAAACAAAATTCCATCCTGAATTCTAACGCGAATTATACGAGTATATAGTAAGATCCAACAGTTTTTGGTTCTAGTACATAAAACAGAAACGATAAAATAAAATAACCAATTTTGTTTTTCAAATAAATTTTTTAAATATCTTTTTATAATCACCCTTTATTTCAATATATATTTTGTAGAACGATAAATTAATTTTTCTATAACACTGAAATATTTGGAATTTTTATCTTTAAAGTGATAAAATTTAACACTTCATCACTTGATCTACAGCTCTGACTCATAAAATTAGTCTGTAATAAACATTTTATATTTCTAAAAGTTAAAATTTGATTTGTGTGGAAAAAATTTACTAGTGATGCAAAAGACATAAAAAAAGATAATTGAAATTGTAGGGTGATTATATTGGAACATAAAAATAGTTATTTTATGTATCTTTTATTTTATATCTTTAGGCCACACACTTGTTTGGATCTTTTTATATAAGTCGTTCAAAATTATAAAGGATTATTAAAAGATTATTTTTTTAAAGAACAACAATCATCAAACAATGACTGTTAACTCTGAACGCAATTGGAAACTGCCATAATGCTGCATTTCAAAAGTAAAATTGAGATCGTAATAATATATAATTGCATTTCTAAAAGAAAATTAATCGCAATGATATATTAACGACAATTTTGTGTAATGTAGAAAGTGATCTAATGTAATTACAGCAAAACGCATTTGCACCCATGCGATATAATTAAGTTAATATCGTACTCACGCTGCGTCTTGATATAAATACGCGGTGAATTCTCGCGGATGTTAGAGATAAACTTGAAATTTAACGACAGTTAAT
Source organism: Solenopsis invicta (assembly GCF_016802725.1). Lineage (NCBI taxonomy): Eukaryota > Metazoa > Arthropoda > Insecta > Hymenoptera > Formicidae > Solenopsis > Solenopsis invicta. The sequence continues at coordinate 13,860,249 of NC_052670.1, read as the reverse complement.
TCTTCCTGTCCCAGATCTCTTTCTTATAATACGATTTTAAGAAGATTGCGTTTTCGTACAAATTCTCTTTCTCTCTCCAACTGTACGTTTCCTACTCAGCAAAATGTGGGGATTCTGGAAAGAATTCCAAGATAGGTCATCTTTTACGAAACGGAAAGGAAGCGATGCGGTGGTAACGATCGCGTTTGTGTGTTACAGAAAGCGTTTCTACAGAGCAGGTCCATCTCCTTGGTCGACATGTACATCGATAATTCGGAACCGAGCGAGAATGTTGGTCAAATCCACTTCAGTCTCGAGTACGACTTCCAGAACAGCACGCTCATTCTGCGCATCATACAGGTCAGTATGAAGTTTCGTACTGGATGGATGCGCGTACGATGTAGTAACTAGGCTCTTTGAAGCATGCCTGCCAGCCGTTTGACTCGATATCGTCGTGTTTGCGCGTGACGCACGCGTCGATCGCAGGCGATTGGAATATCGCTACGTTCCATTTGAGGGGATCGTAATAATACACTATGCATATGCCGACGCAATTTTATGCAAAGTACGAGGGCGGCGTCATATGCATTCCAGATTTAAAAGTTTCCGACTCAAGAATTTAAAGAAGTTGATGGAATAAAGCAACTGCTTTTATTTGTTACCTTTTGTACTCTATAATCATCATTTATTTCCATACATCTTTTCGGAAAGGTTAATTGGTTTTTCTATATCACTAGAAAAATATTCTAATTGTTTTTTTTTTTTTTTTGACGTTGAATATCACTTTTTCATTACTGATAAATTTTTTCCACGCTAATTGAACTTCAATTTTTAACAGTTGTATTTTATTTTTGAAATAATGTTTTATTTTTACAACTAAAGTTCGATTTGCATGAGAAAAATTTATCAGTGATGAAGAAGTGACCTCCGCAGTGACAAATCATTTCATAGACAAAAATTCCAGAATATTATTAGTATAAAAAACTTAATTTATTGTTCTAGAAAAAATGTTCTGAAGTAAAGAGTGATTAAAAAATCAAAATGGTTGTTTTATTTTATCGTCTTTATCATAACCTTGAATTAGAAACCTTTAAACCTTGTTGCGCAGAATTATTAATCGAATCAAAATTCAGTTACGTTGCAACATCAACATATTGCTGACTCAAGTTGATCTTTAACCCTTCACTATTCTAGGGAAATATAAATGTTTCTCATCGCATACAATTAGGCAAATCTTTTTCAAAAGACACAAAATTATTATACCGCTTGAAAAAATATTTGCGTAATTGTATGCGGTGAGATTCGTTTGCATACGTGCACTTAAAGATGCAATTAATTTTCGATTGATGACATTCGCGTTAAAAGTTCAAAAAGCACGGAAACAAAGTATACAAACAAGTATAGGTGCAGTCATGAAATTGATTTGGATACATGATATTGGGAATTAATTTTACGCTACAAATCAAAGGCATATTTTTAATGGAAATGCATCACTGGCCAGGGTTTTCACTTACAAACGAGTTTTCCCTAAAAAATTATATTTAATGAATTTGTAGCATAAAATGAACTTTTGTACTCTGTGTCCGGACAGTTTTGTGGCTGTAAGTGGCTTTCTCGAGTTACTGCGTGTAAAATCGTAAACAGCTTGTATTATTTCTCTCATTGTCGAGTAGGGATGTAAAACGGAGGCGTAAAACCGGAATGTACATGCGCGCATTAGCTTGATTTTTGAGTTGCGATACGACTACACGTCGATAAGGGCCGTCATAAATCGTCGACGAAACACAAGCATTGCCATGCCGAAAAATGTATCTGCGCGCAAAAATACGCAGTCTGGTAAACTGGGACGTGTCATACATTACTTCCTGTTGCAGAGAGCGCGGACAGAGGGAAAGGGAGGTACTTTTGAAACTCGTCGCTCGCGACGCGGTCTCGGGGGGGAAAAAGCGTAACGTTCAACGGGACGGGTACTTTTGTTGTAAACAAACGCATAAATTCTTTCTGAACGCTGGCTGGACCGCGTTTGCCTCGCGCGCAATTTAATCCGACATTAAGCGAAACACCATTTTCTTTGTTTTCCACAAAAATTATCATGCCAAGATCTCGGTGGTCGGGGAATATTTTTCCAACACCGTTTATGCGATCATACGTTAATATACGATACATGCGCAAATTTTGTAAAAAATTTTATGCCGTACAACGCGGTTGTCCAAGAGAGGCTTCAACATGTGATTATCTTTCATCTCACAGGGACGTATAAAATTGCGTTATTATTTTATGAAAATGTAATATCAATTTCTTCGTGCGACGTGAATACAACCACATGCAGTATGCCACTTTTAGCGGAAAAAAAAGATTATAATGAAATTGCGCGTAGCATTATCGCGCAGTTTATCAAAGAAGCATGCCGGTAAAAGTTTTATTTCTCACTCAATTTGCATCCGACCTCTTTCCCTCGGCGAATATTTAATTGCTTCGTTGTTGAATTATTTAATAGAGAGCTTTCGCGCATTGTAACTTTTATTTTATTATATACATTTTTAATAGCGCACATCAAGTTATGCCTATTAAATTATTAAAAAAACGCAGCTACATTTATTTTATATTATCGCGCTAATTCCTGATGAAATTTGACGCGTGCACAACATGATTTCCAGAGGTATCCCTCTGTTTTTCAGACCATTACGTTGCAACATCAACATATTGCTGACTCAAGTTGATCTTTAACCCTTCACTATTCTAGGGAAATATAAATGTTTCTCATCGCATACAATTAGGCAAATCTTTTTCAAATGACACAAAATTATTATACCGCTTGAAAAAATATTTGCGTAATTGTATGCGGTGAGATTCGTTTGCATACGTGCACTTAAAGATGCAATTCGGTTAATCTTGCGCAAAATGTGTTTTTCGCCGCTAACGCGCAACATAAACGACCGGGAAAGTACCCCCCGATGAGAGCGGAAACACGCTTTCGCCCTTAAAAATTCCTATTTTTGCGAGTTCTCGGTTTCGTGTCTCTCATAGCGTGAAAATTTGTCGCGACACCTCGAAAAGTTCAACCAAGCGTTCAACCAAAGACATCGCGTTTATTCCATTCACGTCCAATATCTTCGCAATTTGTAAACTCGAAGGTAGAAATTTCTTGTACAGAAATACCTGCAACACCTATACACACACGTGTCACGAAATTACACGTACATACTATAGTTAGAAATTTCGTCAATTTGGGGCCGACTTTTTCTCACTTAGCGAATGGAGAATTGATAAAATGAATCGGTTATGGGCTCCGAAAAGGCAAATAAAAATTGTAGATGCAACGTTATTGCAGTTTTTAAATCGCTGAATCTGATGATTCTGGTTCTCAAAAAATTTGTCGAGAAAGTATTAAAATTAGCATATAAAGTTGCTAACTATCACACTTATTATTATTGAGCTTAGCTTAATTCGTATTTTTCTGCCAGTAAAAACGTAATAATGTTTTCATGTCCAATAATTCATACTTCTGCTTGATAAAAAAATTTAAAAAAATTAATTTCTAAAAACAAAGGCATTATCGCGATGAGAACTATTTTAAATCTTGGCACTTGAGAGCTTATTTATTTCGTCTTCCAAGGACCTTCTCCGAGAGTATTTTGTATTTTATTGTAGTTTACTACTAGAAATTGTAAGATTCGTTCAAATAAATATTTTTAAGCGTCAGATCTACCTTGACCGAATAAGGCCTTCTTTATATGTTAATTCGTGTTGTTCACATATTGATCGATTTTTACTTAATATATCGTTCATTTTATTATAGTTTTACAATTTCATTTACGTATCATTTTCATAATATCTTTTCATATACTTAATAGTTCCATATACAAATTAAAATTTGTTAAGTGTTAAATTCAGGTTCAGCAGTTCAAAAACTACAAAAAACTTACCATTTTTACTTGCCATTTCGGGGCTGTGGGGGTCAAAATCGGTCCATCTTATCCATTTCGCGTTTTACTTATGGCAAACTTGGAATTAATGAAGATTAAGCATTCGCTTAATCGGCGAGGTGTAATTTATCTTTAATGGCTCATAAATAAAAAAAGAATAACCTTCGCAATCACGATTGCGCGGAAACTCTGGTTCTTATTAGATCTTTCCACATTTTTTTTTTTTTAAACCTCCGCATAATCTCGAAGTTTGTTTACGCGAAGTTTCGCGATACTTTAAATGCACGACAGAATCGTTCTCCGTAAGAAATTCGAGTCGGCATAATGGCGTTATGAAGTTTCCGAGAAATGGTCTGACAAGCAAATGAAAAATGACCGTCCACCTCTGGCGTGAATGTCTTCAAGGCCACTTTGGGGGCGACTTTTCAAACCGGACGAGCCGTCGCGGAAAGTTGTGGAGAGAGGGCACTTTCGGGCAGGACTTATTTTTCAAAACACAGGCGGCCATCAAGGCCGTTAAGGGCCATTATTGATTTTGTTTGCCATACACGTAGCTTCCATTAACACAGTATCGACTGTGTTGCGCGCACGAGGCAGAGCCGCTCACATGTTCGCAATCTGTTTCGGGGCGATACTCCTGGTTGCATCGCACGGAGACTGTTGCGCGCACGTACTCGCCGAATTCTCCTACACACAGGATTTGAGAGACTTAGATGAGAGCTTTGTAAGATATGACGGAGACAAAGACGTATATCCCTCCCGTCGAGCCTCTGGTAGACAAATGCATGTGTTTTATAACATTTTGAACATTTTGAACGAAACAACAGCTATTTGCTTATGTATATAAATACAAATAAAGCCGGATTTCAACGTCCATAGCTTCCGTACATTTTTATTCCGACGTACACTACGCGTATATGGAATGAAATATGCTTTCTGTTTCGTTATACAGCGAATAGTATCACTTAGAGCGTTTTAAGTGTCACCGTCTCGTCTTCTTCTCTTATTTTTTTTTTTTAACTCTTTGTTGCATACCGTATACACTATTTACACTTATCTTTTTATAGTTTTTCTATTTCATAATTGATACGTATTTCATAGTTGATTTATGTAACATATTTAATATTATTATATTCTTGAGATTTGTATGTTTACATTAATGTACTTTTTTTGCATTAACAATAAGTTCTAATTAAAAAATCAGTCAAAACTGATACTTTATCAATTGATAAGATAATGTGGCAAATAAGAGTATGGCACGCGCCATAGTAGTTGATGCGCATATATGGAACGTTGAGTACAATCTTGTTACAATTTCAGATAATGTATCCGGGTGGAAAGCAAATTCAGACTCCCATTGTTCATATTATCCTATTAATTGATTACTTTGAGAGATCGCTAATTATTCATCATTTTGATACTTTGTCTTACAAAAAAATCTATGCCAAAATGAAAAAGAAGATAAATATATCTTGAAAATCTCTATATTAATGTTTCTTAGTTCGCTGATTTTAAATCTGCACTCCTTATTGGAAATTTTTTAATGTCAGATCCAACATAGTAGGTATAATGCCGATCAAGAGAAATGTTAAAGTCTGATTTTAATCCTTTCATGCTTTCTAAAGCATATATGTCACGGTCGCTTCAAAAATTCATATCTTCTATGAAAGTAAAGATAGCGACTTCATTCTGGGCTCATTTTAAAGATGAATAGAACTCTAAAAAAGAAAAGAAATCAATACCTTTTTCAACTTTACCCGTATATATCTCGTCAAATATTCGTAAAATGAGGCAAAAATTAAGAAATATACATATATATCACTTTCATAAAAATAAAGATATTATAGTGAGATCTTTTAAAGCTCATTTTGAAGGTCAGCATAAGGGCTATATAAAAAAATCATTTTCAAATATTAGTTGTTTTCTTAAATACTTCTTATTAATTGAGTTTAAAAATTTCAACTTTAAATTTGTAATCAGCGACTCGAAAATCTCTATAACGAATGTCACTCAAATTTAATAAAATTTAGCATTTACATCCGTCACATTAAATCAGTTATTTTGAAATAAGCAATCTAAAAAGTCCTTGGATTTTTGGGACTTTTATTTCAATCCAAGAAAGTTTTACATTTTGTTCCTCCATTTTGAATTTTAATCTATTTTGAATTTTGAAATTTTATCTACAGATTTATAAGCAGCGACTCTAAATATCTTTATTAAAATGTAAATTAAATGCTAATTATTCCTAGGAAAAAATCAGATATAAATTAATCAAATTTTATACATATATATTTTTAAATTTTAAATTCAAATTTATAATAAATGATCTCAGAAACCTCCATATGGAATCACTGCATCAACCAATGAATAAATCATTAGCAAATGGCTGTTGAAGAAAAATATAAAATTATTACTTTAAAGTAATAAATTGTAAATTAATTAATATATTTTAAATCCAATTTTTTAGTTCTAATTTTTATAAAATAAAATTCTATTAAAATATCATTTTCTGTTTAGAAATGTAATTGTATTAAGTAAATTATTTTTGTTTCTTCATTGACTGGGTTCAACTTCTTATGTATTCATTGGTTGATTCCGCTCAAATTCAGACTTTGTAAAGGGTTAAAGGCGTTGTTTTTTTCTTCACTCGTTCACTCGTAAGCCATAAAAAAATTTTGGCGCTTAACACTGTCGTACATGCAGTATGATCGAGTGGAAAATCCGGCCTTGCTTATAATGTTATGTGTAGAGTCGCATGTTTAAAGAGAGATTTACATCGAACTTCACTCATCGTGAGCAGACTTGCCGCGAAAGTACACGAAGGTGCATTTTCCACGTAATCGCGGAAAGCTTAACGGGCGATGTGGAAAGTTCGTCGTTCCTTAAAATTCCGTTCTCACATCCTTCTAACACTGATCTCTGACTTTTCTCCAGGGTAAAGACCTGCCGGCGAAGGACCTGTCGGGTACTTCCGATCCGTACGTACGTGTGACGCTGCTGCCGGACAAGAAACACCGACTCGAGACAAAAATCAAAAGGCGCACATTGAATCCGAGATGGAACGAGACGTTCTACTTCGAAGGTAAGCGGCATACCTATATGTGTTCTATGATGCTCCTCGAGCATACCGGCGTCCGCTAAAGCGCACTTTCCAGAGACATAGAATGGGGAAGGGTGCAAAGCAATTTTGTTTCGCAATGGATATAAGACGGACGACATTGTATCTAATTGCGTTAAGCCGATTTAAGGAAACCGCAGCGGACCGCAACAATCTGAAAATAACAACGCGACCCGATAAAATCTTCTACTTGAAATTAGATCTGCTAGATAAAAATTGAAATATATGTAAATTTCCTGTATATAATTTTCCCTCGTGGAAACGAAGGAATTACGTCGAAATACCGCTTTGAAATGTCAGCTCAACGCAAACGCGATATTTTATTAGTACGGATCGCTTACAAATTATAAAAGAAAAAAGAGAACCGTTTATTGGGGGAGCAGAGTGAAATTAAATTTTATCGGTAAACAAAGTTATTGTGGTATAACGAGGCTTCGCGTATTTATGTGTCGACTTTCCTCCAGGTTTTCCTATACAGAAGCTGCAGAGCAGAGTATTACATCTACACGTCTTCGACTACGATCGATTCTCGAGGGACGACTCCATAGGGGAAATGTTTCTGCCGCTTTGCCAGGTAATTTGGGAAGACGTGCCTGCTCGCAATTTGCGCGGTTCAATTATTACACGCGGTAGATGCGGATTAAAGGGATTCGCGTGCTACGGCGACAGGATTCGCGATGGATATGCGGAATCTGACATTTTGCACGTGTCGCGTCTTTCATCCCGCGTCTATTCCCAAGTCAGCTTCCAGATTCTTATCTCGTAATTATTATCCGTTATCGGGAAATTCCGTACAAACGAGTTGACAATTGCGTTTCCCCATTTTAGAGAGACAGCGAGCGTAAAATTGCAACATGACTAACTCGTTGAATTTTTTACAATTATTATTTATTTATTAATAAAATGTTTTAACAATCATTTTATTTTAAAGTAAAGTGAAATTACAGATTGGATTATGAATATTGGCCGACAATAATATATTGTAAATAGTATATGTTGTTAAACAAGCATTAAATTGGTTATTATAATGGTATTATTAAATACATCATTTATTTAACAATACGACTTTTGTTACAACATATTTTATATTTAGACGTTACAATGCAATATAAACCGTTTTATTTATATAAATTTCAGAAATGCATTTATATATCTTATTGTATTCAAAGAATGAAAGTACTGATTTTTTTGCTTATTTTGTGGTCCTCAAAATGTGAATTGAATTGTATGCCAAATATTATATAATATACATTAATTTTAGAAGAAATTGAATAAAGGAAGATAATTTTGGAGGTCGAGGTAGCCAAATTTCCAATATTGCCCAAGCACATTACACACAAAAGACAACTTTTCTTTGATAATAGCAGGGATGGGAAGTAACTCGTTACTTGTAACGAAGTTACAGTTAGAGTTACCTGTTTTTGGTAACTGTAACTTAACTTCGTTACTTTTTTCAACTGTAGCTATAAACTTAACTTAGTTACATTATTTGTGTATCTAGTAACTAAATTAATAGTTATTTTTATAGTTACTTTATATATTTCAAACTCATTTGCCAATTTAGATAGCATTTGCAAACATCACCCGAGTGACGTCATGTATCATTTTATCTTTATTTAACAATCGGTAAACAACAAGGATAAAATGATATATATGAGGGTACTCAACTGATGTTTTCAAACGCAGCTTTAATGTAATTGGTGATTGGTTAGACCTAAAAGATTACACTAATAGCAGTAAGCGCTCACTCAACCACTGAGTTTGCTGAACGCAGCCACTGTTGCTCGATGCAGTGACAATTTTATGTTCTATGCTTCTTATGTGATCCGAGAGAGATGATATGATGAGAGATGATGTGATCCGAGAAAAAGTTCTGTCTAGAAAGATACACGTGACAATGAACGGTTATATGTTATACATTTGGCAGCCCCGTACCAGTAGTCATAGGTTACAAGTTATTTACATGTAGATACACGATTGTATGTGACACATTTTCTTCGATGGTTTTTAAAATATAGATTGCTCATCGAACGGCGAACGTAATTGGTTCTTACTTGTGGATTCAACCAATTATGTTCGCCGATCGAGGAGCAAGTCTACATTCTAAAAACCATCCAAGAAAACGTGTTGCAACCTTTTAGCTCACGACTGTACTTGTAGGGCCCGGATATTCAAGTACGATTCCGGGATGCTCGCGAAGAATCACTGCGTGTTGTGTGATCGTCTGGCTGGTCTATCGTGTACATACGTGTGATAATCAGCCAGCAGAGAATTGGTTACTAAGAATGCCTTTGAGTCTAAATTCTATACTTAGTCTTAAAGTTAGTTTATAATAGCCGTTACCATAAGAAATTGATCAATCATAGTCAATTATTCTTTTATAAATCAACTATGATTGACCAATTTCTTACGATTACGGCTATTATAAACCAACCTTTATCCTCAAAAAATTTAGAACATAATTCACATAGTTTTCATCTGTACATATAGGTAATTAATATTTAATATATGTAAACATGTCACATGCAAATTATGCGTCGTCAATAAAGACTATAATAAAGACTTAAGCCTTTAGCCTTAAGAAATTGGCCAAACACAATCGATTATTCTTCTATAAATCAATTATTATTGGTTAATTTCTTAAGGTTAAAGGCTTAAGTCTCTATTGTAGATAACGCTTTACACAATTAAAGATAGAAAAGACTTTACGTGGATGCTCTTCAGTAAAAGTCTCATATTTAAATTATTAATGTTTTATAATATTACCAAAAAAAAACAGAAAAGTAACTGAAAAGTAACTTTAAGTTACTTTTTCAATAACTGTAACTGTAACGAGTTATTTTTTAAAGTCAGTAACTTGTAACGGTAACTAGTTATTTTTTGGAAGACAGAAACTGTAACTGTAACTAGTTATTTTTACAAAGTAACTTTCCCAAGCCTGGATAATAGCAGTAGAATCTGATTAAACTGACCATATTAAAAATCCGACTTTTTCCCTCTTAAGTTTCTAAAGGAATAAAAACTACCTTCAAAAAGTTTTTGTTAAATTTTTTGACAACGGATGCAGATACGAAGAAATGTTTGGAATAAAAGTTGTTTGTCTTGAAATTTTAAGCATAAAAGGTCTCTTTTGTTTGTTGAATTAATTCTTTGACCGGAAACCACGTCTGAAGGAAGTTAATTTCTGAAAATAATATTGTAATGCAAGTAGTAGTTTTGATATGTTTGTTTCATATGGAAAAGAATAATTTACAGTTTATCTTCTATGCTAAATTTAAACTGTATGCTTAATTAAAAATTTTACTGATTGCAAGTCGAATGTTCTATTATAAAGGTGTCGTGTGGCTCTATGAGGGCGACGGACACATAAATGACTGGAGAACGCGAGTTCGAATCCCACACATCCCGTTTATACGATTTTTTAAATTCGTAATCTGTAGCGGGAGTTACAGAGGAACTGTTTAAATTTAGACGTATAGAGACTGATAGTCCCACTCGCTCGCAGTATACAGTATACCACCAATATTCCGTTACATAGCATCATTTGGCATGCAATTCGATTCGAATTTCGAGAGCCACAAAATAAGCGAAATTTATCCTCACTCTTTAATAAACATTTTAGATATATTTTAAAATTATAAAGACAAGAGGGAGGTGAGATCTCTTAAAATTATTAGGATGCTCTTTAAATTTAATTTGAATATGTATATTGTGTGTAGCTTATTAAATGACAGAATTTTATCTGAAAAAGTTCTAAATTTCTTTGTAAATAAATTTCTGACGTATATTGTAAGAGATCGGTCATAATTTTTTTGACATATGGGAGCAGAAGATAATTTTTAATTTGTTAATTGTGTCGGGAGACCGCATAACAACATAATGCCAGTCTGATATCAATATTACTGAGCGGATTAATCTGCGCACACAATAACACCGAGGGACACGCGCGTGTGATAATTCTATCCTATGCACATATTCATTTCCCAGGAGCAATTCGTGATACATGCCGCCGTTGCGAATCGGTGGTTGCGCGAATCTCACGCACCGCCCTTGCATGTAATAGAAATGTATATATATACACATACATATATGTATAAAGATTAATATTACAGAAGAATTTTTTATGAGCATTTGTAACACAGCCACAATAAAAAAATTTATTAATAATAATGGTAATAATAATAATAATAAAGTACATGATAAGCTGCGGTAAATAATTTTCTTTTCGTTCAAATGCGATTGTCCTGACAGTGGATTGAATTCCAAATGACCGATTCGTATTACGCGAAGCGTGATATATTCGTGTAATTTGGGGCGCGTTTATGCCGCAAAAATTTTGCATCCGTAATATGCAACATACGATATCAATTAACTATTACGTCTGCACGAGATCACTCGGAACAGAATACTAATTATCTCGCATTCGCTCTACACCCTAATTTGATACAAACGTGACGAAGATATTAATGATAATATAGCTCTCCCCTCGCCCCAAAGAGATCGTATATTTTAATAAAGTTGCGCAGAGAGAGAGAGCGAGAGAGAATGAAAGAGAATTTTAAGGACGGAAGGGCAAGAAGGGCACGCGTGCATGGAGAACTTTTCGTTTCTGTTTTGATTTCATTATTTCGGAATATGTTCGAGATACATCGCGTATTGCTTTGCCATAGAATTAATAATCTATGAAAATTAGTTAAAGCTCGGTAATGCTTACATATAACAGAGCAAGGTAATCCATCTCCCTATCCCATTAAGTTCTACATTTTGAAATTTGGTTTTCGTTAATTAGTTTGACAATTGTTACGAAACTTTAGTTATCAGCAATATCTCGTGGGTTTGTTTGCCATAGGTCGATCTATCCGAGAAACCATCGTTTTGGAAGGCTCTTAAGCCGCCGGCTAAAGATAAATGCGGAGAACTCTTGTGCTCGCTGTGCTATCATCCAAGTAATTCCATATTGACGTTAACTCTCTTAAAGGCGAGGAATCTGAAAGCTAAGGATATCAACGGAAAGTCAGGTAATGTTGCATTCACCGTATTTTGTTTATGTTCCCTCAGGAACATATGGCAATATATAAACGCTTTTAAAAAATTATATTATATGATTGTGCAATACATTTTAATAGAAGCGCGGAAAGAACAAATTTTATTGCAGCGTCTAAAAGTGTAGCTAGATACAGATCAGAAAATAATTTTATGTTGGGCCATCAAAATAATCATGTACGAAGCAAATAATGTTACTGCAAATAGTTTTGATATACCAGATTGATTGAGTTAAACATCCGATATAATTTTACTAATTATTAAACGTAATTATTCTCAGATCTACATTTCAATAAAATTTTTTTTTTTCTGTGTGATGTTATGGCTACTAGTTTACATTTTATGCAGTAACTTTGTTAACAATCAATATTTTAAATTGAAAATTTAACGATTATATTTAAACTGTTCTTCAACAGATTCTAGACTCATGGTATTTATTATGATATTTATTAAATACGGCCTACCATAAGAATAAATTTAACACATTTTATTTAAAAAAATACAATGTTATGAAATTATATATTTATTCAAAATAAAGAGAAAATATTGTAAAATTTGTATAGATGTATGTACGTACACGTGAGCCTTCCGCATATAAAACTTGCAGTATTGAAAACCTATAATACATGTAATGTAAACTATAGATTAGCAGTGAAACTACAATCAACTTATCGAAAAACTATTTCGATATGTAAACTTTATAAAATATGTAGCATTAGGCTTATTAATATGCATGAAGGGGCCCAGAATAGCAAACTCCTATTTTATTGTTTAACTTTGCCTAACTGGAAATGTATACATCCAAATACAAAAAGTTAAATAACAAAAAGCAATCGAATGTATATAAATACATTTGTGTGATAATACGTACAAGTTTAAAAAGAATGAAGGTTAAGAAAGTATGTGTAATCATAAATGTTAAAATTACCTTGAATAAGTTTCTAAAGTCTCGAGTAAAAGTGCCTTATAACATAATGCCGGCTATTGTGTATTAGCATATTAGTGCCACTACATAACGGTAGGTTACTAAATGATTTCATAAATATTATAATCACCAGAATTAGTCATCTACTAATGGATATAATATAAATGGTCATAATGCCTACACAGTCAATGTAGTACACTATTCTTTCCTCTACAGATACACACATTTAAAAAAAATTTAGGATATATATTTTTCATATTGTGTACAAATAGTAATAATATATCGTTTTTCGAATTAAATCACATTGAGCATCACATAGCACTTACACAGCAGCATATTTTAATATATCTTTTTATAATTGTGAGAGAATAAGAAACTGGAGACGGGTAATTAAACATTTACAATTCTAGATCCGTATGTCAAAGTGTGGCTACAGTTTGGCGACAAGAGGATCGAGAAACGCAAGACTCCTATTTTTAAATGCACCTTAAATCCAGTATTTAACGAGGTATTCTCCTTTAATGTACCGTGGGAGAAGATCAGGGAATGCTCTTTGGATGTAATGGTAATGGATTTCGACAACATTGGACGAAATGAATTGATCGGCCGAATTCAGCTCGCAGGTATTTTAAACTTTTTTCGATAATGCGTCTTTAAATATAAAAATCTATACTAGATTCTATCGATATATTTCTAAATTTTAAAATAATGGTATGATGGGCTAAAATTTAGAAATTTCGTAATTATTATTGGTGGAAGTAATTAAATAAATACGTTTAATTTCAGAATGTCAAAACTTTTTGTTTCCGTTTTGATTTTATTATAAGATTTCTAAACGTGATCGATAGACCTATGTTTGAAAATAGATACTGAAGTTAAGCTATACTTAAAATAATATACGTAAAAATTATATTATATTCAATATTTAATATTTAATTTTTCTCTAAATTATTATTAGTCTTACAAAAGAGGTTGTCATGATAATCGATATAACGTTAAATAATACATCCTCTATACACTGAAATAAAGTTTGGCAGTAATAATTAAGCTTTGGTGAAATAATTTCAATTGAATTATTCATTAATATAACGAAATATTTAGTAATATCTAGCAATAATATTAATAGTAACCTCAAGTACAATAATAGTAATTAATCGGCCATTAAACGGTTAACAAGCGATTACTGAATATTACTAAATCGATTATATTAAGTATTTAATTGAAATTATTTCATCACAGTTTAGTGACCAGTCTGATTTAAATTTGATTTATTATTATCAAACTCTTCTTTCAGTGTAGCTATTAGATATGTCACATGTTTGAATTGAACCACACCTGTTCAGAATTTCAATAGACGTACGATATTTTGCTCGACACTTTAATATTTGAAATTCCAAATGCTCTGTGCGCTAAAGTAACTAACGTTTCAGCGCGTAATCAAGTAACCGGTGTAACTAGTCATAGAAACAGATAGCAGATTGAAATTGGAGTCCAGTGTAGAGTGTACGGTGTAACTTCCTTTCCAGGAAAAAATGGAAGTGGCGCGAGCGAAACGAAACATTGGCAGGACATGATTACAAAGCCGAGGCAGACCATTGTGCAGTGGCATCGCTTGAAGCCCGAGTAAAGGACACGCTCACCTTGATCGACGACAAATGATATTCTGTCGGGCGGGTTCCCTCCCCTCACCCTTCCCCCTGAGGCGCGTCGCTCGTCAAAGTTACGTTAACGAGACAACTCTTTTTTTTTTCCTCCTCTTTTGCTCGATATTCTCCACCCGCAACCGATCTCAACGAGAGAGAGAAAGAGAGAGAGAGAGAGAGAGAGAGAGAGAGAGAGAGAGAGAGAGAGAGAGAGAGAGAGAGAGAGAGAGAGAGAAAGAGAGTACCGTATCCTTCGACGACTGTACAATATCCTCGGCATCGCGCGATGCGATGCTCTTAGCGACGCTGGTCGTCGGGGAGCAGTGCCGATCACGTGTTACATTGCGATTAGAGATCCAAGGCGTTATTCTCGTTATCGCCCCGTTGTTGAGCTGTCGTCGCGTACTAACGAGCAACGACCGGCGATGAATCGTCGTTGTCGTTCGTACGACGGCGAACCTTTAATCTGTCAGATGTTTCGGGCGTGCGAGCGAGCGTTCTGAACGCGTTGTTCGATACGATCGACTGGCCTCGGGCATTAAGCCCAAATCACACTAGCGATTGACAATTGCGATTGACGATTACTTTTTAAACCAATCAGAGCAAAATAGTCGGTGGCTGCTTTGCTCTAATTGGTTGAAAAGTAATCGCTAATCGTCAATCGCAATCGTCAATCGCTAGGTGTGATTTGGACTTTAGGCGATAAGAACGACGAGATCCGTTGAGACCTTGCAGAAATTAATAGTTCAAGAGAAGGGACAGCAAAACGGACGGCTACGAAGGAGACTCAGTCTTCCGTCGTAGCGAAATCGGACAGCCTCATCGGGCATGCCGAGTGCGCCGGTTCCTCTCTTATCTTCACCCTCTTCTCCCTCCCAGCCCATCCTCTTCTCCGTGTCCACCTCGTTGCCGCCCGGTGCGGCGTTTAACGACACAGGGTCTAACGAAATTGTATCGCGAGGTAAAGTCGGTTGTTCTCACTTTAGAAGCGAGCAATCCGAGCGTATTTCCCACACAGACCTCCTAAAGGGACGTCCCAAAGACGTTCAGAGGACGCACTAAGAATGTTCATACGCCCTAAGGACGTTCCTAGAACGTCTCTCGGACAAAGCGTGTGCCGTGTGGGTGATTGCTCGTCGGTTTCGCGCGAACGTCCGCGATGGACGTTTAACGTCTTCAGTCGCATTTAAATGTCTCGCGGCTGTTTCGCGAGGCTTTTGTACACCGTTTGAGTCTGCGCTCGAGATCACGTCGGAACTGCAGACATTAAAATCAAAGGGGCAAGTAAACGGATGAGATACGTGTTGCGTTCTTCCGCAAAAGGGGAGCGATACTTTTACGGATGGAAATTTGCGGTGGATAACTCGATCTTGTTGAAACTTGTGGATCAAAGATCCGCGTGCAGCATGAAATTTCGCTACCGCAATGATCGATTCGAGATTAAAAAGAGTGATAAAACGATCGACACGTTACGCATGGCTTTTTCCTTTACTTGCCCCCTGTCTAACTGGCGTCAAATTATCTCGCGTCAAGAGGATGGAACCTGAACTGTAAAGCCAATAAGCTTTCTTAAACAATGAATAATACTTCAGCGTAATGGCGCAACGTTACAAATTTGCATTTCAAGACGTTTGTATTAAACGTTATCAATATGCATTAAGATGTATTGCGTGATCAGGATCTATCAATATCGCGAAACTTATCGTTTATATAATCGGATCTTCGTTATAGGAGTTAAAAGTTCCATACAAGCATACTGTAACAAACGACAAACAAACGTTTTGCACGTCTGCTTTATTTATATTGTATATTTGCTTGCCCCTTTGCATTCGCGTTCTCAAATTTGTATCTGAGAAAAAATGTTTTCGAAGTTTGCTCCTTTCCAGCGAATATTCCTCCAAGGAAATTTCTTATTGGCACAATTTTTAGGTACGACCGTTAAAAGAATTATGGCCATATGTTTATAAATAAATTAAGGAGTTTCCAAATTCTATTCTAAATCTTGTTGTTTCAGACATGCAAAAAACGGTTTCTAAGGCGACTTCAATTTGACAATATAAATTTTATAAAATTTTAAAACATTGAAACGCTTATCCTCGTACTAATTTGTAAATGCAAAAATTTACAGCCCTTTTTGCACTGCGTTAAACAAATACCAATTCTGAATGTTTCGCTTTAACATTTTCCAATTGATGTAGCCTCTAAAGAATTTAAATGCTATTTAAAATTCTGAATCCAGATATCATTTTCACCTGTTTAAAAGTAAAATTTGTTTTTCAATGTTAACATTGATTCAACGATTTAGACATTTACAAGATTTTACGTACGTAGGGATAATAATTTAATTCTTTATACAAAACTTAGAAAAGTTAGAGAAATATCTTTTAATTTTAATAATTTTAAAATTATTTTGGGAATTGTCACTTATCGAATAAAAAAACGTACGTTAGCTGTGGTCGTACCTGAAAAGATCTCTGAGATCAAGTAGCCTTCGCAATTGCATCGAGACCTACATCCAATGTGGCTTTTAGGATTACTTTGCTAACAAAGTTTTGAAACTGTACGCAACCCTATCGGAACCACCTTGCCTACAAGCTATAGTTGTGTACAGGCGATCACTTTTAGGGACAATCCGATTTTAGTGGATTTTAGGAGTTAACTTTGGCGCAGATTACTTTGGTTTTACGTGCGACGTGTTTTCCTTTTGCCATTTTCTACGGAGGTACGTGCGACAACTAGTTTCGATGTATATGTGCAATTGTTAAAATAGCGCCGGGTCTACAGAAAAACTCGGATGCTGGCAAAAAATACAGGATAATACAGTAGTTTCCAACGTTGATGTTTGTGATGTAGGATGCTTCGAGACTGCGAAGAAACGGGCGAATTAATAAGTAATAAATCTGTTATCTCATCAGAGCGCGCCCCTCCCAACAGGGGCGAAACATTTCAAGATAGTTCGTAGGAGGCAAGCGATACCCACGTAGGGATGGGCATTAATCAGTTCTACCGATTATCACGGACAATCGGTCACGTTAATCGTGAAGTACGTTTTACGAAACATGCGAAGATTCAACAAGCTTTAAAAAAAAAAAGATCAAATTTGAATTACAATCAAGTAAAGCACAAAATCATGATAAGATCAAGATGACATCACGTACAAGTTATTTTAAGAAAAATCACTATAATTTTGTGATGATTTCTTAATATGACAATAACTTGAAAGTGATTTTTTGAAAATCAATACAAAACGTCATTAAAAGTGAATCGAGTGAGATCGTAATAATTTTTTCTAAAGTAACTTCTACTTGATCTTACTATGATTTTGTGTTTTATCTGGAAAATGCTTGAAAGTCGAATAAGATAAATGAAAACAATAACTAAATGTTCATATCTTTCGCGCAAATATTTTGTATTCACGAGTTTTAGAATTACGTACAGTTCAAACAGTAGTTGAGCAGCAACTAAACACACGTTTGGTATGTATATATGTACATACTACATACCACTAAATTCATCCAACAAATTAACTTTGATCGTTTCTGAGTTGTTATTCAACTATTGACTCTGCCGTAATTCATTCGGAGTACGTGGAGTTTGAAGAGTTATTTCTGCACGTCAGTCATTGGCGCGTAAGACGAACTAACTGAGAAAAATAATCTGTCAACAACTGATTAAGCAGAAGAAATTAGAAAGAAATTAGTTTGTCGATACAAGATCCATCGATTTTGCCCGTCCCTACCTTCCTCCTTGTTAGTTACGCTTTTGGCTAGCGTTGCTCGCGATTACCCGGGTAACTCACACGAATCTCCCATTCGCGCGACTCCCGATTATTATTACTAAAAAGCCCGGTTAAGGGAGAGATATTTTTGACGGCACTTTTGTATTGATAAAATCAGGGCGATTCCTTGGAAATATTCACGCGCATTCCGAAGCGCGATCGGTGTACCTCATACATCGGGGGGAGGGGGGGAGAAAGGAAATGATGTTACGTTATATCTGATAGTCTGCTGTTGTTAACAATAATATAGAAACATGAGTCAAATTCACGCGCGAATTTGCTCAGTACACTCGGAGAGTGTGCGCCGTTATAATGTAAAAAAAAAAGAAAAAAAGAGAAAAAAAAGAAAAAGAGGAAAGGACAAACCATGTTGTGTTTAAACCAAGTTTAGTGTTGAGCATCGCTCGCTATGTCCGGGAAGTTTGTCGCGCGGAAAGTATTCGTCCTTAGCGCGGCTTAAGGCAGAGAAGAGCCAACCGAGCGAAATTGCCGCTCGTCGGGATGAACGTTATTAAGTGGTCAGTATAACGGCGAGGATTTAACTAGCTTTTTTTGGAAAAGAACGGGTAGACGAAGAAGACTCAATTTAGTCCGCTATGTGACGTTTCTGGGTTTTTTTTGGGGGGGGGGTTTCCACTTTTAATGGTTTCAAAAGATCAATTTTTTGCCGATTTTTATTTTCACATGTGTGTATCTTTGTAAAAAGATTTTTTTAAATTTGTAATATTAACGAATATAAGTAAAATTAAAATTTTAAACGCATTTTCTCGAAACCATGTTTCTCGACCTTGTGGAAGTGATGATTAGAAAACTAATTGCAATAGTTTCTTGATCTCTTTATCCTCTTGGTCATAGCACTTATGCGTATGGCATGAACTCCAATTAAGTTTTTACAACAAAAAATTCAATTTCTTGTAAATGAAAAAATAACAGACTTTTTTCACTAAAATTAATTTTTCTTTTAATTTAAATGCTATCATTTTTATAAATTTGTCTTTATTTGTCGCAATTGACGTCGTTTTAGTTCTTACTATGACAATTACTCATATAATTAATAGAAATCAAAGTAATTTTGATTTTGGATAATTTGCAAAAGCTGAATCACTTCCACAATGGAGGCGTATTTTTTCGATAGCTCTTAATTGTTATTTTGAGGTATAATACATTTTTTTACAATACAAAACATTTTTTTTTGCTATTCAAGTGATAATTTCAGACAACAATCCACATCTTTTTATGTATAACGGATTTTCTTTAAAAGAAATTCATGTAGGCTAATTTTACGGCCGATAAAGGTAAAAGGTTTCTTAATTGTATTCGTTCTTTTGGTTTTTTACTTTCCGCGAGTTCTGGTCGCGCGATGACGCCGGCTAATGCTGACTCTTACAGGTATTTAGTAGAGCATTGGCCAATTAGAGTGCTATCAACAGTGCTTTTAACATTTAAAATAAGTAATTAATTGGTCGGCATTAAGATTCCGTAAGGGTGGATTGCACTCATAAAATCGCAAACTTACATATCGCAGTCGACGACGCCGACGTAGTGCGACGAAGGCTCTCCCCTCGAGTAGCTTCCCGTGCATGAGCGATGCTTTAGTGACGTTCCCTCGCATATGAACGATCGCTGGGATACCGCGGATAGCAGGATAGCGCATCGAGAGCCGACAGCACGTTTCTTTCTTGTGTGTATATTTGACATGATGAAATGGAGAGAAAGTGAATGAGAGAGAAAGAGAGAGAGAGAGAGAGAGAGAGAGAAAGAGATATAAAGAAAAGTATCGTTATTAAAGAATTTACCTGTTTACCTCCCACCCCGCTCCCCCACCTCATCGTACCCCCATTTCCCGCACCTTCCTTTTGCAATCGCGACAGATATATCCCGGAAATATTTTTACATTTTAAGCGTTACATTTGGATCGAAGGTGTTGCCGATTTTTCGTAATTACAATAGTCTTCTACCGCGCACGCGGAAGAGAGGGGATACCGTAGAGATTAGCGAAACACGGAGCGAGTATAAAATAGTCTATTATATATACGTATATATGTATGTGTATATACATGCATGTATCCATGTACATATACATGTATATGTACACGCAACATTGTGAGTAAATGGTTATACTGATATATTATTATGCGGAAGTATCGAGTAGCACAAGGATTAGATTAATATTTGTATGTCGTAGCCTGTATACATTGTATATAAGATACAAGAGTGTTTCCCGGTTTACGTATCACGTTAAAATGATGGTATATAAGCATGGATACTTCGAAGTTCGTTATCGTAAGAATTTAGCAGAACGCCCCTTTCCCCTTTCTCCCTTTTGCTGTTTAACACCGTCAAATACAGTAGGATCGTTTCTAGCGTTTCCGCGTATTACAGGGTGTTAAAAAAAAGCGTAAAAGATACGATCCTCTATCTCCTCAATCGCTCTACCTCCTCAATCGCTATCGAGTTCGCTACATGCACTTCAAAGTTGTTCCCTTCACACCCCTTTTGTTATGCTTATAGATAGATTTTTCACAATGATGACAAAATGTATCAACTCGCCATCTTTCACGTTGCTCACTTCTTCTGTTCTTGAATTTGGTTATAGTTAATCCGACTTTTTTATTTCATCGCAAGCATAATAAATGTGATTAAAGGGATATTATACACTTAAACGGGGTCTAACTTTGTAAATTTTTTGCAGGAAGATGGAAAGAAATGAAAAAATGTTTATTTAATTGTAAACATCATGCCTTTCTCTCTATTCAGTATTTAAAATTTATTTAAAAAGTTATATAAAATGGAGTAGTTCTTAAACATTTTCTCAAATCAGGCTTTTAGAAACGGTGTGTTCATGACCACTGCTGCTTTTGCAGGACTCATAAAAAAAATGAAATAAACTTTATAAAGTTGAAACTTGGAGCTAGTGCTTGACGTCGTTTTCCAAAATATTGCGTTCAAGCGTAAGGGCAGCTGATTAGCGATTTTCTACTTATAAATTATTTCGCTCGTTTTTTGGCTGTGATAAAAAACTAGCATTATAAAATAATTCTACGTCAAGCATTAGTTTTTAGTGTCTTGAAAAAGTGTGCGAAATAGCAGATCGATTGGTCGAGGCAAGATACTATATAATCGTCACCCGTTTTTAAAATTTGATTACTACGGCCGTATTCAGCAGACACAACAGTTTAATACCCTTTCTAGATTTTCCATTGAATTTCAACGTTGATTTATTGCTTCTAAAAGTAAGAACTAATCACGCGCAATTGTTACTAAGCGATGCGTTCTGCTGAATGCGTCTAATGGAATTACAATGGAATAAACACGACTTCTGTCTGACCCTTTTCGTTTCTCCACGCAAAAATCGCAAAGCCAGATCGCGTTTTGATCCGCTTAGGTGTACACCTTTAATTAAAGCGCTTTTGTTTGCCCCTAAGAACAGCGATTTTTTTGGCCATTTCACGAACGATCATAATACCTGAAGATATAATAAGGTGCCAAAAGAATAACACGTAAGATCACTCTTCAATCACGTCATGCATGTATGCTTTGACAAAGGAAAAGAGATAATTATGTTTAACGTGCGATTCGATTAAGGGAATAAGATACATTTGCATTTCGATCTTTTGTACACCATGTACCACCGATGTATAGAGTAGAATAACGATTTGCACGTAGCGAGGCGACGACAAATCGACGTTCTTCAAATAAATTTGCATTCCCGCTTGAGTTTTTTTCCGCACTGTTCTCCGTTCAATTTTTCTTCTTTTTACGGATATATACATGTATGTGTATTTTTTGCACTATATGTATAATAAACTCAAAATGCGGACGTGGATAGATAAAAATTTGCCTAATCTTTCTATATACTGGAATCTATCATTCAATAAACTACAGCCAGTCTCGCTCGTTAAATTTGGCTGTATATTTTTTTTACTTCGATTAATTTTTTTATGGAAGATAATCAATTTATTGTTAGTTGCATTTCTTGTTTAATCAGTTTTGCATCGATTCGTCATTCGCGTGACTACCTCTCACGCAAGTGAAACACATTTCGTCGCGTCAACAATTATTTTGAGTGAACGTGGTTTTGAACGCAAAGAGCGTCCGACTTATAATTTAGTTTTGGTGGAAACGCAGCCACCATATTCATTTGAGAAATCACAAAGAACTTCTTAACGCAAAAATTCCAGTCCTACTCTCTACATCTTCCAATTTGGTATTTTTCGTTTCAGGAGGACTATAACTGAATCTGTTTCCGCGACGATTTATTCGCAATTTTTCCATCGTCCTCTTCAACGTCTAGATAATCTGTCACACTTATTTCCTTTCTCATCTTTTGACCTTTACATTACCATGGTTTTAACGTTTGTTATAGACTGGGTTGAACGTGTAATATTTAAGTATTTAGTGTAAAGCGAAATGTGTGTGTTAGACATACTAATCCGTATCGTGATACATATATGTCGAAGCGTAGTCATAGTATACAACATAGTTGACGATAAGTTGAAAGGGTTATGGATAAACGTGCGAGGCGATTGCGGCGGATATACCAGAGAACGTTCGATGTTCGACCTTATGTTTGCGCAGGCTTGCAAAATATATTAATTCTAAGTACTTTAGGGTGACGGAGGCGGGAAGAAGAATCGGGAGTACCACTAGCGAATAGTGTATGCGATAGTACGAAGTGGAAAGTGACGTGGGCCTTATATCATGGATTACCTCAATTGTAAGCAGCTTAAAAAATGCAATTTCTTGCACGTGATGATGTCAAAACTGATGATTTCAAACGAAGAAATGTACCGTGATTCGTACTAGATACTAATAAAGAAGTCATTTTACCTTCCGATAGTGGTTCGCTGTTGCACGACATTCCTTCTGAATGGTGTGCATACGTATATTGTGCTATCGAGCCCGGTAATCAGGGACTCGTCTTCAATTCTGTGCATTCGGTCAATTTTTATACTTGCTCCGATATCATCCGAGTGAATGCAAAAGAAGCAAAGACGTGAGCTCGATGAAAACCGAATTTTTCCTTCGGATCTTTCTCCCTTGGTAAAACATTCAAGAAAGTTTATTATGTATGCAATTTCTTTTTTTTTTCATATTTTCGACATTTATATTTAATTTAGACAAACAACAAAAAGTATTATTTTATTCCTAATCGATATGAAAACTTGTGGAAGACCATAGTTTTTTTTGTTGCACCTCTTGAAGTTTCCTTTGCGAGAAATTTTTCGGATAATGTTGGAGCAAAATGAGGCTAGTAAATTGAGAAACATGCATACCATTTTATACTGAGATAAATCTTCCTGTAAATCAAGCAAGCAAAATTTAATTTCTGTTACGAAATGAATTGTTAGAACAGTTTATTGATTATTGAGCCAAAAGTGTTAAATGTTATTTGACGAAGGACACATTTTGGAATGATTGCCTAAGTAAAACTGCTAAGTAGTCATTTGGAGTGACGGCGGAGAGAAGTGTTTGTCCACATTAATTATACCTTGATAATTAAACTTTTTACAGCCATTTTATTGATCGTTTTTGTAAATTTTCTGTTTTATGTGCCTATCAAATTCTAAATGTAAAATATTCTAATATACTAGTGAATTTTTAGTTTCTTTTAATTTTTTTAAAGCTTCTCTTTGAAACATAAATAGAAATATCATTACGTTAGCCATGAATGTTAAATCAACATAATATAAATCAAGTATTTTGCTCAAGTTAAATTTTAGTGGACAATATAAATTATTTTTCCAATCTTATCTTCGACAATGAATTTTTTATTATTCTCTGAAATATCGATAGAATAATAAATTGAATGTTCTCGATATGTCTACTCGCATTTTGGAATATTATTAATTAACAGGTGAGAATAAGTTTGTCAATCTTGAGAATTAGCCTGAAGTTGCACACATTTTTTGTTATTGTTGTCTCACGACAGACAACGATCAGTGATAGTATGTTAATGTTATTTTAAGAAATATATGTGGATCAACACTACTTATTCGTAGCACATTTTTATTCTCTGTCAAATAGCACGCTCTGCGACAGTGAACCAGCAACATATCTCTGCATACGTGTATGTACATATATATAAATATATATACATATATATCATAAGTGTTAAGTCAATGCACAATTATGTAGGCACATCAGCGAGCGCCGATGGATGCAATCAATTTTTCGTGTATGAATCATAAGCTTATCAAAACGTCGGAAAGGTGGTTTTAGCAGGATCAATCCGGAGATTCGATATTGTAATTAATAGCTTCCGATCCGTCTGTGTTGCTTAAAAAAAAAAAACGTGTAATACGAGTAGCCAGAGCGCCGCAGAGGAAACAGAACGCATCCAAATGAATTGTTTGATGGAAAGAGAGAGCAGATATAAAGATTTTATTCTTGAAATCCGAGTCGCGTTTTATGTACATCCTCCTGAGACCTGA
The DNA here is from genome assembly GCF_016802725.1 of Solenopsis invicta. NCBI lineage: Eukaryota > Metazoa > Arthropoda > Insecta > Hymenoptera > Formicidae > Solenopsis > Solenopsis invicta. Next base: position 13,835,403 of record NC_052670.1, on the reverse strand, counting down.
CGCTACATTTTTAGTAATATGCATGTTAATATCATTTTGGTATTATATAGTTTAGGATCCCAAGAAGTAGTGATGATTTAGCGTAAGTTGTAGCTTATTTATTTTTACAGCATATAATACGCATTTTACTTTTCTTATAAGAATTACGCCAAAATGCATATATCATCCCAATATTCACATACGTTACGTGGTATAAATATAAATATTTGAGCAACAAAAATCGAATTATTATATACATTTTTTAAATGTACTTTATCACATATTATTATATGCTTTTATCCACGAAAAATAAAGAGGAAGAAAAAGAGAGAGAGAGAGAGAGAGAGAGAGAGAGAGAGAGAGAGAGGAAAAAATAGAAAAGTGGCATAAAAGATGGAATGATAAACAGAATACTTATATAATACTTGTAAATTCCACGATTTCTAACCTGTCAATTGCAAAAGTTGCGTTTACATTTATTGCTACCTATCTGTCATCCTTGCTAAGAAAAATGTGGCAGTTTCATAATGCAAACCGTTTAAATTTTTATACAGCCGGAACGTAAGAAATAAATTGTTTATTAAACGTGAAAAGAAATAAAAATGTAATGTACAAGTATGCTGAGTCTCGGGAGGATATTTTAAATCCGAATTCATTTTATGACTGGATACATAATTGATTTTGGCTGTTTTTTCCCCTTACTGCTACCTAAAACCGCGCAAAACGTGTCAGCGCGATAACATTATTACTGAAGGTAACTTGAACACACGATATTAAGAAACAAATTGTATATCCCTACAATAAAGACCTAAGCCTTTACCTGTATACAGTACATGTTTTTTCAACGGTTCTTTTATCTGCATTAACAATATACCCTGCTTAAAAAATCTGGTAGAATTAAATTTTTTAAAAATTTATACAATTTTAGTATTGTAAATATTGTCTGTATATCAGATTTGTTATCCTTTTTATATTATTTAGCATTTTAATTATTTTTAATCAAAATTTATCTCATTGTGTTCTGTCAAAATGAACATTATCCTATCATGTTTTCAGTTTATGTGTGACATATTATGTAGTATTTTCATTCTAAATTTTCTGTTTCTTATTTATAATGATAAATATTAAGATAAAGAATATTCAACTTAATATTTCTTACATTTATGTATGTGTAAGAAACATTAAAATTGTTTAAAAATGAGAAACAAAATTTAAAATATACACAAGATATAAGAATTATTATTATTAAATATAAGAATTATTATTATTAACATATATACATATATAGATATATGTATATACGGCAAATCGCAATTTTCAGATTGAAGTAGATGAGTTATGTAGAAAAATAAGTTTAGATTATTATTTGTTTACAATTATTATTTGTTTATTATTTGGTATAATGTTGTATTAAAAAGGACAGAAATAGATAACTTTTCTCTAACAGCTCAAATGTGGATCCGAAACAATACCTTATTGATACATATAACAATACATACAATATAACTGCTAAAAAAACTAATAATCAGCATTAGATCGTAAAGTAAATATGTATTATAGTTAACAGTAGAATTGAATAAATGTTAGATGATGATTTGTGCACTAATAATAGTTCACATGCTATTATTTTATAATTCATCTAGTATTACTAATCTTCTATTTAATCATGTCTGATAAATTATATACACATTATTTAAACTTTTTGAAATTTTTTTTGTATGAAATGTATAGTTGATACACTAATACTGACCGACTAATTGCATCAATCAATTATTAAAAAATCACAAGATTCTAATCACTTTTTTACTCTCAAATAAAAAGTAGATGTCACATTATAATCACAGATCTTTCTTCTCGGTGCAAGGTGTTTTAATTTTTATAAATATATCGAGAAGACGAAAAATATTTGTGAAACATCTTAATTAAAATACATATATTATCGGAATTGACGCGTTCAATAATTATTTACATTTCTAAATGATGCTGCATAACTGTTTTAATTATTTATTATTTTGGTTTCATCTAATTATTCGACTATTTAACATTTAGTTCGATTTTTAATTTAAATCTATTTTTACTAAATTTTCAACCGGATTGTTTTTGAAATTTAGGCATAAAACGGAGATAGAAAAGAACTGAATGTGGTAAAATCGTGAATTATTTTCTATCCATGTAAGTACAGGAATTTACGGATTTATTTTCATAGATTCTGTTATTCCAGATGCTTTCATATCTGTATGTCAATCTTTTTCTATGATTACTTTTTCTAACTAATTTTTTTTTAATAAAGTAAATTAACTACTGGATAAATGAACAATATATTAAATAGCACGTCAAAAGAGATCTAAATCAATTAATATTTTTTATATTTTACATAATTTGTATAATTATACACTTTTACAATAATAAGTTATGTCGGACTGACAAAATTAAAACACAGGGTTTAGAAGGTTTATCAGTGACAGCGGTTTTTAAAGCCAAATAACAATTTTTAATTTTTACAATTTCTAACTTTTAGAATTTTTTGGAGTGAAGGAATATTATACTATATATGCTTCTAAAATCATTAATATTGCATATTTCGGCTTCATGACATTGTTTCAAGTTCGACGAATATGCGGCCTACGTTTCAAATGCGTCTAGCCGAGAAATTAATTTTGTGAAGAACATGCTGTTTCTTGTAAGACCCTCTATTAACGCTGTAAAAAAATTGTAAAACAATGATTACAAAATTAAAAAATTTTTATATACATATATAATATTTTATAAATATACAAAAGATTCATTTCAATACATAATATATTTATTGAGGAACACATCTTTAAAAAAACCTCACCTTTTTGTCATCACATTAGAATAACTACTTAAGTCAATTGTTCCTTTAAAAACAATCTGATTAAAATTTATTAGTTTGTTTCCCTTTTTTTTTAAGGTATCCATCGTATAGTGCCCGATAACGACAGACATTTCGATAATTCCGACGTAACGAAATCGTGTTGTAATCTAACAAGGAAACACAGGGAAGTGTCCGCCTCAGATTAAAACGAGTTTTTAATATGTTGTAGTACAGATAAAAATAAGGGACACGTATTTTTTTATACGTGCCCATACGCACTTTAAGGGGGTGAAATACCCCTTTGAAGAAAATCGGTTTTTTTCTTTCGAAGCGTATGCTTCCGTCGAAACTATAAGAGATAGAAAAAAATGTTTCAAATGAAAGTTGAATGGCTCGAAGAGTAATTTATAACAGCGAAAAAAAATTTTTTGTTTTAATTTTTTTTAATACTTTCCCCCACCACTTACCTTTTTTTTCAAAATTTTTATTTTTTTTATAAGCAAAATAAAGCTTATTTTATTACGAATTCAACGGTATATGATAAAGTTACGATACAACATTCCCATTTTCCAAAAATAATTAAAAACTTCTCTATACGCACGGTACGCGCACCCGTCCGCGCGTTTGTGCGCTACGGAAGTGACTCCCTCCGATTTCGACGTGCCTTTAATATGTTGTACAGAATTATTTTAATTAAAATAAGGGACACGTATTTTTTACACGTGTCCTTATACACTTTTAAGGGTGAAACACCTCTTTGAAGAAAATCGGGTTTTTTCTTTCGAAACGTGTATCGTCGAAACTATAAGAGATAAAGAAAAATGTTCTCAATGAAAGTTGAATGCATGTTTTTCTCGCATAAGATGACAAAAACATTTCGAGGACAGTCTGTGTTTAACATGAAAACGCAGACATTGAGAAAAACATTTACTACAAAATAAAACGACAATACACTAAAGAATAACAACAATTACGTCGTTGTAAGACATTAATTTCTTGTTTAGAAAATAATATGTAATTAATATAAGTTAAACATTTATTTACTGGTCTACATGATTCGACTAGAATATTTGTTCTCTTCAACATTTTATAAACAAGAAGACTTGGATTACAAAAAATTATTACTCACACATTCCATACCTTCACTATCTAACGCCAGCTCATCAACTAACAACAAGAGAACTAACATAAAACTAATTTAAAAATTAGTTAGAAATTTCATCTTTTATACAATTCAATTAATGTGTTTATTAAATTCGATTAGTGTAGAAATATGCATAACCACGCTACTGGTGCGTGCACTTAGGGTCATTTCCTATCTTAAAATAGAATGTTTACGTCTCGGCAGTATTGACATCTATAGATTCAAGAGTTACGTATGTAAGGAAATGACCTAAAGTGCACGCGCCAGTAGCGTGGTTCCAATTTGGTATTTTTCGTTTCAGGAGGACTATAACTGAATCTGTTTCCGCGACGATTTATTCGCAATTTTTCCATTGTCCTCTTCAACGTCTAGATAATCTGTCACACCTATTTCCTTTCTCATCTTTTGACCTTTACATTACCATGGTTTTAACGTTTGTTATAGACTGGGTTGAACGTGTAATATTTAAGTATTTAGTGTAAAGCGAAATGTGTGTGTTAGACATACTAATCCGTATCGTGATATATGTCGAAGCGTAGTCATAGTATATAACATAGTTGACGATAAGTTGAAAGAGTTATGGATTGACTTAGGGTCATTTCCTGTCTTAAAATAGAATGTTTACGTCTCGGCAGTATTGACATGTATAGATTCAAGAGTTACGTATGTAAGGAAATGACCCAAAGTGCACGCGCCAGTAGCGTAGTTATGCATATTTCTACACTAATCGAATTTAATAAACACATTAATTGAATTGTATAAAAGATGAAATTTCTAACTAATTTTTAAATTAGTTTTATGTTAGTTCTCTTGTTGTTTGTTGATGAGCTGGCGTTAGATAGTGAAGGTATGGAATGTGTGAGTAATAATTTTTTGTAATCCAAGTCTTCTTGTTTATAAAATGTTGAAGAGAACAAATATTCTAGTCGAATCATGTAGACCAGTAAATAAATGTTTAACTTATATTAATTACATATTATTTTCTAAACAAGAAATTAATGTCTTACAACACCGTAGTTGTTGTTATTCTTTAGTGTAGTGTCGTTTTATTTTGTAGTAAATGTTTTTCTCAATGTCTGCGTTTTCATGTTAAACACAGACTGTCCTCGAAATGTTTTTGTCATCTTATGCGAGAATAACATGCATTCAACTTTCATTGAGAACATTTTTTTTTATCTCTTATATTTTCGACGATACACGCTTCGAAAGAAAAAACCCGATTTTCTTCAAAGAGGTGTTTCACTCTTAAAAGTGTATTAGAACACGTGTAAAAAATACGTGCCCCTTATTTTAATCTGTACAACATATTAAAGGCACGTCGAAATCGGAGGGAGTCACTTCCGTAGCGCACAAACGCGCGGACGGGTGCGCGTACCGTGCGTATAGAGAGGTTTTTAATTATTTTTGGAAAATGGGAATGTTGTATCGTAACTTTATCATATACCGTTGAATTTGTAATAAAATAAACTTTATTTTGCTTATAAAAAAAATAAAAATTTTGAAAAAAAAGGTAAGTGGTGGGGGAAAGTATTAAAAAAAATTAAAACAAAAAATTTTTTTTTCGCTGTTATAAATTACTCTCTGAGCCATTCAACTTTCATTTCAAACATTTTTTTCTATCTCTTATAGTTTCGACGGCATACGCTTCGAAAGAAAAAAACCGATTTTCTTCAAAGGGGTATTTCACCCCCTTAAAGTGTGTATGGGCACGTATAAAAAAATACGTGTCCCTTATTTTTATCTGTACTACAACATATTAAAAACTCGTTTTAATCTGCGGACACTTCCCTGTGTTTCCTTGTAAGTAATGAATGCATGCTTCAGTGCTTTAATAGTGTCAAGTCAATTAGCGCTTGCCAATGAGATAAATTTTGAGGTCATTGCAATTTTAAACGATTATTAACAATTAAGTAAGGGAGTTATTTAAAATATTATTTTAAAATGCATAAATTTTTTATGTATATAATTGTATTTATCAAGTAAATTATCAGTGAATATTGCATCCAGTTTTCATAAGAAAAAAAAATAGATTTAGAGCGTCAAATCCCCGCCAAAAGTAGCTTTGACCTCTTAAGGTATCATTGTATTCGACAGCTAATCAACTGTTTAATCAGACAAATATTATGTTCTGCTTAACATAGACATGACATCGTGTTTTACCAGTAAACGGAAATGAATTTAAAAAATTAAGAATTTGGTTTTCGCAATAATCACACGAATCCATTTATATCCAATTAAAGCTTAAAAAATTCCTGGAATTCATTTTAATTCATGAAGTGAGATTGAAATTACGGGATTTCTATTATTTTTAATCCAAGACAGTTACGTGGACGATTTAATCCATTTTAATCCATAAAACAAAATTGAAATAGAATGATTTATACTTTTTTTAATCTAAAAAGAGTTTTCGCGATTGATTCAATTGATTTTAATCCATGACATACGATTGAAATGACTTACTTGCTGCTTTTAATACAAAATGTATTTACGATTTAAAATGGATTACAAATTTTCAATTCATTTCCGTTTACTGGGTTATTAACATGCATGGATTGTGTTTAAAAAATATTCCATTTTAACTTTTACATCAAAATATTTGGTAAAGTATAAAAGATATAGGAAAATGTTTCAAATAAAAATTATAAGGTTTAAAAGAGGACATAAGAATATATCATTGGTTTGATCTTGAATGGCGTTGTCTAGGTCGAATCAAGGTTACATCGATTTTTTTAAATGAAACACTCTATTTTTCATTACAGAATCTAATAGCTAGTGTCATGAACTTTTCAAAATACTTTAAGTTACTTTTTATTAAATACTTTCTGAGTTGTAAGGCTAAAGTTACAATACAATATAAGTATCTTGTAAGTTTTATAACTTGGAAGATACTTAATGAAAAAATAACTTATTTATACCTACGGTGACCATACTTCTTTTGAGAAAATAAAGGACAAAATTTTCAGGCTTTATTCCTAAACGTTTCTAAACCATTTTATGGTATTTAGGAATCAAAGCATTTCAAAATTGTTTTGTGTTGTCTATCAAAATAAAACATTTTGCAATTTCCTAATAATTTTAAACTGGTTTGACTACCGAATAAGTCCTTTAAACTTGAAATAGGTTTGAAATAACAAAAAAATGAAAACGAATCCAATCTGAATTTCAACTAAATATATAATTGTATAATAAAAATTATCATTATGTACATATATTTATATTTTATACATTTTTAACAAATGTAGTATTTATACATATATATTTTCTAACAAAAATAATGAGTTTTTTAATGTATTTCTGAGAAAAATGTATTTGTTTTAAAGAATAATAATTGGTTAAAACATCATGAAATTCTAAACAATTTCATAACTACAATAATTATCATAAAACTCGAAATATTTAAAATAAAAATTGAACAGTACACGAGGTCGAATCGAGCAATTTTTAGATTTAATCAGTAATGAATTAAAATCATAATATATCTAAGAAACAGATTTAATACATAAATATACTACATAAACATGTTTTAGACCTACTTGTCCTACTTCAGTATGTTATAATTTTCATGTGTTGCTTACATAAATATTATGATTTAGTTTGAAAACATAGGGTGATGATCCGAGTACATAATTAAACAGTCAAATGTAGAAAAAAACCCACATCAAGCAATGTCTCTATCTTATTAGCAGTCATTTTTTCTAGTCTAGTCTGTGTCGTCAGATTACGTAATTAATGCAGTGAGAATATTGAACAGAGTCGAGGAAGCGCGATAACATTGTGTATAATCTTAACACATCGGCGGCTCGATCTCGACTGCATTAATAACATAATCTGACGACACAATAAACTAGAAAAGATGATTGCTAATAAAATTGAAACACTGCTTAATATGGATGTTTTTCTATCTTTGTCTGCTTAATTATGTACTCGGGTCATCACCCCACGTTTTCAGACTAAATCATTATATTTATGTAAGCGACACATTCAAAATTGTAACATACTAAAGAAGGATAAGTAAGTCCGAAATATGTTTATGTAGTATATTTATGTATTACATTAAATCTGTTTCTTAGATATATCATTTTACTTTACTATTGATTAGATCTAAAAATTGCTCGACTCGACCTTGTTTACCGTTCAATTTCATAATTGCATTTTATATGATACAAATAATACTAGCTTCAAGAGGGTCAACTTCAAGTTGGGATTTTTCTCTTCTCCAAATATTATTTGTTATCGATAACATTCTCTTATAATATAACTTTCTCTTGTAAATAAAGGGTTGTCCTTTGAAATAAAGGACAAATGATCACCGTAACAATGACCTACATGCGATAAATTATTCGTTATGGAACACCTCGAATAGAATGGTTGCTATGTGAATATACATATTGAATCACACATTGTTACCTTATTCTGAAAAATAAAGAATATTTTTTCATATATTGCTTATTTTTCCAATTATAATAAAAATAGATAATAAGTAAATACACAGAGGCAAAGTTGCTCAATGTACCACACATGGTGTACATAAAGAAGCAAGTCGATGAAGATTTGACAATTGTCAAATAAGATTATGTATGTATTATAAAAAAAAATATAAGAATTATGTATAAATTATATACTTTTGCAGTCTTTGTCTCTCTTTATAGATAAGTTTATAAATAACTTTATCATTTTTTTAAATGTATTATTAAAAAAATAAAAATTAATACAAAAAATTTACTTTTTTGAAAAAAACAAAAATATATAATCTGTATTTCTTAACATTATCAAAAGACTGAACATCAAAAACTTGGCAATCTGTAATTTAGTCCGCTCAATCTGCGATGACTTGCACGCGAATGACTACTAAGTCATTCATTGCGCAACATCTAGCTGGTATAGAGTGGTGGTAATGTGAATATATTGAATATATTGCATTATTAACAAATAATAAAGAACATTTTTGAATGTGTTGCTTATTCTTCCAACTTTACGTTGCATTTTTACAATTGCACTATCATTTCCTGTATTAAAATTAGTTTCATTTAATTGGCTAACGACAAGAGAACTATTATAATTTAATTCGTACACCTATAAATAGCAATTCCATTTGCACAGAAAGCAGTTATTAATACCGTCGATGTCTTTATTCGATTGGCATAGCAAAGTAACGATTCCAAGTGTTTCATTAGCACGTCTTGTGTTGCATTGTTAATTTATATTATTTTTGTTACTGTTGTTCTTTACAAGTAATAAATAAGATGGCAATTGATCCAGCTAAATCGATTCCTGCATTTTTTGCTGGACAAAGCATATTTTTGACGGGTGCGACAGGATTTTTGGGTAAAACCTTTATTGAAAAGGTATTACGGTCTTGCCCAGATATTCGTGAAATATTCGTCTTGATACGTCCAAAGAAAGGACTATGTATTAACCAAAGACTCGAAACAATATTAAAATTACCGGTAAGTTACCAACTTTTAATAACAACGTATTTTTTAAAGAATTCTAAATATTTAAGATATTATTTATATTTACAAGAATAGTAAAAAGAGTTTTTTGTAGATAATACAATACTACAATATTATTTAAAAAAAGTGATTTCTAATATAATTTTGTGATATAAAAAAAAATGGTATAAAAATTGGAATACACTTAAGCTACTTAAAAGGATTCTAAAGTTATACAGCTTTACGCGTTTGTTTAGCACGTTATTTTTCTAATTGTATTTAGAGATTTAAAATTATTTTTTTACAATTAAATTGTAGATACAAATGGCACTTAACCCGGGCGACTTTATGCCAAAAAAAAATTTTTTATATATATTTTTTTCAACTCCTAGCGATTACAATCTGTCCAGATAGGACATTCAGTAATATGTTTGGCCGTAAAATGAGCCGTAAAAAGAGCTTGTATTTGATGTGCCCTGTGGCACATACAAACATTAATAATATCTTGACTTTAGTTCGTAATTAGGTCGCGAGATGTCTTCTTCTTTAATCTCCTGTTATTGTTGCTTCTTGTCATTGGATGTCAAGCTGAAGTGTTCGGTTGGTTTGAGATCCTGTCCTTATACGAGGTGTGTTCAAAAAGTATCGCGAATTTTGAATTTTCGCGGGTTACGTATATTCGAATTTCGATCTTTTTGTGGCGTTATGTTGGTACTCATGTCTCTCACTTATGCCGACAAGCTCGGCCATTTTGAATGTTCACTTAATTGTTGACAGCTGCTTTGCTTGCACGTGTTTTGGATCGTCTTCGATTTTTACCTATTCAAAAAAATGGATCAAAGAACCTGTATCAAATTTTGTGTGAAAAACGAAATTAAGTGCGCGGATGCATTCCGAATGTTGACTGTGGCATACGGAGAAGCTACCTTGGACCGAAGCAACGTTTATCGGTGGTACAAAATGTTCTCAGAAGGCCGAGAAGATGTGAACGACGAAGAGCGTGCCGGACGCCCGAGCACTTCAACAACAGACGATAAAATTAATGAAGTGGAGAAAATGGTATTGGCCAATCGTCGAATCACCGTTAGAGAAGTTGCTGAGGACCTAAACATATCGATTGGCTCGTGCCATTCGATTTTTATCAATGATTTGGGCATGAGACGGGTCGCCGCGAAATTCGTACCAAAATTGCTCAATTGCGACCAAAAACAGCATCGCATGAACATTGCTAATGAGATGTTGGACTCTGTCCGCGACGACCCAAATTTGCTCCAGAGGGTCATAACTGGTGACGAATCGTGGGTTTATGGTTATGACGTGGAAACCAAAGCTCAATCATCTCAATGGAAGCTGCCGCACGAACCAAGACCGAAAAAAGCGCGCCAAGTTCGGTCGAATGTGAAAGTTTTGCTGACAGTTTTCTTCGATTGCAGGGGCGTGGTGCATCATGAGTTCTTGCCACAGGGTAGAACGGTCAATAAGGAATATTACCTGCAAGTTATGCGCAATTTGCGCGAAGCAATCCGCCAGAAACGCCCGGATTTGTGGAAGAACAAAAATTGGCTTTTGCACCACGATAACGCCCCTGCTCACACATCGTTGCTTGTGCGCGACTTTTTGGCCAAAAACAACACACTAATGATGCCGCAGCCACCGTATTCCCCAGATCTGGCCCCCTGTGACTTTTTCTTGTTCCCTAAACTGAAGAGGCCCATGAAAGGACGACGTTACGCTACGCTTGACGAGATAAAGACGGCATCGAAGGAGGAGCTGAACAAGATAAAAAAAAATGATTTTTTGAAGTGCTTCGAAGATTGGAAAAACCGTTGGCACAAGTGTATAATATCTCATGGGGATTACTTTGAAGGGGACAAAATAGATATTCATGAATAAATAAATAATTTTTGAAAAAACACAAAATTCGCGATACTTTTTGAACACACCTCGTATGTCTTGATTCTTATTCCAATCTCATCCCTTATCGTGGGTATGCTCAGATCTCTTACGGAAATAAACTATTGGAAAGCCAATAATCACTATTGACTTACAATAGTGATTATTTATTTTCTAATAGTGATTATGTAACATCCATTAATTGGATTATTTGCAATAATCATTTCTTAATAGTTTTTGAATGAGTGATTATTGATTTTATAATCAGGTTATTTGCAATAACTATTGCTCAATAGTTTTTAACTGTAGTGATTATTAATTCCAAATTAGATTGTTTGCAATAATCCCCAATAGTTCTCTTATGAAATGATTATCTATTTCATTAATCAAATTATTTTCAATAATCACTAGCACACTACTTTTAATAGTAATATATAAATGATTATTAGTCGACTATTCACAATAAACTCAATAAGAACTGGATCGTTTTATATACATTTATTAAATGCAAGTATGGTATAAAACAGGTATAGGTATATAACAGATATGTATATAGGTAAAACGGTTTTTATACGTTAGTGCAATATACGTTTATAATAATCGTTCTTATTACGTATATATAATAGGGAACGTATTTTATACGTTGAAAAATGGTTTATAAAATGCCAGAATGGTATTTACGTTTATAACACGTATAGAAATACTATCAAATGTTGAAGAGTAACAATGAAAGATGTCAAGTCCGTTCAGTTTCACTCATTGTATATGCTTATGTCTGATTGGTATGAGAAATAAACGAGGAGCGCACTTTGTCGTGTGATGATGTAATGATATGTACAAAGGAGTTTCTGGTAGTGTTGCGTCTGTCTTTCTGTCGTGTCGAGTTGAAACGGTTCCTTGTATTAACCTTTCATTTTAGTTTTCAGTTTTTTCAGTTGTCTTAATAAAATCATTCACTTGTAGTCATTGTTCAGTTTTCCCTTCTATGCAGATCCAAAAACCTTACATTAAATACTATCATATATTAATTAAATAAACGTTTCTTAAATACGTTTATGATTTGTAAAAGTTGTCCTTTTAAATAACGTATTAAAAATAGGATTTAATATCCAGGTATAATATACTTTTTAAATATGTTAATAAAAGTTTGAGCGTAAATTATATTTATACGTTTTCGTTGGAGCAATACTTAAACAAATAATAAACGTATTTTATAACACATTTGGTATAGCTAATTAAAGATTTATTGAAAACGTATATTATTTATGAAATAAGAAACATTTATAAATCATTTTGGAAATATCGAATACGGTTAAAATCCAAGACATTCAATTATTAATAGTTATTTTACACGTAAAAACATATTATGTGTTCTCAAAAATTAAGCGATTTACTTTGGTTTTGAGTCTTAAAACTTTTTCACGACGCCAGTCTTCGCGCCTTCGCGGCTTGCGCGACTTCCATTAGGTGGCCACGCCGCCGCGCCGCGGGTGATTTTCTCGTGAGTCGAATGCGGCCAGAGGCGTTATATCTAGGCACCACTGCAACTCCCTTTCTAAATAGCACTTCATTGAAATTTTTGGGAACTAATTTTTGTAACTTCCAGAAGAATATTCGCTCTTCTTTTTTTTCAAATGTGACGTGTTTGTAGAACGCTGTTCCACATGAAATTTTATATTTTTACAAGTTAATAACAATTTGTATTGTTATTAAATCTTGTACATAAATGTTTAATTTAGATTTAATTTGTTTTTAATCTTTTTGAACAAAAAGAAAAAAATATTTTTTTGGAAACTATAATTTATTACGTTTAAATTGTTGATTTATCAATACGTATTTGATACGAGTATATAATCGTAGTGACTATTGGGCTCAAATCATTTTTCAATAGTTTAGTGTAATAGTTTGTCTTAATAATCCGCGAAAAACTATGGCAAATAATTCAATAGTTTTATTAATAGTTTTACTAATAGTTATAATAGTATATTTCCGTAAGGGGTCTCGATGTAAGATTTCGTTTAATACGTACCACAGTGCGTTTATTGTGATTACTCTCAAGTATATTTTTTTGTAATATATTATTTATGTATCAAAATACTAAGCAAAAATTTGTGAAATCTGCCTAAAAAAACATAAAAAATGTAAAAAAATGCGCCAAGTATATGTTTTGTAATATAAAACCAAATCAAGTATAACATCATCAAAAAAAAAATAAAATCAAAAATATTGCAAGTATATTTATTACCGATGGGGTGGGAGTCTTATGACTACGTTGCAATTGACCACAAGCCAATTACAGTGTTAAACAGTAAAAATACTATATGCACCAGGATCTCAAATGTGATCAATCGCAACGTGGTCAAACGAGTCACTCCCGTACCGATGAGCAACAAATTATGTAGCCAATAAAATCAAAGATGGGCAAAATCTCTAGCAACAGCGTACTTGGCGCGTTCGTTTTTTTTAATATAATTTTTAGAGCACGCAGTTTTTTTTTGTTTATACTTTTATTTAAATCACTGACAAATCTCAAAATATTCTATTCACTTATTTATAAGTTTCCATAATAATAATTAGGTACTTAGAAATGAGTAAGTATTTTTTCATTATTTTTTGTAATTCTATAGTAAATAACAAAATTTTAAAATTACATTATTTGATGATTAGTATTAAATTTATTAATAAACACTAAAAATTCAAAGTAAGCTATTTGGTACATTCAACAAGCTTATCTTTATGTTAATCAAACAATTTTTCTAATTCTTTATTTTTTAGCATATTGTATTTTATAAGATCATTTTTATCGAAATTTAGATTAATTTTGTTAAATATTAATGTTATTATTAGGACTATATTCTAACTAATGCCAGAACAAGGGAGAACGAAAGGGGAAGCGAAAGAAGACGAGGAAGAGCGTATAGAGCAAGAGACTGTGGGAGAGCAAGAGAGAGTGTGAAAGAGTGATAAAGAGCAAAGGAGAGCGAGAGAAATCGAAGGAGAGCAAGAGAGGGAAGGAAAGCAAGAGAACGAGGAAGAGCGGTAGAGAGCAAAAGACAGCGGTAGAGAATGAGGGTGAGCAGGGGAGAGTGAGAGAGGGCGAGGAAAAGCTGTAGAAAGCAAAAGAGAACGTGGAAGAGCGGTAGAGAACAAAAAAAGTATGGGCGAAGGAGAGAGGTAGAGAGCGTGGGAGAGTGTGGAAGAACGATAGAGAGTGAAGGAAGGCGAGAGAAAGCAAGAGAGCGCAAAGGAGAGCGAGAGAGAGCCAGGGAGAGCAAAAGAGAGCGGTAGAGAGCAAGAAAAAGTGCGAGAGAGCAAAGGAAAGAGGTAAAGAACGAAAGAGAACGTGGAAGAGCAATAGAGAGCAAGAGAGAGAGAGAGAGAGAGAGAGAGAGAGAGAGAGAGAGAGAGCGTGGGAAAAAGACGGAAAACGAGAGTAAGCGAAGGAGAGAATGAAAAACAGAGAGGGAGAGAGATCAAGTTTGAAATATTTTTTATATTTATTTGTATATCAAAATTACCACCAAAGGGGATAAATCTGAAAATTTTTGAAGATATCGAATAACTTTATAGGGATTGGTGATAGAAGGTTGATACCGAAGATCAATGTTAGAGTACTCGAGGAACACTATTTACCCCCGTTGGATTCATCTCCGCACAATTCCCTATTCGGGTTGGACCAAAGGGGACAAATCTGAAATTTTGCGAAGATGGAGACGACGACGACGTATCTGAATTTTTTTATGACATAAATCGGGTTGAAAAATACATGCATAATTCATGTCTCAGCATCGAATGCACTTACAGACATCATTCTTGTGTCATTTTGCTCGGAAAAATCGATATTTGTCCCTACTATATTTATTTTTTAATCAAATTAATTTGTTAAAAAAAACAACCATTTATTTGTAAAAAACTGTGTTTCTTTCGGTAAATGATACATGGTAACGTCTTTTAGAAAGACGAAAAAAATATACTTAATGCAAGCCGCTACCGCATCTTTTGATGAATCCAAATCACATCCGTTTTACGTTAGTACATCCGTCTTCAACAAATCGATAATTTTTTTAAATGAATCTATTTCTCGGCACTTATGGACGTGTGCACACGTATAATAAAAGCAGGAAAGCCACATCAATTGTTTTTACAAAATTTTTGCGAAAAAAATATTTATTTATAAATATTTATTTTAATATTGTAAAAAAACCTTTTTTTTAACATTAAATAAAATAAAAATGTTTTTTAAAGAAAAAAAATTGAGAACCTTTCTCAAAAATTTTTTCCGGAAATTTTCTAACAGTCACCTGTTCAAGTTGTAATCGTAAAAAAATTTAATTTTATATATGTTTACATAAATAATATGTTTTATTTACGTTTCATCTTCCCAATAACACATATTGACTCGATATACATGTGCTAACACAAAATATTCACATCTCATCATCCGACGTCAGTTTACAGCAGTCGCAGAGATCAAGCAACGTTAGGCGAGATTACGACTTGGATGGGTAGCCGCTTGAAAACTTCCGAAAAAAAATTCTTAAGAAAGATTCCTAATTTCTTTACTTTAAATAACATTTTTATTTTAGTTAACATTAAGAAAACTGTTTTTGCCAATATTAAAGTAAATATTTATAAATAAATTTAGAAATATTAATATTTGTTTAACGGACATTCATAGGAAATCTTATGGTCATAGATACGTCGGACATTGACGTAATATGAACATCTCATGGACATTTATGGACATCCAGTTGATATCCAATTAAGACTACAGACTATTACGGATATCCATTGGACATCCACACCGGAATAATTGTACGTCCATCGGACGCCCATGTGCTATGTGAGTGAACGGCATACAAAATATCCTACACAAAACATTGGGCATAAGAAAGCTATCGGCGAGATGGGTGCCGCGTTTGCTCACAGTAGAACAAAAACGGAAATGCATGACAATTTCAAAACACTGTTTAAACATGTTTAAGCGCAATCCGAAAGAGTTTCTGCGGTGTTTTATCACTGTTGACGAAACATGGATCCACCATTACACACCAGAAACGAAAGAACAGTCTAAACAGTAGACTAAATCCGCCGATTTTGCTCCAAAAAAGAGAAAAACGGTCCATCGGCTAGAAAGATCATGGCCAAAGTTTTTTTGGGATTTGCGAGGCATTATTTTCACCGACTATTTGGAGAAGTAAAAGACAATCACGGGACAGTACTGTGCTGATTGGACCGACTCAACGCTAAATTGAAGAAAAAACGGCCTTATTTAGCGAAAAAAGTGCTTTTCCACCATGATAACGCACCAGCTCATTTGTTCGCAATTGTTATAGCAAAACTGGTCAAATTACATTATTGCTCATCCACCCTATTTTCAGATTTGGCTTTTTCCAATTTTTATTTATTTTCAAACATGAAGAAATAGCTTGGCGGAAAGCGCTTTACGTCAAATGAAGAAGTCATCGCCGAAACAGAGGACTATTTTAAGGAACTCGACCAATCATATTTTTTAAACGTTATAAAAATGTTGGAATATCGCTGGGCTAAATGTATCGAGCTGAAAAAAGATTATGTAGAGAAAAAAATAAAAAAAATTTTTTTTAAGTGTTTCTTTTCCTAACACGGGTATTTATCAAACAACGTAGTTGTTTGTGAATGGATACTTGAACTCGTTACAAATATAAATGCTTTATTAAGAATTAGTATAAGATTACACGCGCACTAGCGGAGCGCTCCGTCGTCCGAAAAAACGTACGGCTACTACTCGCGGGTTCCGGTCTCGCCGAAATCACCAAAGAACTCAGAGTATATAAAGTCAAGAAAGGAGCCCTTATAGAGTCCTTGAGACATAAATTAAAAGACGCATGCGCATGAACGCGATATGATAAGCGAGACACTATGGATACAGACGCAACATACCGCCCACCAAGATTAATCATAATCTTCCTCCTTATCTTTGATAGGCAATTTACATAGTTTATTAATTGCACGCTTGGTTAAACCGCTCGCAGTTCGAATAGTCACGACACGGACACAATTATCTTGACCGCGATGCAATTCGGTAACTCTACCTAATTTCCATTGGTAAGAAGGAGTATGGTCTTCTCTTATAATAACTAAGTCGCCGATTTGAAGATCTTGTTGCGTTTTTTGCCATTTGAAACGGCCTTGTAAAGAACTAACGTATTCTGCCGCCCACCGTTTCCAAAAATCTTGACAAGATCTTTGTACTAACTGCCATCGATTAAGACGATGGATATTTATATCCTGAAGGTTAATTTCGGGCAAAGAAGTAAGTGGACCTCCTACGAGGAAATGCCCTGGAGTAAGGGGTTCTAGATCAGACGGATCGTTAGATAAAGCGTATAAAGGACGTGAGTTTAAACAGCTCTCCACCTGTATGAGGGCAGTGCACAACTCTTCAAAGGTGAAATTAGAATTTCCCAATACAGTTCTTAGAAGATTTTTGCAGGACTTCACACCTGCTTCCCAAAGTCCGCCCCAATGAGGAGAATACGGCGGAATAAAGATCCATTGGAGACCTTCTTCGAGTAGCTTCTTATGTAATGATCCCTTTACTTGCTGCTGAAGAAACGTGTACATTTCACTGATTTCACGCTGTGCACCTTTAAAATTAGTAGCGTTGTCGCTATATATTTTCTGCGGACAACCTCGACGTCCTATGAAGCGTTTTAACGTAGCTAAGAAGGCTTCTGTGCTTAGATCACTGACGGCTTCCAGATGAATAGCCTTTGTAGCGAAACATACGAATAGAGCGAGGTAGCTTTTCGTAGTTTTTCGACCTCGTCCCTTGCTTAATAGAGTGATAAAGGGACCTGCAAAATCCACACCGCAATTATAAAATGGTCTGCTAGGTGTAACACGGTCAGCTGGCAAGTTACCCATCAGTTGTGAAGAGGCGTGAGGTTGGCGACGTGAACACCAGACACACGAATGATAAACCTTACGAACAATATCTCTTCCACGTAGGGGCCAATATTTTCGTCGAATAGCAGCCAATAAAGCTTGAGGACCAGCATGTAGAAGTCGCTTGTGTTCGCGCTCAATGACAATTCTGGTTAATTTGTGATTAGCGGGCAATAAAATAGGATGCTTTTGCGAAAAAGACAAGGGTGCGTTTCGTAAACGACCCCCCACTCTAAGTAATCCTTGATCATCCAGGAAAGGATGTAACGATAGTAATTTACTGGAGTGCTTTATTTGTTTTGCTTGTCGAAGAACTAATATTTCCTCTTGAAAACCTTCTGCTTGCGCGTTCTTGACGAGGTGAGATCTAGCTGTCTCAATTTCCGCTATAGTCAATTGTTCGCTTGATTCCTTGGAACCTGCCTTGCAACGTGAAATAAATCGCAGGCAATATGCTAGAACTCGTTCCAATTTATTTAGATCTGAAATGCGCGAATATAAATGTTGAAAAATAGCGTCTTGCATCCTGGTATGATGACTAACTACTTTAGATCGTCTCTCTTCGGACTTGATTTCCTCCGTTTCGACAGCCTGTGCTTCAGACGTATATCCTTGAGACTGAAAATCGTCTGAATTACTCGATATCCAGGGAGGACCTTCCCACCATAGATTACAGGTTTGAAGTATTGTAGGATATGCTCCTCTAGATAACACATCCGCAGGGTTATCTTCACTTCGCACGTGAGCCCATATTTCTACTGGTAATAGATCTGTTAGCTCAGAGATCCTATTTGCAACAAATGGCTTCCATCGTGACAAGTCGCCTCGTATCCAATATAATGTAACTAACGAATCCGTGAAAGCGAATACTCTTGAAAACTCAAACTTGCAAGCTTGCTTGATTTGATCGATCAGACGTGCCAGTAGCAATGCGCTGCATAACTCCAAACGTGGAATTGATATAGTTTTAAGTGGAGCAACACGCGACTTTGAGCACAATAACTGGGCTACATGTTCATCCTTGCCGCAATTTTTAACGTAAACGCATGCCCCATACGCGTCCTGAGAGGCATCGCAAAATCCGTATAAAATCAAATTTTGTGATACATGCTGGCTAGAAATCCTGCGTGGAATCCGAAGAATAGGTGAATTTGATAATTCGCTTTGAAGCTTCTCCCATTTGCTAAGTGTGCTAGCTGGTAGCTCGGAGTCCCAATTGATTTCTATCTTCCAGGTCTCTTGCATTAATAACTTCGCTAGAGTTATAACGGGACCTAACAATCCTAGTGGATCAAATAATTTACTGATCTCAGAAAGTAATTCTCTTTTAGAGCGAACTTGTTTGTTAAACCTGATTGTAAATAAGAAAACATCAGTACTTGGTTCCCAAACCAAACCTAGAGTCCTGACGACGTCGTTGAGTTTCAAATCTACCGTTGCTTGATTCTCGTTCTTGCTTAGATTGTGCACTGCTCCCGTAACATTGGAGTGCCACTTGTGGACCTTGAAACAGCCCTTACTCATTAACTCGATTAATTGCCTTTGCAATTCCTTGGCTTCGTCTATAGTTTGAGCTCCGCCGATAATATCGTCAACATACATGTCATTTAACACGCATTTAGCAGCTAAAGGAAAAGAGCCTTCATATTCCTCAGCTAATTGGCGCACGCTTCTGATAGCCAAATATGAGGCGCTAGCCTGACCATAGGTAACAGTATTTAGTCTGTACTCCTTGATTGGCTCGTCCATGGAAAAACGCCACAAGATCCTCTGATAATCTCTATCACAATCTCGCACTGAGACTTGCCTGTACATTTTTTCCAAATCTCCTGTAACAGCTATATTATAAAACCTAAAACGTAATAATATCGGTATTAAATTATCTTGCAAAATCGGACCAGTCATTAAGATATCGTTAAGCGAACGACCAGTGCTACCTTTACTGGAAGCATCAAATACTACACGCAATTTTGTTGTAGAACTCGTTTCCTTCACCACGCCATGGTGAGGCAAATAAACAACACGCTTGTTGTCATTGACGTTGAAAGATTCGACTAGAGACATATGCTGTAACTCGTAATATTCACGCATAAATTGTAAATATCGCTTGTAATATAATTTATCGTTTTTGAACCGTCGCTCGATCTGATTTAAACGTTTGAGTGCTGTATTTCTAGTTTCTCCAATTGTTGTATCCTCGGATTTAAATGGTAAGCTTACCACGAACCGACCGTGATCATCTCGCGTGGTAGTGTCCTTATATATTTGCTCGCATCTCGCTTCTTCGTTAGACCATTTAGATTTAGTACAGTTAGCATAGTTTTCTATTTCCCAAAACTGTTTAATAGTTTTATCTAAGTTCTCATCTTCGGCTAAGGAACAATGAAAAATATTTATCATTTGCACGTTATTAGTATCCTTGCGCTCGTTACTGGGCATGGAACCTGCTATCACCCAACCTAGCTTTGTATTTTGTAAGAAAAGCTTGCTTTGGCATAACTCGATTTTCCCGTTTTCTAGTAAGTCAAAGAAAAATTCTGCTCCAATGAGCAAATCTATGGAATGACGCTTACTGAATTCTGAATCAGCCAATCTTAAATTACACGGAATATTCAATGCGTTTTTGTCTATTTCCTTAGAAGGTAAAGCGCTAGATATTTTTGGAACAATAAAACATTGCGCGTTGACTTGAAAATTGGAATGTTTCGATTTTATAGTAACATTAGTGACTTGACGTACTTGACATGTAGCATCATTTATACCCGACACGATTTCTGACGTTGCGTTTCGTTTTAAATTTAATCGATTACATATATTGTGCGTTATGAAATTCGCTTCGCTACCACTGTCCAATAACACGCGAACCGGTATACGATACCCTTCCGAATTTGATGCGTCGACTATTGCTGTAGCCATGAATACGTTTTTTCTCGTTGCGCCCATAGAGTGACAAGCTATCTTAGCGCTGTTGTCAGCATTGGAAGTATCAGCCGTCTCAATAGTATTCTGCTGCTTTGCTGTCGTAGATCTATGTAACAGGGTATTATGCCTGCCCGAACACTCTCGACAAGATCCGTGCTTGCAGCTTCTTGTAAAGTGATCGTTTCTCAGGCAATTGATGCATAACCTGAGACGTCGAGCTTCTCGTTCACGTTCCTCCGGAGTCATGGTGAGAAACTTGTCGCAATTGTACAATAGATGTGCCTCTTGACATAGAAAACATGCCCCTGCTGTTATCGAACTAGCCAGCGATGTAACCTTGTCTGTCACGTTGCTCTTAGGTTGATAACTCTTCGCAGGGCCCTTGAATTGCGCTTGTTTCTTGAAATTTCCCTTGTCACTGCTGGAGATCTCCTTAACCTTGCTGCTCTCGATGCGCTCTAATGCATGACATCGTTGAATAAGAAAGTCTATTAACGCATTGAAATTGGATTCACCGTTGACGACCTCGTCATCGTGTGACGTGACGTTGTGAATACTAGCCCTTTCTTCCCATGCTCGTAGAGTTACTCGATCTAACTTGCTTTCGACCATGTGCAATAGTAGATCGCCCCATGAATCGGTCGGCGCACCTAACCTCTTTAGAACTCTTGTGTGTTTGTTAACGTGGTCCACTAAATGCATAATGGCACTGGCTGACTCTTTCTCGACTAGCGGCATTTCGAACAAACATTGAACATGCCTTCGTTTAATAACGCCTGAATCCTCGAATCGCTTCTTTAGTTGTTCCCAGGCCACCGTATAATTGTCATCGGACAGCTCGATATCTTTGATTGCCCTTGCGGCCGCACCTGAGACGCACGATCGCAAATAGATGAATTTCTGAATGTTAGGCAATATTTGGTTGCTATGTATTGTCTTTATGAACGCGTCATAGAATTTTGTCCATTCTTCGATCTTTCCATCGAACGTAGTTTGATCGTTGGTAACTTGACTCGACTGCCTCTGACAACGCCATCTGTCACGCCATCTGAGAGACGCTGTAGTATCTCGGTTTGCGCTCGTAGCAAATTCCCTAGATGACCGTCGTCTTCCGACCCTTGTGTCGTTGGTGATCGTGAAGCGCCATCTGTCTCGTATCTCTCCATCATCGTCATCTGCCGTTGTAATAATTGCGTGAGCACGGTGTCGTGTTCCGTTGTACTTGCGTTTGCATTCCTAGCGCCATTGATAATGCGTCGTAATGTTGCTTGTACGGCTAGGCTTCTTTCCTCGAATTCCGCCTCTGCCTCGACGTCCGCTTGTGTTGGCTCGCCGATTTCCTCGATGATCTGCCGTTGAACCTCTTGAAACTCGTTAATCACTTGATCGAGTCGCTCTAGTCGAACCTCTGCGTCCTCCTTGTCGAGCGTAGCCGCTTGGTTCTGCACTTGTGCTAGAGCGTTTTCTAGTCTCGTTAGCTTGCCCTTGACATAGCCCCTTTGCTTCCTCAATTTGTCGAGATCGGCCATGTTGTCCTCGTGCGTTGCACACGAACCTCGTTTTCCGTTGATTCTTGTTTCGATATGTCTAATTCATTCACAGATGTGCTCTGTGAATCCGGCTCGAAGGACCAATTTGTTTGTGAATGGATACTTGAACTCGTTACAAATATAAATGCTTTATTAAGAATTAGTATAAGATTACACGCGCACTAGCGGAGCGCTCCGTCGTCCGAAAAAACGTACGGCTACTACTCGCGGGTTCCGGTCTCGCCGAAATCACCAAAGAACTCAGAGTATATAAAGTCAAGAAAGGAGCCCTTATAGAGTCCTTGAGACATAAATTAAAAGACGCATGCGCATGAACGCGATATGATAAGCGAGACACTATGGATACAGACGCAACAGTAGTTTTTAACTCATGGTGGAACAAACAAAAAAAAGTGATACAATTGGGTACACACCAAGTTGAATTGAATGCTTTTTGAAAATATTTTTTTTCTTGAAGTCAAGTGGCACGTTCACATAGGTTATTTCATGATATATGTACTTCAGATTCTGCTAAGAAACCCCCTTTTCCACAAAACTATACAGTATTGTAACTTTAGTTCGTCTCGTCCTTTGGATATCGGATCGTTCTTGGTCCAATCCCGAATTAAAGGGATTAGATTTTTTGACACAAGTTAGAACCGACGATTGCACAAGTCCTCAAAATACTATAGGTGTTGAAGCGTCTCATAACACGTTGACCTATATTCCAGAGTCACAAAAACGTTCGACTTGTAACGCACGTTTCTCTGGTGTGGCCACGAGAAAAGTTTTTGTTGTACCTTCCCTGCCTTATCCAAATCCCAACAGTCCTTTGAAGCTATTATTTTTTCCAAGGCTGAACGTAACAATACTCTTCCCGATTATAATAGGTCATTGTCCATTGTTATAAATTCTTTAAGAATATACCAGAAACTTTCAATACAATAAAAAAATCTTTTTATAAAAGATGTTGGTTTATTTCAGCTATTTGATAAATTACGTGAAACGCGACCTTCGAGTTTTGAGAAAATAATTCCGATTTCTGGCAGTACTACCGAGAAGGTATTAGGTTTGTCGGCTGCGGATAAGCAAATGCTAATTGAACGAGTGACTATAATAATCCATGTAGCGGCGAGTGTGAAATTTAATGACAGTTTAAAATATGCCATATTTACCAATACTAGAGCAACAAGAGACATCTGTATCTTAGCTCAAAGCATGAAGAATATAAAAGTAAGTAAAACGTAGTCCGTTTAACATACTTTATCTCAGGAATGTCCAATAGATGTCACAGCAATAACTATAAAACTAAATGCATAATGAAAAAAAGCACAGGCAGTAGGAACAGGGAATAACAACAGGCAATAGATTTTAACCAATCAGAATCCGCGAGAAATATTTGCGAATCAATCAGAAGTTGCTAAATCTATTGCTTGTTGTTATTCTCTGTTCCTATTGCTTGTGCTTTTCATTGTGCATTCAGCTTAAGATATCCTAGAATGGTCTTAGTTGTTCAATAGATATCCTGGGAATGTAAAAATGTTTAAATGTGTGAGATTCTAATGATGTCATGGTCGACGTTCAGAGGAGGTCCATGGAACTTCTTGAAATATCACAAACATATCATTATAAAGCCTTTAATATTGTACATACATATGATGAGAGAATTCCATTTATCTACACACTGAGAGAAATCGTTTGCTGAGATAGTTATAATTACCATCTCACAAAACGATTTCTACTATAATTTTTACTATACAATCTATACTATAAATATATGTATAGCTGTTTTGATCAAAAATTTTGTAGTCGTAATAAAACAATTCTTTTTATACTACTAATTACAAAAAGTTTCGTTAAATGTAACTGTTTTTGGTATCAGTAAATACAAAATACATTTGATCACTATTTATAACTAAACTTTGGTTGATTCCATACAGCACAGAAGGCTGCAGAAATATTGTTGCAACATTGCTGCAACGTTGTAACATTGCTGCAACGTTGCAACAATATTGTTGCAAGCTTTGTCCTGTATGGGATTTTACCATTTCTCTCACAAGTGGAACCCACAATCTGCGGATTACAGATTTTAATAAAATTTTATGGGTATGTAGTTTCACACCTTTACTATAGTAAAGCCGTAAGTTGTAATCTTAAGCAATCTTGGATATTCTCGAGAAAATGACGATTAAATACTTCCAGCACCTATAGTATTGTTACAGAAGAACGTTTGTCAAATGAGCGGTGTAGTGTGAGGCGCACGTTGATTGCTGTACACTCGGAATCCCAGATTTGATCCTCGCAGATGAGACTTTTTTAATTTAATCTCATATTTTTAAATTTTTATACACAGTGTTACTTAAAAGCGCCCATTAATTAATGTAATGTTATTCCTTACTAAAAATTAAATTGAAAAGTCTTGAACCATTTTTTTTCTATAATGCTTAATAAAGCAGTAATTATTGAGTAAAACTTATCCAAACAACGCCGTTTATTAAATTAGTACAAAATTACTTTATCAAAGAAAAAGAAAAAAAGGCGTCAAGTGTGTATATATACCCCTTAAATCTTCATTTCTTTTTCACAAAATTCAAATGGTACTATCTTTGTATCTTCATTAGAAAATTTTCTTATTCTAACCCATGTGGTACTCTCTTTAATTTCTATACAAAACTTAAGTACTATCTCTATATTATCATTGAAAAATCTTCCTATTTCAACCTAAGTTGTACTTACTTAGAAAGATATAATTTAAATTTAATCCAATATAAATACATTTTTCAAAAAAATGTATGAAATCTTTAAATTACAAAGAGAATATATTGAAGTAAGACGTAAAAAGTAAGACGTTTAAAAATGTTTTTTTCAAGAATTCTTATCCCGTTTAAACTCATGATTTTGATGCAACCTATGATCAATGATGATATATTGACGGTGTTCTGAGAGTCTCGTGTTTAATTGTCTCCCCGTCTGACCAACATAAGAAGCATCGCAATCATTACTCGAAATTTTATAAACAACGTTCTTTTTAGAAGTAGCTTAGAGAAGAACTTAATAGACTTTAATTAAAATTCCGAGTTTATTGAAACTACAAAATGCCAATCTAGAGTCAGTGTTATTTGCAATGCCCCTGAATTTATTAGACACTGATTGTCAATAAAGTGGGTCGTAAACCAATTTTTAATACGTTCAGATTTAAAAGTATTGCTGGAATATTTTTATTTATCATTACGGTTATAAACTAAACTTTTCAATCTTATGTTAATAGTTTTAAGATTATTAAATTAATTGTTCTTATTCCTTGTAGGTCCTACTGTATGTTAGTACAGCATATACAAATATACAGGAACCGTCCATAGAAGAAAAAGTATATCCACCAAGATTTGATTGGAAAAAAATGATCAAAGTAGCTGAGTTATTAGATGATGAACATGTTTTAAATGTGTTTACTGCTAAGTAAGTCACAAAAAAAATTAATCTTATAAATTTTCTACAACTAGTTGTATTAAAATAGCATTTTTCATTTAAAACTATTTTTTATTTAAACTTAAAATCTTTAATAACACTGTTCGACAAGGTTAGATTATGATGTAAACCGGATAATCCTTTTATTATTTAGAATAATTTTTTATGACAATGGTTTTCTTTTTTGTGTTAAAAGAAGAAAAAGTCACATGTTTTGCCCCCACATTTTAAGGGTAATTTGGCTATACAATATGAGCTGAAAATTATCGAAATTAGAAAATTGAAAATTTCCCTTGGTTTATTTTTTTTTTACGACCGACTGCTGCCAACCTTTGGTCGGTAAAAAAACAGAGGGGGTATGCGTTTCACCGAAAACGAATCTTTGTTACCTTAGTTTTCAGTAACTACAACGTGATATGATATCAATTTGCGCACATGAACTTCTTATTAACCAAAATTGGTTTAAAGCGTATAATTATCATTAATTGTTCTGTAAAAAAAGATGGATAAATGATATGGTTTATCTACATGTCCTCTCATTGGTTATCAAATAAAATTTAGGTAGCAAATTGATTAGTCAATAATGTGTGTTGTAAGGCCTACGCACAATAGAGAAATATAGGATATTACAAATAAGAATTAAAATTTTAGTATCAGTTTTCTCAATAAATATTAACTGTAACGCACAATGGATACAAATAAAACGTAAGATATATATGTACCATACAACGTAATTTATTATTTATCTATAATATTCATTAAGAAAACTGATTCTAAAATTTTAAATCCTATTTCTTATATTTAATATTTGTCTGTTTTGCACAAGCCTTAAGAGTCGAATTTTATAACGTTTTCGAGTGCAGTAGGTTTTAACCCAAGTTTGACGCCGTTTGCCGGAATTGTCCAATTAGAACGTTCAATCGTCCGTTCTAATTAGACGATTGCGGCAAATGGCATCGAACCTGGGTTAAAACCCACTGCACTCAAAAACGCTATTAATGATTTACAGTTATAAGACATCTCGAAATCACAAACAGTAGACCGATTTTGACGAAATTAGGCTCATTCGATGCACTTTTGCACAAAATAAATGAATCTGGAAGAAGAATGTGTCTGACTGTCCAGTGAACCGAGATATCAATCGTAATATGTAATTGAAAAATTATTATATATTGCCGTAGTTTCAAATAAATAACTTTTAAATAAGTAAGTGGATTTAAATCAATTTTGGCACCAATATTTATTAGAGTTTTAATAATAGGAAAGGATGAAGTAACACAAGGGTAGATTAAGGTTTAATGAATAGAAACTCGATTTTACATGAGATTTTCCTGATTTGCATTATGGTCTTTAAAAAAAATTTAAATTGTCGAACAATGTAATAAGAAACTTTTTAACTTTGCGTGTATTTAAAATTATGTACAGGTTTTTGGACTCTGCTGTCAATACATATATTTTCTCGAAAAACCTAGCAGAGAGTATAATACAAGAATATTCTTCCTCCTTGCCTTGTGCAATTGTAAGACCTTCTTCAGGTACGAAGATTTTCATGTAATTGTTAGAATTAAATTTTAATTTTAATATATTACTGCCAAGTATACTCTTGTAATATTATATCAGAAAGGGGAAAAAAAGACAAACCCAATTAATGTCCATGAAAAGTGTGTTTTAGCTTTAAAATCTAAAGCTATAAGATAAAATGTAAAACAAGTAAAATGTGCACAAAACTCCCCAGGTTGTTTTGTGCAACATAGTAAATCTTGCAATTCTTCATCGTAATGCATTCTCATGTGTCTTGATTGTGTGTTTATATGATATTACACTTATATTCCCATGTTTCAGACAAAATGTCATGTACATATACTTACAGAAGCCATCGAAACATTTAAAATTATTGAAAATAATAAATTACTTTATTTTTATAACACAAAATAAATAAATTGTATCCTTGAATCTTCAAATTGGCTTATTTTTGTTAATTTTTTCAAATTTGTAATAGGGATACCCTATCATCCATGAAAAATTAAAAAAGAGTAAAATCTTTGCTTCTAAAAACGGTCTCATTATCGATACTAAAAATGCCTTTGAAGGTGTCCCATACTTCCAGTTTGTGATGTCAACGTCTGCGCACTGTTCGCTATGCATCAGACATCATGAGACACCATTTACAGTATTTTGATAGATGTTTAGTATCCTAATTAGTTGTAATGGTGAAATGTATTTGTACAATTTTCCACTATCAAAACGGGCAGAAACGCTCAAGAAAAACAAATAAAGAGCTGAGTGCAATGAATAAAAGTCGCGTTAACCGAATGTTTGGGATAACGCTTATGACTATCAGTGTCCTCTGTCGGTAGAAAGAAATGGGACCATTTTTAAGGTGATCGCTCTGTGAAGATTTTACTCCTTAATATTCCTTGACCCTACCACTACATAATGCTTCTTTATATTGCACAATACAATCCCAATTTCCATCTGTCATAAATCGCGCTCTGTAGCAAAAACACTACATATTTTATTGCAAAGAACGATATTCTTTGATAACACACATCCCAATGACTACAACGCACAATGTACAGGTTACAACAAAAATGAGAGACACTTAATAAAAATAACGATATGTTTTGCAGAAGAATGAATTTAATTGTAGTGCTACAAAACACACTTCTGTCTATAAAGTACGCGAAAAACATCTGATCGATTTGAGACTTTGTATATAGCCTAATGCGTATTCGAATGATAAATAACGTACTAGAACGGCAGATTTCTATCTACTACATTTGTCTAAAAAAAACGAGAATTGCACGAAACACTCACTGCACAATTAAAATACCCCATTTTATCCTATATAATTCGGTTGAACGTAAAAATATGTTGTTATATGTCCTTAATGTTTACGTAACTTAGAAGATAGTAACTATAATTTATTCGTTAATTGTATTTTCTTTTGTTTATATTTTGCGTTGCAAAGAAACGAGCGTTCACAGAATTATTTTAATGTAATTTTAATTATAATATAACAAACACATTGTGTTATAGTATATCCAACGTTGAAAGAACCAATGCCGGGATGGTTAGATAACATTTATGGTTCAATCGGTCTTTCTATTGCTTCAGCAAAAGGAATACAACAAGTATTTTACGCTAATAAACATGTTTATGAAAGATTTATACCAGTAGACATTGTCATTAAAGCTATACTAGTCGTATGTTGGAAGATTGGATTAACCACGTATGATCCTCAATATATTGTTTATTTGCTTAGATTTTGAAATACAGTACCGTTTTCCATATCCAAAGTTCCATTATTCGAATACTTAATATCTGAAAGTTCTACTATTTGAATGTTATAACATATTGTGAAATTAATGTTGTTTTCTTATGTAAAAAAATTTAAAGTAGAGAGATATTCGATCGACAATATAACAACACAAATTACACGAATACCTTCTCCGGTCGTAGCTAGATCTTAGTGCTTTTATTAGTGCTTTTATTATGTTTGTGTGATTTGTTATACTTCCCTCAAATTCAATAGGCTGCGCGCTAAATTGTTTTTACAGTCATAACACAGCTCTCAATTAAACAAGTGTTAGTAATGTAAAGAATTTAAATTTATTTGAACATATGAAGTACTTTTTGTTAAAAATTTAAGTTTTTGTTTGAATAGATAAAATTTAATGTACAAGTGTAGGTATTTATTCTTTTATTCAGAAATTTTCTTAACCGAACAATTTTGTCTCCCTATTATTTCGGATGTGGAAGGCTTTACTGTATTAAAAAATATTAAATTGCATTATCCCAGATAGCACAGGACATTCGATGGACATTCAATTCAGATTCATTTTACTACTGCACGACTATAAATATGAAATGTACGTCCATCGTATGTTCGATTTTGAACGTCCATTGATGGCCAATTTTCAGACGTCCATAGGATACCAATCAGAAAACGCGCTATTAGCGCGCAGACGTTATGCTTCATACGTTTTTAAAATATTTATTTAATATTTATTTAATACTTATTTGACATTTAAACTATTGTATGTTTCAATTATCATTTATTATAAATTTTATTTAAAAGAGAAGTTTTATTCAGATTTATTTAAAAAAACATTTAAATTTTAATTTATTTGACATAATTATTTAAAATAACGATTTAAAATTAAACGATGAGAGTTTCTTATTTTTTTCCTATTTAATTTAATTATCGTACGATATTGATTTTTTTCTAGTAGTATATTTGTTTAAACAAATAACAGAAGAGTTATTTCCGATGTTATTTATTTGTGAAAATCAATAAAATACTATAATTTTGTATATGTTTATACAAATAATATACTTTAATATAACATACATATATTTATCTGATCTATAAAGATATTCAAGTGTTAACACAAAGTATTCCCAGTTTACCATTAGGAATCAGTTCGCAGTAGCCGCAGATATAAAATATCGCTTAGTGCGGTTACAGCTTGGATTTGTGATTGCTTGGGATCGCGATTCCAAAGAAAATTCTTGAAAAAAAATATCAGTAAAGTTAATACCTCTACAATTAAAAAAATTAAGAATATAATATAAGAGTAAGAATATTCTAACTTACTGCCTAGTTTCACATAGAAAAAATTATTCTTTGATTTAAAAAATATTTTTATTTTACTTAACGTTAAAAAAACGTTTTTCACAATATTAATAAATATTTTTTTTAATGAAAGAAGTGATTTATCTATATTTTTAACGTTTTTAAAAACGTTTCTAAAATAATTTTAATAACATTTTTTAAATACTTTTTTCTGCTTGGAACAAGTTAATTTTGTATTTCAGACTTAGTACTACTTATAAACATTTTTTTTATAAATATTCGTATATTTCAATATTTATTTTAACAATAATTAGTAGTAAGAGAGTACTTATAATCATATCCATTTTACGTCCTTTTTGGATGTTCAATGGACATCCAAAGTTGTAAAAAACGAAAGTCCATAAGACTTCCAATGAGCTCCTGTCAGATTTTATTGGTTTAGCCTATAGACATCCGAAATCAATCATCCATTGGACGTTTTATGACCGTCTATATGCTATCTGAGTTATAGAAAAAGACAAAAGTAAAAAAAGTAAGCAAAAAATTATTGATTTTTTATTTATCTTTATCTTTAATATTCTGTATATCACGTTAAATAATCAATATTTTAAATAGTATTATTTATTTGCAATTCAAAACTTGTCGAATACTTATATTATTTTGTAAATAAAGTATTTTTATTTATTTTTTTTTATTAACGTAAATGTTATAAAACTTTGTTTAAATATTGAATGTGTTATTTATAATATTTATTCATCAATGTATAATTATTATTAGGTTTACTGCTGAATCTACTTTATTTGTTTTAAATTGTGTGCATCAAAAATTTCTTACTTTTGGTAATGAAGTGAGCATGTGTAAGGATATTACAAAAAATGAAGTGCCTTTCGAAGGAAAAATTTGGAAATTTAATGGATGGTTCTTTGATAATTGTATCTTGTTCTATATATTATCGATGTTATTACATATTTTTCCAGCGGTGCTAATAGATTTGGCTTTAAAATGTTTTGGACGTCAACCTATGTAAGACATAAATTAAATATTTTACTAGTTTGTACAAATTAAAAATCAATCTATCATGTATAAAATTAATTGGTAGATTTAGTTTATTCAAATGTGATTAAAATACTCGTATAAATATGCAACAAATTAAAAAAAAGTAGTATATTTCCTTTGAAAGTAAAAAAGTCTCTTAATATAGATTAATTTGTAATATCATTTTGTGTATATTCTTAATTCTTACCCGTACAGCACAGAAACTTGCAACGATATTGCTGTAATATTACAATGTTGCAATATTGTAGAAACATTGCAAAGATTTCTTTTTTCAATATTATTTTAGCAATTTTACATTATTATTTAGAAAACATTAAAAAAATTATAATGACCTATGCCATTGTAATAATAATGTATGATCATTGTAACAATTACTGCTATAATTTTTTATTTGCACTTATAAAATTTAAAACGTATTACTAATACAATTATTAAAGTAACTGTGTCTCTCCATGAAAGCGAGTAGCAAGCATGAGTAGCGCTAATCACACATGCACAGAAAGATCTTTTTTTTTCGCAAGTATTCCTCCATTGCTGTATTTTTGTAGTGTTTTATTACAATTTTGTTGTAAGTACTTCTCCATTGTGCACAGAGCACAATATTTCATAAACGTGATATTGCAATGTAGTTGCAACATTATGTATAACAATATTTCTAAAGCGGACATTTTAACGTTGCTGCAATGTTGCTGAAACATTACAGTAATATTTCTTCAATATTACAATTTTGCGATATAATATTTTTGTAATGTTGCTGCAATATTTTTGTGCTTTACAGATGTCTACATATTAAATTCTTTTTACATTTAGCTTCTAATTTAGCTTCTTATCGGCTTCTCTTTATATTTGGAGGAAATATTTGTATACTATAACTTTTGCATTATAATAATATACGAAAAATATAAGTCCTTTGAAATATATATTTTATCACATTTTATAAAATTTGAACTTACAGCTTCATTAATATAATTCAATCTGTGTCATTATAACTAACTGTTTCGTGTTAATAAGATATAAATGTAAATCAGGTTAGTACAACTTCAAAGAAAACTATATGTGGCCGCCAATGCGGTGTTCTACTTTTCCTCTAATGAGTGGAAATTTGGCAATACAAATAAGTCACTTTTGATATCCATAATCCCACCTGAAGACCAGGATACGTTTTCTTTTGATTATTCCAATTGTGACATTAGAGAGTATTACAAGTAAGCGTATTATATCTTTCTCTTTTAATAAGGTAATTTAAAAATAACAAATATTTATAAATACGTTAATAAATGTTTCATTAAAGGAATGCTATAATTGGATCCAAAAAATATCATTTTCACGAGAAAATGGACATAAGTCGATTACATGCACTCATAATACGTAATAAAAGGTACAAGTATTAAAAGAGTAGGTGACACTTCTAAGTATAATTACTCATAACATCTCGTTTATTAGATGACAAATTCTAACAACTACCCAGCAAATACTAAACTACAGTTATATAAATGTTGCTTATAATTTTTTACTCAATAATCCCAATAAACACTCATGGGTATAAATCTGATATAATATACGTATCAATGGTATATAAATGGTATAGGTGTAAATAATAAATGTTTCTTATACCATATAATAATATACGTTAAAAAATGATAATAGATATACAATTTTTAAACGTTTTTAATTGGTATAAATATAATAAAAAACGAATTTTATATCGTATAATATTATACGTTTAAAAGTTGTAATAAATGTACATTTTTTTATCTGTTTTTAATTGATATAGGTATAAGTAATAAGCAGTTCTTATACCATATAATATTATATGTTTAAAAATTGTAATAAATTTACGTTGTTTTAACGTTTCCTGCTGGTATAAGTATAATAATAAACGAATCTTATAACGTGTATCAATACACGTTTAAAAATTGTAATAAATTTACGTTGTTTGAACGTTTTTTGTTGGTATGAGTATAATAATAAATGAATCTTATAACGTATATTAGTATACGTTTAAAAATTATAATCAGTTTACGTTGTTTTAACGTTTCCTGTTAGTATAAGTATAATCTCTTACAAAAATAATTTTGCAACTAATATTGTTTATAACAACTATAACAATTAAGAAAGCATCATATATGTTTCTTTAGTATTTTTTTCAGTTGAATCGATTAGCGCAGTTTTTCATTACAATCAATTTTTAATAATTTGTCTATAACAATTAATTTGTAAAATTGACTTTTTGCAACGTGTTCTTTACATTAATAATGTTTTTTCATACTCAGGTCCTATATCTGATTGTTTTTTGGCTACTTTTGTTAGTCTGGCCATAAGCAGGAACGGTTTTAATTATTTATATAGTTTATTTTTTTGCATAAAATATGAATGGTTTAAGAAAGAGTCATATATATTTCTTTACTAATTTTTCCCGTAGAATCGATTGGCGCAATTAGTTTTCCTCTACAAAATAAATTTTTAATAATTTATTTATAACAATTAGTTGCAAAATTGATTTCTGTAACGTGTTTTTTATGTCAATAATTCTTTAATTCTTTAATTAACGTCAAATCTGCTCCAGTACTACTTCTAATTCTTATTTTTTTTTTACTATCTTTACTGGTTTGATTATGGACAGAAACAGTTTTAATTATTTACAAAGTTTATTATAAAAATATCTAAATTTAAATAATCAAAAGCCTAGTGAGTGTTCGTGCGGTACTCAACACGCAAGTTTCTTCCTGTTCAAATCTTTACTTCAAATATAACTTTTTATTAACGATATTTCAAGTGTACAATTAGCTCAGTGTTAGGGTATTAAGTTACCGTTCCGAGATCTTAGGTTCGAATCCCGCCAATGCGTTTTCAAAGTTTTAAAATAATGCGTAATAGTATTGAGTGATTAAAAAATCTTATATGCAAAACAGTGACTATAGATTAAGGCTCCTGACTCCTCAGCCGAGAACTCCGCGTTGACGGTAGCGACATTTCGTCGCGGACAAAATTAGAACTAATACACGTGAAACGTGATTGACGATGAAATGTTATCGTGCATGTCATTTTGTTATTATGTGTTTCATTGTAAAAACATGACTTTTCTCGTATTTACCAAATTCGTAAAAATGGACCGCGAGTAAAGTTTCTTTGAATTTTATACATAAAAGTACATTTTTCACTCCTTTTAATAGCTATCCGTGTGTTTTCCTGTCTGAATAGACGTCACTTTACGTGCTTTTTACGACTATTTACTGACTGCTAGGCGAAAAAAGGATAGTCGTGACCGATATTTAGAAGTGTTTTAAAGCCATCTGATTAGTCTGTTTTATCCAAATTGGCATTATTTAGAAATGGCACGTCGGACAAAATTATGTGCCCATGTGTTTTCCTGTTTCAATTGCTTCACTTTACATGCTTTTTACAACTATTTACTGATTGTTAGGCGGAAAAAGGATAGTCGTGACCGATATTTAGAAGTGTTTTAAAGTCATCTGCTTAGTTTGTTTTATCCAAATTGGCTTTATTTACAAATGCCATGTCGGACAAAATTACGTGTCATTTCACGCAATTTCTCGCTTCTGACGTCACGACTTCAATATGGCCGCGGTGAGTACTCAGGAGCCTTAAGCTATAAGAATAATAAGATCTGTTAAAAAACTAAAAAAGAAAAAAAATATATTTTTTTTAAATTAAAAGATAAGTGTATTATTATACGTGTATTATAAGTGTATTATACATTTATCTCATACGTTTCTTATACCGTATAATACGTATAGTTATAATGATTATTATATGTATATACATTATATATTATAAACGTATTTATAAATATGTTTATAATACATTTACATATATACATTTTTTTACGTATATATAAATACGTTAAAAAAAATGGGATGCGGACATGTCCACGGATTATATAGGTTTATCTCATACGTTTTTATACCGTAAAATACGTATGGTTATAATGGTTATTATACGTATCTTATATTGATCTGTGTTTATTGGGATGTAATTATTATATAATAATGTTACATGACAGTTACATTGTTAAAAGTAAATAAAAACTAACACTTATGTACCTGTAACTTGGTGTTTGGATACTTATATTATCATTGGCTTACTGGTGGGCAAGAAATAAAAATCAATTCCTACATTATTTAACAAAGTTTCCGACACTTTACCTTTTTGCTCCCAGGAGAAGTATTTACTCAGAGCGTCTTTCCTCAGAAACAGTTAATGTGTATGAGAAGAAAATAATTAGACTACTTTTCTCCAATGCAGAGTAACTCGTTTTTTGCATCATAATTTGTATCCTCTTAATTTTAATTGCAATGATTAATTTTAAAATCAAAAAATAGAAATTAATAAATATTTAGTTTGAATAAATTTAAATTTCTGTTTAAAAAATTATTCTTAAGCATTTACATTATTTTAAAAAAAAGTTGAACTTTGCAAATGATAAAATAACTGTATTTAATAAATACATTGTATAACAAATTGTATTTTATATAATACAATTTTATAGGCTATAAATAAATAAAATATTTATTCAAGCATAAAATGCATCTGTGGCTGAAATGACACAGTCTACATTTCTAAATTTTTGTTTACTTTTTACTTTAGAATTATTCGGTGTACGACGAAATAATGGCTTTAATATTCGGTATTCGGTAGTCAAATAGTAAAAACATCGCCGTATAAGCAGAATAATTTGTAACTAAATATTTGTTGCAACTTTAATAGAAATTAATTATCTGATTATTTATTGGAAAGTAACAAAGTAATATAATTCTAAAAACATGTATATCATTAATTAGTCTTAACAATTACCCTTCAGATAATTATGGTAAAAACTTCCAAATTTTTATGATATGTTTGATAACTCAACAAATATCGAATATAACGTAAATGTAATGTTATATAACAAGTTTATGTGTTATATCTATATTATGTAGCATTTTATCTATTTAATACTAGTTATTTACTGAGTACAGGGAGTGAACAAAGTAACGCAAAATTTTAAAACACTACTTTTTTAGTAAAAAAAAATTAATCCATCATTTGTCATTAATACAGATTTTATTCTTATTCTAAAATAACATCGTATTTTATGAATCCGTCTTCTTGAAACAAAACACAGCGAGGGCCTTTTCTATGG
The DNA here is from genome assembly GCF_016802725.1 of Solenopsis invicta. Lineage (NCBI taxonomy): Eukaryota > Metazoa > Arthropoda > Insecta > Hymenoptera > Formicidae > Solenopsis > Solenopsis invicta. The sequence continues at coordinate 13,798,495 of NC_052670.1, read as the reverse complement.
AAGAATTTTTCACATCAATAACATATTTATCAACTTTATAGCTCTCTGCTAAAACATTTTTTAAAAATACATCTTAAAATTTATTTAAAAGTTTATTAAAAACTTCTTTTTCAAATTCATTAAGATTTTTGGAATTTTCTTCACAAAGTGCAACAAGACTCCAAAGAAGTCTATTAAAAGAATTCAACACACAAGAATATTTAACATTTTCTTTTACTTCAGAAACTTGACTAAAGAAAATAGAATAAATAATTTTATCAAATTGAGTTTTTTCAAAAAGTCAATTCCTAAAATGCACCCATCATTTATACCACTAACCAACGTCCAATTTGCACAAAGTTATTTCCAAGTTGAATTTTCATAAATGTTTTATACTTAATCCAAATTTTTTCTTCCGTAGAAAATCTTAAATAACAATTATTAATATCAATTCTGTGTTTGTTCAACTTGTCAACAAAAGCACTATTTATCGACGTATTATTCTTAAAATCGCATTATTTTTTAACTATTTTACCAGTTAAATCATCCTGTCAACATTTATTTTTGTTAAACTTGTAACAATAATTAAGTTTATTTTTAACATTTTTTGGATCCTCAAACCCGCCTCGTCAAGCACAACTATTCTTTACTTTCTGTTTTAACTCTAGTTTCCCCTACATGGAAGGAATCCTATACAAGTACTCATTCTTTGCCATATTGTGAAACACAATATTTTTTTAAATTGTAATTACTTGGAATTAAAACTTTCTTCGATTTGGATATCGTTTATTGTCTTTATCAGACTTTCAGGTATCGATTTTGTATACTATAAGTTTGAAAATATTCTTTCTGCTCAGAGATGTAACACGTAAAGTTACAGAGTCCCAAATACCATTAGGTGGGTGAGAAAGGTAACCAAAAATATGTATCAAAAGCTAGAGTTAAAAGGGAAAGTAAGAAATAGTAGAAACACTAAAAACGTTTCACTTTTCCGCAATGCCAACATTTGTTATTTTCAACGTTCCTGTTACTCCTGGCTTTATTTTTCTTTAATCTTCAAATTTATCTTTGTGATTTACATTTCGTCCCTTTGTCTTTTCTGTTTACATTACAAAAACTACTTTTCTTCTTTTTGAAATCGCAATAATTCTGCTTTTTATTAAAAAGATAGAAACAATTATTTTTTCTTTTCCCGTTCTATATAAATCTACTGAATTAATTTTAGATTTTTTGCTCTCTCAATCGCGACTCTCAAGGATGTTACTTCCTCCTTCTGGAGAGATCTTTTAAGACAACAATCCGACAATGCAAAAACAAACTGCACTCAAGCGATTTTGTCTCGAACAGAATGCGAGTATTTGAGATAAGCTAACTGAGATAATCTTTTCACATCTGCACCAAAAGAAGCTAAGCTTCCTTTAAAATTTCTATTCGTAATTTTGTAAAAATTAAATCTTGCCAAAGCGTAATACTAACTACGATTTTAATGTTGTAAATTCTAAATTCTCTAAATTTTGCACGTTTTTGAGCACTGCGCGAGCTTTCCTCCTCAAACACAAAACCGAAACGACTGTTTTTGTTTCCGATTTTCCCAACAATTCGAGCAATCAAATTAAATTGCGATAAGAATTTACGTAAAGGCGTTCCACGTTATACGTTGTATCAAATTTCAATTTGAAGTTCGTTACTTTGGCACGAAACAAATTAACGCAATTGCATAATAATTTAATGCACATTTGCGGCAATTTTGCTTATTATCAAAGGATTTAGCTGAATAGTTTCTGTTTCGTGAAGCTTTTCCCGGAGCTGTTAAACTCCTTATCCCACTATTGGAGACACTCTCATAGAACTTATACTACTGGAAAGGGAATAGCCCATTTAACGCATAAAAAAAATCTAGGGGAGCTGAGCGAGAGAGAAAGACATATATATGTGTGCGAAAGAGGAAGGTATTTTCATCCTTTTAATCGCAATGCGCATGTCAAAACGCTATGTAAAGCAAAACTTCTTTTACTAAACTTCTTTTTGACGGCAACTACCGCATAAAATGCAAAAATTAATTATTTTTTAAAAACTCAATAAATATTTAATTATAAATGACTAACGTGAATATTTTGTCTTTGATTGATCATTCATACACTTTGTTTATTTTTGAAAGTTGAGTTGCATGCGCAGAAAACAGCAAAAGAAAGAAAAAGGAGAACACTATATCTTCCGTTTCTCTGTTACACTGCCAAATTTTAGGCTGTATTTTCCCTCCAATAGTACAGTCGTGAGCTAAAAGGTTACAACACATTTTTTTTTATGGTTAGATGGTTCGATGCTTAATTAGTTGGATCCACAGGTAAGAACCAATGACATTCGCCGTTCGAGCAAGTCTACATTTCAAAAACAACAGTAGAAAATATGTTGCAACCTTTTAGCTCACAACTGTATAGTCGTGAGCTAAAAGATTGCAACACATTTTTTTTTATGGTAGATGGTTCGATGCTTAATTGGTTGGATCCACAGGTAAGAACCAATGACGTTCGCCGTTTGATGAGCAAGTCTACATTTCAAAAACAATCGAAGGAAATGTGTTGCAACCTTTTAGCTCACGACTATACAAGTAATACAAGTTCTATGCTCTGCATGTTCAGCATGTCGGTGTTGCTGCTCCTCTCGGAGACTGCCCAGCAAACACAGAAAATAATAGTTATATAACTTGTGTGTGTCACGTTATATAGCGAATTTTTACATTCTAGCAATATTGTAGTTATGTAAAATTAAATTGTTGATGTTACAACACAGTAACTTATAACAGTCATATAACTGCCGTTTATTAGGTTTATATAACAAACATTTTATTTTAATAATATAACTGTTATAAAACTGAATTGTTAATACGACCCCCCCCCGTGCCGAAAATGTGCGATTAAAACGGAATTCTTTTTAATTGATTTTAATCTGTTTTAATCGATTCTATCCACGAGCGGATTAAAAAGTAATCGGTTTTAATTATATACGAATCGTAATTGAATTTAATATCGCTTTCGTGAATTATTTAAGTGTAATGCATAATATAAAAATTTTTTAAAAATTTAATTTATTTGCATTAAGACTCCTAAATATTCTCAGCGACTACGTTTCAAAATCCTGACATTAGTAGCGAGAAATGATATGCTGAAACGCTGAAAATTCTTGCGTGCTATTTTTTAAATAAAAAACTATTTTGATAAAATAACATTGTACATCATTTTTACTAATTTGTAAAATTGTTTGGAAACTATTTTTTTCTTGACGGTTGTCAAGAATTATTAATTGCCAAAAAAAAAAACATAGCTTTCGGACAATTTTACAAATTTGTTAACGTGATTTATAGTGTTGTCATCAAAATATCTATTTAAAAATGGTACATAAGAATTGTTAGCGTGTCACATCGCATTAAAATTTGATTTAATTATAATTTATGAAATTCTGTAATTTCGAATTGAAATGGATTTAACAAGTGAGTTCGCCACCACTAGGTGGCCACGCCGTGGGAGATTTTCTCGTGAGTCGAGTGCGGCCATATGCGTTATATCTAGGCGCCACGGCGGCCGACTCCCCAGCTCATACTTCAGTGAGACTTTTAGGACCTGCTTATTATAACCTCGAGAAGAATACTCGCTCTCACTTTTTTCAAATGCGTGTGTGTGGAAGGCTGTTCCACATAAAATTTTATATTTTTATGTGTAAATAACAATTTGTATTGTTATTTAATTTTATACATAAATGAAATGTTTAATTCAAATTTAATCTTTTTTTAATCTTTTTTAACGAAAAGGATACAAGAAATATTTTTTGTAAATTAAACATTTATTACATTTACATTAATGTATTCTGTTTTAATCTATCTGGGTTTCGATTGGGTTCTTATTTTCAATTGGTTTTAATATTATATTTTCGGTGCAGAAATCCCGATCGACTCGGATTACTTTTTTTTTATCTGTTTTAATCATTTTCGGTTTAATACATTTTCGGCAGGGCTGTATAACAAATATATGATACAACTGTTATGTAACTGTTATTTTTCTTATGAGTGAGAAATTACAACTAACATGGACATTACATGTAACGCGCATGTTATATTGCGTGTTACTTTCGATTTTATTTTATTAACATTGCCGTTATGTAACTGTGTTTGCTGGGTCTGTAGCTTCTTTCTCGTTGCACGAAAAAAAAAATCAAAATTTGTAACTTCTTCCGACGAGCACTTGACTCTTTTAATGAGGGTCTCGCAACAACCGCAAGTGTACATATTCTTCATTTGGGAGCATTCAAAGGGCCATGTCTCGCTCTCCGTTTTATTTTAGAAGAAATTCCAAATATTGCACTCTTATAACCGTCTCCAATGCTTCCGCAAAATTACTCTTGTTTCCTCATTTGTACACTTCCGCACGGAAATAAAAGAGAACTTTTTAAAGAAAAACACTTGTATTTTAGTTGCACAAGAGAATATAAGGAAAGAGCAAAACCGATTATGAGGGACAGCACGTCTGTCCGCTCCGGCAGTTCTTCTCCAATCTCCATGGCATCCGTTATAAACAGCCGAACCACAAATTTGTGAGGAAAGAAGTCTCGCATTAACTTTATTCTTGAAATCCTTGTTCCAATATAATGTCGCATGAAGATAACAATACAATCCTTGAATAGCCAGCAATGGAATGTTATTCTGTTCTTTTGAAGAACAGAGAACAATTTTGGAAAATAGTGTGAAAAGCAAATTTATTTCTCCATCACTTGTATAATTAACTAATCAATGTTCTTTTAACAGAACATTTTTTCATTCGGTACCATGTACGACCATAATGGTCCTATATAGTACAGTAATGATTCCATATAGGACCGTAATAATCCCATGTATAAGACGGGTATGGGACGATATTTTTACACAATTGTAGTTACTTAATAATTTGTCTCCGTTTCCGCAAATATATTATGTATATCATACATACTATGAACAAATAACTTCTTATAATTTTGTTGATAATTTATGAAGGTCTCATAAAAATCTTATGAAAGTCCCATTATGTAGGTCCATGTAATTCGCATGTAGGTCCTATAAAACATCTGAGTTTTTCCATGGAATAAAATCCCGACAGGTCACATATAAGAATAATCTTAGAATTAACGGCAGGAATCTCTTAAGCATTTTCCAATAGCTTTTGAAAGGTATTCCATTAGTTGTATGTCTTTATTCTAAACAAGAATAACATTTGTGTTAAAGACAAATGATGGAATAACCTCTTATTAATATATTAAAATAGCAACATATATTTTAATATATTAATATCTTAACCATTTAAAACAAAATAAATAACATATTTCTAAAGGACGGAGAGTTTTACATTTTTCCGATGTGCAGTTTCTCATCCAAAAAGGGTTGGGATGGTGGTTCTAATAAGACATATTTTATCTCGTTTGTCGTTTGTGTTGTAGCGTGTAACAATAATACCTATACCAAATACTATTTGTTTGACAAATATTATAATTTAAACTTTCTTAAAAATTGCTTAAATAATAAAATATTTTTTTACAAACTCAAAATTCTTGATGGATTTCTATACTCATGGAAGTTCTGAGTGTGAAAAGTTTCATATTCTCTATTAGGAGGTTTCCGTAGTATTTTTTAAGTATTCACAATTATTGACTATCCTCTGTATTTGTTATATCATTGACAAACAAAATATTATTAATAATCACTTATAACAATTAACAGTTAACTATAAAATTAATAATAAATTACGTAAGCTGTTTACATAAATAAAAATAAATATAAGTAAAAAGGTCAACGTTTTTATTAAAGCTTTTGTATATTAATTGATATAATAAAATTTATACAGAATAAAAATATTTATACAATTGAAAAAATTTATACAATTTGTAATTTAACATAAAATAATATAAATACAATCTCTAAAATAATTAAAATTTTTATAATACATTAATTGCAATTATTTTTAGATTGGATCTGTTTGCCTCAACGGTAGAAATTATCGTCATTTTCAGTATGCTGTGGATAATATATAAGTTAATCTTTTAAACGTTTCATAAAAATGTTTACTGTAATATTTTACGTATAAGCTACTACAATGTATAATAATTAAAGATGTATATTGTACAACTTTTAATGAGTAATTATTTTTTAGAAAAAAATATTTTTTTTTTTAACGATTTATATTTTAACTACAATTTTATTGTTTGTTGTTAAATATTATTGTATATACAATATTACACATAAGGTACGATGTTTTGATTACATGGATATAAGAATGAATTAAAATACAATGAATATACAGGGTGTTTCAGACCACCCGTACACCCCTTTTCTCTTCGCAGGATTAGGACCAATCAAAAATATGTTCAGACGAAAGTTGTAGGGTTTCAAAAGATCTATTCAATGATCTTATCAGTTTGACCTTGGATGGCGTCGCCAAGGTCAGATCGAAATCACATTAAGTTTTTTAAATGAAACATCCTATTTTTGATTCCAGAATCTAATAGCTGGTGTCAAGACCTTTCCAAAACACTACAAGAAAGTTTATTTTCGTTGACTACTTTCCGAGTTGTGCGGCTTGAAAGTTACACAACCGCCAACACCATGTAAATAACAATATAAAATCACGCGTTACGCAGAAAGCCGTGCAGCCGACACAAAGAAAGTAAACACGCGAGCCGGGCCAACAAAAACAGATCATGAAAAATCGTGAAAGTTAGCTGTCGCGACCGTAGATAGTCACATACATATGTATGTCATAATATTATGTAATTACATTATTACTTTAACGGTAGCACACGAGCAATAACGAGCGCGGCTTTCTGCGTAACGATGTCTAACTCGTGATTTTATACATATTGTTATTTGCATAGGATGTAGTAGAGATGTATTCACCACAACGCTATTGTGACTCAACTCAACACGAGTGACAATAACTCTCTCAAACTTGTCACCTACGTCTTCAATAACCGTCATATCAGTATCAATCGCGCAACAAAAATCCGACCCTCTTTATTAGTCTAGGTTTATTTAGCCATGTCCTATTCCAATGAAGAAGCATATGATATGCTGCTAATTTTAGGTGAGTGTCGAGGTACATTCATTGCAGCGGAAAGATTGTGGCGGGAACGTTATCCTGATCGGACTCCTCACTCGCGAAATGTTTTTTCACGTTTGGCTAAACGAATCAAAATTAAAGGTGTCGTTCAGCCTCAACATAACAAAGGTACACAAATTCGTCGTCCGATTATGGATGAAAGAACAGTGGAAATTCTTGCATCGACAGAATTGAACCCTTATGATTCTTTAAGACGACGAGAACAAGATTCTGGTGTTAGTAAAATCAGTGTTTGGCGCATTCTAAAAAATAACAAATTTCACCCTTACAGAATGTCTGTTCATCAAGCGTTGAATTATAACGATATTAGACAGAGACTTGTATTTTGCAACTTTATAAGACAGCAACCACTTGATTTCCACTTGAAAATTTTATTTTCTGACGAATGTACACTTAAAAGTGATGGATCTGTTAATACTTGGAAATCTCGTTATTGGGCACAAAATAATCCTCACTGGTTGAGAGAAGTAGATCATCAAACCATTTGGAAAGTCAATGTTTGGTGTGGAATTATTGGAAGTCAAATCATAGGTCCTGTTTTCTTTGACGAAAATCTAAACGGTGATAGATATTCCGCCTTGATAATGACAGATCTTCCTGTCTTACTAGAAAATATTCCTCTGCAATTGCGCCTGAACATGTGGTTCCAACAAGATGCATGTCCGTCTCATACATCGAGAGTTGCTCGTGCGGCATTAAATACTATGTTCCCCGACAAGTGGATAGGCAAATACGGTCCAATCAATTATCCACCCCGATCACCAGATCTCACCGTCCTTGATTATTATTTCTGGGGAAGGATAAAAAACTTGGTCTATCATGAACGTCCGACTACGAGGGATAATATGATTCGTAGAATAAGTGAAGCAATTCGATCCTTACGTGCCGAGGAAATTCTTCGAGCAACCAATGATTTTCAAAATAGAGTTGATGCTTGCATCGCAGAGAATGGTGCTCACTTTGAACATTTAGTCGCTTAACAAAACATACACTCATTCATTCCCGAACGTGAGAGGCAAGGGGACTCACGTGAATCAAGCACCCCAAACGTGAGAGGCAAGGGGACTCACGTGAATCAAGCACCCCAAACGTGAGAGGCAAGGGGACTCACGTGAATCAAGCACCCCAATGGGATGAAATTCTCGTCACGTCCACGTCGTTCATTCTGGATAATGCTAAGCACGGGAAAATGCATACAGTCAATCTGGACATGATTGATCATCAAACATAATCAATCCAGTTAATAAACAAAAGCAGAGTACATAAAACTTTGACTCCCCTTTTCCTCCTCCATACACATACGCATGCACGTATGCACACACCCACACACAAGATTAAATCCGACTAAGTAACCACCACATGGTACATCTTGAGTAATACTGATGCTGGCGGTAGTGTAACTTTCAAGCCGCACAACTCGGAAAGTAGTCAACGAAAATAAACATTCTTATAGTGTTTTGGAAAGGTCTTGACCGCTATTAGATTCTGAAATAAAAAATAGGGTGTTCCATTTAAAAAACTTAATGTGATTTCGATCTGACCTTGGCGACGCCATCCAAGGTCAAACTGATAAGATCATTGAATAGATCTTTTGAAACCCTACAACTTTCGTCTGAACATATTTTTGATTGGTCCTAATCCTGCAAAGAGAAAAGGGGTGTACGGGTGGTCTAAAACACCCTGTAGAAGCGGAATTGTATATTTTCAATAAATCCCATATGGCACGAAAAGATTACGGAAACATTAACTTTATGTTAAATCATTAATAGTATTGCATGGACAAAATGTTTCTGCTATGTTATTGACTACTTTCAGCAATGTTAAAATCCGTCCTCAGAAATATTACATTTTTCTCATTGAAATAAACATCGAGATTTTTTCATCTACAGACCTAAATTATATATTACTACTATTTATGTTTTTAAATAGTGCTGTGCTCAAGAAAAATATCTTGAAATTTATAAATTATAAAATATATGGTATACAGCTAAACATACACATATACTGTATACATAATTTATTTAGAATTGTTATTTAAAATTTGTTATCGGAGGTCGTGTATTAAACAAAAACTATATACGTATATGACTAACCATAATACAAAGACAAGGATATGCTCATCTGATGGTATCCTGTTGCGCAGATACATAAAGTAAAAGGGAAAAGCACGTGATTGTCATCAGATTACGTCACATTAACGGAATATAGTCGCAAATCACTATGGTGACTATGTCAAACGGCAACGCGAATAATGAGTGTTGAATTTGAGAAATATCGTGGATCCCAATTTTGCAAAAATAAATTTATTTTTAACGAATTGGCGACAATTGTACAACAAAAAATACAACCGCAGAAATTACCTCGTGCAGTAATTCTGTACTTTGTTCATACACAAACATAAATTTGTATTTGTATAATGAATAGACAAATATGTGAACAGAACAGACGTAAAGAATAAGAGAAAAAAAATGTAAAATTTACTAACAATAAAATATAATGCAGTAATCTACACATTTCAATTCTTTTCTCTTCCTTAAATATATTTTTTTAATGTTCTTACACCAATATTTTTGAATCTACTATTTCCTTCATATATTGGTTTAATTTCCCTGCCTGCACCAAACGGACCAAGCACGTCACTGTGACGTGCTAACTTGTCGCATGTTACGTCTCAGGAACGTCTCAACTGGTTTTCGAAACGTGATTGCAACGTCGCTGACACGTAACTAACATTCAAATTGCTGGTGACAGCGATGTTGTAATGACGTGTATTTTGTGACTTATACACTAATTGCGACCTGAAAATTATCGACCAATTTTGAAAAATTAAGATTAGTTTTTACTGCATAATGTACATAAAATACTTGCTAAATAAAATGTATATAATAGTCGTACAGTGAAAAAAAAAATGTTTGCAATTACCATAAGTCAACTGTAATTTCTAATCGTTTTTGGTGCAAACTATAAATTATAATGATTCTGAATTATAATATTCTACTTTTTGTGTATAGTTACATCTATTATGTTTATATGATTCCAAATATTTAAAGTTAAAAAGATTAGTTTTCATCATGTAATAAATAAATTACTAAGTAAATCAAAACATCTTCCACTTGATTTTATTTTCAAATTCATTAGAAAAATTATTCAATAATAGAACATCGGTGAAAAATCTCATAATGCTCCGTCTTTTATATCATTTATGTGTTTCCTTTCTTACAAGAAATAAAACGCCTTAGCAGCCATCTAGTGACGGTTTTGTGTACTATACATAAAAAAAGTATGTGACTATAATTGCATGGTTAAGCAAATAATTTTTAGGGATGCATTGGATAGTGACATTTACTGGATGGCCGGATACCGCAATAGTGACCTAGTTTACACCGAACACTTGACACGCATACTAACAAGTAACTTTCTATTAAATTGTCTTAATTTCAACAATACGTGTAAATGTATACGTGATATCTATATTTAATTAATTATCTTGATTCATATTGTACCAGCTTAATATACTATTCATTAAATTTATTACCGAAATTAAGATAATTGAATAGAAAGTTACTAAATATTACGCGTATCAAGTATTCGGTGTAAACAAAGCCAGTATTTCCCAATTGTAATACATTATTCTACGTAACGTTTTCACAATTGGGTGTTAAATTTAATTACATTAAATGAAAATATCATTTTTTTTTAAATAAAATATTGTTTATCTTTAAAATATAAATCATAATACAAAAGAAAATTCAACAAACAGCTAATTAATTGAAACATTCAAATTATTTGGTTACGTTGCAACAACATGCAAAAGACGTATCATATTTTCTGCGACTTTGTGACCAAAACAGCACGTCTCTGTTTTGTCCGGTGGCAGACAGAATTAAATATAATTAAAACATTACTTTTCATTGTTTACAATACTGAGTGCTGTTTTTTGCATTGTATTCTTATATTAAAATTCTTTTAAATATTTATTTTATTCCATTCTTCAAATAAACATTTTAATTAAAATATTGCAAAGAGCGCTATAAGTAAACTAAATAATATATTTGAATGTACAGTGCGTTGCATTGATGCCTGGGGTACCGATTTTAAGGACCACGTTTCTTTCTTAGTTATTTTTACGTTTATGACCGAATGCTGCCGTCAACGATCACCGCAGCATTCAGTCATAAATATAAAAGTAACCAAGAAAGAAACCTGGTCCCTAAAATCCGTACCCCAGGCATCAATGCAACGCACTGTACCAAAAATGATGACGTATCTTTGTGATCATTCTGATTGGTCGCTTAATTGTCACGTGTTTTATTGTGCGCAAGAGCATAGCCTTGTCTTTCTACGTGCCCAACATAATGCACAACATGCCATGTTGTGATATAAATGCATAAAATCACAGGTAAAATTTACTTCATGCAAATAAACAAATTCAGCTAAACCCAGGTACGGATTGGTGAAGTTGAGTCGAATAAGCTTCAAAATGGCAACCAATCCGAAAAAAGCATAGACATTTATATATTTACTAGACTGTTGATTCCCTTATTCCCTTATTTAGCCTAAAAGATGGCAACAAAATCTATGTATTACATAGCCTGACGTAAGCGGTAAAAAACAAAATAAAAATGTTTGTGTGTGTGTGTGTGTGTGTGTGTATTTCTGTTTTGTTTTTCTAATACTTATAAATTCTTTATATCAATCATATATGGTCGATATTTTATATGTATGCGTACCGCTTGTTTCGTACGCATGCGCCATAAGTTTTGTACAACTTTTCGTGGCCATGTATTTCAGGCAGTCAACAGTCTAGTAAATACATAAATGTCTATGAAAAAAAGCTGTTTTGTTCAGCGGACGGGGTCATAAATTAGGAATGCTTTTGTTTTATGGAGTTGAGTCTTCTTACTCTTATTTCATAATTTGATGTCATTTCTAGTGTAACTTTCACATAATTGGGGGTGACCTTCTTTTTAAAAGACATTTTTAGTGTTATAGCGTATTCGACTTGCAAACTCGACTAAATTCAAACTTCGAGTCGAGTTTGGTCCAGTCGAGTCAAATCTCATGTTCAATTCAGAACTCGATCTGCAAACTGTCACGGCGGAAAATGTATGTCTAACCTTAATTCATCAAAATTGTTTTACCGCATATTAATAAATATTTTTATAAAAATGAGTGAATTGGGTAAGAAATTTGTACTATTATAATTGCTTTTTGCTTTCTATTTCTTATCTATTTCACAATCTCTCAATTGTCCTTCTTCCTTTTTACATTTATTTCCTCTTCTTTTCTTTACCTTCATTACACACTGTTAAAAATTTTTACTAAAAATATAATGTTTGGTTAAAAAAATTTTCATATTTAAAACAAAAAATGTCAAAATACTATGTGATATTCTTCGTCTTCTTTAACTCCTTTCTTTTTTCTATTTTTTACTTAATTTATATTCTCACAATTGTTCTTCCTTCCTTTGTACATTATCTTATTCCTCTTTGTTTATCTACTTTTATTGCACATATTTTAAAATCTTTACTAAAAAAATAATGTTCGATTTAAGAAATTTTCATTTTTATAACACAAAACCTCAAAATATGATGTGATATTCACCAGTTATTATAAAAATCTTCAAACTTACATTCAACTGCATTTTTAATTTCTTTTGTTCTTTATTTACACATTTTAACCTTTATATAATATATTCAAAGATTATTTTATTTTACGTATATTAAGTGTTGTACAAGAATTACAAATTTTTAAAATTTTAATTATTGTAATTGAATTAAAATTACATATTAATTTTTTCTATGATACAGATAAAAATATTTGCTGTCTTTGTAAAGGTTGAACTTCTCTCTAATTAAATTTTATAAATTTACCCTTTTATTCTGGAGTTTTCGAAACTCATTGAGCTAGAATTTTATTAATACATTTGTGTGCTTGCATGTTATTATTATGTAAACTTTTTTAAATAAATTTAATATTTTAAAATATTAAATATTAATTGTATTAATAAATATTTAAGAAGATTATTACAGAAATTTTAAAGAGATCTTTGTATTGTTTATATAAACAAGCATAAATAATTTAAATTAAACAACTTACTTCAGAAGATTATATGGGAATAATAACTGGAAATACGATCCATGTAGCACATATTGGATTAGAGTCTATATTGCAGGATCCGTGATACACGCAATAACTTAAACAATCTATTGAATAAACAGATAAAAAAGATTATATTACATTAGAGAAATTTTTATTTTTATGACACAAAATATCAAAATATCACATAATATTAGCACATTATTAGAAAAAAAACTTTCAAACTGGTGTTTAATTGATGTCTTAATTTTATTCATTTTTTATTTAAAATCTTAACCTTTATCTTTAATTCCTTTCTCCTTTCAATTTTATTTCCATTCTAAACTCCTTTGATTCTTCTTCCTTCCTTTCTTCCTTTTTATATTATTTTATTCAAAAATCCTAACTTTCTCCAACACCTCCAATTCCTTTAAGATTTTATGTATATATTTTCCAAAATTTTTTTATTATCATTGTTTAACTTCTATTTAAGTTTATTATTAATATATAAGAAAGAGAGAGAGAGAGAGAGAGAGAGAGAGAGAGAGGGAACGATAATGCATAGAATCAAATAATCTCTATTCATTCACGAATCTATGTACAATGCAATTTTAAATTATTTTGATGTTTCAAAAAGCCGTATGATAAGAAACTATTGAAATGTCACGTAGTATTATGAGACGTTACAATACATTACTATTGGAAACAGAAATAATTTATTATTCAATTGTTATTTAATTACTATTTAAAACGTATATTAAAACGAATAGTTATTATTCAGAAATATTCTTCAACAGTCGTAGTTAAATTATATGGTACATGATTCTAAAATCATTAATATTACATATTTCGGCTTCATAACATTGTTTCAAGTTTGACGAATATGCGACCTATGTTTCAAATGTTTTTAGCCGAGAAATCAATTCCGTAAAGAACATACTTGTTTTTTTAAAACCTTATATATTAACGCTGTAACGCTGGTAGTTTCTCGGTGTCGGTTACGGGATTTAGGTTCAGGATCGGATGCTCGGATGTGCTCACCGGATGTCCGGGTTCGTGTCAAATGATAACGCCGTGAGTTGGTAGTGAAAACGAAATAGTGTAAATATATTTTGCTATAGTTTAGTACAAAAGAATCATAAGGTCCCGATATCGTTATCGGATAATACTGAACTCCACGAATAGTATTACGGCACTGGAGTGCTTAATTGCGCGGTCGTCGGCCCGCGTGAATTAAGAGAACGGTCACAATGTATTCGCGGCGCACTTAATATCTAAACAGAACGGATTGTAGAAACTCCGGAAGCGGACGGGCATGTGCTATGCGCTATGCGCTCGGAAACAATGATCGGAGTTGCCGTGAAGCGGCTGACTTATCTTACGGTTAAACGGGCCGTGATTGGCCCGCGCGACGGACGTTCGCGATCGCGAAATCGGCAGGGCGCGGTGCAGCGGACAGTTCCGCGATACGCGAGTGCGGTCAACGGTAGAGACCTAAGCGGTCTTTCCCTGCGGAGTGTTGTCACCCCGTAGGGGACAGGTTTGCGGAATGAGCCAGAGGACGGCGTCGAGCATTCCCGACGACGGTGCTGGTCTCGAGAATCCCCGAGAACGGAATTGCGGGACGGACGGTTTCTATTGGCCGAGAATACCCAGCCGCGGAAACGACGAGTATTCCCGTCGCGGACGGAGGATGGGATCGGCCGAGTATTCCCAGCCGTTAGGACCGACGAGAATGCCCGTTCCCAAGGAAGTGCTTGAGAATGCCCAAGCTAAGGAGCGTCGAGAATACCCGGCGCAGGAGCGGAGTAGGTTTGAGATCGATGGCTCGGAGCGATCTGATCTCGGCTGCCCGCTGTCGGCTTATATAGCGGTCCGCGCGGTCGCAAGTACCAATCAGCGCGCGCGGTTGGGCCGGCCGGAGTAGGGACGCTTGCCGAACGCGGCGCGCGGCACGCATGGTAGCGCGTGATCGCGGCAAGCTTAGCTGAGCGCGTTCACGTGTTCGGTCTTACGTGTTGCGTTCGGCGTTTGGACCGGTTTTTTTTTTTTGATAACGGAGAGGAAATGCGTTACCGCATACCCCAGGCCTCGAGGGAGGCCTGGTGGTTATGTGGGGCTCTTCCCCGCCGACGACGTGTCGGCGGGGACATACCCACTAAAACCTCTCCGGGTGTCCTGCCCTGGTCCATGACTGGGGGGCTCCGGGAACGCGTGCAGCATACTTCCGGAGCCCCCCGGACCCGGTCGGCCGTGGGCCGATTCGTCGCGCCGGGAGCGTCCACGTGGGCACTCCCGGCAGGGCTCTTGGGTCTGACAGCCCTAGGTCGGGGGAGGGGGACACCAGCCCCCCCCCGGCTCTTCCCCTGTTGGTTTGGGGGTAAAGCCCGGGGTGTCCGGCCCCCGCCGTAACCCCGGGCCTCTTCGCGCCGCCCTGTGCGGCGGCGCGGCCCTCCTAACTACACTGGGGGGAGGGGGAGAATCCTCCCTCTCCCCCCTCCCCGGCGAGGCAGGGGGGGGTACGGCTCCGAGCTACGTCTCGGAGTCGGCCCCCCCGGACCGTCAGGTCGGATCTGCCTCGCCGGGTTCACTAATGCGGTGGGGGGCCCTCCTCCCACGGCTGCGCGTCCCAAAAGCTGGGCCGGCAGCCATAGGGGAGGGGGGTCGCTCCCTTTCATCATCATTTCCGTGGCGGTCGCCGTCGTCCCTCTCCTCCTCGATAGTGGGGAGGGAGGGGGCGACCGCCACGGCTCTTCTGCACCGCCGCCGCCCGGTGAAACTCCGAGGGCGGGGGCCGCTTCTTCTCTGTCGGGGCGGTCGGGGCGGGGGCCGAGACGAAACGTGACCCCCGTCTCCGCCGCCCCTTCTGTTCATCGCGTCGCCTGGGGGCATACGACCCCCAGGCTGACGCTCCCGCACCTTTTCGGCCTCCTCCTTCTGCAGCATGACTCGCTCGCAGAAGGAGGAGACCGCCTTCCATGCGCTCTCCCTGCCGACCATCTGGCTAATGATGGCCGGCAGGGAGAGGTCATTTCCTACCTCAGCCCTCAGGACTCCGCGCAGCTCTTCCCACGCTGGACAGTCTTCCAGCGTGTGCCGCGCGGAGTCCCGGGCGGCACCACAGTGGTGGCACCGTGTCGTCGGCTCCCTCTTTATCCTGCACAGGTACTCACCGAAGCAGCCATGCCCGGTGAGCACCTGTGTCGTCCTGTAGGACAAGCCGCCAAACGGGCGGCCCACCCACTCGTCCAGGTTTGGTAGGACGGCCTCCAAGATCCGAGATCCGGCCGCCGGCGGGTTGACGATAAGGTCCCTCTTCCAGGTCCTCATCACCCGCCGACGGGCCCTCTCCCGTAACAACGCGGCGGCCCTGGGGGTAACTACCCCCCCCTCGAGGCGGATGGCTTTTGCCCTGGCGTAAGTCCACGCCAGGGCATCGGCCGTGTACTCCGCCGGGGGGAGCCCCGCCAGGGCCATGATTGCCGCGTTGGGAGCGGTGCTAAACGCGAGCGTTATCCTTCTCGCCAGCCGCCGCTGCACGTCGTGCAGCACCTTTTTGATGCGGCGGCTGGCCAGCGCCTCGCGGAACCACACCGGGGCGCCATACAGCGCCCCGGACATGACCGCGAGGGCGTACGCGCGTCTAGCACCCACCCTCGGACCCCGGAGGTTGGGCATCAACCCATTGAGGGCGTCTACCCTCCTGCCCAACCGCTGGGCCAGCTGATCAAAATGATCAACGAAGGCCCAGCGACCGTCCAGGTGCAACCCAAGGTACTTCAGGGTTGCACCCACCTGGACACGGGTGTTGTCCACCAGGACGAAGGCCTGGGGCGGTTCCCCGGAGGAGCCATCGTGGAAGAAGATGGCTTCTGTCTTCTCCGGGGCCACCCTCAGGCCCAGGCCTTTAATGGCACCGACGACACAGGCCACAGCCCAGTCGCCATTGGCGACTGCTCTTCCCCAGGAGGTCCCCCCCGCTACTATGAACGTGTCGTCGGCGTAGCCGACTACGTAGCAGCGAGGGGGGAGGGCCGTGCGGAGCACTTTGTCATATGCGGCGTTCCATAGCAGGGGGCCCAACACAGACCCCTGTGGAACGCCGCAGGACACGTCCCTCCGCTGCTGGAGTCCGTCTTTATCGCGGAACTCCAGCTCCCTCTCCCGGAAATAGTCCTGAACGATGGCGACGAGGTAGGGCGGCAAGCGAAAGTGCTCGCTCAGCGCCGCCACTACCTCGCCCCAGGGGAGGCTATTAAAGGCGTTGGCGATATCCAATGATATCGCCAACGCCACCATCCCGTCCCCCGTTAGGGATTCCGAGAGGGACCGAACTTGACGTATCGCGTCAATCGTCGATCGCGCCTCTCGGAACCCGTATTGTTCGGGGGACAGCTCAGGACCGTTCCGGGCCATATGCCGGATGATGCGGTTAGCGATTATTCGCTCGAAAATCTTGCCCGCATCATCCAGCATACAGAGGGGCCTGAACGCGGAGGGACTCTCCGCGGGCTTGCCCTCCTTTTTGAGGAGGACAAGCCGGGCCCTCTTCCACCTCCTGGGGAAGGTACCTTCTCGGAGGCACTTCGTGTACGTGGCACGAAGTGCCTCCCCTACGATGGGCGACGCCCTGGCCCAGACCTTGGCATAAATGCCATCTGGCCCGGGCGCCTTCGCTTTGCCCCTAATGCGGGCGAAGGCCGCGACCATTTCGTGCCTGGACACCTCCAGTTCCTCCGTCCATCCTGGGGGAGGGCCGGACTTTTCCGGAATGTCCCTCCCCCGGGTGGGGAACAGTGTGTCCACCACCCTTTGGAGGAACTGGGGGTCCAGCGTCTCCGAGACTGGAGGCGCCCATGGGCGAAGCCTTTTCGTCACGATGCGGTATGGCCTGCCCCACGGGTCGCGATCCAGCTCGGAGAGCATGTCCTGCCAGGCCGCGGCCTTCGCCCGAGCTATGGCGGTCCTCAGGGCCTTTCTGGCATCCCTGAGGACCGCCGTGGCGTTTGTCAGCACTTCCTCCATGCCCCGCCGCTTGGCGCGCGTGTGCGCCCGCCTGGCGGCCACGGTGGCTCGTCTGAGTTCAGCGAGCTCCGCGGACCACCAGTAGGCGGCGCGGCGCGCCATTGGTCGGCTGCGGGGCATGGAGGCGTCGCATGCGCGCGACATCATGTCGCACAGGCGCTCCGCCTCCTCCTCGGCTCCGAGGTCAGCCTCTCTTCCCGGCCAGGTAGATGCCAGGAGGCTGACCTCGAGGGCTTCCGGGTCGAGCTTCCTCAGGACCCATCGACGTCCATCACTTTTGCGGCGGCGTGGCTCGCGCGCCTCCGCGGGGGGGGAGACGAGCTCCATGGAGATTAGTCTATGATCAGACAGCTCTCCCAAGGAGCCCGTCTCCACGCGCCATCCCTTCACCCTGTTAAGGGCGTTGGGGGAAGCCCACGTTATGTCAACGATGGACTCCCCCCCGGCCCCCACGTAGGTGCTGACCTGGCCCCTGTTCAACAGGACCAGGCCGAGCCCCGCCGCGAACTCCAGGGCGAGGCGGCCCCTAAGGTCTGTGCGAGGGGAGCCCCAAGCCCCAGCGTGGGCATTGAGGTCTCCCCCCACGACGACCGGCCTAGGAGAGCGAGCTATAATCTCGCTCTCCATAGCATCCAGGGCCGCCTCGTATTCCCCCCTGCTGAGGCTAGGGGGGAAGTAACATCCCGTAACGTCGATGGGTCCATACTCGACCATCACGAAGCCCTCTCCGGCCGATATCGGAATCATCGGCGGAGCGCCCGGCACGTGATGGCTGACCATCGCCACCTTCCCCGAGGGATCTCCAACCCAGTTGGGGTTGCCCTCGGGTATCCTATAAGGATCGGCGACGATGGCCAGCCCGCCACCTCCCTCCGCCAGGCACTGCGCAAGCATGTCCTGCGCAGCCCTGGCGTGGTTGAGGTTGGCCTGGAGGAGCCTAGGGGGCATCGTTGGCTTGCTCCCGAGGCTCCTCCACCTCCTGCATCTCTACGCAGTCTGCTGCTGCTTCCTCCTCTCTGACTCTCCTCTCCCTTTGCGGGAGAGGGGCTTCCATCTCCGGGGGGGCCGCGATCTGCGGCGGGGTTGGCGTTGCTGTCGACCCCGCCTCGCTGCGGCCCCCGGCGCTCGGGGGTGCCTTTTGAGGCTTGTTCGCCAGGCACCCCTTCGCACCAATCCGATGTTCGGCGGGCTTGCCCGCGTCTTTACAGACCGGACAGCCCGCTTTCTCCTTACAGGCATTGGCCAGCAGGCCGGATCTGTCGATCCGGCTGCTGCACTTGGCCTGGACGTGGCCCGTGGCCAGGCACCGGTGGCACTGGAGTCCCCGCGAAGGGAGCAGCGCCACTCGGCAGCTTGACCAGCCCACCCTAACACGGGGGGCGGCCAAGACTGCCTTGCCCGCCTTCGCTGGGCAGCGTACCCAGCAGGTGCCCAGCCCATTGGGAGCCATACGGATATCCCCCACTTTCAACTCGTGGGGGGAGCATCCTCCCATGGCTCCCAGGACCTCGGCCACCTCGCTGGAGGTGACCGAATCGTCCAGGCCGGTCAAACGTAGCTCGACCGTCTTGCACGGTCGAGCTACCTTGACGTCGTCCCTTCCCGTCAGGGCAGCTCTGATCCCCTCGGCCAGGGCGTCGGCTTTTGTACCATTGTCGACGCCCCTAACCTCGAGAATCAGGGCTCCCGTGACCGCTCTGCGGGGGCGCAGGTCCTCGATTCCGAGGGAGGAGAGATCAACTTTCTCCCTCGCGGTCTTGAGGACCTGCGCATATGCTCCCGGGTCGGCACAGGTGACCGTGACTGCCGCTGTAGTCGGCGGCTTGATTCTGGTCACCCTAGCCGGACCCTGGGAGCTGACACCGCTCGGAGGGGGTGGCCCCCCGGGACCCCCTTGGCCCCCTCCACGCCCGCCCCTTTTCTTCTTCTTCTTCTTCGAAGAAGATTGGGGGGGGGGGTTTTTTGGGGCGGGACCGGGAGAACCCTTGTCGGCCTCTTCACCGTGGGGGCCGTCTTTGCCGCCTCCTCGACGGCTCTGGCGGCCTTCCTTCTCGACTTTTTGGAGACCACCTCCGTCCATAACTCCAGTATGGACGGGGTGGTCTCCTTCTGCGTCGGGGCGGGCTTCTCGGTCGTTGCGACCGCGTTGCCCGCTCCCTTCTGGGGGGCAACCCCGGACTGCCTGGCAGTCTTGCCCGCAGTCGGGGGCGCCCTGGGCCTCTCTTCCACCCTAGGGGCGGAGAGGAGCCCCATCTCAGCGAGGACGGCCGGGAGGACTCTGGAAAGAGCCTCCTTGAGGCCGTCCTCGGTCAGGGCTTTCGCCCTCTTCTTCTCCTTTCTCCCGCCATCCCCCGCCCTGGCCCATCCCGACGTCTCCAGAGAACTGGAGGGAGGGGGAAGGGAAGGGAAGGAGGTGCGGGAGGCGGGAGCCGCTACCCGGTCCGCCGCTTTCGACAAGGGGTTCAGCTGTTTGCTGACCCCCTGCAGCGGCGAACGGTAATAGGGCTTTTTGAAGTCCCTGGCTGATATGACCAGGGGCTCTTTTAGCTTCTCCACGGACACGACCATCGGCCCTTTTTTGGGTCGCATGGTCGCGCCGCCCACCGGCTGGAGGGGTTCCGGGGCGGGAAGCTCTTCTACTCCCGTGTCCAAATCCTCATTTGGATCTGGCACGTGGGAGGGCGGTCCCACCAGGGCCCCCAGGACCTCTTCGTCGAGGTCCGTCTGGACCTCGGCGTCGGTGTATTCACCGCCTTGGGCCAAGGAAGGGCACTGGAGGCGCTCGACGCGGACTCTCAGTTGGCCGAGCTCTGCCTCCAGCTTAGCCTTTTCCTTGGCCCATTTGGCCCTGGCTTTCGTTAGGGCCGCGCTCTCTTCCCGTTTGAGTCGCACTTCATCACTCTCCCCTTGCCTGGCCACGATGGCGGTCAGGCCAGCCGTCAAATCCGTGTAAGCGGTCCAAAGGTCCCTCTTAATGGTGCCCTGGATGTTACCGGACCGCTCCACGGACTTGGCTATCATGCCCAAGCACTTGGACATGACAGCCGCCACCGCAGCCAGGGGTTGTGCCTCCAGCTCTTCTGCGCGCTCGAGGGCTTCATTTTGCGCCCTCGTGGCGCGCGCAGAGGTGGGCTTGACCTCAGGGTTTATGATTGCCCTGTGGTCTTTCTTTAGCTGTATAGCCTTTTTGGCTTCCGCCTTCTGTGCCAGGGCCTGGGCCGTAAATTGCCCCTCATGGGAGGGGTCTTTGGCGGGTCTCCCGCGTCCTCTCTTCGTCGGACCTTCATCTGACTCGGTCGACGAAGAGATGTAGTATGCGGGAGCCGTCTTCTTATGCGCCCTCTTTGTTCCCCGTCCCACCGACTCCACATCCGAGTCCACATCCATATGGATGGGCACCCCGGTAGATGTCGGTGAGGGGGGCAGGGAGGGTCTTTCCCTATTTCCCTGGCTACATGGCCCGGGAGTACTTCTCGGCTCGAGGCAGGTTTCATCCGGCCGGCAGTTATCGGGTTTAGCGCCCTTGCTGCAGGCCGGGCCCGGCCTCGAGCCAGTGAGGCGTGCCTTCTCCCCCTTGGGGAGGAAGTCCTCCAATGTAACTTGGAGCTTCCTGGTCTCCTTTTTTAGGGGGGGGTTCCCCGGGGAACTGGACGGGCTGAAAAGCTCCAGCCCTCCAGCCCCCCTGGAGGGTCCCCTCGCGTGTTTGGTGGCATCTCTCCCTTCTGCGGGAGAGATGTCTCCTTTCAATAGGTCAGGAGAGGACGAAGATCTCGTCCCTCCCGATCCAGCACACAAGCGGGCGCCCTTAGGCGTACCGCTTTTTCCTGCCTCGTTTTTGATGTCAAGATTCATTTTTTGTTTGATCCCACTCCCCGTGACGGCTGGACCGACCGGCGTATCTCCCCCCCCGCCGAAACATGACCGGTACGGGTGCCCCCGGTACTCCGGGGGGGTCGGCTTATGGCGCAGGCCCTGGGGATGTGACATCCAGGGCACGGGCCTCCAGCCCCCTACACACCCATACGGAGGAGCCATCAAGGGCTCACCCCGTATGAGCTTTCAGGGGTCCCCCGCCTCCGACAGCGGGGGCACCGTCACGGGTGGCGCCACCCGGGGGGCCCCACGGACGGGTCGGGCAACGGAAGCGACGCCCCTTCCGCACCCTAGCCGCCGTGGCGACCAGCACGTCCACCCAGGGGGGTGACAACTCCCCTGGGGGGACAAGACTCCGGCCCGGCACCCGCTTCGGAAGGGACGCCGTCGCGGAATGCCGGGCCAGCCAACACCGCCCCGGGCCCCGCCTCGGAATACTTCCGAGCGGCCCCGGAGCCAGTCCAGCCCGCAACCTCGGGGAGGGTTTCCCACGAGGAACGCGCTGGACCGTCCTCCACCGCTCCGACCCTGACCCGGAATAAGTCCGGGCGGCCCGGAGACGGCCCAGCCCGCTGGGTCCGGTGAACCGGGGTCCCAGCGGCCCGTCTCGTCCGATTGGTGGCGGCGGGGAGTTCCGTTCCGGGACAAGTCCCTTCACAGAGACTCCTCGCCGCTGTCCGCACGCGCCCTCGGCCCTGCCTCGGAAAAGTCCGAGCGGCCCGAGGGCCGCCCCGACCCGATGCATCGGGGAGAGTTTCCCACGATGCACGCGCCGGGACACCCCCGCCGCTCCGACCCTGCCCTGGAATACGTCCAGGCGGCCCGGAACGGCCCAGCCCGACGGGATTGGTAGCGCCAAAACCCGCCGGCCCGTCCTTCCCGGAGGGACTGGCTCTCCCCGTGCCAGGACGCGAGCCGTGAGAACGACACCGTTCCCAGACACAGGGATTACCAGCCCCTCTCCTTCCCGTGCCCGCCGCGCCCGGAGACGCCTTGGGCAAGGCATTTGTCTTCGGTTTGAAGACAATGCCTTCCACGTGACCTCTTGGCCCCCATCCCCGAATACATTCGGGGATGGAGTTCACCCTCTCACCACGTTGAGGTGGGTCACATCGAGAGGGCGGCGTTTGGACCGGAGTTGTGGCGCGGTGGAGAGGCGTAACGTTACAACGCTATAAAAAAAAAAAAAAAAAAAAAAACTGTAAAACAATGATAAACATATTAAAAAATTTTGTATGTTATATACATAAATAATAAATTTATAAATGTACAAAAGATTTATTTCAATACATAATATATTTATTAAAAAACACATCTTTAAAAAAAACTACACATTTTTGTCGTCACATTAGAATAACCACATAAGTCAAATGTTCCTTTAAGGACAATTTGGATAAAACTTATCATTTTGTTTCTTTTTTTTTAAAGTATCCGTTGTATAATGACCAATAACCATACAGCCACTTCGATAATTTTGACGTAACAAAATCGTGTTGTAATCTAAATAATTAATGTATGCTTCACTGTTTTGAAAGTATCAAGTCAATTAAGGGGTAAATTTTAATGTTTTTGCAATTTATTAAAAATTATTAAAACAATTATTAAAAATTAAGTAAAAAAGCGATTTAAAATATTAATTTAAAATGCATCTTCTCTATGTATGTAACAGTATTTATAAAATTTTCAAGTAAATTATCAGTGAGTATTGCATCTAGTTTTAATAAAAAAAAAAAAAAAATATATAGATTTAGATCCTCAAACCCCCACCGAAAGTAGCTTTGACCACCTAATAGTCATTGCATTTGTTCAACAGCTAATCAGCTGTCCAATCCGATAAATATTATGTTCTACTTAATATAGACATGATATCGTGTTTTACCAGTAAACGGAAATGGATTTAAAAAATCAAAAATTTGGATTTGGCAATAATCACACAAATCGATTTATATCCAATTAAGGCTTAAAAAATTCCTTGAATTCATTTTAATTCATGAAGTGAGATTGAAATTACGGGATTTCTATTGTTTTCAATCCAAGACAGTTACGTAAACGTAATCTAATCCATTTTAATCCATAAAACAAAATTGAAATAGAATGATTTATATTTTTTTTAATATAAAAGGAGTTTTCGCGAGTCATCCAATCGATTTTAATCCATAATAAAAGATTGAAATGACTCACTTGCTGTTTTTTAATACAAAATGTATTCACATGAATTAAAATGGATTACAAGTTTTCAATTCATTTCCGTTTACTGGGTTATTAACATGCATAGACTGTGTTTGAGTTTCAAAAAATATTCCATTTTAACTTTTGCATCAAAATATTTGTTTGTAAAGTATGAAAGATATGGGAAGATGTTTCAAACAAAAATTATAGGGTTTGAAAGAGGACATAAGAAAGTATCATTGATTTGATTTTGAATGGCGCTGTCTAGGTCGGATCAAGGTTACATCAATTTTTTTTTAATGAAACACCCTATTTTTTATTCCAGAATCTAATAACTAGTGTCATGAACTTTTCAAAATACTTTAAGTTACTTTTTATTAAATACTTTCTGAGCTATAAGGCTAAAGTTACAATACAATATAATTCAAGTTTTATAACTTGAAAGATACTTAATGAAAAAGTAACTTACTTATACTTACGGTGATCATATTTTCTTTGAGAAAATAAAGGACAAAATTTTAAAACTTTATTCCTAAATGTTTCTAAACTATTTTATGTTAGGAATCGAAGCATTTCTAAATTTTCTTGAGTTGTCTATCAAAATAAGGTACTTTGCAATTTTTTAATAATTTTAAACTAGTTTGACTGAGTTGGAATAAATCCTTTAAATTTGGAATAAGTTTGAAATAATAAAAAATGAAAACGAATTCAACTTGAATTTTAACTAAATAAATATATAATTATATAATAAAAATTATTATTATGTACATACAGGGTGTCAGGTAAATACCGTCTCTAGTTTCGTGGATTGATAGATCAAGTAAAACTGAGCAGAAAAGTCCCTTACCATTTTTTAATACTCGCCATAGTTAACAAGATAAAAATTGCGAATAAGCGCGTATCACCGCGCGCAAGAACCGCCCGCCGGTCGTCGGGACGTAGGCAGCCCTGGCTGACGGCTTGGATCGGTGAGGAAGGAAAAGCAGCAGTAGCTACGGCCCGCGAGCGGCGCGGCAAAAAGGAAGAAGAAGCAATGGGTACTTGCGATCGGCGGCCGCCCACGAAACCAGGGTCGGTATTTACCTGACACTCTGTATATTTATATTTTATACATTTTTAACAATAGTATTTATACATATATATTTTTTAACAAAAGTAATGAGTTTTTTAATGTATTTCTGAAAAAAATGTATTTATTTAAAAAAATAATAATTAATTGAAACATCATAAAATTCTAAACAATTTTATAATTACAATAATTATAATAAAGCTCAAAATATTAAAAATAAAAATTGAACAGTAAACGAGGTCGAATTAAGCAATTTTTAGATTTAATCAGTAATAAATTAAATTTATAATATATTTAAGAAACAAATTTAATATACTACATAAACATGTTTTAAACCTACTTGTCTTTCTTCAGTATGTTATAATTTTGAATGTGTCGTTTACATAAATATTACAATTTAGTCTGAAAACGTAGGGTGATGACTAAAAACATAATTAAACAGTGAATGGTAGAAAAATACTTACATTAAGCAGTATCTCGATCTTATTTGCAGTTATTTTTTCTAGTTTATTGTGTCGTCAAATTACGTAATTAATGCAGTTAGGTTATGAGGATATTGAACAGAATCGAGGAAGCGCGATAACATTGTGTATAATCTTAACCCATCGGCGGCTCGATCTCGACTGCATTAATATTCTGACGACACAACAAACTAGAAAAGATGACTGCTAATAAAATTGAAACACTGCTTAATGTGGGTGTTTTTCTATCTTTGTTTGCTTATTTATGTACTCGGGTCATCAACCCACGTTTTCAGACTAAATCATTATATTTATGTAAGCAACACATTCAAAATTGTAACATACTAAAGAAGGATAAAAAAGTCCAAAATATGTTTATGTAGTATATTTGTGTATTACATTAAATCTGTTTCTTAGATATATCATTTTACTTTATTATTGATTAAATCTAAAAATTGCTTGACTCGACCTTGTTTACCATACAATTTCATAATTGCATTTTGTATGATACAAATAAATAATACCAGTTTCAAGAGTGTCAACTTCAAATTGAGTTTTCTCTACTCCAAATATTATTTGTTATTGATAACATTCTCTTATGGTTAGTAGGAGCATTTGTGTCAAGAAAATATAAACAAAATTCTATAATTTTTGAATATTTTTTTCTTTCAACAACTTCTAGTTAAATTAATCGAATAAATTTGCAGAAGTACCAATAGCAATTTAATGTATCAGAATTAACTTCACTTTTCCTTTTCTGAGACAAACTGTGTTCAAATTAAAACTGTAATTTTGTAAATAAATGACAAAATTGTAATATAAGAGATACAACTTTAAAAAGAGACAAAATTGAGTTTTCAAGAAATGAATAAATCTAAAGGACAGCTACTTAATATAAAGAATTGTCCTTTGAAATAAAGAACGAATAATCACCGTAACAATGAACTACATGCAATAAATTATTCGTTATGGAACACCTCGAATAGAATGGTTGCTATGTGAATATACATATTGAATAACATATTGTCACATTATTATCATAAATAAAGAATATTTTTTTATATATTGCTTATTCTTCCAACTATAATAAAAATAGATAATAAATAAAAATTGATGTTGAATACACAGAGGCATAGTTGCTCAATGTACCACACATGGAGTACATAAAAAAGCAAGTTGATGAAGATTTGATAATTGTCAAATAAGATTATGTATGTATTATAAAAACAAACATAAGAATTATGTAGAAATTATATACTTTTGCAGTCTTTATCTCTTTTTATACATAAGATTATAAATAACTTTATCATTTTTTAAATGCATTATTAAAAAAATAAAAATTAATTCAAAAATTTCACTTTTTACAAAAACAAAAATATATAATCTGTATATCTTAACATTATCTGTTGAAGGAAAAACTCCTCATTTGTAAACTCGCGCCTGAGCGCCAGGCTCTACGAGCGCTGCCTGACTTATGGGCGCTGCAAGCGCGCTGTCGATTGACTAATAAAAACTAAAGCCGATAGAAGGTCTTACGACCAGCGTAGATCGGGGTGTACGCTCTCTCTCGTACTGCGTGCGTTTTCATATAGATGTGTGTAGCTTGTGTTACTCTAAATAAACTTCTCAAGTTTTTTTATCCAGTTGGTCATAATCTTAACAGGTTATGGGCCCAGTACCACGCTATTGAGAAGTGAACAAAAAGTATTGAGTGAAAAATGGAAGCGACGCACTTGAAAATTGAGAAGCTTTGTGACAAGGATAACTGGCATCAATGGCGGTTTGTGATTCGTACTCTTCTAGAGGAAGATCAAGATGTTCTGGATGTCTGTGAGGGCAGGCTCGTTTGCCCTGACGCCAATGATCAAGATTCAGCAAGCAAGCTGAAGAAATTCGAGAAGGCAGACAAAACCGCTCGAAAATTGATTGTCACGACAGTCGAGAGGAAGCCGTTGGATTTGCTGTTGAACTGCACTACAGCAAAGGAAATGTGGACGAAGTTATCTTCGGTATATGATTTAAAATCAGATGAAAATTTGTCGCTTGTTCAAAAACAATTTTTTGAGTTAAAGTGGGACTGCAATGAAAGCGTTGCGCATAATTTATCGAAGCTTGAGCAGTTGGCAACGAAAATGAAGAGCCTCGGTGGTGAAATTCCAAACTCGATGATTTTGACACGTGCGCTTTTGGTTCTTCCACAGAAGTTTAATCACTTTCATAGTGCGTGGAATTCCAAAAGTGATACGAAGAAGACCTTTGAAAATTTGACGATGCGATTAATGAACGAGGAGGTTCGGCTGCAAAAGCAAGAAAATTCCGAGGAGACGACGATTGCTTTATTCTCAAAGTCAGGATCGCGAAACACGTCCTCGAAGAACAACAAGTCGAAACAAAAGGAACAATCGACAAAAGAAAAAGGTGTTGTGTGTTTTTCATGTGGACAGCGAGGCCATGTAAAAAAGGATTGTACGGGCTGTTATTCTTGTGGATTAAAGGGGCATATAAAGAAAAATTGTCCAAAACAAAGCAAGAAGACAAGGACGCGAGAGGAAGCAAATTCTGCGGAACAAGATGGCGGAACGACCAGGCAGGCGTTTCTCGGAAGTAGTGACGCTGCTGTAAACGATTTCTGGGTAATCGACTCGGGCGCATCAGATCACATGACAAGACGACGTGACTGGTTCAGTTTTTACGAAGAATATGAAGAACCGTTGATGGTAAGAGTTGGAAATGGAGACCGGATTCCAGCCTACGGGAGAGGTAACATTGAAATTGAAACTCTTGTGAATGGACAATGGATTTCGGGTGTCATTCAAGATGTTTTGTATGTACCATGCTTAAAGCGAAATTTATTTTCTGTAAAAGTCGCAGCTAAAAAGGGCGTAAATTTTTCTCTTACGAATCATGGTTCACGTTTTGAATTAACTCGCGACAAAAAGATTATAGCGACGGGCTCGGATAACGGTGATTTGTATAAAATCAATCTGCGTGTTTTAATACCGAAAGAATGTAATATTGTCAGTAAGTTTAGCAAAATTGATACTGTAAAATCAAAAGTGGATACTTTGCAGTTATGGCATGAAAGGCTGTGTCATCAGGACAAGAGACATGTTAAAACTTTGTTAAAAAACATGGGTATTAATGTTTTAGATGTAGATGATTTCTGTGACGGCTGTGCTTATGGCAAGCATCATAGGTTAAGTTTTCATAATAGAGTTGAACGTGCGACGAGAGTTCGAGAAATTATACACACTGACGTGTGTGGTCCTATGCAACAGGAATCACTCGGTGGTAAAAGATATTCACTAATTTTTAAGGATGAATTTTCGGGTTTTAGAAAAATTTATTTTTTGCGAGAAAAGTCAGAAGTTTTTGAAAAACTAAAGATGTTTTGTAAAGAACTCGAAAATCAGTTCGGTGAGATTGTAAGGGAAATTCACAGCGATGGTGGTAAGGAATATATAAATAAAAATGTTAACAGTTTTTTAAGTAGTAAAGGTATAAAACACAGTGTGAATGTTCCTTATACTCCACAGCAGAACGGCGTTGCAGACGGGATAACAGAATCATTGTTGAAGCAGCACGATCGATGATATATGCGAAGTCAGATTTACCCTTATCCTTGTGGGCGGAGGCCATGAATACAGCAGCATATGTCATTAATAGAACAGGTCCGACTAAGCAATCGGGAAGAACTCCATATGAGTTATGGTTTGGTAAGACAGCTAATATAAGTAATTTTAAAATTTTTGGAACGGAATGTTTTGTTCACATACCAAATGAGAAACGTAGAAAACTTGATAAAAAGGCAGAGAAAGGATTTGTAGTTGGTTACATTGAGGACTGTAAGGGCTATCGAGTATATATACCAAGTTTAAAAGATATAGTTTTGAGTCGTGATGTTCTGTTCAAAAAGGAAGTGGTAGTTCCTAATCAAATCGAAATAAAGAGTGGGGGAGAGCAAAATGACACATACGATTCTGGGATTCTTTATGACAAAGATTTACAAAAGAACGAAAAAGAAAAAGAAACACAATGTGATTGTAAAACAAAACCTGTGCAGTCTTCAAGTAATGACAACTCAAATGTAAGACAATTAAGAGACAGAAATAAAATTAAAAAACCAGAGCTCTATGGTTCTCCAGTTTCATTTTTTACTGAAATGCTGCCTGAAAATTATAGCGAAGCTATAAACTCTAATGATAAGTGTAACTGGGAAGTAGCTATGCATGACGAGATAAATTCGTTACTCGAAAATGAAACATGGATGCTCGTAGAAAAACCAGAAACGAAAAAGATTTTAAAGAGTCGTTGGGTTTATACAGTTAAATCGAATCCTGATGGTTCAAAGCGACATAAAGCTCGTTTAGTTATAAAGGGCTGTTTTCAGACGGAAGGAATAGATTATAAAAAAACGTTTAGCCCAGTAGTACGTTTTGATACAGTAAGAACTTTATTGAGTGTAGCGGCCCACGACGGATTAAATCTTGCTCAATTTGATATTAAAACCGCTTTTTTATACGGATCATTAAAGGAGGATATATACATGTATCAACCCGAGGGTTTTAATGATGGTACGGCACGTGTATGCAAACTATTAAAGAGTCTATATGGACTAAAGCAAGCACCAAGATGTTGGATAGAGCATTTCACGGGTTTTCTCGAATTTTTTGGTTTTTCAAGGAGCATAGCAGATCCATGTTTTTACATTTATAAAAGTGAAATTGATAAAATGTTATTGGCTGTTTATGTAGACGATGGCTGCAACCAACAAACTGCTCATAGAGAGATTCTTCCTTGAATTGCGTAAACATTTTAAAATAACCGAGACAAATAATGTAACGAGTTTTCTTGGAGTGGAAATCGTTAAGTTGCCAGATGGATCTATTTTTATTAACCAAGGAAAATTTGTTAGAAGAATGTTAGAGAAATTTAATATGAGTAACGCTAACATAGTTTCTACTCCAATTGAAACTGGTTGGGACTTATCCAGTCCATGTAAATTAGAAAAAGAGATTCCGTATCGAGAAGCGGTAGGTAACTTAATGTATCTGCAAGTAATTAGCAGAACAGATATTAGTTTTGCGGTTAATATTGCGTCTAGAGCGTTAGAAAAACCTAGTATAGCACACTGGTCACTTGTAAAACGTATTATGAGATACCTAAAGGGTACTGCGGACATTGGATTGTTGTATTGTAAGACAGGTGGCTTTGAAGCATATAGCGACGCAGATTTTGCAGGTGATAAAGAGACTCGAAAATCGACGTCTGGTATTCTATGTAAAAACGCAAACGCAGCGATTGTTTGGCAAAGTAAACGACAACAATGTATCTCTCTGTCTACTACGGAATCCGAATATGTTAGCGCTGCCTCAGCTGTTAAAGAGATAATCTGGTTAAAAAGCTTATTGACTGAATGTGGAGATTGCGATAACGAGGGGTTTTGTTTATTCATAGACAACATGAGTGCAATAAGATTAATTAAAAACCCTGAATTCCATCAGAGAAGTAAACATATCGATGTAAAATTTCATTTTATACGCGACATGTATGAAAAAGGTGTGATTAATGTAAAACATGTTAGTAGCGATGAGCAAACTGCAGACATTTTTACTAAGGCTTTAGCAAAACCGAGATTTATAAATTTACGTTGTAAATTAGGATTAATCACTAAGGAAAATATTAATAAGTCGTTTTTTTTGTAAAATGTTGAGTTTTGGGGAGAGTGTTGGAGGAAAAACTCCTCATTTGTAAACTCGCGCCTGAGCGCCAGGCTCTACGAGCGCTGCCTGACTTATGGGCGCTGCAAGCACGCTGTCGATTGACTAATAAAAACTAAAGCCGATAGAGGGTCTTACGACCAGCGTAGATCGGGGTGTACGCTCTCTCTCGTACTGCGTGCGTTTTCATATAGATGTGTGTAGCTTGTGTTACTCTAAATAAACTTCTCAAGTTTTTTTATCCAGTTGGTCATAATCTTAACATTATCAAAGGACTGAACATCAAAAACTTGGCAACCTGTAATTTAGTCCGTCCAATCTGCGATGACTTGCATGCGAATGACTGCTCAGTCATTCATTATACAACAACTAGCTGGTATAGAGTAATTGTAATGTAAATATATTTTATAATACTGTTACGGTCGTGCGATATTTGTAATGTGTCACCGTATAGTTTATGTAATCGATAGTAATGAGTTGACGGTCGCTCGTTGACGACGGTTGTTGTTATGTTGCTGACGTCTGGAGCCTCGTTTCGGTGACAGACGTGTTCTAATAAACGTCTCAGTTTCTTTTAAAGAATCTGCCCAATTATTTATTGTGCGTGAGTGCGCGTGAGTGCCTTGTGCCACCGTCGGACGTAACATCCCGACAACCAAGCTGGAAGGCTTGTTCTTCCAGAATACATTATTAAGGCGTAATAAAGGATATTGTTGCATATATTGCTTATTTTTCCAACTTTACGTTGCATGTTTACAATTGCACTATCATTTCCTGTATTAAAATTGGTCTCATTATTTGGCTAACGACAAGAAAATTATTATAATTTAATTCGTACATCCATAAGTAGCAATTCCATTTGCACAAAAAGCAGTTATTAAACCTTTATTAATACCGTCGACGTCTTTATTTGATTGGTATAGCAAAGTAACGATTCCAAGTGTTTCAATACCACGTCTTGTGTTGCATTAAGTTTATATTATTTTTGTTACTATTGTTCTTTACAAGTAATAAATAAGATGGCAATTGATCCAGCTAAATCGATTCCTGCATTTTTTGCTGGACAAAGCATATTTTTGACGGGTGCGACGGGATTTTTGGGTAAAACCTTTATTGATAAGGTATTACGGTCTTGCCCAGATATTCGTGAAATATTCGTCTTGATACGTCCAAAGAAAGGACTAAGTATTAACCAAAGACTCGAAACAATATTAAAATTACCGGTAAGTTACAAACTTTTAATAACAACGTATTTTTTAAAGAATTCTAAATATATTTAAGATATTATTTGTATTTACAAGAATAGTAAAAAGAGTTTTTTGTAGATAATACAATACTACAATATTATTTAAAAAAAGTGATTTCTAATATAATTTTGTGATATAAAAAAAATGGTATGTTTATAAAAATTGGAATACACTTAAGCTACTTAAAAGGATTCTAAAGTTATACAGCTTTACGCGTTTGTTTAGCACGTTATTTTTCTAATTGTATTTAGAGATTTAAAATTATTTTTTTACAATTAAATTGTAGATACAAATGACACTTAACCCGAGCGACTTTATGCCAAAAAAAAAATTTTTATATATATTTTTTTTAACTCCTAGCGTTTACAATATGTCCAGATAAGACATTCAGCAATATGTTTGGCCGTGAAATAGAGTTTGTATTTGATGTGCCCTGTGGCACATACAAACATTAATAATATCTTGACTTTAGTTCGTAATTAGGTCTTGAGATGTCTTCTTTTTTAACCTCCTGTTATTGTTGCTTCTTGTCATTGGATGTCAGGCTGAAGTGGTTTGAGAATCTGTCCATATATGTCTTGATTCTTATCTTCTTCCAATCTCATCCCTTACCGTGGGTATGCTCAGATCTCTTACGGAAATGAACTATTAGAAAGCCAATAATCACTATTGACTTACAATAGTGATTATTCATTTTCTAATAGTGATTATGTAACATCCATTAATTGGATTATTTGCAGTAATCATTTCTTAATAGTTTTTGAATGAGTGATTATTGATTTCATAATCAGGTTATTTGCAATAATCATTGCTCAATAGTTTTTAACTGTAGTGATTATTAATTCCAAATTAGATTGTTTGCAATAATCCCCAATAGTTCTCTTATGAAATGATTATCGATTCCATTAATCAAATTATTTTCAATAATCAGCAGCACACTACTTTTAATAGTTAATATATAAATGATTATTAGTCGACTATTCACAATAAACTCAATAAGAACTGGATCGTTTTATATACATTTATTAAACGCAAGTATGGTATAAAACAGGTATACCCACATAGAAATTGACCTCCAGTGGATGTCCATCGCCTTTTCATGGCTCCATGGGGCGTCTATCTCCATGGTGGAAGTCAGATGGACGTCCATTAGAGGTCCATAAAACCTCCATAGCTCCATGAGATTTTACTTCCATCATGGAAATCAAATAGATCTCCATTAGACATCCATCCAACCTCCATAGCTCCATGGGATTTTATTTCCATTATAGAAGTCAGATGGACGTCCATTAGAAGCCCATGAAACCTCCATAGCTCCATGGGATTTTACTTCCATTATGGAAGTCAGATGGACGTCCATTAGAAGTTCATAAAATTTTTATAGCTTCATGAGATTTTACTTTCATCATAGAAGTGAGATAGATTCCTAAAATCGTATAATGCGTATAACGAAATCCTTATTGATCACCAAAAGTTAAACAAGGATAAAATGTTATATTACGTACATCATGCGCTCTCTTTACGGAATTTGATCATTATCTCTTTATCAAAACAATTATGCAACTAATTTGTAACAATTATAATAACTATGACAATTAAAAAAGCGTCATATATGTTTCTTTAGTAATTCTTCCTGGTGAATCAATTCTCCTCTACAGTCATTTTTGACAATTTGTTTATAACAATTAATTGCAAAATTAACTTTGGCAACGGGCTTTTTACGTCATTAATGTTTTTTCATGCTCTGATACTATTTCTAATTGTTGTTTTTTGACTGATTTGGCCATGGGCAGAAACAGATTTTAATTATTTATATAATTTATATTAAAAATATCTAAGGCTAAATAAACAAAGGATTAATAAGAGTGTTCGCGCGATACTCAAGACGCCAGTTTCTTCTTGTTCGAATTAGTTTTACTTCAAATATAACTTTTTATTAACAATCTCACAAGTGTACGTTTACCTCATTGTCAGTGTTAAGATACTAGGTTATCGTTCTGAAGATCTTAGGTTCGAATCCCGCCGGCGCCGATGCGTTTCAAAAATTTATAAAATAATACGTAATTGTAATCAGTAAATTAAAATGTTATATGTGAAACAGTGAATACAGATTAAGCTATAAAAATAATAAAATCTGTTAAAAAAAAATTTTTTTTACCGTCCACTGAAAGTCCGAACCTCCACGACAGACGTTCATTAATAAGCCATGTAACGTCTGCTGAGACTCCATAAAGCCTCTACTAATAATCCACGTGACGTCGGTTTGTCATCCACTAAAACTCTATGAACTCTTTATTAATGATCCACGTAACGTTTAATAAACATCCATTGTTAACGTCTAATGGACGTGCGCAATGGGGAACTGTGGATGCCTAGTGGCCGTCCATTGGATGTTCATGGGACGTCCACTGGAAGGTCCGAACCTCCACGACAGACATCTATTAGACGTCCATTGGAGGTTTTAGTTCTATGTGGCTAGGTATATAACAGATATGTATACAGGGTGTCCCAGACCAATGTATAAAGATTACTACGAAGGTAGAAGGGATCGAAATTAATTAAAAAGTCTAATAACAATTTGCGATATTTGCAATAATTTTTGTGTAATAAAATATTAAAGTCAGCCAAATAAGAGCGCGCGGAGAGGAAAACGGTTGGTCTTCTGAGCCGTAAGACCGCCCGGCTCGACGCGGTGCGGTGCCAAGCTATCCTTTCCCTCGCCGCGCGCCACTTACCGCCGCTTACAATCGGGTCGCAGTGGGCGGTCCTACGGCTCAGACGAACAACCGCTTGTCTCTCCGCGCGCTCTTATTCGGCTGACCTTAATATTTTATTACTCAAAAATTACTGCAAATATCGCAAAATAATACTAGACTTTTTTATTTATCTTGATCCCTTCTACCTCATCGTCATAATCTTTATACATTGGTCTGGGACATCCTGTATAGGTAAAACGGTTTTTATACGTTAGTGCAATATACGTTTATAATAATCGTTCTTATTACGTATATATAATAGGGAACGTATTTTATACGTTGAAAAATAGTTTATAAAATGCCAGAATTGTATTTACATTTATAACACGTATAAAAATACTATCAAATGTTGAAGAGTAACAATCAAAGATGTCAAGTCCGTTCAGTTTCACTCATTGTATATGCTTATGTCTGATTGGTATGAGAGATGAACAAAGAGCGCACGCTGTCGTGCGATGCAATGATATGTACAAAAAAGTTTCTGGTAGCGTTGCGTTTGTCTCTCTATCGTGTCGAGTGGAAACGGTTCTTTGTTATTAACCTTTTATTTTAGTTTTCAGTTTTTTCAGATGTCTTAATAAAATCATTCACTTGTAGTCGTTGTTCAGTTTTTCTCTCTATGCAGATCCGAAAAACTTACATCAAATACTATCATATCCTAATTAAATAAACGTTTCTTAAATACGTTTATGATTTGTAAAAGTTGTCCTTTTAAATAACGTATTAAAAATAGGATTTAATATCCAGGTATAATATACTTTTTAAATATGTTAATAAAAGTTTGAGCGTAAATTATATTTATACGTTTTCGTTGGAGCAATACTTAAACAAATAATAAACGTATTTCATAACACATTTGGTATAGCTAATTAAAGATTGATTGAAAACGTATATTATTTATGAAATGAAAAACATTTATAAATTATTTTGGAAATATCAAATACGGTTAAAATCCAAGACATTCAATTATTAATAGTTATTTTACGTAAAAACATATTACGGTGCTTTCGAAAATCAAGCGATTTGCTTTGGTTTTGAGTCTCGAAGCTTTATCGCGACGCCAGTCTTTATGCCTTCACGGCTTGCGCGACTTCCATTAGGTGGCCACGCCGCGGGGGATCTTCTCGTGAGTCGAGTGCGGCCAGAGGCCGCCATATCTAGGCGCCACTGCAACTGTCTTTCTAAAACGCACTTCAATGAAATTTTTGGGAACTGATTATTGTAACCTTCAGAAGAATATTTGCTCTTTTTTTCAAAATTTTTGCCAAAGGGGACAAATCTGAAAATTTTTGAAGATATCATCGAATAACTATAGGGGTTGGTAATAGAGGGTTGGTACCAAAGATCAACGTTAGAGTACTCGAGAAACACTATTCACCCCCGTTAGATTCATCTCCGTACAATTCCATATTCGGATTGGACCAAGGAGGACAAATCTGAAATTTTGCGAAGATGAAGGCGACGACGACGACGATGACGTATCTGAATTTTTTTATGACATAAATCGGGCTAAAAAATACATGCATAATTCATATTTCAGCATCAAATGCACTTACGAACATTATTCTTGTGTCATTTTACTCAGAAAAATCGATATTTGTCACCACTATATTCATTTTTTAATCAAATTAATTAAAAAAAAAACAACTATTTATTTGTAAAAGACTGTGTTCCTTCCTGTAAATGATACGCGGTAGTGTCTTTTAGAAAAACGAAAAAATATACTTAGCACGAGCCGCTACCGCGTCTCTTGATGAATCCAAATCACATCCGTTTTACGTTAGTACATCCGTCTTCGACATATCGATAATTTTTTTTAATGAATCTATTTCTCGGCACTTATAGACGTGTGCACACGTATAATAAGAGCAGGCAAGCCACGTCAATTGTTTTTACAAAATTTTTTACGAAAAAATTATTTCTTTGTAAATATTAATTTTAATATTGTAAAAAACCTTTTTCTTAACATTAGATAAAATAAAAATGTTTTTTAAAGTAAAAAAATCGAGAATCTTTCTCAAAAATTTTTTCCGGAAATTTTCTAGCGGTTACCTATTCAAGTTGTAATCGTAAAAAAATATAATTTTATATATGTTTATATAAATTATATGTTTTATTTACGTTTCATCTTTTCAATAACACATATTGACTCGATACATGTGCTAACACAAAATATTCACATCTCATCACCAGACATCAGTTTACAGCAGTCACAGAGATCAAGCAACGTTAGGCGAGATTACGATTTGAATGGGTGGCCGCTTGAAAACTTCCGAAAAAAAATTTTTAAGAAGGATTCCCGATTTCTTTTATTTTAAGTAACATTTTTCTTTAATTTAACATTAAGAAAATTGTTTTTGACAATATTAAAGTAAATATTTATAAATAAATTTAGAAATATTAATATTTGTTTAGCGGACATTCATAGAAAATCTTATGGTCATAGATACGTCGGACATTGACGTAATATGAACATCCCATAGACATCTATTGGACAGCCAGTCGATGTCCAAGGAAGACTACGGACAATTACGGACGGATCCATTGGACGGATATCCCCACCGGAATAATTGTACGTCCATCGGACGCCCATGTGCTATATGAGTGAACACGTACAAGATGTCCTACACGAAACATTGAGCATGAAAAAGCTATCAGCGAGATGGGTGCCGCGTTTGCTCACAGCAGAACGAAAACGGAATTACATGACAATTTCAAAGCACTGTTTAAGCAGGTTTAAGCGCAATCCAAAAGTGTTTTTGCGGCGTTTTGTCACTGTTGACGAAACGTGGATCCACCATTACACACCAGAAACGAAAAAAAACAGTTTAAACAATGGACTAAATCCGGCGATTCTGCTCCAAAGAAGGCAAAAACAGTTCCATTGGCTGGAAAGATCATGGCCACCGTTTTTTTGGGATTTGCGAGGCATCATTTTCACCGACTATTTGGAGAAGTGAAAGACAATCGGGACAGTACTATGCTGATTGGACTGATTTAACGCTGAATTGAAGAAAAAACGGCCTCATTTAGCAAAAAAAAAGCTATTTCACCATGATAACGCACCAGCTCATTCGTCCGCAATCTTTATAGCAAAACTGGCCAAATTACACTACGAATTGTTGTCTCATCTACCCTATTTCCAGATTTGGCTCCCTGCAATTTTTATTTATTTCCAATGAAAAAATGACTTGGCGGAAAACGCTTTACATCAAATGAGGAAGTCATCGCCGAAACAGAGGCCTATTTTAAGGAGCTCGACCAATCATATTTTTTAAACGTTATAAAAATGTTGGAATATCGCTGGGCTAAATGTATCGAGCTGAAAAGAGATTATGTAGAGAAATAAGTAAAAAAAATTTTTTTTAATGTTTTTTTCCCTAACACGGGTATTTATCAAACAGCCCTCGTAGTGTTTAACTCATGGTGGAACAAACAAAAAGAAAAGTGATACAATCGGGTACACACAAAGTTCAATTGAATGCTTTTTGAAAATATTTTTTTTCTTGAAATCAAGTGGCACGTTCACATAGGTTATTTCATGATATATTTCAGACTCTGTTAAGAAACCCCCTTTTCCACAAAACTATACAGTATTGTAACTTTAGTTTGTCTCGTCCTTTGAATATCGGATCGCTCTTGGTCCAATCCCGAATTAAAGGGATTAGATTCTTTGACACAAATTAGGACCGACGATTGCATGATTCCTCAAAATACTATAGATGTTGAAGCGTCTCATTACGCTGACTTATATTCTAGAGTCACAAAAACATTCGACTCATGACGCACGTTTCTCTAGTGCGGCCACAAGAAAAGTTTTTGTTGTACCTTCTCTGCCTTATCCAAATCCTAACAGTCCCTTGAAGCTATTAATTTTCCCAAGGCTGAACGTAACAATACACTTCCCGATCATAATAGATCATTGTCCATTCTTATAAATTCTTTAGGAATATTCCAGAAACTTTTAATACAATAAGAAAACATTTTTATAAAAGATCTTGTTGGTTTATTTCAGGTATTTGACAAATTACGCGAAACGCGACCTTCGAGTTTTGAGAAAATAATTCCGATTTCTGGCAATACTACTGAGAAGGTATTAGGTTTGTCGGCTGCGGATAAGCAAATGCTAATTGAACGAGTGACTATAATAATCCATTCATCGGCGAGTGTGAAATTTAATGACACCTTAAAATATGCTATATTTACCAATACTAGAGCAACGAGAGACATCTGTATCTTAGCTCAAAGCATGAAAAATATAAAAGTAAGTAAAACGTAGTCCATGTAACATACTTTATCCAAGGAATGTCCAATAGATGTCATTTTGGGATAGCAATAACTATAAAGCTAAATTCGTAATGAAAAACACAGGCAATAAGAATAGGGAATAACAAGATTCAATAGATTTCAACCAATCAGAAACCGCGAGAAATATCTGCGAATCAATCAGAAATCTATTGCCTATTGTTATTCTCTGTTTCTATTGCTTGTGCTTTTGTGAATTCAGCTTAAGATATCCTAGAGGGTCTTAATTGTTTAATGGATATTCTGGGAATGTACAAGTGTTCAAATGTGTGAGATTTTACGGATGTCATAGTCAACGTCCAGAGGAGGTCCATGGAACTTCTTGAAATATCACAAATAAATCATTATAAAGCCTTTAATATTGTATATACATATGATGATAGAATTCCATTTGCCTACACACTGAGAAAAATTGTTTGATAAGATAGTTGTAGTTACTGTCTCACGAAACGATTTTTACTATAAATATATGTATATTTGTTTTGATCAAACATTTTGTAGCCGTAACCAAACAATTATTTTCATACGACTAATTACAAAAAGTTTTGTACCTGTTTTTGGTATCAGTAAGTACAAAATACATTTGATCATTATTTATAACTAAACTTTGGTTGATTTCTCTCACAACCCACACAACACATGGACGTCCCCGGACGTCCAATACATGTCCACAAAAGTCCTTGTAATGTCCTAGTATCTCGTACAACCATAGGACGTTCCAAAGACGTCCGAAGGACATCATAGCTGCAGTATGACGTTTGTAGGACATCCGCAGGACATATTTGGGATGATTCGTAATATTTAACATATTATGTATACATACATAATAAATATGCATCCGAAAATTGCGTTGTTCTTTATATTAAATAAGACATTTTGAAGATGTTCTAAGGACGTCCTTTAAATGTCTAGCAGATATTGGTGGTATGTTCCGAAAAGGTATATACTAATTATCATCATTATCATTATTATTATAACACAAGAATTTTATAAATTATAAAATTATAAAGATAATTTTTCGTGTTAAAAAATATTTAACAAAAGATATATTTAACCATATATAAACATAAACTACAAATTTTGATAATATGAGAAGTTTTAATATACAGTATATAGCTTTTTAATAAAATATATTATTCGTTAATATTTAATATTTCATTATATATAATATTTAAATTATGTAATATTTAATACATATGTATAATACTATAACGATTAATTTAATATGCTATTTAATGGCTATTTTATTTGTGAGGAAAATCCTACTCAAAATATAAATAAATAATAACGTATATTATATCAAGTAAAATTTTTCTCGGAAAAAACGTTTTGGAACGTAAACTTAAAATATAAAGAAAGTAATTATACATCTAGCAGCAAGGTATATATATTTGATTTACAGAATCATATCTGTTTACATGATTCTGTGAATCAAATACATGTATACATTAAAATTCGATTTAATTATAATTTATGAAATCCTGTAATTTCGGATTGAAATGAATTTAACAAGTGAGTGCTGGCACCACCGCTAGACCACGCCGCGAGATCTTCTCGTGAGTCAAATGCGGCCACGCGCGTTATATCTAGGCGCCACTGCGGCCAACTCCCCAGCTAATAACTTGAATAAGACTTTTAGGAGCTGCTTGTTGTAACCTCGAGACGAAAACTCGCTCTCAGTCTTTTCAAATGTGACGTGTGTGTGGAACGCTGTTCCACATAAAATTTTATAATTTTTACATGTAAATAACAATTTGTATTGTTATTTAATCTTGTACAAAAATTAAATATTTAATTCAAATTTAATCTTTTTTTAGTCCTTTTTAACGAAAAGGATACAAGAAATATTTTTTTGTAAATTAAACATTTATAACGTTTTATATTAATGTATTCTGTTTTAATAAATCTATCTGGGTTCCGATTTTATATTTTCAATCTGTCTTAACACCATATTTTCGGTGCAGAAATCTCGATCGATTCGGACTACTTTTTTTTTTAATCGGTTTTAATCGCACATTTTCGGCAGGGTTAATACTACTTTTAGTAATAAATATCATTTTTTACTAAATAAAGTCCTGATCGCGCAATATAAAATAATGTCTAAACAACGTCCATAAAAGTCCTTTTTATGTCCTGCTAAGACGTCCTAACGACGTCCATTTGACGTCAGAAGGCGGTACATTGTACGTCCGAAGGACGTTTCCTAGACGTTTACAAGACACAATTGGTATGTCATCTGGACGTCAAGACATGTCCGACCGCGACGTCCATTGGACGTCCAAAGGACGTTCTTGTGTTGCGTGGGAAGTGAAACCCACGATCTGCGGATTACAGATTTTAATAAAATTTTATGGGTGTGTAGTATTCACACCTTTACTATAGTAAAGCCGTAAGTTGCAGATATTAGGCATTCTTGGATATTCTCGAGAAAATGACGATTAAATACTTCCAGCTCCTATAGTATTGTTACAGAAGAACGATTGTCAAATCAGCGGCGTAGTGTGAGGCGTTAGCACGTTGATTGCTATACGCTCGGAGTCCCAGGTTCGATCCTCGCAGATGAGACTTTTTTTTTATTTAATCTCATATTTTTAAATTTTTATACACAATATTTCTTAAAAACGTCCACTAATTATTTAGTGTTATTCTGTTGGAATGCAATACGTGCCCATATTAAGTACCGTCTTCATGAGCCGTCCTACATGCGTTCAGATAACGCATCTGTAACTACATTTTCGTAACACACGGTCTACACACAAAAAACAACAGACTCTCTGATTCACACGTTTAACTTACAACTGTCTTCACACTCCACCAAGCTTTTCTGTATCAATTAATAAATATTGTACTTCTATATCCTAATCCGAATCTTTGCTGTTACTATGAATTACACTGCTCCATCATATTCCTTACTAAAAATTGAATTGAAAAGTCTTGAACCATTTTTTTTCTATAATGCTTGATAAAGCAGTAATTATTGAGTAAAGCTTATCCAAACAAAGCCGTTCTTTAAATTAGTACCTTATCAAAAAAATTACCTTATCAAAAAAAAGGTAAAAAAGACGTCAAGTGTGTGTATGTACCCCTTAAATCTTCATTTTTTTCTACAAAATCCAAATGGTGGATCCTATCTTTGTATACTCATTAAAAAATTTTTTAATTCTAACCCATGTGGTACTCTCTTTAATTTCTATACAAAACTTAAGTACTATCTCTATATTATCATAGAAAAATTTTCCTATTTTAACCCAAGTCTTATTTACTTAAAAATAAATATCTTAAATTTAATCCAACCTAAATATATTTTTCAAAAAAATGTATAAAATTTTTAAATTACGCCAATTACAAAGAGAATATATTGAAGTAAGACGTAAAAAGTAAGATGTTTAAACATGTTTTTCTCAAGAATTCTTATCCCGTTCAAACTC
This sequence comes from Solenopsis invicta, assembly GCF_016802725.1. Lineage (NCBI taxonomy): Eukaryota > Metazoa > Arthropoda > Insecta > Hymenoptera > Formicidae > Solenopsis > Solenopsis invicta. The sequence goes on along the minus strand of NC_052670.1, from coordinate 13,755,249 downwards.
ATGATTCTGGTGCAACCTATGGTCAGTGATGATAGAATGTGTTGTTGTAGTACTGCGGATATGTTGACGGTTTTCTGAGAGTCTCGTGTTTAATTGTCTTCTCGTTTGACCACATAGGAAGCATCGCAATCATTACTCAAAATTTTATAAACAACGTTCCTTTTAGAAATGTCTCAGAGAGGATCTTTATGGACTTTGATAAAAATTCCGAGTTTATTGAGATTACAAAATGCCAATCTAGAGTCAGTGTTATTTACAATGCCCCTGAATTTATTAGATACTGATTGTGAGTCATTAAAATGGGTCGTAAACCAAATTTTAATACGTTCACATTCAAAAGTATTGGTGTAATCTTTTTACACACATTAAGGTTATAGACTAAACTTTCCAATCTTGTATTAATAGTTTTAAGATTATTAAATTAGTAACAAACCGCCTTTCCGCTCCCCCCCCCCTCGGACCGTCCACCGTTCCAGGCTGTCCGGCCGAACAACCGCCGGACAGCGAAAACACGGCGCACAGCGCCAATAAGAATTCTAAAGGGCCTCGCACATAAAATGCATAACATAACATAAGCACAACATAAAACCGATAGGCCAATGAGCATCCAGCATAAAGTCGCTATATTGAATTACATAACATTTTCATTGGTTCGTCGATCTTATGTTGTGCTTATGTTATGTTATGCATTTCATGTGCGAGGCCCTTAACACCGGCGTAGCGCGCGTTTACGCATCCGCGCGTCGACAGATCTCCGCGCGCACGCGCTCGACCGGAGTGGCGGCCGCTGGACCGATCTTGAGCGGCGGGGAGTCCCCCACCGATTCCGTACCGTTCCGTACCTCCGCACCGTCCCTGCCCACGAGACTCGGGTATATAAGCACTGCCGCTCCTAAAGTCGAGACTTCTTCTCCGTCCGATCTCCCGTCCGAGAAGGAAGTCTATCCCGATTGCTCAACGGAGTTAAGTGCCTTAGCTTCAGTCAAGCGATCTTGACGCGAGCCATCCGCTTTCCTAGACCGCCGGTTCACGGACTCAAGTCCATCTTGGGCTCCACCAGGAGATCCTGGTAGTCGGCACTTCCCCGATCTGCCGTCCCGTCTCGGTATCGACTCACGACTTGGGGTGTGGAGTTCCGCGCCTCCACCAAGAGATCTTGGCGTGAATCGATTACCACCGCCGAACATTGCGGTATCAACCGCAGCGCGTCGCGATCGGGCCAAAGTGCACCGCGCGCGCGTCGTCTACGGCCGTGGCCTTCGGCAAGGCCACGGTACCAGCGTGTCAACAAGGATTCCGAATTCCGCGCACCTGTAAATAAACACCGTGTATGATACCACGTTTAAACTCCGACCGTTCCGAATCTCGCGTATACATACCGTCCTTCCGTCCGCGCGTTCTGATTTTCGTTTGTCTGTCCGCGCGTAAATTCTAAGCTTTGTTACGTCCATCCGAGCGTCACCGCCATCCATCCGTCCGTCCGCGCGCCGTGGCCAGAACGCCACGCTTTTGTACATATTGTACCGACCGTACGCGAAATAAAGATTTGCTTATTTATCCAACAACACCCGTCTAGTTCTCTTGGCGACCTCAGTCCGCGTCCTCGTCCGCCGAACCCACGCCGCCCCGTGCGCGGAAAAAGACAGGTCGTTACAAATTAATTGCTCTTATTCCTTGTAGGTCCTATTGTATGTTAGTACAGTATATACAAATATACAGGAACCGTTTATAGAAGAAAAAGTATATTCACCATTTTTTGATTGGAGAAAGATGATCGAAGTGGCCGAGTTATTAGATGATGAGCATGTTTTAAATGTGTTTACGGCTAAGTAAGTTACAAACAAAAATTAATCTTATAAATTTTCTAACTAATCGTACCAAAGTAGCATTTTTCACCTAGAACTATTCTCTGTTTAAACTCATGTTTTTAATAACACAGTTTGACACGGATTTTAGATTATGGATTAAACTAGATGATCCAGAAAATTTTTATTTTTTAAAACAATTTTTTATGACAACGGTTTATTTTCCTTTTCTTTTCTGTGTCAAAAGAACGAAAAGTCACATGTTTTACCTTTACGCATTTCAAGAGTATTTTGGCTATACAATACAAGCTGAAAGTTATCAAAATTAAAAAATTTTAAGTTTTCCTTGGTGTATTCTTTGTCTTTTAATCAACAACAAAAAAACGTTGGTCTCAAATACCTGAATTTTGACCCTAAAACTAGTTAAAAAAAGGAAAACAATAAAAAAATTAATTTATAATTGTTTTTGCAGCAAAAATTATTATATATTGCTGTAGTTTCTAATAAATAATTTTTAAATAAGTAAGTGAATTTAAATAAATTTTTGCACAAACATTTATTAGTGTATTAGAGTATCTTAATAATAAGAAAAGATGGAGTAACACAAGGGTAGATTAAGGTTTAATAAATAAAAATTGGATTTTACCTGAGATTTTCCTGATTTGCATTATGGTCTTTAAAAAAAGTTTAAATTGTTGGACAATATAATAAGAAACGTTTTAATTTTGCGTGTATCCAAAATTATGTACAGGTTTTTGGACTCTGCTGTCAATACATATATTTTCTCGAAAAACCTAGCAGAGAGTATAATACAAGAATATTCTTTCTCCTTGCCTTGTGCAATTGTAAGACCTTCTTCAGGTACGTAGATTTTAATGTAATTGTTAAAAATAAATTTTAATTTTAATATATTACTGTCAAGTATACCCTTGTAATATTATATCAGAAAGGGGAAAAAAAGACAAACCTAATTGATATCAATGAAAAGTGTGTTTCAGCTTTAAAATGCGTTATCGTAAATCTCGGCAGCTTGCGTCTATCTGAAGCTACAGAATAAAATGTAAAACAAGTCCAATGTGCACAAAACACCCCGGGTTGTTTAGTGCAACGTAATAAATCTTACGCTTCTTTATCGTAATGCATTCTCATGTGTCTTGATTGTGTGTTTATATGATATTACAGTTATATTTCCATGTTTTAGACAAAATGTCATGTACATATGCTTACAGAAGCCATCGAAACATTTAAAATCATTAAAAATATTAAATTACTTTATTTTTATAACACAAAATAAATAAATTGTATCCTTAAATCTTTAAATTGACTTATTTCTGTTAATTTTTTCAAATTTGTAAGAGACATACCCTATCATCCATGGAGTATTAAAAAGGTAAAATCTCTGCTTCTAAAAACGGTCCGCTTATCGATACTAAAAATGTCTTTGAAGGTGTCCTTATACTTCTGGCTTGTGACGTCAACGTCTGTTCGCTATGCATCAGACATCATAAAACGTTTAAAATTTACAGTATTTTGATAGATGATTAGTTTCCTGATTAGTTGTAATGGTGAAATGTATTTGTACAGTTTTCCACTACCAAAACGGGCAGGAACGCACAAAAAACAAACAAATAAAAAACTGAAAGCAATGAATAAAAGTCGCGTTAACCGTATGTTTGGGGTAGCACTTATGACTATCAGTATCTTCTGTCGGTAAAAAGAAATGGTACCATTTTTAAGATCGTTTTATGAAGATTTTACTTTTTAATATTTCATGACTCTACCACTACATAATGCTTCTTTATGTTGCACAAAACAATCCCAATTTCCATTTGTCATAAATCGCGCTTTGTAACAAAAAACACTACATATTTTATTGCAAAGGACGATATTCTTTGATAACACACATCCCAATGACTACAACGCACAATGTACAGATTACAATAAAAATGAGAAACACTTACTAAAAATAGCGATATGTTTTGCAGAAGAATGAATTTAATTGTAGTTCTACAAAACACCCTTCTGTCTATAAAGTACGTGAGAAACATTTAATAGATTTAAGCCTTTGTATATACCTTAATGCGTATTTGAATGATAAATAACGTACTAGAACGGCAGATTTCTATCTACTACATTTGTCTAAAAAAATTAGAATTGCACGAAACACTCACTGCACAAAATGCTTTATCTTATCCTATATAATTCGATTGAACGTAAAAATATGTTGCTATGTCCTTAACGTAACTTAGAAGATAGTAACTTTAATTTGTGGGTTAATTGTATTTTTTTCTTTTTATCTTTTGCGTCGCAAAGAAACGAGCGTTCACAGAATTATTTTAATGTAATTTTAATTGTAATATAACAAACACATTTCGTGTGTTATAGTATATCCATCGTTGATAGAACCAACGCCAGGATGGATAGATAACATTTATGGTCCAATCGGTATTTTTATTGCTTCAGCAAAAGGAATACAACAAATATTTTACGCTAATAAACATGTTTCTGAAAAATTTGTACCAGTAGACATTGTCATTAAAGCTATACTAGTTGTATGTTGGAAGATTGGATTAACTACGTATGATCCTCAATATATTGTACATTTGCTTAGATTTTGAAATACAGTACCGTTTTCCATATCCAAAGTTCCATTATTCGAATACTTAATATCTGAAAGTTCTACTATTTGAACGTTATAACATATTGTAAAATTAATGTTGTTTTCTTATGTAAAAAAATTTAAAATAGAGAGATATTCGATCGATAATGTAACAACACAAATTAAACGAATACCGCTCGTAGCTAGATATTAGTGCTTATATTTGTTTGTGTGATTTGTTATACTTCCCTCAAATTCAATAGGCTGCGTGCGGAATTGTTGTTACGGTTATAACACAGCTCTTAATTAAACAAGAGTTATTAATGTAAAGAATTTAAGTTTATTTGAACATATAAAGTACTTTTTGTTAAAAATTTAAGTTTTTGTTTAAATACATAAAATTTAATGTAAAAGTGTATTTATTCTTTTATCCGGAAATTTTCTTAACTGAACAATTTCGTACCCCTATTATTTCGGATGTGGAAGGCTTTATTGTATTAAAAATTATTAAATTGCGTTATCCCAGATAGCACAGGACATTTGATAGACATCCATTTCAGATCCATTTTACGTCTGCACGACTATAAATATGAAATGTCCATCGTATGTTCGATTTTGAACGTCCATTGATGACCAACTTTTAGACGTCCATAGGATATACCAATCAGAAAACGCGCTACTAGCGCGCAGATTTAATGCTTCATATGTTTTTAAAATATTTATTTAATATTTATTTAACACTTATTTAACATTTAAAATATTGTTTCAATTACCATTTATTTTAAATTTCATTAAAAAAAAAGTTTTATTCAGATTTATTTAAAAAACGTTTAAATCTTAATTTATTTTACATAATTATTTAAAATATCGATTTAAAATCAATCAATGAGAATTTCCTATTTTTTTCTTATTTAATTTAATTATTGTACTTTATTGATTTTTTTTAATAGTATATATGTTTAACCCTTAAATACACCGATCCTGTAAAATACGGAAACACATTTTCGGGTCTGGGAGACTTTTTCAACTTTGAGAAGCTATAACTTTGATTACAATTAATATTTTTCTAGAATTTTTTTTTAATCAAAGTTCAGAATCTCAGGAGTATGACTGCACAATCAGCATTGCCGAAAAATAATTTATTGTGAAGTTATAAAGGAAAACCCATTAACCAAAAATGAGAAATTGGTCAAAAATCCACTTTTTCTTCAAAAAATCATATCTTCGCAATAAATACTTTTAAGGACTTTCAATACAGGGTTTTAAAGCTAAAGAGTCACACTTTCAAAATAAAATTTGGCAAAGTCATTCCTTTTAAAAAGTATAATTATGTAGCATGGAGAATATGGGGTATTTTTGAGCATCTAAAAATCCACTTAAAAAAAAAAATTATATCTTTGCAACAAAAAACTTTTAAAGGGATTACAATACGGCGTTTTAAAGCTAAAGATTCATACACTCAAAAAAAAGTTATATCATTGTCATTTTTATTAAAAAAAGTGCTCATGTAACAAGGCGAATATGATGTATTTTTGATTAAATTGTGTTTAAATTTGAAAATTAATATGTTTCATGATATATTTCAGAAAAACTCCCTTTTCTACAGCATTTTATAGTATTCCAACTTTAGATAGAGTATATGCGAGTAACATCCGCAAACCGACCTGTTCAAACGTATTTTGTCCAGCTTTTTTATATAAAATACTCACAAAAAAACTACACACTATATGGGTCGCACTGACCCTAACAAAACTTTCCTGTCGTGCCGTTCAAATTCTAGTTGACCAAAAAAGTTGATCAACCATATCAATCCAAAGAGAAACTTTTTTTACGTCTTGGTTCAAACCTCCTATCACATTCCGTCTTCACGCAGGAAGCGTTCGAAACTTCATAGGGGGTCTCTCAGACCCACTTACATGTTTAAAGGTTAAACAAATAACAGAAAAGTTATTTCCAATGTTATTTATGTGTGAAAATCAATAAAATACTATAATTTTGTATATGTTTATACAAATAATATACTTTAATATAACATACATATATTAACCTGATCTACAATGATATTCAAGTGTTAACACAAAGTATTCCCAGTTTATCGTTAGGAATCAGTTTGCAGTAACCGTAGAAGTAACATATCGTTTGGTGCGGTTACGGTTTGGATTAGTGATTGCTTGGAAATTTCCGAAGAAAATTCCTGAAAAAGAACCTCAGCAAAGTTACAACCTCTGCAATTCAAAAAGTTAAGAATATTATATAATTCTAACATACTGCCTACTTTCACATAAAAAAAATTATTCTTTGATTTAAAAAACATTTTTATTTTACTTAACGTTAAAAAAACGTTTTTCACAATATTAATAAATATTTTTTTAATGAAAGAGGTAACTTATCTATATTTTTAACGTTTTTAAAAACGTTTCTGAAATGATTTTAATAACATTTTTCAAATATTTTTTTCTGCTTGGAATGAGTTAATCTTGTATTTCAGACTTATTACTGTTTATAAATATTATTTTTATAAATATTTGTATATTTCAATATTTATTTTAACAATAATTAGGAGTAAGAGAGTATTGATAATCATATCCATTTTACGTACTTTTTGGATGTTCAATGGACATCCAAAGTTGTAAAAAACGAAAGTCCATAAGACTTTCAATGAGTTCCTGTCAGGTTTTATTGGGTTAGCCTATAGACATCAAAAATCGAACATCTACTGGACGTTTTATAATCGTTTATATGCTATCTGAGTTATTATAAAAAAAAAAACAAAAGTAAAATATGTAAGCAAGAAATTATTAATTTTGTATTTATTTTTATTTTTGACATGTAATTTTGTATAACACGTTAAAAAATTAATATTTTTAATAATATTTTGTATTTGCAATTCAAAATTTGTCAAATATTTGTCATATTTTTTAAATTTATTATTTTTATTTACTTTTTTATATTAACGTTGTAAAACTTTGTTTAAATAATGAATCTGTTATTTATAATATTTATTCATTAATGTATAATTATTATTAGGTTTACTGCTGAATCCACTTCATTTGTTTTAAATTGTGCACAGCAAAAATTTGTTACATATAAAGATGAATTAAACATATTAAAGGATATTACAGAAAATGAAATGCCTTACGAAGGAAAAGTTTGGAAATTTAATATACGTTTTACTAAAAATTATACTTTGTTCTATATATATTCGATGTTATTACATATTTTTCCAGCGGTGCTAATAGATTTGGCTTTAAAATGTTTTGGACGTCGACCTATGTGAGACTTAAATTAAACATTTAACTAGTTTGTACAAATTACAAATTAATCTATCATGTATAAAATTAATTAGTAGATTTAATATATTCAAATGTGATTGAAATACTTGTATAAATATGCAACAAATTAAAATAAAGTAGTATATTTCCTTTAAAAGTAAAAGAAATCTCTTAATATAGATTAATTTGTAATATCACTTTGTGTATATTCTTAATCCTTACCCGTACAGCACAAAAACTTGCAACAATATTGCTGTAATATTACAATGTTGCAATGCAATATTGCAGAAACATTACAAAGATTACTTTTTTCAATATTATTTCAGCAATTTTATATTATTATTTAAAAAACATTGAAAAAATTATAATGACCTATGCTATTGTATTAATAATGCATGATCATTGTAACAATTACTGCTATAATTTTTAATTTTACACTTATAAAATTTAAAACGTACTACAGTACGTACACAGTTACGTTACTAATACAATTATTAACGTAACTGTGTCTCTCCATGAAAGCGAGTAGCGAGCATGAGTAGCGCTAATCACACAGAAAGATCTCTTTTCTTTCGCAAGTATTCTTCCATTGCTGTATTTTTGTAGTGTTTTATTACTATTTTGTATGTACTTTTCCAATGTGCACAGAACACAATATTTCATAAACGTAATATTGCAATGTAGTTGCAATATTATGTATAGCAATATTTATAAAGCGGACATTTAAACGTTGCTGCAATGTTGCTGAAACATTACAGCAATATTTCTGCAATATTGCAATCTTGCGATAAAACATTTTTGTAATGTTGCTGCAATATTTTTGTGCTTTACGGATGTCTACATATTAACATCTTTTTACATTTAGCTTCTAATTTAGCTTCTTATCGGCTTCTCTTTATATTTGGAAGAAATATTTGTATACTATAACTTTTGCATTTACAATAATATACGAAAAATATATGTCCTTTGAAATATGTATTTTATCACATTTTATAAAATTTGAATCTACAACTTCACTAATATAATTCAATTTATGTGATTATACCTAACCGTTTTGTGTTAATAAGATATAAATGTAAATCAGGTTAGTACAACTTCAAAGAAAACTATATGTGGCCGCCAATGCGGTGTTCTACTTTTCCTCTAATGAGTGGAAATTTGGCAATACAAATAAGTCACTTTTGATATCTACCATCCCACCTAAAGACCAGGATACATTTTCTTTTGATTGTTCCAATTGCGATATTAAAGAGTATTACAAGTAAGCGTATTACATCTTTATATTATATCTTTTAATAAGGTAATTTAAAGGTAACTACTATTTATAAATACACGTTAATAAAAGTTTTATGATTTAAAGGAACTGTGTAATTGGTACCAAAAAATATTTTCTTCGCGAGAAAATGGACATAAGTCGAATACATGCATTCATACTACGTAATAAAAGGTACAAGTATTAAAAGAGTAGGTGACACTTGTAAGTATAGTTACTCATAACATCTCGTTTATTAGATGACAAATTCTATTAACTACCTAACAAATACCAAGCTACAGTTAAATAAATGTTACTTATAATTTTTCACTTAATAATGTAATTATTATATAACAATGTTAAATGACAATTACATTGTTAAAACTAAATAAAAATTAAAACTTATATAACTGTAACTTGGTGTTTGGATACTTACATTATCATTGACTTACTAGTGTGCAAAAAATAAAAATCAATTCCCACATTATTTAACAAAGATTCGGACAATTTACTTTTTTGCTTTCGGGAGAAGTGTTTACTCAGAGCGTCTTTCCTCAGAAGCAGGTAATGTGTATGAGAAAAAAATAATTAGACTACTTTTCTCCAGTGCAGAGAAACTCGTTTTTTGCATCATAATTTGCATCCTTTTGATTTTAATTACTATGACTAATTTTAAAATCAAAAAATAGAAATTAATGAATATTTAGTTTAAATAAAATTAAAATTTGATTTAAAAAATTATTCTTAAGCATTTATATTACTGTTCAAAAAAATTAAACTTTGCAGATGACAAAATAATTGTATTTAATAAATACATTGTATAACAAATTGTACTTTATATAATACAATTTTATTAGCAATATAAATAAATAAAATATTTATTTGAGCATAACATGCATCTGAGGCTAAAATGGTAACACAGTCTACATTTCGAAATTTTCGTTTATTTTTTACTTTAGAATTATTCGATGTACGACCAAATAATGGCTTTAAAATTCGGTGTTCGGTCGAATAGTAAAAACATCGCCAAATAAGCACAATACTGATTAGTTACTAAAATTTGTTGCAACTCCAATAAAAATTAATTATCTGATTATTTATTGGAAAATAACAAAGTAAAATAATTTTAAAAACAGGTATATCATTAATTAGTTTTAACAATTACCCTTCAGATAATTATAGTGAAAATATCTATAAATGTATATCTATATTATGTAGCATTTTATCTATTTAATACTATTTATTTACTGAGTACAGGGAGTAAACAAAATAACGCAAAATTCCAAAGCACACTACTTTTTTAGTAAAAAGAAATTAACCCATCATTTGTTATTAATACAGATTTTATTTTTATTCGAAAATAACATCGTTTTATGAATCAGTTTTCTCACTTGAAACAAAACACGGCGAAGGCCTTTTTTATGGGAGAATTTTTCACATCAATAACATGTTTATCAACTTTATAGCTCTCTGCTAAAACATTTTTTTAAAAATACACCTTAAAATTTATTTAAAAGTTTATTAAAAACTTCTTTTTAAAATTGATTAGATTTTTAGAATTTTCTTCAAAAAGTGCAACAAGACTCCAAAGAAGTCTATTAAAAGAATTCAACAAACAAAAATATTTAACATTTTCTTGCACTTCAGGAACTTGACTAGAAAAGAAAATAGAATCAAATAATCTTATCAAATTGAGTTTTTCAGAGAGTCAATTCCTAAAATGCACTCATCATTTATATCACTAACCAACGTCCAAATATGCACAAAATTATTTTCAAGTTAAACTTTCATAAATGTTTTATCCAAATTTTTTCTTTCTTAGAGTATTTTAAACAACAATTATTAATATCAAATCTGTGTTTGTTCAACTTGCCAACAAAAATACTACTAAATCGACGTATCAATCTTAAAATCGCATTATCTTTTAACTACTTTTACCAGTTAAATCATCCTGTCAACATTTATTTTTGTTAAACTTGTAACAATAATTAAGTTTATTTTTAACATTTTTTGGATCCTCAAACCCGCCTCGTCAAGCACAACTATTCTTTACTTTCTGTTTTAACTCTAGTTTCCCCTACATGGAAGGAATCCTATACAAGTACTCATTCTTTGCCATATTGTGAAACACAATATTTTTTTAAATTGTAATTATTTGGGACTAAAACTTTTTTCAATTTGAATATCGTTTATTGTATTTATCAGACTTTCAAGTATCGATTTCGTATATTATAATTTTGAAAACATGCTTTCTGCTTAGAAATGTAACACGTAAAGTTACAGAGTCCCAAATACCAATAGGTGGAGAGGAAGATAACCAAAAATATGTATCGAAAGCTAGAGTTAAAAGGGAAAGTAAGGAATAGTAGAAACACTAAAAACGTTCTGCTTTTCCGCAATGTCAACATTTGTTACTTTCAACGTTCCTGTTATTTCTGGCTTTATTTTTTTTTCAAATTTATCTTTGTAATATAGATTTTGTTCCTTTTCTTTTTCTGTTTACGTTATAAAAACTATTTTCCTTTTTTTTAGAATCGCGATAATTCTGCTTTTTATTAAAAAGATAGAAACAATTATTTTCTCTAATTATTTTCTCTTTTCCCGTTCTATAGTAATCTACTGAATTAATTTTAGAGCTTTTGCTCTCTCAATCGCGACTCTCAAAGATATTACTTTCTCCCTCTGGAGAGATCTTTTAAGACAACAATCCGACAATGCAAAAACAAACTGCACTCAAGCGATTTTGTCTCGAACAGAATGCGGGTATTTGAGATAAGCTAACTGAGATAATTTTTTCACATCTGCACCAAAAGAAGCTAAGCTTCCTTTAAAATTTTGTTTTCTATTCGTAATTCTGTAAAAATCAAATCTTGCCAAAGCGTAATACTAACTTCGATTTTAATGTTGTAAATTTTAAATTCTCTAAATTTTGCACGTTTTTGAGCACTGCGCGAGCTTTCCTCCTCAAACACGAAACCGAAACGACTGTTTTTGTTTCCGATTTTCCCAACAATTCGAGCAATCAAATTAAATTGCGATAAGAATTCACGTAAAGACGTTCCACGTTATACGTTGTATCAAATTTCAATTTGAAGTTCGTTACTTTGGCACGAAACAAATTAACGCAATTGTATAATAATTTCATGCACATTTGCGGCAATTTTGCTTATTATCAAAGGATTTAGCTGAATAGTTTCTGTTCCGTGAAGCTTTTCCCGGAGCTGTTAAACTCCTTATCCCACTATTGGAGACACTCTCATAGAACTTATACTATTGGAAAGGGAATAGCCCATTTAACGCATAAAAAAAGTCTAGGAGAACCGATCGAGAGAGAAAGACATATATATGTGTGCGAAAGAGGAAGGTATTTTCATCCTTTTGATCGCAATGCGCACGTCAAAACGCTATATAAAGCAAAACTTCTTTTACTAAACTTCTTTTTGACGGCAACTACCGCATAAAATGCAAAAATTAATTATTTTTTAAAAACTCAGTAAATATTTGATTATAAATGAATAACGTCAATATTTTGTCTTTGGTTGATCATTCATACACTTTGTTTATTTTTGAAAGTTGACGATCATGCGCAGAAAACAGCAAAAGGAAGAAAAAGGAGAACACTATATCTTCCGTTTCTCTGTTACACCGTCAAATTTTAGGCTGTATTTTCCCTCCAATAGTACAGTCGTGAGCTAAAAGGTTACAACACATTTTCTTTGATGGTTAGATGGTTCGATGTTTAATTAGTTGGATCCACAGGTAAGAACCAATGACATTCGCCGTTCGAGCAAGTCTACATTTCAAAAACAACCGAAGAAAATATGTTGCAACCTTTTAGCTCACAACTGTACAAGTTCTATGCTCTGCATGTTCAGCATGGTGTTGCTGCTCCTCTCGGAGACTCTGTAGCTTCTTTCTCATTGCACGAAAAAAAAATCAAAATTTGTAACTTCTTCCGACGAGCACTTGACTCTTTCAATGAGGGTCTCGCAACAACCGCAAGTGTACATATTCTTCTTTTGGGAGCATTCAAAGGGACATGTCTCGCTCTCCGTTTTATTTTAGAAGAAATTCCAAATATTGTACTCTTATAACCGTCTCCAATGCTCCCGCAAAATTACTCTTGTTTCCTCATTTGTACACTTTCGCACGGAAATAAAAGAGAACTTTTTAAAAAAAAACACGTGTATTTTAGTTGCACAAGAGAATATAAGGAAAGAGCAAAACCGATTATGAGGGACAGCACATCTGTCCGCTCCGGCAGTTCTTCTCCAATCTGCATGGCATCCGTTATAAACAGCCGAACCACAAATTTGTAGAGAAAGAAGTCTCGCATTAACTTTATTCTTGAAATCCTTGTTCCAATATAATGTGGCATGAAGATAACAATACAATCCTTGAATAGCCAGCAATGGAATGTTATTCTGTTCTTTTGAAGAACAGAGAACAATTTTGGAAAATAGTGTGAAAAGCAAATTTATTTCTCCATCACTTGTATAATTAACTAATCAATGTTCTTTTAACAGAACATTTTTTCATTTGGTACCATGTACGACCATAATGGTCCTATATAGTACAGTAATGATTCCATATAGGACCGTAATAATCACATAGGTCCCATGTAATTCGAATGTAGGTCCTGTAAAATATCTGGATTTTTCCATGGAATAAGATCCCGACAGGTCACATATAAAAATAATCTTAGAATTAGCGGCAGGAATTTCTTAAGCATTTTCCAATAGCTCTTGAAAGGTATTTCATTAGTTGTATGCCTTTATTCTAAACAAGAATAACATTTGTGTTAAAGACAAATGATGGAATAACCTCTTATTAATATATTAAAATTGCAATATATATTTTAATATATTAATATCTTAACCATTTAAAACAAAATAAATAACATATTTCTGAAGGACGGAGAGTTTTACATTTTTCCGATGTGCAGTTTCTCATCCAAAAGGTTGGGATGGTGGTTCTAATAAGACACATATTTTATCTCGTTTGTCGTCTGTGTTGTAGCGTGTAACGATAATACCTATATCAAATACTATTTGTTTGACAAATATTATAATTTAAACTTTCTTAAAAATTACTTAAATAATAAAATATTTTTTTACAAACCCAAAATTCTTGATGGACTTTTATACTCATGGAAGTTCTGAGTGTGAAAAGTTTCATATTCTCTATTAGGAGGTTTCCGTAGTATTTTTTAGGTATTCACAATTATTGACTATCTTCTGTATTTGTTATATCATTGACAAATAAAACATTATTATTAATCACTTATAACCACTAACAGTTAACTATAAAATTAATAACAAATTACGTAAGCTGTTTACATAAATAAAAATAAATATAAGTAAAAAGGTCAACGTTTTTATTAAAGCTTTTGTATATTAATTGACATAATAAAATTTATACAGAATGAAAATATTTATACAATTGAAAAAATTTATACAATTTGTAATTTAACATAAAATAATATAAATACAATCTCTAAAATAATTAAAATTTTTATAATACATTAATTGCAATTATTTTTAGATTGGATCTGTTTGCCTCAACGGTAGAAATTATCATCGTTTTCAGTATGCTGTGGATAATATATAAGTTAATCTTTTAAACGTTTCATAAAAATGTTTACTGTAATATTGTACGTATAAGCTACTACAATGTATAATAATTAAAGACGTATATTGTACAACTTTTAAAGAGAAATTATTTTTTAGTAAAAAATATTTTTCTTTTTAACGATTTATATTTTAACTACAATTTTATTGTTTGTTGTTAAATATTATTGTATATACAATATTACACATAAGGTACAATGTTTTGATTACATGGATAAAAGAATGAATTAAAATACAATGAATATAGAAGCGGAATTGTATATTTTCAATAAATCCCATATGGCACGAAAAGATTGTGGAAACATTAACCTTATGTTAAATCATTAATAGTATTGCATGAAGAAAATGTTTCTGCTATGTTATTGACTACTTTCAGCAATGTTAAAATCCGTCCTCAGAAATATTACATTTTTCTCATTGAAATAAACATCGAGATTTTTTTATCTACAGACTTAAATTATATACTACTATTTATGTTTTTAAATAGTGCTGTGCTCAAGAAAAAAAATCTTGAAATTTATAAATTATAAAATATATGGTATACAACTAAACATACACATATACTGTATACATAATTTATTTAGAATTGTTATTTAGAATTTGTTATCGGAGGTCGTGTATTAAACAAAAACTATATATGTATATGCCTAACCATAATACAAAGACAAGGGTATGCTCATCCGATGCTATCCTGTTACGCAGATACAGAAAGTAAAGGGGTAAAGCACGTGATTGTCATTAGATTACGTCACATTAACAGAATATAGTTGCAAATCACTATCTCAAACGGCAACGCGAATAATGAGTGTTGAATTTGAGAAATATCGTGAATCCCAATTTTGCAAAAACAAATTTATTTTTAACAAATTGGCTACAATTGTACAACAGAAAATACAACCGCAGAAATTACCTCGTGTAGTAATTCTGTGCTTTGTTTGTACACAAACATAAATTTGTATTCGTATAATGAATAGACAAATATGTCAACAGAACAGAAGTAAAGAATAAGAGAAAAAAAATGTAAACTTTACTAACAATAAAATATAATGCAGTAATCTACACATTTCAATCCTTTTCTCTTCCTTGAATATATTTTTTTAGTTTTCTTACACCAATATTTTCTAATCTCCTACTTCTTTCATATATTAGTTTGATTTCCCTGCCTGCATCAAACGGAAGAAGCACATCACTGTGACGTGCTAACTTGTCGCATGCTACGTCTCAGCAACATCTCAACTGGTTTTCGAAACGTAATTGCAACGTCGCTGACGCATAAATAACATCCAAATTTCTGTTGACAGCAACATTGTAATGACGTGTATTTTATTACTTATGCACTAATTGTGACCTGAAAATTATCGACCAATTTTGAAAAATGAAGATTGATTTTTATTGCATTACTACATAAAGTACTTGCTAAATAAAATGTACAATAGTTATATACTGAGAGAAGAAAATGGTTGCAATCCCCATAATTCAATTGTAATTTATAGTGGTTTTTGGTGCAAACTATAAATTATAGTGATTCTGAATTAAAATATTGTACTTTTTGTGTATAGTTACATCTATTATGTTTATATGGTTCCAATATTCAAAGTTTAAAAAGGTTAGTTTTCATCATATAAATAAATTACTAAGTAAATCAAAACATCTTCCATTTAATTTTATTTTCAAGGAAATTTACTAGAAAAATTATTCTATAATAGAACACCGGTGAAAAATTTCATAATGCTCCATCTTTTATACCATTTATGTGTTTCCTTTCTTACGAGAAATAAAACGCCATAGCAGCCATCTAGTGACGGTTTTGTGTACTATACATAGAAAAAAATATGTGATATTCGTGACTATAATTGCATGGTTAAGAAAATAATTTTTAGGGATGCATCGCATAGTGACTTTTACCAGATAGCCGGATACCGCGATAGTATTGCCCAACTGTAAAACATTTTTCTACGTAACGTCTTTACAATTACGTGTTAAATGTAATTACATTAAAAACATCATTTTTTAAAAAGTACAATATTGTTTATCTTTAAAATATAAATTATAATACAAAAGAAAATTCAACAAACAGCTAATTAATTGAAACATTCAAATTATTTGGTTACGTCGCAACGACGTGCAAAAAAAGTATCATATTTTCTGCGACTTTGTGATCAAAAGCACGTCTCTGTTTCGTCCGGTAGCAGGCAGAATTAAATATAATAAAACATTACTTTTCATTGTTTACAATACTGAGTGCTGTTTTTTGTATTATATTCTTATATTAAAATTTTTTTAAATATTTATTTTATTTTATTCTTCAAATAAACATTTTAATTAAAATATTGCAAAGAGCGCTATAAGTAAACTAAATAATATATTTGAATGTACTGTGAAATGATGACGTATTTTGGCGACAATTCTGATTGGTCGCTCAATTGTCACGTGGTTTATTATGCGCAAGAGCATACCCTTGTCTTTCTACCATATGCCCAACATAATGCACAACATGCCATGTTGTGATATAAATGCATAAAATCACAGGTGAACTTTATTTCATGCAAGTAAACAAATTCAGCTAAAGCCAGGCTCGGGTTGGTGTAGTTGAGTCGAGTAAGCTTAAAAATGGTGACCAATCTGAAAAAAGCTGTTCCATTCAGCAATCAGAGTCATAAATCAAGAACGCTTTTGTTTTACGAAGTTGAGTCTCCTCACTCTTACTTCATGATTTGATGTCATTTCTAGTGTGACTTTCAAATAATTGGTGGTAACTTTTTTTTTCAAAACATTTTTAGTGTTATAGCGTCTTCAATTTGCTGACTCTATTCAACTCCGAGTCGAGTCAAATCTAATGTTCAATTTAAAACTCAATCTGCAAACTGTCACGGCGGAAAATGTATGTCTAACTTCAATTCATCAAAATTGTTTTACCGCATATTAATTGATATTATAACAATGAGTAAATTGGGTAAGAAATTTGTACTATTATAATTCCTTTCTGCTTTCTATTTCTTAACTATTTTACAATTTCACAATTGTTTTTCCTTCCTTTTTACATTTATGTCTTTCCTTTTTTTTCTTTACTTTCATTACACATTTTTTAAAATTTTTACTAAAAATATAATGTTTGGTTAAAAAAATTGTCATACTTAAAACAAAAAAAGGATAAGTCGAGGTGGTAAGACACCGGAACCGGAGATTGCCGGGTTCGAACCCTGGGTAAGGTGTTATTTTTTGCAATAAATTTCTTACAGTTTTTTTAGAAGGAAATGAGTATATAGATGCAAATTAGCATCAATTATTATATTAAATTAATTAATTTAATATAAATAGTGATATTACTAATTCTTATTCGACATGCTGTGTTACGACCGGAATTAATTCGGCGCACATTTTGGTTGAATTTGGAGAAATATATAAAATCACAAGAATAAATATAAGCACTAAGATCTAGTTGCGACCGAAGAAGAGTTTCTTACTATCATTGTGTTAAAACAAAAAAGTCAAAATACTATGTGATATTCTGTGCCTTCTTTAATTCCTTTCTTTTTTCTATTTTTTACTTATTATACACTCTCACAATTTTTTCTCCTTCTTTTTACATTATTTCATTTATCTTTATTTCTCTATCTTTATTGCATATATTTTAAAATCTTTACTAAAAGAGATAATGTTTGATTAAAGAAATATTCATTTTTATAACACAAAACTTCATAATATGACATTTACTCATTATTTTAAAAAGTTTTCAAACTCACGTTCAACTGCATTTTTAATTTTTTTCGTTCTTTACTCACAAATCTTTATTTTTATATAAAATATTCAAATTATTATGTTATTTTATTTTACATATATTAATTGTTGTACAAAAACATAACATTACAAATTTTTAAAATTTTAATTAATTTAATCAAGTTAAAATAACATATTAATTTTTTCTATGATACAGATAAAAATATTTGTCGTCTTTAGTAAAGGTTGAACTTCTCTCCAATTAGATTTTATAAATTCACCCTTTTATCCTAGAGTTTTTGAAATTTATTGAGCTAAAATTTTGTTAATACATTTGTGTGTTTGCATGTTATTATGAAAACTTTTAATAAATTTAATATTTTAAAATATTAAATATTAATTGAATCAATAAATATTTAAGAAAATAATTACTATAGAAACTTTAAAGAGATCTTTGTGTTGTTCATATAAGCAACAATAAATAATTTAAATTAAATGACTTACTTAAGAAGATTATATGGGAATAATAATTGGAAATGCGATCCACGTAACACATGTTGGATTAGAGTCTATATTGCAGAATCCGTAATACACGTAATAACTTAAACAATTTATCGAATAAACAGATAAAATAAATAAAATTACAATAGAGAAATTTTTATTTTTATGACACAAAATATCAAAATATCATATAATATTAGCACATTATTAAAAAAAAACCTTCAAACTGGTGTTTAATTGATGTTTTAATTTTGTTTATTCTTTATTTTAAAATCTTAACCTTCTCTAACACTTTTAATTCCTTTCTCCTTTCAATTTTATTTCTATTCTAAACTCCTTTGATCCTTCCTCCTTCCTTCTTTCTTTTTTATATTATTCTATTCCTCTTCTTTCCTTTATCTGCATTTCACATTTCTAAAAAAACTTTACTAAAATAAACAATATTTTATTAGAAAAATTTTTATTTTTATAACACAAAATATCAAAATATCACATGATATGCACCAATTATTAAAAAAAACCTACAAACCAGTGTTCAATAACATTCTTAATTTTTTATTCATTTTTGATTAAAAAATCTTAATCTTCTCCAACACCTTTAATTCCTTTCAATTTTTATGCATATATTTTTCAAAATTTTTCATTATCATTGTTCAACTTCAATTTAAGTTTATTACTAAAATATAAGAAAAAGAGAAAGAAAGAGAAAGAAAGAGAGAAAGAGAGAGAGAGAGAGAGAGAGAGAGAGAGAAAGAGAAAGAGAGAGAATGCATAGAATCAAATAATCTGTATTCATTCAAGAATCTAATGTACAATACAATTTTGATGCAGAAGTTTAAATTATTTTAATGCTTCAAAAGGCCGTATGATAAGAAACTATTGAAATGTCACGTAGTATTATAAAACATTACTATTTATTACTATTAGAAACATAAATAATTTATTATTCAATTGCTATTCAGTTATTATTTAGAACAAATAGTTACTATTCAGAAATATTCGTCAATAGTCGTAGTCAAGTTATATGGTATATGCTTCTAAAATCATTAATATTACATATTCCGGCTTTATAAAATGTTTCAAATTCAACGAATATGCGGCGTACGTTTCAGATGTGTCTAGTTTTAATAAAGAGAATATAGATTTAGATCCTCAAACCCCGAAAGTAGCTTTAACCGCCTAATAGTCATCGTATTTGTCCAACAGTTAATCAGCTGTTCAATCTGATAAATATTATTTTCTACTATAATATGGACATGACATTGTGTTTTTTCAGGAAACAGAAATGGATTTAAAATATTTAAAATGGATAGAAATGTATTCCAAAAATCAAGAATTTGGATTCAGCAATAACCACACAAATCCATTTCTACTCAATTAAAGCTTAAAAATATGATCATGCACGAACATCTGCGCCCTACTAATTATAATTAACGTATGTGTGCGCGCACACGCACACGCACACGCACACACACACACACGCGCACGCGCGCGCACGCACGCACACGCACACGCACGCGCACGCTCACGCACACGCACGCACACGCACCACGCACACGCACACGCACACGCACACGCACACGCACACGCACACGCACACGCACACGCACACGCACACGCACGTACGCACACCCAGAAAGCAAAACATAATAACTCAATGTAAAACAAATCATTGCACAGATTAAATTGCTCGTTAATTGCTATTACGTTGTCTTTTATTTAATACGACAAAAAATGTCTAGTCATTTCGGTATCAATATGTTGAATTTTATTGTCCAGCAAATGTAGAAAAATTATTAAAGTTAATCTGCGATAAGTGTAATGCTGATAAGAATGTAATAATGAAAGGATATTTTTTTCTGTTACTTTGCTGATAAGTATAAAAATATTTGTAACAAGTTGCCGACAACTTGCAACTATGCAAGAACTTGCTGATGCATTGCTTCACGTATATTATTGACACGGATGACTTCTATCATTTGCAATTTAAAACAAGTTATGAATAAATTATAGTCTCCTTACTCATAATTTGTTTTTCGTACATACTGTGAGTACATAATATAAAAAAAAATTTGACTAATTTTAGCGGTTTAAAAAATATTGCTATTATTTCACTATTACTATTTATTACAAAATTTTAATATATTATTTATTTTTAATTAAATACCACTTGGGTTGGAAAATTTTTAATGACAATAGAAAGATAGTAGCAATTAGATTTTGTATAGAAATTATTCAATTTTTCTCATTGCTGTTCTTATCTAGCCACGCCATGTTTTTGTGTATTAAAAATTTTTTATTTCAATATAAAATTTTCTCATTTTGTACTGTTTTCTCTTTAATTTTTTAAAATTAAATGTTATAAATTCCATTGAAACTTATTGAAATTAAATACAATCACTTTGGTTAAAACTAATGAAAGATTTTTCAATGGAAATACATTTTTATTAAATACACAATTTCAAAACATTTATTTTAAATACATACCACTTAGATTAAAATAAAAGATTTTGTAGAATACAAATACTACATAGAAAAAGTATATTTTCTTTATAATAGGCGCACTTTAAAACTTTTATACATTTTGTTGAAGAAACGCATATCATTTTTATTAGATTACACAATTTTAAGATATTTATTTTAAGTAAATACCACTTAGATTTGAATAAAAGATTTTGTAGAAAATATTAATACATATTATTTTCATTGAAAAAAGTAAAGATTTTTAGGCACGCGCTCACACATATGCGCCTTTTTTTAACTTTTTTTGAAAAGGTAATTTTGTACTGATATCACGCGTTTTGTATTTGACAAAGACGGTGATCGGAATATAGGACAACGGACGCGGAAACTATTTAAATTCGGGGATTTAAATTCCAGATAAACAGGCAGGTGTATTTACAAGGCCGTAGCGCTACCGCGCTGGTACGCGCGTACTCGGCGATCGCGGATGTTTGGCGATAGCTGAGCGCTGTTGATGATCGCCGTGAGTTTCAAGGCCGGACGGGCGGGCGGACACGGCGCGGCGGCTGTACGGCGTCACGAAAACCAAGCTTGGTCTGCGAACGCAAGACGTGGCGCCAGTGTTGTTAGACGAGCCTGGTTTTTTGAGCATGCGTGGCTACAGTCAGCGCTGTAACTGGTGTACCGAGAAAGGGGCGCGTTGCGGGCTCGTCATATGATTAGGATAGGGTAAGGTAAATATACATCGATTTGTTCACGTTGCTTTCACTCAATATTTTTTTTTCGCATTGAATATCTTTGTTGTCTCCCTCTTCTATATATCTCTCCTATATATCTTTTTTATTTGCTTAAATGTATATTTATTTTATTTTAAGTACAAGAATTTTTAAAGATTTCAAGCAACGCGAACTAATCTATTTATTTTAATATAGATTTATAAAATTCAGAGACAAAAGAAGTAATCAAAAAACGTCAGTTTGCAGAATTCAAAAATTGGTATGGGTTACCAAAGATCTCCTTTCTGTCACTAAGATCTACTTTACTGAAGCCTCATTTGACGCGCATGCGTGAAAAACCGGGCCCGTCTAACAACACTGCGTGGCGCGGCGCAACGCGAGATGGTTAATAATGTATGCCAGCGCCACTCTGTGTCGAAAATGTGAAAAAGAGAATTTCTGAGGGCGACGATGATAATAACGCATCTGAATGTAAAAACGTCAAGATTTGGACTTTGCGTTACGATATCTGTGCTCGTAGGGCACGGAGAGAAAAAATAAAAACACTTTTATTATACAATTTGTCCCAAAGCTATCGATTGAGACTACTCAGAACTTGATCAGTTCAACCGTTACTGAGATCTGATAAACTCATTATGCTTGAATTCGCTGACTTGCATAAAAGAGGCTCTGTCTTTCTCGCTTTGTTCATTCAGAGAAAAAAAAGCAGGCGCGAGACGCGACCGCGCTTTTTGATTACGTTCTGCTATAATATAGAATTGCATCGTGTATTTCTAGTAAACGGAAATGGATTTAAAATATTTAAAATGGACAGAAATATATTTAAAAAATCAAGAATTTGGATTTGGCAATAAGTACCCAAATCCATTTCTATCCAATTAAAACTTAAAAAAATTTTTGAATCCATTTTAACCCTTACGAAAAAGAACTATTGCCGATTACACATAGATATTACTAATAATTACATAAGAATGTTACTAGATATTATAGAAAATATTAATGGATATTACAAAAAATATTATTGGATATCACAGGAAATATTACAGAATATCAGAGAAAATATTATTGGCAATTACATATAATGTTAATAATTACTTCGTACCACTGCTTAAATATATTACTGCCAAAATATTACTGCCTAAATAAAAGAGGCTTTTTGAAGTAATTTCAGTAGTTACTAATAAGACAACAATATTTTAATAATAATTTTCAGTTAATTTTAAAAGAAAATTAGTAAACACAATGATCAAAATATATTATTGCTATTTTTTCACCACTGAAATAGTAGTAAATATATTGATAACTATGTCTAATAATTTTCGTTTCAAAATTAATTGAAAATTATATTATTAAAATATTGTTGCCGTATCAGTAACTACTGAAATTAAAAATCTTCTTCCATAGGATGTCTTATATAATGTCACTTATACACATCACACTTAATAAATATATCATATATGTATATACATACATACATACAGATATATATATACGAGGTGTGTTCAAAAAGTATCGCGAATTTTGAATTTTCGCGGGTTACGTATATTCGAATTTCGATCTTTTTGTGGCGTTATGTTGGTACTCATGTCTCTCACTTATGCCGACAAGCTCGGCCATTTTGAATGTTCACTTA